>NC_079556.1:7479919-8936794 GCF_015846415.1 Triplophysa dalaica | reverse complement strand
CTCAAAAGAGACCACGCTTTCATGGGCTAACTTCACAAAAAGCTTGGAGACTCTTGAACTGTGGAGAATGTCTGTCAGATGAAAGCGTGTGCACAGAATGAATACTGTATTGTATAACTATGAATAGAGAGTTT
This sequence comes from Triplophysa dalaica, assembly GCF_015846415.1. Lineage (NCBI taxonomy): Eukaryota > Metazoa > Chordata > Actinopteri > Cypriniformes > Nemacheilidae > Triplophysa > Triplophysa dalaica. The sequence continues at coordinate 8,936,660 of NC_079556.1, read as the reverse complement.
CTGTATGGTCCAGTAGTTGTCCACGCACATCATGTTCACTCTGCTCAAGCACTGTGCATTGCTGGCAGTTCAGTGACATTAGAAGAGCTAATTGTGAAGAGGATAGGGAAGAATTCGTTCTAACTAAGGCATGCAAGCACAAATCTCTTGGGTCATTAACAGGGGTTGTTGCATCGGGTGTGTTTAAGTTAGAGTCTAGCCTAGCTGTTGTGTAAATTGGTATTAAGATACAATCTATGCATTACAAAATACTAAACATTTGTTTGTTGCACTTTTAAAGGAGATATTCTTTTGCTGTTTTTGAAGCTTTGATTATGTTTTTTGGGTGTTTTACAATGGATGTTCATGTTTCTAGTTTAAAAAAACCCTTTATATTTCACATATTTCAAATCTATTGTTCCCCGCTGTCCCTCTTCTAACAAAATGACTGGACTTCTTCCGGTCAATATAAAATCCCTCCTTCCGAAACGCTCTGATTGGTAAAGCTGAACAGGTCTGACGTGATTGATTCCCCGCTTAGAGTGTGTGTCTTAAGATGTCCCACCCATACCATGTCAGCAAGCTTACGCTTCTCAGGCTGTTGTGATTGGTCGGTACCCCTCTTAGTGTACGTGTATTCATTAGCTTTGGCTTTAGCAATAATAAGTAACAATTGCATCAACTTCACTACATCAGTTAAAAACATGCGGATCAATCAAAGTTTTATCGTAGGTCTGCTAGTGCAAGTGAAAAACGTCAATCTTTGTTAGGGATTGCGATTTTTTTCTTATTATTGCGAGGGACATGACACCAGACTGATTGGGTCAGACCGGTTATATTAATTAACACAAATAACAGAAGCGTTAGTTTCGCCTTTTTATATTGGACCGAAGTCGGATAATAATACAAGCAGATTGACATTTGCAAGCTGGACCTCAAAGGACGTTTCATAGAAGTGTTTTAGAGGTATGCGCAGATACAAACAATATCAGTGTATTACACAAACAGCTTTTACAGCCGATGTTAAAGTCATGGAAGCTTTTATTTGACCGTTGGTTATCTTAGAATGTGTGGAGCTTAATTCTTATTACCAGCTGTAGGACTGTGATGAAAGTGAAAGTAATTAATTGCGCAAGTCAGTCAAATGTTTACGATCTCTGAAAACCGAACTCTACTCCAGCGGCTCTTCCTCTTCTCTTAGACAGGCCATGCCCCTTTTTTGCAGTATTCCTTTGGGGGGAGGTTTTTCAAAAACTAGGAATAGTGACATCATATACCCGGAGTGTATAGGGCTGTGGTCCGATTCCAGCTGTTCTCTGTAGTCCTTGAAAAACTAATTCTGTTTAAGACAATATCTCACCTGGCATTGAACTTCTGGATTGAATCCTTCAATCACCCAGATTGAACCCCGGTACGGAACATTATGAAGTTTAGTTCAAACAATAGCTGTTGTGCTTGTAGCTTAACACAAATAAATGACAAGACAATATTATAATCCTTTACTTAACTTAAATTAACTGAAAAGTTACTCTCGTATTTTGTAACTGAAGAGATGCATGGCCAACCAAAACACTAAACAGGGTTACTCTCTTTCTTTGGTCATTATTAATAATTCCAGAGTTTCCTGAACACTATACACTACAAAAGTAAATGGATAAACTGCAGGGAATACAGAATTATACAATAATATTTCCTATGGTACAGTTCAAAAACACTGTGGCATCTGGGAATTTTACTACAGTTTACTATAATAACTAATAAAGTATACTGCAATATATATATTTTTTCATTTGGACTGGCACCTTATTACTGTAAATAAACACCATTACATGCTTTGATAGGTAAATCTTTCTTTAGCTAAGTAGAGAGGATACGATTACATCACATGTCAAATGGTTTGTTGCGCCCCAACTGAAGTAAACCACCCTAACCTACTTCCAAAACTCTTTCTTCAAGAGCAGCTAAAGCTCATTCACGCTGATGGAAGTGCTAAACATTTTTCGGAGCAAAGCAAACAAACATACAAGAAGCCTTCAGCCTCATCTGGTGAGCAAACAGCTTACAGAAATGAGTCAAACACAAGCTGCAAGGTCAGAAGCAGATGTTCTCTCCCCTCTGCTCTTCTTCGCAATGAGGAGGTGCCTGCCAGAGGCATTCCATCATGTCATCAACTTTACCTGTCGTCTAAGGCTTTCATGATGGATGTCGGCTAGTTGGAAAATGTGATGAGCAGATTATTAATTGACTATTGATTGAGGACAAAGTTTTCCCTCTTGAATGTGAAATCAAAAGCTCGGGGAGCGGCTGCCGTCGCAGACATAAATCATTTTTAAACAGGACGAGACCGTGATTCATCTTTAACTGCACCAGGATACTGTCACCAGATCTACCAGAGGAGTGGAGCTGGATATTTCTGTTGCCCCAGTGGTTGGCTTAGCTGACTCAGAATGTTCGGGTAAACACACACACATCTTAAGATGACCGCCACAGACAGTGAATCAGGTGGCCATTTCTACACTCCACAGTTATGTCTGACAGACAGGTAATAGGAGACACATATATTTGACAGACAGGAAGTGGGAGAATTATTCAGAAATAGACGTGCGCACACACATAGAAAAGCCACTGGATGCATCAGCACCTACATGGCTGACAGAGAATGGCATCAACAGCGGCCCTGGTGTCAAACTCGGTAAGCAGCAGTCTAACACACACAAACACTTCCCTTCCTGCCAAGGTGCCGGGTCCGGACCTTCGGCATGTTTGATTTTGTTTGTGTGTTCTCTTCTTTCATACCAACAAAGCTTGAAATAAATATGTATTCAAAATGGTAGCTGTGTCCCAGCGCTGTCAGGAACCTGTCATAGGGTTCTGCTCGAAGCTGACACGCACACACAGTCACACCTCATGATTTTTTTAGCTTTTGATGTGGGAGTGAGGGTGGACAGATGCTCTTAAGATAAATTTCATTAATTACAGTGTCTTTCGTGAATAAATCCAAGGGGGAATTTGAAGTCGGCATTTTGAAACACCTGAGGTAATATTTTTATTTATCTCAATTTAAGTCAATACCCAGTGAGAATCTCAATCTTCGGTAAAACTTGTGTCTAGCCTAAAGTACTTGAAAATATCAAAGGAAGCTGGTGCCTTGTTCCTAATCCGTCAGGCTCAACCTTTAGGTTCCAGTGTATAATATTTACCCACATCTAGTGGTGAGGTTGTGTATTGCAACCAACGGCTCACTCCACCACTCACCCCTCCATTTCGAAGCACTACGGTGGCTGACAAATAACAAAGATGTCGTCATATTTTTGCATCTTTACTGAAATAGATAACGTATTTACGAAATGTGCTCTGTAGAGCAGTTTGTCCGTTAAGGGCTACTGTAGAAACAACACGGAGTGTTCCATACAAGGGTGTACGAAGATAGAAATAGCTCATTCTAAGGTAATAACACTTCATAATGTAAGATCTTTGTACACCTCTAAAGACATAGTTATGTATATTATATTGCATTTCTGTCAAAAGATCCTCAAAAAAATTACACACTGGACCCTTAAAACCGCCTCTAAATGAACCACATTGGTCTGGTAGAGCTGATTCTCTCTTTTACATGAATCTTTCACATAGAAAAGTTGAATAAGTTGCAGTGTTTTTGAAGCTTGGCGGCCTTTGGTCACAATGAATTGCACCACACAGCAAGAGCTCCCCAAATATTCTTCAGAAGCATATGTGTTATATCTACAAAACACCATAATAATTACAAATAAATGACAGCATGTTTGGGTGTTCTGTTCCCTTAACTAACTTCCGTTGCAGCTTTTCCCCATCCACAAGAAAAACAATGACTTCATTATAGAGGCTGTTTTGTCAATCAATATTTAATTAGGTGTATTTCAGTCTCTGCTTTGCCAGTCCATTACCTAAATATTGAAATGAATCAAAACCCATTTAAAGAACAGTGGGTATATTTTAAGTAGTTTTTTTTTCAGAAAGGCCTAAAACTCATTTTCACCCCCCTCATGAGTATGAGCTACAGCACTGTGCACTGACTCTTTCCTTTAGTATGGTGTCATGACACGGTATTGATCATGTCCCACCCACTCCCTTTTCCTATTCCCGCTTTTCATTAATATTTTTTGCAGAAACAATCTGTTTCTTTTCAGCTCTCTCTTTCGCTTGCTCTCTTCACCTGCTCCATTGATATTTCTTACCGATACGCTTTTCTTTTTCTTTCTGTCGGCCTCGGGGCAGTGGCAGCAATTAGCTGGAGTCCTGTTGTTCTGGGTGAAAGTCGGCCTCAAAGGCAGAAAGACTCTCTGAAGACGCTTCGAAATGGAAAAAAAAGCCAAAGTGTAAAAACACACCAGAGCTTGCAGATGGAAGCACGATACATTAATGCACTACTAGCGATGTGTGTCTGTGTCACGGTGCATGTTTTGTATCTTGATGCTTCAGCTAGGCGAAAGAGAAAAAAAAGAATATACTGTGAAAAATGAGATTTCCCTCTGGTGCTGTACTGGCAGGAAACCAGTGTTGAATTCCAGTATCACATTAACAATGCAGTATGAAAAGTGGTCAGCAATATGACAAAAGTTCTCTGTGGAACATGTGCTCCGAGCTAAAAAAAAAACAAATAGTTAAAAAGATGGATTTTTACATAAATTGTGTAGGTCACGTTTCCATCAGCTGTGAAATCTAGCATTTGTAAGAATCGTAACAATTTAGTTCTGCTGAAATGATTTGTGAAGCTCACCGAAAAACAACAGATACTAATTGAAATGCTATGCAATACAATTAAGCAGAAGTTACAGCACCAATTTTGCATAGCACAACATACAACGTAAAAGGCCAAACTAGGTGACACTTAAGGATAGTTTACGCAAGGATGAGTACTGTGAAGTAAAAGAAAGAAGAAACCACATTAGTTTTCACAATACAGATCAAATATATACCTTGAATACCATGCAAGTCACTTCGGATAAATGCTTCAGCCAAATGTACAAATGTCTAAATATCCAAATCAATGAGAAGGAAGAAATTTTCCCACTATATAGACATATTCTTACGCGGATAAAAATATTTTGCGACATGCCAGCTGTATATAGAATCGTTTGAGGAAGTTAATAGGGTGATATTGAACACATTTTTTAAAACACAGTTAACAGCTTTCAGCACTTAATGAGTAAGATATGTCTCCTGTAATAGCCTGACTTCCAGTTCAATATATTGTCTTTCTTGGTATTTGTGATTCCAGTCAGAACTCTAGCAGTAGGAGGATGATTGTAAGATGATTGAAAACTCCCGAATAAAATGAATTGCGATGATGAAGTCGGATATGAAATTGAAGCAAAAGTTCAACAAAGTTGTAAAAATAATTAACTCTGAGCTGGAATTAGGTTTACGGTTAGATAAAGCTGACCTGATATTACAAACCGTGTAAGATATCAAGTGTTATTTGAATATCTAAAAGGTTCCTAAAAATGGTTTTCTTTATTGTAGGTTTTGTTTTAAAATTAAGATATTTTGTAAAATAATACTGGTACTATAACACATGCAGAATTTGGTCAGAGTGACATTACTTATCAAGGCATTTGCATTTAAAGGTCCAGTGTACAAAATTTAGCGACACTAGTAGTGAGGTTGCGAATTGCAACCCCTGGCTCACTCCACCGCTACCTTTGTAAGCACTACGGTGGGTGACACAGGACTAAGTTAACCTCACATTTCTTTTCTTTTCCAAAAGAGATAAAGTATTTACGAAACACGCTCTGAAGAGCAGTTTGTCCGTTTAGGGCTACTGTAGAAACAACATGGCGAATTCCATGTAATTGGATCCACGGTGTAGCGTATGTACAGAAATAGTTCATTCTAAGGTAATAAAAACATACTTCATTATGTAAGTTCTTTATACACCTCTGAAGACATAGGTATGTATAAATATACAGTAGATTATATTGCATTTCTGTCAATAGATCCTCAAAAAAAGACACAGTGAACGTTTAAAATCATTAAACAGCATTCATTAACTTCCATCATCATGCATCAGACTTTACGGAGTAACTTTTTCCTCGCAGAAACTCTAAATTCAGAACATATTATATCCAAGTTGCAATTTTAATAGTGTGCAGCGTTTTCGTGGGAGTTTGTTTTCGCGTGGCATGAAATAATGCAGCATTTCAGCTCGACTGACAAATTTTATTAAGAGTCTTTATATCTGAGGCCTTAAGCCGCCCTGATCAGCATAATCCCTGTCCAAACAACAGATAATGAATCTGCCTCTGAAACAGCAGGGAGCTGCAGGAAAACCCACTGCTGATCTGCAGAAGATGAGCACAAATTATTGGATTTAAACCAGCAGGAGAATTTCTAATGGGTTTGTGGCAAGACTTCCAATGTTCATCAAAAGTGTCCTCTAGTCAGGGAAGCTTTTCATTGCATTGACACACAAAGCTTAGATGCACTAATACAAGTCATTTGCATGAATATCTTTTCGGTTTATGAGGGGAAGAGAAAAGACTCTTCCACATTAAAACACGCCTCGCTCAGTGATACTAGCAAATGCAAATGTCCTCACCAAATGTGTCTATGGAACAATTCTCATTCTTTTTTCATCCGATGATATATGTCTCCTTACAGTTCCGTTTCTCTCTCATGATATCTCTGAATGAAAAATGGTTAATTTCTCACCCAAAATGCACAATCTGTCTTTCGCAGCGCACTGAACAGCAGCTCCCGGGTTGACACACACACAGCTCAATTGAAATCACTGCAGTCTGCTTCGGCCCAAACTGATCCAGTCAAACATGACACGGACCATTGCGGTAACAGAGCAGAATGAATGAGGACAGGAGTTCATCTCTCTTTCTGCTGCCATGCTCTGGTGGATCGCTTTTGAGTTGGGAAATGAAGGCTTTGTTGATGTAAAGCGAGAGAGAGGGAGAGATTCTGTCTTTTATGTGAATTCTGAGGTCTGTTTCTGTGTGTCTCTCCCTCGAAAGTGTTTTTATAAAGCAGATTGCTCCAAATCTGAATTCTGCTTGGAAGAGCCATCTTCAAAGGCTTTGAAAAAAATAAATATAAATCTCTACCTGTGACCGCACATTCTATATTAATGTGCCAAGTTATGTTGCCTAGCAACCATAAACAGCATTGCATCAGCATCCAGATTAGCATGTCAGTGTTTAAATAGTTAAAAAAATTTTAAATACATTTACAGTCTTTACATTACATTTTATTGCTGATGCCTACTTCACATCAAGAACAATTTATTACACTTTTTAAAATTGCTTTATTACACAATCCTCTCATGATCTATTATTATTCATTGTTGCTGTTTGTGATTTTTGTGGTGAACGTGAATGCAACTGCTACAGTAACAGAAAAGCGCTTGACACCAAATCCAGAATGTACTCTGTTATTACCGCCATGCTGCACCCCTGTCTTAGTGCCTCATTTGGCCGATTGATATAAGGGAGCAGGCGCGGGCTATTCTGAGCACAATAAAATAACAATGACCATTTTATCTCTGTGTTTTGGCATTTAAGCGGAGCAGTGAACGTTGAGAAGTGCAGCGTGGCAGCTGAAACTGAAAGACAAACAGAGTCAGTCTGAGACCTCAGGCTAAAATGACTCAACGCACCCGCTGCTTTTATACCATTTCATCGAGCCATTAAAACCTGCAGGTCCACTGGAGCACAACAAAAAGATGGAAAGAGACAAAGACAAAGCAAAGCGAAAAGAAATAGAAGGAAAGAAAGAAAGAAGGAAAACGTGAATGGGAGGAGGAGAGAGAGACGGAGAATCTGACAAGAACAGACATGGACAAGCCCCTCAGTGACTCAAGTGCTTGACTAGAATAACCCCTACCTTCAACACACGGCCATGATAGGACACTCACACACACACGCCTTCCCTTAGGCCAGATTGGGTGAGACTTGTCTCTCCTGTAAATTCTGACTCCGTTTGCTGGAGCTGGACAGACGTTTCTGTGCACGTTTTAAAAGGTCAAGATGAAGAGAAAACAAAGGCAGTAGTATTTGTGGATGCCTAGTTTTATGTCCAACAAAACCTCATGGTGTATTTTTAATATGATCACTTTTACTCCAGTGATGTTAGTTTTACGGGTGGGGCTTTATTTTTCGTAATGATTTTAAACGTTTGTACAATTGTACAACAACAATAAACAATACTTCATCAGCATATATTAGTCTTAGTTCATGTTCATTTCAGCATTTACTAATATGTTTTTAAAATCAAAAGTTATAACTGTTAAATGTGCTGTGTGTAATTTTTGGGAGTATCTATTGTCAGAAATGCAATACAATAAACATAATTATATCTTCAAAGGTGTATAAAGACCTTACATAAAGAAGCATTGTTTTATTATCTTAGAATGAGCCATTTCTATCTACATACAATGCAGTTCCCCTTACATGGAATTCACAAATGGAATTTCTACAGAAGCCCTAAATGGACAAACTGCTCTACAGAGCGTGTTTCGTAAATACATTATCTCTTTAGGCAAAGAAGCGAAAACGTGCCAACGCTTTGAAATGGGAGGGACGAGGGGTGGAGTGAGCCAATGGTTGCAATTCGAGACATCACCGCTAGATGCCGCTAAATTCCATACACTGGACCTTTAACTGTATTAATAATTGTAACATTAACAAAGAAGAATAAAGAAAATTGTTCATTGTTCGTGCATGTTACTTAATGCATTTACTAATATTACCAATCTACCTCATTGTAAAGTGTTTCCCTATTCACATTGTTCACTTACAAATTCATTCAAATTGGGGATCTCGTAAAACAGCAACATGCTTCACAAGCTCTGCTGAAAGCAACTGACGTTCCAGATCCTTCCCAAGTGCAGTGTGCATTCAGATGTCACAATGCCCTCCAAATTCAATCTAGATCGGGATGTCGTCACAAAGCTCTCCTCAAATCAAATCAAGTGGGGAAAATTCCTTTATCTGTGTAATTATTTTGCAATCATCTTTACACACCGTCTCGCTTATTTCCATCACCAGGAGGATGTGAGGCATAAACCCTGTGATTAACCGGGCCGTTTCCTTTCTGTAGGTCACGGCTCACCTGTGGAGACTTGCATGTAATGTGGACCGAAGCGCTACAGTGATTCTGGCTGAGAAATAGATGTGGCTGTCACATCAAATTAACAATTCGAGCTGGTTCGGTCCTTGATGAAAAGAGAGGCTTCTCAACAGAATTTGGAGGATAGACAACAGAAAGAGAGAGACGGAGAGAGAGGTGGATGGGGGACAAATGCACACATCGATATCAGCAGGCTAAACAACAGACTTGCAAGAGTAGGGTGCCTCATAAATGCTATTAGGGGGCTTTTATCTAACTCAACAGCACAGTAAAGGCACACAAGCTTCCTTTGCAGAAATTTGGAGGTTGAGTCGGTGAAGGGCACATGGTGATAGAAGATCTTCGTAACTGGTTCCTGGGTCAATATCTTCTTGCATTAAAACCATTAAATTTGAGGCAGTCATGTTTGGCCCTTTTTAATTTAAAGATGCTAACAGATAAAAAAGCGAGTCAACTCTTAAAAGAAAACTAAATCTGTGTAGCACAAATGTTACATTCGCTCAAATATTTTAATTATAGAACAAAGTTAATCACAAAAACTGAATTGTGTCAAAGGCATCCAAACCATTTTATAGCTTTTGTAAAGATAAGAATGAGCCCACTGGGAACGGACCCTCAGACAACATATGAGACCTTGTCTGGCCTCTAGGAACACTTATCTTTCCCTCCATCGCTCTCTGAGCAGGAGTATTTTTGACAACAGAGATTAATCTAAAGTACAAGAGCATGGAGTTTTATGTTTACACCCACCAAACAGATTAATTAGAGGAACAGAGGAAGCACACAACCAGAGACAACATGGTCATTTATCACAGACAGAAATGATGGAGAGAGCAAGAAAGAGAAAACGAGAGGCACAGATGTTAATGCGTTGTCCGTCTGCTCTACAAAGAGTAAGTCGATGTAGCGTTAATTGTAGCGAATCATATCACAACATTTCCTCCCTCGGAAAATTAACACCATTGTGACAGAAAAATAACATTCAGCACATCATAGGCGTCGTAACTTCAAGCGAGGCGTTCATATTTCACGGCACCCTATGCGTGAACATTTTCGGTTTATTGATTTACATTTTCCCACAACAGATTAAGCTAATCACTCAGTCCTGCTTTTCACAGCCTTTGAAAACCTCCATCAAAAACTAACAATGAGAATGATTTATCATGTACACTTGATCTGAGGATTCAGGGGCATTTCTCATTTTATTGCGGTTACTTACAAACATTCTCAACATTTATTCTCAGCACAAAAAATAAAATTTGACTGTCGTAAAGGTTAAGAGATGGTAAAAGTGAGGAGTAAACAAAACAATACAAATACAAATGAATATCACCTTATCATCAATACTCATAATATGTCACCCACATGAACATTAAACATAAGAATGAAAGAATGCTTACAACTGATGCGCACTTAAATTATGCAGAGGTAACACGATACTGTTTTGCTGTGCAGCTTTCTTCTCTAACATTTTTGTTGAACTTTTTCATTGTCTTTGCATAAGAAACTTTAAAATATGGTAATATTTTTGGGGTATTTTACAGGTATCTTAAATGACATGCACTGTATTGAATTGAGATTGGAGATTTCTGATTTGAAATACTTATTTCTATAAAGCACAGGATGAGGTTTGTACTAATTTGGAATGTTTAGGGGTATTCTTGAGTTTAGGAGCATTCACGCATGGGCCTACATGGCCTCAAAAGTAACACATATGGACTAAGTCAATGTAACAACTCCACCGCTGGAAGCCACGCCCCTGCATCAGCGCCTTCTACTGGCCATTCCGTTCTCCGTGCCTACTGTCTTTGTTTAATGTCAAGTCTAGTTGTATTAAGCGTGTTTCTAGTGCAGAGCTTTTTTTGTACCTGTGGATGTTACTTGTGAATTACCTGCCGGTGGATGTTTGTTTACCCGTAAATGTTACCTGTTGGATAACCTGTCATCTGTTTGTCTGTTGCCTCCTGTATTAAAGGAGCAGTTCACTTTCAAAATAAATTTTCATGGTAGTTTACTCACCCCCATGTCATTCAAGATATTTATGTTTTTGGAAAAAAATAAGGTTTTGCTGAAAACATTCCAGGATTTTTCTCCATATAGTGGACTTCAATGGACTCCAAACGGTTGAAGGTCTAGATAAGACACTTATCGTCTGGTATCGTTTAAAGCCCCTTGAAGCTGCACTGAAAATGTAATTTTGACCTTCAACCATTTGGAGTGTATTGAAGTCCACTTAACATCTTCGATGACATGGGGGTGAGTAAATTATCATGAAATTTATTTTGAAAGTGAACTACTCCTTTAAATCATCAGCTCACCTTACTTGGTGTGTGGCTTCGTCCTTCCTTCCGAATGTGTTAGTCACAAAACACAAAAACATTTAATTTCTTTATTTCTGTCTGAGACATATAAACCATTTAGTTGCAATGCTTTCCTTTCATTTATATATTACATTATGATATCTGGTAAACCGATGACACTTCAGACCTATAAGATGCATGTTGCTAAACCCTTGTGGACTAGTGATGTGCGGGTCATCTCATAACCCGTGGGTTGTGGCAGGTAAAGAAATTGTCACTTTATTATCGGAGCGGGTCAGTAAAAACAAAATAAAAAACATGTATGTTGCGTGTAATCCCCTATAGTCTATTTTAAATATTTTGGAATATACGTTTTCATATTTGATTAGATTCTTTGATAAGGTTATAATACGTTGGCCTACGTAGCAACGAAACTTGCGTGATGTCCCCAAACCGAACCGAACACGTCACGAAAGCGACGAGCACCTCTGGCCGCCAGCCACAACAGCAAAACAAAGTGAAGATGGAAGACGAGGTGCGGAAGAATTTAAAGTCGGGGATTTACATCCAGTCTCCACTGAATAATCAATAATGATTTTATTAATATGTACTTTTTAGTGTAACCAAAATGTCTATGGGCAGTGACTACAGTTCTATTGGTTGTATCCTAATATGGTTGGTAGAGCAGCATAAAGAAAGTTATGAATATGTGGGGCCTCCTGGATACATCATTGTTTAACAAATATAAAAAAATCAACCCATATAAAGTGATGTTTAGCTCAATCTAGTCTGTGACCTTAAATTCTCAGTTTCAAATATAAACATTTGTTCTCTTCTGTGCAGGAAAATGAATGAAGCGATCTAAAAGGTCAATGATGTATTAGCACCAGTGTTGGGTATGTTACTCTGAAAAAGTAATGACTAGTTACTAATTATCATATCCAAAAAGTATTTTATAACTTATTACTAATTACTTTATATATCCTATATCAGCCTTGATTAGTTAAGTGATTCAAGGATGGACATGAAACGGCTAATTTAATTCATTCAAATAAATAATATTAATCTACATAAAGTACTCTTATTTACTGACCAAAGTATTACAAATGTGAAAATTATACATTACAGGGCGGATTTTAAAGTTAGACTTGATGTCTTAGAATTTTGATGTCAATTCAAACACAAATATTTAGTTTAATTACATCAAAAGTAACTAATTAAATTACAGAAAAAAATCACTAACTTTTCTTTTAAAGGTAAAGTAATTAAATTACATTAACAAATTACTTGGTAACTAGTAACACCCAACACTGATTAGCACACATTTTATTTTTGATGAAACAGGCTGACTATTAGGTAACTGCCTACTGTGCATGTAGAGTATGATGTGTTGACAATGACTTTGATAAGGATGCAATGAAATCACCATTGGATGAAAATACAAATAAAAGCAAACTGACTCTCAATAAACAGGGTTTAAAGTTGTATGATGTTCTTCCACACCAGCTGGTCGTTTAGACCCGAAGCACAAGACGGCATTCATCGACCTGCAGAAGATGCCAAAAACTACATACAAGAGAACGTCTCTCTTCCTCGCACACAGAAATACACTCGCTCAGCATCACACGCAGCTGTGTCCTGATGAATGCTCCTGATTTATTCTGCAGGAACTGGGATCATTTGTTACTTGCGACATCCCCCCTCTTCCTCTTTATTTCTCGCTTTGATAGAGCTGCCAGCTGCTCCAGTTACAAACACTCTTTTGATCTCTCAACTTCTACTGGCCAAAACTGACTTCCGCTTTTATATAAAACGCTAAAACCCCCAAAACTCTGTCAGTGAGAGACACTGTGGGTGGTGGAGCCAAGCCATGGTTCAATGGATTGAGAGACATACTGAACAAAATAAGAAAGATGGTTTAAAACACGTTCTGAATGTGAGCTATAACCCGTTTACAGCATTCTATTACAGCAGGTCAGAGTGATGTAAGGTCAATTCAAGAGGGATACAGGTGTGCTAGCTTAATAGACTTAACAAAAGTATATTAGGCTAGGTATTAATAAAACCACCTTCTGCCCTACAGGTTACGTTCAGTGACCATACGGTCTCAATTGTGCATAAGTCTTTAATATCACTTACCTGGGCGCAAGGCCACATTATCAAGCTTGTTCTGATGAGTTCAGAGAGGTAAAGGTCTGTCTGAGTAAACTACATCTTACAGCAACCAGACAGAACAATACTGAAAATACTGCAGTTTATTTCACACATTACAATTCTCATTTTCATGATTTTTGTCATGAATAACAAATTATGTTCACATGACATACATTTCCTTATTTTTATATATACAAAATAACCACCAACAATTGATAATGAGATTTTCTGCACTGTTTGATCTACATCATAAATCCCATTTTAGATAACAATAAAATAAAAAAAAGAATGTATTTCCTTCTAAATATTTGGTAAATGATTTAATTTTGGTTTCTTTAAACCCCTGTGTGCTACATAATGGCCACAATTAAATCATACTGCTGTATGGTAGATAGATCACTCTAGAGTATCAGATCTACACATAGAAATTCATTTCAAATTGTCAGTTATCTTCCAAATTGCATCTTAAATACAAAAATTAGACTCAATGTTTAGGTGCATTAAAAACCAAATACATTATAACACTAATTATGATTTAATTGTATGACATGATAGGAAACATTACCTGAGGCCATTTGTTTATTGCTACACCTTCCCTTTATTAATATAATAAGGCTATGTTTATTGCTCTTCAAACCGAAGATGGAATTTGACTTTAGTCAGTCAACATATGATGCATGTTTTCCATCCCAGTGGGTTAAAGACGGTCTACAAACACACGCAATATGTCCAGTTGTATTGGTTGCAAATTTAGAATGAGGATAAATAAAATATAACATTAGCAAAACATTGTGCCTGGGCTGTTTACAAAGCAAAGCCTCTTGATGAAAATACTCCATAAATAACAATAAAACCATCTCATACAGTGAGGACACTACCTTTAGTTTCCATGGCAACAAGACCCAAGCAGTTCCTACAAGGGCAAAGTAGTTTGTTAGTACTTTCGTCCACTTCGAAGACGACGCTCTGAAAGCAAACAGCCAGCAGCACTTCCAGACACCATCTCACAACCGCCACCTCTCCAGGTCAAACGACCTTCAAAAGCATCTATACGACCCATTACAGATAAAGTCTGACGGCTGAATGAAAGTGCTGAGTCTCAGTCTGATAAACTAAAGAATGTCGGCCGGATAGACATTACACTGACATGGCAGCGTGATGTGTCATACTAGACTGAAAGGTAAAATTTAGTGAAGTAACTGCTCTGAGCTACAGGCAGGTTATTGCTGGACATCATTTTTAGATCAAATAAAAAAATATACACTAAAAGCTTATTTATCAGTTTTAGACATTGCTCCCATTTATTCTTAGGGTTTGCAATACAAAAAGTTTCATGTGCTTTTAGCATAAACTTTAGACCACTCCCAGTTATAAATTACAATTACTTCCAGTTGTAAGGAAAGCAGCGGTTTCTTCAAGACGGAAATAAACAAAAAAGAAACCCCAGTAGCACCAGTAGGCTGCGTGGACAGTGATGCAGACAAGGCATGGCAGAACGTGTTGGGGAAAATCTCTACAGCGACACAGATGAAAAGTGGAGCAGCGAGTGAAGGACGGACTGCCTCGTGCATTCTCCTGTTAGACTGCGTGGTAGATGATTGAGTGCATCTCAGAGCTTACGCGTATACAGATGTGAGTGCATGAATTGTGTGTCTGTGACCTCTGATATACATGTGCGTTTGTGAGTTTGGCAAAACTGTGAGGGTGGTCACTCCAGATTTAATTGTGTTAGTCCGTGAACCCAGACCAAGGTAGTAGATTCATTAAATTGGTTATAGAACAACACAACACAAAATAATATCAGCAAAGTTAGTAAAATTCTTACTAGAATGTTTTATTAAAATAAATGCCAAGGAGGTTAATAAGAAAAAATAACAGCATACACCATAAAAACTAAATGCAAGCATGTAAAAATCCCTATGACAAGAGAAAACTAATAAGTCGCTAATGAGTTAAACAAGCTAAGATATCAGCAAGAAAAAATAACTAGGAAAGGCGATGCTCCCAATGAGAGATAGAGTAAAGAGTGGGCTGAGACGGAGGCCGGAGGAGAGAGAACATGGGAAACAAAATATCATGTAGTGGGCTTCATATCCGAAAAAATGACTCGTACATAGAAAATGAAGTTAGAAAAATACATTAGAAACTTGTAACAATGGCTGTAATTTACATTATTACACATGTAGTAGGCAGGCAGAAGAGAACAAGATTCCTCCCAACACCTGATAGACTCAAAACCCAACTCTAAAACAATAACAGCACATAGTAACATGGCAGAGGGAATTCTCTTAATACTGTCCATTTCTCTGTAGTCTCCTCTGCTCCTGTCTAATATTGCATTTCATTATTTCAATAGTCTTAAAAATGTATGTATAACACTGAGAAAAAGAAACATTGACCTTTGTGTGTAACAAAATTAAAGAACAAGACCACACTAGAGACTGCCAGGGTTACAGGAAACAAAATACAATGTCATGTTTGTTGTTGTTGACGGTGAGATAAACACTCCCGATTGTTTCAATGACTGAAAACTGTTTGGAGGAGGTCTGGTCTCTAGTGTCTGATTTAGTGGCTTTCTGTAGCTTTTAACTTTGCAGCAAACACTCTTTCTATTAATACTTTCATAACATTTGCCCTTCTCAGATCAGTTCAAGACTATAAACTGTCCAGGAAAAAACAGGAAGTTAACTAAATGGTACGTCTGTTCCTTTCTCAACACAAAAGTTGTATATCTCCTTGGCATAAGAGAGTACATTTTGGCGAACATGTATGTTTTAAGAAAAACAGTGATCGGTAGCTTCCAGTTTGCAAATCTTGAAACAAGGGGAGGTTTCAGATAAAGCCCAATGTTCAAGACCAATTAATTTAGTTTCTTAAATCCAAACACCTGGCAGACTTTCCACATCATGATTGGCAGTTGTTCTTGACAAAAATCACAGTAACCAATTTCATAGACAGCATTACTGATTTTGTCTTCATAATATAAGAGTATAATGCATTAAAAATAACAACAAATAAAACACTTTGTTCAAATGGTTGTTAAAGGAAAACAAAAGAAAAAAAAAATTGGGAAGACAAATCATGGCACATAGTTAGCTGGTCAAATGACTGCTATTCCTTTGCATAGAATAGATTCAGTGGCACAACACTGCAACAGCCTTGTGGTTTAACTCCCGGGGAGCTTTTGTTTCTGAACCCCTCATGCGCTCTGCACTAACCTAGTTGGTGCTGGATATTATTGAACAACGTAACACTCGGAAAAAGAAACGACCACGGGTAAGGCACTTATGTCCGTAAATATACTCTTTCAGATTAAGCTTTTCCTTCAACATCATGCAATTCCACCAACATCCCAAGGTTTGACTATTTTGGTCGTTTTTTCCCCTGGCCAATAGTATCCGAAGTCACACGTTTGTTCACCACCTTTCGCGGTAACTACTCTACTAACTTTTATATATATCTTTTTTTGTATTACGTTTCATATTTTGTAACTGCAAGTTAAGTATAAAAAGCTAAAATTGGCAAAAATATATATTTCTTCTCCAGCACCCTGTAAAAGTATCTAATTTTGATCTTTCTGTATTTTAATATGCAATGACGTATCTACATTTGTCTACATTTCATATATATATGTATGTATAAAGCAATTTGAACAGGCAGACATGGCTTTCACATCCTATGTTTTCTTGAGAGGGTGGACAGAAATGACAGTGGGCTCATTAGATGGGGGTGTGCGGGACACATTGTGGATGGGCTATTCGACGCGGGCGATTGGAGCAAACGCGTTGAAATAAATCAGAAAAGGTCTTTAAAATAACACCTGCGTTTCGTTTCAGCTCAGCTGAATGGGAACATTTTTTTCTAAGGTGAGACGGGGGAGAGAACTCCGCAACAGACAATCAATGTTCGATAAAATAACATATATGATAATGCAGACAAAAAATGTAAAGTGTGTACATAGTGAGAGTGATCGTGTCCCTCCCCCATTCATTCTCCTTAGTGTTCATCGGTTTTGCACATCCTCAAGGAAATTAGCGTCTTGTGGGAAATTTCATTCATTTTTGATTCGCTATCAAACAGATACAGGCATGACATCAAACCTTTTCAAACTCTAGACTAAAATGACAAAACCCTCCGCGATTAGATAGATCGTTTATAGAAATTAATTCAATGGAAACCCTTTGGCTAAATGCGCACACGTAATACTTTTTTTTGTCTTTTATCTCACAGCTCTTTCGAAAAGATTTCTAGAAAGTTCAGGCACTGTATGTGGGGGGTTGAGTTTTTGGGATGGCATAGTTCAGTAAACTGATTCCGGTTCATATCCCAGCTGTCCAACCCTGAATATCCTAGATTTAAATCAACTACATAAACACTTCACCCCAAATCACACCTATTGCCCTGCCTGAGCTGGCACCAATACTGCGATTACCAGCACAGAAATCTGCAAGTACTGAAAAACACTAACAGGATACATGGAAACATAAGAAAAAAAAAAAAAAAAAAAAGCTTTTTGCAGTCTGTCATATTAGCCATGCTCTCGGTCAGCTGATCAGGCACACCCAGAATGTGTCAGCACAGTAAAAATAAACTCAAACTGAAAAACACACACAAACATCGGAGAAGGTCAGGAAATTCACAAGTTGGTGTGAGTGTGGATTTCTTTCCTTCTTTTTCTTTTGTTGATTCATTACGACCAACAGATTAAACGGGTGGGGGTACACGTGTACATAATCTGCATCCTGATGCCCCATTTTGCATCATAACTAATAAAACCAGGGTCAACATGTTTGCGTTTTTGTACTGGAGGTGTAAATGCATTTAAGGGCTAAATTAGCAGAAGACGCTTCTTTATTGCTTTTAAACTTCAGTGCAGATTTTTTTGGGGTAACGCAACATCGCTGTTATCATCCACCCAATCATTTGTGATTTAAAAAGAAAAAGAAAGAAACAAACTAAAGGTCACAAACTTGTATATAAAATAATAGGAGAATCATCCTTGTTATAGCTACACAACGTGTTGGTATGGAGGGTTGTGTTTTATGTTGGTTTGTGTTAGGATCACTGCTTGGACAGGTGCCTCTCTCTGCGTCCACCAGGCTAGCAAAAGGCAATTACCAGTTAATCTGATCAGCAGGCAGGCTTGGGCGGCTCATCATTGGTTGAAGAGTTCAGAGGTCATTTGTTAGTTGCCGGTGGCGGCTAGGTGGTTAGGAACAAAAAGGAAAACAACAAAAAGGAAAAAAAAGGTAGAAGATATTAGTCAGCAAGAAGAGACCGGAATGACATCATTTTAACAGCAAAATGAATGCAATCTCTGTGTTTAACCCCCTAATTCCATTGGGCAAGAGACGAACACAAGCTACGAAACTCTGTTATGATCATGACACACTAACTTCAAGATGACGTTTTCGATAAGAACGTTACTACATGTAATTAAAGCACAAAAATTCCCAATGTTCCCACAAACAAAAGCAGAAGTAAGACAGACAAACAAGAAAAACGCATACAAACAAAAACTAGTAATATTTTAGTGTCGAGTCGAAATGCATGTTACCAACGGTTTCATTAGTTGTGAGGGGAATAAGATAGCTAGTGCGACGTTATGCAAATAAACAGATAAGTCGCCTGATATCGCTTTTGATTTGGTTTTATTTTTCAGTAAACGTATACACAGGAATCAAAAATACTTCTCATATAAAATACTCTCGTGTTAAAGAGTACCTTTTATTAGTGTTGGTCAAGACGACCATAAAATTTTGCTTGGGGTAAAGTACAAACTTTAATAAAAACAAAGTTTGATACGGGTAAAGAGTTGGCTTAACCATTGGTTTGGTAGATAAAAAAGTATTAGTCCAGTCCATTCACTGCCATTTAAAAAATAAATCATTTAAAAGTAACAAAAAAGCTATTTTGGGATTTCAATGTAGTCAAGAATACATGAATATACAATGCTTTTGATAAAAACCATTTACATCAATTACAAGTGTATTTTTTGTAAACCTGAGTGTATTTGGAAGCGTTTGGTATGTAAACATATTTTCACAGTAAAGATGTGTGGTCTTAAACATATACAAGTGTGTCTTACATAAATTCCCCTATTCAGAGAAACAAAGCAACACGGAAAGAATAAAAAGGTAGAAGTATCTTTTCTAACTAACCTCTGTCTGTGGTCACTATCCTTTGGTAAGGATGGACCCGAGAATCATGTCTCCGCACTTTAGTAGCCATTGCACCTAGATTACAACAGGTCCATAAGGTTAGATGCGTCAGCCCAGGAAAACACAAATATAAAGCTTGTGGGGAAACAGCCAAACTGCATGGCCTGCCTCAAATTCTGTGTTAAAATTATAGAGCAGAAACTACAGCAAAATTCTTGACCGTTTCAATAATTGAATCGGACTTGGACCATTGGTTTAAAAAAAAATGAGGCTACTCTTGTGCAGGTTGGCTGTAAAACAGACATGAATTCTCTTTTATAATTAAATGTATACATTTTTCATATAATATGTACATTCACATTCAGCATAACAAAACTAAAAAAAATTACATACAAAAATTGCACAGTAATTGGTTTGACACACAAGATGTTGAGACGGGTGGGTAAGGAATCATGATATAAAAAAAGATTTAGCTTATGAGAAAAGGATATATCGCATTGAAAACAGCATCAATTCTAATCATGGTTTGACACTGTGTGATTATGGTATGATAGCACCAGGTTACATATCCTCAACCCGACTCGAATACATCCCTTTATGCACAATTCACAAGAACACGTCAGGAAAAAGAAAAAAAATGGGATGTGTGGAACATAGAATTAAACTGAAAACGAACATGTAAGTGCTAAGCATGCTAATGTCAATATGCATGTACTGTTTTCCACTATCCCCGATCTTACAAGTAACATACAAGTTCAAATTAAACTGTGAAAAGTGCCACAAAATTTCTCCACACATGTCATTGTGAAAATTGAAATGGAATATGGACCTGTTCACACCAGGAACAAAATTAGTGGTTAAGACAGATGTGAACGTTTCCAGGACAAATATTTCAGATTTATGATTATTTAATAAAACAACCAGAAGATGATTGCCTTCCATTTGACTCCCTATCCAAAACACAGATTTGAACCTACACGTTCAAATCAACAGTGATCAACATGTTATAACTAGGGCTGTAGCGACACGTCATATTTTTGCAAAAACAGGAATTTTATATTGTGTTAAACATTGCACAGTGTTTTTTTTTTGCACTGCAACTTTAGATTTTTAGGAACTTTAGGAATAAGAGAGTTATGCTGGTACTGGATTTACATTTAGTCATTTGGCAGACGCTTTTATCCAAAGCGATTTACAGTGCACTTATTACAGGGACAATCCCCCTGGAGCAACATGGAGTAAAGTGTCTTGCTCAAGGACACACTGGTGGTGGCCAGTTCAGTGGTTTAACCCACTAGACCACCATCTCCACTGGTACTGTAAAGAGTAAACAGGCTGGTCTTTCATTTTGTATAACAGTAAAATATGTTTATTTATTTTATTTTGTGTCAAGAAGAATATTTTTTGCTGTGCATAACTGTTGTTTAATAAAGTATATTATTAAGATTTTTTGGTATTTATTTGATACATTATGGTTTTTACAAATCGAGCAACAGAAAAATAAGCGTTAGATTGATTGTCCAATTAGTCGTAGATTAGTCGACTAATCGGGAAAATAATCGTTTGATTAATCATTTCATAAATAATCGTTTACCCCCAGCCCTAGTTATAACGTTTAAATATTTGGCATATCCGTAAAAATATTTCAAATATTTTAACATGTAGCACCTACCATGAATAAAAAAAACACACTGTATAAAAACCACAACAGTTACTATAATGACATTAGAGAAAAGACGGTAAGAAAACAATATTCTGAAGTGGTACTGACATTTCCCTCTTTTTGTGTGTGTGTGTGTACACCCACATGCCAAGCTGCAACAGCAGATGTCCAACAAATCACTTCTGATTGCACAGAAGCCCAGAGAGCGAGAGACAGAGAGCGAGAGAACATGGTCTGGTCTGGGGGTGGTTTGATGTTAGATCGATACTGTAAGTAAATAAAAGGCTGCTAAGCTTGTGAGTGCTGACGTTTAAAGGTGTAAGCCCAGTTCAGTCAGAACTACCAAAGGTCCCGACTGAACAGCATTCAGTGATCTGAACTCTAATCAGCGACTGAAACTATTCAAGCCGGACGCGTCTTCTTCAGTTACTATCAATCAGAAGGGTTTTATCTAAGGGAGAGAAACTGATCAATGCTATTCATCATTATTTTCATTATAAAGTTTACAAAGTTATGATGCAAAGTTCAAAGTCCGTAAGACTTTATGATGTAAAATTTTATTTAAACACCATCTTATCTTTGGGTGTTTGCAGAAGCCTCGCTAGGCAAGGGAGTATGGGTAATTTTCTAAGAATAAGGTCAAGCACGCAAGTTCACAAGGGTAAAAATAAGACAATTGGAGACAGCGAGAATAGTGGAAGAATTTAATGAACATCCCCAACGGGACTATGGACTCTTTCGCTCTCTATATGAAGCTCAGCACTGGTACCAAGGCCTGCTACAGCAGGGAAGAGAGAAATGATTTCAAAAGCCAGGAGAAATCCGAGGGGATCCACCAGTAGCCTGCCTGACAAAGCCTCTGGCAGGGAGGAGGGAAAAAAATCTGTGCGCGAGCAAGCGTGTCGCCACTGTCTACGAGAGCGTGTGTGTCTGTGTGTGTATCCTGAGAGGAGAGACTTCTTACGCAGCAGCAAAAAACAAAAATCAAAAGAAAGCCCCTTGTTTAAGACAGGGTTAAGTCGTCCCTTCCCCAGCCCGTCTCATTGGCAGCTGAACATTCCTATGATGCTCATGAAGCTACATATTTAATCACCTGGGTAAACTAGCCAGCTTGCATGAGCTAGTCATTAAATATTTACCTTTCATTGAGTCCTGAACGGGGCCTGGAAATGCCCCATCCAAAAAGCCCCCGTAAAACACCCCAGCTGTACCCTCTTGCAGAGCACCAAAGGGTGAAGCGCCAAGCCCCCACGCCCGCTTACCTAGGACTCCGCTGGACTCCATGGGATATTCCAGCAGAGACGTGGGTGCCAAGGCATAAGGGTAGTCGTAGTGCGTGGTGTAGATGAGGCCCGCGTCAGGTGACGGGGGCACTAGGGTGGGGGTACCATTGGGTAGAAGGTTGGCCATCTGAGTGGGTCGAAGGATGTTCATGATGGGGGTCCCTCCTGGAGTGTGGGGCCTGAGGGCAGATTGGGGGAGGACCTGACCCGATGGGGCCGCAATCAGACGTTGACCTTGTGCGGCTGCTGCCGCGGCTGCAAGAGAAAATGCAAGGGTGGCTGCCGTAAACAAAGAGAAAGAGTGAAGGACAGAAAGAGAGAAAGGAATGAAGAGAGGATGAAGGAAGGGGAAGGTGGGTTTGGAGAGAGAGAGCGGGAACAAGAGAAGACGGGTGAAGGTGAAAAAGCCGAAAGAAAGAGAGAGAGAGATAGGATAGGGAACGTGTATACAATTTTCAGAACCAGGAAAAGTTGGACAGCATATGTGAGAAAAGCACAGGCAGAAAACAGGAATACACAAAGACAGGGAAAAAAGAGGGTAGGGGAACAAATAAAAAGGAAATTAGTCCATGCGATGGCAAATGACCACAAAAAAAGTTGTACTGTAAAGCAAACTAACCCACAACCAAAATCATTACACAAACTTAATCAAAACTAAAACAAGGAAATATTGATGATTGATAATAGTAGGGCAAACCAATCACCTATATTGCACAACAAACAGCAAATGATCAAACAATCCCATCTGAACTCAACGTCCAACAGCATGTAGAGGAAGAAATTGTTTAAACAATAGTGCCAATTCTTTTTCAATAAAGTTCAGCCATGTTCATGTGACACTTTTCATCTCTTATAGGAGATATTGTGGTTCCACATCGAGTCCATGGGTGCTCTAGAATTGAACCAGTGTTTCAAGTGCTCGAGCAAACCTCTACATGCCAGCAGGACCTTTGACACAGATTTTGAGGAAATAACTACAGTATGACAAATATATAAGGCGCACCATAGAACACGACAGATGTGCTTCTCAAAGAAAATGCCCTGTTATATCTATAATCATGCACATATTCATAAACACGTATACATACATACATACATACATACATACATATCTCTTCCCATCCATTTTTACATTCACTTATATATATTAATACAAATATCAGTCTATTTTATAGAGCATTATTGAAAAGCCCAAACTCACACAACTATATCGAAGTTTTAATAATAAATAAATGGGTATGGATTGGGAGGAGTCATGTTTATCAAAATGTATTTTATGACTTAAAGAAATGCACAGCAGCAACAACATGCAGCAAGTGACTCTGTATGCAACACCAAGAATACATTGCAATGAAAAACAGCTTTTAAGTGAGAGCGAAAGAGAGAGAGAGAGAGAGAGAGATGTCTGTACGAGTCTACAGTAAATGGGATTCTATCTAGATTTAACAAGCATTTGATGTCTGATGAACCTATGAATTTATTATTTGAATAGCTTATTTAAAAGACATCACAGTAAAAATGTTTCTCTGTATGGCACTGCATATGTATGTGTACACGCATGTGGATTAACAACTCTAACGGTTGAATTATGATGGGTTTACATTTTGTATTTTGTGTGTGTGTGTAACCGCTCTCCATACATGGTGTGATTGAGTGTGAATGTGTGAGCACCCGAGCAAATCTCTGTAGTCACTGTACAAAACACAATTGCAGCTAAATTTACATGAATCCCTAACAGTTAGTCGTGTCTGTCGTGGTGTGTTGATGCTCAAGTATTTTCCTGGAGTGTATGCATAAGATATTAAGCTTCTGTTTAAATGTGTGCATCCTTACGCGTTTTGATGTTGGTGTCTCTGTATGTTCCGTTCAAAATAGCCAGCTCCATCAGCTGCATCTTCTTCAGATTATCTTCTCCCTCTGCCTAAAATAAAATAAAATGAAACATTTTGTTACTTACAAAACCATTCAGAGCACCCACAAGAAAATGGGGACGGTTCAATTTTAGTACCCCAAATAATAAATAAAGCAGCAGAAACGCCATGAATTTTCAGCAATGATGCTACACTAAATGTATGACTTCATTTCTTGATTTTTTTTAAAGTATTATTCAGATTCCCCCTTATTAAAAAAAACAGAGGAGTGGTTATCCAAGTTAATATCAGTGTACACTCATAAATGTTAACCAATGCACAATTTAAAGTAGTGGTTGAAACACATTTTATTACCATTTGACGCAAATGCAAAACCTAGACCAAGTTAAGGATAAAACAGCAGGGATTAAGTGGTTAAAAATGGTAAAGAACATAAAATCACATCTCTTACTAAGAACTAAAGTCCAACAGGAGCAGAACAGATAAAGCTGACCGTTAATATTATGGAATAAAAAGAGAACATAAGATATCTCAATTTAGCGCATCTTAAATGCAAAAAAGCAAAGAAACTCATTTTTCCAACAGCAGAGTGAAAAGAGACAGGGCAGAACGAGAAAAAGCAGAAACACTGGAGAACTGGAATACCTTTAACTTTTTATAACGTTTCAGCGTTTCTTTAGGAAAACACACATCTAAGGCCAACTGCTGTGACAGAGACCATATCTGAGCGTTATCAGGAGAGTTGTCCTTAAAGGACTCTGACTGCAGAAATAAAGTTCTTCTAGATTGGTACAAACGAAAACACCCATACGACTCAACGCTGAGGAGAACCTTGAGTAGTTTCCTCAATCAGAGAAACAAAAATCGTGTGTTAAAGCTACAGATGCCCCCACACGAATGACTCATCCATTCCTGAGCACACCACTAATTCAATACAGACAAAAAAACATCTCCCTGGAAAAGCTCATATTTTGTACGAACATTCATTCACCTCCAAAGAGCTTGTGTAAATCCAATGAAGATCATCTCTGAGGTTGTTACAATAACACCGGCTCATGTGGAGACCGAACAAAAGACAGCTCTGTCTAATCTAATTCAGCACGGAAAGAAAACATTGGTCAACAGTCTATTACACGTGTTCTGTGTCTGGCAGATGAGTTTTCAGTGTTCTTGTGAAATGGCTATCCTTCATGGGTTTACATGGGATTAGTCCTGTGAATTATGTGTGACCGGCTCACTATCAAACTGCTACAAACATACATATATACACACACACACACACACACACACACAGACACACACACACCAAATAAAACCGAATAGAAACAGATTTCATGGGTAAGCAGCAATTCTGTCGCACCTTTTCTTTTCTTATTCTGTCCAGCCGATTTCAGATCGTGTTAGGAACAGCTGCTTTATACAACTACTACAACGCCAAAGATCTGAGTTTTTAGCATAAGCATTAAAAACTGAAACATGAAAAACTGAACTGAAGACTTCTGAAGAAAAGATGCATAACTCTTCACGGTCACCTAAAAATCAAGAGTATCAGCTGTTTAATAGCAGAATAAGGCAGAGTTCTAAGAATGTAAAAAATAGTGGCCGGCGTGTTGATAGGGCAGTCAGCCCATCCGTCCCCTTAAGAAGAGTGAAGCATGGTATAAACTCTGACTCGACAAGCCCAAAAACACCATAAACTATCGAACTCGAATTTCTGCTGACACAGGACTTTGGTGAATGGCTCAGTCTTAAATCCAAATAACATCTCAGTGCTCCCCCTTAAAGCCGATGATGACAATTTTTTTGATCCTACGAACAAGGCCTTTGTTTGTGGATCAAGCCGCAGGGTATGTAATGAGGCTGCGGTGCCACTGGTCACTAGGGGTAACTCCCCACAGGTCCAGTGGGTCACAGAGGCTAGTGGAACACAGGCTTCCTTTAAAGGCTGGACATTGCTCCTCAGAGCCTCTGTCCTCAAACACAATGTTAAAAAAAATATTTCTACCCTTTTATAACACCCTATTTCTGTTATACCCTGTCTCTTTAAAGCCGGAGGGTTCCTCAAGATGTGTGTAAAATATGTAAAGAAAATTCAAGGAAAGAGAATGAGTCAGAGAAGCTACATTCACAAAGCAGCAAAACTTGGTTGTCAGTGCCATTATACAATCATGTCGGCATACAGCTCGGATGTAAGTGACAAAAACAGTATAACTGACGAGACTTCCTTAAAATTTCAGGAAATATAAATTTGAGAGAGCTTGCTGGTTAGAGTGCGAGAGATACGACAGCTAGCATTTCCAAAGAGCTGTGTGTCATCATACAGGGGAGAGGTTTACAGGAAACCTTACTTTGATTTCACTAACAAAAGCAGACCGGGAGAGAGAACTTTTCCCAAAACACGGGACGTGAGACATCAGGTAGAGCCGCTCGATAATCCTGCTCTATCCGCAGGAATCACATGTAATCAATGGCATCTATTTGTATGGCCAGCGGAGTGAAGCGGCCCCTTTTGGCCACAGGGGAGGACGAGGGACATCAGGCTGCATGTTACGGAGCTCCTGAGTATGTCCACTATGTTACGCACACAGAAGCAGAACATTCACAACAACAAAAACATTTACAGAAGCTAAGCACTCGAGCTCAGTTTTTTCTTAATGTATATCTGTGTAACATGTCAAGCACCCCAAGCATGAATCCGTGTCCAGCAAAAAAACTGACTATGTACACAGAGCCACGCGAGATTTAACAAGTTTCAAAACTGCTCATGATTAGGCTGTCAAACGATTAATCGCACCCAGAATATATGTATGTGCACTAGGGATGCCACAATTCTCAATATAATATTGAACCGTTTGGTACAACCTCCACGGTTCTATACGTGTAAGTGAATTGCGGTTTTCCGGTTTTGCGTTTAAATTATTTCCATGCGCTTATTTTCACTCTGAATTGGCTCTGTCCGTGTTTGTCTGTATGTCTGTGCGCTGATATGGATAAACGCATCCCCACTAGTAATATCTAATAGCGAGTGGAGGTCGGGCTATGAAGCGAGGCTGCCAGCAACACGAGAAGCAATGTGCTGTTGAGAATAATGCTGACGAACAGACGCAGGCTGGCTTTATTGTATGCTTGTTGTACTAAAGTGATAATGTCCGAATTTGACACATCAAGAATGTATTTTTACACTGCATACAAAAGCAGCACGTTCACGTTGCTCTCACCCAGCACATGCAGAAAGAGCGTCTAAAGCACCATGCCAAAGTCCGTTATATGAAAGCCATGCCACTGGGTGGCCTCCAGGCAGCTATTTAGCATTGCATTTCTTCCAATTTATTGCAATCGTAGTGGCGCACCTTGTTAATATATTATCTTTGGCCTTTCCCATTGAGCGCTGGTGTTTGCAGTGTTAAGCCCAATTTATGGTTGAGCGAAGGACCTATGCCGTAGCCTATGCAGAGCTGCGTACCCTACGCCGTAGCCCAACGCGAACGTCTCCAAAAATGTAACAACGCGTCAACTCAATGCGGACCCAAGAATCTTATATTACTGGCATGTTGAAGAACCGTAAACCAAAAACTGCTGTGAGCTGCCAGTGGAAATCTTTACATTTATTCAATACACCAGGAATCTGTACAAGTTGATTTTTGCTTAAAGATAATAAAATAAGTCAAGTTAAATAAAGAGAACAACAGTAAAATAGTCTGTCACATAAGCATAGAACAATGAAAATACACTTTAATGTGCCAAGCCGGAACAGAACCGAAAACCGTGGGTGAGCCATCTTGTTGCATCCCTACTGTGCATTTACATTTATGTATGTATACTATAAACACATATTTAGGAAATATTTACATGTATTTAGTTATATTTACCAATGCATGTATGTGAATGTGTTTATGAATAATAAAAAAATATGCACAGACATGTATTGCGTAATCAAACTTTTATTCTGGATGCGATTAATCACGATTAATAGTTTGACAGCCCTACTCATGATCCAAAAACAGATGACAAGACAAATGCAAAGACAGATTACTGCAGCTGACAAGCAGTTACACCACCCCTCTGCCATCCGCCGTGTTGAGGTAAAGCCCTGCAAACCCTCCGACAGCCAGCCTGAGTGGAACTAAACCTGCAAGCTTGAGAAACGTGCAGTGTCGGACTCCTAATCTTTTCGTTCAAGCAGTCTGTTGATAGAACAGAAGGTTTGGCAGAGGAAAGCACGGCTGTGTGTCCCTGGATTGTGATATGAATGGACTTTGTTGGGAACCTTTGCTGAAATGCATCCCGCAACCTTGGGGCTCAACAGCAAAGCCATCAATATCCTCAATATGCTGTCAGAAGCCTGCTAAAAAAAAGAGGGCACTCTCCCATTTCTTCTGCCTTTCCCCTTCAACCCGGCTTGATTTCAGCAAGCCACAGATGGAATACATGCTAACAGATGTAGATAAGAAAATAGCAACGTTAGTCAAATGCTTGTAGGACTGTATAAAGTTACTGTCCCATCCTGGCTGCCGTAATACTTAAAATTTCCTCCAGTGATCAATAAAGTCTCATCTTAAAAATACGGCATGCAGCTCAGCTCAGCTCAGCACATTAACCCGAATCCCCACATAAAAGTAATAGATGGGGTTTCATCTGAGGTGATTGAACAGTTTAAACAAGAATTCCCACTGTGCACCTGATTTTACTACTCATAATATATTGGCAGCCTAACAGTTATATCTCCAGGCTAAAATGCAAAAGGTTGCAAGTCTGATATCTGAGAAAACGGCAGTCTTTCCATTGAGCTAGACACAGTTTGTGTCCTGCAACTCCCTTCTTTGGATAAAAAGCGTCTGCTAAACGACAAATAACCACTATGTAGGCCAGTTCGGAGTACGAGAGCTGTATTTAAAATGCCACACAGATGTTGACATGCATCGGACACAGGCATCCATACGGGATTAAGACGGATTTTACTAGATCGGTCTGTGAGCAAACAGATCAGAGTGAGCGAACAAACAAAAAGCAAAACAGAAAATCTGAAAAACAGAGG
Source organism: Triplophysa dalaica (assembly GCF_015846415.1). Classification (NCBI taxonomy): domain Eukaryota; kingdom Metazoa; phylum Chordata; class Actinopteri; order Cypriniformes; family Nemacheilidae; genus Triplophysa; species Triplophysa dalaica. Next base: position 8,907,100 of record NC_079556.1, on the reverse strand, counting down.
AAACATTAAAGCAATCCGTGCTTTTTATTGGTGCAACTCTCATTACAAAATCTTCAAGTTGACTCGCCCTTTTCAGTCTCTCTCTCTTTCTAATTTTCCCTCCCCTGTTGCTTTTCTCTCTCTGCCAGACGATGTTTTGTTCTGCTGCTATGATCCTTTAATGCCACCCAATCGAGCCGAGAATATCTTGAAAGGATTTGGGAAGGCTGATCTGGAGGTTTAAATACTGCCGGATTTGCATCAGATTCTGAGATTTGAGAGTCAAAGCTGATCCGCGTGCTCCGTGTGCCGCCCGGCCTGTCAGATCAGGACTGCAACCCAGTCTCGCCTACTCGACAACCTCTTAACCTTGTTGAGGGGGTAAAGAGTCCCAGAACAAATAAATCTGAAAATCCCAATGAAAGCTGCAATCATATGACCATCTCTCGACTAAGAACTTCCCATAAAATCCATCTGAAAACACTGCCTCCCCAAAGGCCTTACAGAGGTTACAACGTACTCAAGGTTAGCAGCTGCAAAGCGAATGCGCAAAATGAAGAGCGCTGGCCGGCACAGTCAAGGTCTCTCCACTCATAGCCAAACTGCTCTATGGGTCAGGGCCAATACATTAGCACGCAGAAAGCACAGAGCCTAATTTGCAGATGCATGCTGCGTGAAAATATGTTTTGCTTGAGCAAAACTGGAAAACATATTGCATGTGAAAGTAACTGCAAGTGCACACACAAGCCAGCAAGTGTTTGATGTAGTCTTGTGTTTTGCTGACTTCGTGTTCCAAACATGAGACACTGTGTACTGCCAATGAGATATTATAAATGAATAGTAATGGAGACGATTTGTGCCAAATTGCAACATAAAACTGCTCCTGGACAAGTTAAGTGGCAAAAGTCAAGCCAACCACTTGATAATATCGAGCCCTGAAGTGAGTAAAAGATTGAAAAAGGAGTAAAATGCTTTACAGGCAAACTACATTTTGTATCATGTACATGGTATATAACAGGATAGGATGTATACTGTACCGTAGCCTGTGCAAACATACGCCCTTATAAAATCCAGTTTTGCCCTGGAAAACAGTGCAAAGAGATGAAAGGAAACCATTACCAGCTCTCTCCATGTGATTGGTTCGAGAGGATTCTCCAGATGCCAGGGCTGATCCATGTGGTCCCTGTCCCGTCTAACTCTGAATGAGCGGATAATTATCACGGACACCATATAACAGGAGTGGGAGTTTGGAAAGCCAAAGGCGGTGAAAACATCCCCAGGACCACGCTACCGTGCAAACACTAGCGTTCCAGTCTGCAGCAATTCTCCCAAAGGTAAAAGGATTAGAGGCCTGTTCAAAGGAAATGCAGTTGGACTGATGTCTGCAGGGGGTCTTTTATGGGCACCAGAAGAGATTACGGCCAAATGTTTTCTGAGGAGTCATGGGCTGGAATAACCTCTGGAGGTGGGCAGCAAAATAAGAGGGTTATGTTATTTATCCAGATAGCTTGTTACAGGAAATAGTGCCTGGGGAAGGGGGGGGACTTTTCTAATATGCCAGTTGACTTTGTGCTTCGTGTACAGTACCTCTTCAGAAATTTTACCAAGGATTGTTTTAAGCAGGTCTTTCAATCTATATAAGGGTAAGGGATGTAAAACCTACTATCCTACTGTTGTAGTTTGTCTCACTCACAACACCGCTTCAATTCCTACACTCGTTTCTGATTTCCCAGACACATACTGCAGTGTCGTATTTTGGCAACATGAAGCTTGTAGACATAACAACAAAGAGTTCTATGCAAATAAACTATTACAAAATGTTGAATTAGGATGATAATCATGAGGTGATTTGGCTTCAGGGCAAGTTTAGAAAAAAGGACATATTTAAACAGAATAATCTGTCTCTGCTTTATTTAATTAGGTATTTAAATGTGTTTAGGTAAAACCCAGTAAAGCGCTCCGTTACACAATCACCATAAATATGAATTAGTGTTTGTCAAACATGCCTTATATTTGCAGATTTGGCTTGGTGCAAAACAATGGCTTTGGTCACAGTCAAAGCTATGTAAATCATTCCACTAACAACCATAATTTATAGCAAACATGTTGCAGTATGACATAGATCAAATTATATTGAAGAATCACAGATGCCCACCTGTGGTCAATTAAACAGAATTCAACAAACGAATGAGAAGCCGACTTTACGGCTGCTTAGACCTAATTTAACTGTCCCGGTCCACATTTCACATCACCAGACCTAACCTTACCGAGCAATCCCTTTAAATTACAGATTTACTCTCCCATGCTCAGTCTTTTTGGCATACAACATTACCAACTCCAAAAAGGAGTGTGGGAGTTGAAGGGAGTGGAAATTGAAGCAGCGTCATGTCTTCCCATGAAGAATCATTCTTGATTTCCTGCACACTTGAGTAAATTTCATCATTTCTCCAAAAGCTGTTCTGTTGTTGCCAGCTACAGTAAGAAGAGGTGACTGCTAAAGAAAAAAAAATGTCTGCATCACCATTTACAAAGGGTTGTACACAAAGTCCCTTAAATAATCTATATCAGTACTTCTGCCTTCTCACGTATTCTCTTGGGGCGAATGTTCATATATTTTGTGGAGGCAGATAGGTGAAACAAGTGGCTTAAAAAAAATCATGTCACCTTCCCAGCACTCAAGGACAATCGGTGGACTGTGAAGATCTAGAACTGTCACCTCAGGCTCTTACAGAATAGTCTCTTATAATGCTTGCAGATTAAACCGAAACCCACAGAGAGAAGGCTGGTCTGATGGGAGGTGGCATTCCTGAACTTAGCTCTATCCAACAGGGCACCCACCCTGGGTCAAGACCACCTGTTCTACCCCTGGAGTAGTGCTGGTACAGTACATCTAATTGGGGAATCTAAATGAGCGCCGTAAAAGAAAAGAACAAAAAAGGTCACGCAAACCGAAATGACAAGCTTCACCTCATTTGCTTTGTTGCAAAAAGATTTGCATCTTTATCACGTCCATAACTGGGGGACCTAACTGGGAAGAATTCAAAGTCACAAACCTGTGCCTATTCTAGTTACATCACGCTGTTGTACCCTGCTATGCAAACCAGAATCTGCTCTTTGATGTATTTTCTCAATTAGCAGACCTCAGGGTCACAAATGAAGTACTTAAAAGGGGCATAGGTGAATGCAATTTAAACCCCAGAGAGAACAACAAGTAAAAAGACAGCTTGTTCGGTTACCGAGATAAGTGGTATTAAACCAAAACACACAAAAGAGATGCCCGTCTCTGTAAATTATGCATCATTTTCACACAAAAAAAAGATGTTCTATTAGCACAGACTAAAAAACAGAGCCGTTAAATAAAACACTCCCAATAGCATCATCAGTTTATCATTCCTACCTCAGAAAGGCAATTGCCATTAGCTGAAATTTTTTTCAACCGTAAAGCAGCCAACACGAAGCCTCCAAAATAATAGATGTGAAATTTGATCTTTAAAACTGAATAAAATATTGTGACAGTCTTATTTCTATGAAACCACGGTCTCATCTGTGGTGACACTTGTTTTGCCAGGAAAATCTTTCAGAAAACTGAAAATTAAATGACAAATCCCATTTCACTGTGTGACGTGGTTCATTTCGCACAGTGTCACTTGAATTTGTGCTTTTAAATGGCAGGTGCTCAGGTGAAAATAGGCACGCAGTAAATCGTAGTCTATTCTGGTCTGCCATTTCCATTCAGTTCAGTGAGGAACAGCCAGTCCAGTGGAGCGTTTGAAGCCGCTGCCAGTCGACGCCAGATTAGCATAGAGACCCCAAGAGAAGTCTTTCCTGTTGTGGTTCTAGTGGTCGGTAAGCCTGGGGTGCAAACCATGGCTCCAATCAAGACGACCACAGAAACTAAAAGAGGACAGCTGCTTTGAGGAAGATAGAGAGGGAGAACATAAATAAGACCTGACTTTGTCTGGACACTGCTTAGAGGAAAAAAACTCCCATCTATTGAGCTTTAAGAACTTAAAAAGCACTGCTAGTATTGGCTACAGTATCAGCACCATCAGATGTAAAATTCGTTTGCCAATACTTGAAGAACAAAGGCTCTGGAGTATCCCTGATGGCCATAGAAAGACTCAAAACTAGCATACGGTTAGTTTACAAGAGAATAATTTGGTTTGTCTTGCATTCAAGGAGGCACAAAAATGACCCAAAGATAAAGACGCAAGACAGAGGTTCAAACTAACGGTTCAAAATTTCTACAAGAATGTCAACAATACTTCATTTCTTGAATCTTTGTTCTATTTGTACCAACACTTATTCAGGACCATCAATGAGAGCTGATGTCTCCACAGCCACGTCACCAATCCAGTGCATGGGCTTTTACAACCTCACGGCTGAGGATGTTCCCATTACCCATGATCCTTCACTTCAGACCCTGCAGCTGGGGTTTGAGCCTCATTGAATGCGACAGATGCTCCGAAAACAGGACACGAGAGCACTCTCGGACGGGTTGCACTGACCCCTCGGCAACTCGCACGCATTTCAGGAGGCTGTCGTCACAGGTGGTTGCTATCACTGCGATTCTTTTCCCGTCCTGTGTCGCCAATGATCTTGGCCTATGAAACTTGCGCAATGCATTACAATACAGCTCCACTGAAGCCAAGTCAATAATGAAAGCAGCTGCACACTAAAATCGAGCCCTCTATAAAACAAAGCAAAGCATACCACTAAATTACGATTTTACACAAGGAAAGCTTGTGAAATGGGTTTGCATTCTTTGCGTACACAAGCGGAAATAAGCAAGCAGCCAGATGGCATTGTACTCTGGTTTGTCACATGGGTCTGATAGGAGGCGAGTGTGATTATGCCTGTTCAAGAAAAGGTGTGTATTGATCATAATAAGCTGGCCGCCTAAATCAGGCTGGTTCAGGCAGCACTCACCAAGACACAAGGCCCACGAGCTGACGGCAAGAATTTGGCTGACTAGGACGTTACGCCCCATAGACCAGGACGCCTGTCTTACATTATACACCATCTGTCTCTTTCTCTCTTCCTCTGAGGCTAAGAGTGAGAGGTCTATAACCAGGTGTACAGTGTGAAATTAAGTGCTTTTCTGAATTGGGAAAAATCACAAATGCAAAGCATCTATGACAACTCTGAGAAGCTTGAAACTGCTCCAGATTGGGGACTCATTGTGCTCAGCGGAGCCTCTGAGTGAAATGGTTATTGGAGTACAGTGGATAAAAGACATGCCAAGAGAGGGAGAGAGAGTGTGCACGAGAGAGAAAAACAGTCGAGAAGGGAACAGGGCTCCGGGCTACAGTGCAAACACTGCTAACCCAGTCACTTTGTTACAGGCAAGGACGAGCCCATTCATGGAGAGATGCTGCCAGCGTTGTGTGAACACAGCTTCCCATTTCTCTTCTCTTTCACCCCCCTTCCCTCTTCCTTTGTGGCCTTTTAAGATACGGGAAGCATCATGGAGGACACGGGGAGCAGCTAGTTGGTCCTTTAGTCGATTTCTGCCTGCGAGCGCAAGCAGAGTTAAAACTAATGTTCTCAGGGAAAAAAGCTAGTTCTAAGAAAGGAATGAACAAAGAAAATGGGCAGACTGTTGGGCTCTGGCTACGATACGCGCCCACGTAAAACTCCAAACCCACTAAGCTCTGGAGGCAAAAGTGTTACTACTGATACACCACAATCTAGGAAATGCCTCTTGACAAAAACAGAAACTCAGGATACAACATGTTCTATACAGCCAATACAGCCAATTGAAACTACTCGGGGTCCCGTACTGAATTTAAATTGGGTATTTAGAAGCAGGCCTTTGTCCACCGTCATAATTTAAAACCTTTGCTCACTCCTGTCAACGGCCGGCCCAGCGCACTGACACATAAATAACCCAGAAAAATATTTTGACACACCGTTTTAATTAGCCGAGGTAAAGGAAATGGACACACAGTGGCCTAGATTCTTAATGAGGTGTCATAGGTGTGAAGTTCTATTTCCCATCATTCCCTAGTGCACAGATACCAACTGGGAGCTCAAGTATGCATTCATGGAAATAGCCCAGCATTCACAATGTGCACCTATCAGGAGGAGGATTTGGGGTGGATGTGTTCGGCTTTCCCAGAAGGCCATTCACGGGGCCTCTGAGAATGTAAGGACAATAGGATTAACACAACCTCACATTGCAATGCAGCTATTGTCAATCATAAGTCATGACTCAAGACTCCTCTCTCATATATATAAACCTTAAGGAAACATGAACGAATGTCACCTTGCAGCACAGCTTCTCTCTTGGCAACTTCCACACCACAAATGACATCTTTTAAACATCTAAATCGCAACAACCATCACGGGTGTCAGCTCTACTGGGTTTAGCACCCCTAATGAGAAAACCAATTTGTCAAGTTTTTAACACATTTGAGAGGCTAATCACCTCGTAGGAGGAAAAACATACTGCTGTTTTATTCTCTCTGATCATCTCCAAATGAGTGAGTGTATAAACCAGTAAATTGAATTAACAGGGATCTGATACGTAGTCTCCCAAGACTATGGAACGTCACTGTTTACAGGCGTCTGAGCTTGTCATCGAATCTACTGGAGATTAGAGGCTCAGTGTTGGCGCAGTTGCTATAATCTATTACGCTGTGCAAAGTTCTGCCACAGTTTACACAGTTATGGAAAAACTGGGATACATTTTGAGAATCTTAATCAGGTATAAAAGACTTCAAGACACCTTGGTATGAACTAATGTGATGCTACACCATCTTAAAGTTTAGTTTAAAAGTGGAATTTAAAGATAGTACATGCACATTTTGGATAAAAAATCTTTAAAAAAAGCACATTCAAACTTCGTTTGTGTCACAAAGTGCAAAAATGACAACTTTCCTAGGCGCCTTTGTTACCTGCACACATCTAGCTATATACACTACACTTTACCCCAAAACAAATGGCTAACTATCTTTAAAAAGCCAGTGCTACGTAGCCTAAAGCACGCGATCCGTTCTCCACCCCACCAAACACGATACGTCTTTACTGGCATCCCAGGAAGATTCATCATCCCTCATATGCCTCCTGCATCCACTCAGCGAACCACTTGATTCTAATGTTTCTAATCATTTGCAGAGCTGCAATAAAACAGTGGGTCATGGTGTGACGCTCTGAATCGGAAATGTGAGCTTGTATGCGTTTGTAAATCTTTTACAAATCTGATTGAGGGAATTCTGTAATCTACGGCAATGTGTTTGCAGGCACTTATAAACAGTAAAGTAAAGTACAAGCGAGAGGATTTGTGGGCCTATGATTGGCCAAATATAGAAAATGTTTAATTAAGCTGTACTGTGTGTAAATTGTTTAACGATTAGGTCAGTTGTTATATCTACAATGTGTCAGTCATTTTATGTTGCACCGCCTGGACTGTGTACATTGCTAAACAGCATTATCATGACATAACTTAAATAGGCCTTCTCCTGACTTTACACACCTTCCTCCTGGTCTGCCTTGAAGTTTAATTCTCACTGTGTTGACACTCACCACTACCTTCATTACAAGCCCACCTTTAACTCAAATCTCTCTGCGAGCATCTCTCCCTTCCTATATCTCTCGCTGGGAGTTGAAAAGTTCACAGGGCCTTTGAGCTGAATCTCTCAATCACCCCCCTCCAATCCCGGCCTCCGAGCCAGTGTGTGTGTGCACCGGTTCCTGCACTCTTCCCGACTCCGATGATCATTCAAATGCTGTGTGTAGAACTGATTCTATGAGCATGGCTGAAAATTTCAATTTGGGCTCCGCGAGCGGGAACCGTTCGGCTGTGGCAACTCTTCAGGGCCCGAGTCAGGATTACAGATTCATGCCGTAATGTGAAAGCTGCCTCTCAAGGTAGGCAAAAATCAATATCGCAGATGTTTATAAAGCAGAGTCTCTCTGGCAGAGCTCTTAGATGCGTCTGCCCCCCTTCTCCCTGCCCTAACCAATCAAATCCTTTTTCACAATGACAAAATGAAGAGAGCTGTGGGGGAACAGACTGTGACCCGTCTGTTTTATGATGTATTTAATAAGACAATTTCATGCCTCTAAATGAGCCGAAGATATCCTTCATTAAGACTTCACGGGTAGGGAGATGGACGGTTTGTCGTTTAATCCAGATTAGCTTGGCTTGATAAAGGGCATTAGAGTCAATTTTCCACACGCAGCAGCAGGAATATGACATGCTTAACAAAAGTGTTATCTGTATGACAAAAGTAACATTCGCTCTTGAGCCATTTGAACTAATAAGGGATTCAAATATACAGCCGCTAAGCTACAAAATCACAAAGATTTTAGCCTTAAGTGACAAATATATTATATAACAATGTTGTGAAACTCAATGAAATAAATGAAAACTGCAAAAACATGCCCCTTAGAGCAAGGCGTGCGTGAGTGTTTGAGGGATATACACTGTGGGGACGACTTTGATCTCAGAGGTACATAAGGTCAAAGTGAGAATTTGGAGAGAGCATGTATCCATTTACTCATCTTCCACCCACATACACACAGAACAGAATGACTCACACTCACTCAGCCAGGCGTGTATGTTTGTTTTCTTTCTGACTAGTGCGTATGCGTACCCATGAGTATGTGAATGTACGGTTAAAGGCCTCTCCGCTCAAACAGAACAAAAGGGATACAGGCATAAAAAACCTAATCCCCAAACAAGAGACAAAATGTGGGGTTTAACCGCACTATTCTGGCCTAAAAAGAGATGACAACAAAAACATACTGAAGAAGAAACGGGAAGGCAGAGCTTGAGCAGTGAAATGCCAAGGACTCTATGTCCCGCTCTCAAGTGAAGCGCAAGGCACATAGCTGGGCGGAGTCGCTGGTTCTGGCCGTGTTTCAGCAGGTCGAAGCCTCTCCATGATGTTGCCTGACGGGGAACAGGCACTTGCAGCTGTCCATCCATTCTGTTCACTGCAGGCAAACGGCCTGGAGCCAGAGACCCTGACTTCACCGGCCCAGCCCTACGGCAACCAACGGAGGTTGGCGGGGTGCGAAGAATAGCAAGGAGGAATGGTGCGGAAATACGTGGGAAGCAGATGCGGAGTGCCATTGGCTCTCTGCTGGGAGCCTGAGATAAAAATATCAAATCTAACAGAAGTCAGAGACTACGGGTCAAAGGTGGGATTAAAACCCATATTCAGAAAGCGCCCTTCCGCGCCAAACCCAGAGCAGGAAAGCGGGAGTCGGCAGATTTTACACTCCGACTGTTGCCTTAAATTCAAAAGCTCACGACTCCGACAACACTGCAAAGATGATCTCATAGGTTTGTATCAGGAAGCATGTCTGGGAAGTATAAATGTCTATGTAACTTACTGCAGGCACCAGTAGCTTCTCGACCTCTTTTACGGCTCTTCTCATCTTGACCTCGGCACGTGTCTGTGTGTCCTCAACTGTGATCAGAACATGCAGTTCTTCATTTAGATGCTCCCAGTTCGGTTTCCCTCGGTTCTGCTCTTCCTGAGAAAGAGAGAGAAACAGAGATGTCAGTTGTGACAGGACATCAAACTTGGACTCTGTGTGAGAGTGCGAAAGAGTGACACATTTTCTTGTCGTAGATGACAGTATGCATTTCCTCAGATAGTCAAGATGACGATTCTTTACACAGCAGCTATTACGCTACAGCACATTAGCACACAAAGGGAATAAGAGTGTAATATTTAAAATAAGTCAGTTAGATGGCTCGTGCAATTTTATTAGAGCAATGAGTGTAAAACTCTGGTAATCGGAAAATCTGCATCTACTTTAAGAACTTAAACACTTCAACATCAAAAAAAGCAGTGATAATCATTTCTTCAAAAAATGACTTGAATTATAATATCATTATTGATTTAAAACCCAGTACTACGATGTATTGAACCATCAATAATTACATATTATAAATTAACATTTACATTACATTTATGCGTTTGGCAGGCTTATTGCATTATGCTATACATTTGTTTCTAAGAATGTGCAATCCCTTGGATCAAACCCATGACCTTGGTCTTGCTAGGACCAGTTCCTAAGCACTGAGCGACAGAAAAGCTGTGTAATAAAAGTACTGACAGGGTTCGTCCAGACATTTTATACTGAAATTCCATGACTTTCAAGGACCTTCCAGCACTCTGGAATTCAAGGACTTTCCAGCACTCCAAATGCATGTAATGACTGATGTGGAATTAACTAATGCAGCATTAGACTTCATTTTCAAATTAAATAGAATATTAAAAGTCTGACAGCACCTTACTCATCACTTTCACTGTGTCATTGTGCCAGACATATCATAAAAATTCTGTCATACTCAAGACTTGAGTATTATTTTAAAGTTCATATTTTAACTTAGCACATTGTTTACGCTTATTTTATCATGAGTTTCAAGAATAAGCATATATGCCAAGTTACTTTTCGGACCAAGCACCGCATGTCATTTGACATTCAAAATCACACGAATAGCACAATGAAATAAAAAATACAGCTGTCAATCTTTACTTGCGCCAAAATATAAGCACCTTGTATGAGCCCAGTGTTGAAAAGGTAATTGTCGAAATCGACTTAAAATTCATAAGAATGGCCCAGTAATGATGTACTCGCTGATAAAGACTAAAATGTATTTTCTTCGCAAAAGACACAATGCAGTTTTAACACACTGATGCCGGTGGAGTCTGAAATATTTAAATATGAAGCGGAACGGGCGAGACAATGAGCACAATTCTCATGGTGATCGTTTAAAATGGCCTTGCAGTTGGTGTGCATGACCGTTTGATTGGCCTGGGTTAACAGCAGTCTCAAAAGAAAGCCATTATGTTAGAGTCGAGCTGCCTGAACAGTCGGAGGTACTAAACTGAACGAAAAAATAACGTTACGCTCTTGAGGGTGGGCCGTTTTCAAAGCCAACAATTACCCACCACCCCAGCTTTCAACACCTCTCAGCAGCCTGACAGTTCATCCTGCTCTCCATAGATGAAGCACTTTAAACCAGCTGGATGAAAGTAAAAAGAATATTCAACAGCTCCCATTGTGCAATTTTTTTAAGATCTGACAATTGAAGGGGTGAGAAAAATCAAATAGTCTGCATTGAAGAAACACTTACCTGCACAATCTTGTACCTGCTCAAATGGATGAATCATCTTTTGAGGACGTTTAAGGAGGTTTGAGATGTCTATCCTCATGTTCCTATCCTAATTTTTGCTACGACTAACAGATGCTTGGCAGGAATACTGGATGATTAATTAACATTTACAGTGCAATTATGTAGGACGTTAGGTAATGTGGGGCACCAGATGCATTGTTTGGTCCATCACAAACCAGTCCATGTAAACAATACCATCTAACGGAACAATTGTGTGTAGTTTAATGGTGCCAAATATTTAAAAATGAAATGTGCGGGTGTCTTCTCCTTACTCAAAACAGGCAAAAAAGTAATCCGGTTACTATCCCACAGGCCCCAATGCCTGAAGCGAGCTGTAATACAAAAGGCAGGATTTCAAGGTAAGCGGTATAAGAGCACTTGACCCGGCCCTAAATGCCTCATGTCTCCCATGATGCTTGCAGATCAATTTTCAGTTCGAAACCTCAATTGGCATGCTTGCTAAAACATCAGTAGAGCGGAAAAGCACCTGACAGGCCTACTAACACACAGACTGAAATCCAGCCGAGTGTCTATTATACAACATTCTACAGCATTCCCATGGATAGGGTTGCCATAGCAATGATCACACATACGTGTGTTTAAGCCACTTTACAAATTTCATACCACTTCCTGCCCACTGACCAATCAGAAACTTTGCCTTAGTGAGTGTTCATGTGGTTCAACAGCACAGTCGCACGCATTTCATTAAACAATAAATGCAGATACCATATCTCGTACACTATAAAAACTGGGGGAAAAAAGTCTCCTTTTTATTTTATGTAACAAGTTTTCCTTGAAGATGCCTCGAAATGACAATGATGCACAGCAATTTTACAAACTGTAAAGCGAAATCTTAGACCACCTCGACTGTTTTTATTCTCAAGGTGAACAAAAGTGGAAAAGGCCGTCCCAACCATGCAAGGACAAAGACCTTCAGGTCTGAGCAAAGGCAGGGACTGTAAACACCCAACCACCCTCTTATGCCTATTAGGGAGCAAGGTCATTCCATGTCCTCTAAGGGTGGGTGAGAAGTATGTAGCACCAGGCAAGCAGAGCAACCCAAAAGCCTTTGAACAGGGCAAAGATTCTGTTTACTGTCATACGAAACCAAGGCCAGGCAACACGCACATAACGCGAGACACGTGATGACAGATCTATAAAGAAACAAAAAGAGAGCGAGAACCCCAAAACAGCCTGTCAGCAAATGTGACCTATCTAACGGTACAATGTTTGGAGGTTGTTAAACCCAGAACAGGGGAACCATTTTGGATTTAACAATCATCACACTGTACATACACCAGACGTAATAACATAACATGCCAAGTTTTGCTAAACAAAACATTTCAAGTTTTAATCAAATGAGGCTTAATCTCAAAGCTACAGTCTCCATTGCCTGTAGGCCAAGCGCTACCACGATTCCATTGCAGGCATGCTGGCAGTAAGCCCGGCTGGAAATAATCCCACCAGCCCATAAATACTGTTCATATAACTACAGCAGACTGAAGCCAGGACAGCAGTCTTGAACAGTTGTCCTGGGTGGAGTAGTTTACAGGCACCTGTTTATCAGGAATGAAAAACTGACTGGAAAAAACTCTAACCATCAGGGGCAGGAACGCAGAATGAGACTCTTAAAAACAACCAGAAAAGCTCTACATTTACATTTACATTTAGTCATTTGGCAGACGCTTTTATCCAAAGCGACTTACAGTGCACTTATTACAGGGACAATCCCCCGGAGCAGCATGGAGTAAAGTGTCTTGCTCAAGGACACTTTACCAGTTCAGTGGTTTAACCCACTAGACCACCATCTCCACACGCACAGAACAGATACGGAAAACAAATCCACTCACATTATGTTCTTCTTATTACATTCAAAACTGACATACCAAGACTTTGAAAAGAATACCCGGATTCCAACTGATGCATAGACTTAGAGGTCAATGCTAAAAAACACCAAGCCTGCAATGACGACGAGGGTCTTAAGGGAAAGTTCACTAAGAGTAAAAATTCTGTCATCATTTACTCACCCTCATGTCATTACAAACCTGTTTGACTTGCTTTCTTCCACAGAGCACAAACGAAGATATTTTGAAGAATGTTGTTAACTAGCACCCATTCACTTGAATTGGTTTTGTGTCCATACAATAGAAGTGAATGGGTGCTTGCGCTGCTCGGTCACAAACTTCTCAAAATATCTTTTGTGTTATACAGAAGAAAGATAGTTGTGCAGGTCTGAAACAACAAGAGCATGGTTAAATAATGACAGAATGTTCATTTTGTGTGAACTAACCCTTTTAAAGAATCCTTGGTCCCTGAAACATAGGTGCTCTAAACACTAAAGCCCAATTTATTCAGGTACTTTCAATTTTACATTTTATTTCCAATTTTCCATAATAAAAGTATTTGTGCTTGTAAAGAAACAAAAAAGAAAACTCAATTTTAGCAAGAACAAAGAGTAAAAGCTAAAAAGGAAAGCTTTAGAAAGCCTGTTGTGTAGCTCTTGGAGAGGTTCTGTGATGCAATGGTGAGGGTGGCCGTCTGTTACATTTGATCTGTACTGTGGTTTCTGAGAGCCCTCAATTTGAACAGCGTTTGATCAGAGGAAGAGGCTACACAGTGGGACAGGTTATTATCCGGAGTTTGTCTGTCCTGTCCTCTCCCATTACATCCGACTGAGCTCGGCTTCGGCACCGCACACACACAACAAGCGCGAGGACGCAGAGTCTCCTGAGGATGTGCGATACGATGTGTGTGCAGTTCTTGAGAGGGTAACAGGGGTTAAACCACCGCTGGGGAGCTGCTAAATAAAACGTCTGTCTGATTTAAGACTAACGAAGGGTTCTCTCCTGAGACGTGTCTTCTAGTGATCCATGATGTTACCTTTGAGAGCAAACACTATATAATGCTCTACCAGGCGATAACAATATAAACTACACAATCAATCCTTTAAACTCTAAACAACCTTGCCCTATCCTCACAAATGAGCTAAACAACCCATGCTTTCATTCAACGGACTCTCACTTCGGATCTGCTCTGATTAAAGGTCAAAAACACTTTTCCCTTTGCCTCCATTTTCCCGTCTCCATCGCTCCGGGTCCCCACAGGCAGCGGCAGACTGAATTATTGAGAGCACAAAAACGGCTCTGCTAATGGACGCTTAATAAACAACCACCTCAGCTCAGGCCTGTCTCACTCGGCTCTGAACTGTTGGGTTACTTTAGATACATCCAACTATACTCACAACCACGGTTTCTGCGTGGATGTCTCCCATGAGACAAGCAGAACGACACTGGCTGGAAATGGTGCTCTATCCTATGCTAATGATAGCTCTCGCCACAAAAACTCTGACTCACAACCCTTATCTACACGGTAGTGATGCCTTACGGATAAAAGAAAGCATTTCTGGAAAAAGGTTTTGCACTACAATTTCAAAATCGGCTGGTGAGCCCTATCGAATGGCTAGACCAAAACAAAATATAGATGGTACAACACTACTTGGCTCACATTATAACCAACAATGCAGTGCACACTTAAAGCATTTACAGCACATTTTTTATTTTCAGAAGGCCAACGGATGACAACCACAACGGAGAAAATATAAAGGATCAACTATTTCTAAAAGTAATTTGTTTCTGCATCATGACTCAAGTTCATGCACATAGCTCTTCCAGAGGATTGCACAGCTGGGGCCCAGGTGCACGTGTGTGTGTGTGCGCATGCTAATGCACAGTGATAGGGATTTCCTGATAAAACCGCTCCACTGGGATGGTGACAGTGCAGCAGCAAAAATTGGAGGAAAAAGCTGTTTTTTTCCCTGACATAAGTCTCTGTGGGTTATGCAAGACTTAAGAATTGAAAGCTGCTTGGTTGCTTACTACAGAATCTACCATTCCTACAAAATTTACAGCTTGTAGTGCCGAGTAGTTAGATGTACAAATGACTTTTCTCCTGACCCTCAAGAAAGCCTCTGCTGGAGCTGACGGGGCAGTGCTGTAATGTCCCTGTGCTACATACCTGTCACCTGGAGCTATAATTTCCCATCATTCAGGGCTTTAGTTGCTCCTCTGCTGGTCGCACAGCAGGCCTCATCTCAGAGTACAAAGGATCTGAGTCCTTCTATCTCCCAGTGTGTCTACTGTATGCTTTTGTTCTCTCTGACACCTACAGCACTATAGGCGGGCCTGAAATAGAACTGATCCCTAGCCGGATCCCTGCCAGCCAAAATTGTTTGCGCATTTACAAAAACTTGACGGGGCAAATGAGTGAATTGGCTCATGAGGGGCAAACATCAGCATAATGTACTACAAATGATGAGAAATAAACAGGATCTCACCTTCTTTCTGTCTCTCATGGAACTCCGCCCTCTCACCATGATCTTGCAGCCGGTTTCCGCTTCCAGCTGCTTCGCTGTAAGTCCACGAGGCCCAAGGATCCTCCCCACAAAATTGTACTGAAAAAACAGAGAGGGAGATGTTAGAAACTATTCATAAAGTCAAGGATGTTATGTATGCACTGCTGCTACATTCACTATGAAGACAAGTTCAAATAGTTAATCCTCTGAAAAAGTTTGTAATAATGTATTCATCCATCATGTCATGTCTATGGAATAGGTAAATGTACTAACTAAGTGTGCCTAAAATATGCTTTTAATGTTATAGCTTCATGAAAACATTTGCGGTCTTTTCAACAGCATACGCAATAAAGCGATGAAGGCAATTAAATTATTTACACATTATATAAATTCAAATTGTGCTAGTTAATCCAATAATGAGTTTGAATTGAATAGCTCTAGCATTGTATGCAATGTTTAAGTCATCAGAACATATTTTTTCCATAAATAAATATAATTTATTCCATTCATTTCATTTTTCTATTTAGTGGTGTTTATAATGCATTTTTCTTTTCAAGCAGCTTTACATGAGAAAAGACAAATAAAACATAGAAAGAGACAGAATACAATTACACCTCTAATCCCAAATTTATATTTTTTTCAGGACACAAAAAATGTTGGTCTTTTCATGTATAGAACGCATATAGTGACCAGTCACATAACTGCCATACATGCTCTCAAAACTAGAAAACCAACTACAAGATTATTCTTAAAAACATGGTTTGGAAAACAGGAGGGTGAGTAAACGATGACAATTCTCATTTTAGGTAATCATTCGATTGCGTTTGCCAGGTTGTTCGGTCTCTGCAGCTGTGCTGACTTCACACAAACACAGAGAGACATGGCAGATTAGTCATAATGTGGCATCAAGACAAAAGGAACAGAGATGCTATAAGAAGAAAAGAAGAAGAGAGAATCAAGTCTGTGTGGAATGACATTTGGAACAAAAAAAACTCACAGATCAATTAAATTAGCTGCACTATATGACTATATGATATTGTAACGTAATAAACACAAAAGAAAAGTATTTCCCTTGCATTAATGAATTAATTGGTTTTAGTGTTTTTTTTGTTGAACATCAACCTAATTCTGAAACACTCGCTCTAGTGCAATCCAAAAAAAAAAAAAACATTCGGCTGATGCAAAAACCTTGACTGGACAAGCGGCTAATAACTTACTTCTCCAGCAGCAGGTTACGAGCCAATGAGGAACGTAGAAAAAAAAACAGCCAAACAGAATCTTAAGCAGCACTGCAAAGCCTACTTTTTTTGCATTTCTTCTCAACATTCTTTTATTTCCTTTATAATTCTCTCTCCGTTATCGCACTCTGAGGCAGGGAAGGGAGAAAGCTGGCTGAATGTAATGTAAATAAGACAACAGGAGTGAATTAAGAGAGGAGGCCTTATCGTGGCCCTTGTCCCTGGGCTTTGTCTGAGAGAACACATTATTTACCTCCATAATCCTCCCAGCTGTAGGCTGCCTCTGACGGCACAGCTCAGAATAAAAATGATAAAAACAATCCAGCACTCTTTTTACACTTTAATAGTTGAAGGCGGACAGAGAGGTGCTTGCATTGACCAGGTCCATGAAGTATAACATGATCGTTACTTGAACGTTTACACTCAACTTCAATAAGATTGTCACTCCTCTTCCAAGTGACCTGATCGTTAGACTGCCGGGGCATCGATGCGTCACATGTGCACAAGTGTCCCTAAACGAATCTGACAGTATTGAAACACTGAAGCAAAAATACATCAGAAGCACCACGGACCAGACAACACCAGAACGGTCAGTTAACGGATTCTCTCAGAGCATCATCCAAACTTCATCCATCGCTCTGTTATTCAGAAGCACACCTGAACAATCTCCATTCAGATGAGAGAGGATTCTCCTCTGTGTGCGTGTTGATGTTGATTGGACATGGCAGAGAGCAGCGGCCTGATGCGGTGGGGGAAATTGCTCACTTTGAATACTGGAACCAGACTGTAATTACAGCCTGGAGGAGATGCCACCATTTCACTTCCTGTAAAGGGAGGAAGGGAGGCACGAGAGAAACTATACGAGTTGGAGAGAATCAGAGAGCAATTCCATCATTTTTATACGACGGCAAGATAGAAATGTTTTCCCTGTAGCGTGGCAGGCAGGTGGCCCGTGTTTGTTAGTAACAGTCAACACATAAAAGGGGCAAAGATCAACCACAGAAAGCCTGGAAAAATCCACGCTGATGCCGCACAAACGTCAGCCACATGAAAACAGGGCTCAGGGTGCATGTTAAACACACAAACCACATACATGAGTTCATTTCATGATCTCACAAAGGCAAATGCAATGAAAATTGAGACACACCAGACAAATGAAAACAGATATCAAAAAATACTGCATAAAATAATGTATATTCATAACAATTCGCCTATTTCAAGTGGCGACAGAGACCGGAAGTATGGAAAAATGTTTTCCTGTTGCACTGCTGCCATAGCCATTCATTCATTCCGCTTGTTTTCTCTCAGGCATTCATTTAATTTACCAAATCCAACAGTAGCATATGTTGTCTGATTTGTTTATGGTTTACTGAGAGATGTGAAAAATAGGGAAAACAACATTACAAGAACATTGTTTATTGAGCGATTTATTTACATGTTAGACAAATCAGCGTAAAGGGAGCCTTACATGCCTAACTGCTTCTAGTGTCCGCAACTGTTATGTGAAGTGAAAGGAGCTAGAGCACTGACCGGACAAGAATCTACCCTACTTCCAGTTTGTACACATCATGCTGAGAAATAGGTCCATCTGTAAATTTACAGATGTAAGATTAATTAAATTAACCGATGTAATTTATTTATATCAGATCAGTCGAGCTACACTACGTTATAGTAATAATTAACATGACAACATCATCCCATTGTTATTCTGGCATAGATGGACTTTGTTTTGTCCGAAACATGCAGAACAGAGGCAGATTTGGGTTCATGTTTTGGCACTACGTTGCTGGAAAATGAGTTTCTCAAAGCTTTTTAAAGACAGATTTTGGTAAAATAATGAAGGTGTCTTGATGGAGGGTAACAGATCATTTTGTCCTTTGTCATCTTGTGGAATAAAATGTCAAACGTAAGAGATTGTTCTATTCCGTGTATTCTGTAGAATGTAAATAAGTAGGAGTGGTTAACTTGGCACTCTGCAACTTGGGCGCTATTCTGAAAAAAACTAATGATTTCATCCACCCGTAACAAATGAACATATCAAACATTTTTTTGACCTTCTTTAAGTCTGTAGTGTAGTGATTGCTCCAGTTCGGCGCTTCTCTCACCCGCAGTGCTTGTGTGGGGATCTGCGCCAGCATATAAAAAAGCTAATTCTCAACACGTATTTCAGAAGTCAGGTTGTATTGTAAAGCTGTTAATAGTTTTAATAAAGTTTAACTTCAGGCGAGCCAAGGTGAAGCTTGCATTGAAATTAACGACGCTTGCCGCGTGAGCGCTTTGATGTGACGTGCTTCCACCTCCGATATATGGACACGTTTGAGGAGTCACCAGAGATCGCAGTGCAAAAACAATCCTCCGAGAAAACAAACCTAAAGATAAGAGCCGCAACACACTAAAAGTGCTCATCTAATAGAGAGTGAAGAGCGATAAAGACCTACAGTACAGACCCCATGAACACCAGTTTAACTCCAGTCATATACTGTCCTCCCATAGTTTGTCTATTTTCATACTAGGATATAGCCAGAAGATAAATATAAAAAATACATCAGATTATCAGAACATTAATTTGATATCTTTAGTAAATTTTTATAACTTGCCTACATTTTAACTATGGTGAGCATTTTGATGAAATGTAATAGATTAGTAAAATCAATCTAAGAAAAATTAGGTATAAGATATAGAATTATATTGGGAGATTGTTTCATGAAATATATTTTTACTGTGAAATAAAATAACTCTAGATATAATAATAGATATATAATTCCATAATAATAGATTTTGGGCCATTCCGCCCACCTCTACGTGACAGTAAACCATTGTCATATATCTGCTTAACTGAAAAATCTCTATGTAGTGTATTGGAGAACGCGTGCATGTACATGTAAATGTGTCAGTGTTAAACTGAAGGGATGTTTAACAGAACAACCTAAATGTGTGCAAGCAGAGAGTTGAGCAGTTCAGGGACGCACTCAAGAGACCTGACAGAGACATACGAGTAACAGCGCTAATGCAACATTACACCTCCTGCCCCTCCTTCCTGCTCTTCTCCTCCAATCACAATCACTTCACCCCACACATAAGGTCACAACCCATCACTGCTGAACATTTTCACCTGTCAGAACCGCCCACAGCTCAAACACTCGTCTGTCCTTCAAAAAAGTTTTCAGAGGAGATGACAGAGGAAAAGACAAATTTGGGATTATAAAAAGCCTGTCATCAAAAGTTTTTTATCGGGGAGAAAAAATGACTGACGTGAAAAGAAGTAGGGGAGGATAGAGGTCACACTGCGACAAACTGTGAAGGTCAGAGTTTACATGCTCTGGTGCAGCAGATTTGAAGCATTACGAATAAAACATCCCACTTTTGTTCTCTCATACCCTTTGTTCACTGTGCTTTAGCTTGTCTAAGGTTGGAGATTCTATATAATGAAGCTTATGTAGACGAGCTACAATTTTCATGGTCTTATTTTCTCCAGAGCCAATGGGAATGTGAATTGCAATGAACAGCTCACTCCAACCCACCCTTTCGAAGCAGATAACGTGTTTTCGAAACGAGCTCTGTAGAGCAGTTTGTCCGTTTAGGGCTACTGTAGAAACAACTTCGCAAATTCCATGCAAGGGGACCCGTGGCTCCTTCAAAGGGAGTAAAAACATAACGCTTCATTATTTAAGGTCTCGAAGACAAAGTTATGCATATATTTCTGTCAATAGATCCTCTATAAAAATACGTTGAGACCTTTAAGTGAGTGGTCACAGCATTGGGTGCGTCCCACATTTACAGTATCAGAAATAAACAGAGATCCAGTGTTGATTCTGAGCACACGCACACAAAGTGAGACATTAAAGGGCCTTTGGTTTACACCCTGTTATCAGCTGAAGGCAGAAAGACAAATGAAATCGAGGGAGAGCGAAGAGAGCAAGCACTCTTCGTGTTAAAGTGCGTGTAGTTTTCATGCTACCAGCAGCATTACAATATAATGAGTGTTTCCAAAAAGGATTCCAAAGCTGCTATTGTTTACAAAAACAGTTCATCTTGCCATAAACTCGAGCCCATTGGTTTAGCCAAAAGTTGAAATGTTGGAGCTCTTAACAATAGCTGTCAGTGCATGTTATAGGAAAACGAAGAAAGCATTTATCGAAACATTGAAAACACCACTGTTCCAAGACCACTCCGTATGGTCTGCTGATTGGAGAACTGTACTGCGTGAAATGTTCTGCTGAACAAGGTTCTAGCTGAAAGCACATGTGGAAGGAATTGGTACAGTGCTGAACAGCTTAATCCAGTGAGCTGCAAGAGGAAATCTGTGGTAATGCATCCAACTGCAACCTCCCAAAGGAGTGACGCAACACACACTCCTCACACACATAAACACCAAAATAATCAGCTTGCCACAGTGTCAGCACATCTGTCACTGAGGTGGTGAAGAACAGCATCCGAAAATGCTTCTTTCACTCTCACCACTGTATTCTGTCCTTTTTGTATTTTTCAGGTTGTTCTGTAAACAAGTGTTAGCACGTCACCATCACCTCTGCAGCCTTCTGACTCTATTCAGCACCTCATTTCGTACCTCAGTCACCCCTATACAACTCTTTCCTTCTCTGGATCTGCCCTGTTGTTTCCGTGTCTCTCTCTATCTCTCCCTCTCTGTATCAAGTAAATCAATCCCTTGGTGAACAGACATTAGGGCATTAAGGAAAAACATTGTAATCCACAATTATGCTGCTCTCTCTGTAGCAACTGTTTGGTTTCATTATTCATTTAGTACAAAATGAAACTCAAGTTTCTCCTTATCATTCAATTAATCTATATACTCTAAAATTCAGAGAGAGAGACACAGTGAGAGACCGAAGAGAGAGAGATTTAACCTATTGGGTGCCCTTGCTAATTACTAATTAACCTGTGTTTATTGTTAATGTGGTGCGGCAGAGCTGAGAAACACTTTTATCTCTGTGGCCAGCTGCGGATCTGAGCCGGCCTGCCAACCAAGAATTGGTTCTAGTTCAGAACCGGTTTGCTTTTAAATGAACTAACAGAACCAGATGTCTGCATTCATTCCCTGATGCGGATGGAACAACTTGCTAAAATTCTTTGCTACGGTTTCCTGCACAACTATTCAGAGAAAGCTCTGTGCTGCTACTGAATCTACGTACGTCCAAAGAAATAATTTTTGACTGAATTGTGAGGGTGCAGCCTGAATAATAGCGGAAGAACTTGGGTAGCACAAAATACTACGAAAAAAAATAGATGACAACCTTTTTCTATTGCATTTGTCCTTGCTGGTCGTACATGAACACACATATCAATGATATGTTCTTTCCACTAAATCTTTCAGAAAGACTCAAATCAGTTATTAGTGTATGTGCATGACAACTACATGACGCATGCATAGAGCCACATGTTTATATACTAAAGAAATGTCATTCGTAGAAATTTGAAATTATCTAATCTGAAACTACACATGATAAAACAGTCCAATTTAAACACCCAAACTCTAGCATAGCCGGTCCAAATTACACTTGTATGCTGCACTCTTCTGCATCCCTTACTTTGTGTGCGTGTGCAATAATTTGGAGGGCAGAAAATCCAATCTGAAACATTATGACACGAGTCCTTTGAGAGCAAAGTAATTACTCTCTCTAAAGAGAATGAGAGATGGATGGATGAAAGGGAGAGAGAGAGAGGAAGCCTGTTATCCCTAATATAAATCATATTTTTTCATCTAGTTACCTCTCTTTCCCTCTTGTTTAATCCTTTCTAAACACCAGGAGCAAAATCAATCTTTGTAAGCTCCCAGCGTTTAGTCCTGACACTTTATAACAAAATACAAACAAACAAAAGCCACAAGAGTGCCGGAGTGGTGTGGTAAACAGGTGGTTTAACAGATGACGAGTGTTACTGTAAGACAACGCTTTTTCATTTACATTTAACAGACGCTTTTATCCTAAGCGACTTACAAATGAGAAAAGCACCTGCAATTTATCATACAACAGCCAACAATATTAGTCGCATTAAAAGCATAATACAGAGCGCTTAACAAAAGGTAATGCAGAAAAGTAACTTCAGGAAACCCGCAAAAGACTAGATTGTTGTTAAAATAGAAAGTGCAGTTATGGTTATAAAGTGCTCGCTGAAGTGGTTCCCTGCTGTTTTTGAAGGTCGTGATGGTCTCCGCAGATCAGGTGGATTCGCATGAGATTAAAAAGTATTTGTGGAAAAATGAGAATGGGAGAACAAAAATCAGCAAAAAGGCTGATCTCGCACACATACTCAAACCTGTATTCTGACACCGAGCAGATCCCGACACCAGAGAATGAACCACTCACTGTACTCTGGGTCTTTCTATCCGAGCCAAATGTAATTTGTGTCTGAATTAACATAAGCATGCTAAACAGGGCAGTGGAGGCAGAGAGGATGTAATCTCTCTCTGAGTCAGCCGTCTGCACTGGACACACACACTTTGCATGCATCCCTGAAGATGCTGTTGGCTTCCCATCCACCCGCCAAGACTGTCTGCGGAGGCCCACAATTACGGTTTCTAAAATGATTTAGCCACACAAACAGAGGCTGTGTTTGGAAACCTGTGTGTTAAATATTAAAACTAAATAACAACCACTGGAGGCAATTCTAAACAATTTATGAAAACACTCCATCCAACCATTTTAATTCTGAAATATATGTAGTGTTGTCGCAAAACCCAATTTTTGACTTCGATACAACACCCAAGATAAGTATTTCGATACCAATACTAAATCGATACAATGCAAGAAGAACATACAGGAATTAAATAAAAAAAAATATGAAACAACCGGTTTGTTAAGGTGAAATGAGAAAAACTGTATAAACTTAAATTAATCTACATAAATACTAATTAAATGACCTAGACTAGACAATTTTTTGTTCTGTTATCTCTACTATACAGAGAGGTAACTAGGTTTTGAAGCAAAAGCACAGATCTAAAGTGTGAAATTATCATGGTTTCTTCTATGACAATTCTAGAACAAAGCTGTGGAACGTTCGCTTGGAGTTCTGCAAGACAATCATCATTAAAAATGCTATGAACGAGTACCAAGGCAATATAATTTTTTAAATGGCACTTCAGAGAGCGCACATACAAAAGAAAAAAAAATAACACGAAACATCTGCACGCACAAATGGCAATTAAGAGTAAACGTCAGGGAAATGAAATAGCATGCGTCCTCAGTAAGCCTGCGAAAATGGTAAGCGGTGACTAGGGGTCCTTGTGTGCAGGCGGGCGGTGAAGACTCTGATGAATCAGTAGGCCTTTCAGAAACGGTTGGAAGTCATTTGTGAGGCTAAATTGGGGGTCCTTTGCCTTCAAAAGCCTCAGTAATAACCTGCAAATTAAAACTGGAGGCTTGAGTCTGATCTTTGAGCTAGCAATCTTCAATATAGCCTTACATAAATAAAAAGGGCAGCTTTCCATCCCCCAACAAGCCCAGCCTGCTCTCATCTGCAGGGTTATGCTGTCTGACAGGGCAGAAAATGACGATGAAAAACCTTCAATAACATTCCCAGTATTAGACAGAAGACCCATCCACCCTCAGCTCAAGGATGACTCTATTAATAGCTTGTTGCTTCAACGAGCTGATTGCTGCCGAACAGCCGTGTTGCGTGAAGTGAGCCACGCTAACAGAAAGCCTCGGTTATTCTGTCTGTTGCTCCCACTCATAACTATTTCTTAATTCTCTGACCTGTCCCATCAGAGAATGCAAAGAGTTTAATTAGAGTTCGAGCAGTTTTGAAGTTTCTGTATAATTTTCCAGCTAATAAATAAATATGCCAAGACTGGTTGCATTCGCATGTATTCATACAGGTGTTTGCGAGGCGCAGGAATTAAGTTACAATACATATCCAGCTAAATGAATCTGAAAAATTCACAAAGCCCCAAGGCCACAGATACTCAAATGAACAAGCATTATATTTTTAAACTATCACGCATACACAAACATGCGCGTGCACACACGCGCACACACACACACACACACACACACACACACACACACTACAGCTGAAAGCAGCTCATTAACAACAGGTGATGTAATACGATAAGGAAAGAGCTAAACCAGTCACTATTCTATCAATAAACTTTAGAACGGAGACGATGAAAAGGGTCGCTACTGAGGAACTTTCAAAGATGTCTTGTAGGACAAAGGTCAACAGACTTTTATTCTGAATTTAGTTTATTTTGATTGGCTACTTATGCATGCACAAACTTACAAATGCACAAAGCTCATTGCAAAGGGAATGTGAACAGGATCAGGGTGGTATAAAAACTTTTTATGAAATTAACATTCTGAGCTAAATATTGGGATCAAGACCAACCTGTGTCTGTTTGGGGGGTGTAGAGGGTTACAGACAAGTATGCAAAAGACGAGACAGAATGTACCGGTGAGCATGTGGAAATATGGAAAAACTAACAGACTAGCCCTCACAGACCCACAAAAGACAAGGAAAGGATCTGCTTTCTGCTACAAGCATAGTAAAATAAACCAGAGCGGACGTTTAGTCTGGATCAAGTGGCCTGGGTGAGCCCATATGCGTGTTCTTTACCTCCTTACTAGTAAAGGATTTCTTAACTGAAACCTTACTGAAGTAGGAATAGAATAACTGTTAAAGCTACAAATTCAAAACAAACACTCTGCTTGAACTGTAGGTAGATCTGGTTTCAAACCACAGAATGTTCGATATGAGTGAGCGACTCTTCAAGACCAATAAAAGTTCTCCCATGCAAAAAGCAACCAAAAACTTTATTTAAAATCAACAGTTCTGAAAAAAACTATCAAAAGCCATTTCATCTCAATCTTGTTTAGAAACATATTATTAACAGCTGCAATTATGCAGCCCTTCCCTGCATGTCTAGAACATTATGATGGCAATGTGTATGTGTGTTTAAAAATGGTGACTCATGCTAACCACCAAGGGGAAGAATAATGAAGCAAGACTACCAGGGAACACAGCGAAAGAGAAACAGATTTCAGGGGTCAGTTGGGGATTCTATGTACACTGGTGTGTGTGTGTGTGTGTGTGTGTGTGTGCATGCGTGTGTTTGGCATGCTCATACACAAACAGTCACTCCATATTTTCCATGGCGTGATGGCGATGTAGGCTTCATTCTATACAGGTCATGTTTTCTGTAGCGGTTTATGCTATTCTGAGGAGACAGGGTCACGTGAACACTCGCACACATCTATACAAAAACTACAAGCATGGACAATAAGACCATTTACAGTCACAGTTACCCTAAAAAATAATGCTCGGTTTTGTTTTAAAATTTCTATACAAATAGAACAACAAAACTGATCCATGATGGTTTGTAGACTTATAAAACAAAGATTTCAGACTTAAAATCTGGCTAAATGAGTAACATCTATTGGAAAATAATAATACAAGGTTTCAGAAGGACAGCTATTTTAGTCTAAATTTGCTGTTTATCAGGAAATAGAAAAACACTGTACTTTTTAAACGACTACATACTGACTTTTAAATACTTTTATTGTTTATATATTAACCAAAACCCAGGGACAAACACAATGGGTGACTAATAATTATGATAAAAAAGCAAAATATTGAGATATTAGTTTTCAGAAAGACAGCAGGGATATTATAAATATGCAGAACAATCACTTAAAGCAATATGTCAAAAACCTATTTATAAATTCAAAGTGTGATACATTTTATATTAATGAGTTAATTATCTTCTCATAGAATAAACTGTAGGGTAATGAAAAAAAACAATTTGGTCCAAAAAGTGACATCTAAGGGGCTGGGCGATAAATCGATTTACTCGAATGTGAAGTTTACATAGATTTTTTTTGACATCCGCCGACACCCCCCTGGGCTCCCGTAGTTCTGAATGGGTTCAGACCTTCCCCCGTGCGTTAGCCAGAGAGATTCACAAACAACATTGCAGCGAGCAGAAGGGATGCACCAAAGTTTCCGCTCTCGAAAATGGCATTATATGTATTTAAATCCGAAAATGTCTGGCAAGTGGCTCGCACTCACTCACTCTGCCATCAATGCGATAATGTCAACCTGTCATAACAACGAATAAAAGCAAATGAACACAACAAGAAAATCTTAAAAGCCAGCAGACAGAAAATTACACGAAAGCTGTATGTGATACTCAACTGTGCGTGACCGCACTCAATTGACGCGTGGGTGGAAAACTGAGCTCAAAACGTGACCGCAACAGATGCTCATATAGATATCAGCAGAATGATCTGATGTTCTCTAGCCCATGCCCTGAATCGCATTTCAAGCCCGTTTACATAGACCCACTACCCCAAAGCCTGTTGTTTTCTTTAAAAATCATATATGGTACACAATCATTTTAAAGCACTGTTTAGTTTGTAACTAGACAAATGTTATGTATATAATAACTGTAGAGTAATTGTAGAACTTCACAAAAACTTCGTGAAAAGTTAGATTTGTTTTTTTAAAAAAACAAAGAATAATGTATTGCCTTATGTATTGCCATTGTAAAATTACTATAACATAACAGGCCTACATATAAAGGGAACTACATTTCTCCTGTAACGCAGTAAACAAAAAGTGTGATTAAAGGCACAAATGCTCCGAGTCTTAAAATAAATGTAACATTCTGGAAAAATAAAGATAAGCAGAGCAGTCGCCTCCATCATGATTAACTCCACTTGAATCTTAGGGAACCTAAGGTGCAAGTGTGTGTGTGGTTGTCCATCGGGACGGATGGTGTGGTCTTTATCGGGGCTGTCAGAGGGAAAAGGCATTTCATGCTCTGCTGGCCACCTTTCTCTTTCCTCCCCACCCCTCCCAGAAGAATTAGACAGTAAAATTGTTCCCTATGTAACTGGGTGTGTGTTTGTGAATAAGAGACAAACGTCAAATACAAGCTTTTAAAGCTAAATCCCCAACTTTAGCGGAAATCTCCTTCTCCTCAAAAGAAAAGAACACGTCTCCAGAAAGTCCTGCATTGTCCCTAGCTATCAGCAGAGATCTGCTACTGTAAAAACAAACTAATACTGCTGGTCCCATTTCTAAATTGTGAAGGTCATTTCACATCCAAACACATTCAAAGCCTTTCACTTTGTCCATCATAAAACTCCCGCGCAGAAATTAAAATGGGACACATAAGAGCAACGATCCAGTTCCAGGAAATGCCAGTGGTCATATTCTATAACTGTTCTTCAAACCTTTTCAGGTTTTTTCATGATATAGTATATTTATAATGATTATGTGAGACTGCTGCTTTTGCAAATGCACATTATAAAAGACTCGAGCAGGACTTCGACTGGTCAAAGAGCCATAGTTCACAGAAGAGCTGTGCATTAAAACATAGAATCCATTAACACATTTATTATTAGTGAATCACAAAATATATCGACCACAGCCAATCACAGTGCAAGTTTTATTTTTTTAAATACTTTTTTTAAAGTTTGAAAGGTTTTAACAGAAAAAGGTTGAGGATGTACAAAAGTGTACACAGTAAGCCTGTAGCGACGCGTCGATGACATCGAATTTAGTCCACGTTATATTTTTTCGCAGACGCTTCGCAGCAGCTCGCCAAACACACGTGGGAGCACAACAGCAATGTTGGAGCATCTGAAACTGAGGCACCCCATTGTCACTCGTGAAGGAGACAATAACGACTGAGTACTAACGTTGGCTATATTAATTACATGTTTATGTTGTATAGCTTGAGCTCTATCTTAGGTCTCTGTGCAGTTTGTTCGTGCTAGGTAGCTATTGCCGCCTAGACAGCTGTGTTTAGCTAACGTTAGTTATCATCTAATCTTGGCATGAATGCTAGCTAGCTTACGGCTGGAGAACACAGCTATCTATAGTAGCTGACGTTAACTATCGTGAACGTTAGCTACTAACCTAGCACGAACAAACTGCACAGAGAGCCAAGATACGTTGGTTAATTGGTTAGCCTTTATGCTAATCATAGCATAGCTCTACAATGAGGTTAATAGTAGATTTAAATACCCCAGTCATGGCTGTTGTTCTAATATGCATTACTTTTGTGTTTTCTAGGACAAAGCAAAGAACCTTTGTGTTCTATTTTGGGAAAGAGATGCAATGCACGCAAAATAAATCCAAAAACAGGAATTTTATATTGTGTTAAACACTCGCAAGAATGTCTAAATTGTCACGAATGTTTTTTTTGCGCTACAACTTAAGAATTATTTGAACAAGAGAGTTATGTTGGTACAGTAAAGAGTAAACGGGCTGGTCTTTCATATTGTATAACAGTAAAATAATTTTATTTCGTGTGAAGCAGAATATGTTTTTGTGCAAAACTGTTGTTTAATAAAGTAAATTAAGATTTTTTGGTATTTATTTGAGATACATTATGGTTTTTATTAATCGAGCAGCAGAAAAATAATCATTAGATTAATCGTCCAATTAGTCGACTAATCGATAAAATAATCGTCAGATTATAAACCCCCAGCCCTAGTGCATGGGAAAGACTCACGTCTGGGTACTCTTTGACTGGTACGAAGAGCTTCTCCTGCAGGTGTACGATGGGTCCCACAGGCTCTGGTAACTCCAGAGGGTGTTTGTCCACCAGACCATTAGCAGAGTCGTTGTACATGTCTTTCCTCACTCTCGTTATCTCTGCAGGTAAACAAAAAAAATTACAGTTAAGAGACGGAAAACAAAATGCACAAGAAAGGTACATTTTTTGATTCTCAAATTCCCACATTCCAGCATCACAAGATTGCTTGCGCACACTTCGCATTCCAACAAGTCTACAGTCTAATTGAATTTTACCATTGTCAAGAGGGGAACAGCAACATTCTTAAATTTCACAGCCTCTACTGGGCCTCCCCTTGTGATCACACATTTCTTCGGTCACACGCAGGGGCGTTGCTTTAAAGCTTAGTAGGTTGCATATCTAGCATTGGTTTATAAAACTACATTCGTTGTTGCATATTCAAGCAGCCCCTGAAAGACTCTCTCAACATTGAATTTGCGGGGTTGGATTGGGAGGTGATGCAACACCCAGATCGAACAACAGCAGCTTATAAACCATGTAAGGCTGAAACCTTTAGCCCAGTGTATCTTCTCACAAACAGAGCCCCAATGGAGGTGACACATCTGCCGCAACAATTTCAGCCACATCAACAAAACGCAATCCATCTTTACTCTGCTGACCCGAGAGCAACCTCACCTCTCCTCCCTTCTCTTTTTCCACTCTAAGGTAGAAAATCTCTCTCTGGTTCATTGGGGTAAGCTTGCTGCACGTATAATATTCTTGGACTGCTAGGGAGAATTAAATCATTTAAATATCCTCGACTGAACCAGAAGTGGGTCATGAACAAGAATCTCATAGGCAAAAACGCACATTACACTTTCCCGGCCACGTTACATTTTAACATGCATGGCTACGCACACTATGTAAACGTGAATATGCGGCATTCGCATAGCTTTGAAACATTACTTCATTCGAAATATTTTAGCTGCCTTATGCCTCGCATACATCCTCACCCGCACTCCTAAAAGCAGTGTTTTAGTGTGCACTTAAAGAGCCAAAGAAAAATAGAAACTAAAGTGTTTCTGTCCTCTGGCTGAACGAGAGAGGCGCAGCAAAATGCCACATTACCATAAAGCGGGAGCAAGCACGCAAGCGCGAACGCAGGCCATTAGCAGGAATAAACTCAAAGATGAGCCCTAATTTCAAAGCAAAGGCTGCTGGTATCCTAATGGTTAGTAGATCCTGTTTGCCAGCATAAAGGTCGCCATTTAAACTCAACTAAGAAGTGAGGCAGGAATGAGGACAAAATCACTCCCGTGTCAGGTTTTGTGTGCTTACTAGTTCTGTGCGTTCTTATTTATCTGTGGTCAGTGTGATGGGTAAATGCTAATGAGGATGTTTCAGTTCTTAAGGACAAAAATGTGCTTCCGGATTGCGGTATGCAAGAAACAATATTAGAATAAAAAAAATTGGAAGTGCAACATCTACATATACCACAAGAGAGTTTACACAATTGTCTGTGCAATTTAAACTTGGGAGCTTGAATGTTTTGTAGTCAAAGACAAAGCAAAATAACATCCTAAAGTAAACAACCAACTGATAAACAACAAAGATTAAGGCAGATCCAACACTGGTAAAAAGTTATTGTATGGCCTGATAAATTTCTATGACAGGTCAGACATACATTAGTAAGTACATAAGAATGCAAGGTTTTGTTCAACCAAAAATGAAAATTCTGTGGTCCTTTACTCACCCTCAGTTTCTTCCAAAACCTAAATTCCTTTCTACTGTTATAAAAGAAGATATTTGGAAGAATGTCAGTAAACAGTTCTCCTCTTCCATTTACTGCCATAAAATAATACTATGGGAGTCAATGGGGGAAGAGATATGTGTGGTCACTGTAATTCTTGCAAAGATCTTCTAGAGCTGCACGATTAATCATTAAAAGATCACAAAACAAGTCATAAGCGTGTGTGGCACTTATCACTGTATTTACACTGAACACAGAAACTAAGCTGTCATGGCTGGTGAGGACAGAACCCGATCACCGACCACTTCCCACAAAGGGACAAAACAAGGCAAGGACATTAGAAAATTACGCCAGGAACAAGGATCAGGAAACAAGGACATGAGATGCATATAAGGAATTGAACAGGAAAGAAAACACAGGGGCATTAAATAGCCAAACAAACAAGGGATGATTACACTAGGCCGGTGTGGAGAATGAAACACTGGCGGGAAGCAAGATGAGGAAATGAGGGAGCGGGGTCAAGAGATGAGACAGCAGAGGACATGGCCATCATAACAAATAATGACCATGTGCTTCCACACATAATACGTGGGGCTTTCATGATCATACCACAAGACTAGAAAAGCACGACAAGATGAGGCAGGATCATGACATTAGACTTTTTCATAACGTTGCCCAGCATTTCATGTTTTCAGGTTATTTTAACGGTTTACATGTGATAATATTGTGCTGGTATGTTTATCAGTTGTGTGTTTCTTTAAAGATCCCTTCAAGTCTGTATATGACAGGCAAATTGATTAATCTTATTGATAAAGAGATTTAACAGCAAGTGTCACCTTATGAATTTGTTTTACTGTAGAAATATTTAATATATAAGTTTTTTCAATGTATCAATACGTTTTTGAAAATTAAACTTTTGCATTTAAATAAAAACTTTACAGAAATCTTACACTTTAGGTTTACCTGTGGTAATTGTTGTAAAAAAAAATCTCATTATAGTTACCGAAGGCAGGGTAACCATGAAATATGTAATAATCTTCAAGTAAAGTGCTAAATATTACATACCTATATAAACTATTTATTGTCAGAAACTTAAGTAAATATTGTATTACTTGTAGTCGTCATTTAGAATCGTAAAAAAAAATCTATTTGAAACAAATTAATCGTGATTCTCAATTTATCCAGAATCGTGCAGCTAATATCTTGCTTTATGTTTAGCAAAACAATCTGGGGGTGAGGAAATAACTGACAATTCTTTTTTTTTAGGTGAACAATACCTTTAAGCCATTAATCTGTTAAGGGAAAACAGTCATGCAGCAAAAGTTGCTTTGTGAAAAAAAATGAACTATACCTGATGTCACACCCCATACAAACAGAGTAACAAGTGGTGAGAGGAAACAGGAGGCAGATGGAAATGGGTTTTTACTGTTGCTGATGTAACACAATGTACAATATTGGCAAGCAAGACGGACAGAGCCCATTTTAAGAAGCAAAACCATCTTCAAAGCCGACGAGCAGGTAAACAAGGATAAATACCTTGAGACCCTGAATCAGAGGCTGTTTGAACATCCTCCATCACTTTCCAGAACATTCACTGCCATCACCCTACTGTCAAAAAAACATCCCGGTCTGCAAATATATAAGCAGCATTTACCGCCGCAGTCTAGATGAGCTAAAACCATACATAAAACGTTTTGATTTATAAATGCTATCAGTGGTGTGCAGAGGTACCTGTCCTTGGAATGCTGGTTTGAATATGGTATTAGAATGAAAGGGTTACAGTGGCCGGGAAACGTACACACACACACACAAAACACTGCAAAACCTGCTGCTTTCAGCATTTTAGCAAACATCAGCACCCATCTGTCTGCAAACTAGTTAGCTGCTAGGAGGTAATAAACAGAGATCTACAGTAATAACTTTAATCTGGAATGAAAGGGGGCAGAAATTACTTGCAATCGGGCATAGCACATAAACAGCGCAGTCAATCGACCAATCAGATCCCTGCATTCCAGCGCTGAAGAATAATGGTTGACACAGTTCAGCATCAGCCTTTTTAAACACAAAAGCCGTAGCATACAAGACTACAGCCATATCATACAGGGTTACAAAGAGCCTTCTAACATTTTATCCCATTTAAAAGGAAAAAATGGAGGAGGAGAATGAAGGAGCCAAAAGCAACAGTCTAAAGAAATGGTTCTCACCAATACTGTAGTAGATGCTATACAAAAGGATGGAGAGCGCTCAAAGCTCTTAAAGATTAAAATAAAAGAGAGGTGCTTGATATGAAAGCCTGCTGATGTACAAGTTTTTCCACTTTGAAGCAATGCACTTTAGCTACCATAAAGCACGGCTAGCTTCTGCAGCCTCAAGATTTCGGTTTAATGCATTCGCTGCTGTATTCGACCCCTCAACAGACAATTCAATGCTACTCTTAAAACTTCCAAACAGAGAAAGGAGGGGTACTTTTGAATTATGGTTCTTGTTGAGCGAGTACATTTCTCAGTCTTATCAAATGTCCACACCTTCTCCTAAAATGTAAAATTGTCTGCCTCCGAAACCAACTTCAGGGTATTTTGCTGCTGACGACCAGCAGGTAAAACTCTTTTCTGAAATGTTTGCTATGTGCATGAATTTTGTGAGTTCAGCACTATATTTCATGTTTTGCCTGGGAGAATATTTCCTAGCAGCATTAATGCGCTTCTTGCAAAGAGATTTTCTGCAGACTTTAAAAGAGATGCAACAGCTTGTCAAAATCAGGTGATGGGAGCTTGTTTACGCAGGGTACAACATGCAGGAAAGAGATTGTGAAATTTCCTTGTATTTGTGACAAGAAAACTCAAAACAGCTTCACAGAACACTTAGGGAATTTAACCGTAAACATCCATTAAGGCAAAACATCATTAAGTTAAAACACTATTCAGACTCTGAATAGGCACATAACACAAAACCTCTGTCCCCAAGAGGTGAGATTAAAAACATTTTACCTCAAAAGAAAATCTAGTAATGCATGACTAACGTTCAAATAGTGGCACTGACTGGTCTCAGGGTAACTGATTTTGTATTTAACGTACTGCTTTTCTTGAAATGACTAAGAAACTTCCCAAAAAAACACATTCACAAATTACACAGACTGCCTTCTGTAAATATCAGAGCTAAAAGAAAACATTTCTAAATAAAAATTCATTATTTTGGGCAGCGCCTCAGTCCCCTGTCAGGAGAGAATAGGAGAATTTTGTTTCTGAGAGGTGAGAAAGTCAACAGCATCAAACAAAGACAACTCTGTCTCTCTTAATTCACAGTTCACATCACTGGTGCTGCCTTGCACCGAGTCAAAGATAATGAGTTACTAGATACCCAACCACAACAATGCTATCTGCTGAAAGACACCTGTGGTTCATCAAGTCTCATGTTTTGTGAAGTTATTTTTTAAGAATTCTGGTTTTTGAATTAAAGTTTTATTTAGTGCTATTGACCAAATCAAAGTGACAACTCACAAGTCTAAGTCTGATTCAGAATCATTCAAAGCCAAGTCTGACGTAGGGAGGGGACGATATGTGTGGCAATTCACACATGCCTGGGCGATTCTGAAATCGCAAAGGCTTCGATTCTGTGTTTTATACACAGCTCTTCCGTGAACTACAGCTCTTTGATCAGTAGGAGATTGAGTAGTTTATAAAATACATTTGAAAAAGCAAGATCTCTTTATTAAAAACTAATATAATAAACGTGACAAATAATGTAACAATGAACTTTACCATTTTAGAAAACAATCCATAAAAGCCACACAGGTGTAATATAATCGTTATGACTAATGTCCGCGACAGTACTGTCAGACGCAGGATATATTACGTCATTGTCCGAATTATTCACTCCTTTTCATTCACTTCCCGATATAGTGGACTATTTAGCATTAGCTATATAGGGAATAGTGAATAAGTGAACAAGGTAGCAAATTCAGACGCAGTTCATGCGTGTAAATCGTACTTCTACGGCCCATATTTGGAGTTTCTACGCAAGAGCGCCATTTAGTTGTAGAGGGATTTAATCGCAAGTCATTGAGAAACGGAGCATAAGAATCGCACGATTAATCGCCCCATCCCTTGTCTGACATTACAGATACATTGCGCATTTGTCCCATTTTAAACAATTTAAACAAAAAAAAATCAGTTTTATTGTGCTGGAACAGCCCATCACATTTAATTGCAACCTTGCAGTTCAGCTTAAATTATCTTTTTCATTGAAGCAACATTATTTGCTGGAAATATTTAGTAGTTGCAGTAGTAGTGCAGCGTTCCATAAGCATACGTGAAAGAATATTAAGATAAAACACAGCTAGAATAAACTAAACTTGAAATCATTCAGTAATCCATCCAGTATTTAGTATACCAAATAGGAACTTAACTTTCCTCCTATAGGTGAGAAAGCAGCATGAATGTAACTCCTTTTAATGTACACCACATGTTTACTGGACAAAAGAGACTGGCAAGTAACATGGACACACAAACACATTCATTGAAGAGTAAGTTAAAAAGGAGACACAGTACAAAACTCTCTGTCGCACACAAACAGATAAGCCCCAGGGACACACTGAGGAAACAAGAACATTTGAGTTTAGGCCAGAGATCGTAGTGAAAACAGACAGTTTGCAGAGCGTCTGCCACAAAAGCTTCACCAGTCAGGAGGAAATGCATCAAGTGTATTAGAATCTTCAGCACCATCAGTCAGCAAGGAAGCGGCAAAAACGGCATTCCGGGGTGGAGGATATTCACACAGAGCACCACTTAGACAAACTACCAACAGGTTATGAAAGTTAACTCAGTCATGTCTGACACAGAGATAAACCAAACACCTGTTATTGTAGGCCGGGATATATGATATCGGAAACACTGAGGATTAAAAGATTAGAAGTCTAACATCAGTACTGGGAATGAACCTGATCCCTAACCAAACACATACTCTGATCTCTCCTTCATCCCCCTGCACATTCCCAGATTGTCCTGCTGCAGTCCGGGTTTCCGCAGAGCCATTATGAAGAGCTAAATTTAGCAGTGAGGCTTGTCACACTTGATGATATGGCGCCGGGTTATAGAGTAGAGCTGTTGGGGAGGGGTGGGTTTGGGTTATCATTGAGGACGAAGACACAATACAGTCACTGCAGTGGTTTAAATGGCCAGGTCTAACCACATCCTGTAAATTAGGCTAGTA
Source organism: Triplophysa dalaica (assembly GCF_015846415.1). NCBI lineage: Eukaryota > Metazoa > Chordata > Actinopteri > Cypriniformes > Nemacheilidae > Triplophysa > Triplophysa dalaica. Next base: position 8,870,953 of record NC_079556.1, on the reverse strand, counting down.
TCCAATTTATGTAGAAACACAACTATTCACGAATGCTTTAATCTAGAACACGCCGTCTTCTGGAGAGGCTGGTAACAGGTATTCAGATCTTTGGGTCTTTTAAGCTTTAACTTGACCAGTGTTGTGCGATTAAAGGGATCCTTCACCCAAAAATGTAAATTCTGTCATCATTTACTCACCCTCAAGTTATTCCATTATAAATGTATTTGTTTGGTTAAACCCAAAGAGAGATATTATGAAGAATGTTACCAACTGAAATTTCTAATATGGTATCATTGACCAATGATACCATATTAGTACCATACATAAAAGATTATACTTTGAAGAATTTAGAAAAACAAACACATCTGGCCCACCTTTGATAAACATGTACATTTTTTCTACTCTGGTAGTCAATGGTCTAAATATTTTTGTGTTCAACAGAACAAAGACATTTACAAAGGTTTGGAACAACTTGATGTTGAGTAATTATCGCTTTAAACTTGTTATTTGATGCGTTTAATAATTAAAGTATGAGCTAAATATATGAGCATGTAGTTAAAGATACAAAGAAAAAAGTAGTTGCAATAATGGTATTATATGATATAATAAAAACTTCATAATATTTAAAAAAATATTTTTTGTAGTTACCACCAATTGGCAGGAATTTTAATTGAAGCTTGTTTTGAGGTGTTTTGGTTTGGCATTAGAAAAAAAAATGCACTTAAACTTCAGGTGTTATTACAAACCAAAAAATCGAAGTCACAAAGCTACAATGTAACATTTAACAAGGCAAGACACAATTAAATCAGCCGAATCAACAATAACAGATGTTCAGTACAAGGTACAAATTTGAACACATATTTAAACATATCAACAAACAAGATTTAGTGATAACACGGCACCAACCCAATAAGTATGTTCTGTTAACTGGCCTAAAACTCACAACGGCCCAAAGCCTTCTTTACTGTTGAACCATGCAATGCAACAACACTGACTGAACCAGACACATCAACAGAGAAACCTCCCTCTCACACATACACCATAGTTGTTTCTGTAATAAATGGATTGTAGTAGAGGGATAAGATAAACTGTAATACAAACAAATGTAAAGATAATTCACTTGACATGCCATAAGTCTATTAGAATGAAATCCATATGTGTGCACACATTAAAAGGAGCTTCAGCAGGATGTGGAATGAAGGAATAACAGGATGTTAACGGAGGATGTTAAACTGGTGCAGAAAGGAAAAGCCATCTATGTTTTAACAGACCATCCACTATGTGCTCAGACTTCCTGCTATGCCCAGAACCACACTGTGTGACTTCAGCATAAACTTGTCGCACTGAGTTCAAGATGAGTAGCATCAGACAGGGTACAAGTCATTTCAGTTTCTAGTTATCTATTAATTCCCAAGGAACGCTCTCACATGTCTTGGTCACAAATACACAATCATAAATGAAGTGAACACGCTTAACAATGACAGGAAGAACTGAAGCCAGGAAGGAAGGAAGCTGACAGTAAATGTGCTAAGAGCAGATAACCAATCATCCCCTTCCTCCATCCTCCCAAGTCATGATGACATGGAATTGTTTAGAATTACAAAGGAAAACGACACGCACAAAAACAGGATAGAAGTCTTCCCCTTTCTATTTAAAATGTCATTTATTAAAAACAGTTTTAAACCGCTACATAAGTTGATGCTATGACAAATAAACGACACTATCAGTGAGAAAACAACAGAACTGTGGTTAAGTGAACCCTCTTTAGTCACTGATGTGGTCATCAAAGGTTACTGCTAGAGGAAACCACCTGCCTGTGTATCTGCATTCTTCCACTTTTTATCATGTCTTCTTTTTTCTGGTTTCTATCAGCTTGAGAGATGGAGTGGCAGGACTGCATTCCTCGGCTTTTAATTAGCAGGAAATGAGGGCAGCCAATGACAAGGACCATTTACACTAGCGCTCGAGAGGGTGAGAGAGAACGAGAGAGAGAATGTGTGATCTCAAGGTGCTAGTTTCACTATATAACTGATCTCATAAGAGAGGCCTGGGGACACAGGATGGCAGACGACACAAAGTGCCGTCCTTCACCGGAGTAGTAATGGCAGCAAAGAACTCTGGGTAACGGCACCACAACAAACAGAAACTTCCCAGGCAAGCCAGAGCGTGTCCCTGTGCGACAGGATGGAGACCGTATCCCACTTTTTTTTCAATGAAGATACTGTAATCCAGTTTTATACAGAAACACAAATTAAAGAGTGAGATATAGTGATAGTTCTCACACGAGAGCCAAGATCTGCAGGGGGAACTGCAATCCTCGCTCTTTCCACAGTACAGCCAAATGATGATGCAACCAACTTAAGACATAACCTGCCTACAAGCAAACATGTCACACTACAATCTTATAACAAACAATAAGTTATAACAAGCAAGTCATAAACTATGTGCACCTATGAAATTTATAAATAACTTATCTGACATACATGAGTAGGGAAGTGTTTTTTCCAGAATGGCAGTTGAAAAACAAGCAACGTTTTGTTATCTTGTGCCCATGTCACCAGGTGAAACCTCGATTCATCACACAACTTTCCAGTCATGCAGATCTGGAGATGTGCAGATCCGGAGATCTTAAAAACTTGTTCGTTTGCATTCTGTAATGAAGCTTTGCTTCCAAAAGCCAATGAGAGCGCCGCACTGTCAGGAGGTTCAGCAATTTAAATTTGTCTGCCTACGGCAATCAAAATAAAAACAAATATTTACACCATTACTATGTGGTGTGTGTGTGTAAGACCGGGGGGGTGGAAGCTGACTGTATCTCTCCATTGTTAGATGGACAAGAGTAATATTAAGAGAGGTCCACACAGACAAAAAAGGGAACACTATGAGGAAACACTGAGTTAGTGTTGTGACTCAGTAGCTGCCACAATAAGTTCTGTCTGCTGCAAGCTTTCAAGCGACTGTCCTGAGGACAAGAACAAAAAGATGGAGGGGGAGAAAAGTGTAACATGCAAAACCAGCGTGTGCATGTGACTCTTGACTAATGCAAACCGACAGGGCAACAGATTTTAAATGCGACCAACAGTCTTTAGTAAAATAAAGATGATGCAGCTTTCTGGTGCATAGATGGGAGTGGAGAACAGAGGGCAAGTGGTTTAACATGTGGGTCCTAGGTCTGTTCTGATAAGGCTGTGGGAAAAATGTAACAACAAAGGTAATTAAATCAACAACCATCTGTGTGAATTATCAGTTAAGATAAACCTGCAGAGCAATTTTATTAAAATTTATTAAACTGTTTCAACTGTAGCTAGCTGCATACATACATCTGGAGGTCACTATTGTGCCCTTAAAGACAAAACTGTCAGGAGCACAGTAACGCAAGAATGTTCAATATGAATAACATGACAGCACACGAACAACAACCATGACAATCTAGATAGTTGTGTAGAGCATGTTTCTGGCTTATCCATCACGTGTGCACACCGAATCGACTGCCATTCGCGCTTATCTAAACATCAGCCATAAATGCATTTACTGCCTCCATTAATGTTTTGTTTGGAGGTTTGCTAAAGGCTTATAAATTGTGTGCGTGTACACAAACCCTCATACAATTAGCAGCTGGCTCGTTGCTTACACTGGTGGTGTAAAAAGGGCTCATTCAGGAAACTCCAACAGAGGTTCACGTCCTGTTTGCCAGGGCAATGATGTCATGTGTGCGTGTACTAGCACATAATGCTTCATTGTCCGAGCACAGGCACCCTGTGAAACCACACAGACACCCCACCTACCCCCCTGCACGCTGGCTGACCTCAATAACAACACATACTATCTGTCTTTCTTGGTCTCCCATTCTCCACCACCGCGTTCAGTTTGACACTGCCATCTCTCTCTCCGTGCGCACAATCAATCAGTTCAGAGCTGTGCTGCTGACCTGACTAACACACAACTAACCCTTCCCACAAAGCCAGCGCTCTTCCTCTCCCATAATGCTCTTTTGTTTTTGACACATTTAAGAGCTAATCGAGCACAAATGCAACAGATTAACAAAAAGCTAGCAAACAAAGCTATGAGCGGTGTGACAGCAGAATTGATGAAAACCGATAAAACGTTCAAAGCAGAACAAAAACCTTGCTCTTTCTCTCTCACACACACACTTACAGCACACTGCAGCGGACTGTTAAAATTACAACAGGTGAGCATAAGGCTTCAGTGTCTATTTAGTCTTTGTTTACTTGACACACAATTCATACTTTTTAACAGCTGTGCTCCAAACAATAAATGGCTTGTTCCAGAATGTCCGTCTCATTCCTGAACATCCTGAATATATTTTCTGAAATTCAAAAGGGTACTGTTTATGCAAATTCAGAGGAATGAGGGACTTGCACCCAAGAGCCAGACGGAAACAGAACAGAGGGGGTCTCTAAACATTTTTACAATTAAAACTACTTAAAATTGACATTTACATGTAACATTTATTCAACAGGAGCAGACACTTTTATCTTACAAAATGTCAAATGCTCTCTCATTTGTCTAAGAGCCAACAATAATTATAGTCAAAAATTTGTTTACGTGTAGGCCTGGAGTTAGAGTTGAAGCAAAATTAACCACAAAAAAGATTGAGCTGACACATATGTAAAGTCAAACAATTAACAAGAAAACATAGACTGCGTACAAGACTGTATCCTGTTTGAATGACCGCTCACAGGAAGAGAAATGAAATGCATTCCTGTTTTTAACAAGAAAGAGAGAACTATGATGAAACAGGAACTAGGTGTTATAAACGAATAACACCGTCAGAATGGAATGAGTCTGCTATCACTTACTGTTGGTAAAAGACAGATACAGATAACCTACTTATCACACAATGACATCTGTGTGCTCCCATGTGGCCTGTCGAGCTGTACGCTCTGATTGGCCCTCTATTAACTAACGCTCAAAACGTACAGGAAAAAAAAAACACGTTTGGTTTGGAAACGCACATTTTTACAACGAAGTTCAACGCTGCAGGTTTTACACTTGCTGCTGAGATCGGCGAATCAAACGTTGAAATCACAGGGTGAGACAGTCAATCCAAACCACCTCCGGCAGAGACCACTGTCTACACAGATCAATTCAAGAACCATTTTCCAGCCAGAATAAAAAAACAAGAATAATCATAATTACAACCAATTACAGCATTTAAAGAGATATAACAAACATTAGCAGGATTCAAGCACTTAATGAATGTGTTGATGAGCACATGGAGGAATACCGCTGTCTGATTTAGCCAAACAATGCCTCTGTTACTCAATTAGAGAGAGGAATGTAAGGCTTTACTAAACATCAAGAAATCGGTTAAATAGAAACAAAGAAACACACAGCGTCTCCAGGCTGCTGATGGCGAAAACAGAGGGAGAAAAAAAACTGCACAAAAACAGGAGTGTGAAGGGGTGTGGAGATATTTCAGGCAGCTGTGGAATGTGAAGGGTGAGGCCCTTCCCCCTCTCTAAAGAGAGAGAGAGGATAAACACTAGCTTGTTCCTGGACAGATTCTCCCTACCACACTAAAACACAGCAAAGTACACACGCACGCACACGCACACGCACACGCACACACACACACACACACACTCCATAAAAGCATAACTTCTGGATATGCTTTGCTTTTTGTTGAGAGGCTGTATTTCGTTACATATGAAAAGCACTCCACCCCTTCCAAAAACACTGAATCAGCCTCTTCCTGTGTGAGCTGGCCCATGAAAGGCTCGCTGTTCTCCTCCAGGGAGCCTGTGAGTGTGTGTCATGGTGTTTGGGGAGTCGTGACTTATTCTGAAACATTGCATCAGCTTACATCTATCGCACTCCCAGCTACAGCGGCTGTTTTGACCTGGCCTAACAAAAAGTGTGCATCCATGCTGAACGAACAAACGTCGCAACCGTTTCATTAACCTAGCAGCCACTTAAAAAAAACCTTCACTTTGAGAGGAAAAGTTGTTGGAGGGCGTGTTTTAGTGTCTGTGTGGCATCAGGCGGACAGCAGAGCTGGCAGGGTAGTGTCTGATAAGGAACCCCTGCGCTCGAGGGAGAGACAACCACTGATAACAGGGCACAGCCGTGACGCATACTGACATGACTTTATCAGGGGCCACACGAGGGTCGAACCAAGGGTCAGTATGCGCACACACACCCCATAACGCCACCAGAGGGATACGGAGAGAGAAAATGAGCGAGACTTCTCCATTCCCTGTGCTAACCCTGTCAACCTCTTCCTGCTATCCAATTTATCACCGACCAGCAGGACACAGAAAAAGAGAGAGAAACAAAGATAGAGGGAATAAAATTATCTCTGCACACACTAGAATGAATCCTGGCTCGAGCCAGGTACCTGAGCTAATGGATATAGCTAAGTAATTAAACTAGATGCGGTTAGGTCCAACCTCACACCAACCCCAAACACTGAGAAAACTGCTAGACTTTTATCACAACAGAAGTTAGCGGAGTGACTGTAGATTCTGAACCACCGTATTTGAAGCAGAGATCTTTCACAATTGGCGCTAAAACAAAAGTAACCGCTTGTTATGTCGTGATGTAAGGAACACCAATATGAGGTCCTCCGAGCGTTTTTAACGGAGACTACCATCTTAATAGAGCACCATTCATTTACGAGGTGTACATTTTAGTCTGCAGGTTCATGGCATCCTTAACACCAATATTTTATTGGTCATCAGACATTTTGTTGTTATAAATGTGAGAATCATGACTTTTCAGTACTTTTACAGTACACCAAGTGCAGATTAGTATGGTTTGTTTTCCACATTGGTACCTGATAAAGCGCTTAGACCTAGTAGCAGTGAACTTCAAACTTAACAAGCAGGTAATATTCAGTCTGCTGGTCAATACTGCAACAAACCTAGTGTGTTTATTTTGCAATAGGCCAGCTGTACAGTATCAAGTTAATTGAAAAATAAAAGGACAGTTAAAATAATACTTTATAAATGTAAAGAGAAAAAAGCTACTCAAGATAAAAAAAAACGTAATAAAGTAAAACATTATATAAACGGTCCACACAACAAAATCATGTCCCAATAAATCACAATCCTGTGACAATGAGAAATCAAGATCTTTAACCTTGACTTCTCTCCATTCCTGTGTCCATTTCTGAATCTGCCTGCCTTAAGCTCCAGCACTGGACTCAGCTGCCACTGACTTATCAAAGACAGCTCTCGAAACACCCGCAGGGTCACCTCTGAAGATCACAGGCACACAGCAAACCTGTCGCTCTCTCCTCGGCCTGACACACACACTCTCACAAAAACAGCACATTGAGAGAGAGAGCAGTTGTCTTTCGGGGGGGATCAAGTTGGGTGACGCTGAGGGTGTTGGTTTTCGTTTGCCATGACAACAGCTGCAAATACACACGATCCATTGAAGTTATGAGCATTTGTGCAGCTGTTACAAGAACTCTTAAAAGGAGCCAATTGACAGAGTGTTCAAACCCCCCACACACTTTTCACACAACAGAAGTGTATGCATGAACCTCAAAGCATCAGCTAAGTCTTGGGCTTATTTACATATTGAATGACTGGAAATATTAACAAAACACCGAATGATTAACAAATCACCCAAGATAATAAAATCAGTGTTAACTTTCCAATCTCTGCCTAAAACAGCAACACAACACGGTGGAACTTTACAGTTGGCCTGTAACATACCTTGCCCTTATTAACCTGTGACAGCACAGATCTAAAAGTAGAAGAGTGATCTCAAATCAGTGCAATACCCACAGCTATGGTAGCATGGATGGAGAGCGTTTTTTTACAAAACCAATGGGTAAAAACCTGTGTACAACTAGCAGAAATGAACAGAAATTATAATTTACTCAAGTATGGATTCCAAATTGTACAAACCGCATTGTCAATAGATAGTGTACATTATCAGTTTTCATTTATCTTTAGCAATTCTGTCACTAATCATTACGGCCATTTAAACCCCCATATTGGTCGACCAATTCTCAATACAGCAGATCTTGCAAAGCAGAGGTCAGAAAAGATAGCGGACAAATTTACCCCATCCAAGCATAACGTCAGAGTATTTGCCATTACAAATACACAACTGGCCCACATTATCCTGAACTGTGCATTTGCATAGTCATGTCAGTATGCAAATTCAGCTGAGCACAGCAGAGATTCAGACCTATCTTAAATCCGTTTACGATTTTAAAAATATCAAGAGTAAAAATGAAGCATGGCGTCCTCAGGTCTTTGAACTCGGCTAATTTTTGAGTGGATTGAGGAGAACAGATTACAGCGAAAGAGGAACAAAGTGCAGGTAAACAGAGGGGAATCAAACAACACATGTCAGCTGTATTACTCCAAGACAAACTAAGACCTCACTGTTTGGTGTCAAAGTAGACAGCTTCATGAGAAATCTCTCACTGAACCATTTACCAAGGGACCAAGACGACGACTTCTAATCAAAACAGGCCATTCATGGATGTAGTGACGAAACTGCAAAAACTCGTCAAACAGGTATAGACAAAATGGATTGACAAAACTGATGCTCACTATCCTTATGGTAAAAAAAAATCTGTCACCATTTACTCGCCCTCGAAACCTGCATAAACATCCATGTTCTAATGAACACAAAGATATTTGGAAAAAGCAAAAGTTTTCAGTTCTGGACATCATAAACTACCAAAGTAGAATTGTTTCTTTAAGCATTTAGGAAAGCATACAGTTCTGGAGCACCTTTGACTACCATTTCAAATGCTCCTACTATGGAAGTCAATGATGTCCTAGAACTTAAAACGAATAATTTTCTTCTAAACATCTTCCTTGTTCAGCAGGAGAGAGTCATTTTTGGGTGGTGAAGTGTCCCTTTAACATAAACGAACTTGAAATATACGAATATTATAGTCATTTTGACCCATAAGTTTCTAATCCCTTTTAAATAAACAAGCATGCGAGTTGGCTAGACCAATGCTAAAAAATCCAAATTGTGCCATTTGTGCCTGTGTTGGTATGTAGAGATGTCATCAGTCAAACCTAACTGGTTTATCTGGTGACGCACAGGGCGATTTTGCAACACGCCGAGAGAATAACAACGCAAACAAAGGCACTATTTTGCTGCAGATTTTGTGTCCGCTCGTCTCTCTTTGTTACAGGACAAACACAGCCGCGTGCTCGCAACACTTTAGGTTATTTTTGCGGTTGACGAAACCGTAGCACAGTCAAATACCGTGTGTGCAGGAATTTAAACCCACCCAGATCAGGCAAATTCTTACAGTAAACTACACAGGCTCCTGGCACAAAAGAACCAGATATACACTCGCTGTAACGGGAGAGAACCCCGCCACCAAACCTCACGCTTTCCCGCGAGCCCGTTTTCATTTTGCCCCTCTTGTCTGTCTAATCCCTTTTTCCCTGGAAAAGCCTCAAAAATCTTTATCTGCCAACAAACAGCTTATTGTTCAGATAAATATCATTGTGTTCAGTAATTCATATAAAAAATACGACGTTTTATTACATGAATAAATAGACATTTGTGTAAAAGCTCACAGTAAAAATACAAGTTTTAAGTTTTTGCGCGTGCGGCTAACGTTACTCGGTCCTGCTAACGTCACACACAAACGCAAAAAAGTTACAAAACCGTTCAAACTACACATAACGGCTCGTTTGTATATCAGTTTATTCAAACAAATTAAAACAGAGTCTGTTCAAAGTTGTTTCGACAAAATGTGTCGATAAAACGGTGAATTCGAGCATATATGATGGTTTAAAAAAGTTGTTGGTGTTTAGCAGACTGCTAACGGCGCTAGCGACCAAGACACATTAGGTGAAGAAAAACTTTAACAAATGTAACTTACACTGACTGTATATTTATTGCAAATAAACCCTTCGAAAAGACGTTTACAGTTAAAGACCAACTTAAATCAGTTATGTGAGTTACTGAGAGTTTACAAAGTTGTGAAACGCCACACGCATGGTTCCCAAACACATAAGTTACACTCTTGGTTTAGGTTGAAACACACAAGTACCTTCGTCCAGGAGTCTTTCCAGGTGTGTGAAGATGCCGCACAGGTTCGGTAAACTCGTCATGAGCTTCTTCTCGTTCAGTAACTGCATGAGATAGTCGGGACTCGGCCTCGGTCTCTCCTTCACCTCCATCTCCCCGACCATCATCTTTACAAGCAAACCCTCACAATCCTTCCACGAGAAAAAGAAAAAAAAGAAAACACAAAAGAAAAAATAACGGTGCAGATCAAATCCCTCGTGCCCCCTCCACTCTGCGGCGACCCTCTCCGGATATAACGGCTGATTTAAGGAGCTGTTGATTTAGCGAGGAGAGGAAGAAACACAAACCCTTCAGTCTCTTTCTTATTCTCCCTTCGCTAGAGTCGCTCGATGTGGACTCGTCGGGTCCTGTTCACTGTACTGAACTCGCGTTCACGCTCTAGACTGCCACCCGTGCACGCCTGCTCTGAATCCTCCGAAAGTGCCCGACCCACCCGAAGATCATTGGCTGCCTGCGCGTAAATGGGCCGGACTGTGAGCGAGGGTTTGCTAATCAGAACGGAGTTCCTTGGAGGCGGGGCTAGCACTTAACTTAACGAATCGGGGTTTGAGATGATGGACAGAGATCAGGGCCAATGATATACGTCCGCATGAACGCTGGGAGTCATCGGCATGGGTTCGCATATGTGAAACGCTGTGACAACGTGACAACAATGTTAGGATGATGTGATTTGACAGGGTTTGAGATTTTGGGCAGTTACATCCTTAATTAAATGAATATATGTATGTTTTGATTTAGCTTCATTCGACGCTCTGTCATAAACGGTGCCTTGCAGATTTTATGAAAAACAGTTTAGAAAAAAATATAATTAATACATATACATATATAATCTAATTAACATGGCTTTCAAAATAAAATGTTCCTTTTATGTGGATATTCTTAAAGTGATTAAATCAAATTAAAACTTTATTTTAACATAAAATTAGTTTATGGTGTGAATATGGTTTTGAGCTAAAACAAAATTGATAAGCATCATAAAATTTTTAGTTTGACTACAATTCTATCATTCTAAAACAACGTTTTTTTATTTCCTTCCCTGAACATTTATTTTGACTGCTTAAATCCTTTTAGAAGACAAGCATTACATTTAGTAATTATAAAATCACTGTTAAAGGCAAACCTTAGCTGAGAATGACAAAGGATTTAATTGGATGGATATAAGATTAGATTCCAATCACATATTCACATTCATTGATATGCGAGACACATTGGCAGACAGTGTCTGTATCAGCACTGTAAGAGGTGCTTGTAACTGCAGGCTAAGCTGACCCTCTCCAGATCCACTGTTATCCATGTGGGAGATAACTTGACACATTCCTCCAGCTGGTGACAACTCACAGAAGCCAATAATATCAGATATTGTCTATCAGAAAAGGAAACGCAGTGTCTAGAGAGTGTGACCTTTCACTATACCGGAGTTCACCTGAACCAGTGAAAATCTCAAACACATGTAGGGGATCGAGGCTGGTAGCTAAAACCCTGAGGATGTGATCAATGTCCTGATAAGTTACGGACTCCCCCTAATGCCATTGTACCTTAGGGAAAGACACTTAATACCAGGTTGCTCTAGGAGTGCTTGGGGCCAGTGTGAACTGTCAATGTACTTGTTTTAGTGTAGGAGAAAAACAGAAATGTCATAGAAGCTTTTGAAGAAGATATAAGAGCTGTGTTTCGATATATTCAGATGCGATTACTAAAATGGTGAAGATCAATGGATTTAACCTAAAAATAATTGAGAGTATGGCTTAAGTCACAATTTGGCTGGTTGGCCTACCCCTGCTGCAGTAATATGTATAATTCATACATACGTCTGAAGGCTAAACAGACAATTTCTTTCGATTGTTTTTTATCTCAGCATTTGATAAAGATCCTCAGTCATTACTAATGCAGGCATAATGGTGTGACAGCAAAAAATTAGATTTTTTTTACAATGAAGATAATTCTTTCTTATGATATTTTATAATATAATTAGTTATATTAATAATATAGAATAAAAAATTATAGTTGACTTCAAAATTTGCCTCCATTCATTTTCCATAGTAATTTTTATTCCTACTATGGGGAGTCAATGGTGGCACATTTTGAAGTAAACTTCTCCTTAAACAGTATTTTTTCTAAATGTTTGCTATGTAACACACATGTTCGGCATATTTGCAAACTACCCATATTTACTGTATTTTTACTTTTCTGGTCACACACACTTGTTTAGATCTGTGTGTTGTTGAGTGTGTGCAAGTGTCTAGGTGTTTCTGCGAGAAATGAATCCCCAACCAACCCCTACATTTTCCTCCTCTATTAATAACATGGTTCCTTTCTACAATTAATCCAATTAACGGCATTTGAGATAAAAACTGAATATGAAATCAGGTGGTTGTGAAACAGCAGGGAGTGAAGTAAGGAGGGAGATGCCCCCCTCCCTCAGAAGGTGCATCACTCATTACGTTACGGTCAACCCTTCGAGCTGATTAGAAAAGCAGTAGGTGGCACGACTTAGTTTGGAACGCAATAACACGAGATTCCTCAAAGCAAGCTTGATTTTCGCTATTTTGTTTAAGAACAGCTGGAAGCTTTGAGTGTGAACATAAACAAAATAAAAGCGTAAAACAAAAGAGATTATGTGTGGGTGCGGGAAAACTGAAATCTGGGTCAATTGTAAGAAAGACATCACAGGTTATATATGTTGGGTCAAACAGTGGCACATTCTCAGTCGAGAAGTGCTTTGAAAAAGGCAAGGGAGGGTCATTGTGCATTTATGGGAGGTAGAGTACTTATGAATCTATACACGAGGTGATGATAGTGCAAACAAGAAATCGCTTTCTCTCCCTTTCTTGTATGTGTTGGTCAGATGGTGGGTTTTGTGTGCTGGATTAGGGCGTTGACAGCAGTGATGAATCCTGTTCTGTTCATCCAGTCCACAGTGCAGTAATCTCAACGTAGGCCAAAGAGCTGTGGGCCCCCACGTCACTCATGGCTCTAGTGTTCCCCAGGGGTCTATTGTGAAGATTACAGTAAAACGCACACTGATTCATCACTCATTCGAGAACTCCCTCAGGGTCCAACGGCCTTTGCGCCACGAGGGGGATGGCAGACTTAACTCCTGTCAAAGTAAGGGAGGAACCGGCATTGGAAGGTTTTACATTTATTCGTAAATCTGACTTTTTAAAATCTAATTATAGGTATGTATATATATATATATATATATATAAATATATGTTTATTTATATAAGATGAAACGTAAAACAACCACTGAACAATTCGATTTCAATGTTTATTCTAAGTGCTTAGCTGTCGTGTGAATGAAGTTCAACTGGGCTTGGAGTCAAGGCATGTGGAGGGGTCAGCTTGCATGAGTGACTGTACAGAATGTGTGTTCGAAGTGCGCAAAGAGTTGTGGAATGTGTGGGTGCATGAACTGTGTAAAGAAACATGTGGATTTGAGTGTACAGATAAAACAGGGTTGGACCATTCAGAGGCAAATTCACAACTGTGGGTCAAGGCAGGCACATAATAGATTTTGTTTTCAGGGACAAAACAAACAAGCAGAATTGTAGTTTTAAGGATTCACCCGAAATTAAGATTCGTCAGGTTGTTGCAAAACCTGTATACATTTATTTGTTCTACTAAACACAAAGTTAGATATTTGGAAGAATCTTAGTAACCAAACAGATCTCATTCCCCATTTACTGCCATAGTAGGATACAAAAATAAATAGGAGTCAACAGGGGGGGGGATATCTGTTTGGTTACTAATTATTCCTCCAAATATCTCCCTTTGTGTTTAGAAGAACAGATCATTTTATACATGTTTGGTACAATCTGCGGGGGAGTAAGTGATGACAGAATTTTCATTTTTGGGGTTTTATTTTGAAGTTTTAGTTAGAATAATTAATCAATCTGTTATCATAAACACAACATAGTGGGTATTTTGAGACAAAAATATGATACTTTGTTACTGTGTAAAATGACAGTCTGCTTCAAAAATTACCTATCCAAATTATACTCAGTTTTTCTAAATTTACTTAATAAAAGTCTCATATTTTTTATTCTGTGAACTGCTGGCAGCATTTAACCTGAATTCCAAATAAAAAATATTGTTTTGACTGTTTAACTGTTTAAAATAAGAAAAAGATGCAAAGGAAATGAATATGCATATTTTTCAATTCAGATAATCATATAAAACAGAATCATATTTTATGGAAACGGTTAGTTCATATTCACTTTAAACAACACCATTTGATAATATGTATTAAACAAGAGTTAATAAAATGTAACAATTGTTGGAATAACCCATATGTGTCTTGGCATTGCTGCATAGAAATCTTGATCAAAGGCAAATTTGGATTGAGCTTTATCTTTAATTATGTGTAAATATTTACTTGCATAAAGTAATAAGGAGACAAACAACATGAAACAGATTAGCATGGTAGAAATGTCTGAAAATGCATCTGCCTTCGCCCATTTTATTGCAGTGTTAAACTAATGAAATTCCTTTGTTGTGTGACCACGTTGAATTTCTCTGACTTGCAATTCAGTAAATTCCTTTTCCCATCAATTGAATATCCTGTGGGTCATAGCCAATTTAAATCCAAATTTTAAAGAAAGCCTGTTATTAAATTATGACATTTGCCCTGTTATAAACCCTTTAACAAGAATGTAAAATATCACAAACCATAATGGCATTATTACAACAGACATGGGGAGTCACACACTCACTCACTCACTCAAACCTTAAACAGGAACCGTCAAGGTCATATGTGTGTGTTTGAGTGTGTGTTTGTTGCCTCATGTTGATTGAAAGGGTATAAGACCACTGGCTGTACAGGCGTGTGTGTCAAAAAATGGCAGATGTGTTTGTGTCTGATAAGAGCGTCTGGCTGAGGAAGAGGAGGTGTAAGGATCAGAAAGCAGAGTCCCGCCGATCTGGAGCACAAGAGGGAGGAAGATCTCCCAACCTCCTGCTGAAAAACTATCTGCCTCCTGTGAGCCTTCTTCAAAACACTCCACGCTCTCACACTCCACAAACCAGCGAGGGTTGAGTCCAGAAGCAGTGCTTTAAAAAGACTCAATTTACAAACAAACCAATGCTCAAAGACTGCTGAATAACACATCTCAATTCTCGCAATGCAAGGAACAAGGCAAAATGTTACAGAATTGAAAGAAAGCGCCTTTAAGATCAGTGCGATTCACCGGCAGTAACCCACCCACATATTTGTGAGTAAAATCAAATTTTCAGTAAGCAGAAAAAATTTAGAAGAGGACTTAATTTGATGCATTTGGAATCATTTGGATCATAAAAGGGATTCATGACGTCAGCCAAAAACCAAAGATGTTTTAGAGGCGGGGCCAAGTTCTTAAATTTCGATTAAAGATTATTTTTTTAATTAAATGAAATATTCTCATTAAAATACAGCTTTTTATCACAACCCTGAGTCATATGAGTCAATGGAGTTCTCGGCGCAGTTTTTGCAACAATGTCGAAGTAAATAGTCAAGTTGCCTTTAATTCATTGGGGTTGTATGGTGGCCTGTGGTTCAGAGTTGCAGGTGACACTTGAAGCATGAAGCCATTCCGAAATAAATCTCCATTCTGCTCAGGGCTTCGCACATGCTCAGTTGCCGGCGTTGGGTTTTCGCGTGGCCCCTGGCAGATGCGCTGAACAAGAAGAATAGGTCCCAACGGGCCATTTATTCCTGCTGCTCCCTTCCCCTTCTCTCCCTCCCCTCTGCACTGTTGCTTCTAACAATCTGGCATTCTTACAATCTAATGTTTTCGCTTCCCTCTGCCCTCACATCAACATCTCCATATATTCCTCTCTCTTGTATGGCTTATCATTCATTGTCTTGTTCACCTGAGAGCCAATTACAGCAGAGCAAATAAGAGCAGATGTAAAGGATTTTAGAACATATTTCCTTGTTTACTCATCCTCTTGTCAATTTGAACATGTATGGTTATCTTCCAGAGAACTTCAACAAAGAGGCGTTCCTCAAAAAAATCTCTCACAAAAGGGAATCTTTACATTTCATACAATAACTTACGATAGCTTTTTGTGAGGAACAGAATTAAGTTTAAGTAGTTATTTGAAGAAACTCTTCACCTCTTTGATAGTTCTGTGCATTTGACAAAAAACAACTTTGACTCTCTTCAGCTCAGCATCAAGGCTTCAAGCTGGGACTACGGCTCTCTTTATTGACCCTGATTGTTGCCGTTAAAGTGATTTGAGGGCAAATCCCTGCTCAATTTCCCCATGTGTCTGTTCACAGCTCTAATTTACAGGCAGTGTGATCAAACCCAGATTGAACTGCGAGTTCAAATGGTGTAGAAAATAGCTTATGGGAATCACCTTTACTAGAAGAGTAAACAACACGAGTCTAGGAGATTTGGAAGAAATTGGAAAAAAGGAAAAGACCAACATAATGTTTCAAACACTGTTTACCTTTCATGTTATTGTAATAAAACATAATTTTAGCATGATTTGCTTTGGTCAAAATATACTGCAATTTACAATATATAGTGGGGTGGGCTATTCAACAGAGCCCCTCTAAGAGTCGGAGAACGGGGATGTCTTACAATTGAAACAGGTGACCTGGCAGTTTTAGTCTGGTTGTAAAAGCTTTACGTAGGGTATTCCATGCTATAAAATCTGTCTTCGACAAAATAAATAACTCTCACACTCCCAGTGTCTGATTTCACAGGTAGGAAAAAAACAGAGACCCTTAAGGATAAGAAAATCCTCCCAACTGAGTGTATGTGTATTTGCAGTGATAAATGAGAGTTTCATTCAGCCATTGTGTTCTGGCACACAGCCTACAGGTCATGCTTGTTCACGGCTTTCCAAAGCACATAATGTTGCTATCTGAATAGTCGTTTGTTATTTTTGAATGTTATTCTGCACTCTGCACGTCCCTTCGAGTATGTGTTGTGGTCTCAATGAACATCTTCAAGTCTGAATGCAAGTATGTTGGAATGAATAAAAAGCATAATCATAAATGTCGATATTCATCAAAAAAACCCTGAAAAGAAACAGATTCATACTTCAGAAGTAAAACTGCAGATCCATTTTGGCAAAGATGCTTTAATCTCTTCACATACTTATGACAGAAGAGGCAGTCGAATAAAATAATGAAGCAATCAATGTTGCCTTCTGGCAGGGATGTTTCACCGCAGCCAAACAAAGATTTATAAGCCTAAACACTCAGATATAAAACAGAATATCTAACAAAGAGTTGACCTGAAGAGACAAAGATGATATGCAGGATAAGAGACCAGATGAATGATCTAAAGAGTAGATTTAAAGGGTTAGATCACCCAAAAATAAAAGATTCTGTCATCATTTACTCCGCCTCGTGTCATTTCAAACCTGTTTGATTTTCTTTTTGAGATTTTCTGATGCAGAACATCAAGGAAGATATTTGGAAGAATGTTGGTAACCGAGCAACGGCGGTAACCATTCTCTTCTATAGTATGGATACAAAACCAAACTCAATGGGTACCATGGTTGTCCCTTTCCCAACATTACTAAAAATATATATTTTCATGTTCTGCAGGTTTGAAATGACAAGAGATGATGACAGAATTTATATTTTTGGGCGAATATCTTTAATTTTATGAAATGTTCTGTTGCTGCAGACATATATTTTATACAGCTGGCCCCTTAGCATTGTGCATAAGCAGGGTATACCTCTTTAAAACATAATGATCCCCTCTTAATTTAGTTATTTTCGAAAAAGAGGGGACACTGGAGGTAAGTGCGATGAAGAAAATTATTCTTTATTTCTGGAAACACAGCTTCATCTGATCTTTGACCTCTATAATCTGAATTAAATGTTAATTGAAAAGAAACTAAGATTTTGACATAATATAAAGTTTGTAATCAGATCAACACTATACGACTCTTTAACAAAATTGGTATGGTCTAAAAATGAAGATGAAACACAGGTTAGAGAGAGCTTTATTGGCCCCTGAGTTCTTTCTATTTTTTTTCCCAGAAAGCTACGTTTGCATCTCATCCGATACAAACTGCAGCGGTGCGCTCCAACACCCCGGGACACGTTCCATTGAGAATCAGCTGTATCACGAGTTTAATAAAATCTAAAATTAAGATTGTGTAATAATGTGAATGCGATTACATGGTTATATGAACGTGTGCATAGGCGGGTATTCTCAGGTCTTATTAGTTGAGGAGGCAGGACTCGTAGGTGGGCACCATGTATTTGATGTTTATGAAGGCGTCCTCACCCCCGTAGCGTTCAAAAACCTCTAGGGTCTCTTGGATCAGATCTCCAATGTTCTCTCTCTTCTGTTGACTGTAGTCAATCCCATCACCCGAGTTTTCTGCACACATCACACACAAACAGAGGCAGAAACGATTTGTGAATGCATTAAATTAGCATATAACTGACACTGTAATACAAAGAGCACATCAAGGAACAGATGTGTCAGGGTGCTTCATTACGGAGCTCTGTTTCCTGTCATGAGGCCAGACACTGATCACTATATCATCAGCACTCCAGTGATTTTATAAAGTTGTAAAGGTTTAAAAGCTTTTACCAACCGTCCCTAATAAAGTGTGTTACAGTGTTGGCACACACACACATTCGCACAGATTTTTTGCTGAATAGTGCAGTTCTGAGAACTGTTAAATGTTTCAGAAGGAATGTGTGTTACTCTGATAGACTGAACAAATCCAGAATCATCAGCAGGCAGAGAATGTGTGTGAGGCAGGTTTGTGCTGACGCTGAGAGGACCAGATGTCCCGCAAAGATGGTAAACATGAAATCAGATTGAGAGGATCAGCCAACGGTCTCCATTAGAATAAATAAATACACACACAAAACTAACTTGATAAATAATGTCTAAATGAAAATGCTACAAATGAAAATGGTTGAGTTTGACGGAATAGAAAATTGCAAGGTTTGTAAGTGCACCTGAAACTGTTCTTATTATCAAGTAAACTCATAAACTGTCTAAATAATGTTTTGCTTAAATTATAATAATGTTTTGAGGGTTAGTAGAGGGGTAGTTCACAGTAAATATTATCCCAGTACAAAAAGATGATGATTGCATATGAGAGGTCCTTGCTAGTGTGCATGTCTGTGTTAGTCTGACATTAGAGAAACCCATCCATCACACAGTAACCTACATCAAACAAACAAATCAATACATCCACGCTCCTTCACCACCACTAACAAACAAACATACACACCAATACACACAAACGCTTTCCTATCCTGACACACACACTCTCTGAAGAGGAAGAAAGATTCTGTAGAACCTTCATTTTGAGGTCACACGCCCAATTAGACCTGCAAGGAAGTCTGTACAAACACACCTCTCTCTCTCTCTCTCTCTCTCTCTTCTTCTTCTTTCAGTCATTAAGTACAGGAGTCTCTTCTAGTATATGTGAAGGAGTGTTGTTGCTTTTCAATCTATATAAATGTATAGTTCACCCAAAAATGGAAATTCTTTCATCATTATTTTGACCCTTTCGTCATTTAAAACCTGTATGACTTTCTTTCTTTAGCCGAAAACAAAAGGAGATATTTTGAAAAATGTTGGTAACCGAACAACGGCGGTACTATTTGACTTGCATTGGTTTTGTGTCCATACAGAAGTCAATGGGTACCACTGTTGTTCTGTAACAAACATTCTTTAAAATATCTGCTTAGGCGTTCTACAGAAGAAAGTAAGTAATGCAGGTTTGGAATGAGTAGAGCGTGTAAATGATCACAGAATTTTCATTTTTGGGGGAACTATTCCTGTAAACTGTATGTATTTGTTCTCTTATTTCTGTCATTTGTGCATTTGCCCCATATTTGGGGCTTCACCGCTTACATCAAATAAACTAAATTTTGGTACAAAGAACATAAAATTGTGTGGAAGGACTATTAATAAGCTCATTTAGTGAGCAGTCATCTTAGTGAAACCCCTGGGAGGCTGTTTTCTGGTCACGGACGTACTATTTCTGTCAACTCGAACACTTTGTTCAACTGATGATGGCAACTAATGAAGGTAAATAGCTATACATAGCTTTCAACTTTCACATAGTCATTTAGAATAGCCATTATTATGAGCTAACTGTAGTTATTGTACAGTACATTTATAACGCTTGTTGGTGGCCACAAAATGAGGGCTGATGAATGCGACCCAAGAGCCATTTGTTGAATCAGTGTGCTCTATAGAGTAAAGACGAATAAGACGTTTGGTTCTAAATTATAAACGGGAGATCCAGTGCTACATCTGCTAATACTTTTTTCATCCTTATTATACCTTCCTAGACATAAATCAGGAACCCTATGACACTTTCCAGCCCTGCTGTGTCAGCCTTGATCCAGACAGTGATGTAATAGACCACATTACACCGTATGGACCCCAGACCCCTCATTTTCAGGTGTGACAGACACCGCGTGTTGTGAACCTGTTTGGTTCTATCCCATATTCTTTCCAAACATGTTCAAAGGTTCGGGATCCTGGGGAAGCTGTCAATCACACTGCAGGCGCTGCTTCATACACATCAGTACGGCCCTCAAACACACGAAAATAAAATCAACTCTCTTCATTAATCCTGCCTTCAGGCTTCCTTCTCTCTCTCTGTTTCTCGCTCAATATCTTTGTCAATCTATTTACAACGGAGGATACGACTGCAAGAGCGATTTTTAAGGATAGAGAGAGAGAAGGTGTGGGGTTAAAGCCTGAGCAGAAATATCCTCACCAGAGGGTTAGAAAGAAAAGAGATGTATCAAGAATGCTTTGAAGAGGTAGGGGAGCTTCATTTGCCATCTGTGCATGAACTGCGCACAGATATGCTTCTGTTTGGAGTCATGTGGAGACCAGGCACCGATCTGAAGGGTTCAGGGGTAGTGTGAAGTTCAAGCAGGAAGGAGGCAGAAATCTCCGCTATTACCCCCTGGATAGTGATTGCTTGAGAAAATATTAGGATAAGCTACAAGAGACAATTCTGTGAATAAGATATCCCTTATTTTGAAAGCAGAGGAGTACGAACACATAGCTGCCCATGTAAGAAATCATAAAATCAAAATACTTTCATTTAATCAAAGCGCACTGGTTGTTAATAATTCTGCCAGGAGGCAAAGTTGTGTTTACAAGGTCTCCGGCTGCAATAATTACACCTAAGCAGACTATAAAACTGTACAATTCTTCTAAAAAACTGTAAAAATTCATCCGAGAGTATTACACTCTTATAGGTAGCAGGAAGCATGATCAAATTACCCAAATATTTAAAAAATGAACACACCAAGGGCGAGGCATTTCTAAGATTCTATCAACGAGAGGCATTTGATTTCGGCAGAAATCTGCAAAAAGCATTCTGCCAGAAATACAGGAATAACCAGCTTGCTTAAATGTGGCATAGTAATGTTAATAGAACTTACTTCGCTTACGCAACGTCACGTTTTGTAAGACAATTCAACTGTTTATGTCAGTTTAAGCTGAAATATGGACAAGATTTACGATTACACCAAAATCCAGTCTATCAATAAAACCATTATCATCAAGCAGTATAGAGTAAGATGATCAGGAAACTGACCACATGTGAAAAACCATCTCCTCTCTCTCCTCTGTTCAGAGTGTGAGATGAGGTCCAACAGCTGTGTCTTCCTTTTCAACTTCATTTCCACACCTCTATTCTCACCCCATCTATTCCCTCTATTCTAGTCTCTTCCTATCTAGACAGACAGGTTGGCGTCGGGAGGGTTGTCAAGCCAAAGCAATGTCTACACAAGAGGTCTTTCTCTCTCTACAGCTCTGTTCCAAAACCTAGTCAGCTGCTGTGTTGTCACAGGCAACTGCTTTTAATACTTAATATTATATACAGTATGTAAATAGTGTATGTTTATATAATAGGATATAACATGACTGGTTTATACTTCTATCACAGCATGTATTCTGGTCTTACAGTAACTGTAGAGCTGAAGTAGAATTTGCCCACAATTGATCTCAAGGGGAATCAAAATTGAGTGGACTACCTTTTAGAAAACGTTTGTGTCCCTACAGTACCTATGATCTCCTATATAATGCAGCCTTTGAAGGCAGTGCACCAGGTTTTGAAACACAGCTTCTTTTTTCTCTCTGGACTCACTCGCAGCTGTGATTCTGCTCTTGGGCAGCAGCTGGAGAACTGACAGATCCTGTGTTTGGGTTTAAACCAGACTGATCCACACAGAATGTTGATATTGGATTACAACACTGCTAAACCACTGTCAGGGTGTAAAGAGAGTACAAACAGTACAACACTGTGAGGCTGTATGTTTTCCTAAAGACCAAAAGAATGCCTGTCCTTGTCGAAATGTCAAAATAAACACAGCAAATTCACTCGACAGTTTGTGACATTATTGGAAAATTCTTAAGTACATCAAAATGAAGAGAAACGGGATGGAAAGGGAATCCAATAGTGGATGGTTGCAAGGATAGTGAGCCTAAAGGGGTGGTGAATATCATCCGTCCTCATTACATCGGGATTGTCTGTCATCACTATATAGCAAACAGTGCCGAGACTACTAAGGTTTAAATAAACTAACAGACACATATCACTGCTGTGCTTCTGAAACCTTGTAACTCCATATTTCTTCATCATAAATCATTATTATTATTCACCCTATATGTTTGTCACTTGGTTAAGCAAATTTCTTACTAATATAAGGTAAAAAAGGTGTTTGTCAACTTTGACAACACAGTATGTAGTTATTTGAATATTTTTTTATAAAGGTCGATACTCTGAAGGTTCAGAAGGACTGAGCCGATATAATAGAGACCGTAAACTCAGATCTATTTGATATCTTAATTGTTTCTTCTAAAAGGCAATAACATTAATTGGAGCACTTTAAGCCTCTCAGAAGTTTCTCCTGAGACCTTGGTCACGTCTATTTTGGAATTGATTTCAACCGTTATTAAATCAACTCAAACATTATAATTCAATAATTTTATAAACTCAAAGTTATAGCTCTATGATCATATACACTTTACTTAATTTAAGTAATATAACATATATATCATAAGTAACGTTCTCTCATATTTTGGATGAAAAGGAGAAAAGTGAAACAAATAAACTACACACAGAAATATTACAAAACCAGGAAATCCAGAAATGCAACCTATTCTACAGTTTAGCCTAACCTTCAGACTTTAGCGTTAAAGTAATCCAGCATGCATTTTTATGGTTATGAGAAAGTAAGAGAAAGATAGTTTATGTGTCACACATACATTGGTGTCATCATCACTAGCTCCGCACTGTTTTATGTCTGTGTCATCATTAGCACCTTATTAACAGATCAGATGTAGATCACACCCCCCTCGCACGTGCAGTACATGGACACTCTATTAAACTGCTGTTGTGTCTTACACCTTTAAACCCACTACATGAGCTTTTTTTACCCGTTTCAAACTGCTTCACATTTCTCTACACACTCACAGTGGGAAACAAAGATGTCAAATTAGCAGATGTCCTATATAATAAAAAGGGAATTCTTTTTTTTCTTAAGTCTCAGCGCTGCCTCTCACAGGTCCTGACCTTGTGTGAGCTTTGCTAATGGTGCTAGCATTAATATTCATGTCCAACAGCTTGATGAAATGTACCTTTGCACCGTGACCAGGTGTGCATGTGTGAAAAGCTCATTTACACCTCTTAATGGGCGTATGGGCATTTGTTCATGTAATGACAGGACTTTGTTATTTGTGTAAATGATCAGCTTCTGCATACAGCAAAAGAGCACAAGAGTAAATTGTACATATTTGCCAAAGCAATTTAAAAGGCTTTTTTTGTCAGTTATAGGTGTTTTCTGGAATCGAACATGTTGCCAATTTTTATTCAAATCTTATATATAGGTACTTCTGTATTTTTCACATAAAAAAGATTGAAAAACATCAAATCTCTGGTGGACTACACTGCTGATATTCACAGCAAAAATGTTCATATGAACTCCCATATGAAATTGCAAATCGAATCTGCCTCCCCACACATTCATAATATGTGAAGAGTTTGGTTCCAAAATGAGATAACTACTTTTTCAAAAATCATGTTTTTTATTATGTGATCATGTTTTATTGTGATAGTTAGCTGTATTTTGTAGTTCATTTGGCTTAAATAGTTAAAAAATGCATTTTATTGAATTTAAATTTATTGATATTAATTGGATTGCACAATAAAACACATGAGTTAAACATGAGTTTAACAATATCAAAAATGAGTTATCTCTTTTTGGAACCAAACTCTTCATGTATTTATTTGAATTCAAATATATATGAAATGCACATAATGAACATTTTTTACGTGAGATAAAATAAAAGAAGTTAAGTAAAAAGTTAAGTTAGTCAATAGGTTTTCATCTCTGATTCAGAATTGTCATACACAATGCTTCTTAAGATGTTTAAACAATTCGTTTTGAAGACAATTTATAGAAAGAAAATTCGAAGAGCAGACAGAAAGGATGGAAAGATGGCGCCTAAGAAATCAGTCATGCCAAGCTCCACAGAAAGAGAGGCGATAAGCTGAAAAGCACACAGACACACAAAAATAAGGAAATGTTCTTCGTGTAACATGAGTGCTGAGAGATTTCTAAGAGCTGCTGTTTGTGAAAGATGATCTGGGGCCCGAGACAGCTGGGTATGAGGGGAAACTCTGTGGCCAAATCCTACATAAAAATAAAGAGAGAAGGGGGGAGAGTTTTTACACGCTGCTTTTGACCACCATGCTGAAGAGAATGTAACATGTTGAGGAGGCAGGGCGGTTATTTCAGTGTTAGCTTTGTCACTTGACCTGACTGTAGCTTTAGCAGAAGACACACAGTCAGAAGATCTAATGGTAAAGCAACTAAACAAGGGCATTGTGTATGTGTACAATGCATGTGTATATAACAAAATTATGACAGCATTTCTAAAAGACATATCAAGTCAACATAATTTTA
Source organism: Triplophysa dalaica (assembly GCF_015846415.1). NCBI lineage: Eukaryota > Metazoa > Chordata > Actinopteri > Cypriniformes > Nemacheilidae > Triplophysa > Triplophysa dalaica. Next base: position 8,846,007 of record NC_079556.1, on the reverse strand, counting down.
ATGTCTCGCTTCTCAGCACATCAATGAAAAAAGCAGTTATGATATCACAAACACGAGCAAACTAAACTGAAATTAATCTTGGATAACAAATACCACAGAAAGCTGCAAACATAATCAAGTATTCAAAATGAATGCAAACTATCTTGAAATATGAATTCATACATCTATAGTATTGACTGTATACATATTCACAATACCAAGTCATACAGAATGATTATATATTTACATACTTATTATGCTATCTTTTTGGCACATTTTGTTGATGAATGTTTAGAGAATAAAGTAACTCCCTTATACACTTCCAACCACTTTTCCCTAAACTCCAACACCACCGCCAACTGAACAGTAATTTTATTTAAATCTACTGTGTCAGTAGACAATACAGAGCAATTGAATCTAACAAAAAAAAAATGTTGTGAATCTGAACTCCCCCTAGAAATCTGCTTCTGGATATCAACGCCTATTTAACATTCAGTGTTCTCCAGTCATTGTCAGTTATGTATATTCAGAGGTATTAGCTAATCATAACAGATGTCATTTCCCTTTGAAAGCTACAAAGATATACAGTCTAATGTTTAGTTTTATGGATCAAGCTGGGTGCCTCATGCATGATAGCAACATCATGACTTTATGAGCTCAGAAAAAAAACAAATAAAATGCAAAAGAGTAGAATACAACCCCTTTAATACCATTTAGGTCTTTTACAGAGTAGGACCATTTTCATTACTATTTATATTAATCATATCTGATGTTTCTGCTGTTTTATTCAACACCAAAATGTCAATTTGCCTTGTGTTGTCTGTGATCCTTACAGCAGTCGTTCAGACACACGTTAAGCTAATGAATTAATGGTCGGGAGCACTTATGATCCGCTCCTCATCCGTCCACGAGTTAAACTGCTTTCTTCTCCCTCCATTAATGATACAAAGAGTCTTAAGACAGAGCATCTGACCCAGTCTCTCCACTCTTTACTTTCCCCTGGGGGCTATTAGCATTCCAATCCATTCCACTCCAGGGTTTTCATTGGTGCGGGTTATCCCTTTCTTTAATGTGATTGGCTGGAAACTAACATGGAGGCGGAAAGGGAAAATGGCAGCCTGTCAAAGTGATTAAATGCATAGCCCAACCATGACACCAGCACTCTGACCGGCTCTCACATTCTTTGTCTTTTTTTCGCTCTGTCGCATCGAAAGCGACATCACCTCGGTGACACAAAACGTTTGGAGGGTTTGTCAAGGCCAGCTTATGCGCTCTCTCACTCATTCTCATTGTTATGAGGAGGGGCAGCTTTCCAGTAAATTAGAGTTTTATGGGTCTTCAGGCAGGAGCTTGTTGTGTTTATAGACAACACGTCTCTTAAACCAGCAGAATATAAGAGTGCTATATACATAAAGCTCAGCTTGTGTGGGGTTCAGAGTTAGTTATGGACAGGTCCCAGTCCTCCGACTGTCAAGGCCCTCAAAAGATCAAGCCATGCATCTCAAAACATTCTGAAGACATTTAAGGTTCTATATGGAACCACACAGCCTGACAAAACAAAGCAGTGACACTGATAGTTGCCACATGACCTGACAGATCAGCTATAATACCTGAGACTCCCTAACATTCAGGTGGACTGCATTCTGGAAACCATCAAATTCCCCAGGTGAATAATACTAAAGCAAACATATTTAAGCACACATGTGTGTGACTGAATCATGTCAAGGTTTCATAGGCATATGTTGCTTTACTGCTAGCGCCACACGTGTGGTTATTGCTAGCAGATGCCCTTTATTCAAAAGGTTGTTGAGACGACATTGTGGTTTATGTGAGCTAGCATAACAGAGTAACAGCAAATGCATTTTTATTAAAGGAACATCTGACAACACATATTAAACTCAATTTTCATGAAACTCTATGAGACAATATACTATAATTGTACATTGTGCTCATGTAGGATACAGTATGTATAATGTGTTTATACTGTATATAGTAAGATATAAATCCTGTATTGTGAATATTACGTATCATGTACTGTACATTCGGTATTATTTGCATACTGTATTTGTAAAATGTGTATATTTTGTAGGGAATATTTATTGTATTTTTGTTTATTTTGTATATACAGCAGCAGAAAAAAAATTAAGAGACCATTTGAAAATTATGTTGAGTTTTTCTGAATTTACATTTTAAAGGTATGTGTTTAGGTAAAATTATCATTTTTGTTTCATTCTGTGAACTACTAACAATATTTCTCTTAAATTTCAAATAAAAAGATTGACATTTATTGGCAGAAAATGAAAACTGGAGAAACAGGTCAAAGACGCTTTGTTTTTTTTTCAAACCGCAAATACTAAGAACAAGTTCATATACCCTTTTTTTAGGATTACAACAGTAATATTTGTAGATGTGTAGGAAAAGTTTCGAAAAATATTTTTATGTGATCACATCGATTTTTACACATTGATTAATTGAAATATTTGGAATGGTCGTCTTCTTAATTTTTTCCATGGCCGTACACATGCCATGTGCACTGTGTACGGACCACTAGACTTCTGTTTTGGTGGTGTGAAAATAAGGGTGATTTGATATCTTTTGTGTTCTTAATATGCTGACCCAAAATAAGACTCTTCATCTGTTTGTTTGACTCACATTAACAATGTTTTGTTACAGATATGCACACGGTACATGATCTTATTTAGTTGAATATAGCAGGATAAATGTTAAAGCTTAACATAGCGAGGTTGAGGTGGTGAAACAAGTGGTGAGAAGGTGAAACAAAGACGGGAAAATACAGACAGAGAGAACTGTATATTTTTCCACTTTGTCCCAAATGACTTGCCTCCTCATCAGTGGTGCAGCGGTAAAGGAATAGCCTCTCACTGCTCACCTCATTACCGTCTGTACACATGACACAGACTCTTTTTCTCGCTCGCTTTCCTCCCTGAGGGTGGATGCTTAAATGACAGCTATTAGCCAAACACAGGGCTATTTGTTTTCATACTTCCTGGTCCCAGTGCTGTCTGACATGATTCTTTTGTGCCAGCAGTGTTACATTCCTTGTGTGTGTGTGATGACTGATGGGGCGGCAGGCAGAGCCGGTTTTGCTTGAATGCTAAACTGGGGCATTTGTGGAGGTGGGGAACACGGCAAACTGATAAGTCATTCATCATATGAAGAGAGGCAACTTATATATTCAATTTTCAGGAAATATTGTATTTCTTACATTCAAACCGATAAAAGTATTTGATTTTGAATGGAAGAGGAGAGTGAGAATGAAAGCGAAGCATTCTGGGATGAGAGTTTTCCAATATTCCGATTAGCGGTCGGTCAATATGGGTTTTCAATAACAGATTTTTTGTCCGTCAAATCTTGAACATTTGGGTAGATCCTTGGAGCCAGATGGACATGAATCTTTATGAGTGGATCGCCAAGTATAAAAATATTGATATTTACAATACCAATATTTAGCCAATTTTGATTGGATGACAATGTGCTGCTAATCATAGTTAATTTAAGTAGTGATGTGAATCATGCAAGCAAAGTTTCTGTGTAGGTGTATACAAATGCATTAATGCATTATTTGACATTAAAAATGTAATGCATCATTTACCAAATTAATAATAATTTATCATTACTAAAATAACCCTGAGTGTATTACGAAGTTGATCACGCTAGACTGAGGAAACAGGAAAACAGAATAAATTTGCTTGAAGGTAACGCAAAGCCATTTTGTGTCAACATTCCTATTTGCATCCATTTTTAAGACCAAGTGGTTTGGTTTTGTAACAATTCCAATATTTGCATCAAGTCAACCCTATAGAGTTACAGTGGGCACACTTAACGTAAGTGCAGAATCACACAAGCTCACATGTCAGAGCATGCACACACACACAAACTCACTCATGCACAGTCACGTTCCGTAAAACAATGTACAGTAAACATTAGAACAAACGTTTGACCTTTACAGGTCTCTCAGGGGTCACATGATTAAAGTTACCTGTCATTTCATGCTATTTTGTGTGTGTGTGTATGTTATACATGTAATCAGACCTTAAATATTAAACAGGAGCCTAAGAGCAGTTTATTGCATCAGTCAGAATAAGAGACAAAGACAGAGAGAAGGGCCACTAGGTGCTACCATATATTTTCACTCTCATTAAATAACCAGCATTCTCTGATTCTGTTTATGATTCTTTTTGACACATGTCATTTCTTATGTCGTACCCACATGTGTTCTATTATGTAACGTAAATGCAAATTTGATAAAACTTGAAAGAATCGGAGGTTTTATGCGTTCAAACGATACCAAATATGTAGCTTTGAGCTCTACAGCTTATAGATTTGATGATGCAACATTGGACACACCCATGGGTCTGCGGGGGTTGGCAAAGTTGAAGAAGTAAAAAAATGCACAAAGACTGTCATAGGTTTCATGAAGGATAAAAGTGGTCATAAAAACTTGTGCAGGGTTGTCATGAAAGGGTTAGGGGCAATTCACATTTCCCCTTTTTCAAAACACCTTGGCCAGAAAAGCCAATAGCCGTTAAGACGAGGTGGTATAAACAAAGGATGTTTTGATTATATGCACTGAAAATACCTTGCAATAAGTTTGGTACAAGATTTATTTATGCTGTGATCATCTGTGTCTCCATCTTCACGGAGCCTGTCTGTATTGTCTGGTTGGTTCTTGTCACATGGCCTGCGGTGCGCGTGTGGCATTCTGAATCGCGCCTAGAAAAACAGGAGCGTCTCACCGCATGTGAATGGCGACTGCGTTGCTGCCTATTTGAGCGTGCTTGTTGTGGGTCAACTTTAAAATAACGGATATGCATGCGCAAAAAATGCAAAATGTGAATCCCCCCTTAATGTATCACATCTGTGTTTAAGCACAAGATGTTTTGTCTGTGCTCAGCTGTGGATGCTTAGCGAGTGTATTATAGAAGAAAAACTGCAGACTTCAAATACTGTACACAAACAGACACAGAACTGCTTGTGTGCATGTGAGCATGTGCATCATGCACCGAAACAGATTTTTATTCCGTTAATATGTGTGTCCAGAACATTAGTGACACGCTGCCATAATTGTCTGCGAAAAAGCATTTGACATGATTTCTCTAATACTGCAATTCTGTTCCATCATCCCTAAAACCGTCGACGAAATCTGTGCTAATCTACATGTTCACACGTACGCATTTACGCAAATGATGTTGATTAAAGAGCAAAGATAAACACACGCTTATGCTCCACAACTATTAGTATTCAGGTCTAACCCTCGGTTCCCCAGTGTATGTCTCAGCTATGGCTGGAGGTAACAGTTTTATAAAAGCACAGGACGAGTAAGAGAGAGCGAGAGGGAGAAAAATGCTTGCCTCTTTTTCTGGGAGAGAGAGAGAGAGAACAGATTAATCCTGTGATTTCAACTGCCTGTATCTCCTCAATAGGGGAAATTACGGATGGCACAAGGCTCCATTTTCATTAGAGTCCAGACTACATATATATTCAGGCTCTAATTGAGGCCAGGGCCCTCCTGCTCTGTAATCGGGCCCTCCATAACTGTCTGTTTAGTGCTTTCTGTTCCTTTCCCTTCCTTTTAATGATTTCTGTGTGTAGCGGCCCGTGGCTATTTAACGGATCACTTCCTGGGCTGCCTGTTCATTCCAAACAAAGTTTGGTGCAGTGGAGAGGATTCATCACTTTTGGATCCGACTTTAGAAGATTAAAAAAGAAAAGAGGAGAGAATGTGGATGTCTTGAATGCCATCTCTTCACCAGATGTATGGCTGTAAAGGTGCATGCTGGGTAAAAGAGCACATTTTTATTTCAGAAAGCTTCTCTGTGTTTGGATGGTGGTCATTCATAGCAGCATGATTGGAGTGGAATTCTGAGGTTCGGTCACTGACATTAAACACATCGAAAGAAGATATTTTGAAGAATGTAGGTGGTATTGACTTGCATTGGTTTTGTGTCCATACAATAGAAGTTAATGGGTACCGCCATTGTTTGGGAACCAACACTCTTGAAAATCCTCTTCTTTAGATTAGATGTTCATTTTTATATCATTCTTTATATGTGTTATGAAATGCCAATGCAGATTTCCAGTAAAAGGCTCAATTTTTTGTCTGGTTATGTAATCCCAAGATTGTTCTTCGATCAAGCATCTACTACTTCCGCTGAGGTCAGTTTAACCTCTGTAGAACATGCAAAGAAGACTTTTGATGCTTTTTAGTGTTTTGCATTTGTTTTTCCATTGTATATCTGAAGAGCATAGGATATACTGTAAATCGCAAAAACTTTGTCCGTACCGTGTCTGCATTTCTAGGCACAAAACGTGCAAGTAAACCTCACACTCTCTGTTAAAGCTTTGGAACCTTACAATAACTGGTGGGACAGTTTCCAGGGAGAACTCCGAGGTTAAGTGGTTTACTTAAGGGCATGCTGTCAATGAAGAAACTCTTACTCATTCTCAGCTCGCAGGTCAACCTACCTGAATCAAATCAGCTATGTTTGTGGTACGAGCCCAGGGACTTAATTACTGAGCTTCAACCAACCATGTGTGTCTATTAACCTGTCAAAGAGTTTTCTGCTTTAATGAAAATCTATCCATACTGCAAATATGAAGCCGTGCGTATGTGCTGGGTGTGTTTAAAGTGTATGGGGGATGGCCACATCCAGATCAATGGATTCATTTTCATCCCTTGAAAGGAAAGATCTGGATGAAGGCATTAGAGAGGAAAAATGAGACGCGGGAACACACAAACAGGAGTTTGATTAAGCAAACCATACACTCAGAATAGACACCTACATGGGTTAACAAAATAATCAAAGGATGGAATTAAACAAGAATTCCAAAATTCTAACTGAAACGAAACTCTTAGCGACATAGACACAAACATTTGACTAAAATACATTCAGAGTAAATTAAACACAGAGTACACCAAAGCTGAACAGTCAGAATAAACGGCACACTTAACACAAGAGGATTGTGGGAGATGTATTTTGCTGGCACAAGTGTACCGAGTACTGAGCTGAAACAGGAGGGAAGAGATAAGAACAGTGGCGTCTGAAGAGGGAAGAAGGGAAGATATTTGTCATAAATTGTCTGAGGCCGTTACAGATCCAATCTGGCCAAAGATGGAAACCACAGATACAGCAGCCCGGGAACGGTAGGGTGCAGATTCTTGAGCGTGTGTGTGGAGACAGGAGGCTGAGGGATTGGTTGCCACGGAGATTCTGACACATTGGACCCCACTCCCTGCTGCCCTCAGTTTAGCCTTGACAAGGCAGAGAAAATGCTCGGAGGCGAGCAGGCTAATTTAGCATCCCTCTCTCCCCTTTTTCTCATTCTCTCGGTTTCTTTTCTGTTTTTTTCTCTCTTTCTCTCGCTCTCTCTGTGAGGTCTCGTTACAGAGTTAGAGGGTACTTGAGTAATTAATGTGGAATTCAAATGAGCTTATCAGGTCAAAAGCAGCTTTGCTCCTTTAGGATACTCTCGACTCATGAAAAACAGCTCTGACAAGCTTACGTTACAATACCGCATTGTGAATACAGATGACAGGCCCAGATTCATTACAAAACAAAACTTACACAGTCTTTCTTCTTCCAGGGGAAAAAGGGATTAGCTAGCTTAACTTTTTAGTGTAACAAAAATGCATTATAAACTGACATGGGGAGAACAACAGCTGAAAATAACACTTGAACGAGCTGCTGGGACAAGGTCAGGTTCATCGCTTTATTGAGTTTGTTGCTTTCAAAGATTTATTGTATGACAGCGGGGTTGGGCAAAATTCTGATTTTAAGAATGAGTTGGAAATTGAATTGAATAGGATGTGACCCAGAGAAATTTATATCGAAATGGAATGAAATGGAAAGAAATTGAACACAATAACACAGGAGAGAATTTTCATTAGTTCAACCTGTTTTGCATAAAAACATTAATAATTGTATGATTCATTCATTCTGACTAAATATACAGATTCGACATAGGGGCTACTTTAATTAAATATTCTCTTAATTTAATTTACATAGACAAAAAAATGGGCCAAAAAATCTGTTTTCAGATTTACATTCTGTAAAATATAGTGTTCGTCTATAAAAATAGCTATTGTAATTTATATGATATGATTTAAAGGGATAGTTCACAGAACAGAAGACAAAATATTTTTAAAAATGTTGATAGAGCAGCATAAAGTACGCAGCAACTTGACACAAATTTTCTACAACACTTCAAATAATATTAGATTGTTAATGATAATCTTAAATCTATAATTTTCCATATTCGTAAGTTTATAATTTTTTATTTAGCCTTTTTGTGCAAGCACTGTTGAGCTTGTGCAGAGGCAGCAGCTTTTGCCAGAGGGGAACTGGAATCCACTGGTTGGGCCTGGGTTCTCCTGAGGTTTTTTTCTCGATTGGAGTTTTGGGTTCCTCGCCACTGTTTGCATATTGTTTTGCACTATTTGCCTGGCCGGGGGGGCTGCTTTAGAATTTAGAAGTTAAACATAATTAATATTGCATATAAGAATTTATAGTCCGTTTAATATTTGACATGTGGTTCTCTCTCCTGTGTGCTTTCACTGTGCGTGTGTGCGAGTGTGTTCGCGTGCGTTTTGTCAATGTGTGTAAGTATGTATGCATATTGTGTGTGTGTGGAGCATTTGTATATCTGTCTTTTGTCGTTTTTCACCTTTTTCTTGTTTTTACAGGTATATGCCTTTAGTTGTTTTTCTTGTATTCAAAGTGTCTCATTTACAGCTGCTTTGTAACAATGAAAATTGTAAAAAGCGCTATATAAATAAAGTTGAGTTGAGAGTTGAGTTGAGGTAGCTAAACAACAGCGGTGCCATTGACTTGTAGTGGTTTTGTGTTCATACAATAGAAGTTTGGTTACCAACATTCTTTAAAACATCTACTTTTGTCTGTTGCAGAAAAAAGTCAAACAGGTTTGGAATGACAAGAGCGTGAGTAAATGATGAGAGAATTTTCATTTCTGGGAAACTATCACTTTAAAAATGATCTATTCAAAACTAACATTTATAAATTCTTGTAAAAATGATTAAATGTTTTTAAAATATTTCTGAGAACAGGACAAGACAGAAGAGGAAAGGCTAGCAGAAGAATGGGGAAGACTCGAGTAGAAGAGAGGCCTATCACACTAATATTGGTTTGTTCATTCTGTGGAAGCTGTTTAGGAAATGCAACAGCTGCAGAAACAGGATATTTCATTACGGCACGAGAATGTGTGCAATAGCGGAAACCAACAATTGGATGAGAGAGGGAAAGGGAAGAGAAAGAAGGCAGAAAATGAGAGAAAGAGAGAGGGGGTGGGATAAAGACCCCTCTGCTGCATTTCATGTTTCGCACTCCATCTGTTTTGGCATTTCATTTGCCGTGATACAACTAGATTTAAATCCAATCGGTTAGAGAAGCCTCCATGTGTTTTGTGCGTTCACAGAAAAACAAAATTTGACACCATTTGAAACTTCACATTTACCATCCTCTACACATCTCGAGCAAAACCGTAAGGCAATATTTTTGTAGAGCCAGATAAAAAACAACAATTCACACACACGCTCTTAACTATCCCTAAGGCAAACTCAACATAACACACATTCCTCAGGACCATACACGCAGCACCTTTCACAGCACAAAAACAAATAGTTTGCAAAACAGGAAGCTGGAAAAGACATGGAGTTGTGGGACTTTTGTAATAGGGTTATATGGCCCGGCTGTGTAATGAAGTTAAAATCATTTCAGGCGAAAGTGAGAATCTAGACAAACAAACATCCCAAACGTTCCTACACGCTGGCGTCACCCTTCCAGAAGCATATTTTCTGGAGTTCCCCTTTGAAATCTGAGTGCAGAATAAATAGAACTACAACAGATGTCCAGTGCAAGGAAAGACGTCCAGAACGGATTGTCTCGCTAATTGATCCATTTATCTTCAAAATGAACAGTTCAGTGAAAAGCTTAGATGTAACTTGTCGGTGTAGCACATGCAGAGGAGAGCCTGAGGGGGTGCGGGAGTTTGGCTGGTTATTGGGAGTCATTAGACTGGCTCAGACAGCGGGAGATCCCCCCCGCTCGTTTCCCCAGGACAGCTTCCCGTCACGCTGAGATTCTGAGCCGGAGTTTCTCTAAAAGCAAATCTCTGTTGGTCTTGAGAAAGGATCAATTCTGTATCAGTTTTCCTAACCTAGCAGCGAACAATTCTGATCCTTGATCTCTTTTTCCTTCTCCCTCCACTTCTTTAATGAATGAGACACCTATCTCTTTTTTCTTCTATTCCTGGACTACCTTAGTCAACTGCAGTGCTTGCTATCTTAAAGGGATATTTCACCCGAAAAGGAAAATTCTGTCATCATTTACTGGACATCATCCACTAACATATTACAAAAATCTTATTGTATAATGTTTTGTTTTGTTGAACACAAAATAAGATATTTTGAAGAATTTAGTAAAATAGCTCCAGGGCACCTCTGACTACCATTTAATGTTTCCTACTCGATGTTCCTGAAGTGAAAATTGCTAACATTCGTCCAAATATCTTTCTCTGTGTTCATCAAAACAAAGTAATTTAATGAGGTATGAAATTACATGAGGTTGCGTGAATGATGACAGAATTTTCTTTTTTAGGTGAACTTTCCCTTTCAGTGCTGACTTTTGCTCATACTTAGATTTCGTGTTTAAAAACAAAAAAAGTATCACCTGGCTCACCTGGCAATTGATATCAGGGGTATTAATGACTAGTCATAAAATATTTTTCACACTCTATTACTTATGAGCAACATCAGTAAACACTATCATCATTACCTGCTGATAATATGAATTTACAATAACTATCTCACAGTGCATGACTTCCCACCAGATGGTTAGCTACATCGTATTTCAGCACAACAGTCTGTACGTTCAAAATGAATGCTCTCTCTCTCTCTCTCAAACAGTTTGTCATATTCCAGGTACATTTAATGATCTCACATTAGTTTCTGATTACAAACGTCTCCCGCATGTTCAAATCTCAGCCATGCGCTGTAGAGAAAGAGAGGGAGAGTGTGATAACTTCATTTTTAATGGAAACGCGATTGATGAAATATCAAGTGTTAAAAAAGGTGTGAACCGAGAGGAATCGATGGCGATATTCCTGCAGAGATGTGAGGCGGAGCGGGAAAATGTCACAGGCGACGGCTAATGAAGGGAAATAAGTTAGATAAATTATTTAAAGGTTGTCATTAAAAAATGTCCAGAAAGAACAGAGTGTTGATGCTGGAAAGGTCAGCGCGATGAAGGAGAGATTCATTAACCTTAGTTCACCTCAGCCGTGCAATTATCACTGCGACTGATCTCTCTCGTTCGCTCGCATTCTCTGGGGTGTTAAGAAAACAGTAGAAAAATGTTGCCAAGATCTCTTCTCGAAGATATACCTCAGCTGCCAGGAGGACGTCAGAAGGACCATCTCCTGATCCGCTATAAAAAAACAAGCAAGAGCACTTCATCTGAACAGCATTTTTTTTACAGCAACAGAAAAGGATAGTTCTCCCATAAATTAAAATTCTGTCATTATTTAGTCACCATCTTGTCGTTTCAAACATGTATGGCTTTTGTTCTTCACAAAATAATATATTTTGAAGAATCTCAGTAACGAAACAGCGGCGGTACATTCGCTTCCATTGTATACACAAAACCAATGCAAGTGAAGGGGTACCGTCATTGTTCGGGTCCAACATTCTTTAAAATATCTTCTTCTGTGTTCTGCAGAAGACAGAAAGTCATACATGACAAGAGGGTGAGTAAACGATTACAGAATTAGCATTTTTGGGTGAATTATCACTTTAATTCTCAACAAAGTATTCTCTCTTTTTCTAAAGCATATGTATGTTGTTGCCGGGTATTGTTTCTTTTTTCAGGTTCTCCATAAAACGTGATTGTTCCCATTAAATGGAGGAAAGAAGAGAGCCTTTTGTCCTTTTTATCAAAGTCACAGATGTTTATTTTTATTGCAAATGTTTGAGTGTTTTTTGTCTGAATCTAATTGGAGAGGTTGTAGGGTTTGGGGAGGTTGTAGGGTTTGGGGACGCATTCCCGGAATGTTCTCTGGCATTCCCGCTAACCTCAAGGATTTGGGTTCTAACAGCCAAATTGTTCTGGTAATTCTTCATTTGTAGGTCAGGGGCCAGCTGTGGGCTCCTTGGGGCATTAAGCGTTTGTCAGCTCCTGCCAAACACACACATTGTCAGGAAATACTTGCTTTATTATATTCCTTTCTTCGCCCAGTCTCTCACTCTGTCTCGCTGAGAAAACAGGAAATTAAAGTGAAACACAGGATGGGTGGGCCTTGGTACACATGTAAGTCACATGCATATGTACTGTATTTACCTAAACCAACTCTAAGTCTTAACAATCGTTTCAAGACTACCTATTTTTTACAGCAGTTTACTGAATCCAACTCTTCTTTAAGTTTCTATGGAATTTAATGTGCTCTGCTGGCATGACAAAATTTGTACCTTTGTATTTTACAAATTAAATCAAATAAAGCTGCAATTTTGAAGTGCACATGGAAGAAACAAGTTGCAAAAAAGAAATGTTTAGGTGATCTAGATCTCTATCAATCTTCTTTCTTTATATTTATGTTAAAAATAGCTCTCCTGTAGCTCAGTGGTAAGAGCATTGCGTCAACAACGCAAGGTCGTGGGTTCAATCCCAGGGGATTGCACATACCTATGTTTAAGTGTATAGGACTTTGCAATGTAAGTCACTGTGGATAAAAGCGTCTGCCAAATGCATAAATGTAAATATTTCGATCCAACCACAAGTCTATTTAGTCCAACATCTGCCATTATATCATATGAATTCATAACTCTTAATTCAAAAATAACTTTTGTATGACAGATGAAGGATCCAGATTACATCCTTGACTACTTCACCTCAAGTCTGGTCGTTAAAGCAAACTCTGTGACATATGCACCTGCCTTCTGCAGTCTTTACAATCTAGACTCAGACTAAAAACTCATTTTGATGTATTTAGGTCAAGATAGAAATCAGCTGGATTCCTGCCGGAGTGGCACACAGGTAAGAGATTAATTGGCTGTTATCTGTCTGATTGAGAATATGAAATGAGAACAGCAAGAGAAAAACGAAGAAGTTGTGTTTGTTTTTAAGAGATGACACTTAAAGGAACAGTTCACCCAAAAATGAAAATTGCATCCATTCATTTACTCAACCACTCACCCTCAAGTAGTTGCGGATAAATTTGTTTGTTCTGATAAACACAGAGAAAGATATTTGGAAGAGTGCCAAATACTTCTTGGCCACAATTGACTACCAAGTAGGATAAATGTCTTTCTGTAATACACAAGGGAAGATATTTTATTTTTGGGTGAACTGTTCTTTAACAGCTGTCTTAAATGATCTGATCACTCCAAACCCATTCGCTGTGTCCCGGAAATCAGCGAAGCTCCGAACTCCAGTCGCCTAAAGCGCAAGTACACAACATTTGTGTGGGTGCAAATATTGTTTCTTTAAAGTTATTATTATAGCATCCAAGCAAAACTGATCACATGAGACGCATCTGAGCTTCACGTAAATTCCAGATGTAGACAGTTGTTCTGACTGTCCACTTGTCAGATCAGCCCATTAGGATGTTAATGCACTGTGTACCTATCTTATCCGGCCCCAGAATGAAACCGGGCTTTCAGTGTGTGTCACGCTCTCAGGAAGCCCAGGCAGGAGAACAGCAGTCTATTAACCCAAGCACACGATTGAAACAGAATCCAAGGCGTGAAGAAGTCAATCCAGCCGATTTACTGTGTCCCAGTACTGCTAGACGGAAAACTCTCAAATCTAATCTAGAGACCTCAACCCTGTGGGTGAGATGTTGTTTGCATTGAAATGGAAACATCTTCAGCTGCCTGGTATCAGGGATGTGTGTGTGGGGTCTCAGGTGGTCGTGAATGAGGAAGTATTCGACTGGAGGGCTGAGGCTGAATTAAGGAAATACACACAGGTTCTGTGTATGGAAATGGAGTCTGGATAGTAGCTGTACAGATTTGAGGACTCAGAGCGTGTGTAGGTGTGTGCGTAAGATGTATTTACATTTATCTGTATGTGTGGTTTGTGTGACTGAGTGTGTATATTTGTATGTGATTGTGTATGTATGACTGCACAGACACAGATGGTGTTGTCAGTGGTGACCGATGAGTTTAGCTTAGCCCAAGAACACGAGTAATGTATTATTACATATGTGGTTCTGACTGGTTGTGTGTGACTCAGTGTGTGTGTGTTACTGGATGTGTGTCTGTGTGTGAATTCTCTAGTGTATGCCTCCATAGGTCACCTGTTAGAAAGCATTGTGCGTGTAATATAGCATTGCCTCCTCATGAGTGTACGTTTTATCCAATAGACTGTATATGACACACGACTGCTGAACTTGGAATACTTTGTTTAAGCAATCTAACTTTGAATAACACAATATTAGTGGAGTTTAGCTCCTTGAAGAATTTTAAGAGTTTTTTTTAAAGAATAACATATTGAGTCCATGCCGTCTTAATTGGGTATTTCACCCAAAAATACAATTTTGTCATTATTAATCAACCTCATGGTTTAAAGCCTGTATAGGGCTATTTCTTCTGTGGAATACCAAAGAAGATATTTTGAGAAATGGCCAAATGTATAAAGAATTAGTAAAATATTGTTGTTGTTTTTACACCAGGTGTTTCAGAAAAAATATATAATTTGTAATAAACTGGCATTAGAAGCTTTTTAACTTGCATTCTAAAACTTTTTTTACATGTTTGGATGGATGTAATAGGCAAGTGTGAGCCAGATGTACACACATATATTGCGAGTTGGTTCAGGTGAGAAACATTTGCCCTCCAGAACAGATGGTTTTACTTCTCATCACATATGGAGGTAGGTCTGGTCAGGTGTCTTTTCACGCTTTCTTCCCTCAGAAGAGTGTGATGGTGTGATAGCTGTACTGGGGTCACTCGCCGTTTTACTGTTTCAGCATCACTAGATGCATAAGCTCCTGCCAAGCCATATCATCATCATATCATGACCTCATAAAATCGCTTTCATACACATCTGAGATACACAAGGTTCAATATACACTTATTATTTTTCCATTCCTCGGTTTCATTCTGATGGATCTGACTGGCCTTTGCTTTCCGGAGGTACAGTTTCTCAGGGGAGCTTAGCAGTTCATGCTTTAGAAGACACACACACTCATATGGGATGTAGATGTGTGTTATAGGGAAAATCTAATCCGTGAGAAGGTCAGGCATAGCAATAAGCAGCAGTGCTTGTCTTCTGAATCTGGAAGATCAGACCATTAGCCTCAAAAGGTGCCACCATAATACTGCAGAGAACTGAAGCAATAAAGCAGACCGGATGACACCGTTTCTACCGATTATAAAATAAACAGATCACTAGTCATAAACAAAGACGTAATGGAGAGGGAAGAGTTAGGAGAATCCTGGGTGCCCTGACAGTAAGGGGACTGACTCACTGCTGATCACAAAAAGGTAACCAGTAGTCCAAATGCCAGGAAAATAAAAATACCAGTCAAATGGAACTGTCTGATATCACAAAAAAGCCGGGCCAGGACAGAGAGCATTACAGTTACATGAAGTCATGGCTGTGCCTGCGAGCAAGAGACAAACACATGGAGAGAAGGGCAGGTGAAAGAATGTTTTAGGGTATTCATGAGTCTGGGCTGTTATCAGTTGACCTTTAAATTGGAGCCTCTGCTCGGTAGGAAACCCTAGGGGCCCGTCTCAGATTTGACTGGCTCTGGGCCCCCAACCCGCATATAATAAAGACTGCCAAAGCCAGCGGGCAAATCCTCACCGTATACTTGAATGCCATTCTCACTTTGTGAGAATTATTAGATATGTCAGATAAACTACTTTTTCACATAAAATAGTAGCAGGCCATTTGTAGCTTTAAAGCTCCAGTGTATGAAATTTAGCAGCATCTAGTGGTGAGGTTGCAAAATGCAACCAACGGCTCACTCCACTTCTCTCCCCTCTCTTTCAAAGCACAACAGTGGCTGACACAGGACTACGTTTTTTTGTCATGTAGATAACGTATTTACACTCTGTAGCGAGGTTGGTCTATTTAGGGCTACATTAGAAACAACATGGTGATTTCCATGTTAGGGGATACTTGGTGTATGTAGATAGAAATATCTCATTTTAAGATAAAAAACATAATGCTTCATTATGTCTTTATACACATGAGTTTTTTATCAATTTAACTAGATAACATTTCGATATGTCTAAGATTCTGATAATAGTTGCAAAGAAACTCAAACCCTATCTGAAATAAATACAAAAAATTGCATAAAATGTTTGGTGTGGCTTCCTCAACATTTTCCAAAGCACCAACTTTTCTTAATCATTTTTAAAGAGAAATAGAACATTTAAGACTTCTAAGAGTAAAGGCCTATTTTGTAGACTCTTGGAGGCAAGTGCTATATATAAATTGACTGTCTGTGTTAAAGCGATGTCATTAAGGGCTATGAAGCATGCTGGGACGGGGCAGACAAGCGCAGAAAAAGGCAGAAGTGTAAGGACGGGGTTGACAGAGCTCTTCTCTCTCTGGGGCAGCAGTGTCTGAAATGATGAATTCATCACTGCTGTAAATGTCCTGCAGGAGGCCAGATTGACTCAAAATCCCCCCTGAGGGGAAGACACGTGACTCAACGGGAAAATGAAAAGTCTTGTGGGAGTGGCTTATGAAATGTATATTCCACAGATTTACATTATGTAGGTTTGTTCTCTAAAATACTTTTACAGGAGAAGAGGGCCTTATATAAACTCATAAACTAAAATGTTTTAATAAATCCCTTGTACTAGATCTAGATTCATTACATCTCTTGTACTCGTGTACTAGAACAACGTTAGCAATATGTGCATTTGTTCATCCAGTTTAAAGGAATAGTGCAACCAAAAATAAACAGTCTGTCATCATTTACTCATCCACTTATTTCAAACCTGTATGACGTTTTTATCTTCAGCAGAACACAAAAGAAGATATTTTAAAGAATGTGGGTAACCAAACAACGATGGAACACCTTCACTTCTATAGTATGGACACATAACCAATGTAAACCGAAGTCAGTGGTTACCAGCATTCTTCAAAATATATTCTTTGAAATGACAAGAGGGTGGGATACTCACATCTACAGAGTATGTAACTGTATACTGTATGTTAAGTTGCAAATTGTGTTCATTTGCTTTTGTGGGCATTTATATATGTGTGCCACCCAATGGGAAGTCCACCTCCCTATCTATGACTCCTAATTGTGGAAAGAGGTTACAAGGAGAATAAGTCCCAAGCCGTCATTACTATTAGGAGCATGTTAGATCCACCTGGTGTTAACAGCACCTCTGTCATGAACACACAAGCTTCCTATGAAGTCAAAGCACAGACCAACCACCAAGACAATAACAAGCAGGCCCTGCGCCTCTGAACCTACCATCTTACATGCCCTGGAAACAAATGGGTCTTTTAATATAAAATAAAGGCCTACTGGAGACGTGCCAGCCCCTCCGGTGTGCGAGTGTTGGTTCTTATCAGACGTGTCTGCATTGCCAGCAGGAGGATTCATACGACCAAAAAAAGTGTATCACAGCAGGTCTGCTGTAGATTAATGTGGAAAGCAGGCTAACAGCACAAAGATAATGCAGGCCAATAAAAAAGACACACATGCTGGAGCGGAGCACAGGAGTGTAGCAGGGGCTAACAGCAGAACAGCTCGGGGTCGTTAAGCATCATTAGTGGGACATTTGTTCACACACATTTGTCAGGAAGCTTCTTGCTAAGCAGGGAGTGTGTTTTCCTCAAGGAGTGTGTACTGGACAGAAGCAAGCAGGCAGGAAATGAAGTTACTGCCGTGTGTGTGTGTGTGTGTTTAATCTACTGCATGATGAAGCAGATCTCTCCCTCATAAGAGACGTCATCGGTTTGATTAACAATAGGACTCGTCCCAGCCGGAAAACAACAGAAGCGTGTAAACTGCATCTGTGATTCACAAACAGAAACCAACACATTCGCACATGCACATACATTTTTAGAAGTACGGCAATACATAATCATATGCACTCACACATGCACAGACATTAAAGTGCCACATAGCTTAAACAGGAAATAGTTTAGCTGGAGCTCAACTGACCCAAAACAGCCTTAGAAAGTAAAATAACAATCTGGCAAAACAGCAGCGATGATTTAAGTATTGCAGGTTACAATCCCAAGACTCTTAATGATATAAACAGACAGAAAAAACACTGATGAAAAAACGATGTGCAAATAGTTAATTTATGACCTCTTAAAAGTCAAAGAGTTTAACTGCTCTGAATGGAAATAGTTTACCAACATGAAAATTCTGTCATCATTTACTCACCCTTTTGTCATTTTTAATGCACAACTTTTTTTCTTCTGCAGAACACAAAAGAAGATATTTTGAAGAATGTCGGTAACCGAACAACAGTGGTACCCATTGACTTGCATTGGTTTTGTGTTTAGACAATGGAAGAAGTTACCAACATTCTTCAAAATATCTTTTCTTTTGTGTTCTGCGAAAGAAAAAAAGTCATACAGGTTTGAAGTCAGAATTTATACTATGTATCGGCGTATTTCATGACCGCTTAGAATGCGGCTAAACCAATCAGAATCAAGGACCAGAAAAGTGACATTAATGAAATTATTAAATCTTTTTTTGGGGGGGGGGTGAACAATTGTAAATGAATAAAAACTGTTGCAGCCAGTGCATATGAAATCCAGCAAAAAATAGGTGTGAAATACATTCACACATACGTGTTGAGTGCTAAACAAATGTGAACTTGTGAGAAAATTTAGGATCTAACAGGCACAGCAAGGTGTGAGAGAGCAAGTGCACACACACACTTCAACACACTGCCAACAGCTGCATCCTGGGGAACAAAAGACCACTATGTAGACACAGTTTCCCTTTGGCCACACTGTCACAAGGCATGGAAACGCACACACACGGCACTTACATTCCACACACATTCACATTGTAGAAAAAGTGGCCCGAGAGATACTCTGAGAGCGAGCCAGTACACAACCACCAACTCCCCCCAGAGGAATCCAGAAGAGAAAAGCAGATAATTTAATGCCAGAGTTAAAAAAAACACATCTCTCTCTCTCTCTCTCTCATTCAAACTCATTTAACTACACTACAAGCCTAAAAACAAACCTAAAGATTTGTTTTTATAACTCCAGTATAAAAATAGCAGCACAGTGTTTCTTCAATCGTGCACGCCTTTGGTCGGATCTTTATCTTAAAGGGGTCACATGACACGACTAAAACAAATATTATAGTTTGTTTTAGATCTAATGCAATGTGTATACACGATTTAAGGTTCAAACACGCTGTATCTTACACATACCGATAATGTAAAGCGCATTGTCTAAAACGTGCAGATTTTTTACAAACCTCATCGCTTTGAAAAGAGAGGTGTGCTATGATTGGTCAGTTAACCAGTGCGTGTAGTGATTGGTCGAATACTGTTTAAAAAAATTGACATTTTATTATATATATGGGATAACAAGACTTTATGCCACTGTAAATACTGTGCAACATTAAATTCATAGGTTTCAGGTACTATTCACACTTTCATTCTCCTACAGTATATGACACCACAACTCAAATTAAAATGTTGAATTCTATTAGTTTAAATCAAAATAAATAAATATAAAAGTGTCAGTAGTTAAGGTGACACCTATCTGCTTATTACTCCGGTTAACAAGATGCACAATTGCTGGTGCCCAGCACCCAAAAAAAACAGACAAAGACGAATCTGTTTGCCACAAACATGCCCTGATCTAAACCTGTAAACCAGGTATTAAACACTTAAGAGATGTTAGCTACTGCTAATTCACAGAGGAGATTAGCATGGAGCCTAGAGCTAATGAGAGTAGCTTTCTCTTTTTCTTCAGCTCTCCTTGCTTTTCTCAAACAAAACATTAGCAGATAATGTAACGGAATTAAGAAGACAAATGATTCAAATTGGATATTGATCAGGGGTGTGAGGTGGCAGTGTTTCCACTGGTTAAGCCTGAGATGAGGTGATTGATCCACAATGCTTGTCCTCACGTCTGGAGATGTCTGGCAGGCCTATAGTTCTCCTGACAAAGGTGGTGAATGGAACAGGCAACCTGTCCGGCACCAACGCGGGGTGAATACAGAACATTTATGTCAGTCCACTGAATGATGTTTCAAAGGTGACGGACGTCAAAGACAAATAAAAACACAGGTACAACTAGATAATAGGTGGACGTTCAGGCATTGAATGAGTTTAGACTCTCGTATTGGCAGGTAAAGGGTCGGCCCAAGGCATTCAGTAATGATGCTGAACGTTCAATAAGAGGTACTGAGTGCAGTGGCAAAGGCTGCTGATCTGAGAACAGCTTTAAAGATCAGAGCTGAAGGCTTAAATTCTGAAAGAGATGCACTGATAGCCATCAAGCTGAGAGAGGCAGAAATCAATGTTAAGTCAATGTTAATTGTCAGGGTTTTTCTATGTGGCCAAATTAGTGACAAAATCGGTTGTACATGCAAAGCCAAACAGAACAAAAAGTTAAGAATGTAACTGTGCAAACTTCAAGAACAAAAGAGCTTCTAATATAAAAACAAAAAGACTCAACTATGAACTCTGACCCTTTACCAAAAAATGCAGTGATTTTAAAATAGCTACGTGCTTTTCACACCTCATACAGTAAAATCACATTGCATAAATCCCCCCAAAAATTAAGAAGTCATAATGGTTTGAAAGCCTCTGTATTTCGGGCATAAACAATGTAATGTGGGTTGGTAGGCTGCTTACTGTTCATGTTTTTGAAAATATTTAATATTGGAAGGATCTGTCTGTAGTATGGGACCAGTGCCTCTCCGACCATTTCTGCTGATACAACCAGGTGCTGCAGAACCTTGAGCGTGGTGCAGATGACCTGCCTGTTCCTTGTGTTCAGAGCATCTGCAGACAGAAAAAGGGCAGAAGGTTCAAATAATGATACTGTATCATTATGACAATGTATGAGAAAAACTCCAGAATGTGATATATCACTGTCTTTTGTTACAACTCCTTATTTGGGCCAAAGTTTCTTGTGTTTTCTCTTTGTGTCTGACAAAGTACAGTATACAGAAAAAATTATTTGCATGGAAATTAAACAATAGCATTGTTGCAAACCAACTTTACAAAAGAAGTGCTTTACAACACCACAAGTGAATAAACCAGAAGCAACAGTGATGAGGAAAAATCCCTAAGACGTTTATGGAGATGATAACATTGCCACATTATTGGACAAGTTTACAGAATGCATACATACAGTATATACAAGATAAAATGAGTAAAACATCCGATTAGCATATGTTGTCTGGTTATAAAATGAATATAATTTTTAAAGGAGCCTATAATCGGCCCCGGGTGCATCTAGCAACCAAGAAAACATGAAAAATTGGAACCCAGTAAGTTTGTTTTGGTGTGCCTTTCCCTGCAAGCATGTGAAAAATCGAGCCGTTTCATTTCGCTCCGATTGTAATGTCAAATGCGGATTTCATAATAATGTTACCGCCCCTTAATATACACAGTTCCACCCACCTTGCTCCGCAATTGTTGTTTTCAAAGAGGCAGCGGTGTACGTGACGCTATGGCTAAAGTTCTTGGACAACATGTAATGTAGTCATTTGGAGTCCAAAGCTTTGAGGAGACAGTAGTGGATTTATTTACTTTTTAGTGAAAATCCCTACCATAAGTAGGGATAATGAGAAGTTAAAAAACTAGCTTGTTTGCAGGAATCACTTCAAACTGGAGTGCTTTTTCAACCTGGGACAGCACAAGCAGGATTAGCTTCAAAGTTGTTCCTCAAGAGGGATCGAGACCAACTGAATGAGACAAAACTGCAGATGGGAGTAATATTTATCAACAGACTGAATTGACGTAAATGTACCGTATATATAGCAGGATAACGTTAGCATATGATAGCGAAGGGAGCTAGGTCAGTCACGGGCTAAATAGAACATTCAAAGCCAGTGTAAAACATGCTGTATATAAGTGCAGATGGACACGTTGATATGTATAGCTGCGCTAAGCTGTTTGTTTTGCTAATGAACAGGGGCGAATACTGCAGGATAGTTTCATTTAAAACGTCTCTTATCATTCATGCTTAGGCTGAAAAATCATTCACAGCATACTAGTTATGATTTCACATTGTGTGTGTAACGTTATAACTTGTCAATGACAAGCGCTTAAATCCACGTTATTCTGCTGAGATCTGCAGGTGCGCAATCCGTGGATTTAAGGCAAGCATACAAGCACAACGTGAGCCCGGTTTGCTATGACGGATTATTTGTCTCCGGACGAATGGTTTGAGACGTTACAGACGAAACTAACCGCAGAAAACATAATTTATCTAAACCATTGCCATGGCAGTACTGTAACTCATTATCATTTAAAGAGACATCCACGTAAACGGGTTGCTGTGAGCAGAGCTGGTTTGACTAGGCAAGAAAGGTTTTGTTTACATAGCCTTTGAGGGTTTTTAAGCAAAACATGTTCCAGACATTTCATGAAGACCCTAATAAATCATACCAACTTGTTGAAAGTGGTCATATGAGGAGACCTTTAAAGGAACTGTTCACCCAAAAATGATAATTCTGTCATCTTTTACTCAAGTTGGTCCAAATCTATATGATTTTTGTTGTTCTGCCGAACACAAAGAAATATATTTATTGTGTTTTGTTACCAAACAGTTTTGGGGCACTATTGACTACAATACTGTAGTAGAAAAAAATGGTGCCAAAAAACTATTTGGTTTAACACATTCTTTTAAATATCTTATTTTGTGTTCAACAGTACGAATACATTTCTATAGGCTAGTCACCACTTGAGGATGAGTAAATGATGACAGAATTTTCATTCTTAGGTGAACTATCCCTTTAAAGCAATACAAATACAAATATTCAACATGTACGAATACAGACGGTTTTGACAGACACAGGTTGGCTGGCTTTGGATAAGACTCCCTGGTGGCAGCTGGGAAAGCGTCAAAGCACGTCTGTACCCAACATGCGTGTAACATCCTGTCTACCAAAGGTGCCATCTGGTAAATGTTTGAAGGCAGCATCCCTATCATATCTCACAATCCTGTGCTTGCAGTTTGGTGGTTGGTCAAAGGCATAAAAATTATATCTGTTAAGTAGAAAATTACTTATTTCCTACCACATAAACGTTAAAGGGGTGCTGCAACAATGTATCATGCATTTTGACTTCTTTACAATGTTATACGTGCTGTCTTATCATGCTTAACATGTTCAACTTGTCAAAAAACGAGTTGGGTGTATAAGTAGTATTTCTTTGCTCAATACAGTCCCCCAGCGATCGTTTCGGAAAGTTTTTTCGAACATAAAAAACTATGTGTAACAACTTTTCTTAGTCCTGTATTGAACAATTCTCCCGGAAAAGCATGCGGAACGCCCAGAAGAAGGAGAGCAGTAGAAGGAGCATGCGCAGATGGTTAGTGAAACTGTTTTGTTGGCAATGTGCTTTAGTTCAGCCTACCTCTCCCCCCCCCCCCCCCGCTCGCACCGTGTGATTTCGGGAGTTATCGTACAGCTGTATCTATCTTTTATAAATGTGATCAAACTAAATTCTCTTCGAAGATACGACGTATGCAATTCTACTCTATAGGTACTCAAGATTAATATGAGATTGGCAGAAACCCCGTGTGTTACAGCGGCTTTAAACAGCAGCTTGACCAAGCTCATTTCAATTTGATTTCATAGTTATATAAGTGTCTCTTTCTTATATCTGCTGTGGCTTTGACCCTTAAGGAAAGAGTTTACATCCATTTCAGCACTTAAAGCTACCTTGGAAGTCTCAAGAACACAAAATGTTTGTCCATGCACTCCAAATGCAATCACATGATGTCCTACCTACCTGTCAGCTTATGTACTGAATAAATCAGCATACCCATTTAATGCATAACAAGCTTACAAAACACGCTAACATGGATCCTCTAGATGAGACATGCATTCACACATACACAAAAGAAAACAGAAAACAGAAGCAGACCTTTTGTAAAAGCAAGACCCTAAATTGCTGCTGTCTTCGTGTATTAAAGAAGTGTTTATTTTTAAATGACCGGTGGACTTTACAAGTCATTCCCATTTACTTTCTGCTCTCCAATACACCTGTATGATACCTGTATGAAACTCTAATTACCAAATCAACACTGCGCACTGTGTTCCAGCGGCGTGACATTTGCACCGCGTTCAATAATTCATGGTGTGTGACTCAACTGGAAGACTGAAGATCTGTTTCTAAATCTCTCTAAATAAAGGAACTATTAATTCCTCCCCTATATTAGGCTCTACAAATGAACGCCCTCATATACCTCTTCCTTCTCTAAATGCCACAGGTGCATGACATTTAGATGCTTCAGTAATTGAGTTAGTTTAACTTCTCATTCAAATATTTCAGTGCCTGGACCTCTGAGAGACCCGTAAAGAGAAATCACAGAAGAGATATTAATGAGATTATATGGAGAGCAAATATAAACTTTTGCTTAATTCTCCATTCATGCATCTTTAATTCATTTTTATTTAAAAAATAAAACAGGTCATTATTTGATGAAAGTAAGCACCATGTTCAGGTGTCTGGCTGTGTTGTACAAACCCAAGCAAAACTCAAAAAGATTCAAACAATTGAATCATCTCACATCTTTACATTTACGGTATTCTACTGTCTGGGCATTGATTGAACAACGTAAGAACATTCTCCTTTCGTTTTAAGCTTACTTCATTATGGTCTATTCTGTATGTGCCAGCCAGGTCATCATCTTTCAAGTCCACACTCTAAAAAATGCTGGGTTAATTCTGTAAACACATTTTTGGGTTAATTGTGCTGGGTCATAATTTTGGGTTGTTTGAGGTACTGTAAACACACAGTTGGGTTGCTCATGCTGGGTCAAATGGACTGTAGGGGATCTTTCACCACTGAACAGCTGGGTTGGGTTATTTTGACCCAACCGGTTTGTTCATTTTACCACGTCATCGAACCTTCTGGATCCTTCACGCGTCTCATTGTCAGACGGCAACGCACATCACATCAAGCTGATTTTATAAGGTAAATAAATATGATAATATGATTATTTTTAATAACTTGTGGTAAGAGCACACTGATTTTACAGTTTAATGCAGTATTTGATCTGTCGCTGTGCGGAGGAAGTGTTTTATTCTGTGATTGATTAAAGTTAAGTAATTTAGCAGCTTAGCATGCTAATTATAAAAAAGGCCGTAACAATCGCTTTATCCTTATGTTATATATATATGTGTGTACGTGTGCATATTTTTACTTTAAAAGGCTTTTATCCTTCACGTTAAATCCTCATGGAAATGTATGAACTAGCCTTAGGTCAGAAATACATGGTATAGTTCGGTTACTGTTTGCCTACTGTATGGCTTTGTAAATGTTTAGTCAGAATTAGATAATTTCATACAAAACTTGATCTAAGGGGTTATTTTTTCAAGTGTCTGTGACGTGCCGGATCCGACCAACTAGCAATAATTTAAAATTTAGCATTTGCGCGCTTTTTTCCCCTCAGGTAACGTTACCGTTAGTTGCATTAGCAAAAAGCTATGCCTCTTAATCTCACTGATAATTACAATTAATGACAAAAATAATGTTTGGAAAATTAAACAGAAATTATCTTCTTACACACGACAGCAAACGATAGAAATAACTGACTTTTATACCATTTTCCAGCTGGTAAAAATACAAGTGTTCTAATAATTTTGGCCATCACTGTATGTTATATCCTCAGAAGTAAATGATATACAGTATGAATGTAGTGAATGAAGTAAAAAACTAAAAGTGATTTTTGAAATTTTCTTCTAAAATTAGCATTTTTATAAGGCCTCTGTGTTTGTTCATTAAATGCATTTTAACTTACATTTTAGTTATGTTTTAAGACTAACTGTCATATATCAGGTGGGGACTGTCATGGTGGAATACTTGCAAAATGCAGAGACCAGTGATATAATCTGCACATTTTGTGCCTTGGGGATGAGGCAGGACATCCCAGACCTTCGCTATTGTTTCGGGTCATGCCATTGAAAAACTGACTTGTTGCTCAGTTGATCTGTTTCAAGTCCTTTTCTGTGCTTGATGTTAACTAAGCAGTCTCTTCCTAATTAGGAATCTCTTCAGCATGCAGTTTATCGTATTGATGGACATGAGTCTTCATGTGGGAAGTTTTTGAGGACAACAGTTTTTTCTGGGCACTTGTAACATGCTTTAAGTTGTCGTTGTCTGTTGTTTGGAGTCTTTGTTTGGCTTAGTTTTAATGGCACACTGTTTGGACTGATTCTCATGTGCCAATAATATATTTTTGAGTGTTCTAATGCTGCAATGTTGACATATAGAATAGGAATCTACAGTGCCTAATTCACCCAGTTTTTTGTTTTTAAAGAAACTGATCTACAAAAACTTGTTTTTATGTATCTGTCGGTGTTGGATGAAATGTATGACAATTGCACCTATTCAATAAATGTAAAGAAATAAATTTAATAAAAACGCATATTTACAATTGCATTTCTTTTGTGTAATTGTATTACAGAAAAATTATAATAATTTTACATTCCTTTCAGATTATTTATTTTTATTGGTAAATATAAAAGTAGCAAGGCAATGAGACAACATATAACCCAATGTTTAGGTTGTGTTAACCCAGAAACACAGTTAACCCGACCCACTAGTTGGGTCAAACAAACAACCCAGCATTTTGGGTCAAATGGTTAAACCCAGCACTTGGGTCAAAATAACCCAGCGTGTGTTCTGTCCCATAGTTACCCAGCAGCTGGGTTAAGGTTGGGTTATTTTCTAACCCAGCAATTCTTAGTGTGCAAGTTCTCAACATTCTTTCTTATATTCTTAGTCATTCCACCATCCCATATAAGACAGATTTATGAAGCTATAGCTCTGCTTGTCTAAACAAGAATAGCGCTCTAGAGATTTAGTGTTTATCATAATGGCCCTAACTTCTTTGGCCAATGTATGCTTTACACAGTTGAATGTTTCTTGCACCTTGTTATGGATTTTCTTTGGAATGTTTCTCTATCATCAAGCACAGATGAAGTGTATGCTGTGCCAAGTATGACATGTGTTTTTATTCTAAACTGATGCGAAACAGAACTGCCCACAGATAGTACACATTTGAAAATGTCATGACTTCAAAAGGCACCTAGTATGCTCATTTTTACAAGATGTAATGTGAGTCACAAGTGTCCACAGAATGTGTCCGTAAAGTTTCAGCTAAAAATACACCACGGGTCATTTATTATATCATGCCCAAAATGCCCCTGTGCCACGTGTATTGTGGTCAACTTCCTCAGGTCTCATAGTAGCAGTGTCTCGTTTCGTAAGGCTGCGATCCTGGTGTCCTCCAGAGGTCTCATCCTCTAAAGGATGCGGTTTAAAGAGGATTCTCAATTTAGAATTCGAGACATCCTTCTTAGGACATACTGGCAGAAAAGGAAACAGGAAGTACCACGTTGCTATGACAACACATTACACTCGCACACCTGTCAAATTAATGAAAATGATTTCTACATGATTTAAGACGTACAAAATTGATTCCTTTCCTTTTCAAGAAATAAACAAAAATATTTGCATTACTGCTTTAACTAAACACTTGTAAACCTATTTACTACATATGCCTTCTATGATTTAAAAAAACATGAAACAAATTATAAACTGTAAATATTAAAACACCACGCGTTTGATTGAATGTGCAGCTGTTGCCGTTTATTCAAATAACAGACGTTGGCTGACCGAATTCTTGTGAAAGCAGGTCGCATTAGAAGGGTGCATACAGAGTGTCCTACCAGCTTTTATGAAACGGGACAGCCTCGATGACGTAGCAGGCTTCAAATGAGACCCCCTGAGGCAGCAGCCTTCGGAAACGAGACACAGCTAGTGAAGGGGACGAGACTCTACAGATTCTAAAGCGGATTCGATTGGCCAGGAACTTGTAGCGTGATGTCTTGGAATTTCTAGATTTTTGAAACGCACCTGACAGACTGTCAGTTTGAACGCTTATATCTTCTAAATAGTTTTCAGCGTGTAGGAGCATATCAGTTATTGAAGTGCTTAAGGCCAACTTATTTTTAATAAAAGGGAAAAAATTATAATTTTGATATCATTAGGGCTTAAGCTCAAGTGTGCAAAATTTGCACTGTCCCGGATGGGGCAGGGTCTATGCTAATATGTTAACAAAGTCTGTAACAAGTAATGGGTCCACAATGTCCAAACATGTTACATCATTCATGTTTTAAACAATTTGGACAGTCTTTTATAAGATGACATATTTTTTTCTCTCATAAGTTTACTATTGAGATACATCATGTTTCTTTATAATAACATGCCTATATGTTTCATGCTTGAAAAAACAGTGACTGGTTTAAATGTCTCTCATGTCTGGGCAGTTTTTTTTTTACCAATAAAAAAGAAAGGCTTCTTAAAACGTCTTGGTTACGTATGTAACCTCAGTTCCCTGATGGAGGGAACGAGACGTTGTGTCGAGAACGACAGATGGGGTTCGCCCTTGAGAACCAATCAACTCTGACTACTATAGAAAAGGCCAATGAAATTTGGCGAATGCAATTTGCATGCCGGGCTCCGCCCCCGGAAATCCGGTATAAAAGGAGGCCGGCGTGCAGCATTCACTTACCTTTGTTCTGAAGAGCCTGAGACCTCTCAAACTGCAGCAGAATACGATACGTGTTCGTGGCATAAGGGACACAACGTCTCGTTCCCTCCATCAGGGAACTGAGGTTACATACGTAACCAAGACGTTCCCTTTCTGTCGGTCTCTCGACGTTGTGTCGAGAACGACAGATGGGGTTGCCTATGGAAAACGCCACAACGCTGTATCGCGTCACAATCTCTAGCGAAGCGACGGTAACAAGCCTGGGCGTGTCATCTCGAAGCTTTCGTGAGACTGTAACCTTCCAGTGTGGTGGTCGGGGGGTTCCAGAGCTTTCTTGGAGAAAGATGGGTACAGCCCTGACCGGTAACTTTCACGGACGGGGCCTTAGCTCTCTATAGGCGAGAGGCCGTCCAGATCAGTTTACACCGGGTAAGCGCGACTCTTAATCAGAGAAGCGCTACAGAGGCCACCTCCTACCCGTGGGGAGGAATATGGTGGATATAGGTATGGTCTCGTCCTTGGAGGAGAACGCATGGAACGTGCGGACTGAGTAGTTAACCGCGAGGTGGAGGCCCACCTGGGGAAGTTCATGGGTTACCAGGAGTGGGAACCATTCTCATGAGGATACATCAGACGGAACAGCCCACGGAGGGGGTGTTACAGACGTCCGGTAGCACTAGGTCCGGTTAGAGCTATCTGTGATAGCTCACATGGTATCCCGGCCTAAGGGGGAAGGCTGCTCTGCCCAGCCAGCCCCCAGGGGGTGCTTGTTTGGTGATGGATGGAATGCCTATTCTTAACCAGTGTCTGGGTAAGAAGGGAGGCTGGTGAGGTACCAGTTTCTTAGCGATGTGTTCGGGTAAGAAGAAAAGGTAAATAGCACACTGACCCAACCTGTTAGAGGGTGGAAAGGTGCTTTCGCAGGCATACGCCCCCCCGGATGCAAGTCCTACATGTCGCCACGCAGGACGTGGGCTGACACCGGGTTTACGCGAAGGTTGTTAACCCTTGCGAAGGTGTTTGGGCATAGCCCAACCCGCAGCTCTACAGATGTCTGCTAGAGAGGCGCTTCTGCCAGTGTCCAGGAGGTGGCTAAACTCCGTGTGGAGTGAGCCCTCACTGCCAATGGGCATGGGAGATTCTGAGATCGGAATGCCGTCGTAACGGCGTCCACGACCCAGTGCGCCAGCCTCTGTTTGGAGACAGCCTTCCCCTTCTGCTGTCCTCCAACAGACACGGAGCTGGTCAGAGCTTCAGAGCTCTGCGTGCGGTCCAGTACGTACTGGACACAACACTAATCGGGTTGGGTCTTCCTCCCCTATGGGGAGCGCCTGCAAGTTCAACACTTGGCCCCGGAGGGAGTAGTGGGAACTTCTTGGGCACGCATCCGGGCCTGGGTCTCAAGATAACGTGAGAGTTTCCAGGGCCGAGTTTAAGGCAATCCAGGGACACGGAGGATGCTCGGTGGTCCCCTACCCTCTTGAAGGAAGTGAGCGCCGTCAGGAGGGCCGTCTTACTCTATGAGGAAGATCGGAACCTCCGAGGGGCTCTTTGGGGGGCCCTGAGGCTCCCCAGGACCACTTAGGGTCCCAAGAGGGTATGGAGCGGAGATGAGGCGGATTCCGCCCTCTCGCTGCTTAGGAACCTGGTGACCAGGTCGTGTTGCCCTAGAAACTTTCCACCGACTGAGTCGTGATGAGTGGCAATAGCGACTACATACACTTTCAGTGTGGAAGGGAGATGTTAGTCTCCAGTCTCGTGAGGAGGGGAACACAATCCTGATCAAGCACCTCAGTGGGTCTTTCTCGTTGAGAAAGACACCAGGACGAGAAGAGGCACCGTCTAGAGGCGTGTAACCGCCTAGTAGATGGGGCCCTAGCCTGGGTGATGGTCTCAGCCGTATAGGGGGAGTAGCCATCTTAGGATCTTCTCGTCCCGTCTAGAGACCAGAAATGGGTGTTCCAGAGGTCTGATCTGGGATGCCAGAACGTGTCCTTCCCCTGAGAGAGCAGGTCCTCTGTCAGGGGAATGGTTCAGGGGGAGTCGCTGTCCAGAGCATCGGCTCTGAGGCCAAGTGCGGTTAGACCGGTGTGGTGTAACCAATAACACTTGGTGCTCCTGCTCCCTGACCTTGCACAGAGTCTGTACAAGAAGGCTCCTGGGGGGGGGAAGGTGTGCTTCCGCCCATCCCGCGGCCAGCTGTGCGCAAGGATATCCGTGCCGAGGGCAGGGACTATCAAGCGGGCAAATGGTGGTGTTACGGGAGGTGAACAGGTTTTACCTGGGCCTACCCGAACAGCCTCCAAATGAGCTGGACTGCACGGGGGTGGAGTCGCCACTCTCCACGAGGCATAAACTGGCGAGAAAGCACGTCGGCTGTCTAGTTCAGTTTGCCCGGGGTGTGTGGCCTGCAGGGAACGAGTCACCTGTTGACTCCACCGGAGGAGGCGTCGAGCAAGTTGTGTTTAGCTGCTGTGTGCGAACGCCACCCTGACGATCTGTATTCGCTACAGCTATAGTGCTGTCCTCGGAACAGCACGTGCATGTCTCGCACGAGAGGCCGTAGCCTGCTCAGTGCAAGTAGCATAGCCCACAACTCTTGGCAATTGATATGCCAGCGCAGGCGGGGGTTCGTCCAAGACCCCACCTGCGTGCCCGTTGCACACTACACCGCACCCCTACAGGGAGACTTCAGTCGTCACCACGACCTGCCTCATAACCTGCTCAAAGGGACCTGAGTCCGTCGAAAAAGTCATAAAGACTAGGGGTTATGGTGCGTCGGCAGCAGGGCGGCATCACCATGCGCCTGCTGCCGGTGTGCCACGCTCTCCTCGGAACTCGACTCTGAAACCAGTGTTGGAGCGGTGTCATGTGCATCAACTCGAGGGGTATTAACCCGCGAGGACGCCATGTGTCCCAGGAGCCTCTGAATTGTTTCAGGGGGACCGCTGTCTGCCTAAAATGTTCATTTCAGACAGTTCAACACTGGTTGGGCACAACTGCGGACAGGTGTGCCGACATGGTGACAGAGCTGAGTTCCATACCGAGAAAGAGGATGCTCTGCACTGGGGAGAGCTTGCCCCTCTCTTGGTTGACCTGGAGTCCCAATCGACCTAGGTGCCGGAGCACCAGGTCCCTTTGTGTACATAACAGATCTCGCGAGTGTGCCAAGATAGGCCAGTCGCTGAGATAGTTTAGTACCCGCTCGCCTTCCTCCTCTCAGGGAGAAAGGGCGGTCAGGGACAGACCGAAAGGGAGGACTCTGTACTGATATGCCCGCCTCTCGCACGCGAACCGTGGGAACGGCCGGTGTCGAGGAGGATCGAGACATGAAAGTAAGCGTCCTTCAGGTCGATTGCCACGAACCAATCCTGACACCTCATAGATGTCAGGACGCGCCTCTGTGTGAGCACCCTGAATGGCAGCTTGTGAAGGTGCTCTGTTCAGGGTACGCAGCCTTTGGGGGCAACCCGCCGTCTTTCTTGGGAACGATGAAGTGCGGGTGGTGACCCACTGAACATCTTGGTTTTGAGGGACGAACTCGATGCCTGTTTTGCCAGAAGGGTGGTGACCTCTACCCGAAGTACGGAGGCGTCCCTGCCTCTGACAGAGGGAGAGATGATGCCCCGAAACTTGGGTGAGTCTCTGGCGAACTGGATCGAGTAACCAAGACGGACCGCCCTCATTAGCCAGCGAGACAGTGTGGGCAGCTCTCGAGCTCCCAGGGACTGTGACAGGGTGACCAAGGGGACGGTCTGCTTCATCATTCCCACGGGGGGTGGTTCGTCGGCTGGCGGAGCTAACCATGTCGCGGGGAGTCCCCGGAGGGAAGGTTTTTGCTCCGCCTGCTTACCTGCCTGGCGGGACAACGGCACGCACTGTCGGTTTGAGAGTGGTGACGGCTGTCGTATGTGTACGACCTCACGCCTCGCCAGGGTGTGAGGTCGGTTCGCCGAGCACGGTCCAGTGGAGTGTGCGATCGGCTGCAAGTAAACCCGGGGAGAACAGAAAACTCAGTGAGTAAGTGGGCGCCAAGCCCTAACAAGGGCCCGGCTTTGGTGACGAGGCAGGAGTCGTCCCGTACCGACCGATCAGAGCCGTGGCTGTGAAGGTTCGGGCCCGATGTTGTTCTCCCTGGGGTCTTCCCGTCAGTGTCCCTTCTCGCGAGGAGGTTGCTGACGGGGTGGAGGTTTCCCCCTCGACCTCTGCTTCCGGGGTGCCGCCTGTGGGGGCACAGGAACCGGAGCCGATGTCGAAAGGGTCCTGGGTTGCAGGGAAGCAGACGTCACGTGAGATCTCGGAGGCCTGTAGGCGGCCGAGTCGCGGCGTGAAAAAAATGTGGTTAATTGCCACTGTCTGCTTCGCCGTCAAAAAACTGCTGAGCGCAGTCCTCGACGGTGTTACCAACAACCCACCCTGCGAGATGAGTGCATCAAGAAAGCGGACTTCCTTGCTGTCACTCTTCTGCACAAGGTATAGCCGGGGGTGTCTCTCCTGGACCACTACCGTGGACATCGTCCGACCCAGGGCCCGTGCCGCCGCCTTAGTCGCCCGTAGAGCGCTGTCAGCGGTGGCACGGAGATCCTGCATTATACCCGGGTCGGCCTTACCCTCGTGGAGCCCTCTCAACGCCCTGGCCTGGCGGACCTGCAGGATGGCCAAGGCATAGAGAGAGGAGGCAGCCTGGCCCGCAACATCGCAAGCTTTCGACACCAGTGATGCCGAAGTCTTACGTGCTTTGGACGGTAGGAGTGGTCGATCCCCCCCCAGGTGGTAGCCGTCCGCGGCACAGGTGCACCGCAGGCGGACGTTCCACCCGGGGGATCTCGACGCAGTCCTTGGCTGCCTCACCATCGAGGGAAGTAAGGGAGCCGGAGCTGGTTTCACTGGAACGGTCCGTGAGTGGAGCGTTCCAAGTTTTACACAGCTCCTCATGCACCTCCGGGAAAAACATGGCACCCGGGGTGGGCGCGGTTTGCACCGCGCACCGACCTCGGGAACCACGCATCCCCGGGTTAGCACGGATGACATCACTTCTGCTTCCTCCTGAACTCGACCGCTGGGGGTGGAGTTTGGATTCGGCAGAGTCGGATGCCAGTCTCCCTCCGATGCTGCGAGCGACATCTCATCTACGTCACACATCGTTTCCGAGTGTGTGCGTGAGGATCCGGACGGTATGCCACCGCCGGTTGGGGAACGTTCAGAAGAGCGAATCGGGGTGCGATCGGCCCGTGAGCACTTGGCTGGCGGGTTTACGTTCGCAGAGTTCCCCGTATCACTAACGCTGCTAACGTGGGTGGTCATCGGGGCCGTAGCCACAGATGTCACAGCCCGGGTAGCAGACGAAATGGTGGCTGGTTCCCGTAGGAAGACAGCCACCCGTGACCGCAACTTCTGAATGACAATCTGCCCGCAGTGCAGGCAGATGTGTCAACGAACGCTGCTTCAGTGTGCTGGACGCCCAGACACCTAATGCAGCGATCGTGTCCATCCCCCTCCTCGATGAGGGTGCCGCACCCAAGAGAACAGCGGGACATGCCGCGCTGGAGAATGCTCAGTCAGTCCTGAAAAGGACTTTTAGAAAAAATCTCTAACACCTCCGGAACCGCCGAGACGCCCAGGGGAAGGTCGCTGCAGGAAGGGACGATCCGCTGTAACACGTCGTAGCACCAGCGTGTAGTTGTAGAGGATTGAATCCTGAGTTGTACTCATGAGCGATGGCTCTGAAGAACAAAAGGTAAGTGAATGCTGCACGCCGGCCTCCTTTTATACCGGATTTCCGGGGGCGGAGCCCGGCATGCAAATTGCATTCGCCAAATTTCATTGGCCTTTTCTATAGTAGTCAGAGTTGATTGGTTCTCAAGGGCGAACCCCATCTGTCGTTCTCGACACAACGTCGAGAGACCGACAGAAAGGGAACTAGCCTTATATTATTGACACTCACTCTTGCTTGGTATGATGAGCTGTGGGACAACAGGAAGAATCTTACTGCCACCATGTTCCAGCATGTCGTGGATTCCCTGGCGAGCAAAGAACTCATATGGGTGAACGGTCTCGCATAAACCGTCAAAGAATAGAGGGAGGTAGTGATGGTAGTCCAGCTTTTCAATCTCCACCTGTTCAAAACACACATACACAAGTTTTTCAATGTCATGTATGAGCTACTTTAAATAACTAGAAGGCCGGAGGGTTTAGGTGCTTTTAATAAAAACATATGTTTGCATCTGTCCTTATATTAGTCACATGCTAATACAAGCTTTGGACCTCAAAAGAACCTTCCCCCATTTTAGTGGCCCCAGGCATGTCGCCATACATTCTTCGGGGGGGAACGGGGGGGACAGGTGGCCGAAGACTTTAGAACACTCAAACATGTGACTTCCTATTGGATCACACGTTCACAGCTGTCAATAATAGACATGAATAGACAAGGCATGTAGCCCGTCCTTGAGAAATTGACAAACAGTCACAAACACACTACTGCCACTTGCCATAAATAATTAACCTTCAGAAAATGTTTTTAGTTAACCTTAGGAGGTCAATCTAAATATTGTAAAATATTTATTTTACATAGAGTACACCATTGTTCAAAAGTTAAGGGTCACTAAAGTTAAGTGTTTCTTTTGACCTTACAAACTTGTTGATGTCAAGGTTGTTCAATGTCTGAAATGTTTGTGGTTTTGTAGACATAAATACAATTATGCAAAGATATTATTTTCTTCACTGCAAAACTAAAATTTTAAATAAATTTATTTTTGAAATGGATGACTTCGACTGGATATTGAAAAAATCTGCCAGTATTTGCCCAATATAAATAGGAACTGCAGTTACTTTGTATTTTAGATTTTTTTTATTGCAACCTTATTCCAATTCCTGCATCGGTTAATCGATAGCTTTTCTGATCACATTATCATTCTAAAATGGAAAAATAATGAGTGAGTAAGTGAATCTAAACTTTCTAAAATGTTCTTTAAACATTTTGTGAATCTGTTATCAAAATGTACAATTTCTAAAGATTAAAATCCTGATTTATCTAATAAATAGACAGATTTATTGAACTAGTAGAAAAATAACTAGATTGTGTCACAGGTTTGCTGGTTTGGGACCAAATAATGGTTGTACATATATGGAAACTTGTTTGAACATGTTTTCTAAAACTAATTCACACGATACAGGTTTGACTGCATGGTGCTTGATGAATGGAGTAAACATTACCTAACTGGAAGTAAGTTTGAAAATTTAAAATACTTGTTCCACTTTAAAGGGTTAAAATTGTTTTACTTTTTTTGTCGGCATCTTTCACAAAAAAAGTAAAAACTACTTTTTAAAAAACATGGGACGCCAATTTGTAAAATAACCAGATTTGTGTAAAAAGCCTACGGCATTTTCTCATTAATTTTGCAAGGTGTCACAATGTTATGTTCACAGTATGCCTGTTTTTGCATCCTTTTCCATTATTTTTCAGTGGGGGAATTGCCTAAGTTTGTTTGTGTGTGCATGTTTCACATGACTCCTCTATAACTGATCTTTGTAGTTGCTGCGTCACAGATACTTGAAGCTCGGGGCTTGAAAGTGGCTAGACCTCATCAAACCCTCCAAAGAGATGAAAGCACAGTGAAAGCTTAGCAAGAGGGTTGATTGCTTAGAGCCAATTTACTGGCTAACCTTGACCTTTACGGACACGGTCAAGATCAGGTTGGTGAGTCATACAGCAAGACTCAAATAGAAAAGCAAATATGTGCAGTGTGCTGTAGAGAGAATACTATCTCTTTCTCTCCGTTTATTTTCCTTATTGCACACACACAACGGTATAGAGGGATTTGAACATGAAGAGCAAGAAGAGATGCAGCAAAACACAGACAGATGTCTCACATCACTGGGGTGATGTCTGTGGGATAGACTCTCTGCCTGTAGCATTAATCAATTAGATACGATGTGTGTGTTTGTGTGTGTGTGTGTGTGTGAGAGAGAGAGAGAGAGAGAGAGAGAGATAAAGATAGAGCAGAGCGGTTATCTACAAAGGAAGTCTACAAGACTGTATTGTACACGAGCACAAACACCCACATGTGGATTTTTATTGAATACCTCCTTACCAGTTACTGTGAATTCAGCGGGAGAAACTAAGAAAAGTTGTTACGTAGGAGAATTTCATGTTAAAAAAACTTTCCGAAACCTATACGAACCCTTCGGGGAGTGTATCGAGCACAGGAATACTACAGTACATCATACGTCCATGCGTTTTCTGACAAGTTGCCCATGTCAAGCGTGAGAAGCCAGCAAGTTTAACATTATAAAGAAGTCAGAATGCATGAAACGCTTTTGCACAACCCCTTTAAAAAAAATCTAAGGGATGAATATGTTGTCATTTTATATCCTTTTTTAGTATTCTCATCCAAGCTCTCCTTTTGTATCAAACCCAACCTCAAGTTCTACCCTAGAAAGATCTATTGCACGTTTGATAAAGCACAACTGATGCTAATAGCAGTTTGTCACAATGGCCATAAAACTCCTTTTAACCTAATGAAACTCGATGTTCCTTTAATCTCATTAAAAGACCACTCCATATATCTGTATGTGTGTGTGACTCCTGTCTTTTCAAAGGGTAATTCTGCATCCCAACCACTCTGATAAATCTTACGTCCGTCACACTATTTGTGCAACATATTGATTTAGAGCGGCTGGAGATGTTAAAGGGAAGACAAATTATTCATCAAAACAAAGAAATATGAGGAGCATCACGCATGCTGCGTCAGTGACATATAAACTGCAGAAAGAGATGAACACAGAGAAAGATATTCGGAATAATGTCAGAATGTCAAAATATCTTCAGTGTTAAATAGAACAAGGAGATTTTAAAGCAATTTTTCCTACTATGGTCGTCAACGGTGGCCGAGAACTGCATTCTTCCAAAAATCTTTCTCAGTGTTCATCAGAACAAAGACATTTATACAGATTTAGAACAACTCGGGGGTGGTGAGTATA
Organism: Triplophysa dalaica; assembly: GCF_015846415.1. Lineage (NCBI taxonomy): Eukaryota > Metazoa > Chordata > Actinopteri > Cypriniformes > Nemacheilidae > Triplophysa > Triplophysa dalaica. The sequence continues at coordinate 8,808,322 of NC_079556.1, read as the reverse complement.
TGAAGACAGAATTTCCACATTTCAACTGTGCCTTTAATTTAATGCCTGTCACTTATGTATAAAAGTAGAATAACTAAAACTTTTTGTTCATGAGGGGGCCAGCAAGGCAGGGCCCAGATTCACCCTTCAGCTTGTTTAAAGCAGTGAATCAGTCGCTATGACGACAGCAAAAGATTTCAGTAGCAAATAAGCGGGCACAAAAAGTACAGGTGTAGTAAAGAAGGCAAATAAGGAGTCAGTGAAACATGAAAAGTGCTGGTCTCGCTGAAAGACTTTCTGTCGAATGCTTGCAATTATGATCCTTTTGGAAGCCATTAAAACTGTAACTGCCCGTGAGCGGTGTTGCCGAAACCCTAAATGCCTGACAGATTGGGCAGGTAGAGCTGAGGCAGGGTAAGGCAAACTTATTTTGCTAAAATGGGACGGAGTCAGTTCTAAACTTAACTGTCGGCAGAGAATATGCCAGCAGGCATTGAGGTGAGGTACCAGGAGGCATACGGTTAGGCTTGATGCGAATGCCTGAAGCACATTCCTCCAAGCATGCCCAGCACAAAGACTCCTCAGGGGAAACCGGGCAACCCTGTGGCGGCTATTGTGAAGATGAACAACCAGAGTGGTCGCTTGATTTTATCCCATCACGTGGAAGAGTGAAATACCAGAGTCACAACAAATAGGATGACCACAAAGAGAGGCAAAGGACTTTAAGTGACTGCACAGGACAAATAAGACAAAACTGGAAAACGCAACACAGACATGGTGTCAACGAGAACTACACAAATCTCATTCTGGACAGCAGGTTTGACACCCTCGACACACATTATGACAGTTTAAAATTGGCCTTCCATGTGTAAGAGGAGGTATATGCTCAAAGCACCGTCCTGGCTATAAGACTGTGACCAGTACAAGTGAAATATGTCACTGCATTTCAGTGGACTAGAGAGGGAGGAAAATACCTTGACATCTTTTCTCTACAGTGAAAACTGTACAGAGTGGAGGAGTTTGTTTCTAGTATGATCGGAAAGAGTGTATAAAACCCTCATTCTGCCAGGAAATCACTCATTTTATCTGGGATTGTCGTGATAAATATCACCAGCTGTCATGCAGGCGCACATCGAATACACTTACTGTAGGACGTGTGACGGTTAAGATTCTGCAAACCCATGTACAGTATCCAAAGTACAGTACTGTTAACATGCTATAATGTCATGATCGGTGAGGGGGAAAAGGACAGAGGACCCACGTGCAGACAGTGGGTAAGGCAAGACTTTAAAAAAAAATACAAAACAAAAACAGGGGAATATAATAAGATGACAAGACAGACCTAAGACTAACTACACCAAAAAAGACTAAATTTGACATATGACAATACGACAAATAACTAAACAAGACTTGACAAGGCACAGGAACTCACCACACAAATCACAATGAACCAGCACAGGACAGAAAACACAGGGGCATTATAAAGGGATCAAATCAAGAGGGGAACAGGTGCAGGGCATGAAATCATTAACAAGCAATAATGAGAAAACAAGGGAGCGGGGACAAAGACGAGAACGGAGAGTATGGAAGGCCATAAGTGCCAAATTGCGTCTCTCCACACAAAACACGAGGCTCTGTCATGATCTTGCCACTAGATCAAGAGAAACATGACATGATGGGGCAGAATCATAACACGAAACACTATATCCACATATATTCTGAACAGTGTCAGAAACAAAAGCCCTTCTGGAACATAAACGTCTTTATTCATGAAACAAGAGCAGAACCAATTTATTTTAATGCTTCAGGAATCCATTCTTAGGTAAATTTGTGTGTAAATCGTTCGTGAAACAATTTTTCATTGTATTCAATTCAATGCAGCGATTTGATGGAAGATTGATACCAACAACTTGCACAGAAATTTGTTCTGCTTGTATTTCATGAATGAAGCTCAATGAGCAGATAAAATTGGATTTGATCAAAAAGTTGTCATTTGGGCATGATGATGCTGACAGGATTGTGCCCCATTTAGAATTTGAATCAAATTAATTGAGAATTCCTTCTAAAATTCTTACATTTCAAATTAATTCATAATATCTTTTTCAAAAGCTACCTTTTCATACTTAGGCCTATTTTATTCACAAACCATGGTGGTATAACAATATCCCCAAAATTATGAGGGGGCATGTGGTTATTAGGTAATTTATCAAACTGTTGATTGACATCATTGATTTACACAGCTATAACATGACATCTTTCTTTAAGCAAAAGTCTACTGTATAAGATTATAATACCATAGAAACATAACAAAACAGTTTGCACCTTCAGTCCACTAAGGTAAAAAAATGCAAAGCTTTTTGTAGATATTGTACACTAGATAACAGTGAGGCTGTGTGACTCAGCCCTCACCAAACAAATGCACTCTAGTACTTAAGCTAACATCAGTAGAGACCACCGACACACATCGGTTCTGATGCCATTGGTTCTGAAAAACACTGATGGAGCCGCTGCCGTGGGGGCGTGAGAGTTGACAGGTAATGTTAGGAAACAAAGTGTGCAGGCTTGTCTCTCATGGGTTTTATTACAAAAGCTGCGGGCACAAATAGATCGTGCCGACTCACCTCTGTAACATGCATTTACCCACAATACATAGACACAGTTTTTATTTCTTGTTCTATTTCTTTAAGTGTCTGTTCTTCAGGCACTAAAAACAGTCAGCAGAGAAAGGAGACCGAGAGAGATACAGAGAATAATTAAAGAGAGATTTACTAATTGAAGAATATAAAGAATTACTTCTACAGCATAGACCACTTCAAAGATGTCAAAACTGGTCCAGAAGCATTTCCAGTCTTCTTATTATTTAATGTTATTATTTTTTATCTTTCATATATAATAAAATCAATTTTGATTTGGTTATAAATGTTCTGTTGGTTATATTTTGTTCAAGTATTTGTGCTGTGTTAAAAATCTGAAAGTGGAAGTGGTCTATAGTGCATTTTGCAAAATGTAAACACTAGTCTAGAAGCACTTACTGTTTCAGCTTTTTAACACAACACAAATGTTTGAACAAAACCTAATGAAAGAAACATTTAGAACTGAATACAAATGTTAAATGAAGACAAAATTATGCATGTTAAATAGAAAAAAAATACAGTAAATATGAAAAAGAAAAACAGGAAGTGCTTCTGGACCACTGTATACATTCTGCAAAATGTTCTAGATGAGCTGGTCAGAAGCGGTCTTGACTCACATAGTTTTAATATCAAGATCAGGCATGAACCCACACCCCAAAAGGAAAAAATTAAGTATGCAATGTGCTGTGTGCGGTATATTTGCAAAAATATATATTAGCTCTCCTGTAGCTCAGTGGTAAGAGCACGTTTACAATGCAAGGTTGTGGGTTCGATCCCAGGGGATTGCAAATACCTATGTTAAATGTATAGGATAATGCAATATAAGTCGCTTCGGATAAAAGCGTCTGCCAAATGCATAAATGTAAATGTAAATATATATAAAATAAAGTAAACGACTACAAATTGTATTCCCCAAGTAACGGTGCTATTTATTTAATTATTTGATGAATTTGACCTCAACTGGCTTCTAACAGATTTTAGAAGAAACTTTTTAATAGGAAGACCCCCAGTGCGATTTATGTGGTGCCTTTAGATAGCAGCTTATGTGACGAGGAAGTATATGAATCAGTAGCACCGAAAAGGTACCTGTACCCTCAAAATGCAAAAAACACTGTAAAACTGGCTTAGATAAATGATAGAAGAGTGGAGAGAGAAACTAAAACCTTTGGGGCAACTGCCTATATCGCCCATACCAGATTCTGGAGCTGTTATTACTCATTTGGGTAATCCGAGGACATATAGCATCACTGCAGACAAGTCAAGTTTGAAAGCGTTATTAGTAATGACTGGGAAAGGTAAAAATCTAACCTCAAACATCTTTATTTAAACTGAGGGCATTGCGCAATCCTGTGTGTATTTAAGAGGATGACGTATGGCAAGAAAAATGTAGGAAAATATGTTTTTCCCTCTTGAGTTTAAGGAGAGATTCGCAGAAATGGAAAAATGAAAGAGAGTTAATCAGAAGGTATGAAAATCTTTGTGAGGCCATTGAATGAAATATTGCAGATATTCTATGTGTGCATCAGAGACCGGGCTGTCTGTCAATAGCACGCCGAGGGCAGAGAATCTAGGCTAAGTGCTCAGACCATTTCTGTTGCCTTTCCAAGTGACTGCATAGATATGAGGATTTCACAGCCTATTACACATGATAATTGAAGAACATATTGAATCGGAGGCAATTTTCTCTACTTCTTTGTATGCATAAATGTTTACAGTATTCACAGTAAAGGCTTGTCTGTGAGCATATGAAAGAGCGTGCTGGATGATGAATCCTTTCAAGTCTCAAATATTTGTTTTTCTATAAATGTGCCTTGCACTTTTTCAAATAATAAAAAAATCAGCATAATAGAAATGGCTACTTAAATGATGAATGTTTTGTTTACTCGGTTCTTTACAAATTCCTGCCACGTAGATATATTCAATAACAGCACTTAACCTCACTTCATTGCTGAAACCTCTCCAAATCAATCAGCAATGTGAGAAAGAACAAGCGAAAAGAAAAGCGATCCCTGGACAATAATTAGAAAGCAGTCAAAGGGTTTTAATCACCGACATTGAATGCCTTTGTCAAACAAATACAAGTAGTTCTGGGTTTCATGCTGTTCCGCGCTGAATTACAAAAGACACAGTGAGATGCCTACATGTAGTAGGCAGCTGCCTTCTAAGGGAGCATTGTTATCATCAAGAAACATCATAAGTTTTAAAACAAATTTGGAAGTCTCTTCATAGGCAGCGGTGACGTGAAGTGGTGACATACAAAGGCAGTTGCACTCTGCATAGGGGCCTGGATTGCTGCGGCTTTAAAGAGTTTTATGTTAACATTAAGCCAATAGATCAATATTTGTACATAAAAATATGCAGAATGCACAAATACGGAATCATTTGGAATTTATCTTGAGTTGCATTGCATTATGGGATTGCCTCATCCATGGATACATGCAGTACTATCTCAGATTTGTGTGGAGGGGCGCATTGGATCCCTGGGAGAGAATCATAAAAAAAGAATAAAAATTAAAGAAAGATGGAAAACGTCTGACTACAATATTTAGTGGTGACTAAATGTCCTCATCAGATCTGTCAGACACATAATCAGATTACATCACTCAGTCTGCTGACACAAACACATCTGTACAACAAAGTAAATGCTTCTGAGGTGCCTTGACTTGACAGGTAGAATTCTGTCTTGCTTACCAAGAACAGAGGATCTGAAGCATTGGGATTTCAGCGAAACCAACTATACACTAGTCACACTGTATAAGAAACACCCTTGCATTAACGTGAAAGTTTTTTTTGTAATTTGATGCAAAGTTAATATAATACAAAGTATAGTATTTAAAGTTCATACATTTAAAAAAAGATATATATAAAAAACTTAATTTGGAATGCTGATGACCGTTGACTGCGTCATCACATGTAGGCTTGTGAAAAAGGTCCATTATCTGCTGAAATTAAAAGCAGATAGACTAGTCAGTGATCCTTACGAATTACATAGGAACCAGGTATCCTTGGACACTCAAATATTGCGCAGAATTGCGTTTCCTGACATATATTTTTTACCTGATTTCAACAGCGGAGGAAATTCGTAAATATTTTATGGGGTGGCTTATTTGTATGATTTCGTACATTGTACCACATCGTAAAACAATTACGTTTTTAAACTGAGATTGTGTTTAACAAATATGACTATTTTAAGAAATTGATTCATTGAATTAAGGCATATTCACTTATAATCCCATTTTAAAATCTGTAATATTTAGTTGTGTCCCTTTTGGAGCATTACACGTTACTATAAATTATACTAACTTATTTTGTCCAAAGTACCGCACTGTGCTTGACCTGAGCTACTTGATAGATAATTGTATGCAATTTACATTGCTATGGTTAGAAATCATTTGAACAGAACCATAAATAAAATAAATGTCACTTCATAACAAATTAGTACATTAGAAACACACAACAAAAATAGCCGAGGCTATGACATAAGCCATGTGGAGTTCAGCAGACTTTAGCGGTTCACACTTAATTCCCTCAGTGGCAGGTTTAATGCTCAAGGTTACACAAGTATACTGAGTTATCAGTTCTGTTCTCTCCCTGTGAGAATGTTCTTAATAAGTCCCAGATCAGGAGCGCCCCGGGACTCCGGCCGAACCCATTACACATGCTGATCTGATTGCCTTCATTCATTATTAAATCAAAATGCTGTGTGGCCTTCATGTTGGGCACTTTATGAGACTTTAAAATTTAAACACTTGAAACTGACTGGTAGATTTGACTAAACCATCTAGTAAAAAGGGCGGTGAGCGAAACGGCCAATCTGCTCCCAGGTGCTCTCATTCATGATGCTCACGGTTCAAATACATCCCGCTGCCATTAACGACAGCTATGAGACTCATTAAACAGAGCCTGATGCTGACCAATTAAACACAAAACAACCTCATTACGGAACTGTAAGCCTGTTTTATTAATATCTCCATGATCTTTTTTAAGGTTACTTTGATCTGTAAATAACATCAGAGATGAAACAGTGATCTCTAATAGCTAACATTTCATACATTTATTCTATCTTCTTATATATATACACAGTATATATTAAAGAACTGTGAAATATTCATATCTGCCTTTCCCTATTCATGCACGCATGTCCTAATGTGATGGGTGGGTTGCTGCCCCATAGCTTCTTAAAAATCTGATCACATACGGGTATTGCCTGTAAAAAATAAGATGTCATTCAAATTTAACAGGGTATAAGATTCTTGCCACTACTCTAGATTGTGTATTCAAATCCTGAAGAAGCCATTGTGTGTGCACTGCATCAGTGCATCATGCATTATGTCATGAACAGGATTGAGAATTATCAATGCTTGAGTGAAACTCGTTTCGAATGCCACACCACACCCACCTATCATTTTTTCTTATATCCCAGTCTGTAAGCAAAGATAAATCATAATGAACAGGGAAATTGCTAACGCTAACATTTACAGTCCTGACTGTACCCTGAGTGGATCACTTTTGCTGCCTCATTTGCATAAAGTTCCAATTTGTAGCTGATTTGTAGCGTACATGTGTCAGTAGCATCGCAAATGGTCGCTCGTGGCCGCCAGCTCTCATTGAAAATGAATGAGTTCCGCTTCGAACCGGTGTCAGTATGAACTCTCCTTTAGCCTGACCACTTGAAAAAAGCCACAATTAAGTATAGCGGTTTTAATGAGCAGATGAGTGAGACTGCAGCTGCAGGCAGACTCTGCAGAGGATCCTGCTCTTGTACTACTCCAGATTGGTCATACAAAGCCTGGCGACGGTCTGGTGACCACCGCGGTGCTCAGGGCAGAATTGACACACTCAGCTGATCTTAATATTGCTTTTTTCAAACACCCTCTTTTTTGTCTCTCTATCTCTCCTCTTAATCTCTCTAGGCTGTTTTGAAAGGTTTTTTTTAATTAAATCGTAGTCAGAGAAGGTGACTGATGCTTGTTTGTGTTAGTGCTTAAGACAAACTCTCATGTTGTGTTCCCACCGAACGCGAATGAAGCCCGAGTGATTTACGTGTTAAGTCATTGCAAAGACGCAATAGGACATCCTGCAGCACGAATTGTATGTTTCGGGCGTTTCGAATCGCGCAAGTTTAAAAATCTGAACTTTGGTGAAAATTCCTGCCGCGTTAGCCAATCAGGAGCTTGTTCTAGTATCAGTGACGTGAATTCCAAAACAACAAAGGAGGACAAAATCATCTTTGCTGTATTTGGATACTCAGAGCTGTACGATACATCTTGCTTTTATCGAAACAGAAATAAAACGGATCTTGCTTGTAAAAAAGTGAATGAGGAGGTCGGACAATCTGTTACATTGTAAAAAAACGCTCTTTATATTTATATAAATGTGCGAGACTGGAGCCGCCTGGCAGAAGCCCCTCCCATGACGCAAATATGCGTCTGTAGAGAAGCGAGTAAACTCAAAATGTTCAAGCATCCAACTATGCACAGATAGCGCGATTCATTCATGCATGTCGCGTTCAGTGGGAACACTCTGTCAGCTGTACACTACCAGTGAAAAGTTTGGAAGCACTTTTAGAATAATAGTAAACTCATTAGAACTATAGAGTAGCATAATTGTAACTGTGAGAATTATGTTGCAAATAAAAGCATCTTAAATAAATCAAAACTACGTTATATTTGGCATCCTCAAGGTTGCCATCCTTTTCCTAGAATTTGCAATATTACACCATTAAACCATTAGAAACATTACAGCCAAGCATTTCCAAACATTTGACCGGTACAGTATTTCACTGTTGGCTTGGTGCGCACAAGGTTTTTACACAAAAAAGAAACAAAACACATCAAGCAATGTCTTTCAATAATTAACAATGAATAGACCAATCATACAAGCACCACTCCAGCAATGATAAGTCTGATTCTGCAGGTGATCATGAGCACATTTATGATATGATCTAAAATCTGTCTGGTTGTTACAGTCCGTGGAATAGTAAGAGATTTGGTCTCTCTTCCTCAACGCCACATAAAGCTCTCAATGTGTGTGCTGGCACCCAGTGACACACGCATAATGCTGTTATACCTCCATTTCTCTCTCTCTGACTATCCGACTTTTGATCATCTATTGGATTTCATTGCTCTAGTAATGTAGAGAAAAGATATAAAGGTCAGAGGTGAGGGTAGAGAAGGGGAACCAGGTCAATAAATTATGTCCTAACTTATCAGATGTCTAGGGGGACACCGGGGGGATTTGAGCTTTTTTTCACTCATGTTCTTACCACATATCCTATATTGTAATATAAAAAATCCTTAACGTGCGCAATAAGAGAAATATTTCCATTGAGAACTGTATCGTAATATTGAAAACACCTGATTATTAAGTAATAAAACTGATTTGTTTTCACTTTTAGTACCATTACAGCTGGCAGGAACAATATGCATTCTAAACAAAAAGAACTTGATTAAAATACAGGCTTTACTGCTAATTTACGTAAATCATACGTTTATTCTTCATTTTATAACTAGTTTTATATTTGCCATGATTAATAATATTAAAACAAGAACATTAACATATGCCAGTTGTATTCATATGTAATCAACAACCTAGATTTCAAATAGATGCAAGTCAAAAGAATAAAATGAATGGAAAACAGCACAAACATTCTTTAAAAATTCAGGCGGCTGCTCTGCTTCAAAGGGAAAAAACGCATAGCTTTTTTTAAATAAACAGTGTGCGAGCAAATTATGGCATTTTTAGGAGAACTGCTTTAATGCCAAAACATGTGCTTGATCAGGGGTTCAAGCTTCAGGACTGAGAAAGACAGAGAGAGGGAGGGAGGGAATGAGAGAGAGAGAGAATGAGGGATGGCCCACAGGGATGCCTGCATTAAAAACAGCTCAGCGGGGCGTCAGAAGCGATAAGTATGAACTAGGGTTAAAGGAAGCAGGCGTGTTTGTTGCTGGGCTAATTAATCAGATTGTGAATGTGTCTGGGAAAGGCGGGCTTCTGTAAATACACTGAATGTGCTCTCATACACTCATGATATTATTGCTGCTCAGCTCAACAATAAAGACTGGGGACCATAAATACAGAAGCAAATTACACAAGCTTGACGAATTGCCCAAACACCCAACCCCCCCCACAACACCTTGAATTAAATCTGTCTTATTAAAATAACCTACCCATATTTTAAGAGCAGAGCTGTTGGCATTCATCATGTGCAGCCTTTGCTTTTTATGCTTTTATTACCTCAAGTTTAGAATTGTGGCTTTTTTGTTCTTTATGGGTACAATTCAGAAAACAATGGACTAAGTAAGTAAGCCACCTCTCTATAATAGTTTATAATAGTTCATAAAATTCCGTCATCATTTACTCACGCTCTTGTCATTCAAACCTAAATGACTTTCTTTCTCTTGCGGAACACAAAAGTAGATAGTTAGTAGAATGTTGGTTTTATGTCTGTAGAATGGGTACCATCATTGCTCGATTACGTTCTTCAAAGTATCTTCTTTTGTGTTCTGCAGAAGAAAGTCACACAGGTTTGAAATCTATTCAAGAGGATGGATAAATGATGACAGAATTTTCATTTTGGGGTGAACTATCCCTTTATTACACTACGCAGCTTTGTTATAAAGCAGTAGACTTCTTGGGGACACCTATGATTTAAATGTCAGTCACAAAGCTTGGCACCTTTCTGTATATACTGTATAGTTATTTAGTAACACATTTATAAATATAGGGTAAAACAATTCAAATCAATTTTGTATTAGATTTGAACAAGTTTTGATCAATACTTTAAAATGCTGAATTACTAATTTGGGATAATCAGTATTTCTCTACTTAATATAGTTATTTTTTTACAGGGCTTGGTACAGTGCATTTTGGAATTGCAGTCTCCTAAACATATGAATACTGCTTTAGAATATTGTCCAAACAAGGTTATGTCCTGAATGAGGGGCTGTTCACACAAATGTTGAAAAAATTATAATTCTAAGGTGCTACTTTTCCATTGTTTATCGATGCAAAACAAGCAAGACAGAAGTATTTAACTCATAAAGTTTGCATCTTTTGCAGCAACTTGTGCAACGTTTTTAAGACGGCATGCCAAATTCAACTTTTACATGCACTCATCAATGTCAATTTCAGAACAGCTAACCAATCAGGAGACCCTGGAGGCGGGACAAGTGTTGCAAGCTTTTGTTTACAGTAGCAAGTTGGCATGGCAACTTGTGATATTTCTGTTATTGTATTTCGAGACCTGTTCTGTTTTTTTTTGTAAAACATTCCTGAGCGCTGCATCTCATGATTTTAGACGCAAAGATGCGTTCAGTTGAACGCACGGTCTGTAACATAAAAATGCTGTCCCCATAGGCAGCTCACTGAATTTTGGTGCAGAGTTTCTATCTGTAGCCACGATAGATCCAGTAGCTCTGCAGCACGAGACATGAAAACCATTCCACATAAAATCATTCTCTTCCTTTCCACAGTGTGTACGTGTCTGGATACTGTATGCACTAGAGATCCACAGATGGCTGCATGTGATTGTGAAAGACTACCATTTCGCACACTGCCAGTATACTAATGGCTGCCACAACCGTAACTCATTATTATCACAGATCTTTATTCATAGCGCTGGCAGTGGAAAAATTATCACTTAAAAGTGCAAACAAACACACAAGCGGAGAGAACATCAAAGAAATCTGGGAGACAACGACATAAAACAACACCAATATATGAGAGCATTTAATAGTAACTTTATGTTAATTGAAAGAATGTGAAGGATGAATGCGCTTTAAGGCGCGTCGTGTAGTGGAACCGAGACAGAGCAATAATTAAGCAACATGGCTAACATCTCAAGTACACTAAAATGCAGATGAACAAAATCTCCCAACGGGGAGCAATTCCTGCGCCTTCAACCGTAAAATGGCACTTTTGATAAGCTGCATGGTCAGGCAAGCTTTGATGACTTGGTCATTTGGATATGATTAGTCCACTATCAGCAATAAACAAGCTAAAACCATACAGCTGACGGCAGCAAAGCAATAAAATCAAGTAGACAGGAAGAGTTTACGATCCAAATGCTTGTAAATCTGAAAGTATTCAATCCAGAGCACACAAAAACACACATACACCGGTTTAACAAGCTATCTAAAAGGAAAGAAAATACAGCCTTCTGCTTTTTTTTAAGTCATCAAAATAAAGCATTTTCCTTTTGTATTGGACAATGTCTTCAAAAGCAGCTTTTGACACATTTTGTTTACTTCTGGGGATTGTTTTTCAACCTGTATTGTTGGCCTAGATGTTGACAAAAGAAGGAATCTTCTCACCTTACAAGCAACCTTTAAAATACTGCCTACGTAGGTGGCTATATATTGAAACAGAGCTTTGGGACTTTGTACAGATTGTAGTCCCCAATGTTCTGACACCTTTGTTCCGAGACCAATCTCAAGGCCCAAAATATGAAGGCAAATGAGGACAGATCTGGTCACCCTTAAACACAGGGATGGGCACAAAAACGTGTCAGGTGAGCAGCCATTAATCAGCATTTCAGTGAAAAGCGTGAGTCTTGACTTTGCATCGCACTGCAGGTGAAGCTCATCTCCTCTCATGTTAAGCTCTCACATGAAAGCGTTAGTGGTTAGCCAGAGGCCATACGCGCCGGCTCTGACACCTTAATGTACCCACATACGCCTCCCATACACCTTCCTTATCATATTCATTTACCCTCACACTCGCTCTCTCTCTCTTTTGCTCTACAAGACGTACGGAGAGTTCTCTTTATAGAACTGATCTGTAATGGTACTGCTATATTGCTCACAGGGAGTCATACAAATTTAAAGTTATTACTGCTGCTGATGGTGTTTATGTGTGTGTGCACACACCTCCTTTCACAGGAGAGCTTGACTCCTTCACCCTTTCAGCAGATATGAGGCGTGGCATGTTCAAGCGGCGGTTTGAAGGCATAGAGTGGTTTTGTACAGGTGAGAGAGAACAGCACTTTCAAAGCCTGTGTTTTCATCACTGTAGCTCTCTGTGTCGCATATGTGTTCTGATCTTGTATGTTTTTGTGTTGTTTCTTCAGTTCCCTATTCTTAAACCAGTAGAGTGCTTTTATAAACCATGTAAATCAGGTAAATCAAGACTTAAGTATCTTTTCTTCAACAAAATGCTGATAGCTAATAAACTTTTATTTCTCACCCTCAAGTTGTTCCAAATCTGCATAAATGTCTTTGTTCTGATCAACACAGAGAAAGATATTTGGAAGAATGCTTGTAACCAAACAGCTCTTAACCACCACTGAGTAGCATAGTATATCCTCTTCAACCAATGTTGAATTCCTACAGCAATGACAACAACACATACATGTTTGAATGAACCCCCTCAATCTCTATCTGTTCCCCTTTGTCTTTCAATCTTTAAGAGATAGACATCTAGAGATGAAAAGAGAGAAAATGTCTTTCCAGAAAGCTGGCTACATGCTGTCAGTGTTACAGTGTTATTCTGTGTCCGTTTCTAAACAACTTCAAAAACCGCATTAAGGCTGCATTGCTAAATCCAGAATGCCAAATCCAATGATGGCAGGACACAGAGGCCCACAGTTTAACATTAGCCATTTGAAGACTTAAAAGTTGCATAAAAGATTAGGGCCATTTGTGGAACACCGGTGTTGTGTGGAGAGGGGTGTTGTAAAGTTTAAAAAAGCTTCTCAGTGGGAATTGGGAAGTCACATTGGGAATTGGGAAACAGGGCTGACAGACCAAAAGCATGAAATTAAAAATGTCCTCTGCAATAACAAACCCGGCTCACAAGCAGACTCGCAGCCAGCAGTGTTTACACTCACATCTAAAAGAACAGTGCATGAATATTTATAAAGGTTTTTAGAAGACAAGCCTTGACTCCTAACACTCAGATGTGTGCATGACAATACAGAAATGATACAGAAATGAGGTTGTGTTCTGTCACAGGCATGCAGACAAACAACAGGAGTAATGGCCCAGATAACTCATGGGTGGTTGTCTGAAGGGTTAATAAACACCTATAGCACAAAATTAACACTCTCCAAGTGCCAAACACATAAAAACTGGCTATTGAATAAAAGGGCTATTTAAGCATATTGTGTGGTTAAAACAGAATAGTAAGATTGGAAGTCCGGCCTCATGATGTTAGTGATATGAGAGAATCAAATCAAAGCTACAGGAGAAGTCTGTACGTCTGAAATATTTATTATTTATAATGCTCTTTTGATTTTGAAAATCGTATTATCTTATATATATAAGATCTGCATATACAGTAAAAGATAATTTCGACATTTAGTTTCTCCAACATAATTTTTTAAGTTGACACAACTTGCAATAACTAAATTTCATATAACTTCAAATCTTGTGTTTTTACTGCCTTAATTAGTTTGTCAGTTGACTTAATGAGTGCATTTTTCATTTGGGTTTGTTGAGTCAATTTAATAGCGAAATTACGTTCTCAATCTCAAGAGATCTCGTGGAGCGGGAAATAGTCAAGCAGACTGAAGGTGGTCACAAGCGGAAGGTGGATTTAAACTTGACTATCATCAAATTTGAATAGTGAATATTTGTTTCTATCGGTGTAATAATTTGTAAATGATATATTTGTTTTAAAAGCAAAAGTATTATTTACTGTGCCATTAATATAATGAATTATATTTTATTATTATTATTATTAATTACCTCAGTGGGGTTCAAAAGGCAGGTGGCTGGGTAAAGTTAGCCTAATTAGCTTCACAAGCAGTGATATCATATGCGATTTTGCAATATTATTTTATCACAATATGTAAATTAATGTGGAAACATGCACCGCATTCAGTGTTTTATGTGGGAAAATGAAAAAAGATTTGAATCAAAACAGCGGGAAGGGCGTTTATACACTGTTTTTCTTCTTAATATAATTACTTTAGGCATTTATGTAAACAGCATGGGATACTTTTTGCTGACCAGTGAAGAGTGGATGATAGACAATGAAGGCAAGTTTTCCTATAATGTTTACATTTCTAAAACATGATGTTGTTTATTTTGTGCTATACCCAGTTATAAGATCATTTAACTATTGCTATTTTTTAATCTGTGAAGGTCGTACAGGTATGTGTGAATGGAAATTTTAACGTTTGTCTTAGTTTTTAATACAGCACAACGATTCTGAAGAAAAGTTAATCAAGGATGGACCCTTGCGACTGGAGTGATGTGGCCCTTGTTGAAAAGTGCTTTTTTGAAATCTTGATGAAGTACTTAGTGCGTTTATTAATTAAATGGCATAGCTTTATGAACTTATCATAGGCAACCCAAAGACTTCAAATACTCTTTTAATGTCGTTCAGATGCTGTTCATGAACATTTGAGCTGAAAACTGCAGTGCCAGAGTAAAACCATAATTGAGTTGGTAAAGTATGGATAAGTACTTTTTTATGTTATGTAATAGATTAATCCACAAAATATGCATTCAGACAGGTGTAAAACACCATTCCATGTGGTTAATTTGCAAGGAGTATTGTAAAGTTAATTTGTGATTGTTAATATGCCACCATTTTTGTTGAAAATGTATTTTACAAATTAATGTTCAACTAGTAATTTATTTTTTGGAAATGCTGCAGATTTTGAAAAACACCAATTCAGTTGTCAGAACGCATTTAATGCAGTTTTGAAAACTTCAGTTTAGTAGCCTGACCTTCTTTGATGCACTTTTAGGAACTTTACTAGTTGGCAGATCTTGATGGATGTAGTTCTGAAAACTTCACTTCAGTTAGCAGAATTTAAATTCAAAGTTCACTTAACTAAATTGAATTAGTGCATTGTACTTTATAATTTGTCTGATAAACTTATCCATTAAGTAACACTAAAAAAACATCCGCAAAAAAGGAACTAAATATGAGTTGAGTCAACTAACAATTTACACTGTAATTATAATTGTGACAACATGTTAATTTATTTTATTACATAACTTTATATTTTATGTGGATTGAGCCCAGAATACATTCAAACTTCAATAATCTTTTGCTATAATTGTTCTGTTGGTCATATTTTGTTCAAACGTTTGTGTAGTATTTTAAAACTGAAATAGGAAGTTCTTCTGGACCAGCATTGTTTACGTCCTCCAAAGTGGTCTATATACAAATTTGTGTACAAATTTACCCAAAAGTGTCCAAAACCTGACAAATCAGAACAACTCTCTGTGGGGAAATCCTCAGTTCTAAAAGCACTAATAAAATATAGCAAGTATTTAAAAGATCCCCTAATATAGCCCTTTACAAAATGTAATATTAATATTAGGAGTCCACAGAATGTGTCTGTGAAGTTTCCACTCAAAATACACCACATATATATTATTATACCGTGTCCTACATGACCATTTTAGCCTGTGAGGAAAAACAGGCTGTTTTGGTGTGTATCTGTTTAAATGCAAATGAGCTCCAGTAATAACAAACTTGAAGAGAATAGTCATTAAGCGAATGAAAAACACTGTCTTATCTCTCATCTGTCTCACAGATATGTTCAAACAACATTTAAAAGTAAATTTTCTTTAATGCACAAAGTTTCCTTTTAGGGTTATTGTAGGTTAGGTTTGGGTTATAATATTTATAACTATAGCTGTGTATAAAAACAACAGAAGTCTATTTAGACAGATAAATAAATTAAGACACGTGTGTGCTTCTGTGTGTGTGAGAGTAACCAACACTGTTGTTTAAAAAATTATCCTTCTGTCATTTGGGAAAAAATGCCTCTTATAAAAACAATGGAATGCCCAGTAAAAAAAGTCACGGCCGTTAAATGAACAATAAATGGCAAATGGAAGAAATGGCAAAA
This sequence comes from Triplophysa dalaica, assembly GCF_015846415.1. Taxonomy (NCBI): domain Eukaryota; kingdom Metazoa; phylum Chordata; class Actinopteri; order Cypriniformes; family Nemacheilidae; genus Triplophysa; species Triplophysa dalaica. The sequence continues at coordinate 8,791,897 of NC_079556.1, read as the reverse complement.
TGTTAATTTTGGAGTCTGCGTAAATATATTCAACCAGAAATAAGACTAACACAGTAAAGGTCACCTAACCGCGGGCTTCCTGATATCCTCAAGCACATTCCTCTCATGCAGGCCGATGCCTCAGAGGAAAAGGTTATGCTCGTTAGCCAGATTAAACCTTTAAATGCCCTGTCATGGGCTTAATCGATGGGCCACTACATTGCTGTGCTGTATCGATCTGTTTCGTCAGGAGGTCGGCGTCAGCGTGCGGTTATAACGCAGTAGGTAGGGATGCTGCTAGGCCCCTCCGGAGACCAAATACCCACTCATCTCCATAGAGCACAGAATCTGTCTGTGCTTTCCAAGCAGGGGACACAAAGACAGAAGGACATGGACAGAGAAGAGAGAGAGGGAGATAGGGAAGGAGAGAAATAGGGACAGCCTCAGCAGAAACCTCTCACCTATGTTAGCAGTACTGAAATCTCTGCCAACAAAGTAGGTGATAAAGCACAGAAACAATCTTTTCTGAAACAGGCAGTTGCTTATATGATGATTCTCGCTGTCCTGCAAGCTTTTAAACACAAAGAAAATCTAATAGTTTGTAATCTAAAGTGGCATCTGTCAAACATGTCAAAAGGAAAAGCGTCCTCCCCACGTTTGCACTCTGTTTTAAGAGATCTGAGATCTCCCATGAACCTCACGGTTATTACTAGGACCTCAAATATTACAACCATCTTCTGTACATATGTCCCAGCCACCCAGAGCAATGATGCACCACTCAATTTAAGGTGAACACGATTCCCTAAAGCGTAGGTTATCTAATGAATGTTATAAATGAAAACTGTCTTCAACACTTAACTTCTGCACAGACATTCAATATTTATTATAGATTTGGATCCTGTCTGTGATAAGAATCATAATTCTGTGTTACTATATAGTATCTGTAGTATCCTTTGACAGAGTTCTATGGCCTGACACACACAGAGAGAGCTCAGATCATTTGCATTTCTTCGGAGATAAATCTACCGATGCTGCAGCGGAGTTCTTTACACTCCCGGTCCAGGACCAAAAGGGTTTTGCCGTGGAAAACCTCCACTGATGTGTCATTTTGCTCTTAATCAGAATATAAATGAGGAAGAGGAAGAAAAGGACCCTGTATATGTGACTCAGACACCTGCTCAGCTCTTCTGGAGAGAGGAAGTGTAATGGAATGTATGTGAGCACATTAAAGGCAGTGAATGGAGCACTTTACCGCACTGAATAGACTAAAAAGCTCACTTGTTCGCTTTTCTTCCATCTCTCCCTCTATCGCTCATTCACATTCAACCTCTCTCTCTAAGCCCTGATATCAGAACTGCAGGATCACAGAGCTAATGCGAGAACTCATTTACAAAACCCTGCAATTTGACCTCATGTATGATGTTATTTCTCACAGCACCCTGAGGGCCTGTTCAAAGATGCTAAGGAATCACTTGATAAGTGCATTTTCTTTCTTGAGTAGACATATTTTTATCTTTGAACAAGAAACAAGGGTTCATCCAATAGGATTTACATATGTCACAGACAATAAGGGAATAGGTAGAAATAAAATTATCGGATCATTTACATCGTGCCATCCCATTCCTAGATTCCTTTATTTTGAGAGCGGGAGAGAGCACTGGGAGAGAGAAAGGAGTCTACATTGGGAAAGTGCAGACCCAGTCTGATCAGACTGTCTTGTTTTTGAGAAGTGACTGATGTCCAATCAGTGCTCTTGATTTTGTAAACCGTCCATTCAGTTTTGAATCTGTACCCACAAATTCATAATCTGTGCCCACACTTTTGCAATCCATTCGTACAGTTTTGCAAACTATTCCTATGCGTTTAAGTACTGTATGGGCTCATATACAAATATGCCATTATTTAAACCTCAATTGAATTTATTGGGAATGAATTATAGCCACAGGACTAACTGTACAATGTTTATGTGTGTGTCAGCTATAATGCACACCTTTTAGATTATTTATGTTTATTGTAATAAACCGTTAAATCATAAGCAAATATTGCTATGTGTTTCAATGGTATATGGTCTCACAAATATACCATTTTTAAAACTCAATATCATTTTATATAGGTATTTTAATGTGTATGTAACTTTAGAGATGGTCCCTAAATTCACGAACATCGAACTTAAAATGTCAGACCAATTTTTGACCAATCCCAGTAAAAAACTTGTGATTTACCTGCGTCACGTGCATGTGTGTCAACACATTAAGACAATTTATAACATAATATAATGTAAACTAAAACAGTATACAATATTCGCATAATCAAGATTATGGATAGAAATATAGTTTGCGTCGGCGCCAAGTGGTCCAGTGGCGACATATTGTGCATCAGCATTTCCGGCGACCCGAGTTCGAATCTCAGCTCGTGGTCCTTTCCCGGCTTCCGATTCCCTCTCTCTCATCCCATAATTTCCTGTCTCACTCTCCACTGTCCTATGCATACAAAGATGCAAAAGGCCAAAGTGTATATATATATATATATATATATATATATATTAGTGGTGGGCATAGATTAATTTTTTTAATCTAGATTAATCTAGATTAATTTTGGAATTAATCTAGATTAATCTAGATTAAAATGGCTCATTTGAATTCTGCCGAAGGCATTCAGAATATGTGTGCTACCCAAATAATGAATAAAAGTAAGTCTTTGAGAACGGGTTTCTCAAGCCAGGTGGCGCATTAGACCAGGGGCTCATCTCCTGTTTCCAAAATGCATCTCAAATTGCTTGAGAAAGCTGTTCTACTATGATAATTGGTGATGAAAATTAAATTATGTTCAATAAGATGAACTTGTGTTTACTTCCGCATTAGCTAAGGGATGATTTGCGTTTAGGTGGTACTTGAGACTGGAAGAGCTCCTACAGTACATTTACATTTAGTCATTTAGCAGACGCTTTTATCCAAAGCAACTTACAAAGAGTTAGGGAGCAACAAGCGATATGTCATACAGGAGCCATAATACATTAGATCTCAATACAAAGTTACTGGTTTCAACTAAAGCTAGACCACTACCTGTTGAGAGAAAGTGGTTTTTTAAACCAATCCCGCATTGCACAAGGTGCTAACAACCTTAGTCTTGTCGATGTTTCTATTGGGAAGCTTCTTAAAAATGAATATTCCCTGAAGCAAACCCGGCGGCTTCATAGCTGCATACATGTTAGCACGTCACGTTTGATGCGGTAATTTCACAGTAACGTTATGTTGTGATCAGACCAAACGCGAATGGCGTGTCAAGCGCGAGTGATTTATGTGTTAATGCAAAGAGGCAATAGACCTACTTGCTGCTTGAATCGCGCGAATGAAGCCCTGGTTATGAGATGATGAGGCGGCTTGTGCTTCCGCGAATGACGCGAGTTGAAAAATCTCGTTCTCGCCCCGTACAGTGCAGTTAAGCTGGTATACATCCGCGCTAAAATATCAAGGTGAAAGTCATCATAGCTTGCGTAGTATAGACCCAGCTCCCAACCCAACTTTGAGAATAGATTAACGGCGACATTTTTTTTATCGCGCGATAAAAGTCTCACTGCGTTAACGGCGTTACGGCCCACCACTAATATATATATATCGTTTGCTTACAGTTTGCTATCTGTTTTGAGTAATTTATGAAGGAATTTGTCATTTTTTAATTGAACTAAACTTTATTTCCACTTCTCAGAATATTTTGGTCTTCTCAAATAACCCAACACAATTTTCATGGTGTAATCGAATACAATACACATGTTTGAACCTGCACTCAAAATACAAATCCCTCACAACATATAATATTTCAATATATTCTAAGGGGGAAAACATGTTAAAGTTACAAGTAAAGTACATGATGAACCATCTAAAGATCATAACTTGCGTCTCTTCCAAATTTACGAAGTGCTGTAATTGATTCGATTGGAGATCTGATTTGTTCAGTCTATTTGTGGGATGCTAGTGTGAACTTTTGGCTCCCGATTTCCACCCTTTCTTTATTACTCCCCATTTGCATTTGTCCTCTTCCTGCCCTCTGACAGTAAATGAGCTGAGCTGTGTCCTCCTCGGCCCGCTGTCTTTAATGAAATCACATCTGCATGAGAAAGGGACGACAGATATGACTGTCAGGTGGATGTGCTGTCAGCATTGGGCGGAAGGAGGGTCAGCCTGCCTGCGCTTGGCACGTGACTCCAAATATTACAGAGCTTCATCTCACCTCTAACTGTCAAGGGAGGGAATGAGAAAAAGATGCTAAGCATCCTGGCTGAATGGCTGTGGCTTAGGACCAGAATGTTTCTGTCCACTTAGCAGGTGATTTAGCGTTGAGCAAGGGCGCCTTTAGGGGGAGGGGCGAGAACTGGTGTCCCCACGTGTGGTTTAAAACCCTGCAATGCGCACTCCTGCCCAGGCCAAGGGTCATTTATCCTAAGAGCCATTACGGTTATTAAAGTGCTCCGACAGGAAGATAAATAGGCTGTTCGTGACTCAGAAGTGGAGGAAGAGATGCTAGACTCTGGCACTGATGTTCATTAAGACAGAGCTTACTTTAACACAGTAAACAACCCCAACTCTCTACCGAACAATCAAACGGAGCTCAGATTTCCTGGCACCTCCAATAAACAATAATTCAACGCCACTCGATTCTATACTACTTCGTTTCTCTCTAAAGTGCTCCATTTAGCTCCAGCCTAATTTCATTAAAGCACACATTTACTCGTAGGTTGTTTTATTGTCTTTGATTTTGAAATGGAAAGCAATGCTACAACATTTCCCATAATGGAGTCTCCTTTAGCATGGCTATTTCTTATAAACAGCATCACCCTCAGACTGACAGATTGCATTCAATTTTGTTATAAATAAAAGCCCTGACAAAGAGCCATTATGAAAGGTCATTAAGAATGTGGAAATGGAGGCCATTTCTACGAGCGGGGAGAGGGCGGGCCGGCTCGGAGCGCTGAATGAACGCTTTGCTTCTAATTTACCTCAAACAAATTTGAGCTCCAAGGCTTTCCTGTCATCTCATCAAGACCACAGGGAAGAAAAAAAGATTTTTGTCTGGCACTCTGAAGTTGCTGGCCATTTGGAAGTGAACAAAATCAGGTGTGACATCAAGGAGCTGCTCTGTAACCAGTCACCCACGCACTTAAAGACTTGATCAAAGATGAAGAAATCAGGGATGACCAACAGATACGTTCAAGCACTTTTAAGTCTAGAGGCCAAACATCAAAGCGCGGGGGTTACTGAGATACACAATTTTAAATAGCTACTGTGACATAATTTGAAAAGAATTCAACTATGAAGTGGTACAGTACGAGCTCACAGCAGGGGCCAGATGATTTTAAGTTGGAAACGTTTAAAAGAAAACTGAAGTGCAGGATGGTTAATGATGTAAAGTAGGGATGCACCGGTAACAGTATTGGTATAGAGCCCGATACTGAGCTCATGGACTTGTACTCATACTCGTAAAAATGATAACAAGAACACAGATACCAAAGACCGATACCTCATGTGACTTAGCTGACTGAAATTTGTGGAGAAATTTGCTTTGAAAGTTTGTGAAATTATTTATTTATCATAAAGTGTTTAAGGTGGAGTTGTTTGTATTTATGAAGCTATTCTATCTTTATTAGTCTCAATGTGTTGTGAAAAGGTACAGGCATCGGCACAGGCATCGGTATCGGCAACAACCAGAAAAAATATCTGTACTCGTACTCGGTCATTAGAAAATGGTATCGGTGCATCCCTAATGTAAAGCTTAACTGGCATTTGAACTGTTCCAGGTTGTCGAATGGCACATGGCCAGCTCGAACAGGACCCTGAATTTGAGATGGATGTGAATGCTGGCAACTTTACAGTGTTGATTTATTGACATGTAAGTAAAACATCAAAGACCATTGCATGTCTCAAAAAGACCCTTTAATATAAATCAATCTGTCATTAAGGCCTTTAGAATATATACAAAGAGGTGTACCTCTGGCTTGAATTCTGTCTCTATCAACAAATAACTGAAGCCAAACTGTTCTTCTATTCTCGTAACATTTTGAATAATGCTATTAATACGTATTTATAAGAAGCATCTAAAGCCCCTGTGACTTCAGAGACCTGCAACTGCCGATATATCTAATGGCCGTTTCACACTGCACACGAAAACAGCACATATTTTTTCAGCACACATGTTATCAGATGAGAGTATTCATACCACAAGTGTAAGCAGCATGTGCTCGCGGAGCAGAAGCGGCGCATATGCAGCGATCATTTTGGCACCAAGTCTATTATTGCTGCACTGCTCACGCTCAATTAAAGAGCATTCCTTACGGACAAAATCCAAATTTTAAAAGTAACACTTTTACCATCAAAGCATGTAAGAAGTGTGCGTTTTTAACAATTGCCATTACTTTCAAAAACACTTTTGCTAGAATCTTTTATAATTTTTAATACGAGTAAATCTTAAATGTTATGCTTATATTGCATATGAATGAGTGGAAAATGGTTGCATTATGCTGTCAGTGTACTGTCTGAACCCCACTGTCATCATAACATTCTGAAACAACGGACAAAACTAGACATCATGTTATATATGCTTATATTGCGTATATGTGAGAGAAAAGCGATCGCATCACAAAGTCAGTCACTCTCTCCTATGGTGAGTTAACCCTTTAGTGACTTCGTATCCTTCAAAGCACCATGGCTTTTTATTTATAACTTGTCATGCGGGGATCTAAAAGAGCATGAAACAGGCAGATATAACAAATCAATCTACTTAAAAGGCGATTTGATGAAGTTCTGGAAGATATTTTGCTCCTTGATGTATTAAATTAACGTAATGCGAAATTGCATTGTTGTACTGTGGTACCAGGCAGCGCGGTGCACAGTGCATATGCTGCCGGTGTGAAAAGACAATGGGCATGCGCTTCCAACGTTCTCCCTAAGTGCTGCTCCCACGCCGCCTATACGCTGCTTACGCGTGCGGTTTGAAACTGGCGTGACAGGCAACAAGAAAAGACAGAGCTTATGTTCACTGCAGATATGGACTGTCAGATTGTTCTGCTGATAGTTCTCAGAGAGGCTCATTGCCGTGCAGCCCACTTGTGCAACATGTTCACACGGTGTCCAGTGGAGGCAAGCAAACAGTCTGATCTCAGCCTAACTGTCCCTCCATTGGCAAAACCATGCTCTGTTTAACCCCATGCTGAAACACCTCACTTGCTCTCTATTCCTGTGTAGGACAACCAGGAGAGCTGAATTTTCAGTTATCCGAGATGCAGGAAATTTAAGCTTCCCTTTGTTTTCCATTTAATTTCGTTAATGTCTAGGAGAAATTATTAAAATATTAAAGAGATCTCATCTGCGATTAATTCTTTCAGTAAATGGACCATTGTGGGCAATTTTGCCAAACTTTCTTTAATGCTTAAACAAAAAAGACAGCATGTGTATTTCTTTAGTGAATTCCCTGTTTAATCATTTTTATATGTGAATCTTCTACATCAGTGTATGCTTGTGTGCTATATTCCCATGTTCTATTATGCTCCTTTTTGTGAGCACATCACCACGGTGGGGTGCTGATGGTGGAACTTTCGTGCAGGGATAATGGAAACACACACAAGCAGTTAAATCTTATCCCATGAACAGGTCTGTGGGGGGTCTGTGTCGCACACACACACTGTAAACAGTAAGAGGGGATCTGTGTCCCAGAGGACATCGGTGACAAAGAAAGAAATATGCTGATTTGTGGAATTTAAGGGAGGAGACAAATACAACAGCTCAGCACTTTCAGGATGCTGCCTACCTCTCTGCTTCATGATAGTGACAACAAATCACACATGCAAGAACACACACAGTAGAAGACATAAGACAGTCACCAAACAGCCACGATCCAGACGGTACACACACCGATATAATAAAAGGTATAAGATAAAAACTTAAGCCGTATGTTTCAAACCATAGCAAGCTGTCTACTTTTTACAGTAAAGGGAACATTCTAACTGTCTTTAAATCTCATAGTGACCATTGAGCAATTTGGAACGCAGATGTCACAACTGAGTTTGGTTTTGGTACACTCTCAAAAAGGATGCGTTAATTTTTAACTCATTTTTTGTGGTATATTATTTAACACATTATGGGCCAGATTTACTAAAAAGGGCAAAATAGCACGAGAGCAAACTTATAAAAAAACACAGATTAGAGCAGAATTTTCTGCGGGTGATTTACCAACAAGGCGCACATTAAAAAACACAAGCACAATATCTCATTCCAATAATGATCAACACAATCTACCAAGAGCAGCACAAATCAGTGCAAGGTTTAGGACATGCTTTTTTGGCCATTAAATAAAGCCACAAATACCGTAGTATCACGTTGTGTGCTTCATTTAAATGCTATTCTCCCAATAAAGTTTGTGTCTAAAGAGGAAACTCCTAGAAATGCATATGCATTAAGGTTGATAGCAAAAACAGCTAAATGTGTCCACACCTTTTCAGCGCTTTAGTAAATATCGGCAGTAGCTTTTTTATGCCAAAATACGATAAGCACTGCCGCAAGCTGTAAGTAAATTTGCCCCATGCGTCATTTGGACACACTTTGTGTTGCTTTTGTATGAAATAAATGAAAGGGACAACACAAACCGTGTTAAAAGTAAAACAAAATGTGCTGTCCTTAAAGTCCAAATGAAAGATAAAATAACAATTCCTATTTTTTGATGAAATATTACAGTGTTTATTGTCAAAGGTTACCAATGTGGGTCATTATCTTTTTTAATTCATGTGCCCTCATAATCTTCAATTAAATCTTCAGTATTTATAATCTTTATTTCTTATGGTCTTCTACTTTGAAGTTTTCACGCTGTGCTAGATACAGTGTATTATATATATACATATATATGTCAACCAGTTCATAATCTGAATGTGCATATGTTGTCCCTTAAGTTAGCCCTAAACAAATATCACAACAATTTCTCCATACAATTGCTTGTAGTAATAGTACTTATGGTTTAGAAATCTGGTAGTGCCAGCAGCAATTGAAAAATGAAAAAGAATTGTGCACTATACTTGCCCCCGCTCTGTAAATTGTGGCCCCTATGTGATTCCCCTGCTTGACTAAATGCAATGCTGTCTTAGATATTTGCCAAACCTAGGTCTCTTTACGCCAGCACACACCAAGCCGATGGTCAAGCGTTGACTGGTCTAGTTTTTGTGGTGTCTTCCGCACTGTTAGCACTACTCTCTCCCTGGCCAATTTTCAGCTGATTCTGACCTAAAACACTGTCTCTGTCAGCAGCTCACTGAATTTCGGAACACACTGTATACTGTATAGCCACATACCTCGCTACAAACACAACACGCACACTGGCTGTAGTCAGAGGTGCTCCAGGGCTGTAATAAGATTGCTCAGCCATATTGGGGTCACAGATGTGGTTGTCACTTTGGCCCCTCATCCATAATTCAGTGTTTTAATATAGCTCTCGCGCGCTTACAAGCCACAGTTCACTCTTCTCCCACTGTATCTCCCTTTCCTATTTGTGTTGCCTTTTCTCTCCGACACAAAATGACAGTAGCTGTCCGTTCGCTAAGAGCGTGTTTGGTTGGATAGTAGGCGTTTGATACGGCAGACAGGACGTCGCGTTGCTCTCTGGCCCACGCAGTCGTTCTGCCTCTTATGCGCGACGAGAACAAAGCAAGGTGACACTTTGACAGCGTCTCTTGCTCGTCTCGTCCATCACGCTCACATTATCACAAAAGAAAGTGAGACGCACGCAGTCGAGCGGCCCTCCTCTCTCTTCCTTCCTCTTTCTCCATTCATCTCTATTTCTCCTCGTATCCTGCGTGTTTGCGCGTGTTAGGGTGAGAGATAAGGACGCGGGGCAGGATCATCAGTTCTGATGTAGCGACTCAAAGACGCATCCATCAGGACACAAAGGCCGTCACACTCCATAATGGAAGAAACCGTGACAAATTCGGTAATGAGCTTTAGTATGTGACCTAGACAGAAATTCACTGGCAACCACGGAGAATGAGACTAATCTATCCAGCCGCTAATGTAGCTAATCAGGGACAGGGTGGCCCGGACTTGTTGAAAGTTTTAGACGCTCAATGGGCATCATAAAGTGATAGTTCACCCAAAATATAAATTCTGTCATTATTTACTCACCCTTTTGTCATTTCAAACGTGTATGACTTTCTTTCTTCTGCAGAAGACAAAAGAAGATATTTTGAAGAATGCCGGTAACCGAACAAAGGCGGCACCCATTGAAATGCATTGGTTTTGTGTAAATTTTATAGAGGTAAATGGAAACAGCCACTGTTCGGTGTCATTCCAAAACTGTATAACTTTGTTCTTCTAAGGAACACAAAAGAAGATATTTTGAAGAATGGCCTCAATTGACGTCCACTGTAAGAGCACCAAACCACCGAGACATGCTATGATAAATGCAGAATTGTTGTGTGAACTATCCCTTTTAAATCTGTACTTCTAACAACAAGTTGTTCTTAGTTCAGCATTACAGTGCAGATGGAATAGCTAGTAGAGTAGAGGGGGCATGAGAGGAGACAGGAAGAAAAACAATCAGAGAGACTGTAGATAGACAGAACAGCTGTAGGGTGACTGCAGAGCAGCGGGGAGACAAGAACAGCCGTAGAGAGAGACAGGAAGAGCAGTTGTAGAGCTAGACAATGAGACAAGCTCTCATCATCTGAGCAGCTGCAGGGAGAGAGAAGGTCAGATCAGTCGCTGAGAGTTACAGAGCAGCCATTCGGGAGACAGACAATCAAAGAATCCACAGAGATGGAAAGAGACGAGATCAGAAAGGTGGTGTAGGTACACCAGGGAGACATGAACAGCCCTGTGGGTGTCTGAATTTGAATATGAATGTCATTTCTGATACACAACAAGGGCGGTGAACCGGGCACTTTTCTCCGCAGTGCTGGTATGTGTGTGTGTGTGTGTGCGTGTGTGTGTGCGTGCAATATAGAGTGTATTAATCACAGAAATGCGTGAGTACCTCCGCCAACCCAAACATGCCGTCCTTGAGGTTACAAGAAAGGCATTAGGGCCATCTATTCTCCAGAAAGAGGGGGGAGAAAAAGCTTTCAAGGTAATGAAATTCTGCCATAAGTTGACAAAAAGACTTGTGGGTGCAGGCCTCAGCTAAAATATATTAAAAAACAGAAACGAGTCAGGGTAGATTAAATTGGATTTCTTTCTCTCCGCAGTCCTCCACCCATCCTGTCTTTTAAATTAGGCTTAAGTGTGTGGCGTATTTTTTCTTTCTCAGGATAACAGCATTACCGTCCAGAATGAATAGAATCATTTCCAAACCAATTAACCTCTGACAGAACGGATGAGTGGACAGGAATGAAAGTGAGGTGGGGAGAGAGGGAGTGCGGCGGAGAAAGTGTGGTATTTGAGAAAAATAAGAAATGGAATAAAAAAACTATGCGCGGGGGACATGGTGAGTGACAGGGGTCTAGATAGTGACGGGCCTGCATGGCGTGACAGTGAGGTGAAGAGCAGATTGAGGAAGACCGCCTCAAACCCCATCCCCAGGTCTGTGTCTTTACCGGTATGCTGCTAGCATTAGTATTTTACATGAGTAAGTGCTTGGCTCATTGTCGATGCTGAGGAGGGTTTGGCATCCAGCTGCTATGGGTCCATTTAGTTAATTAAAGGCTCCATTTAGGTCTGCAGCCCGCTGGCTACGAGCATGTCAATCAATAGAAGCTCAGTTGCTCATGGTGGGGCAAGGCGAGTGATCTGCCACACCCCCTCCTCTTTCTGCACGTCTTACACTTTAGGGCCAATATCTGGGCTCCCAATAGGCCCCATCTCAAAGTTCTGAAGCATAATGATGGAAGGAAACATTAATGCAGGATGAATACAGAAAGACCGCAACTCTTCTAACTTCCATATCTCTCCTCATAAATGGTAAAAGGAAAACTCTCCTTATTCATGGCTGGAATGAGACAGAGAGACAGAGCTGGAAGGACCATCTGCAGAGCTGGAAACGGCCTCATCAGTCATTCAGAAAATACAATGTCAAACTTTCCAGCTTTAAATTTCATTTTATCCTTACTTTAAATCCCAGAAGAACTAGAGGGCCGTTACCACACAACATCACGTCAGTCTGAAGATTCTAACGTGCGCATCTTCAAACGCCCTTCTCTAAATTACCCACAATGCTCGGCTGGAGTTATTACAGCCCATTACATTAGACAGGACTACGAGCAAATATACATTAGTGGATCGATAAAACACATTTCTGCTACCAGGCCATAAGTAAAATTAATTTAGCATTTACTTTCCATTCCCATGAGAGCAGTCTTTCAAGTTCATTACTCTCTTTTTTCTATTTTGCTCTCCGGATGATGTTGCGGTTGGGTTACGTAATTAGCTACGGTGATGGTTAAAAGCATGCAGCTGAAGGTTAAAGCATGGGGTCAAGGTTTGTCTTAGCACGTGTAGGTACACCATTTAACCATTCTGGAGGAAACTCCTATATACATATTAAAAATAAATGCATGTATTGCATTGCAGCCAAGCTAATTTAGGGGGAAGAAATAAAAAATCTGGAAAGCAACATGTAAATCACAAATATTTAATTTTGTCAGACTCTTTTGCCAATTTTTGCCCGACTAGATATTCCAATATCTGGTTTGGACATCCCAGCTCATGTACTGGCACCACAGTCAACGATCAGCCAATAAGCACATTTCTCTTCAGCTCAAGTGATGGGCAGATGGGTTGCTTTGTAATTGAGTAGAAACTAGACCAGGAGCATCATAATCTTTGGATCTGGAACCAGCCCTGGAAATGGTGTACCTCTTATCCATAACAATTACCTCATTTGAAGGGCAGGTAGAATGTTTCTGGACTTCATGTTCCCTCTCCAGCCCAGAATTTAAATCAAAATGTGCAAAAAAATATATGCTGGCAGCTACCAATGACAGGGTGTTTTTGAAAAGAGATTGAAAGCATACAGAGCGAGCCGGTCTTCTTTTTTTCTGTATTTAAACAGGTGTACGGATTGCCAGGTCTATAATGAGCCCGCTCTCTGAAAGTGGACTGCGGGATTAACTCCAGAGAGTAATGCCTCTCCTTGGACGGGTCATATAGCTGTCAGGAAAGGGTCTGTGCTCACATAAGGTACCGCCCATTAAAATGCTAATGCGCAGATGGAGATAAAATAGAGGGGAAATAAAAACACCCCACCTTAGTGCTGTGTCTGCAGTGTTACACAGACTCCCGCACGTGGGTCTTCTGATCCCCATCCTCCTGGTATAATTTAATCAGGGGGATGAATGGACGAGATCGCTTACCCTCTCCATTTCTTAAAGCACTTGATCAGATTAATTGATTGACCCCCTCCCCACTCCGCAGCATAACAGCGGAAATCAAGTTTACATTGATATTTTCTATTAAATGCTTCTTCGATTTAACACCCATGCCATCACTCTTGATATAAAAATTACATAGAAAAAAGGAATGAATAACAAAGGATGATGGGAAATAAAGAATTTTCCGCCTCTGCCGGTCTTCCCGTCTGGTGAGGTTTTCTGGTGAGGGAAACCATCAAGTCTCAACCATATAAAATTAGATAGAAGGATGGAATGATTAACAATTGTATGGTGGATGAGATGGATAGTTGTGGTTGAATGAAGCAGTGGTGCAGTAATAGTACCAGTATAGGGCAGCACCGCAGCAGACACCTCTACCTCTTCTCTCTCTTTATGTAGACCCCTAGAATAACTTGAAATTGATGCAATGTTCTGATAAAAACAGGACCATGTGATAGTGATGCACAAACGCACTACGATAGAAAAACAGCAAGAGATACAAAGAGAGACCTCCTGCTCCCTCTTATCAGTCTACTGCACATGTTCCTAACACCACATGTCAAACCTTGTAAGAGCATGAGAGAACTGTGTGTGTGGTGATGGGGTCTTAAACTCTATATGCGTATATAGAGTATGCGTACTTTATATAAATAGAGCGTCAATTCTCATACATCCATGAACACACACACAACTCCTTTTCTGAGGTGCGGGGGCTCATATAAGCGAATGCTTCTAAGTCACTTCGAAAAGACTTCTAAAAGTGTTGGACATTGTTTACCTTGAAGGAGAAAGACACAGGGAGTCACATAGTAGAGGAGAGAGGGGAATCTGCACAATACCTGCAGGAATACACTGCTGCTCCCTGCTGCCCAGAGAGGGGGAGACACACTCAAGAGAGGTCAAATGATGATGACTTGAATGTCAAGACACATGATCATCTTTGACCCTCTCCTGGTGTGAATACAGATCAAACCAGCAGGATGAAAACAAACAGTACCACAAAACTAAACCAGAAGTGTCTGAATAGTCAGACAATGTGTTTAATTGGTCATTAACTGCATTGTGTGTTACCCTTAAGTTACACAGAATTGAAACGGTCAGTTCACCCAAAAATTTAATTCTTTATACGGTATCTCTTAAGAAGGGGTTATATAATATTAATCGATAACTAATATTTTATGTACAAAAAGCTAGCTTTTATTTACATATATTTTAATCAAACTATGTACTGTATATTAGCAAACACAAAAGGCATTTTCTCACAAAAAACAGTGTGGGAATGAAAGCTTCATTATGTCTAGAAAAATGTCTATATTACAGTGAATACGTAATGATTCTCCGCATTTGTACTGTAAGTTGGCATCAGACATTTATTGTTGAATGATTATCCTCATCATTTTCATTCTCATATGTAAAAGAAAAAACGCAAATGGCACCTATTCTGTCGAAATGACCTCACCATAACTGTTTTTCTTTCTCTCTCTTTCATTCAGACAGATGGGTAACCTCATCTTGAACTACTGCCCCAAGGGTTCTCTGAACTAGCACAGCTGTGCCTACACATTTCAAGTAATCAACCAGCCTTTCAAACACACACTGGCATACAATGCTACCACTACACTCCCAATCACATACTCGCTCACATTAAAACTCTTGCCTGAGGATGACCTGCACATGACCTAGTCCCAGGTAAGAGATCGCAGGGGGCTGATTTAACACACCTATATGCTTATTACATTGACAGTGCGAATGGGTGTAAATATTGTGTGTGAAAAGCGGAATCAAATCAAGGGTGGCATGCGGGGGAAATCAATAAGCATTACAGATGACAGCTACAATTTCATACACCACTTCCTGTCGGCTCCCAGCAATTTCAGAACAACACAAGGAAAAAGAGACATTATTTTCAAATACACAGGAAAATTCATTTTGAAATTCGCTTTTAATAATTCATGCCAAAGCTTTCAGAGTTTTTCAAGAAATGCAGAGCGAGGAGTTGAGAGCGAGGGAGGAAGGCAAAAGTAGAAAGAGTTCTGGTTCTCAATGACAGCGAGAAATTACGACTGGATTAGTGCATACACGCATTTTATCTCTGAAAATGGTATCAAACTTACAAGGAAAAACAATGTGTCTAACCTACAGGTACAAACGAACACAGTCGTTCACATTGGTCATTTACAACTACAAGTGCTCTAATTTAGAGGCAAAAATGATGAAGATGGGATGGGAGAACTAGGAATGCATAATTTATAAACAGGCCCAATTTATTTAACTGATTAAGGAAACCACATACTGTAGCATTTTCTGATTAAAAAATTAACACTTGTACAAAGCAGATATAGCCAGATATATCCAAAATTGATGACGAATATAAAGTACACAACAAGGACACTAGTGTGGTGGAGGTTTAGTAAACATTATGAGCATCAGAAGTATTATTTTACTATACCTTCCAAGCAATGCGGTTGCCTTTAGAGTCATGTTCCAAGGCGACAGGAAAGTCTCCACGCTCATAGAACTTCCGAAAGGCTGTGGGTTTAGTTGGTCTCTCCCTGAACGCCCCGGCAGCTGGAGGGCCCACTACCTAGGGGACACAGAAAGAAGAGAGAAGGAAAGAGAGAGTGAGTGGGAAACAGAGATTGTCGTCAAGAGGGACCGGTAGTTCTACAAACATCACAGGAAATGAAATGGTTTTGATGCTCTTTCATCCTAATGTAAATCTCTTCTCTATGTGATGTCAGAGGAAGCATCTATCTGTTTTATAGAGGCACACTACAAACCATCCATTATTTAAATTCTCTGCCTCATATAATCCAATCTACAGATCACAAAGAACATATACCGGTAGAGGAACCATGAATTATTCTTCACTTAAAGCCCCAATGAAATTAATAAGAAAGTTTTAAACTGACATCAAAATACGGCAATAAATTGATATGCTCCTACACGCTGACAAAATTCCTATTTAGAAGATATAAGCATTCAGCATTCAGCCTCTCGTCAAACTTCTCGTCCAATCTTTTTATCGTTCTCCTTATTTTTTGTTATCGTTGTCATTTTCTAATGTAATTGTACTGTACTCTTGATTGAAAGGTAAATTTCATATATTTTTGCTTTTTACCCTTGGCAATGAAAAACGAATTCTCGTCCAATCAAATCCGCTTTAGAATCAGAAGAATCCCGCCCTTTCACTGTGAGAACTGCGGAAGCAGCGCCTCATATCAGCCACTTGTTCGCACTTTTATTACAGTATGTCCAACATGGTGAATGACTCACAATGCACTAGATAGGAGATATAAATAATGCAATAATCCAGACAGTGTAAACATTAATATTAAAGTCTTAATTTCACGTTAGTGTCACGCTAGCGGTTGTAATGAATGTCCAGAGACACGATAGCACAGAGCTGATAATATCAATCGATCACAAGCGCAAATCTGCTGCGAGAAAAAACGTATTTGTCCCGTTTCATGTCTACACAGAATTATGTTAAGGCTCTATGGAAGAGATCACACATCACAGCCTTGATGAGTAATGGAGTACACAACGCCAGTGTCAATCACCAACATAAACAACAAGCTTTTAATGACATCACTTGTCTGGATACTTTTCAATAGACTAGACTTTTGCACCACTGTCAACGCTGTTAAATGCAGCTTTGCCAGGCTGACTGTGCCGTGAATTAAACACTATTGGTTATTTTAAAAGGGGGCGGGGCCACTCAATGTCTGGCGCTCTCTGCGTTTTTCCAGTGAGTTTACGTCCACACATCAAATAATGTAGCACGTTCCAATGCGTTTCACTGAGACTTTCTTTCCTCAGTATGATTTTGAAGACAATTATATATTTATTCATTCATATCCACATTTTGAAATGATACTTTAAATAGCTGTTAAGTGTATCTTTTTATTGAGAATCCTCTAATTCTTTTTATGACAATATTTTTTTTAATAGAGTGGAAATGTTAGTGTAACAGTACACAGATGGTGAGTAAAAAGTTGTGAACAGGAAGAAAACAGTGTAATCCAATAAACAATAAAAACATGAGCAAAAACATCCACGGACCAAGGGGTAATCCAAATGAGAAAAACATGAACCAAGTAACGATTACATTAATAACCGACAATTAATGAACTGAACTACGGGGAGAACTTAAATAGTACAGATAACAAGGGCTAAACAGGTGTTGTGGAGGAACTAGATGATGGGGTGCTGCCGCAAAAGTCAATGAGGGACTCGTAAGGGAGCGTGGGAAAAGGACATCCTTGGGGCAAAAACGAAGAAAACAAGACTAGGGACAAACTGGAGTGTCACAGTACTCCTCCCCTCCCGGTAGGCGCAACCTCGCGGGGGTGGGTGTCCTGTAGGACACGAGGAACAAGAGAGGGGAGTCCCTCCATGACGTCGCCACCGACAACGGGAATCCACCACGGCACCGGTAGCTCGGAAGGCCTGAGGGTGCCCACCGTTCGGGAGTACTAGAGGGCCACAACGGTAGCCTGGAGGGTGCTGGCCGCTCGGGAGGTCTGGAGGGTGCCGGCAGCACCGGAAACCAGATGGCCGTTCTGTCTGTGCTGGCCATACCGTCCCTATACTGTGCCCCCCAAAAAATGTTGCCACACGTCCAGGGGCTCTTGGCTGTCTTCAGGATCAGGCTCTGGGCAGGCTTTAGGACGGGGTTCTGGAATGCTTCGGAACACTCTGGAAGGCCAGACGGGACTGGCTCGGAACACTCTGAAAGTCTGGACAGGACCAGCCCGAAATACACTGGTAGGCCGGATGAGACCGGCCCGGAACAACTGGAAGGCCGGACGGGACCAGCTCAAAGAAGAGCTGGAGAGTGGGGTCTGGTGGCTGGGCAGCGGGCTCTATGAATCCCAGATTACTGCGGGCATCCGATATGGTTCGGGGTGAAGTTAGCTGGGACGCTCAACGCATGTCTGCATGGGACCAGATGATGATCGATCCCATCCAGGATGGTCTCGCTCACACAGAGGTGAGAGCCCATTATCCATCAGATAAGATTGATAAACTCAACCATTGGTCTGTTCCTGAACTCAGGTGCCAGACTCCAATGGGAGTCATCATCCAGTCCCATTAAAATACATGTCCCAACTCACCTGACGACTCAGTTCGACGAAGTCCACCACATATCTCTCCAGAGGATGGCCATCCTGGCTGAGATGGTATCTGAGATTGTCCTTTGGAGAGATGTTGAGCCGCAAGGAATCCATCATTTTTAGAGGATGGTTATTCTGTAACAGTCCACTGATGATGGTGACACGGAACGGATAGTGAGTAAAAAAGGTTTAATAAAAAGGTGTGAACAAAAACAAAACAGGGTAATCCAATAAACAAAACATCCATGGAACAAGAAAACATGAAGAGCAAAAACATCCACAGAACATGTTATAATCCAAATGTGCAAAACATTAACCAAGTACCATTACATTAATAACCAACAATGAACTGAACTACGGGGAGAACTTAAATAGTACAGAAAACAAGGGCTAAACAGGTTATGGGGATGATCTAGAATCTAGATGATGGGTTGCAGGTGCAAAACTCAGTGAGGGAGTGTGGGAAAAGGACATCCTTGCGGTAAAAACGTGGAAAACAAGACTAGGGACAAAAGGGAACGTATCAGTAAGCCAATATTTGCCACATTATCTTGTGTCTGTCCCCTACCAGGCATCATTAATTCACTAAGTTTACAATAACTCCATATCACATATTATATCAACATCCAGTTTGATCAATGATCCGATTTTTATTCCAGGACTTAATAAATAAAAAATACATGTCTTAAATTTGTGAAAATTCAGTCCAAATTACCCTGATTGAAAAAGCACAAAAACATTTGCCATAAATTGTCACAATATAACACATAAACTGAAAAAGTGTCAGAGGCCAATGCCAAAGACTTGTTTATACGGAGAAACACATAAAACCCCTGCAGTAAGATTGTGGCAGCCTGGGGCTTTGCTGCAGGCCTCAGAATTAAACCCTGACTTTAGCTGAAAAAAAATAAAACACTACTGTGACTTATACACTGATGCTGTTTGTTGAACTGAAGTGCTATAGTTGTTTAAATTTAAATTAATGAATAAAGCAACTACGCTCATAAAAGAGCAAATGTTTTGAATACTGGTCGCAGCATGCTGAGGTTTCCCTATTGGGCTTTTATAGCTTAACGGTCGTTGACCAAACCTTACTGTTGCTAGTAAAGCTTGTCAACTTTCATGGTCTTTTCAGTAGGTTTTGCTAGTTAACCATCAAGAATAGCACCAACCAGCAATGACAAACATAAACCAGCCTATGCTAAAGATCTTATAGGAGAAACTTGAATAGATTCTGAAAGACTGGCTATTGAAACACTCAGACTAATATTAATTCATGTGTATACAAAACCACAGAGTTCAAAAGTGGCTTTGAAACCAGAATTAATGGCAACCCATGGTCTAAGCTATCTTTGACTAACACATTTTAGTCTCTAGAATCTTGTTTTGTTTATGCTTTGTTTAAGCCTCCTTTGAACAGCATGCTCTCTCTCTGGACATAAAGGAACAGTTTACCCAAAATATGAAATTTCTCTCATCGGTACTCATTTTAATGGCACAAATGTACTGTTTGATTTGGCTTCTTTAGCAAAAATGCTCTCTGTAATCTACACTTACATGGGACGTGGTAAAGATCCATAAAACACATACTAAATCTATCATGATCCAATTAACTCTAGTGAGATTATATGTCTTCTGAAGCGAAACAACACATTTAAGAGAGAACAATTTATATTTTAAACTTTTTTTAGCAAACAGACACTGTACATTGCGTGTCCATAGTTACATCCAGAAAATCAGTTCAAATATGGCATATCGTTTGTCTGTGTCTGGTTACCAAATATGAATTTTATAACAAAACATGTAGAACAAATGAGATTCAATGTTATTTACTGTATGTGCTGCTGTGTTTAAACAACTGTATATGCAAAAAAATGTAACTCAATTGTGAAAACCTGAATAGCTTCGATGTACACAAGCCCTTTAAAAAACGTCAGTCAGGTACGTAAAACCGGTGTCAGCCTCTCAAAATTATTTATTTAGAGTGAGGAAAAAAGTTAACATGTGTCAATCATTCTGTGATGAACTCCAGATAAAGACAGTCAAGTGAGCACTTCCTGTAAGCGAAGGAAAATGATTCCATCTGCAGTTGAACTTAGATCACACACACCTCAGAAGGGGAGTGAGCTGTGAGTCCTCAGCCATCTCTTTCTATGATAGCCGTGTTTCAATCACTGGAAACGGCTCTACCTCAGAAAGGGCGAGCAGCTCATTAATCCTCAGACTGACTTCACTTTGGAGATGCTGTAATTCCATGAAGGTGATCAATCACTTGCCCGAGCTGAGGCCACATCTCTCTTTCTCTCTCTGGGCTCCTAAACTGCTCCTGAGAGGCTCTGATGGATGCTGGGTGAGAAGCTGCGGCTCTCTGCTTGGCAGGTGAAACCTGCATTACAATTTCCACTGCTCGCTCGCTCTCTCTCTTTCCTGCTTCTCTCACAGGACACATTCCCCTGACAATATCATTCAATTTCTTACAATGTATGTGTGTGCGTGTGTGTGAGTGGCTGGTGACTCACCAGGTTTAGTAGAAAAAACTGAGACTGCTCTGATAAGGTCAGACTGCACACAACCGCTGCAGGCAACTAAATTACCTCCCTTTATTCATGGAGCACGCACCTCACACACACACACATTCACCCATCCCTCCGCAAATACACTAAAAAAAGTTATTTTACGATGCTGTTCACTTCATTCAAACAATTAATTTGGTTTTAACACCATTGTAATAAGTTTTATGTTCAAACACAATTGCATTTTGTTAAACGGACAAATAACAGAAATGCTTTGGCTTAACAAAATGTTTACATTTTAAATTAACATGTTTTAATCAAGTAGATCAAAATATAATTTGATGCTTGATCAATTTACTTAAACAATATATAAACAATGTGGTAAAGCATCTGCTTGGGTTAAGGACCTACTAACCAGATTTTCAAAAAAGCATGTACTTGGGGTATGCCGTTAGTGTAACAAAACCAACTTCTGGCTGTAAAAGCAATATTTATCTTATTTAGTGCGTGTTAACAATAACCGCTATATCAGAAAATATCTTACATTAATTTAACTTTATTAAATTATGGACAGTGGTTCCACGTAATGGAAACATGTTATCTCTACTTAAATACTTTTAGTAGGATGAACTTAATTGATTCATGTTATTTGGACATGATTTGGACATGGTTGTTTAAGTTTACTCAGTTCAGTTTAGTTCATCATACATAAGTATCTGAGTAGAGATAACATATTTCTGTAGTGTGGAAACACAGTCCATAATTTAATTAAGTTAGTTAAAAGTATCTTTTTTTGAGTGTACAAAAAGACGTGACCTGAAGGGAAGTTCCCAAAAAATCGGCAAGGGCAGACGATAGAAATAAATGATGGGATCATACAGAGGAAATCTCAAACAAAAATCTGTCTCTCTATCTTTCTGTCTGTCCTTATCATCTTTAATGACTCACACGATGAAGAATGATTTGTACAAAACAATGCACAAGCAAGTGGGGAAAAACAAGTGTGGGCTGCTTGATAGAGTGATGATGTCCATAAAATCACAGAAGCTTTTAGCTCTTTTTTCTACGGTCTCTCCTACATAATAATCCAATTTACACGTGGCAGACGGACATTGCATAACGTTTCCACCGCAAGTGAGATGTTCAATGAGAACAACAGCCTTCTGTGATGGTGATAACATGCTAAAATAACACCATGTATACAGATTTCTGGTGTTTTTTTTGTTTGTAAATATCTTGTATTTTAAAGCTTTAATTCTTCTTCAACATACACTGAAAGTCAAATAATCGTTTTTTGCATAAATTTTGTGCCTTTATTGAATTGTATGTTATCTCATTCTTTTCAGCAAAATCTGATTGATCTGGATCTCATTTGAGATATCTAGTACATCAACCGCTCTCACTTTTCTGGGGAGGAAATATGTAAATCATTTTTTGCCGTCAAGTGAACTGGAGTCTAAAGTCGTGTTTAGAGCTTAATGTAACACTCTTCCCCGCTGGTAGACTGCAGAATACTAGTCAGTGTGTTGCCCTTGTGAGAAGACGGAGCTCAAATGAGTCACTTCTGATTGTGATAAAAAATGACAACACACGGGCAAAGATGCCAACATACACCACATCAAAATTTGCTTCAGAGAACAAGGAATAAAATAAACAACATGTATTCAATAATGAATGTAAAAATGAGGTACAAATGGGAAAATATTCTATTATGGATTTAACAAGCTTAAAGTGAAAGTTCAAGCCAAAATTAAAATTCTGTCATCCAAGCACAGAACACAAAAGAAAAAGCCGAACAGCCATTCACTTCTATTGTATGGACACAAAACCAAGTGATTGGGTGCCGTTTAATAACATTCTTCAAAATGTATTCATTTATGTTCTGCGGTAGATAAAAATTATTCAGCTTTAAAATGACAACAGATTGAGTAAATCATGACAGAATTTTCATTTTTGGGTAAACTATCCCTTAACAAAGCAGCATACTGTACAGGCCATAGTGTAAATCTTTGAATCTGATGATACAGTACATACAGTATAGCCTACATTTCCTCAGCTGTTTTTGTTTGTATATATATATATATTTTCATTTTTTAATAACCACAACACTCTAAATTCAAGAAATTTCAAGAAATAGTCACAGCAAAAATATCCTCCTTAAAATCCCCTATTTGCATATTTGAACTTTTCCAGTAAACCTCTCTTCCATAATCTTATAATCCTATAAATACCACCTTCACTCTGTGCTTGCAGTAGTTCTCTTAAACCTGACTTGCGATGAGTTTTGGGGTGGAATTTTTTATTTACAGTTCATAGCTATGCTATCATTTTCTCAGCTGATTCTCCTAATATTTCTCAGGAAAAAAAATATTTGTTTAAATAAATTTAGACCATGGAGCTATACAATTACTGCTAAAATAATCTGGGTTTGGATACATTTGATTAGAAATGTTTGAATTGAGGTTAAAATCTTTATTAATGTTGATCTCTAAATATAGAATTTGAATCAGAGTTTGTTACATTGTTGAGATCTGTTGATGTCTACATTTGTCTCATATATTTTTTTAGGATCTGATACACAATTTATTTTTACATAAAACAAAGAGCTTATTAGGGTTAGTGTTGTGAGCTATGAAACGGCAACATTTTTAACAATAAAACTATCCTCTGGGAAATCATGATATTTCATATAGGTTTTTTCTATTTTATCTTTTTATTTGTTTACCTGGGGTTTAGTGTCTCTGCAGACACTAAAGTGATTTACAGCCATAAGATATTTGTTGTCTCAAAGGCGAAAAATTATATGTAGAGCCACTCTGTGAACATTCTAGTTTAATGAAAGGAGGTATATTGTTGTGTTCACATTCCACAAGCAATGCTGGTGTATAGAGGCAAGATGTGTGGAAGATCTTCTCGTTCACACATGCACATACACACACACACACAAAAACACGAACGCACACTGATGCTGATCTGTGTTTTTTGCTTGAGTAATCACAACAATTAATTGTAGAGGACCAATATCTGAAAAGCCTGATTATCAAATTCAGTGTTTGCCAATGCATCTTAATGCAGTCTTGTCACTAATACCTACTGTAACTGGGCCACTTCATTTCACAGTTTCTGCACATACAAGAGGAGAACTTTGTAAAGAACTGATAGGTCAATGATAGGTGTTCCAATTCTGTGAAAGGCTGCAGAGTTTTCTTAGGCAAACAGACATCATGAGGGCCTTTTTTTATGAACCTGCCACCTGGTGAATGGACAGACCCAAATCAAGTTCCAGAGACTGTTCTGCACAGGGAATCAATCTGAATCTTTGCAGATCTGATGGCTACTTATCTATTCAGACTGTGCGCTCTGAGCTGAAGCTCTCCTGGGCAAAATACCCAAAATCCTGAAACTGTTGAAAGAAACCCAGAAAGAGGATGTGACTAAAACTGCTTATATCCTGATTTCTCTCTCACTTTCTTTTTCTCAATCTGTCTCTCTTAATATCTATCTCTTTAGGCTAAGCACTAACACCTAACATCCTTGGAATGTTTTGCATCTGTAAAGGAATAGAGGCGGTGAGCGAGAGAGTGAATTCCTTATAGATATCACCTGGACTCCACTTACGGAAGGCTTTGAAAGGCGTCTGCCCACCTCTTCAGTGGAACAGGAACCAAACAATAGAGTGAGTGTGAACAGAAGACTGGTCTACTCTTACAAAGAATTTCCAACTAATCAAAGTAGACAATTTTATAAGAGAGGAAAGGGACGTTCCCTTAGAAGTACACATAAAGACTCCTCTTCAGAAGAGAAAGCCCTGCGCTGTAGTTATTGTGTTCAAAGGCTGAATGATAAATCGTGCTAAAAGATACAAAGAAACGAAAACATTAAGGAAAAGGTTAGAAATAAAAAAAAACATTCACAGAAAAGAAATGAAGTTCAAAATGTTTTTAAGTGTTTTTCCTTTTTTGTTGCCTTGTACTTTTCATGGACTGAACTTATTTTTCACAGACAGAATCTAGGTGGTGGTGCAGTTGTTAAAGATCTGGCCTGGAATCCAAAACAGCAGTGGGTTTGAATCCCACACTGGGTTTTACAAACACGTTCAAGATAACTTTTATAATATTGAAAACAAAAACCAGTGTAAAGATTCTTTAAAAAAGATTTTATTCTTTTGTTCCAAAGAAAAAAATAACAGCAGGTGCAGAAATGTCGGTGATGTGTGTATACAGTCACACAACTTATTTTAGGTGAACTATTACTTTAAGCAAAGCACTTAAACCCAGGCCACCCCATAGGGATTGTGCCTTTAATAAATGTATTGGAAGTCAATTTGGATAAAAGTGTCTGCCAACTGGCAACTTACAGTAAACACCAGAGGAGGCAGTCTTAAAGAAACAAACTGCAACGCGACACCATATCCCATGAATTATAACTACTCTCACCCATTCCAAAAGGTCGGTTCAACATGATGCGGATGCACTTCTTATGGATTTTAAAGAAAAATGTAAGAGGAAGGACACAGTAGCATATTGTCATCATGTGGCAAACTTTTCCTGAGCGTATTGATTTCCATCTTACAAGGTCTCATGTGTAAAGAGGATGTAGGCAGTCACAAGGCCTTAAGCTAAATAAGAGCCCATTACACCTGGTTTAGCCTATAGCTGTGACCCTGAGACGAGTCACTGTTGTTTGTTTTCACATCATCCTCACAGATGTCTGCACCAACAGGCGCATCCCCCCAAACTTTATTGTTCTTCCTTTTCCTTTCCTTACTATTATTTAATTTGATTTTCGTTTAAAATCATGCCTTACACATAGCCAGGATAATGTTCCCTGTTCTAATTTCAGCATTTTTAAACCAAATTCTATTTGCTTGTAACCTTCCAAATTGTGTTGAGAATAAATGTCTATTCACCATTTCAAAGAACAGGTGATATTGACGTTTTCCCTTTCTGCCAAACGGTTGCAGGTCCTCTTATCTGAAGAGCGGCTAGCATATGTTACGTATCGATTGTCTTTTGTCTGCCTGGCACTAACCCCTATTGACAAATGCATCCAATCATACTTTCCTAAGCACGCTGTCCATGAACACAGAATCGAATCCCAATCATGGGTCACAGATGCTATCTAACGGTTTTATCTGAGTTGTGCTTTAACTCAAACCATTTCCTCTCTGTGCAACTGTCAATCATATTGGTCTCATCCTGGGCATCACCATCCCTCTCAATAAGTCAAAAACTCAAACTGATCTCATCTATTTTAAGTATACACAAACAAAGCCTAATTAGTTGCACATTTTGTGTTAAATTGGAGGGGCCAAGACTTTGTCTGGGGTGGTCAACTGTCCCATATATTGAGCCTTCCTGATTTGTCCCGTACGTGACTTCCCATGTCCCGTTTACTGACTGATCTTACCACTGATTTAAGCAGCAGCAGCAACGATCACGACACTTGACTTGAGAACGATTACCAACGCCTGTCATCCAATCACAGCCCCCGTCACGCATCAGTTTACGTTAAGTAAGTGAGGCTTTGTTTCGGAATCGGCAAAGCATGCATATGACACTCTCACGCTCCCTCAGACATCGGCGTCACACACTCGCATGCAAGCACACAGACGCGCGCACAAAGCAGTGGTGTTGACCAACCTATATGACAGAAAAAGCGCAGAGCAACAGTTTAGTATGTCTGTACATATGCACATAGTTTGTTACCCAGACATTTTATTAATTTATGTCTTAGAACACAAATGGAAAATATGTAAATGAGAACGGCTTCATTTGGCATTAAGTTGTATTAAGATACTATACAGTAATGTATGTATGTAACCGTTCAGAGAGAAAACGCAATTAGCACTGTTGCATGGGTAGAAGATGAGGGACTTTGATGAAATCAAGCCATGTGGCAATGGTTAAACTTGTGCAACACAAAGACATTTTTCCATGCACTTTCTTTTCCTGCAGTGTTTCACTGGGTAACCCCACCCAATGCACCCATCATTATATCTTATTGGTCCAAAATTTAATTCAACCCTAAACTAAAATAAAGCTTGATGGAGATAACATAACATGTTTAAAATATAAAATTATGTGATTTAACCTAAAACCATTTGATAAAATGTTATAAACGGATATCATTTATTTTCAAACAGATGACATTTTAATAGAGGTGGCACGACGTTGTCTGCAAATTTCCACTATTTCTTAACTCCACAGTAAAGGTCACAGAGACCCTGAGAGTCACACACAAAAAAGTCTTTTGACTTCTCCCCATTATCCATTCATCTATAAAGCCGCGTTTCATAAGCAGGAGCTTTTGGAGATAAACTATAAAGCGTCTCACGGAGAAGAATCCAGAGCCGTCTAATTTTAAAGAATGAAAGCATTTAGATTTGTGTGAATATGCAGCCTCTAAAGACCTTATCCACAGTTTCATGTTGCTTTTTGAAATGTGAAATACACCAGAAAAGTGCCCAGGGCAGAAAGGTGAAAAATTATGCAGGCAATAACATTTCCAGTTGCTATGCGTTCAGTCAAGGACCTTTAGAGAAGAGAGTATGTGTTTGATCAATAGAGAAATACAGGCCAGTGCCTGAAACTCGCATCCGTTTCTCCATCACACATGACAAGCAGTTCACTGGATGGATGGATGGATGGCAGGTAAAGGAGATTAAGAATACATGTGGATTGGCAGGCAGTAAACCCTATTTTAGCTGAAAGGATTTTGGGAGTGACGTTCAATTTATATTGAATGGCAGAGAATCAGCTAATTTCCCACGTCCTATAGAGAACAGATCAACAGGCCAGAACAACCCAACACACGTGACACAAAGTACTAACACATTTTGATAAACCACAAACCTTGGAAGTGAATGCGCATATTTTTAAAACATGTTTATTTCCCTTCCATCTTCATAAAACTATATTCATGCCTATAACATCTTTGTGCTTATCATCCCCCTGGCATGAAAAGGCTGATGTGTTTTTCCAAAGGGAGGTGAGAACCTCCACACGCAACACAATACGTCTTCCACTCATCCAACGTGGAAGGATAAATGGGAGAGAGGAGGGCGATGCTAGGCCTTGTATTGATTCCGTTTCTATGGCCACAAATATCTGGCAGCATAATAAGCCTGTGTGCTTCAAGACTCTTGGCATTTAAGGCATCAAATGGCCTTGCTGCTATCAGCAAATCATGCTGCTGACCGCACCGTCTGGCTATACATCAGCGGCCACAGCGAACAGACCAAAGAGAGGAAGATATATGAATACTTTTAGAGGCAGATCTCACTGTATGTATGGTATGTAATACAGCAGCAATATTGCATCTGTATATATTGTTCATAGTACATACCGATTGTCATATTTTCATAGTACATGCCCAACGTAAATTATTTTCCTAATATTGTATTCTGTATTTATTCACACTGTATATCTGCACTTGCTAATTGCACTTCTGGTTAGACCTAAACTACATTTCGTTACACTGTACCTGTATATGTGTAATGACAACAAAGTTGAATCTAATCTAATCTAATCTAATGTGTTGGAGCGATGCTTAATGTCCAGCGGTGTAAGTATCTGGGTTTTGGAGGGCCCTTGATGGGTACATTGTTTATGACCTGCAGAAAGTGATGGACTCACAGGCTGTGTCTGAAAGTGAAAGCAGCTGGCCTGCTGCCTTGCAAGCCGATGACTTAAAGGTCCAGTGTATGAAATTTAGCGGAATCTATTGGTGAGGCGGTGAATTGCATCTCAATCCACCCTTCCCTTTAAAGCACTACGGGGCAGCTGACACAGAAATAAGATGAGGATGTTTTTCGCTACTTTCCCAAAAGAGATAACATATTTGTCCGCTTTGGGCTATATTTGGGCTACTGTAGAAACAACATAGCGAATAGAAATATCTAATTCTAAGGTTAAATGAATACATAATGCTTCATTATGTAAGGCAATAAACACCTCTGAAGACAAAGTTACAGTATGTATATTATATTGCATTTCCGTCAATAGGTACTCCAAAAAGTAAACAAGCAAAAACGACATAGTTCTCTCCCATATACAATAACTCGGGCATGTTTAAACAAGCAGAAATGAGCTGGGGCAGACATGCAAATAAACCAATTAGGAAGTGGTTTCATGGCTGTCAGTGAATGCTATCACAAGTCTGCTATTTTGCCAAGTTAACATACTGTACTACCTGTAGCATGATAACAGCCGAAGACGCCTTTAAGCACATTTTCCACTCTGTACCATCCTCTGAGACGCACTAGATATAACAAACAAGGTTCCAAGTGAACGTAACGTAAATGTATACACTCCCCTTTGAATCCACAGTGCTGAATACTTGACTAAACACACCTGAGTACACATTATTATGCCTACCAAGTACCAACCCGAATACCGAAAAACTGCACTCATTTCCAAACCCTCCCGCTTATGACAAGTGTCAAAGTAAACATTCTTCCACCGTGCCAGTGACTAATTTACACAGTGAACAGGCATAAAAGCAGCTGAGAATGTAGAGAAAACACATTATTCCAGTCACCACCACTCTGCTGCAATCGCTAACATAAAAAGCAATGTGTAATCAGCAAGACAGCTTTAAGATTAACCAGTAGTGAGTTTGACAGGAACGTATGTCTATGCAGATCCTTACGCTTTGAAAATCTGCGGGCGCTTCAAACTGGGCGACACGCTTTGTTGTATAATGAACTTAGCGTTCACATCCCTTTCATTTCTAAGCAGACGGATCGGCGTGGGAGATATGAAACGTCGACCGGTGATGAGCTTGCCATCATAGACAGGATGCAAGTTTTGTGGATGAATCAGCCACTGACTTTTCTGCCTCTAACATAAGGGAAAAAGGCATCTCTAAATGTTTATTGCAGCCAATAAAGTATGTGGGCGGCCGTGTCAATATATTGTAGATTAACAAATTTGAAAGCTCAGTACTTTGTCTATGGTAAAGTGACAATTTAGAGATAAACATATTCTCTATGGTATTAACAGAGAGGTTTTTATTTTTGCTGTAATCATCACT
The DNA here is from genome assembly GCF_015846415.1 of Triplophysa dalaica. Lineage (NCBI taxonomy): Eukaryota > Metazoa > Chordata > Actinopteri > Cypriniformes > Nemacheilidae > Triplophysa > Triplophysa dalaica. The sequence continues at coordinate 8,761,913 of NC_079556.1, read as the reverse complement.
TTACTTTTTAATGGTATTCCACATCCCACCATGCGACAAGCTGAACTTGGAGAGTTTTTTCACTGTCCATTAGTGTAACTCTGTCACATTTCAACCAACAAATCCATTGCTTGTAAAGACTTCTTCAATATAAAGGATTAGAGGAACAGTTCATTCACCCCAGAAAACAGTGTAAATACTTAAATCCAATATTTAGATTTAGCACACAGATGATGTACCATATTAGAGGTACCAGTCTTAGGGCTTTTATAAACATACAATCTCACAGTCGTTGCATATAACATACCCAGTACTTGATTCATCCTTGTTAACCACTTCGCTAAAACGCTCCCACACGGTACTTTTCTTTCCTAGCTTTTGTTTTTAACTCTCCCTTTTTAAATTTCTCTCGGATCTGTTTTGCCTCCATTTCTGCTTTAAGAAATAGACCGTCCTGTACCGTCGCCACGCACGCATTTCTTTTAAATTACTGCAAATTAGCGCCTGATGAAAAATGCATTTAAAACACATTTTGTATTTTTAGAGAAATGTTGTTAATATTGTACATGATATCATCCACCCGAGACCCAGCCGCAATTAATCTGAATGTATTTTTTTATTACCAGACCCACCCGACCCACGGATCATCCGAGCCCCGCGGATTTCACCGCCGTCTGCGCATCACTAGTGTCCGGACAATACAAGTCGATAGGGACCAACTCAAAATTTTGGAAACCGACATCATTCAAAATAACTTGTGTTTTGCAGAAGAAAGAAAGTCTTACGGGTTAAAAATGTAAAAAGAGGGTAAGTAAATATTGTCTGAATTTATTGTTCTTGGGTGAACTACTCCTTTAATGGCTGGAATACACATCAAGACTTTTAAAATCTGAACAGATAAACTAGACATCATACACTTCAAGTTTCAGATAGAAACACACTTACTGATCAAATCTGCAGACTGGCACAGACTTTCTGCAACAAGTCCAGACTGAAAATCTGGGCAAAATCTGAGCAAACGTCTTGTGGTGGATTTTGCCTTAAGTCGTACTGCACTACTTTTATGATGCTTTGTTGGCCATTTGTTTTTCCAGAAGCAAGAAAGTTTGGGCAAGAACACAAAATTTTAATATTCTCTTCCTTCAATATTTGGTTGTACCTTACAATATTTTACCACATAAAAAGCGTACAACTGTAATTTACAGGATCCTCACTGTCCTCGAGGAAACAGTTCAAGGGGGACCATCCAAGTTTTTCATTTATATTTACATCTTCTGAACAGGTCAATGAGCAAACCAAACAGCTGTTTGGCTCTAGGAAAGATTTATCATTTAAACTAAGAGTGAACTGCTTGTCACACTGATGTGAGTTGATGGCTATAATGAGGAACGGTCATAAATTAACAGACATGCCCTCAACAGCCCTCAGCATCTCCGTTGAGGGACCACAGCTTAGATCACAACCTTAATGAGCACATGGGGGAAATTTAGGTCAGTTTAAGCGCAGGAGTGAAGGTTTAGCCATGAGTTAAGGAGGGTAATTAATTAGTCACATGCAGATGCTAAAGAGGCTCATTAGTGATGTGACTGTGGGGTAGAGGCCTGTGTGTAGGTGTTTATTCCCCCATAAAAGTTAATAATAAAATACAATCTATGTTAAATAGCACAAAAGCAGTTCTGATTCTCTTATCTTTATTTTACAAAACGGAGGCCTCACTAAATATAAGAAGATACCGAAAGAGTATAATCTGTCAGATTACATCTCTCAATACACCTGCCCTTAATTCCATTCCATTCCATTTTCTACCGCTTATCCGAACTACCTCGGGTCACGGGGAGCCTGCGCCTATCTCAGGAGTCATTGGGCATCAAGGCAGGATACACCCTGGATGGAGTGCCAACCCATCGCAGGGCACACACACTCTGCCCTTAATTATAATCTTCTAATGTTTAGAAATGCTTCTTTAAACTCTGCACAACTGAGAATAAATTGAGAAAATACTATCTTCAATAGACCAATACGATCTGCCAGTTTAAACTGATGGGCTTTTATATTTGTTATGGACATCTAATACATCTTCATCTCTGGCTAACTTATAGACGCTATTGCAAGAGAAGCCCATTTTAGGCAATTACAACCCTGCCTGCACTGATGGGGGTGATGTTATGGGGCACGGAAATGATGACTAACCGTCAGCTGTGTGGTGAAAAATGGGATGCACATTGTTGTTAAAATAAATGTCTACAGCTAGCACAAACTCCATTTTGAAGTGACAAATATATTTGTTGGAAGCTAATGTAGTATGGAAAGTAAGAGCAAAAATGCAACAAATGCTGATACATTGCAGGAAACGGAAATTGTGACCAAGCAGGCTGAGTAAGAAGAACAGATTTGAAAGGGTTAAAAAACACATGCCCTTCACACACAAGCAAATGAAAGCCCTCACAATGCGTCCAAAATCGCCTACTTTCATGCTATAAAATTGGCGAAAATCAGTATGAGTCATGAGTAGTATATCCGAAACAGTATAGGCGAGAAATACCTGGACGGTCCACTACTCCAGCCAAAATTCGTGAGTGTGGATGGGATGGACACATATCTATCCCATGATGCCATGGGAGCTGAGCAACGGACAAATTTCAAAAGTAAATCACATAATTATAGTGGAAAACTTTAAGGCGGATGTCCATTTTTAATGTAAGTGCCAATAAATGTATTTCTCTTGACTAAATTATGTTTGTCAATGCTCATGTGTAGGTTGTTGTTAATACGTGAATACAAAGAGCATACGGGTCACATGACCATAAAACATGGCGGACGCACATGTCCGAAATGTTTTCATACTACTCCCACTCGTACTATATAGAACGTACTGTTTTAACGACCGATAGGTAGGTACTTATTCAAATTTAGTACGTACTGTCACAGTCCTGACCTGACCTGACAGGTGAGCACATTAACACATACATTAGGACTGTGTGCTAAACCGAAGACACCTTTATATGTAAGAAAGAGAGAGAATCTAATGACAGAGATGAAATAAAAACATTGTAACTATGTCTTCAGAGGTGTATAAAGACCTTAGATGAGACATAATGAAACGTTATGTTTTTATTACCTTAGAATGAGCTATTTCTGTCTACATACACTGCAGGTCCCTTTGCATAGAATTTACCATGTTGTTTCTACAGTAGCCCTAAACGGACAAACTCTTCTAAAGTGTCCTTCGGTGAAGAAGCGAAAACATGACGACATCTAAGTCCTGTGTCAGACTCCATAGGCGTAGGGCTTTGAAAGGGAAGGGGAGAGGGTGGAGTGAGCTGTTGCTTGCAGTTCGCAACTCACTTCTAGATCCCACTAAATATCATACACTAGTCCTTTAAGGCATTTAAAAGCAACTCTACTAAACTACAACAAATTCCAGTGAGTTGCAGTACTAGTTTACAGGACACCATTGTATCGTTCAAACCCCCATTGGTTTGAATACAAAAATGCTATTTTTTTCAATGTTGTTTGGGTTTTTCTGGTTACAAAGGGAGTGAACTGTGATGCTTTTTCAAGATATAAAAGGACTTAAAAGTGTGACTTTAAATGACACAAGCCTGATTAAATATTTTGGATGAGCTATTGATATTATTGAATATTTATGGACATTTAACGATATATTTTTCTAAAATTTCGGCTGAGGCCTTTTTAATGCCACACAACAAATACCAACAAATAGGCTAAGTTAAAATACCTTTTTAGGATCTAACAAGGACACAGGCAAACATCCCATGCATCCTAACAAACAGTTGAATAGACAGCATGTAAAGCATTAGATTTTTCGAATTTGGATACAGGCACTATACTAAAACCAGGCATTTGTACATTAACATCAACAACAACACTGTCATGTCATATATTGTATGCAGCTAGTCAGGTTATAAATACACACACCAGAATATTAATGCATACGCCAGGATATTAACACTTGTACTGAGCAGCACTGCAGAAAAGTCATTTTACACACGAATGATAAACAGTGACAGTGATGTTTTATGATTTTTGGAAACGCCGGCGTGTCACTTTAACTGCCATAACACGTAACGTTAATAAAACTCGTCTAAACATAAGCAAGCTCACCACTGAGTTCTTCATGGTGGATTTCACCGTAAAACCCTCCGTTTTCAGGTCTCCTTTCGGCAAAGGGTGAAAGCTTCTCATTTTCGTACACATCTCTAACTAAACGAATGTAGTAGGAAGTAATTTGAAGCAATTTAAAGTTAAACTAATAAAGTGGTATTATAAGCGAGTGATATCAACATCCGCGTCGCACTGGCCCACTTCTGTTTGGGTTGCTAAGGACTCACTTGAACTTCGGTTGCCATGGAGGGTTACAGAACCCGGATGTTCGTCACGCTATGGAAACAAACAGAAGCTGCGTCGTTTATCAAACGTCATTCTAATGAAAGCGAGATGGGAAATTACTGTGTTGCAAAATTATAATCAATACCGGAAAGCATTATTATGTTCCAGTGAAATATGTGAGTGCATAAGGCATGGATTTGCTCAAAGCATCTATCTTTTATTTATGTTTAATTAGTTTATTTCTATTAATATTGGAAATGTTTTTAATCATTTTACAAACAAGTGAAGCACGAAGTATCATTATGTCTGTTCATGGATATATTTATAATACTTTTTCTTATCATTTATTTTATTTATTGAAAAAATATCGACCTCCAAAATCAAAATGTCAGAACTAACTAGTGATTGCAGTATGCAACACCCACTCCAACATTCCATCAATCCATACAATCCAACATTTTTAGTTCAATAAGACTTTATAAATTATACATGTCTCACAATTTCATGCCAGCTTTAAGGGTGAGTCTCCCTCCTCAGGGTCCAATGGGTTGTCACATAAGGAGAAGGCCCATGACAACACACCCAGCTGCCCCACCTGACAACTGCATTGTGTCTCTCCTGTATCATGTGCTTAAGCAATCATACTTCATCCTACAAGTTTATTGCATATTGTCTGCTAAATCAAGAGAGAATTCCACCGTACTAAATCATTCTACTATAAGAGTTTGGCACTTTTAATCTCTGGTGTGTCTTTGCCTTTGGACTCTTCGCGGCAGTAGGCTACAGTAATTAATCTTCAGTGTGGTGTGCAAGCAGTTTCTCTAAAAACTTCTATTTGGTTTTTATAACTCCACTGAGGAAGCAAGAGGTGTACGTGTATGGGAGGAATATGTGTGGTGTTACACCCGACATTTATGACGTCAAGTTTTAGTGCAAATCTGTAGTTTGTGTTTGGATATATGAAGTTAGTAACAAACAAACTGTGCACATGATGTATACCGTACAGACAATGAATTCTCTGTCATGATTTCTTACTTTATATTTACATTTAGTCATTTGGCAGACGCTTTTATCCAAAGCGACTTACAGTGCACTTAATACAAGGACAATCCCCCTGGAGCAACATGGAGTAAAGTGTCTTGCTCAAGGACACACTGGTGGTGGATGCTGGGATCCAACCAGCAACCTTTTTGATTTACCAGTTCAGTGGTTTAACCCACTAGACCACCATCTCCACCAACTTTAAAGGTTGGAATTAAAAGCTGTAAGAGGATGTGGCAAAACAAATATTTTACAGAGCTGTGTACTTGTCATGTAACAAAAAAAAACAGAAAGTACCTCTGTAAAGCCCCTTTTTTTTATAACCTATAGTTTATGCAAGGTGCAAGTAAGGTCTGGATTATCACATCAAATAAAAAAATAAAAATAAAAAGAGTACTATAAGTATCTTCAAAAAATGTACGAAAGTGATGTGAAAATTTAAATATTGTTAAAAACTTGCCATGTGTTATAAAAGATTGTTTACTGTTTCTCCAATCCTTATTTTTTCATTGACCCGTAAACTGTCCCCTGTCGCCAGATAAATAATCTGTGGTATTTTCAGTGATTTGCTGCACTTTTCTGTCTGTCTGGCTGTCTCCTCTAAAAAGCACATATTGGTCATTGTGGTTCAGTTGTAGGCTTTTTAAACCCTTTTTTACAGTTGTGCTGTGTTTTTCCATATGACATTGCTAAAAGAATTGCCCCCAGACACAAACCATTAGATGCCAAGTGTGTGGGCCTTATTTATGCCATTCTCATGGCACTAATGATGTGTGTGTGAATGCGAGACGGGTTTTGGTTTTGATGTGTGAAGGTCTCCATCCCACTGCCTCCACCACACAAACATGATATGTGTGTAATGAGTAAACATCCGACCTTCATCTTTCTCATCATGGCCTCCGCTCTGCGTTTGATGTGTGTCTCATTTGGCCGTTTCCCTCTGGGCGGAAGCTGCTTCCAGTGACATAGGCAGCAATTAGACATGCGATAGCCAGAAAGATGGTTTCTGCAAGACCATTAACACAAGGAATTGCACGACTCAGAATAACAGAGGTAGAAGTCAAGCAGGACACACACACGCGACAGCTCCTATCGGATATGCCAATCAGCACCCCACAAACGGCCCATTAGGGCTGCAGGTTCGAGTTTCTCTGCAGGACAGCCTAGGATCTGACACATCTGCAACTCCTTCAGGAAGCAAAATTGTAAGTGTAGCGAGGAGGAAACAGGATGGTAAACAATGAATATTAGAGTTTGGTGAACGAGTGAGTGTGTGAGAGAGATTTCAGAACAGAATCACGAAAATTCATCAGAGTAAACAACACAGAAGTTTTTTCCACAGATACACAAAGCGTGCAGCGAAACTTCCTCTCATTTTTCGTTTCATTGTTTGTGTGCACGTCTTCCACTTGCCATGTTTGTGAAAGAATGCAAATCCTTCTCCATAAGCTCCAAAGCACAGGTTGCAGCCAGCAAACACATCAGATTCTGGGGAAAACCTGCAGTATGAGATAAAAGACCAGCTGAAGCTGAGGTCGCTCAAGAAACAAATTCAAAGGAATTAGTCACTGAGTGAAAAAATCTTTAACAGAGTCGGATGGATGCTGAAGTGTCACACACCCGTTCAAAAAGATTTTTGAGCCAAATGGATTTAGAATACGGCTTCCAAAAAATATTATATCTTTGATCATTATGTTGGCATGGTTGTGTTGTTTTTCCAAAATGCTGTGGATGAAAAACACGTCTAAATTTGGTTAGTCCAGTCGAGTTGCACTTTTCTCTCTTCATCTCCGTGCCTTCATGTTGGTCCAAACTCAGTTGACTTCTGGAACACAAATACAAAAGTTTGGTCTTACTAGAATTTCTGAATTTTCAGTAACTTTTTGTCGGGTATCTCTTCCAAAGGCATGCTGTAAAACAACACAACCTTAGATCATTTTCTAAAGATTAGATCCATGCCGTAATCAATACCTTCCAGGGGCATATGGAGATTTTGTCATTTGTTTTGTTTTGGGTTGTTGTCATCCACGGTTGGCCTGTTTTAATCTTTCCTAGTGATTATTTAATCATTTTCTGCAAATCCCGTCCCTGATCCAACTGACTGAGCCTTTTCTCATTTGCCTGAGAATTATTAACTGAGCTTTATCTAATAGCCATCGAATAAACTCTAATTTGGACAGGTGGTAATCTGCTGTTTTCAGTGAACCTCCCAAGCAACACCACATGAAACCTCTGTTTCTGTTTTTTTTCCCAAACGTGTTAGCTTTTTCTGCATGCAAACTAGTTTCTTATTAGTTTACCATACTTAGATCATTACCTTAACAGTGTTTAAGGTCTTGATGAGTGGTTAGGGGTGATGTAATGCTGTCTGATTTTCAGTCACAGACGCAATAACATTCTTCAATATATCTTCTTTTGTGTTTCTTTTATGGGCATTAAACATGTTAGCTTCTGTGAAGACCTACAAATTGTATGTATATTTCCTTAATTCAAATGTGATGGGCTCGTCGGATTTCTTATTAGAATCTTTGGTCTCTCTCTGGTCTCTCTTTGGTCTCTCTTTGGTCTCTCTCTGGTCTCTCTCTTGTCTCTCTCTCGTCTCTCTCTGGTCTCTCTCTTGTCTCTCTCTGGTCTCTCTTTGGTCTCTCTCTGGTCTCTCTTTGGTCTTTCTCTGGTCTCTCTGGTCTCTCTCTGGTCTCTCTCTTGTCTCTCTCTGGTCTCTCTCTGGTCTCTCTCTGGTCTCTCTCTGGTCTCTCTGTGGTCTCTCTCTGGTCTCTCTCTGGTCTCTCTGTGGTCTCTCTCTGGTCTCTCTGTGGTCTCTCTCTGGTCTCTCTCTGGTCTCTCTCTTGCCCCTCTCTGGTCTCTCTGGTTTCTCTCTGGTCTCTCTGTCGTCTCTCTCTCGTCTCTCTGTGGTCTCTCTCTGGTCTCTCTCTGGTCTCTCTGTGGTCTCTCTCTTGCCTCTCTCTGGTCTCTCTGGTCTCTCTTTGGTCTCTCTCTGGTCTCTCTGGTCTCTCTCTGGTCTCTCTCTTGTCTCTCTCTGGTCTCTCTCTGGTCTCTCTCTGGTCTCTCTGTGGTCTCTCTCTGGTCTCTCTCTCGTCTCTCTCTGGTCTCTCTCTTGCCCCTCTCTGGTCTCTCTGGTTTCTCTCTGGTCTGTCTGTGGTCTCTCTCTCGTCTCTCTGTGGTCTCTCTCTGGTCTCTCTCTGGTCTCTCAGTGGTCTCCCTCTCGTCTCTCTCTGGTCTCTCTGTGGTCTCTCTCTCGTCTCTCTGTGGTCTCTCTCTTGTCTCTCTCTGGTCTCTCTCTGGTCTTTCTGTGGTCTCTCTCTGGTCTCTCTGGTCTCTCTTTGGTCTCTCTCTGGTCTCTTTCTCTCTCTGGTCTCTCTCTCATGTCTTTCTCTGGTCTCTCTCTCTGGTCTCTTTTTGGTCTCTTTCTCTCTCTGGTCTCTCTCTCTCTGGTCTTTCTCTGGTCTCTCTCTCTGGTCTCTCTCTCTCCGCCTCAACTGTCTAAGCAGATGGCGTTTAAGTTCAATATTATTAGCACCTCCCTGCAATCATTCACAGCAGCACATGTCAGAATGATTAACATAATGGAATCAAAGACCACACAAACTGAATTCTCATACCAGCGCTTTCAATCAAACAACAATTTGCATTAACACAGCCAACAATCAGTTTTAGGGCCAGAAGTCCGTTTTATCTATTTTATCTTTTAGTCTCTCTCTGGTCTCTCTTTGGTCTCACTCTGGTCTCTCTCTGGTCTCTCTCTGGTCTCTCTGTGGTCTCTCTGTGGTCTCTCTCTGGTCTCTCTCTGGTCTCTCTCTGGTCTCTCTGTGGTCTCTCTCTGGTCTCTCTTTGGTCTCAATCTGGTCTCTCTCTCGTCTCTCTGTGGTCTCTCTCTGGTCTCTCTCTGGTCTCTATCTCTGGTCTCTCTGGTCTCTCTCTGGTCTCTCTGTGGTCTCTCTCTGGTCTCTCTCTGGTCTCTCTGTGGTCTCTCTCTGGTCTCTCTCTCTCTCTCCCTGGTCTCTCTCTCTGGTCTCTCTCTCTCTCTCTCTCTGGTCTCTCTCTGGTCTCTCTCTCTTTCTGTCTAAGCAGATGCCGTTTCAGTAAAATATTATTAGCACCTCCCTGCAATCATTCACAGCAGCACAGGTGAAAATGATTAACATAATGGAATCAAAATCCACTCAAACTGAATTCTCATACCAGCTCTTTCAGAGCCAACTATCCGTTTTAGGGCCAGAACTCAGTTTTATGATATCTTTTCATAGCTGGCATGCACACACATCTGTCTCAAGCTCAATTTTTATCAGAGATTTCTGCATACGTGTATATGTTGATGTAAGATATGTGCTCACAGCCTGAGGTGTGTAGACAAGCCTGTGAAAGAAACATTTATTTCTCAATCTAATGATTGAGTTCATTTTCTGGCATGTGATCTATGGGCAAATTACTCAGCGGTGTGTTACAAATTACAACAGAACAGCTAATGCGATCGTGTTCTGCAACCTGTTCCTTACACCTCTATGTGCACTGACCTGCCTGAAACACCTAGCTCTACCAAATCACTTCATTATGGGACATTGTGGACCTGAAGGTGCAGGTAGACTAGATATGAAGTGATAGTTCACCCAAAAATGCAAATTCTTAATTTTCTCCACACTTAACCTTAGCTCAAAGGTTTGCACTGAACATTAGCAACAGAAAAGCATTTATTTCTCTTTGTAGTATCTTTCAAAAAATTTAGTTTTTATTTTAAAAAGTTTTTATTTCATTTTTGTATTGCTTTGACATAAATATTTGCAAATATTTGTCCAATTTGGTTCACTTGCTAGACAACATGGAATATGCTTCCCTTCTTAGCAGGAAAGCAGCACTGCCATTTTCAAGGCTGCCAAATCTATCCCTGTGCATCCTAGAATGCACTGTAAATACCAATAAACATCAGCTACTCACCATATTCATATTCGCTACGTTTTGTATTAATACTCTCAAATGTTGAGGTTTTATGTTTATCAACATCACCTTTTTTGTCTTTAAATGACTTCAAAAATCTTCCCATCATCATGTTTAGTAAATAGAACTATTGCTAGTGCAACATAATGAACTAAGGAGTGGACTGAAACACAGCCAGAGTGATGCAGCTGGATGACAGAAGCAAAGTATGAAAGAGAATAGAGAAATGATAAAAAAAGAAAAGGCTTGAGTTGATATTTCAGTCTGTCAGGGAGGGTAAACGTGAGAAAACAACTTTAATATAAAGAGAAGAAGTAATACTCTTATATGTCATAGCTAGATATAGGAAATGCCACTATTCTGACCTTTGACCTTTGCCCTCTTAGCAATGCTAGAAAATTGCATATTTTACTTTTGTTCACCACTTCAAATGAACACAGATAGTCACATACCAACAAAAAGGCAGACATGACCTCTGGCATCTTCACTTGAAGACGTAGGTACACATAAAGCATTAGGAGGCTGAATATACAGTACGCAAACAGATCAATGACTCATGAAACTAAGGAGCAGGCACCCATGCATCCCAAGATAATCAGGGTCTATTGAAACAAAAACTGAAGTTAGTTTCAACTGTTTTCATGATAAAAACCTTATAGCGCAACAGTAGGAGTCGGCATTAGATTATACTGCCATTCTGATTTTAATACCAGGCAGGAGACAGAAAGAAGGCATCTCAGGGTCCAGCCTTTGCATCAACTTTCCCCGACGTATTGTATTGCCCTTGAAACCACAAGGGAAAATATTTGTTCAGCATTTTTTCTTAGCTTTTTATTGTGTCGGACAAAGTTCTTACTCTCAAAATCAGAGAGCAATTCATATTCTGTATGGTCTTGTTTGAGAGGTCACAGAGTATATGAGTTTACTGCATATATTGAACAACTCTTTGTAAGTTATATGGGTAAAAAAGGAACTATCACAATATACCACAACTATGAATGTGTCTTGGTATTTGTGTGTTAATGTGTATTTAGCAGCTGTGTGTGTGTCGTCGTTTTTATTCATGGCCTCTCAGCCAGCTCAGGTGTGTGTGTGTGAATAAAAAGACCCACTGGCTCTGTGTTTTTCCCAGGGGTCTCTTTCTCTCTCTCTCTCTCTCTCTCTCTCTCTCTCTCTCTCTTCTCTCTCTCACTCTCACTCTCTCTCATACTCTCTTCTCTCTCTGTCTCTCTCTCTGATGAAATGCAAGTGAACGGGGTCTAGGTCTGTCAAGCTCCAAAATTATTTAACCGTCATTATTATTGAGCCCTGTTTCCTGTATTATTGAGCCCTGTTTCCATTATTATTGAGCCCTGTACATGTTGTACTAGTCCCCTGTAACTACTGTGACGACTTTAGTTATGTTCTTTTGTTACCAAAAATGGCACAATGCTTTTAACAGTCAAAGAAGGAAAGAAGAGAAAAAGAAAAATAACCAGGAGAGTCAAAGATTTTCTATGCAGACAAACAGGTCACTTGAGTGTTTTCCGCACCAGCAGCTGTTTATCTTTGAGCGAAAGTTTAGTAAACCTCACATGGCCCTGAAAAAGCATCAAATTGCAATAAGAACTGGTCTTACATATGCTTTGTGGTGCAGAGAGTGAACACTGCTCTCCTGGTGTCAATAACTGAGCATTTAAGCATTGCAAACCATTCAACAATACCATTATAGACTTGGCTGCAACATGACAGCAGGCGGACTGAATACCTGATGGCCAGAAATGCTTTTTGTGGAACATAATGGTAAGCTGTATTCAGCCACACGCTTTAATGATTTTGCTCAACTGTGACAGAGTTTTAAATCGTCTAAATTAGACAGCGGTTTGTTCAATAGTGCAGCCATATATTTGTAACCTGAATTCAACCAATGTTTCTTTAACAAACATTTCCCAATAAAATTACCAGCTAATTTCCATCGCAAGCAAACTTGTTTTGTTATCCAAGCAGCTCTTAGAAACTCTCACCGCACATGTTCTCCGAAACACAATAAGAGTAAATAATCACCTGTCATCTGCTGATAGCATTTCAGACATTTCGAACCGTGCAGCTACATTTGAAAAACTCTCATTTGTGGGTCAAGCTCAGTTTTCACATATTTCTTAATGCAAAGATTCTTTACTTTAATATTCTTATGCATTGGGTCACAAGAATTGAGAATGCATTTATTTAACTTTGGTAATGTTCACATTTATAAATGTACTATTGTTCATTTATTAATGTATTAATATTTAACGTAACAAATGTATTTTATAGTAAGTGGGGTGATGTAAATTCACCCAAAAGCAAAATGAAAAGAATACATAATGTAAAAATGTGAAAGAGTATACAAAAATGCATGAACGTTTATTTGGAATTTAGGAGAAATATTCTCAAACTTTACTATTAATAGTAAAATCAGAAAAACTCCAAAAATTGATCTCTTAATTTTCCCTAATACCTGTATTAATATAATATTAATGAGTACATCTAAAATGTTCCTTATGCAACATTTTATGCAGTCTGCTTATGCAGTTTGTTGAAAATGTGAAATAAATGTTTTATTTTTCTAAGCCCATCTTTCATTTAATAGTCAACACATAGACAACAAACTCATACATCCACTTGTAATTCATAACCTCCATGTTTTTGCAATTTTAAAAACAATGTGCTTATAACTTCACATTATGCTCTCTGCACCCCCTATTGCAGCGGCCAAGATCAAACTTTTGTGACACCCAATGGATGGGTGCTTTTATTGTGTTTCCCTTATAAAAGCGAAAGTGCTGACAGGCATTAAAAAACATGGTTCTTGTTGTTCTCGCTCAAGATACGCTGGAGAGCCGTCCGGAGATTCACATTTCTAATATTTATCCTCCAGCAGTTTTTAGAATCAGCAGACTGCATTAAATAGTATCTCTCCTCTTTAAATAAGGAAGACATGGACACAAATATGAGTTCTTAAAAAAGAAACCTTTTCAAGACAGAACTCCTGTTATACTGACCCACCCATCAATTGAACACCACCTTACCATTCAGCTCGGATCCTCAACTATAACACATTGTGGTTTGACAACCAGCTGAAATTAAGCTCTCACATGGCATCAACCACACAAACTTGCAGGGATGTGCTCTTCAACATCTGGAAAATCAGGCATTTCCTTTCAGAGCATGCCTCGTAGCTGCTAGTCCAAGTTCTGGTCATGTCACGATTGGACTTCTGCAATTACTACAGGGCGGCCTTCCAACCAATGCAGTCAAGCCCTTGCAAATGATCTAGAATAACAGCCCTATTTTTTTCACTTCACTGGCTGCAGTTGCTGCCTGCATCAAGTTTAAATCGCTGACACTGGCCTTCAGAACGATAACAGCAAATTCACCACCTTTACCTTGACTCACTGCTCAAGGTCTACATCCCCTCCCGTCATTATCGGTCGGAAAATGAGCGACGCCTGGATGTTCCATCACAGCAAGGCACCAAATCGCTTGCAAAAACCTTTACTCATTTGGTTTCCATGTGGTGGAATGAACTGCCAGCCTCCACCCAAGCTGCACCATGCTTTGCAACTTAAAAAAAACAGCTCAAAATGTACCTGTTCCGCGTTTATTTGACTAACCAATAACTGTCCAGTGTTTAAAAAATAAGAAATTTGTTGTTCATTACAACTACTCCTTTGATCCTAGTAAAATGCCTTGTTACTAGGAGGTACTATTTACAATGTTGAAAAAATGTTTATATGCTCTCCTTCTTGTAAGTCACTTTGGATAAAAGCGTCTGCCAAATTAATAAATGTAAATGTCCTCAATTGCACTCCATGTGGACACGAAGACATCCTCCAAATTTCAACATGCTGAAGTTGTTTAGGTCCAAAACTCATTCAAGCAAGTCTTGATGATTCAGTTCTTCAGACTTCACTAAACTTTCTCATAGCAGAATGGATGTGGTCTTAGTGCTCCTTAGACAGTTTCAGAATATCTGGGGATGTTGTTAGTTTGCTACACCAGCCTAGCAGTCATGGGTTTGCTGACCGTAACTTCACCTGTGGGAGAGAAATACCAATCTGAGAAACTTTCAGAGAAAAACAGCATTGTTCACACAGACAGGGAGAACGATCCTCTTTCATCTTGTATTTGCGCTGTGTACAAAAAATATCTCTTGTGTCAGAGCTGTTATGATACACTCTATTTGATTTAAGTTCTCCTGAACCCACGTCTGAGCAGTTTAATGTTTTCATTCAGCAATTTCCCGGTAAATAGCATTTTAATAAATCTCGCGAAGATCAGCTGTTGCGAAGTCAGCTAGGTTTTCCTGGGGGAATAAATCATCTGTTAGCATTACTGAGCTCCTGCAAAGTCAAAGAAGGATAGTTCATATTGGGATTTGGTTTTTTAAGATTTTCTGAGGATCTCACAACAATTTTAACAGTTTACACCAAATAATCACTGACCCTGATAACTGGTAATAAGTAACAATAATATGTTTTTGTTTTTGTTTTTATTAGAGACAGAAAACAGTGAACCAGTAAACTATTAAGATTCATTTTAGGGATACAACAGAATACCTTGAAGTCACCCAACAGCGATTTGAAAGACCAAGAGAAGGCAAAGACATCAGGGTTATTCCATCACACGTTCATTATTTAACTGAACCAAAAAATGTAAAACAGTATTGTTATGTTTAACTTTAATATCAACATGTTTTACAAGATTCGGGGGGGGTTTAGAAGAAATATTGTCACTACAGAATGAAACAAAAATGATAGTTTTCTTAAACCTATAATTAGTACATTTCGAAAAACTGAACGTAAGTCTTTTGTAAAGGGCACTGATGTGTGAACAGTATAAACACAGATTCAGAGCAAGCTTTGAATGAGTGCATGCGGACCGTTGGTTTTAAACTCTCTCCACATTTTCTCTCTCTGCCTTTGGCCAAAAGGTGGATGTTCTTAAAATAATATTTGTGGGGAAAATAAATGCTAAGCTCAAAAACACAAACTTTGAGGCACTTCAAGGGTGTCAAAGATTTTCTCCATGGCCACCGAGAAAAGGGCCAAAGACCTCAATAAAAAAAGACATATTCTAGTTGGTAAAGTGCATGCAGTATACACTCTAAAAAAAGGCTGGGTTAAAACAACCCAATTTGGGTTATTTTGGTAACCCAACGTTGGGTCAAATATGGACAAACCCAGCGTTGGGTTATTTTAACCCAGCCAGTTGGGTTAAATCTTTGACCCAACATGCTGGGTTGTTTTATTTAAATCAACTTTTGCTTAAAAAATACATTGCTGGTTTAAAACAAACCAGAAATGTTTAAAAATAATAATAACAAAATCACAGAGAAATACTCGAGGCATCAGTAAGAATCAAAAGTTTTATTAAGGATCAGAATGCAAGACAAAAGGAATTCATAAAAACATGCAATATGTTATGCTCAATGAACAATAAAATGGCATATAAAACACTTTGATGAAATGTATGTTTATACATATTTAAGGAAAATTTTCTTCAATAAATTACATTAGTTTAGATTTTAACATATACATTTAACAAGGTTATTAAAGTGGCACAAGTAAATATAAATAGTTAGACAACTTAACACTTCAAAAATTCATATACAGTTAACAAAGTGGCACGAGTAAAATGCTTTAGGGCAATTCCAGCGTTATGGATGCGACATAAAAACACTATAAAAAGTATTTTACTAAACCCTTGTTGATAGAACCGCATTTATATGATAAAATATCAGTCTATGCACAAGTTTTCTATAAAAAAAGAAATAAACAAGCGTTATGGATGTGAAAAAGGGACACCGTAACTTTCCTCTGCATATAAACTCACAAAACATTTTAAAGAGCGTTAGTTCTTTCGGTTTCAGCACTGCTTAACCTGACATATCCATGTAGCAGTCTTACTAAAGAGGATTCTTTTCCTGGGAGTTGTAGACAACAGTGTGGCACTTTTGGAAGTGGATGTTCAGCAGGAGGGTTTCTTTATCAATTTGTTCATCTATAAAGAGAAAAAGAGACAAGAGAAGAATGTAAGGAAACTGGCCTACCCAGAGCACAATGGATTATAATAAACATATAAAGAAGTACATTAACATTTTACCTAAATAATGTTTACCTTTAAGCCTGTTATGAAAACATCCACGTTCCAGTTGACTTACACTTGAATAGAATGATCCATTAATATTAGCTGTTATTCTGCACACTGTCAGTGGGGGAAAAAGAAGAGTGGGATATAGTACAGAAAGTGAAATACAGTCTTAAAAAATAATATTATAAACGTTAACACAACTCTTAACTAATTCGACACACTCGGGAATAAGTAGAAGTCTAAAAAGAGCAACAATTGTTCGTCTCATATACCCAAAATTAATTATATCGCATTGTTAACCACTAACGTTATAAGAGCGGCTACTCCCGAGGCAATGGCCGAGATAGAGCTGCTCTCCACGGAGCCACGACCGCTGACAGCCTGAAGCTCACACCTCCGACAGCGTCTTAACAAAATCTCAAAGAGGCGTTATGTTTATATATAAATCACGTATTTGTGATCTTAACAACTACATTCTCGTCTAAAAGACTATTTAAACTAAGTTCCCTCACCGAACATTAGCGGTATTTAAAATAAAAAAATTGCTGGATGTTTGCTTTTTACACGACGCTCTCTCGTGTCGACCTTAAACTAATATCAAGATGCGTTACTGAACTAAATGACTCATACGAGTCAGAAATTTCAAAGGGAAATGTACGGAGCCCTTTTAGGGACATGGTGGTGGGAAAAAATGAGAGGGAAGAGAAAAATATTTTTTTTACACTTTTGCGTTATCTCGCAAAATCTTTGCGTTCCCCCGAGGAACATTGCGTTATCTCGCAAAACTTTTGCGTTCTCTCGCAAAACTTTTGCGTTCTCTCGCAAAAACTTTTGCGTTCTCTCGCAAAACTTTTGCGTTCTCTCGCAAAAACTTTGCGTTATCTCGCAAAACTTTTGAATTCGGACAAACACTTCCTGTTTAGATTAGATAAGATTCAACTTTATTGTCATTACACATATACAAGTACAGTGTAACGAAATGTAGTTTAGGTCTAACCAGAAGTGCAATTAGCAAGTGCAGGATATACAGTGTGAATAAATACAGAATACAATATTAGGGGAATATATTTAATGTCCTGCTGGCTGAGTTTGAGACTAGCTCCTTAAACATTGGTTTATATATGCAGATTCCCGAACTAATAACTAGTGAACTAAAGGTTCTTATAACATAAATAAGACCTCATTCTACGTAACGTAAACAATGAACATGAACTAAATATTTTAACAAAACGAGCCCCAGGCGGGAGCCGGCTGAGACAAGACCGAAGGGATCCTCTATAAAGGGCAAACCCAGAAGATCATTAGGCTACTCAAAATAGTAATTCACTTCAGTGCTACATAATGTAGTAAAACTAAAACCAGTTTAGATTCAGCAGGAGGCCATTAATGTGTAATCTGAATTTGGTGAGACTACAGTGTGTAACATTTAAGTTATTAATGACAATTTTTTAATAACGCTTTTTGGATTTACAGTCAATTTGTAGACGGTCTCTTTGAACTACCCCATGTTTCCTGCTCATATAGAGATACATTTATATTCTCGTTTTGAGGAAGACTAGGTTGTTGATCCTTGTCTAAGAATAATGTGTTGTTTGTGTTATAACAACGTTTAGCTCACAAGTTATTGGTCCGGGAATCTAGTATGAACCGCTCCATTGTTAATGTACGCAGTTGAATAACAGGACGTTTGAATGTTTTGCGAGATAACGCAAATATGTTTGCGAGAGAACGCAAAAGTTTTTGCGAGAGAACGCAAAAGTTTTGCGAGATAACGCAATGTTTCTCGGGGGAACGCAAAGATTTTGCGAGATAACGCATAAGTTTTAAAAAATATTTTTCTCTTCCCTCTAATTTTTTTTCCACCACCATGTCCCCAAAAGGGCTCCGTAGAAATGTTCACCAAAAATGAAGTTTAAATGATTAAAAAGCTGTAAGAACAACGTGGGCATAACGTTACAGACTAGCTATACAAAGCTAACGAAGCTAGATTGTAACGTTACTTTCAAACCTAATGCGAACAGCCGAATTTTGTATACTTTTGCATTTTTTTTGTACAGTAATAGTTTTATACATTAAAAACTCGTAAAACATACCTTTTCTTCTCCGAATAACAACTTTTCGAGATGAGGTGAATCAAAATGGCCGCGAAGGTAAAGTTGAGAAGGGGGAGTCTGCAGACCTGGAGCATGCAGTTTTACGCCCCTGCAGTTTTACGCCCTGTGCAGTTTTAGGACCCTGTTGTTCCTTATTTCTCCAGTAGGGGTTCGCTGTTCATTATGAACCACCAGAACAGACCTAACAGATAACTTCATCGTCTATCGGGAGTTAGAGGTATGGTTAATAATCGTTTTTGTTACTAAGAATTGGTCCAACAATGCATCGTTTTTTGACGATTAATTGATATTGTTATGAATTAATTTAAACATCTTAACATATATATAATATAGATATTGGTGAGTGTAATTTAAACTCAAAGACAATACAATTAATACTTATTGGCCACCAGGTCAATGTTGTCTCTGGATCAGCCTTAGCTAACCACGTGTATGCCAACTCGATGTCTCTTACTCATTCTCATATTTATTTTCTTTATAATTTATTCTCATTTTGTCTCCGTAGTCAATGCGAGATGGCCTGTCCTGGTATTCTTCTGACCCTGTCAACTTGCATTATATATTATATATAAACCATTTCAGTTTAGCTGCACACATACTCAAGTTTTTTTTTTAAATAAAAAAATCAATAATTGAGCACCAACAACCACAAACATGTTCAAACTCAAATTGAAAACATAATTCCCATATGGATCTTGATTTGAGTGGTTAAAGAGATGATCCCATTATCTATTCTAAATACAATATACCTCTTGATATTTTCCATTTTATATTTCAATTTAATGATCTGGATTAAATTGTATGAGCACCCTATGTGGGTTTTATCACGTTTGTGATTGTTAGTGATCAATTAATCCATCTTGTTTTCTTAATAGTAGTTGTTGGCTGGCTAATTAATCTCATTGATCTCGTTTGTAATAATACTTGGAAATAATTAAACAAATATTAAATGATCATGCAGTTGTACTGTCTTGTTATTTGAAGGTAACTTTATAACATGCCTATACATTCACAACAAACACTCAAGTCTTATATATATATATATTTGTATATAACTAGGCCACATTATATTATATATTATTTTTGTACTAAGTATCTGATCCAACTGTGTGTATTATTAATTTTTCAATTCACTAAAACACTTTGCACTTGCAATTGCAAATCAATTGTCTCCTCTAAACTGTGTATTAAGACCGTTAGTAGATATCTACAAATATTTTAAACTGTTCTGCATATCGTTACATTGTCAACAAAAAATAATGGTAACTAAAGATATTTGGTTAGCAGTTTGATTCATATTTTACTTTGTCAATCAACTCCCCCTACTGGAGAAATAAGGAACAGCAGGGGCGTAAAACTGCAGGGCGTAAAACTGCCTGGGGGCGCAAAACTGCATGCTCCAGGTCTGCAGACTCCCCATATAGGTAAAGTTTGTCTGATGCGTCGAGGAGTGGGAGGGGTTTACTCTCTTAACTGTTACTCAATTGGACCCGACTGCTAACCCAGCGTTTGGGTTACTCAAAAAATGACCCAACACTGAGAAAATAACCCAACAAAATGACCCAACAGGCTCAACCCAGCTGTTGGGTTAAACAAATAACCCAGCATTTTTTAGAGTGTATATAAAACATATTTTCATACTCAGACATTTTAAGCTTCTGGCAATTTTTTTTATTGTAGCTGTTCACCAAGGAGTTGGTCTCTCAATGCTTTTGGCATAAAGCAGCCATTTCAATATCAGCGATGTTTTAAAAGACAGAATTCATAGTTCAAATCAGTGATTGTATTCAATCTAGATGTTGCAGTGCCTTACCATATAGGCTTATTTTGCTTTTTTTGCATGGTATTGAATATAAACTGGGCAAATATTAAGCATTAAACGAGTTACTCAGAGAAAGATTAATTCAACAGAGTTTTTCTCGAGGTGTGTTTGCTATAGGCCACCCAAGACACTTACCCGCTGAGGCAAATCAGGTCTCTAAGTATGCACACTTCGTAATGAAAATGTTTATTAAAAACTTTAAACAGTTAGCCTCCGGTGGCTGCATTTCAAAATGCAACAGCTAAACCCTGCAGCTACTCTAACTTCTTTGAATTCAGAAGGTTAATTGTTCCCTTTGGAGCTCTTTCCTTAAAGGGATAGTTCCCTTTAAAGAGATTTAAAGTTATCCGTTTATTAAAGCTATGCACAAACCATGTTTGCGCCTTCATTCCTTAACTCTGTAAACACCCTTCACAAGAGATTACACAGATAAAAGGAATCGTATTAATAAACGCTCACTTCTCATGTGCTCTTTGCTCTGGCATGAGCTCAACAGCTTTTCCTGTGTTTTCCCTTCCCTTTCAATTCCTGCCCAATGTTATTCCCTCGGCTTTCTCAGTTTTTATTTATTTAATTCTCTTTTGTTCTTCACTTCTCTCTGCATCGCGAAGCTTTTAAAATATTAATTATTTTTTTCGACAAAAGACGCTTGGGAGGCTGGGATTGATTCCATTATAATAACTATTTGTTGAGATAAAACATCCTATGTCTAGACGTGTAAATGTTGTGCACTTTATGTAAAAAATATATTTTTATCATTGCTCGTTTTGCTTTTTATAAGTTGAAAGGACGTTCATTAACTTAAGAAATTGCGTTTTAATAACATAACTGTTTGCCGTGGAAAGTATGACTTATTGGCCCTGCTATACAGAACCAGAATAAAAAGATAAATTCACAATTCTTTTACGCTCTTTACAAAGACTCTGTTGTACTTTCTTGTCTTTTTGCTTAATAATACACAGCCAAAAGTGTGTAGGCACCCAAACATCACACACAAATGTTTTTGTAAAGCATTTTATATTTGAAACCATATGACTTTACAGGGAGTTGGTCTTCCCTTTATTGCTACAACATTTTCCACCCTTCTGGGAAAGCTTTATGGCAAAGGTTGAAATGGGGTTATGATTGGGGTCTGGCTGGCAGCTGACAGGGGGGTTCAGTCTAGGCTTTGTGCAGCCCAGTAAAGTTTCTCCGCACTAGACTCAGTGAATCATTTCTCTATGGACCGCGCAGCACTGTAAAGCCTGCTGAAAGATACTTTTTACATAGGAAGCTGAAACTGGCCATATTCCTCTCTTGGAACCATGGGATTTCTTAGCCCCTTTGAAAGGTTGTAGCTACACCTGTTTTATTCAGAACATCTGTTAAATAATTCTGATTCAAACCCCAGGCTAACCCAGTTCTGCTGATTCTAGATGGAGCAAATGGATAGCACCCTTTTTAGACTTTAATGGAATTTCAATTACAATCACAAGCAGAAATGTTTTTTGGAATTTCTTTGTTGGGGATTTCAGCTGCTGTACCTATCCATAGGGCAACCGTTTAAAACATTTTGCTGTTGGCTAATGTTTCATTCCAAGAGATTTAATTGTTCCCTTTAATGCGTTAGTTAAACTGTGCAGATTAACATTGTGGATTTGTTGGAATGTGTTTGTTTATTGCGTTTATTTGCTTTTGTTGCCTGTGGTAAATGGCTTTGTCTAAAATTTCCATTAAAAACTGAAATAGCTTTTCAACATCAGCGGGGTAATTTATAAGCCATTTTAAAGGTGCATTTGGTAATTTTCTGCTTATGCTGCACTGACCAATATGGCAGCTCTCTTCGATTTACATTCAATACTTATGCCATTTTAGAAATGCTCACGGTCAACCATAATGAATTAATTCCACATAAAAATTGGTCCAATAGCAGGGGCTTTAATGAGATAATGCAAGAACAATTTGAGTGGTGGTCATGTCATCTCACCATATAGAGGTGACCCTCAATTTAAAACCAAACAGATTTTATTACTGATAGCAAAAGATTTTTCATTTCATGTACAGTAAGTGTAGCCTACATGATTTTTATTTTTCTACAAACTTTTTTGTAAACTTTTTTTATCAGGAAAGATTGTTACCTTTAATATCTCTCGATAGGATTTGGATTAAGTATTTTTTTGTTTTAAGACAAAATATTCATATAGTAGCAGTTGCCCCTAGTAATAAAGAGAAAATTGTTTTTTTAAGGCTGCAAAGATTTTTGTTTCAGAAGAAACCTCAATAATGTTCTAAAATGTTACATTTGGAAAGTTTGCAAACATGTTTTATCGCATCTATATTGTATTGTATGTTTTGTGTTTCTTGTCTTTTATTATTTATTTGTTCTTTTGTAATTAATATCCCTGTTTTTTGTAGTTCTCTCATGGTTCCTTCAGTTGTTCATTGTCTTAAGTAATGTCAGGGATCTTGTTAGTCACTGGTTCATTAGTACCCGAGTGTTTCACATAAGCTGCATCCGAAATGGCATTAGAGTATGTACTTAATTTCAGTTAGTACATATTTAACGAGGGCTAAATGGTTGTGTACTGTTTGCCTGAATGAGTGAAATGACGTGATCATGTGACGTAATTCTTCTTCTTTTACTGTACTGGAGTGTGGGCCAGAAATATGCCATGTGATGTAATGACAAGCATTACAACTTAAGTTATGAGTGACAGGTTGCATAAATAACCTTACCTACTATGAGTTTTGTACAAGTAAACAACACATGAAACAAAGCTTTCAATTTTCTTCAAGAACAGCACATTCAGAGCTTTTCTTTTAAGTGTATTTTATTTTTTATCTTGTGTAGGGCTACATGCATTTGATAAAAGTAAAAAATGAAACGGATGTGTTGCGATGTGTTTTCTCAGTTCAATTTCGACAAAAACAGGCCCATTCACACTTCTCATTGTGAAGAATGATTATGCAAATTAAATGTTCCTTTTGTAACAGAAAAATGTTTCTTGACTGTAAACTGCTGCAAATTTTTTCTTGTCTGTATTCTGCCTATCGGTTGATGTCTCTCGATGTACACCAACATTGCTCTAATATGCATTGTATTGTACATTAAAAACAACCTGAGAAATTCTCTTCTGTGGTGTTTTTTATGTGCTAAGCATGTTTTATGGAGGCTATCAAAATGTAATCCGACCACGCATTTGGTTTACTTTCACTTTCTCCTCAACTTTTCTTTCCTTGTCCATAAATCTACACCATTTTAAAACGTCTCTTAATTTAATTTGAGTAATTAATTAGTTTAGAACTTATTTGTGTTTTTTAATTATTCGCTTATGAAAGGTGATTAGAAAGTTGAATTGGGCTAAAGTGTATCCGTTAAAACCATCTGATTTAAATGATCTTGTGAATCATTATATAATATTGTTAAGGGCAAATATACATATAAAACCCAAAAGTAAATAAACTGCTGAAAATAAGCTCAATATTGATGCTTTGTATTTAATTTTTTTTATTAAATGTAAGAATTAAATAGGTCATGAGATACAGAAGCATATCAAGATCCATCGCTGAGTACTTTCAGGATCTGGGCGTAACAGTAAGCCATCCGGGAATTTTTCTCCAACTCTTTTATGAATACTGAATATTCGGACATACTACTCTGTTCAAGTATTGTTTGCTCCTAATTACATAGTAGGTAAGTAAGCATACTCGGACAACATTAGTATACACATGTCCAACTCTCGTGAGAAATAGTCCACCACCGGGGTATTTCTAGCCTACTCTTTTATACTGACGATTCGCCAAGAACAGCCATTGTTTCTTGTCAGCGACGTGTTGTTTAATATCTCACAGCTCTCGATCACATCTCACGTTCATTTCTTTCGTTCACTATTTGGAACGAAGATCTTGCCTTCGCTTCATGTCTTATGGATTATATACATTATGTACATATTTTATATATACCATCTATTGTATGCCAAACAAGTTGATTAATACTTAGATATTAAAAATGTTATACTATATGCCTTAAAGTGTCCTTAGCTATAATACAGCAACCTTGAAAGGAACTGAAATTTTACTCTTGGTTGGATTTATTAAGCTGTTTTTCTTCTGAAGATGTCTTGGCCTTTAAACACACACATTTAAAGTGCAACCTTACCGTGTTTCTGCATTCCTTCAGGACACAAATGTAACCACCCTTGTGTGTAAACGCTTCAAGTTTCTGGTAGTTGTTGTGGTTTAATCTCCGATCAACACCCTCACGGGGGACAGGGCCATGGGCCTGATAAGAGAGTCTACACACCACCTGCTACTGCTGCTTTTCTGTCCCGGAATCCTCCAGCCCAACACCACTCCCAGCTATTAGAGAAAAAGAAAGAGAAAGAGAAAGAGAGAGAGAGAGAAAAATAGCAGTATATAATAATAAATAGCAACTTGTAAATTTGTTGACTCTGAGTTTCGTGCTTAATATGTTTTTAGTAATACTGTATGAAATGGTACAGAGGCTTAATGATATTTGCTCCCACAAAATAGGTGAAAGCATACATGAACAGGTGTAAATTATGGTTAAACACATCTGTTATGCCTCCCTGCCTAAATGTTCTCACATCGGTGTAGTGTGTTAACATTGTAGCAAAAAATTATGGTTTTGTGTTGTTTTGAAATCAAACATTCCGGTGTGATTATCTTTTTCATGGCCCAATAAAAGCCTCGGCCTCCCAATTCATCCTGTTTCCATCTGTTAGAATGGCAGCTAATATCTACAGCTCTGTGCTGAAGTAAAACTGAAGCTGAATAAATACCAATAAAACTGGTTTAGCCCCCCGATACACACACACATTCGCATAAACTCTAAATGGGCACCCTCAAGGCAAAGTACAAAAACAACAGCCAAGCCTGTGTTGTAATTAAAGCTCATTATCATAACTGCACTATTAGGATGTTTATTGGAGGGGATTTTGGGAGTTTGTTCAGAGTTTCTCTCCACTATCCGCCAAGTTTCTATCGTAAGTCAGTGGTGGTCACCTAACACTCTTTACACTGCCTAAACATTTAATTCAATACCATTCTATGTCATTTAAAATTTGCATCACTTTCTTCTGCGAAACACAAACATTGGTTCCCATTTCTCAAAATATCGTTTGTGTTCCGTGAAAAGTAATAGCGGTTTGGAATGACATGGGTGAGTAAATGATCCAAGAATTTTAATTTTTGGGTCAACCATCACTTTTAGAGTCGAAGCGTGAAGAGTTTGTATTGATCTTATCTCTGTTCTTTGATAACAGATTTTTACATATTTAATATAGCTTACATATTATTATATACATAAAAAGACCATTACAAATTTCTAGATGTATTGTGGCCATGGTGGCGAATTTCAACAATATCACACAAATGTCATGCGACCGCAATCTAAAAGACTGACAGCATGACTAGACACATGAAAACCGTGATAAAAATCGAGGTTATCACTTTTTATAAATTTTTGCTAAATACTTGTACAAATACAGTGATAACTGTTGCTTAAAAGTGAATATAAACTTGCTTTCTTTGCAGTATTTCTGGTCTCCCGTTTTCATTTTCTGCAAATAATTGCAAATTTTAAATTTCAAAAGATTGTTTTGGGCTTATTCACTTTCCATGGTAGTTTTTATTCCTATGGAAAGTCAATGGAAGCAAATTTTGAAGTGAATTACTCCTTAAAGCAGATGACTCAGTTCTCTCTTCATTAATCTCAGTGTCTAGAATAAACGACTTTGTGAATTTTCTTTGAGAATAACCAAAATATAAAAAAACACAAGGAAGAAGCATGAGCCTTTGATTTTTAAATTCTGTATGTGTTGTTAACAACGTCATTCAGATCTATGGAGTGAATTGAATGTGTACAAGGATTCGGAGTAGGGGTCATATGTGACCTCACCTGTAGCAGAGCCTGGATGAATAAAATTAAC
Source organism: Triplophysa dalaica (assembly GCF_015846415.1). Lineage (NCBI taxonomy): Eukaryota > Metazoa > Chordata > Actinopteri > Cypriniformes > Nemacheilidae > Triplophysa > Triplophysa dalaica. The sequence continues at coordinate 8,735,616 of NC_079556.1, read as the reverse complement.
CTGAATAGTTTAGACAGACAGTGTATATATGTCTGTTCTCTGGGGCAGTGGTTGTGTGAATGTGTGGGTCTATGTGCTAAAGTTTATAGCGTGCTCCCACTGCACACATGAACATCACAGGTCACACTCACTGTGACAACAACATGTCACAATTCAGCTCTCTCTATCTCTCCCCTGAATAGCACCTTTGATTTTTATTCAAATATTAACTTGCTCATGTTCATTTTCAGCAGACTGTTCAGTAGTTCATTTCAATTTCAGTTAGTTTGTCTTTTTGTTGCAGTATTATTCAACGCTTGTGCTAGGTATTCCACGATGGCCAATCGATCGGACCAGGGAAATCATATTTCCCCCTCTCCACTTTCTTTTAGCAAATTAAATTTGCTCCTAACTGTCCCACTGCAGTTAATTAGCTGCCTGTGGTAGCAAATAGCAAATTTACATTTTTATAGTTTTTCAAGTTAATTAGCTTGCTCGCTCAGCCAGAAATTTCCTGTTTATGTGTCTTCTGTTGTGTACCGTCTGTTTCAAAACTATTCTGACATGACGATGTCTCTTGGTGACAAACCTGCGACAAACCCTCAATATTACCTAATTTTCTCAAAGTGATAACCTAAGTGATATATTAACATAAAACAACGCTTCATTAGAACATCGTTTAAAATAAATCACATTACTCAAACCCATTTCTTCATCCTCGATTTCTTTTCGTTCTTTATTTCGCTGCCGCCTGTGATTGATTGGCCAGGTGACTTGTTGTATTGAAGTCAGGTGGTTCTGTTGATTCTTTGCATAAGGATAACGGGGAAGAATCCAGAAGAATCCAAGAATCAGGTTAAAACAGAAGCTGGTGGTTTGCATACATCCACTCTATGAATCTTTTTATTGTCTGATATATTTCTTCTTTATAAAGATGAGTGACTACAAGTTTTGAATAATATGAGGATGAATAAAAGACAGAATTTTTAATTTGGGTAAACAATCTCTTTTAACAAATCACAAAATGACATGAGAACTGTCCCATACAGTGAATGTAAATGGGGGCCAATGTTGTTTAGTTACCAACGTTCTTCAAAATTTTATTTTTTTGAGTTTTGCAGAAAATTGCACAGATGTGATTCTGCAGTTTTTTATTTATCCTTTGTTGTATTATTATTTTAGAATAACAAAATAATAGTTATCCATGCACTGGGTCAACCTTGCATTTCTGATTGAGAGCGGATGCACAGACAGTCACATGAGTTTGGGGAATTTCGCTACACAACATCATGTCTGTTGCCGCTGCAAAGCTCAATGCATCTGTCTGTCAAACACGTCTCTCGTGCTCTCTCGTGGGCCTCGCTTTGGAGGAAAAGTGGGGGGGTCTGTATGTCTGCCTCAGACCTGCTGTTCCCCTCATCTCCCCTCTCTTAATTAGCACTATTCACAAGCCAGCTGTTTATAATTAAATTTATACGCAATGGTGAATAGCCAGATAAAGGGAGCAGATAGATCGATGTGTTCTAAATGAAATACTAAGGAACGGACAAATATTTCTACATTATTATTAATTAAGGAAGATAGGGGAGCCTTAGGTGAGCCTTACCTTGTTGTTGTTAAGCTTGGTTATATATATTTTCTGGATTCTTGGTGTCTTTGCGTCTCTCTCTTTCTTTCTCATTCTCTCTTTATGTTTTTGTATCATTGTCAAATCTCTGGAGAGCAGCTGGGCAGATTGAACAAGCTTATTTCTTGTTTTTGTCGCTGGCTTTCATTTTAAAAGTAGTGAGAGAGAGAGTAAATTTTTCTTTGTAGTGTTTTCGTAAGGTCCCATTCCTCCTGTACAGGGTAGTGATTCCTGAGTGGGTAAACAGTTGGGACATTTGCCATTTTAAATGCAGTGCAAGAAAAACAACTGTGAAAGGATTTTATTACTACACAAGAGATAATACATCTAATACAATCTAATTAAACAAGACAATAAAATAAGCAAATCAGTAAGTAAAAGAGGCTATTGGATTGAGGCCTTTGCAGAATCAAATGGGTCTCAAAAATAAAGAAACAAGGTACACTATCATGTTTTATTATGCAACAGAATTTTCCCTTTACCCAAGAAAACATATCTTTCACAATAAAACAGTTTTAGTAGCTGCTCTGACTGCATTAGTAAATTGCTTTGTTGCTGTGTCACTGATGACCATGGTTACACATATGTTTTGTAATACGGTTTACCATATCGTGGATTTTGGCAGAAGTATTCAGACTTCATAGTTGCTTTAAACCTTGAGTCTGACAAATCTGGACCCAGACATTTAATAAAAAAAGATGGAAGGCAGATGAGAATGAGGCAATGAGGATGAGAATGAGGCAGAATGAGGCAAAAGCAGTTCAACTGAAAGGAATTACCCCAGAGGAGCATTTATATTTAAAAGCAGAATACATTGTAAAGACACAGACAATGGCAAAATAATACATTTGTTGCCTTCTCGGATGAATTACCTCATTGTTTTCTGAATACTTAGTTGGTTTTGTTAATCTAAATGTAACGCTTTACAGGTTCCACACTCTTAAAAATAAAGGTTCTTAAAAGTTCTTCTCAGGGATGACATAGAAGAACCATTTTGGTTCCACAAAGAACCATTCAGTCAAAGGTTCTTTAAAGAACAACCTCTTTCTGGCCTTTTTATAATATGAAGAATCTTTTTTTGCCACAAAGAGCCTTTTATGAACCATTTAGGCATAAGGTTCGTCTATGGCATCAAAGAACCTTTTAAAGCACCTTTAATTTTAAGAGTGTACTTATTAACATTAGTTAAATACACTAAATCACTTTGTCAACTACAATTTAAATTCAAATTGTAAGTCAAAGAAAGTCAAATTCTCACAAAAGAATGTGAGAGAAGAATTTGTTGATTCTTTTGCGCACAAAGTATTCTGGTTGCTTCACAAAGATTTGATGGAACCATTATGATCACATGGACCATTTTACTGATGTGTTTTCTGGACCTTGACAGTGATAATTTCTATGATGTCTATGATGAGGCCTGGAAGCTTTTGGATATCATCAAAAATATCTTAATTTGTGTTCCGAAGACGCTGGGGGTCTTGAAACGTGTAGAACGTCATGTGGGTGAGAAAAAAATTACAAAATCTATTTTGGGTGAACTATCCCTTTAATACACTAAAATGGTTCTTTAGTACTTCTTAAGATAATCTAAGTATACTTATCTGTGCTATTTATTTAATTACCATTTAAAGTACCCTTGAACCCATTTCATACAAGTGTACTAAAGTGGCAATTAAGTACATTTTTAGTACAGAGATAGAATGTTAAAAGCATATTTAGGTTCTTATTCAAGGTGTCTCAAAATCTCAAATACGAGTACACATGTTCTTAAGATTATCCAAAGAAGTATCTTAAGAATCATTTAAAAGGAGTGCGAGAAAATAGAGCTCTTTATATAAGTGAACTTTTTTAACATAATAACACAAACTAATATTAAATGAAATAAATGAGGGAAAAAAGTAGTGTTTAATGTTAATTTTCATTTTAACATATATTAATACACTTTTGAATAAACTTTTTTCTTTCATTAACTTTAGTTAAGAACTGTCATAGTAAACAATGAACAAATATGTTTGTATTAAATAACGTTAACAAATACTATAAAAAATTATTGGTCTTATAAAAACAACAACTATGTGCACAAGTTGCCACTAGTAGTCCACTTTGGTCACTTGCTGTGGAAAATGGAACTGGAAATGCTTTCCACTAGTTGTTCATCATCAGGCACGTATTTCGGAAGGCCTTTTGTCCGTATCTTTGAGAGGCTGCGACTGTGATTGGTTGACACGATACGAGGCTCTTCTGTGTCGCTGTCCATGGTGCTGCAATGACAGGGCCCAGGGGCTCATCCTCGCTGAGAAGGAAATTAATCAAGTCTGCGTTATTTTAACACCCGATTCACCAAAAGAATTATGCAAATCAGGCGATGGCGCTAATAACAAAACATTCAGCGATAAACGCAATTTGCATGCCGCAATTCTCCATCTTCCAGTGTAGCTCAGAAGTATCACCTATTGACTGTTGTGATCTGTCACGAATTACTGCGACATTCCATATTCCACCACTGCTAACCAGCCACCTCAATTCACACTTTAAAAAAGGAAAAGTGCATCAGGTTTTCAACACTGTTTCATATTTTACGATCTGCTTTTTCAGATTACTGCCAAAACATGTAAACGAATATTTCTCTCAAATAAAATTACGTTTACCACCTGCTTTCCATGGGTGTTTATGGCGTAGCCTTAATAGAGCCAGTTTTGTGAAACTGGCGCAATCTATACTAAGCCTAATTTACATAGAAATGAGGTGTGTTTGTGCAAAAATTAAGATGACTTAATTGACATGCTCACAGTGCAGCGCTATTTTAGCGCGTTTAGCTCTTGATTAATCTGCATTGAAGATGGTAAGTGTATCAGAGGCAGCCTAATCATATCGCATCTGCACCGATAGCAACACATTTAATGGGATGAATACAACAAATCCTCTATCAATTTTCTTGTTCTACTGACTAAATAATAAAGCGCTAAATAATGCACAGTGCACTGTTTATGCACAGTTGAAAGAAGACTGCCAACAATTAGTGTTCAGTGTATGAGTCTTGTCCTTCTGCACAATAAACTGATCACCTGTGTTTGTTCTGATAGCATAAACATTTTCAAAAATGTGCAAAATAACAGGAAAATAACTGAAAGAATTAGTCATTTAAAGAATATCATTACAAACAAATGCACAATATCAAATGAGTTTGTCATTCTCATAAACAGGCTACTTAATTTCCGACTCCATGAGCAATATGAGGCAGGCAGATGGAAAAGCACACATAACTTTAAACTTTACAAACAATGCTGAATTTTATGAACTGTTTGCGTGTTGGCAGAATCAAGATATGGCAGCATAGAAACGTATTTAAAGCCATTTTACCTGTTTTTTATAGGTCATGAATATATGTGTTCCTTCAAATTATAATAATATACCAGATTACTGTAATTACCAAAATACGTTTTTTATTTTTAATTATACTGTTTACAGCCATATTTATACCAGTAATAAAATAATATGTCATATGATTTATCACCATAATTGATCCTCATTAGGGTAACACATGACATTAAAATATGCTTGCAATGAAGGTCAGTGAGGTGAGATTGTGTAGAAACAGGCTCCTCCCCTCCTCACACTATAGGTATTGACCAACCAATAACATTTTCAGAGAATAGGAAATTAAACTTTAGTAAAAATCCCATTTAAAAGGCTAATGTGCAAGACTTGGCGGACTTATTCTAGACTGTTGGAGTGTCAATACCCAGATTACTATCAAACTAAGGAATGCAACCTTGATTAGAGTGGCGCATGGCTCTAACCACTAACCCATGTGGGTTAAAATAAACTATATTATCTCAGATTCCATGTCTGTTAAGTTTAGTTGTTCGGGTGCCAGACAGGAATATGCCTGTCAAAATAAATACACCTAGCATAAACACACCACCCGTTAAATACAATAAACAATATAAGTTCACAGTCTGAAAATTCTAATTTCTTTGACGGTTTAATAAACAAGGAAAACGGGGTCAATCACATCCCTCAAAAACAGCAGTCAAAGAAAACACAATAACCAATCAAACCAACCAAAAAATATATATATATACTTGTTAAGACCGACATGAGTTTGGCAAACGTAGGTCTGAATTTTTAAACCCCACTTCTCATTTGCATCACAGTTTGTAGCAACTGGGTTTCGCATTTCCATATTAATAAATATTCCATACTAGTCCATAAGAAAAAAAAACGGAAATAAGCAGTTGATCATAGGCAGAGAGAAGAGAAGAAAAAAACCACAAACAAAAACGAGATTCATTTCAGTAATAGTAAACTTCACTGTAAATGATTTTTGTTGTTTTGACAGTATTGTTACTGTCTTCTCTGAACTTTCTTGCTGTCAAAGCTGTGTACAGTTTGTTACTGTAGATTTTGTTTTTGTAACAGTATATTACTGTATATATATCAATTATTTTCTACTGTTTAAGCTGTACAGTGTTGAACTGTCATTTTCCACTGCATTCTGGGGGGAATGGTAGGCCTACTGTAAATAGAAATAGAGCAATCTAAATTGACTGCACAAAACATTTTTATTTGAAAGATTTTTTTGCATGCTTTATTTGGTTTTAGAGCTCAGGTAATTTTCCTTTAAAATGAATTGCCTGCCACCTGAGTAAAGTGTACGTCTAAGAGTTTGGTGCTGTCATGTTTGTGTGGGACAATAGTTTTGCATCACTGACCCAATTATAGCAAATCGTAAGGGCTTTCTGAAGGTTAGTCTGAGGACCGCCGTGGACTCCAAGATAATCCTTTACTCTGCCGCTTCCCAATCTGGACTGCTGTAAAGTTGATACGTGAAGCTTCACTAACCCGAAGATGACAGCGCGCATGGATACTTCATGCTGACAGGGCAGGGACACAAGTCTACTCCAATCGAAGTGGTGGTGGTTGTATATCTTCTCTTCTTAGCTCAGTCACGCAAATAATCCTAGTACCCGAAGTTAATAATTCTTGGCATAGCGCCTTCCATGTTCAGTCACTACTATCAATACTTATTCGTTAGCTCGCTCTGCTTGCCTGCTGTGTCACGTGGTTAGGTTGTGTCGCTTTCAAAAACAGATATTTCTAAACAAAATACAAGATATTTTCAGTTATTTAACTAAGTCTTTTATAAAATATTTGTCTAGCAAGTCACAAGTCTTACAATTTGTGACTAAAAGGCAGAGTGGGTGATTTTTTTAAAATAACTATATATCGTCTGTGAAAGGTGTAGGACCAAAAAACTTTGCCCCAATCAAATTTGTGCTGATTTGTATTGCCCTCCTTTCCCTATATTTTGCCTCCAGATCATGCCGTGACGTAATCGTGACCTCGGCCATAAAGGGGTCTAAAAGAACCTTTAAGTAAATGGAATTGGTCTTTGGGGAACCAAAAATGATTTTTCTACGGGATCTCGCTGAAGAATCCTTTCAAGCATTTCAAAGTTAAAGATCAATAAGACAAGTAGAAAATCTGATCACAGACAGAATGACAAAAACAAAAAACAATTAGTCCATTTGAGTAGAACATATTGATCTGCACAGGTGAACTAAACCGCTGACCACCCACCGTTGAGTGTCTGCAAAACTAGATTGGCCCCCCCAGGCTATTGAAGCGTTTATGAATTCATTGGACTTCAGCCCATCTCCCAGCACAAACAGAGGCAGACCCATGAGCTGAGCTTATGGGCCCATTAACTCCTTGCAGTTCCATGTTTATCGTTATACTGGCAGCACAGAATGGTCCCCGCCGACAATACAGCAGCATAAATCCACTTTCAAAATCCTCTGCGATGTTTTACAGCTCATTCTCATACACCAAATATCTCTCAAATGGGTGTGCGGGAATAAGAAGGACCCTAGCGTTTGTAACTGGCATGTCTGATAAAAACAGCTTAATAATGCCTAGGTAGAACCTGTATCGAATCAAAACTTACACAGAGGAACAAGGCATCCATATTCGCCGCATTTAAGACCGTGTGCGAGTAACTGACAGTGTGTGTCTCTACACATCTTGGTCGTGATTTAATCTCTATAAGAACATGCCCTCAATCTCATATCAAACATTGACGCTCCCTTCTTTTGCATTTAAATTACACACTACGACAGCTCGAAATCCTCATTTCCTGTCAGTTATCACAACACGCAAACACACACATCACTGCGATGACACAGGTTGAGCTCTTCTGGAAGGTTGAAGTGCTAATGGGGGTGAGTTATTTGAGCCTGATGTGTGTGTAAGCGTGTGTGTGTGGGAGTCAGGAGGATTTATACATCCTCGCGTCTGGATTTTCATTTGGGAGAGAATAATGACACATCAGATATGGAAGTTAATCACAGCTTTTTTGTTTAAATCACCCCTGAGAATTAGACATTGCTCTACCCCCACCCCTCCCTGTTCGCTCTCGCTTTATCTCTTTCTCCTTCATCCCCAACCTTCTCCATTGTCATCTCTCGCACTTTTTTTGTGCGTAAATGCCTCATAAATCAGGTTCATATAAAGCAAGCATCACATCGTGGGCAGCTGTTGTCCCCCAGAAACTCATTAAAGAAAGAAGCAAAACACTTTTCCCTAATGAAAGCGAAGTGATGTCTAGGTCTTAACACACATTATTCTATGGGGTATTCTTGAGACGTAGCAAGGGAAAGAAAAGAGAGGTATGGAGGAGAGGAGACAGATATTGTAAGTGGTTTTATGATGTAATGTATGATATTATTCTATAATTCACTGGGGTACAAAAGCGTCAAGCTGGAAGCTGGTGATAAACGCATCAGATAATTCAGAGAAGAAATAATGTCTCTTTAGAATACTTTACCTTAAAAGGTTTAATTTAGAAGATTATAGACAACTTCGGAAGATATAAACATTGTTGTTTCTACAGTATCCCTAAACAGATAAACTGCTCTTCAGAGCATACATATCTCCTTCGGCAAAGAAGCGAAACTGTGACTACATGTTTGTTCTGTGTCAGTTGCTGTAGTGCTTCAAATGGGAAGGGGGAGGGAAATGAGCCATTGGTTGCAATTTACAACCGGACCACTAGATGACACTATATCACCACATTGCTCCCTTAATTATATATGACTATAGAAGATAGAAGATTCAAATGAAACCAGACGTTCCTTCGGATCAGTGTTTATATTGTGCAAAGTGGCCTATAACACATAATATCAGTAAGATAGCAACTTGGGTTGTTGTGATTTTATTTTGCTTGCTTTGACCAGTCAGACATTATAACTTTTGTTTGGTAGAAGATTTTTTTTACAGCTGTTATATCTGTTCTTTAAGGAACTATACATGATTACATGATAAGTTTTATACAAGATGAGAGCTAATTCAGCAGTTACAGGAATACATTTTAGGCTCTAACTCAAATGTGTTTCACACTAAAGGCAAGAAATCAACATCCCAATAAAAGCTCACAAATTGTGTAATGTCTTTACATCTCAATTTGCCACAAGGTGTATGTATGTTAATACATGGGCATATTCTTTCGTGTTTGTGTATAAATAAACTAGTCTCACTAATCAAATTGAAATGGTGGTTGCAATTTTTTTTCAGGGTCACTTTATGTGAAATGTTGAATGTCATACAGGAAGAGAGAGAGACAGACACAGAGAGCGAAAGTGCCACAGTAAACGCTTCTCCCATAAATGTGTTTAGACTTAAACGACGGCCTGTTGTATATCTATTTTGACACTTGTCAAATTCACACCTCTATGGACATGTTTAAATGTGTGTGTTTATAAGAGGGCTGAGTGGACATTTCTGACAGCACAAGCTGAACCTCTGTCGACCTTGCTAGAGATAAAGTAGCGGGCCGGTCAGTGTGTGAGCTGAAACATTTAAGCAAGCTGACAGGTTAATCAAATTCAGAATCCCAGCTCTCTCTCTCTTTCCCTGTATCTCACTTCATTAACCTAGAACAATCACATTCTATTACGGCAACATTCACATTTCAAACTAAAGGACTCAATGTTTTATCTCTGTCAATATTGGGTCCTTATTAGTAATGCATAAAATATCAAAGACCGTGTTGGCTAATGCAAATTTTTTGATAAGCCATCAATTTGATTAGATTGATATTGAAAGAACAAAATACCAGAATTTATTTTTTACACTATTTTTACAGGTTTCTAAAACGCTGAACAGGAATGCAGCTTTACAGTACAATGTCCTGTTCCATAAATTTGAACATTTTCCCAAATATTAAAAACAGACAAATCATCCAGATTTTTAATATTGACCATCATATATTTTATGTCATTATGACTTTCTTACTTAGTATGTTTGTCTTGTTTTCCAGTACAAATGTCTAAAAATTCTTAAATAATGATACATTTCCTTGATAAACAAAACAACTCAATAAAATAAGTCTTTGTTTTTAGAACAAAAGTATGAAATTTCATTCCATTTTTACTTTAAAGAAGCAAAAAAATCTGTCAATGGGGTGAGAAAAATAATCTTGAATTAAGGTTTACCTTTCTTTTGTCACTAAATTCAAGATTATTTTTCTTACCCCATTGGCAGATGATATTTTTGCTTGTTTTAAGTACAAATTCACTGAAATTTCATACTTTTGTACTAAAACAAAAAAAAATCTTGGATCGTTTTGTACACCAACAAAATGCAAATCTATCTATCTCTCACTTTTCTATCCTAGCACAAACCTTCAAATGCTTAGGCCTACCATGGAAATGATCAGGCTACCTGTTGTGCCGCAAATCACTACCATTTATCTAGCGTCGACATAGGAGCATTGTAACACATAACCCCCCCCCCGCGCTTCTGTCTGTTGACACATCGGTTTATGATCTCATTACACAGTCCATTAATTAGCAGTGAATTAGGAAGAGTGTGAGCAGCCAACAGTGAACACCTGTCCACAGAAACACTCACGGGTCTTCTCCACTCTATATCATGGCCCTTTTACTCGGCTCATGTAACTGTGCTCCTTACATTTAAGTATCTCTCTTTCTGATGCCATGCACGATAGGGTATCATGATGCCCTGCTCAATAAAAGGAGAAACTTTTTGCCAAGGCACCCAAGAGGACACCTAATCACACCGGCAACACAGCAACCAATCACTTAACTTCCGTGTCATTCATCACCATGGCGGTTAATTGACAGGATCTGCTGTAACTGGAAGAGCTGTGTCAGCATAGATAAACGCGGCACGGGCAGACGGATGAAAGGGGTTGTGTTAGTTTAGAAGTGTAGCAATGTGAAATACACCAAAGGGCTATATAGCTGTAAATAGCTTGAGAGAAAACTTTGTAAAGGTAAATGCAATCTTACAGAGGCATGAGACATAAAAGATGTAACGCGGAGATGCCATGACCAATTAAAAAAACAAATAATAGACACTACTTGTCATAATTTTGCACTTTACGGTATGTAAAAATCATTTTTGGGAGGTCGGATTCGTTTGTCTTTCATAGATGTACAAATCATGTTGAAAAACAGTCTTCAAACTACCTTCTTTTTCTCTTTTTTAATATCTAGCTTGTAAAAGTTGTATTTTACATGTATATAATAATCTATATTTATCTGTGTTTTTATTCTGTGTAATGTTATTTGTTTGCGCCATGGGTCTGAGAGAACCGTAATTTCAAACCTTCATTTATATCCACTGTACATGTCAGATTTGACAATAAAGCAGACTTTGACGTTGACACATTAGTAGTAACCAGATATTCTACATTTCTAATCCCATCTGACCATTACTTGAAACACAGCTGTGTTTAGTTATTATTAAAAATAATGATAAATCAAATTCCGTTACGCGAACGACAAGTGAAGACACGATTCAGTAGAATTGATTTATTTGTGTTTTTTTCTTTCCAAAGGGGTCACCTCTAACCTCATAAAAGAACCATGAAACACAACTACATTACTATAAACCAGCAATCGAATTTGGCAGTGTGGTCAGATTTTAAATTATTGCATCTAAAGGTCATTGAATCCAAGATGTGACTGTGATAGATTACTCCCAATGCCAAGTCAATAAGTGGTCGATAGCCATACCTGCTGGAACAAACCCGGTGGGCTTGTCTAAAAGTGAGACAGGCGGAGGAGTTGCTGAGACATCAGTTGCAGAGCCGGGGCAAGACCCTTTATTAGCAGCCGAAGGCCAGCGGGTCAAGTCCTGCCTGAGGGAGTTCAATGACACATGGCTGAAAAAAACAAAAAAGGATTTGGCGAATCTCTTTGTCTGTTTGAAGCGCAAAGGTCTGAATAAGAACAGCGCTGGGGGAAAAGACAGAAGGAAAAAGAGACAGGTCAGAGCAGGTTCACGGAGGAGAGAGAACAGTGTACTCAGATTGGTGAATTAGAAGCGGTTTATCTGGCTGCTGTTTTCACAGGGTCAGACACATGGGGAATACCAATGACTTGATTTTGAAGCATTTACAAACAATAATGGAGCATGACAACAAACAGACACAACTGCTTATGGGAACAGTTCACCAAACAGTCTGAATTCTGTCATTCTTTGACCTCATGTCATTACAAATGTTTATGTGTACAGAACACTTGGAATGTGATGCACGAGATGTAAGAACCGCCTTTATGATACATTAAGTGCGCTTACATTTATGTATTTGGCAGATGTTTTTATCCAAAGTGACTCAAGGCATACATTTTGTTACTATGTGTGCTTTTCTTACAAACAAAATGTATATAAATATGATCCAATAAGTGACCATAAGTTTTCAGAAAGTGTTAAGACAAAAATAAAAAAGTCAGTAAAAGCAGATTTAGAAAGACATCAGATAGGTAAAGAATATCTGATTTTATTCCTGCGTATATACTTCCTGGATGTAGGACTATCAATGGATCTGCCCCCGCAAACTTTCACACCCTCCTACACTCCTACACCCCATCAAGATCCCTGCGTTCAGCAATCCAGCTTGTATTGCCTTCCCATAAGGGCAGTGAATCGCATTCCTCATCATTCTCATTCTCAACTCCTTCCTGGTGGAACATTCTTCCTAACTCGGTCCGGTCAACCACATCTCTCACAACATTTAAAAACGACATAAAACCCAACTCTTCTGTGATTACTTGACAGACAAATAAAAAAAAATAAAAAAACACTAACCCTCTCTTTCTCTCAACAGGTAGTGGTCTAGCTTTTGATGAAACCAGTAACTTTGTATCGGCACCTATCGTATTATTGCTCCTGTATGACATATGGCTTAATGCACCCTAAACTCCCTAGTTAAAAATAAATATACAAAAATGTATTTGAAATACATATTTCATGCTAAGTATACTGCAAATCCATTAACATCTTATGTATAATGTAAATACACTGCGATTGTATTTGTAGTATAGTACATTGGTATACTTAAAGTCTGCTAAATGGGAACAACTAATTTTTTACTTTACATACTTTAATTGTGCAGAACTAGTGCTGAAGTCCAACTAAAGATAAATGCAAATATGCTTCAGGTACACTTTAAATTTCTTGCATTGAAAGATTAACTTAACATCCGTATCAAAGGTTATATTAGAACACATTTTTATTCAAACACAGGCTTAATATGAAGAAATGTGCATTGTGTTTAAATAGTTCTCCAAATAACTTGTAATTATAATTTTATATCAGTAAGTCATTTCAGTGAATATGTTAATACATTTAAACTATACTTAGCATGAAATAAATACATTTTAAATTAATTGTCTTTTACTAGGGATTCTGATCAGCCCTTTTTATCTACTAATAAGTAGCCTAAAGCGCTTGCTTTCGAACGCTTCCTCTCTAGATGTCCTCTCTTTGTGTTCGCAGTAGCTAATTTCATTTAAGTGTTTAAATGAAATGCTGTTCTGATGAGGATGGCGTGGCGAGACATGCACCGAAAAGGGATCAAAGTATATTAAGGAATCTCTCGCATCTAGGGAGGTTAATATTTTATTTTCAGCCTAATTTGCGCCTAATCAAAAGCCATCGGAAAGCCAGACGACGGCACGCAGTGACTGTGAGCTTGGACTAGACGTGTATCTCTCAAGAATCCGATGAAGTTTCATTGACCGTCTGTCGCCTGTGCGCAGGCTTCAAATGTCTGGTAATGGCGACGTGTGTGCGTGCGTGCGTGTTTGTTGAGTGATGTGTCGCTGTCCTCGGCCTGAACTTCAAAGCCTTGTCTTCTGTCAATTTGTGTCTACATTGTAATGTGAAAATGACTTACCTGTCATAGTGAACGTTGTTTGTTTATTCTCTTAACCCTCATTCTCTTAACTTTATTTAACAGCAGACTTAGCATCCCCCGGGGGTGTCAGTGGTGCGTCCCCATTTGAAGGCTGCATACGTCATCGAGGTTTATGATTTAATGTTTTATTTCAGACTGGCAACTTTTAAATTTCAAGTAAGAATGAAACTACAGTGATTATCTCTTTTGGGGAATAAATGTTTTTTTTTACTGAAATAAGACATCAAATTGAAGACATCAAATAAACATACATATCTCCTAATGGTTAGAGAGTCGGACTCGGGACCAGAAAGTTGCCGGTTCGATTCTCAGGGCCGGCGGGTAACGAATGAGGTGCCCTTGAGCAAGACACTTTACCCCAACTTGCTCCCAGGGCGCTGCAGAGAAAGCTTCCCACTGTATGGGGGTATGGGTGTGTATGTGTGTTCACGACTTGCTGTGCGTTTGTTCACAATTCTCTGGATGGGTTAAAGGTCCCGTGCAACGATGTGTCATGCATTCTGACTTCCCAACAATGTTAAACGTACTGTCTTCTCATCATCTTCAACTTGTAAAAAAATGGTTTGGGCGTATAACGTAACATTTCTGTGCTTGATACACTCCCCCAGCGATCGTACAGGTTTCGGATGTTTTTTTCGAACATATAAAACGGTTTTGTAACAACTTTTCTTAGTTGTTGGACAATTCTCCCGGAAAATCACGCGGCACACCCATGCGACAGCAAGGAGACCAAGAGAAGGAACTTGCGCTGACGTCACTTTACTTGTAAGCAGGAGAGAAAGAGAGCATACGTTCACGAAGTACAGGAGTGTGTTTGTTCCATGCATTTGGGTGATGAATGTTATATAAACTGTGAGTATAGCGCTGGATTTGGAGATCGTTTGAAACTGATATGGGGAGCCGTCCCAGCCCTAAAAGATGCCGGACATGAACCGCATGCGGTGAGTGAAACTGATGTATGTGTTTTGTTGACAATGAGTGGAAACGTGCTTTTGGTTCAGTGCTCTTGCTTCTAAAAATAGTCTCATAAATCGGCCAAATCATGTTTAACTAAAATAATGTCGACATGCTTGTGTAATGCCTAGGTACGGTAACGGTAAGGTGTGAAATAATTAGGAATATTAGACTGGAATAAGAACAATGGGAAGAGGCAGATCATCAATATGATGACACAAGCTTTGTGTGTGAGTGGCGGATAGTAGTTTACTGATCAAAACCCAGTGACATGATGTGGTAATCTGGATTAAATCGCACAGAGACAGCATTAAACAACACTGAGTGGAAGTATGTGTGTGTGTGTGTGTGTGTGTGTGTGTGTGTGTGTGTGTGTGTGTGTGTGTGTGTGTGCGTGCGCGCCTGCGTGTGTTTATGGGGCATTAGTTTTGATTGGATTGAGTCTGGGGATTTCTGTATTTAAACTGAGATTACCAATGCGATCCAGTTTTTGAGAGCTCTCTATTCACAGAGATGAAGAGAGAGAGAGGCCAACATCAAAGATTATATGCCCTGGTCTCTTATATGTGAGCTGAGGCCACAGATGAAACTCTTACGTTTTTACACGCAGGAGACAGCAGAAGTGTGAATATGTGCATCTGAGTCCGAACGCTTGTGTCGAGATGTGTCTAAAGAGTGCCCTCTACTGTCTTTTAATGGGATCTTTCGCACAAAAATAAGGCTTCGGTCATCATTTACTCACCATGTATTGTTTTCCTTTTTTTTTCTTTGTAAGACTAAAGTACATTTGCTTCTCATCGATTAGATAAAACAACTTAGGAAATAAGAAGTCTTTGGGAAAAGTTGTGGTGGAAATCCAGTAATTTGCACAGAGTTCAGTATGCGGCATTGGCCGGGTGTGTGTGGTTATACTCATTGATTTAATGTCAGTCGCGTCTCTACTGAAGGCCCATTACAGCAGACACAGTCAAATGCATACAAACACACTCAATAAGATTGCTTTTATTTTACTGTATGCTCTGCAGTGTTTTTGTTATGGGCTGAAAAAATTGAATTCTACAAACTATTTAGTGAAAAGATTTACATGATTGGTGCTAAGAAATGAAATGCGTACAATGTGTAATATGCTGGTCAGTGTTAATTCAGGTCTAAATGAATAAATACAATATCATTTACTGTAAAATTCTCCGTTTTACAACATTAGCTAGCCAAGCACAGAAATCTTGTTTCACCTTTATTGAGATCCTTATTGTTCTTATATCAGATAAACGCTACTCTGGTTGAGAAAACACAATTTAAGCTTATCATTAAGATTTGACTTGTCATTTTCATATTAATAGTTTTGCATTATCTACACTATTTCAAAAAAGCAGCTATACAATAGTTGAACATCTTTATAAATATTATAAATAACACTCCAGACATATGCATGCACACATGATGGTGTCTTTTGCATAATGATAGAATTCGTCCCACAGTCAGAAAAATGCAGCGAAAGATAAAAATGATTAAATGCTACATAACAGCTGAAAAAAATATATAGATGACAGCAGATGTATTAATGGCAGATTAGGGATGAGACGGTGAGAGCGGTTGTGCTTCAAATTTGGTTATTTGTGTTTAATTCTTTTAGAATAGAGTGTGTGTGGGAATGCAGATATAAGTTCAAAGTGATTTATAATAGAATAAAAAGAAAAATAAACGGAAATTGTTTTGTGTGCTTGTATCCTTATGTGTCTTTTACCTGTCTCATACACCTTTTAAGACTTCTAATGTGACTTTTTGTCCGTCCTATCATTGGTCTTCGTTACTGTTTTATGGTGGCTTTATATGTCTTTTCAAGTGTCCTGTTTTCCGGTTCTTTAACTTCCTTCTTAACTGTTTTCCTATGTGTCTTTGTATCTTTATGTATCTTTTTATATCTCATTTTATGTCTTCTTATGTCCAGAACACTGAATTGGATATGTACTGTTAAAGGCCACATTCTCAAACAGAAAGTTTCATTTTTAAATATAGCTCAAGCTTTAAGGCATGAGGGCAGAGCTTCACACGTGTGCCCAGTAATTACCAATGTGAATTGTCAAGCACTATGGCAGTCTGTGGGCACAGCAGGCAAAGGCCCCCTTATGCCTAACAGCTGGAGGAAAGCTGTGTGTGAGAGTGTTTGTCTGTTTGGAGGAAGGTATAATTAGGATTGCAGGCTATAATCAAGAGTCGTGCTGAGTGCCCCAGTTTTTCCCAGGTTATCCAATCTGATTTATTTACAGGGTGAAAGAGAGAGAACAGACCCTCACCGTCTTTCACTCAGCCAGGGAAGTCTGTTATTTCTGAACAAAGCTGTTTGCATTCTCCTTCATCTAAAAGGTAGTTGCTTGTAAACTATTTGAAATCTGTCATTTTTGGCACACAAAATGTTGAGCCTATAACTTAACTATCACATACTGCGTACACCCCTAAGAGATGAGGCCTATATGAGAGGAGAAGCGTGGATTGCCATGGACTATGAATTACCTTAAAGACAATCAGTTTGATTCATGCTAATGTGCAAGCTGATTGGCTGACGAATCTCAAGACCATGAACATTAGTCTTTGTTATCAGAGTTGCACTAAACTAGGTCATTTTCAATTTCTTCACACTGCAACTTTTTTTACTTTACAAGTGAATGGAATACATATTTTTAAACATCATTTTCATCAAAACATCGGATTGAAAATGAGAAGAGAACGTCATTAACCAACAGCTGTGCGATGATGAACATAGTGATGAGATTCTCAGGGAGAAAAAGAAGGAGCAATGCGGCACAACAAAGGATGAATGGAGTAAATTCAAGCTGTATAAATAGTGCTATTTTTTTTTATTTGTTTTTCACATAGAATCTTTGGGTCTTTCATCATTCAAAGATTCATTTTTAGCATTATAATGTCCTGCAGTATTCATCATCAACATGCTTCCATTCCAGTTTGTTTGTTATTAAGGACCTAATAAGTGATGTAATTTTAATTTAAAGGAATAAAGTGAATGTAATTTTCACGGCTATATCAAATGCGCTATGATAGCATGCAAAAAAAACTACCAGAAAGTAAATATAACTCCTGCTTGCTTGCTTCAAGACTCTTTACTAAATTTCACAGATTACGGAGCCTGGCTTTTTGGGGTGGAAACCTTTTTTAGAGGGTGAATGACCCTGCACTGGTCAATCTGGAAAGACAGAATTCCACTTTTTGATCCATCCACTCCATTACCTTATGAGGATCGAGGATAAAATGATATGTGATCTGTCATAATTAATCCTATTTTTGTAACTATTTTTTCATAGCGTTTCATGTTTTTTCATATCAAATTAATGTTAAATTTAACCAGACGGTCAAACAAAAGTCAATGAAAACAGATAACAAAAGACACATGGAAATAAATTAAAATCATCCATGAAAAGCGATGTGTGTGTAAAAACGGGTTTTGTCGCCATCTGGTGGCCAAAAGTGATAACCATGTTAAGCATGAGAAGAGCGCGTTCAACAGTGTGAAGAAGTCAAAATGAATGACATAGCATGATACGTCCGCTTAGTTTTCAAAGATTTTATTCAAAGATTTACAATAACATAGTGTTCTCCGTGTTTAGGATTTTAAGTAAAAAATTACTATTAAAGTTAGCTTTTGTTTAACAACATTAACAACATTAACAACATGAATTACAACGGCAATTATGAGGTATTTTTAAAGAAACATTCACAAGAATTATTCATATCTTTTCCTCCCATATCTTTTTGGCACACAGTGTCCTTCCTTCCATGGGCTGCAGCACAACATAAAACACATACATCAGTTTATCTGCTATGTAAACTTGTACCATAAAATCATATTTGTTGTGAACTCACATTTAGACCAGAGGGTAGCTGGCTGCCGTAGCAATGCCACATTGGTTACTCTTGTTCCTGGACATCATGATGTAGCCTTTCTGACCCCATCCAAGACCCCAGCTAAAATCACAGCAGCATTATTGTTTACCTGTTGTCGATGTGCAATATGCTATTGCGTTACAATAAACATGGAGTCTTTTATATTTATTTTTATATGTAATTGTATTGTTTATTTATATTTGATTGAACATTCTAAGGCTTAAATTTGGCTGTTGAGCACTTATTTGTGTAATATGTTCATTCACACTTTTCTCATGTGTTTAGTAATAAGTAAAATGGGTGGTAGATTAGCATTAAATTGAACCTTTTTGAAAATATTTTCAATCTTTTATGATTTCATTATCATAAGCATTACTCTTTTGTTGTATTTACCTGTTCTTGACCAGCCAATAGGTCTCTCCATCCTGAGTTCCATAACCAACAGCGAGGACACCATGATCCAATTCAGAGCTGCTGCATTCGGGCTCATCGTAGACACCTAGAAACATTAAACACTCTTTTTGTAATATTAACTGTAGTATTAATACAATTTTAGTATAGTTTAAGTTATTAGCCAGTTCATTGGAACGTTCAGAACAGTTTCATTCTGCATAGTGAAGTTTAATCCCACCTGATTCATAGAGCTGAAAGCTGCTGTGTCCAGCATCTATGGCTACAGATATAGGGCCGATCGTGGCAACAGCCTCTTGTAGTGCACTTTCATCCCCAGTATTGACATCTACATATCCTGTGCACCTGGCACCCACTGTATTTGGGTTGAAGCGGCACTGACCATCCTGTGTGGGGAAAAGGTGATGGGACAAGAATTTTATAAATGTTTGATAAAAACATCAGGTAATGCTTCAGAATCTGCTAAAATGTAACATTTAAATCAGCACACTCATTAAGGATGTGAATTATTCATCTGGGGGAAAAAATTATATTCCCAAAAAATATTTTAATTTTAATTATCCATTTTAAAATAAAATTTATATTCCATTTATTTAATTATACCCCCAACGTTTGCAACCCTGTCACATTTACTGAATAAAACATGTTAATTTCCAGCAGTTAAATCACATTTTATCATCTTATGTTTCACACGACTTGTGAATTTGCAGTTAACTAAAATTATCATTTCAAAGGTAGCCGAAATGGGTAACAGGGTTGCTTTAGATGCATGGGCTGGCAGTAGTTTGGAACCAAAAATAGATCTACACTTATTTTTAAACTTAAAAGTACCATATAATAAGACTTGCCTGGCCTTCATAAGGGTAGGATTCCTCTGTATCCAGACCTTTATTGGCTTCAATATATTGGAATGCCTGATCCATTAGTCCCCCACCACAGCCAAAGTTTCCAAAACTACCAGAACAGTCCACCAGCTGCTGCTCACTCAAGGAAACCAGTTTTCCTGTCTTCCTGAATGTCTGACCTTCCAGAGAACCAGTCTAAGAGATAAAAGAAAAGAAACATACAGATTCTGAACTGGAAAATACTTAACAATAAATCAGATTGCCATTAACATTATATTACTTGCAAAGATCTGATCTAAAGTCTTTACAACCAGTAAAATATGTAATATATTTGTGTTTTGTCGTACAGCACTGAAAGCCCAGCATGATCCACACTGCTTCTGGTCTTTAATATCAGTCACAAAGCCCTTATCCCTCCAGTCCACAGAATCAGGCACCACAGCGCCCCCTGCCAGCCTGAAGAATGTAGCACCATTACGGGCCTTAGTCCTGTTGAAAGAGCTCAGACATCCATGGAAAATAACACGTCTGTACTCCTGATTATCCTAAAAGAGACGAATGGAAAGAAGAAAGCAATGTTTAGCGCAAATCATGCTACATCCCATTATAAAAAACACATTATAAAGAATTTAACTGTTACCTTTTTACATATTTTTGATACAGTAATTTAACAAACTTTCACTGTTTTACCAACTGATTTTTCACTTATTTTTAAAATTTACAAGAAAACCTGGAAAGCAAAAACATCACCACAGATGCCAGAAAATTACATTTTTTACAGCAGGCCTATATTTTTGTAATATGGTCAAAAACATCAAATTACAGAAAAGACAGCAAATTTACAAGAAAAACAGATAAAACCATGTAATTTTTAGTGGTGGGCCGTTAACGGCGTTAACGGCGTTAACGCAGTGAGACTATTATCGCGCGTTAAAAAAAATGTCGCCGTTAATCTATTCTCAAAGTTGGGTTGGGAGATGGGTCTATACTACGCAAGCTATGATGACTTTCACCTTGATATTTTAGCGCGGATGTATACCAGCTTAACTGCACTGTACGGGGCGAGAACGAGATTTTTCAACTCGCGTGATTCGCGTCATTCGCGGAAGCAGAAGCCGCCTCATCATCTCATAACCAGGGCTTCATTCGCGCGATTCGCGCAGCAAGTAGGTCTATTGGCTCTTTGCATTAACACATAAATCACTCGCGCTTGACACGCCATTCGCGTTTGGTCTGAACACAACATAACGTTACTGTGAAATTACCGCATCAAACGTGACGTGCTAACATGGATGCAGCTATGAAGCCGCCGGGTTTGCTTCAGGGAATATTAATTTTTAAGAAGCTTCCCAATAGAAACATCGACAAGACTGAGGTTGTTTGCACCTTGTGCAATGCGGAATTGGTTTAAAAAAAACACTTTCTCTCAACAGGTAGTGGTCTAGCTTTAGTTGAAACCAGTAACTTTGTATTGAGATCTAATGTATTATGGCTCCTGTATGACATATCACTTGTTGCTCCCTCACTCTTTGTAAGTCGCTTTGGATAAAAGCGTCTGCTAAATGACTAAATGTAAATGTACTGTAGGAGCTCTTCCAGTCTCAAGTACCACCTAAACGCAAATCATCCCTTAGCTATTGCGGAAGTAAACACAAGTTCATCTTATTGAACATAATTTAATTTTCATCACCAATTATCATAGTAGAACAGCTTTCTCAAGCAGTTTGTGATGCATTTTGGAAACAGGAGATGAGCCACTGGTCTAATGCGCCACCTGGCTTGAGAAACCCGTTCTCAAAGACTTACTTTTAGTCATTATTTGGGTAGCACACATATTCTGAATGCCTTCGGCAGAATTCAAATGAGCCATTTTAATCTAGATTAATCTAGATTAATTTTGGAATTAATCTAGATTAATCTAGATTAAAAAAAATAATCTATGCCCACCACTAGTAATTTTACAGGAAAATTTGTATAGGCCTATTAGGGAATATTTTCGTTTTTTTACGAGCTTTACAGTGTTGTGTAAAACAGGAAAACCCAGAATATTGTTTTTTTTCTATTATTATTAAAAACATGTTTTGTGGCTATGTTTTGTAATTTCTTACCATATCAGCAAAGTAAGTCATGCCAAGTCTGTAGGATTTGATGCCCTGGTCTGCCAGCATGTTGTGGACTAAAACCAGTTTACGATTGGACAACCAGGTCAATTTACGCTGGGATTCCTCCACCACAGACCCGTAGCTCTTACCTGATGCACATACACATTCATAGAGATTTAAACAAACTTGATTTGATATTTTTTGTTTAAGTTAAACATTTTTAACATAAGACAATAAATAGATTAAATAAATAAATTTTACTGCCAAATATGCTTACACAAGGATATTTTCAAGGTAACAAAAGCACAAAAATGAATAAGAAAAAAACCCTAAATAATTAAAGTAAATCAAAATGTAAAATGACATCTAAAATATGTCAACATTTTCCATTGACAGACACTAATCTAATTCTGATTATATTCTTAACATTTATGGCAATTTAACCTGATTTCTATTAACACCCCTTAACTGGCGAAAATAAATAGATTAGATTAATAGATTAATAAATAAATAGTCAGTAATTCTCTCCTTTGAAAGAAGAGAATTAGCAGATAATTGCAGAAAAAAATTATCACAATTAAAAAAAGGCATTTTGTTATGTTTGTTTTAATAAAAAAAACTCTGAAATGTTTGTTTTTCTTTTATGAAAAAAATGGATCAGCCATGAAATTTCATAAATCGAAGTGGTTTTGAAGTCTTAGAGTCTTTTATCTGATCTAACACCAAAATCCACCAGGGGCAATAGCCTTCCATTGGTTTTAACACTATATCTGAAATTTTATCACAAATGCTTATTTCACTTATTTCTACATTTCCAATTAACAGACGGAATGAAAAAATACTAAAGCACAGGAACATGTAAACAAAACAAGAAATTTGTATGAAACTATATTTTTGATGCACACTTTGTGAATTGATTTATGAATCAATTATCATTTATGAATCTATTACTCTTCCTACGTAAATTATTCTATAAATCACTGATCAAATGTTTTTTCTAGAATCCTAAACCTTTCCAACGATAAAATATTTGTCATGATAAGTAAGAATTCAAATGCAAAGTAATGAAGTAAATGCAATCATTCTGCAGACAGTGCCTATTTTTTATACACGCTCTTGTCATTTATGATTCAACTACATTCAACCTACATACTTTATTTTATAAAACAATGATGAAATATGTATTCTAGCGTCTCAGGACTTTCCAGCGATATATAGTTCGTCATGATAAGATCAGAATTCACACAAAAATATGGAAGCAAATATGGGTGACCAGTATACGGGACGGGGACACTTGAAAGGAAATATTAGCGTGCTCTTTTAAAAAAAGAAACAATTACTCTTCTTACATACATTATTCTATAAAACTGTGATAAAATATGTTTTCTAGAGACTTAGACCGTTCCAAAGATATAAGAGTTAAAACTATAAGATAAGAATTCACATGCCAAATCTTAAATATACATACATGGGACAGCGCCAGTTAAGATTAAATCAAACCTCAGATTTGCTTGGACATGTGCAGTCTTTCCCATCTTTGTCACATTTATTTATTAAAAGTAACTTCACAACTTTTTGACACGCATCAGAACTGCAGTTATTCTTCTGTCTTAAACATTTTCACATTCCTCACAAAACCTGCTCAACTGCCTGTTTAACCGTAACCCTTGAAAAGTTGCTCCGTGTGGAAAGTTGAACTTTCTTTAGTCATTTCTTGTTACATAATGTTGGAATAGAAACATGAAGAAGTGACTAAGAGCTCAATGAATAACTGCACGAGATTCCGCAGAGCTCTTCAGCTTTTCTTCACAATGCATGAATGGCTACAACCTTTCTTCACAGCCTGTCAATCGTCTCATTTTGTCACTGAGGAGAAGCCAAGTTGCTTCTCCTCAACCATGTCATAAAAAGGGACACATTTCTGTTTTCTTACCATATTTCAATTTCCATGCATGAAACTCCATGTCCTCCAGAGACAGACTAGCAGCACTGGCTGCAACCAAAACGGCAGCGATAACAACTAACAACCTCATCCTGTACAGAAACAAACAGATACAGTGAGGTTGAGGTCAGATAAAGATACCATTGTTCTTTTTTTAGAAACCCCCACACATTTCTTCACACAACATTTATAGATATTAGACCAAAATGTAAAATAACTATAAACCTCAACATTAAATCTGCTCTCATGACTGTGACTTACTTGCGTCGGTATGCAGGTTCTCTCGAAGTATTACTGTAAAGTCACCTGGTGTGCGTGTGTTGAAGAAGGAAGTTTGCGTTTATATATGACTCTATAGTGTCCTGAGATCAGGTGCCTGTCACAAAACAATTAACAAAGGAGTGATGTTGAGTGCAGATTTGAGAGACAGGGGAAATTACGTAAAAATGTTCTGTGCAGCAGATTCAGCCCTATGGGGAAAATGCTGTGTTGGAAGGAAGTTTCCTGTAAATATGTACTGAACATTTTTTTTTTATCGTTCTGTGTAGTGTATTTGTTTTTAGTGTAAAAGGTAGCATCATGCCTTTAGAATCAGTTAATACAGGATCTAAGTTAGATTTTTTTTATTATGTATTCTGGTTGACTTATTAATACTTAATTTTTGTATATCCCTTATGTCCTTCTGAAACCTTCAAATTTATTTATTTTGTTTTTTGCCATAAATCATAAGTCACCTTTTATGTTTGTCACTGGGTTTTGCAAAAATCGAACCACTAAAACGTGCTTGTCAACTTTAACAACATTAAAAAAGTGTTTTTTCCATTTTCTCTAAAAAAACAAATTTGGACATGCGTGGGTGGCTGCTGTGCTGCCATGTGACACATTCTTAATGTATTTGCTCAAGTTTAGTTTAGTTAGTTGCATAACTGTTGCACAACACAGTGTCTGAATAAAGTCCTTCATAAGTGTAACATAGGAATGTTTAAAGTGAACAGTGTTCACACAATTTTACTTCTTATCCAGTAACAAGGGAAACAAAGTTAATTCATTCAAACTAACTCTGTCCTTCCCCTTTTAGTCATTCTCATATAGATGTCATGAGTAACCTCACATTATTCATAAGGATTGTTCTAGTTTCAGTCTTTTTTTAATTCACTGCCTGTAACATGATTAATTTAGCATTTAATTTCCTGTTCATTTAAACTGATGTGAGTGGGAGATGTAGAGTGCTCTCATACACACAGCTCTCGATTTCTTTGAAACCCTATTCCAAACCCCATACATCCTGTTTACACATAAAGGTTGTGCCCAATTAACATATCCTCTCTGTGTCTTGGCTCACTGTTTCTTTTGGTTATAATTTCCTATAATAGGCCTAATTTATATGAATTCTAGGCCCGAGACCATCTTCGCTGTTTGTGCACTGTCATGGTGGAGGTAAAAATCAAGTGACCTGACACAGCAGAAATGACAGACAAACTTTTTTAGTGACTAATGAGCGGTTTTGTATTGAGACAAACACAAGTGCAAACTTCATCTTGTTCCATCTAACGCTTTTTGAGGAAGAAATATATACCACATTGACAACATGACAGAAACTGCAGTGACAGAAAATGACGTGGTTAATTGTTTCTTTTTTATGGAACGTCACGTGTCTGGGCGCCCAGGCTTTATTACTTCAGTCAAGTGACCGACAGTATTTGTGTTTTAAAGTCATGGACAGATAGACAAAAGAGCAGACCAGCAAAATTCCACACAACATAAGCACGAACATACATGCCCACAAAAATAGTTTTACAAAAAAACGTTTGAGCAACTGTAAGCACATGACAGCATGACAGTCTAACCTGAAATAGCACGTGACCATGTGGTCTCCATAAAAACAAGGTTTCTTTTTTATTTAGTGAAATAGGGAGTGTTAAGTGAGTCAATGGGATATTACAGAGATTTTTGTTTCACCGAATGTTCACTTACTGTGACGTATTGCTATTGGATTTTGGGTGTTTTTTTTTGTGTTTTTGTTCTTAATACTATTTAGTTACTGTATTTTATTATGTAATAGACATGGAATCAATACAATACAATTAATGTTCACACAGAAATGAAAATTCTGTCATCATCTCACCCTCATGGCATTTTAAACCTGTATGACTTTCATTAATCCGAAGAACACAAAAGAAGATATTTAGAATAATGTTGTTAACTGGCACCTATTGACTTGCATCCGTTTGGTGTCTTTACAATAGAAGTGAGTGGGTGCTGCCGCTATTCGGTTACCAACTTTCTTTAAAACATTTTTAAATCTATGTGCATCACTTTGTATAATTCATGTATTTTTTTTAATCAAATAATACATTAAACCATATAGTCATACATTCTCCAGCCATTTCAAACGGCACTCTACTGCAGCACAAACAATACAATGTCACCACCAGAGGTCGTTTGTCTCGCAGTAGTGACACATCCGAAAAGAAAAACAAAAAGCCATCAAGATGATAACAAGAGACACATGAAAACTGTATAAAAATCAAGGTTATCACATTTTCCTAAATAGATGTATATTGTTTCTGTTGTATTGCTTAAAAGTGCATCTTGATTTCGTTGCAGCCTATTTGAGGTATGAAAAAACACATTTTCATTCTCTGCAAATAAATGCAAATAGAATCTTTTTATTTGAAATTTGGGAGAAATATTGTTAATAGTTCATAGACTGAAACAAATGTTTTTCCTAAACACATACATATAAATAGTAAATACAGAGAAAATTGAAACGGTCTCTGATTTTTTCTGTGGCTGGAAAGGTGTAACCCAATAATATTTTATTACAATCTAAATTATGTAAAATTACTTTCTCACAGGTACTCATCTGCCAAGTGCATTCTTTCACAAGACTTGAGGTCTGTACTCAAAGTATTCATGAATTACAACCATTTGAATAATCCATTTTCAAGTGTGTTTTCAATACATTTAATGACAGTTTAAAGGGTCATAATTTTTGTTTTACGTTAAAACGTGAATATAAATAGACCATGTCAACAGAGATGTTGTACGAGCCTGTAATGTTTTATAGGTTTGTCAGGCTATGAACCAACTATTCATGCCCCCCGTTTAAAATTTCATGACCAAACATGTGTGAGTTTGTCCCCTACAACATCAGCGATAAGCCCGAAACATCTTCCCTTCCAGTGGAGCATTAACACTCCGAACAGTACTACAGCACTGCCTCAATCCCGAGCAAACACACATGAATTCATGATAACACATAAGCAGAAAACGCATCTAACTCAGAAGTCATATTTAAATTCATGTTTAATATGGAAAAACAAACACTTTCTGACATTTTTGGAACTTAATGGAGCAAGTGTATTCATTATTAGCAGGCTTACAAAAATACACTGAAAATTACTTCTATGCAGCAAGATCTATGGAACACTGTCAGTTGTTTATTATTATTTCAGTCTTTTAATCTGATGTGGTTCATTAATTCTTTGACTTCTCTCAGATTTACTTTGGATGTTTTCACACAGCGGCACGTTTACAAAGAAAATGAAAAACTAATAGCACTGGCCGTAAGTGTATTTAAATTGAAACACATAAGTACTATGATATATATATAAATAAAAATACTGTACATAAACAGAATAAGATAAATCCAAAGACATTTTTTTAGCACATTGTAGCCATCCTTATTAATTTCATCATAAAGCTCCAAAAAAAAGAGAATATAAACAGAATATATATATTATAAAACAAGCATCTGATTTTGTTCAAAACAAAGCACCATCTTTCTCAAGTCCATGAATCATTTTGTATACTGCACTATGCAATATTTTCTACGCCCCAATGTCCAAACAGAGAATTGAAATGGATTTTTACACCCCAATAAATAAATTTACAAAACATCAGAAACACAGGCGGAAACAGATCAAAAAAGAGAGAAACCATGCCATCTAGAACCCTGCCACCCCCCGGTGTTCTTTCCCCATGTTCATATCTCCATGGTGCACACAAACAGTCCTGGAGCGCGTTCAGAGTGTGCACCGGTGTGCGTGGGGGCCAAAGAAACAACAGTTCGGCTACAATGGGCCAGACTGTAGGCTTTAATTGGATGGTCGATGAAGGGCTTCTCATTAAAACCAGTAGAGCTCCTTCCCTTTCTTGTGGTGCTGGAGACCTGTGGTGCAAAGCAGACACGAACACAATGGCTTAGAAACACGGACACATGCACACACACAATCTCCATGGTGGCTGCGAGCTCTTCTTATAATAAGCACCAACAACTGAAGCCAAACAATCCATTGCCTGCCATTAACCTAAGGGGTTTATGTACACGTTGTGTGGATGTTTTGCTTTTGGCATAATTCTTGGGTAAGCATTACTTTCTGGAAGATCCTGGAAACTTGATCATCAGGTTTTGACCGATTCCTGGTAACCTCTCGCTTACTTTGTCAAAGGACGTATACAATGTATGTATCTATACTGATGACAGGAATTCAAGTTGTTGAACCTGAATCAAGTTGAATTCAAGTCACACAAATATTTATGAGCATGTGACACATCTGAAAACCATCCATGAGAATACATACATATCACAAACTTATGGGCTGGACTGCTTTGCATTTCACCCTTTTCATTTTATGGATAAAACAATATATACATTCAACCTTAAGACCAATTCACATCAGAAGTGATAACTATAGAGATAACTTCTATGATAACTATATAAGGTTTCAATGTAGAAAAATATTGTTTACTGAATGTCTATTCTAAGCTCACATGCTTTAACTTTTTAATACATTAAATTCTGAATTGATTTTGATTGGCTGTCAATGTTTTATCATTATAAGCAAGTCCCACATTGTTCCTCTGTTTTAATTGTTAAGATGTGGACTCCGCATCTTCAATTTAAAATGATTTTTAAAAGTTTATCTTTTTATATAGTTATCGTTATAGTTCTTTACAGTTCATTTTTTAAATGATGCCAGATTTTTTTTTTACTTGATTGGTGCAGTACATACACCCAAGTTGCAATCTTACCTGGCTCCATGTTGAGGGCCAAGCTCTGTGCCACTTCCCCGGGTGGAAGCAGACCTGGCCACGAGGGGGTTGGCTCAAGCTTTCCCACATCATAATGCCCTGGTAAAGTTGGGAGATGAGGCGGCCGCACAGCGGGCATCAGCAGGGGGCCGTAGTGGGGATCCAGCCCGGGAGGGGAGTACAGTTCGTGAAAGGGCCGCGGGGGACCGTAGGGCTGGCTCTGAGAATAACTCCAGGACTCTGACGGGTGTGGGTGAGCGTGAGAGTGAGGCAGACCAGGGTGCAGGGCCTGGGCGTACGGGTCCATGGCATAGGTGGGGGTACCTGTGGGATCACAGTGGTGTCGGTTAAGGGGCGAGGGGTAGCTACTGTCCCAGAACGATGGAGGGAAGCTGCGTCGGCTGCTCGAGGATGAAGCTTCTGAAGGAAAAATGGAAAAACTTTGATATACGGTATACAGGAACACAGTTATATATTTTTTTATGTGTTTTCATAACACAAATGAGGAAATATTTGTAACATTTATAATGTTACAGTTACGTTCTATGGCTATTTTTAAAGTAAAAAAGGGAGAGTCTCTTAATTGTATTCCAACCAAACTACCAGTTCAAAAAAGAACCTAAACAAAAAAAGGCTGATAGTGCACATCAATAGGTTTCACTGGGTCTTTTTTATGTATTAAAGTAACAGTACATCCTGATAGACTTTTCATGATTTCTCAATGTCACCTTATTTGTTTGTTATATTATATTTTAATATTTTCTTTGAAAAACCTTTAAAAACTTTTATTAGAGGTTAAACTGAGACAACTTTTCTCTGGGTCGCATTTGTCCACATATGGCATTTGCACCTTGGACTCTCAGGTCAGACTTGTCACATGATTTCACATGATTTCCAGCCCCACGCCCTCAGATCTCTTTCAGATTAAATCATATGGTGTTGCATTTGCTTCTAAAGAGCTTACCACACATCACAGAAATACACACAGCCACATGAGTGAGACGGAAGGTGGAAAGAGAGAGAGAGAGAGAGAGAGAGAGGGAGAGAGAGAGAGAGAGAAAATGCAATAAGAAAGCTCATGAAAGGGATGAAAAATGTAAATATATCAACAGAATTTTATGTTTCACAAAGACATTTATACAAAGCAACTTAAAGGGTAAGATCACCTAAAAATTTAAATAATTTTGTGTGTACAGCTGACCAATGGTACAGTAGCCTACAGGTCTGTAACCTTTTGGTAAATGATGGCAGAATTTTAAATTTTATAAGCTCGATCGTTTTAATTTTGGGTAATTAATTTAGACTGGGACCTCTCAATGTCAATAAGTATCCTATAAGTATATATAAAAAAGCACACTTGATTAATTTACTTTTAAATGTCTTTTCTGAGAATCAAACCTGATCTTTAGCTCCAGGAAAGCATATGTTTGTGTTAAAAGGGAAATAAGCTTAGATACAGTAAAGTATCCTCCTGACTGTCCCAAAGGCCTATATAAGGTAGAAGTTAAAACCCAGAGAGAAGCACTTCTCCTAATGTCATGTCCACCCAGTTTACCTCCTCCACCACCTCCGCAGACCTGTAGACCACCGTCTCCGCTCGTGCCCCCACCTGTTGTTTTCTCTATCCCTCCCGGTCCCCTTAACCCCTCGTAGAATGTCATGGGGGAGGTGAATGTTTTTAGCCGTTACTTTTATATTTAGAATTCTTCTGAAAACAGACACCGGTGATGTAGTTGTGATCAGAGGAAGGGCGGGCGAGCTCCTCATAAATCTGACGCTCGGTATTGTGAGCTGACCGAACGCAATACGAGCTCGAGCCACTGCGCTTACCACCGCGTATAAACATAGTATCTGTTGGGAGGCAGGCAGCATCTGTGGGTTTAGATGAAGATGTCACCGAGAGGGGGGGTCTGCATTGAGCGCTTGTTAGGAATAAAGCTTCACACATGTATAAGGAGCCTATGCAAGCACCGTTTTGCATGGCACACACTTGTGCTTGATAAAATTCAATTGCGTTCCAGTAGCTCGACTGGTAGCCCACTACACACGTACTGATCAAATGTACATGTTGAGAGGACTGAAAGTCACTTTGAATATGTTTTATGTCAGATGCATTCATGTAAATTATGTTTGCACTCTCTGTTTCTTCTGTAACTCCGGGGGAACAAAAATAGACACGAAAATGAAGCAATTGCTGACACTAAATAAGGAGATAGAGCTATACAATTGTGTTGATAGTGTTGCTCAGATAATTCAGTCCTAGAAAATGTGTGACTTTTGATTTGACACAATTGTGTATTTCCAAATGTGAATTTAGCTTGTGACATTGTCTTAATCTCCTTTAAAACTCATTTTTTACAGGTTACCGGTGTCATTTTCTGAAAAGAATATAAAAGATCTTGACGTAAGACAGTCTCCAATTGTTCTCTATTTAATCTGATTTATCTCTTAAAGCAAACCACTGAAATATCAAAGACACCTAATTTATGATTTTTCTTTTCACTCATTTCAATTGACTACGCCAATCCCTTCGCATTACTTCAACTCATCAAAATAACTTCAATTTATAATTTACATCAACTCAACCTCTTGATACATTCTTAAATGTTGAACTGTTGAATTTTAGCCAGCTTGATGGAACCTGAAAACTTAAGTCAGCAATTTTTTTTACAGTCTGCATATGGCTTAACCTTTCTTTGCAAGACAGACCAGATCAGACCAATGGAGAATACTATGTTGTCGACACAACCATCTCTTTAGTGAGGTCTCACCTGTGCTGGAATCACTGTGCCTCTTCTTGCCTTCTGCCTCCATGTAAGTGCTTAGAGCTCTAGAGAAATGTTCATCCACCACGCTGCTAATGTCCCCTTGGTAGTAGGTGAAGAGGACACAGCGTGAGCTCAGGTATTCTGCCTCTCTGACCTGTTTGTCCTTTGTAACCTCCTCTACCTGTCCGGCCGAGGGGTAAGATGATGGGGACGGACCTGCTGAGCTAGAGCTCCCAGCAGAAACCGTCAAAGCCTCTGGGCAGCACGGGGCTCCCACAGTGTCCATCAGATCCCTACAGCGAGATGTGGGACTTCGCAGACCAATGGGTGCCTAAGAATAAGAAGTTGCTTAAACCTATTGCAACACGCTTTACTGTTGTTTGTGTGCATGTGTGTGTGCGTGCGTGCGTGTGGGTTGTGTGTCTGAGTGTGCAAGTATGAAGTCAAATATTATAGGGTATCATACGTTGTACACAAAGCACACCATTTTTTGCACATTTCCAACGTACCCAGTTAAAAGGTGCATCCGTTTCCTAATGCAGTTCACTTATGCAAAAACATGCTTAAGAATAAAAACTTCTTAAATTACAAATTTATATTATTTCCAATCCCAATACAGGGCATTGTATAACCTGCTTACCGGTAAAGCGCTGATGAACGCAGAAGCTTTGGGCGCGTACGGTGCGTAATGACCATAAGCCGGGTACATAACATCCAAACAACTCATGATATTCCGCTCGCTCGCCTTGGGTCGCAAACAACGAAACTGACGTGCTCTGTTCTACGTGCAAAAAAAATAACAGAAACGAATTCAGAGAAAGTCAAACAGAACAGTACAACATCTCGGCAGCGGTCCGTCGAGCACGCAGACAGATCGGTGGTCCACGGTGATGCACACCTAGTGCGCGCTGACAGCTGCGCTGGCGGGACTGTGCTTTGGTTTATACCAGAGAATGTGCCCAAGATTGATCTTCGCATGTCGACCACTCCCACCCCAGAGCAAGACCCCCGACCACCCTCTAAAATTCAACTGTATGATCCACACAATACAGTAGCAAGTCGTTGCGTAAAGGACAGGCCTTCTTAAACATGATTGATGCTCAGAGCTAATAAACCACACATGTAAATACTTAAAAATCCCCTTTTTTGGCACAAGTGTAGTTTTAAAACTAATAGGTTTGAATGCACTTTTACAAAACTGAACCGGTAGAAAAAGTAGAAAACCTTTCAAATTAATTTGTAGATTAATTGCATACCAACTGCTTGACTAATTAGCATCCTGCTGTGCTGAAGAGCTTGAACAGTATTTGGCTGATTCTCAACATGACACGTGGGTTTCTAAGGTTTATAGTGGACCCCCTATCCATACCACCATTTGAGCAAAGGGATTCCTCTCAAATCTAGCGCACATTATCACCTTCCCTTATACAAACACACAGACGGTCAAACACACACCTCTGAACACGTATAGTCACTTTTCAATTACATTTAAATTCCTTTCCAAATCCAAGTTGCAAATGTAGGCTACTATTTAGGAAGCGGAACTTCAAGATATTTCGATCCAAACTGTGTCAGATATTCTCTCAGAAATTACAATGTGAACACTGGACTTCAAGTGCCAGGAGTTTTTGACAGACATTCTAGAACGTTAAGAGAATCGTGTGGAATATTTGCAGAATTTCCTCCAGCGGTGTTAAACAGATAGGAATGTCTCTGAAGTGTTTGCTCAGGGAAGAGAGAGGAGATGTCTGCCAGAACTGTATGTCAGCTTCAACCAACCAATAAATTCTCTGTCATATAATTGGTTTGCTCTGGTGCCCTCATATGTAAGGTGTCCTAAATACAGTATCAGCAAAATAACAACTACTATCAGTGGATATTTAGTGTTACTTGCCAAACTAAAAAATCACAAACTGTTGCACATGGAAGTCTTACAGCAGTTAAAATATAGGCCTTTCTTGTACAATTCTAGAGTTACATAGGAATGAGTACACGACACTTGAAAGAAAGTTGGATGAAGCTCTTTACTCCTGTCATGCTGTAAAAAAAGGTTTAAATTTTCCCGCTCCAGGTCAAGAGGTCTGAGAACATTAGCTTCTCATTTTACAGATATTTAAAAGACAAGTTCTCTGTATGTGTTCTGGGGTCTTTGCTGTTGCTCATCGACAGACAACTTTGGCTTGTGAGGAGCTTTCCTCCCATTGGTGTGTTTTTTTAGGGTATCATGAAATGATGCAATGCCACAGGGAGCTGAGAGTTTCAGCGTGACGGACAGCTGCTCCTGACGACACGCAGCACGGAGTTTAAAACAGACTGCTCTATGACCACATGTTGGAGCAACCAATAATATTAATGACCATGACCGATTGCTCCCTTGCTCTCTTTCACTGTGCCAATGTCTCTCTCTCTCGCTTTCCTTTCTGCTCTATCTTCAAAATCTTCCCAGCAACACATATCACTCTCTCCTTCCTTTTTGGAACAGTAAGCCATTTGTCATTACTAAGAAAACAGGTTGTATGACTATATGCGTGTGATGTTTACCCTGTCGGTATCACAATCTCCGAGTCGCAGTGTATGACCCCTGATATAGAGCTTTTAGTGACCAAACTAGGAAACAGAGAAGGACATACTGCCCCTCCTTCCTTTTTCTCTTTCTGTCTCTCTCTCTTTGCTTTGCCCTCCTTTTCTCCTTATTCCTGGTTCATTAACTGTCTGTGTCTTTCAAAGTATGTGTGTGTGTTTGTGAATGAGCAGTAAATAAACGCTGATTACATCACTGTTTGGTTTTGAGCCTTCTTGCTAGACAAAATTTCTCAGGCAAGCTAAACAAACAATTCAGTCAGGGGATCATATGGATTATGATATATGTTAAACATTTATTGGGACTTTAAAAATAAGTGAAAAATAAAGATTGATATATTTTCTGTATTTTATTAGCATAATTAAAAAGTAATACAGAACTAAAAACTTGAACAAAACATGTAGGAAAGTTTAGCTTAATAAAAATTTACCAAAAACGTCTCACCATGTTATTTCTACGATGCACCTTAAGAGCGTAACTCGCTTTCCATAGAAATGAATTGAAAGCGACACTATTTAACTGTGACAAATATAATAAATTACATCTAAATTCAGTCTCCACTATATTGGTTTAAAAAGCATCTTGGTTACCGATGTAACCTCAGTTCCCTGATCGAGGGAACGAGACGTTGTGTCGAATGAAATTGGCGAATTAAATGTGCATGCCGGACTCCGCCCCCAGATATCCGGGTAGAAAACAGCGTACTGCATTCATTCACCTTTTGGCTGAGGAGCCTGAGAGCCTCTCTCGACTGCTGCAGCGGGCAGCACGGGTTGTGGCATGAAGGACACAACGTCTCGTTCCTTCCATCAGGATCTGAGGCTACATCCGCAACCAAGACGTTTCATTTCTGTCGGTCTCTTGACGTTGTGTCAAACCGACAGATGGGGTTCCTTAAGAAAATGCCACGCCGCTGTGCTGTGTCACAATCTAAAGCGAACCGATGGTGACTGGCCTGGCGTGTCAGACGTGAGCGCTACTGCAAGGTGAGTTTACCGAAAGGTGGAGGTCCACCTAGGGAAGGTCATGGGTTACCAAGGTGGAAACCGATCATGAGGATACTAGGTCCAGTTAGAACCATACGGTAGATAACTCAGCTGGTACCCAGCCAAAAGAAGCAGAGCTGCTCTGCCCAGCCCGCCCGCAGGAGGTGCTTAGGGATGAATGGAATGCCTGTTCTTCACCCAGTGGGGAAAAAAGGGATGCGAGAATAGCACCCTGACCCACCTAGGAGGGGAGAATTTGCCTTTGCAGAAAGAGAATCACCGGGCACGAATTCTAGGCAATTTGTGGACACGGAGAATGCTTGTAGGTCCCATACCCTCTAGATGAAGGCGAGCGCCATCAGGAGAGCCATCTTCATTGTGAGATGAGAAAGAGCGGCATATCTAAGGGGCTCGAAAGGGGGCCTCTGGAGGACCAGATGTGGATGAGGCGGATTCAGCCTTCTTGCGCCCTTTAGGAACCTAATGACCAGATTATGCTGTCCTAGAGATTTACCAGTAACTGGGTTGTGATGAGCAGCAATAGCGGCTACATACACTTTCAGTGTTGAAGCGGAGAGATTACTTCCGAGTCACTGTTGTAAAAAGGGCAGCACATTCCCGATCGAGCAACTCCCCGCGATTTGTGACTGACGAGAGGAAGCGCGTCAGCTGTCTGGTTCAGGTCGCCTGGGATATGTGTGGCTTCCAGAGAGCTGATCACCTGTTGAATCCAAGGGAGGAGGCGTCAGGCGAGTCATGTTAACTGGCGTGAGCCACCCTGGTGGTTAATATACACTATGGCAGTTGTGCTGTCCGACCGGAAAGTACGTATCCTTCATGTTGATTGCCATGAAACCATCCTGATATCTGCATTTGGTTGATGAATGTTATATAAACGGTGGATATATCGCTGGATTTGGAGATGGACACCTGGGAGCCGCCATCACCGCTCCACGGATAACGGACCGAAGCTGAGGTTCAACTATGAAGGAACTCCGGGTAATAGAACCATACTGTAGCCCATAGTCCAAGCCCATCGTTATGGTCCTGAAGCTGGACGGCACTCTCCGCTTCTGTAATGATTTCCGGCTTGCGGGCTACTAATGGTGTTATATCCCTAACTTCTCTTCCCTAGCCAGTCCCCTGACCGACCTGACCAAAAAGGGGCAGCCCGAGAAGACGAAGTGGACCCCACAGACGGAAAATATGTTCCTGACATTGAAGCACGCCCTGTATTCCTTTCCCGTTATGCACACACCCGACTTTGGCCGTCCCTTCATCCTCCAGAATGATGCTTCCGACACTGGCCTGGGTGCAGTGCTCTCCCGGACCAAGGGGGCTCACACCGGCCGAGTCCCGATACGCCAAGGTGGAAAAGGAGGCCCTAGCCATAAAGTGGGCAGTACTGGAGCTCCTCTACTATAAACTGCGACGGAGCTTCTCCCTGGACACTGAACATGCCCCTCTACAGTGGATGTCCAAAAAAACGACAGAAACCCTCGGCCAAAGTGACCAGGTGGTTTCAGGTAGTATATCGGGTCTGATATATCTCAGACTTGGTTGATCTTTCCATTGCTATCTTGTCACAATTGTGAAACTATTACAACTGGATTCATCTAAGTCCTGTGGGGTTCAGCATGACTAAAGGTCATTCCATCCTTCTCAAAATCCAAGAATCAGTGAGATCAATGAGCGGATGTATGAAACCCTAATAAACACAACAAGATTAGAGGAGAGTTGATAAATTATTGCCCTTAACCCAACTTCCCATAAAGCTTTTAATAACTTTGATATGCTCAACTGTGCCCTCTCTCCAGGTTTCATCCACATCATGTCTGCACAAACAGAGGTACTTTCTCCTTGGACTTGTGTATTAAAAGCTAACCCAATCAGTATGGATAGTACGTGAACAAGCAGCATTACTGAAGTAACTGACGGGTGCTACATTCCCCCTTTGGCAGCCTTAAGTGTCCCAGCGATGTAGACAAGCAGCTGATGTCATCCTCAGTGTGTGTGTGTGTGTGGGCATGTGGCCTTGTTTTTATATCTCGGTGGGATATAATTCACACCAACATATGGGGACTTGTGTCACCGTGGGGACCAAAATTCAGGTCACCATGGGAAAAAAAGCTAATTAATTGTACAGTACAATATTTTTTAAAAATCTAAAAATGCTTAAAGCTTTCTATGATCTTAAGGTTAAGGAGTTGGGTAAGGGGATCAAATATACCATTTGTATACCGAGTATAAAAAAACATTAGGCCTATGGACGGTCCCCACGGATATAAAAAAACAGACATGTGTGTGTGCGTATAAAGGGGTAGCAGAATTTTTCCCCCCTTCTTTTGAACATTCCTGTGCCACAGGCACAGGAGGGCACTATAACCTCCCAAAAAAGAAAGAAAGAAACTAGATGCAGTTAGAAAGCTGCTCTGTCACATGCCTAAATAGCAATAATTTACACTGCAGTCAGTTGGCGTTGGTGCCTCTGAACGCTAGGAACGCAAATAAGTCCATACTGAATGCAATGATCATACCAGCGCGTCGTATTAAAGGACAGTTCCCCAATGCTTTCTCACCTTCATACTTCCTTGTGGTTTTAATTTCTTTGCTGTCCAGTATATTAACAAAAGTTCAGCTTTTTCAATTATTATCCTTTTTTAAAAACCTATAACACACAAACTTTTCCCTGTTCTACTTCATTTAAAATAAAAGTCAAATTGTGAAAAAGGTTTAGCTACATAAATCAACGCAACCAACAACAAAAATGTTAAGTACACACAAAAATCAAGAAGGTTTATTGGTTATAATTACTTACTCTATTAGTGGTTCTCTCTAGACTATGGACCAAGAACAACCCTACAAGATCAGTCAAAGAGCTTTAAAAACAAATAATGAATAAGGGTATTTAGAGCACAGGTCTTACGTCTGCTAATAACGAGTTGTTTTTACAAAGTCTGTATTGAAGAATCCAGTAAAAGGTGATTATTTACATGTTTTGCCTATAAAATCCATTACAATGAAGTTGAATTGAAAAACAGAGACTAAGTGTAACCATTTAGCAGCCTTTACCCAGCATTCTTCAGTCTTCAGTTCACATTCAAAATGACTAACTCCTGAGTCAAGATGTATTTAGAAGGCAATCTGTGCGTGTGTATTTTTACGTTTCGTCTACGTCCGCATTGCATTGCCTTTGTATTGGCTAATAAGCGCCGGCTCATTCTGTGGTTCATGTTACTTGTAATGGCGACACCTAGTGGTAAAGATATGGATGTACAGTCGTACGCTAATTAGAACGCCACGTTACACAATTTAAACGCATAATTTTAATAGAAGCATAATCAAAATTTCTATCAATCCCCTTGGAAACACTCTCGAATTGTTACTTTTCTCTTCCTTTACAGAAAGCACAGGGTACGGAGGATAAGTATTTTATTCAGTTTAATTTTGTAATTTCAGCTTTCATTTATATTTTTTGTCCAAAATTAAGTTTACTTTTCGTTAGTTTCCACGCGACACCTGTTGTATAATTGTATCTTTCATGTGTTTGTATTTTCTTTTGTCGGTTTTATATTAAATTACAGAAAGTTGTTCTTGCTACATTGCCTTTCCGAAATTACTTTGTTAAATTGACATTTTAACAGGTTTACCCGATCACATTTTCAGATTTTACTGCTTAAACTTGGTGGGTTATAATTTGTTATATTTTTTCCCAATTAGTTGTAATTTTACAATTATTCATATACAATTGCTTTAGTTTTAGTATTTTTAGATTTGACACGCCTGTCAACATGAAGTTCATTTTTCTAAATGTGACCCAGGATCTTAAAAAAGATATTGAAGACGTTTTCATCAGCTGAAAGCTGAAGAAATAGGCTTTCTATTGATATATGGTTTGTTGGGATAGGACACTATAGGACAACAACTATTTACAAAAATGGAATCTGAGGATGCCAAAAATCTTAATATCGAGAAAATCGCCTTTGAAGTTGTTAATCTGAGGCACTGCAGGCCATCCACTCACAAAAATAAAGTTTTTATACATTTACAGTAGGAAATGTATACAATTTCTTCACGGAACAGGATCTTTTTACCATTTACCCTACCATTGCAGATCCACAGAAGAGCTGCATTAATCATAAAAGACCCCACCGACCCCCAACACTGTTCACACTCCTACCCTCAGGACAGAGGTACAGGAGCTTAAATTGTAGGATTTCCAGATTAATTAACTCATTCCTTCTTAAACAGGTAGTTGAGCTAGCTAGTGGACCAGCTGTTTCCTCTCACTTAAACTTTTTTTATGTTATTACTACTATTGTATATTTTCAAATATAACTCATGTAGCCTCATCTCACTTGCACATTTGTTTCTATTACTGCTGCTATTGTTATCCTGTAGTTGCACTCAATTTGCACATGATACTGCAACTATTGTTTTTTGCACACAAGTTAAAAGTGTACATTTGCATATATAAATCTCATATACAAAGTCTATGTTTAGTTCTTATTGTTTCGTACATTATACGTATGTATGTTTGTGTGTATAGTTTGTGTATGTGTGTTTATAGCCTTGCACTGTCTGGCATTCACTGTGGACAGCAAAGTAAGTTTTTCATTGCTTAGGGATATTAGTTTCCACACTAGGCATAAGACAATAAACACTTTGAATCCTTGAATCCTTAACTTAATATCCTAATGCTTTTTGGAAAAAAAGTTAAATCGTACATTTTTACCTAGACCATCTATTTTTGCCGATTACTAAAAGTGTTCCCGTGCTACTTAACACTGGTTTTGTTGTCCAGTGTCACAAATGTGAAATTACAAATACTAACCATTTCCCCCCAGTATAGTTCACAAACGGGCATCCTGCTTACCCTCCCAGTCGCAATGTGGCGCTGTTCCGCCACGGATAAACGTGCAGCGGCGCCTCGGCCATGTTGAAGTGTGGAGGAACTGCAGCCCGCCATTGTGTGTCTGATCTGCAGCTGTAGCGAGATAGAGAGAGTCGCGGGCGCAAACACTCTTAAAAACACACATTTTCCGTTCGCTTTAACCCGCAAACAAACGCGCAGTCTAACACACAGGCTCCGGGGAGAGAGAAATGTCAGCCAGCAGCCTTCTGGAGCAGGTAAAGAGAGGCATTTTTTGAACATTGAGCCGAAGTGGCGTCGAGGCGGTTTTTTTTCTCTCGCAGCGCGAGTTCAGGCCTTAGCTTTATATAAACCTTCACTTATTCTCCCTCTTTCCTCTCCACACTCACTCCTTCATGAATCACCTGGACCCAATCCAGAGACCGAAAGGCCAAGCAAATAAAGGTAAGTGAGGCGCTTCTGTGATGTTTGTCAGCTGTAATGGGTCTCGTGCTGCGCTGTTGCTGTTAGCGGGCCGTTTGTTCATATTCACTTCGTTATTGAACTAGGCGTTGAAATATGCTTTAAAACAACCCCAAGGCATATACGAAAACGAGGGTGTCTGCGCGGAGACAATTGGGCTTGTATTGCTCACTTGCGGATCTAGAAAAAGCTTGTGTTTAGAGCCCACGTTGGTTAGCCGATTAGCACTCCGAGGCCGAGCGTGCACCTATAAGCGTGACACAAGATCAGACACCTGACCGCCCACTTACATAGCATACTTTTGTGCTGTTCTTGGGGTGTTTACGTCAGGTGTAGCAATATGTTAGATATACGCGCCCTTTAACGGAGTATCGCCATCATTGACTAAGATACAGGAGTTAAACACGCTGCTTGGAGGAACCTGTTGAGGGAATTTCCAGCATCGTAACTTACTCTACGGAACAGAACCCATCACCCTATAAAGTAACACGATACAGTAATGCATGTTACCACGCGGATTATTTTTTATGAGAAAATGTTTTCTTTTTTGCATATTTTTATTTCTGAAGATTTTGGTTGAATCTGCAAAGCTTCTTATCTCTGATTTGTACGATTTAAACAGCAGCAGCAAACGTTTAGTTGTTTCTCTGGAAATAAATTATAGTTAATACAAGTAGTTAATGACGTTTGTCACATCTGTATCATTACACTAGAAGTTTTGTGAGTGTGTTCCCTAACTGTTCTTTATTTTTTCCAGTGCAAAACGGTGCAGTCACTCAAAAAGATACTTTGAACGATGATGAGTTCGAGCCTTACCTGAATGCTCAGCCCAGACAGGTAGGTCTTGTTTCAGCACTGAACAAAAGATGGAACCCATAGAGAGAAAGAAGGGCAATTAATTTTGCTGCCTATCCTCTGTGGATTCATTATGGTCCTTAATTGCATCTTGGTCTATGAGCATTGTTGTCATATTAAGGTGTCACTATGGTTTTCTGTGCTAAAGAGTTGAGTTAAAAGGTGTGTAGACTTGGGTTAAACGTCATACGTGCTGACAGATTGTCAGTAATGTAGGGTATGTTTCTGGAATATTACGTAAAAAATTCAGCACTATTATTCACCAGGAAGTGATAAAAAGTAAATAATTTTAAATAAGGTAAACAAACATACTTTCTTATAAAGATTCTATTGAAAAATCCTAACTTTCTAACCCTGAAATGTATGATTATAATGGCTGTTTTGTCAATGAATGTTTCTCCTACTGAGAAAATAGGACACGGATGAATAAAGGGGCTAGTTTTCACCCTGTCAAAGGAATGTTGGGATCTTTTGTATGGAATCTATGCCACTGCTGCCCTCACAAAGCTGATTGCTAGTTTTGAAATCATGAAGAGACTAGTAGTTGTGTACATTGGGGTGAACCAGTCTACAAACAATCCCAAGTGTCTGTGAAGCCCAGTTCTAAACATCTGAGATTGTTGTTTATTTATTTTAGTACTGAAATTCTTTTAGTGCGCCATGTCATTAAAGCAAATTTTCAGAGAGGTGTTCTCTGCTCCGCTAGAAATATTAACGCTCATCTATGTAGTCTCATTTTGATGTGCTGTCAAGCTAGTGGTAATAATTGGATAAGTGGGAATATTTGGATGGTTAAATTATTTATCGGCAAGGCAGATCATTGATAGGGTAGAAAATTAGTTTGACCTTGTTACCTGTTTTACTTCACTTGTTTATATAATGTTAATAGTTAACTTTTTGATGATACTTGTTTGCATTAACACATTTTACAGCTGACTCATTTATTGTTTTTGTTTTTGCAGAGCAATGCCTATACGGCCATGTCCGACTCCTACATGCCCAGCTACTACAGCCCCTCTATAGGCTTTACCTATTCGCTGAATGAAGCAGCATGGTCTACTGGCGGTGACCCCCCCATGCCTTACCTGGCCTCCTATGGACAGCTTAGCAATGGGGAGCATCACTTCCTCCCAGATGCCATGTTTGGCCAGTCAGGAGCACTGGGAAACAACCCTTTCTTGGGACAGCATGGCTTCAACTTTTTTCCAAGTGGGATTGACTTGGCCTGGGGAAACAGCAGCTCTCAGGGACAGTCCACACAGAACTCAGGTTACAGCAGCAGTTATGCCTACGCTCCAAGCACGTTAGGAGGTGCTATGATTGATGGACAGTCTCCCTTTGCAGCCAACGAGCCACTCAACAAGGCCGTAGGGATGAATAGCTTGGATCAAGGCATGGCGGGGCTTAAGATCGGGGCTGCGGACATGGCACCCAAAGTCATCGGTTCTGGACTTCCCGGAGGGCCACTGAGTCAAGTGTCTCCAGCTCCCACTATGCCTCCGGCCTCCATGGCTCCCCCAAAAACTGCATCTTGGGCGGACATTGCCAGCAAGCCTGCCAAACCACAGCCTAAGCTGAAAACCAAGGGAGGACTTGGCGGGACAAATTTGCCACCTCCTCCAATCAAACATAATATGGATATTGGAACGTGGGATAACAAGGGGACAGTGCCTAAACCAGCAACCCCACATCAGGCTTCCATGCCGGTCAACGGT
This sequence comes from Triplophysa dalaica, assembly GCF_015846415.1. Classification (NCBI taxonomy): domain Eukaryota; kingdom Metazoa; phylum Chordata; class Actinopteri; order Cypriniformes; family Nemacheilidae; genus Triplophysa; species Triplophysa dalaica. The sequence goes on along the minus strand of NC_079556.1, from coordinate 8,692,353 downwards.
CAGCCACCCAATCAGTCGTCCCCTCAACCGGGTGCAACTGCAGGAGGGGTACAGCAGCTACCCCTTAGCAATGGACAGCTGGTTCCTCCTGCTGGTCATCTTGGGCAACATCCTCTCCCCCTTGGTGGGCAGCAAGGAGCTGTCCCACCTCCCTTGTCGCAAGGCCCCCCTCAACCTTCTCAACCAACCCGCTGGGTTCCCCCGCGTAACCGTACCAACGGCTTCGCCGATGCGGTGGGTGGAACTGGCCAATCCCCTCCTAATTCAGGAATGGGTGGTGTTGCTGTTCCAGCAGAGCCCCACCCGGTTCTGGAGAAGTTGCGTATGGTGAACAACTACAATCCCAAGGACTTTGACTGGAACCCTAAACACGGTCGCGTCTTCATCATCAAGAGCTACTCAGAGGATGACATCCATCGCTCCATTAAGTACAATATCTGGTGCAGCACGGAACATGGCAATAAGCGTCTGGACGCTGCATACCGTTCACTGGCCAACAAAGGGCCACTCTATCTGCTCTTCAGTGTAAATGGCAGTGGGCACTTCTGTGGCGTAGCTGAGATGCGCTCACCCGTGGACTACAACACCTGTGCAGGTGTGTGGTCGCAGGACAAATGGAAGGGTCGGTTTGATGTGCGCTGGATCTTTGTGAAGGACGTTCCAAACAGCCAACTGAGGCACATTCGTCTGGAAAACAACGAAAACAAACCGGTCACCAACTCCCGTGACACGCAGGAAGTTCCGTTGGATAAGGCACGTCAGGTGCTGAAGATCATTGCAAGTTACAAGCACACCACCTCCATTTTTGATGACTTCTCGCACTACGAGAAACGTCAGGAAGAGGAGGATTGTGTGAAAAAGGTAACCTGATTTTTTTAAGGAACCAAATCTGCTTTTTTTCCCCAAGTAAAATAAATAATTCCCCCAATCATGAAAATTCTGTATTCATTTACCCACCACCGAGCTGTTCCAAATCTGTTTAAAATGTATTTCGTTCTGATGGAAACCATTAACTACTAAAGTAGGATCAATTTCAGTGTCATTTTTGTTCTGTTAAACACAAAATATATTTTGAAGAATTAAGGAAAGCAAACAATTCTCAGGCACTTTTGACTACCACTGTAATTATTCCTACTTTGGTAGTCAATGGTGGCCAAGAATTGTTTGGTTACAAGAATTCTTCCAAATATCTTTGATGGATTTGGAAAAACTCAAGGGTGAGTAAATGATGACAGAAGTTTAATTTCTGGATGAACAGTACCTTTAAGTTCTTTAGAAACACTTAACAATAAAGTTGTATAAATTAACAATGAATGTGTAAGCTATTGTGTAGGGATGCGCCAAAACGAAAATTCTGGGCCGAAACAGATTATTAAAAATTCAGGATGCACCAGGCTGAAAACCGATACTGAAAATTAGTTTTAAGAACTTTGAAATAGTTTTTATTGCATTCTATTAATAACAAACAGTAAAAACACAAAAATTAAGGATAACATGTATCAAAACAATACAACAAATATAAGTTGTCGTTCTAGAATTATTACACCTATATGCAAACCGTAGTCAAGTTATTGTCAAACTTAAACTCGTATTTACTCGTAAGAAGTTTATATATGGTGCACAATCGTTTTAATAAAAATAACATACAGAACACAGAGGAGAAGTGAATTTCTCTTTATGTAAACAGGCTTAACATAAGTTTCAGTGATATCATCACCTGCTGGATGACGGTCCACGAGTTACATCATCAGTTACTGATAGTTCGTTCTACTGAGCATTCACGTCTGTGAAGAGTCTTTTGCGTTTAAAGTTCGGTTTTAAAACGGCCATTAGTCAAACAGAGCTTGCGTGTCATTTTTTTTTTTGCTGGTTTTGATATTTTATTGTTTTATGTATTAGTATTGTCAAAAAGATTGATATTTCGATGCGTATCGATACTGAAAAGTCTTAAACTGTTCCAATACGCATGTCCCACGTATCGATAACAGCTGCACGTTCCCGCTCCATCTCTTTTTCTGACATTGAGTTGACACACACTGCGTGAACGCAGTGACAACAGAGCCCCACCTCCTCTCACAGACTTGACTCATTTGGAGCAGTTAAAAAGTGTTAATGTTAGAAAAGATGGCCAGAGCAGAGTCTCTGTAACACATCTGGCGCTTAGTGCTTGTTCGTTTACGTTTCCCATGTTCACCATAGCGCTCTATGTATGTGCACTGATCAATAATATCATCCACTCTTTTCTTTCAACCTGGTTAAACGTGGTTTATGTTAGAAATATAGCCAGTACACAGACTCCGCAGCAGTTCTTGCATTTAAAGTTTGCATTTCTTATCAATGATTCTATATGAATGAAAGCCAAATAAACTTTTTTGTAATCATATGTATATGTAGGCTAATAACATTAATGAGCAATGAATGAGTAATACATTTGTTCAAGTATTTAAGTCTTAAATCTCTTTATTAATCTCTCAACTAATTTTGTAAACTCTGGTCCATTAATACTGACAAAAACAACTTTGATTTTAAATATTAAATGTATCAGTAAAATTTTAATTAGATTAACAATAAATAATAATATAAATAAAGACCTCTTGTCTAGTCTTGTTCAAAAAATGTAGAGCCTTATTTTTATGACAGTTTTTTCCGTGGTATTGAAAATTGGTTAAATACCTAAAAAAATCTATATTCGATGCAAAGTTAGAAATTCTAGTATCATGACAACACTAATATGTATTAGTTTTGGACTTTACAGCTCGCTTACATGATCGTCCTTTGATAACAGCTAGTGTGAGAGTGAACGCAAGCACTGAAGGGAAGCGCGGGCAATAGATATTTTGACTTATTTCGGCCAGTTTTTTTCTTTCACCCAAAACTGTTTATGCCATTTTTGCTCAAATTTTTGGCAACCGAAATTTTGGTGCATCCCTACTACTGTGAATTAACTAATACTTCTACAGCATTCATTTATCCTAGTTCATGTTAATTTGAGCAATTACTAATACCTTTTAAAATGTTGTAGTTAACATTTGTGCACCATGAATTAACATTAAAATAATTAATGCGTCGATGTTGCAAAGCTATTCCTTATTGATACTTTAGGTTAGTTAATGCATTGTCTAATGTTAACAAATACAATTTTAATTGTAAAATCTTACCGGTTCTTTCTGTGAAACAATCCAAATGTAGTCTTGAAGGGATAGTTCACCCAAAAATGAAACTTCTGTCATCGTTCACTCACTCCTAGATTGTTCCAAATCTGTGTAAATTTGCTGAAAACACAGGAAGAAATTTGGGAGAATATCAGATCTCATCCACTATTTACTGCCATAGTAGGGAAAATAAATACCATGGGAGTCTGTGGGGGATGAGATTTTACAATCTTCAAGATATCTTCCTGTGTTTTCAGCAAGACAAAGAATGTACACAGATTTGGAACTAAATGATTACACAATTAAATTTTTTGGGTGAGCTATCATTTACAAGTGGAAAAGATTCATCTTAATCATCTTATTTAGTTTTATTCTTTTTAAATTGAACACATCTCTCCCCATGAACATAACTGTAGAATATGGCATGGTATTAAAATAAAAACCTGATGATTCCTTTCACTATTCCTGTCACATATTTTGTTCTGTACCTTTGTGCTTCTGATTATTTGGGTTTGTCTGATACCAAATGAATTAATGTTGTGCAAGGTCAGGATGCTATGGCCAAAATTTATATTGAACTATATTTTTTCTTTTAGGTCAATACGGTATAGTTCTGATAACCATATAAACAATATTACGAAAGGCTTAATGTTAGATGTAAGTTGAGAGAGCTGATATGAACAATTGTTTTGATCAGCATTTTATTCTAGATGCCAGCAGTCTGCAAAGCTACATATAAGAAATAAAATATTTTGTATAGTCCTGTGCCCTTACCTTGTGTTATTATAAAATATTAGAATCATGTTACTTTTTACTTTTATATGTTATGTTTAATAAAAAAGATAACTTCATAGCATAATCCCATAACTTCAAAATGTGGTTTAAAGCTTGGTCGTTTCTTCAAAGCTCTGGGGGTCAGGCCTCTCATTACTTTTATTGAAAGCATGCTCTTGACATATTTATATTAATTATTCATCTTCATTTATTAACGTCCACTGAATTTCATGTATGACTATATTTTCAGGGGGTTTTTTCTTGTTAAAACTATATACATGATTTGCCATGCTCTCCTGCAATATGATATCAAGAACTATTTAAATTAGTTCCAGTGTCAAATATACAGATGCTTCAGTTTCTTAGCTACAAAAAACTGCAAAATTTGCCATTCTGTCCTCAAAATTGACATTCAGAACTTTTTGTACTTGTTTGTTTATTTTCCGACAAATCTTGTATTTAAAACGAAATGAGATTATCCGCTATAACTTGTGGATCATGGCTGTCGCACACCATGAACACAACAGCATTTAATCCTTAGTATTAACACAGAATATAAGTGTTTCGTGCAGTTAGGTACATGCTGCACAGATCTTGTTGTTTGTAATGATACAGGTAATAGAAATGCAGTTGTGTGGTTTGTTAAAGCAGCTGATTGTCTCTTGTTTGACTAGAGTGCTAGTTTTTCAAATGACAAAAAACACAGTTCAAAAATTTGGGGTTAAACCCACCTTTAAAACTCCCACAGGTGTGCTGGTGGCTTGTCTGTTTTGTTCAGAACTACAAAAGAACATCTGTGTTTTGTTTTTGTTGGTTCTTTTTTCAGCCACATCAATTCTCAAGTAACCTGACAAACATTTCAGATCTGACAAAACATCTGCATACTGCTGTTTTTGTGTGTGGGTGACTTTTACAAAACAGTGACAGAACACATGGTGGACTTTTTTTCTCAAATGCCACAAAAAAGTAGATGATAATAACTTGAATTATTGGGCTCTCTTTTATTTTCCGCCTTTGTTTTGTAAAGTATCGTGTTTTTATTTTGTGAGAAGAGTCCTTTATATTATCTTGACAAAGTATTTATCAAATTGAAAGTTGCATGTTGAATTGACAAGTGTTTTCTGTTTATTTTCAGTGCTGTTGTAGCTTAAGCTTTTTTTTTGGAGGTTTCATAGAACAAGTAAATGATGGGAATTGAGGTCCAGAAAATACTCTTTCTGTGTGGGCTGACTTTCTTGTGGGCCTATGTTTTTAACATAAGGGGAAAGTTTTAGGCAAATAGGTTGTAATGGCTTTATACTGTAGTTTTACTGATGTCCCAATAATGGAACTTAAGATGTTACTGACATTTTATTTCCCTTGGTTACGACTTCGTTTCGTCCTTTTTTGCTTTTTACAACAAATCCAGTGATGAATTTCTTAACTTGCTTCATATTGGCTTAAATAACTGTTAGTTTTATTGTGGTCAATAAAAAACTACTTGCAATTTCATTTCAAATTTAAGAATGTAATGCATTTTTACTTGGTCAGGTTGTACTGTACAAGTTGAACAGTTGTTCACGCTCAACTTAAAGTTTTGGACTTAAGTAGTCATTTGCTTGATACAGATGTTTCACAGCTGTATAATGTATTTTTTTCAGTAGTGTATGATCCTACTTTATGTACCTTGTTTTGATATTTGATCGTAGTTGAAGTGAACTTGACAACCATGTTTGTGTTTCTGGGCAGGTGGAGGTTCAAGGGAGTGATCCATACTCCAGTAACTCCAGTCGGAGCCACTACAGAATGCAGGTGATTCATCTTGTAGATTCACCTGTTCCTCATGTAGATTCTTCCTATGATCCTTTATCTGTCAATTGTGTTTGTAAATTAGTCTGTTGCTTTATTTAAAGTAACCATAAAAAATAAAATATTCTATATATATATATATATAACATACATTTTAATTTTGCCACCTGAAAAAGTTATGAAGTGGAAAAATCATGTAATCGTAAAATGATCTTGCCAGTGTGCATTGCTAATTATATATATTTTGTTTTTTCCAGGATCGCCAAGGACGTGTGAAGTAACGAGCACTGCTTTGGGCAAAAGACTGACAGGCCCTGTGCTATCTCCCCAATAATACAACCAGATATTTTCAGAAATTTCTTAGGAGAAAGATTTAACCAAGGATTCAAAACGAGGAAAAAACTAAATGAAGACTCTTTGATTTTCTGTTGACCTAAAAGACTTACTTCGAACTTGTAGTAAAAGAAAATGACATGATTATACATAGGACTACAACTTAATAATTCTATAGGATTCTAATAGTGAACCCAGTACTTCCTTTTTCGGTCCCATTTTTGTTCCACTGCCTCTTATTTTTCTCCCCATTTTCTGTTTTCTTTTTTTAAAGAGAAACATCTGATTTTACAGTCCAAGCACAAGGCTTTTGCTTCTCTCTTACTGGAATATTTGAGTTTTTTTTTTAATGTTGATTTCTAGTGCCTGGATCTTGTATAGGCATTTCCCCATTACTCTGTTAATCCCTCCCCATCTGTATTGGATCTAAACTATCCAATCAGAACACAAAGTGGGCGTTGCCTTTTCAGTGGATGTTCCATTGTTGGTAATTGGCGAGTAGTCAGTATAAAGCATTGTTACCTTCTGAAAAAAGTTTATCTACAGCCCTCTGCCATGATTATATATTGGAAAAAAAGTTGTTATTCAAAAAAATCAAATGATTGTGCAGGATTGTCCTGAGTTGCATTTCTGTTCCAGTTTTGTTTTTGTGTTGGTAGTAGAGGGTGTTTGACGGGGGAAGGTAAACAGAGAAGCAGATTTGTTGAGTTTAGGCTTTGGTCATTGGATCAGTTTTATAGTGTACAAAAGGGGCCGTGTTTGACAGTTGTCAGCTTATTTTCCATTTTCTCCTTTTTCAAGTTAAAGAAAAATTGTTGCTATGGGCTGCTCTTCTCCTGTCATCTTTTCTTTCTTGTCTTTCTCTTCCGTTTCTTAAGTCTTTATTGAGATGGGCCTTGCACCCTCTCCTTTCATAATCAGTTCATTAAAAATAAATGTGGTATATTCGGCAGAACTTGTGTGTTGCATTTTCCCCTTGTTTGAGTAAATATTATCCCATGCACTAACCTGTGTCCTAAACTGCCTGGTCCCCCCATCCACCCAACACCCACACTTCTGTTCCACACTAGCTGTCTGCACACTTTGCCCTTTACCCTCTTCTACCATCTTCATGTCAGTGCATTAAACGACTCCTGCAAAAACTGCTGGCATTTAGCAGTGTCAGAATAAAGATGCTGCACAAAGTTTAAAGTCTGTTTGCTTTTTAAAGGATTGTATTAAAATGACCAGAAACGTGTGTTACATGGGATTATTTGTGAAAGTTTACCCAAAATGTTGAATTCTGTTGTCATTTAATCACCCTCTTCTCATTTCAAACCTTTTTGACTTCTTCTGTAGAACACATTTTGAAGAATGTTGGTAACCCAACAGCGGCGGTACCCACTCACTTCTATTGTATGGAAAAAACCAACACAAGTCGACATTCAGTTACCGACATTCTTCAAAATATATTTTGTACTGCAAAATAAATTGATCTACACATGTTTGAAATGGCAAGAGGGTGAGTTTTAGATGGCAGAATTTTTGTTTTCGGGTAAACTATCACTTCAATTTGCATTATACTCATATCGTGGCAGAACATTTTGAAGATTTGTGTTTTGACAGGTATGCAAGGTTTTGTATCTTTAAATAGACTTTGATTGTGACACATTTGTTGTAAGAATGCATGTTTCAAGGTAATTTACTGTATCATCGATGGCATAAGTGTTTTTTCCCCCAGAGTTTGTTTACAACGAGGTAACATCATAGGAAATAGAAAGCATCAGTTTGATTTTAAAGTGCTAAATAGGTTACTGTATAACCATGGCTTTCTCACTATCCTGGTTGCTATACTTCTACTACAAAAAAACGAATGATTGGTGATTGTTGTCAAAATCATTGTTAAATAATGACTGCTTATGTGTAACTAACGCGTAACTGATGACATGTTCAATCTGCGATATTTACTACCTGCTTCCGGTTTCTAAAACGGTCTTCGGGTGGCGCTGTTTCCACTAATAAATTAAACGCCATCGCACGGTTTTATTTGTTTGTAAAAGGGATTTTATGAAAGCCCCTGCCTTCATAATTCTTACTGAAAATGAGTGAAGTATACTTTACATCTAAGATGCGTGTCAGTGTATCACAATGGGTCTGTGTTTTCGCCCCTTCGTCATGATTAAATAAAATGGCGGCAAATGTGGAATTGAAACTGGTTGTCCAACAGAGGGTGTTAGATGTTCACTTTTCGTGAACCTTTTCAGCGCCTGAAGTTGTGTGAAGCAGCTATTAAGAGTCAGACTTGCATTTATATGTCGTGATTTAATTTTAATAATATACTTCAATATTTCCCCTAAATCTAATATGTTACTGTTTAAAACGCATTTCCCAGTTTCCTTTATAGAGGCTGTAAAGAAAGAGTCACAATTTTTCTGTTTTAAAATGTATTTATGTTTGTCTTCACCTTGCAATCACAAGTCAAAATATTTTCAACATATTCAGCAAAATACAATTTTTTTTGACACGAGTCATTGAAGAATACAGTATTTCTAAATTCAATCACCATGCTTTCCAAAATTGTAAAAGCGGGGGTCACAAATTCAATCAGTTGTTTAGCTAATGTATGTATTATTTAAAGACTTGTCTCTCAAACAATAACAAAAAAAATGGAACGATATGTAAAGCGTTGCTATGGATGTCCGATCACATTATCAATCAAACCTTTTAATTTATAGCTGTAAGAAGATTAAATTATTTCACTGAAATCAGTTTTTGCCCGGATGCTCGAGATATTTTGCTATAATGTGTAGCCTACCTGTCAATATGCATAAGTGTGAGAAATAGTTTTGAAATACTGTTTGTTATTTCTGTGTGCATGAGTGTTTCACATATGGAGAGGGGATAAGATACAGCACATGGTTCGGCCTCATGTCTGTCTATATCCAGCCGCCTGAGGGGCCCTTCTTTGACCTCGGCCTCCTCTTCCCCAGGGACCCCTGAACCTCTGGGGATCCCTAGAGAGCATAAAGGTGGGGAGGGGCGGCGGCGGCACGTGTCTCAAAAATGGTGATGCAGTGTGTTTAAGATGCTGTCTGTCTGCTGTTTCTGGAAAATATATAACCGTCTACAATACGGAGGCATTCAAACCTTAAGGAAATCGTGGGAGTGTTAATTGAGTAAAATGAAATGTGTACACTTTTAGATTTTTTTACTGTGCATGAAATGTATATTTTTATGACGCGTTCCTATGGAAAATTAGGCTTACATTTCCAAATACATGACTGTAAATGCAGGCCACAGCAAGTCTGGTTTTCAGGCTTTTATCTTATACGTGTGGCCACTCGAAATACAGACTGCGCCTGAATAACAAAGAGATGCAGGCCTGAACTCAATCAGTCTCGGATTGAAGAGCAATAACTGTTGTGAATTTCCGATTTATTGTTTCTTCTGGTAACACAGACGGTATTTTCGACTTTTATCCCAATGTCGTTGTCGTTCGCATTGTGCCCGCGTTGAGGGACGAGGATCGCGCGCTTCGTTTATCAGTTCGTTGACAGTCGCGCAGCCGAGTGCGTTCAGCGCATTATCAACAGCGCGCGCGTGTATTTTACCATTAGTAACGCCTGACCGTGTCTACAAAGAAAGCCATTTAGCATTTACATAATAAAATCATTTTTCTACTACACCGAGGGACCGATTTGTTTCAGACGAATATGAAAAAGGTTCCTCTAAATGTCCTTTCAATTGCTTAAAATAGGTTTAGCACAATTTCACAATAAAAATGATAAATAACTGGGGTTTCTAATTTAAAAAGAACAATCTGATAAATAATCATCAAGAGTAGTAACGATTTTAATTTGAGCAAAATCTTTTACTGAAAATAAACACACTTTGCTTCTGAAAATTATTAATTTGTGTATAAGCATTTATACAAAATAACAAGGAAATTATTCAAATCTTTGTTACTTTTTTCAATCAGTTTGGTCTTATTTTCCTCATTTTCTTTTAAGCATTGATGGCTTCTGACCTTTTGTAGGCCAATTTGGTAAACCTTACACTTACTTTTCACAAAGTCTAATCCTTAAATAAATATTTTTAGACAAAAGCTTAAACAATAGGCTATATGTTTTACCTTTTGCATTAAAATTATGACAATAAATTAAGGCATAGGTTATTTCAATTTAGTAGACTACATTCAAGTCACCCAATTTTATTATTTATCTGATTAAAATATTCATATTTTATGACGTTTGACATACACAACTTATTCGCTAGGTTAGTTGTATATATCTAATGCAGTGTAACACCAATTCTCAATTTATAATTAAAATAATATTAAAATTGTCTTATTTTTAAACGTTTCCATTTAAACTATTAATATGATCGGTCCATTCAAATATTAGGCTATGTTTTGAAAACGTTGTAGGCTAGTTGACAGTCTAATCATTCGTTATAGAAAAATAATTGTTTTCAAGTATTGTGGAGTGTGAAAAAATGAGCTAAATACTTCTCGCGTTTGTTGTTACAGTAAGGAAAATATACATCTATATTTTAACATCCTGTGTACATTTATTGAAGTGTAAATGCGACACCAGCAATGTATCGTTCAGCCGAAATAACTGTCAGGGTGATTAATATGTGCTTTTATTGTCCTCACAGTGTCGCGTGTTCCGTCAAAACATATCCACCCTGAGGGGCAGAACCTTGTCCCAGACCCCGTTTGCCTTTCTTTTGTTGGGGAAATCATAATTAGTCATAAATAAATACGTAAACTTTGACCCTCTTAACATCTGCGGCACGCGCCCAGTGTGATTTATTGCTGACAGTCTGAAAGGGAAATTATTTGAATGGGTTTGTGTTGGGCCTCATGTGTTTGGTGCTTGTACGTTTAAAATGTTTAATCCACTGCAGTCTATACAGCAATACTCTCAATTCATTGCGTCAAACGTTTAGACAGTGTTGTAATTTTTTTATTATACAGATTTTTGTATATTTTAAAGTCTAATCTAACTAGTGTTTATGCTCGCGATTTCAATCTAGCATTTGTAGTGATTTCGATCTGTGTTATCAAATGTAGGTCATAATGCAACCAAGCGTTACCACATATAATCTTACAGATTTGGCTGCATTAAATATCTTATAGATGGTGCTTTAGGTTGCCAAGTAGGCCTCTTGGTTTATATGCGATTGGTCTCAATGCATACACACACATACACACAAACGGTTGTTTCTCTGACAGGTATTTAAGGGATTAGCTGGCCCATATTAAGGACATGAAAGTGTAATGGTGCTTTTTGTGCACAATATCCAGGATGAAACCACAGCAGTAGCAGTGACTTTACTGAACGTGATTCTGTCCTGTAGACGGTTTTAATAAGGATTAGTCTCTATTTCTCTTCAGCTCAGGTGAGTGCTGCTGATGGCTTCTCTCTTGGCATTCACCGCGTGCCTTAATTGTATTGAAATTAAATCAAGGTCCACTGTGAACACAAAGAGCACAAACCCAAGTTTTCAAATCTCTCACCGTGTTTTCCTGATCCACTTTTTCTTTTCCTACAACACTCTTTTCGTTCCTCTTTATCCATGCAGCAGGGTTTGCACTGACTTTAACACCTTTAGCTTCTCTTCCAGTTTTCTGCCTGTGTTCCATATGCAGTTTGCACATCCTGTACTTGTCCTTACAAAACCATGCTTCTGTACCATTTTCTCACCTGTCCTTCTGCAGCTGCTGTGGGTTTTGTTGTGTGAGTACAGTCTATACAAGAGTTCCTAATGTCACACAATCGCACACACATACACACGTGTAGACCTACAACACACCATGGCAAAATTTTCTTCGGCTGTTTTCCATCGAGTCTCTGCACACTTCCAATATGAACGTGCGCGAATGCCATTTCAAATGGTGTAAATCCTGTCGTCGAGTGGCCTAAATGCATGGCAAGAACAAAACATAAATGACAATGTGAGACCAGACCAGTGTTTTTCTTCAGTGCTCATATTTAACACTTACACATACAAAATAGCATTTCAACTCGTCCCACTGAAATACATTTACAGCCTTCGCCGGTGAAATCGACAATGCTGACTACACTCTGTAGCGAATTACACGACCTGAGACATTACATGATGGGCAGAGAAAGAGAGAGAGATAAAGAGGATCTACCTTTTGTTGTACCATTCTGCAAGAAGCCCTGGCACCTGCCTTGTGTTTCTTTCCAGTAGACCTTGTCTCTCGACCAAACAAAGACGACCAGCAAAGCTGTTTGCGTGAGATGTGTGAAGATGCAAAGCTATGCACTGCTCTCCCATCTCGCTCATTCAGCAGCACATCCACCGCCATTATGAGATGCCTGCCAGCATCGCAATGTAAAGCTAGTGCTTCCCTATGACAGTCTGTTCTCTCTCTCTCTCTCTCTCTCTCTCTCCCTCACTCTCTCTCTCCTTATTTTCCTCTCCCCCACCTCTTTCTCTCTCTGTATATATTTTTTATTTCTCATCCTCTCTCACAGCATACATGCACCTATACCGCAAGTAAAATCAAGTACGGGTTAAAATCACATCACAAAAGATGAAACCGATGATGACATTCAAAACAAATGCATACATTACAGATAACAAAAACGTACATGTAAAAAAATTAAAATGTCATTATATTCCAACACATTTGTTACAAGCCACAAAAATTACCCAAAGCACCATCTATTTCTTCAAAACTGATGAGCTCAAAATTCTGGCTTTTGCATTCTTGCTCTACTGGAGAAAACACTCCCGTAGACAAGCATATATCCGGGTAAGGTTCCATCCGTTCTTGGTATTCTCCAACTGAGGATGAACAGGGGTCTCGCCGAAGCTTTCAACCCAAGATGGAGCTCCTTTCCTAGGGCTGGAGAGCAGGGTTGCAGAGTGATGTTCTGGGGGTGGGGTAGAGGGGGCTGGGGAGAGGTAGGCAGGTAGGAAGGTTTCACGCATGCAGAAGGAAAGAAGAGGGGAAATCAGGTTCTGGGATGCTGCAGTCGTTTTGAAAACAACCAAAAAGACGAGTATTTCCCGTACCATAAACTATATCAGCCTGCAAAAATCCACCAGACAGTGCACGCCCCTTTAAAAATATAGAATTGAAAAATAAATGCTGGAAATGCGAATATACATATATAAACACAGAGGCATATATGTATATATATCCAGAGGAAGAGGGGACGAGCAGGTATGTAAGGGATGAGTTCACACACACAGGCACACACACACTGCGCTGCGCACACGCTCGGGCTACAATTTATGCTCTCCGTTTGACACCACCCCCTCCTCCCTGGGCACGCACACGCGCGCACACACACACGTGCGTGTAACGTCCCAGCTGATCATGGTAGAGAGATTAGATTGTGGGGACAGCTGGCAGGGATTACACACACAGGGGGTTGACTGAGCAGGGGTGGGGAGACCCTCTCTGACCAGAAGACATGTATACATACATTCCCATTTACATACAATACCCATATAGACATTAAAACAAGATCCAATTGCATCTGCTATAACCTTGTGCTTACCTAAAGTAGAAAGATATCACATAAATAGATGCAGATAGTCTATATTTAGAAATAAACTGCATGCACAAACACAGTGCACAGTGTTAGCGGTGATTGTAAATATATGGTAATACATACTGAGATCTAAAGGGTGGTGGGGGATGCCAGTTGACCTTTGACCCTGAAACACTCCATCTTTCCAGGGTGATCAGCTGATTGCAGAAGGGGGAACAAGGGGAAGCTACCCAATATGCTCCCCTGACACGCGCACACGTACGCAATATATCATGCGTGATATAACACGAGCCGCTTCTTCAGTAACATGCAAAATCAATGGGACAAAGCAGGTCTGAAGAGGCTTAAAATTCAAAATAAATGTAAAAATATAAACATTCAAGTTCTCCTTTTTTATAATTGATATAATTGAAATAAAATATTTTTGATAACCAATGTGTGAATTTTGGATGCAGTTCAAAGCATGAAACCCCACTGAACCAGCACTACAGAGATCAATACTGTTTAGTCTTGGATTTTGAACAGTGTTTGAACTATATTCGACATTTAAATCAATTTTATGCTTCAGCACAGAACCGCCTTTTTTCCTTGAAAAATATAACCTCAAAATGTTATACAGACAATAAAATAATCGTTTTTTTAATAGCAATTCTTTTTTAAATGTAGACGTCCCCATTATCACACATGGAAATAATTGTTTGATCTAAAAATATGTATTATATACCATCATTAAGCAATTTTAGGAAATATTATAAATTAAATCATAAAAGGGATATTGATTGCACATAAACATTTACAACCTTTTAAGAAGTGTTTGTATATATGGTTGCACAATGCAAATGTGTAAGCATGTGCAATATATTTTTGATAGTAAATGTATATTCCTATTTATGATTCTTTAAAAATATTTGTAAACTATTTCATTTTATGTGTGTTTATTCCCCCCGGAAATGAAACTAGCATGAATTGTATGTAAATGAAAGAGATTAGGGCCACTCTATGTGTGTGTGCATGTCAGCGCTAGCCTGCATTCCTCCTTGCCGTAGTGTCCTCTGAGCACACTTTAATCTGTAATCTGACAGATTAGCAAATAGGAGCGTTTGAGCTGGATTATCGCCTCATTACAAATGACGAGGACCTGCTCCGGCTGTGTGTGTCTGTGTGTATTTGACATATTGTGTGTTCTTGGAATTTTTGTGTGTGTGCAGGCACTTTAGTGTTGCGAGAGCTTAATTTAAATATTTATCCATGCAAGTGTGGGCGTTTCTTTAAAAGTGGCTCCACATTGCAGTAAATTTAGATGTTTCATTTTTTAAACGTACGACTTGTTTCTACGAAGACAACGGCTGGAGTCTTCCTCTGCTTTTGGAGATTACAATTCAACGTGTTTGGTAGTAAAAAAATCACAGAACTTTTTTGTTTGCATAGCACTGATATATAACCTTTATTAAGAGATTTACATATTTTATTTGAAAAATCATAAATTCTACTGTATGTCAGCATCAGATTATAAATTCCTTGATAAACAAAGCAGCCAGATGTTGTGTTGAAGCGGTCGGTCTTTGCACTACATAATTTTAAAGAGGTCACATAACAGATGGGTCGCTTGAACAGATTCCTCACTGATGAGCTGAAACAGGACATTTACGAGATTACAAAGACTAAAGCTAAATGAGTTTAAAACCTAAACCTGCAGAATTTAAGAGGGAAATATATTAAACTAATGCTACGCACAGGATGTGTGTTGGAAAATGAGGGCACTGCGTATCAGCGCTTGTATGTTTCTTTGCTTTTATGTGCTTGTGCTTTAAAGGTATATGGGCATTATGCTGAGTTGGCCATCATACGTACATTTTAGTGTGTATGTGTGTGTGCGCTCGCCTATGGGCTATACCCAAATGTGTGCATGCACTTATGCGTGCGTGTTTTTGTAAACCGGCAGCATGCGCTATTGTGTTCACGCCTCACAAACATGCATATATGCACATGAATATAATGTCTGTTAAATTAATATGTTTGTTTCTATTTAGGACAATCCTCAGCCAACTCAAAAGGACAATTAACAAACAAAAATGAAAGATGTTTTTAAATTAGCATATAACCCAGCATAATACCACAACACCTAGCAAGGTTGCATAGATTTCACCTTATAAATCGTATAAATGATCACAAATGCAGGATAGTCAGCAGTACATTTGTCGTGTTTTGTCTAGATGTGTTTAGTAAACAGCACAGTGGATGTATTGCTTTTCATGCCTGTAATGCTGTGCAGAACATGGCACAGCTGAAAGCATGAGCGTTGAAGGGATCGATGCCTCTCTCTCCCCCTGGGTCACTGGTGTCCTCCAGTGCCCTTAATATTAGTTGCAATTTCATTAGCTGTGACCACATTGCTCTGATAGAGAGGCCGGCTGAGTTTTTAACGTTTGCTGAATAAGTGAAAGAGCAGAATTTATGTCTTTTTTCTTTAGCTTGGTTCTCTGTGCATTTCTGGAAGCCCTTCATGTTTGGAATACTGCATTCGCCATGGCCTCCATTGTCTTGTGGTGCGTCTTAAAAATTATGCTCCAGGACCCTACAACATGTCTAATTCCTAAAAGGATGGGATCTTCTCTTTCTGTTCTACTGGCTCCCTCCCTCTTTTCTCTATACGGCCCAATAGTCAGCCCAGCAACAGCACGCAGAAGCTCCCAAAAGCATCCCCCCTCTTGCCGCCTCTGCATCCAGTGACCCAGTTTCCACCCCCTCTCTAAAACAAATCACTCCGTGACCCACTTCTCCGTTTCACACCACTTTAGCGTGCGCAAAATTATGCATGTGTCTTTACTCTGAGGTGCAGAGGCATTTCATCTGTGCGTGTGTTTGGTTATAGAAAAATACTGCTGGCAGTATAAAATCCTTCACATTAATAATAAACGCACAGGGCGCAGAAGCCGAGCACATTCTGCTTCCTGTAATAATGTCTGGCTTCTGCAGAAAGCTCTGCTCGTTTTCGGAAACATCGGTATGTGCGACCATGTAAAGAATATTTCTCAAGGTCAGCGTTTTCCCGCAATCGACCACAAACATGAGGTCTACAATCGTAATTATTTAAGCTCCTGCGTTTGGTTACGTTGTTGGCTAAGTGCGTGATTTGTAATTAAAGAAGCCTACACAGTTAACGGCTGAATTCTTTTCTGATTAATGTACGCGATAATGCCCGTGCTGCTGATAACAGGAACATGGCAGAAAGATTGTCAGAGGAGGCAACAGGAAAGCAAATCAATTTTGCGGCCTATTTAACCAGAGAAACGAAATGGTCATTTTTAATCATCAGCTTTGCTCGGTGAGTAAGGCCACAGATATAAACACACTCAATTTTTAGTTACAGTATTAACAGGTAAAACATCAGTCAATTTTTATTAAGGCGGACTTATGAAGGTGCCATTATGAGCATTGTGTCTTAAAAAGTGGTCACATGTTATTAGACTCTTGAGTGGAGTTGAGAGCATCGAGCTCAAGTTTATATTAAATTAGTAGTGGGTCAGCCTTATAAACTTGAGCTCAAAGGTGCATCATTTAGAAAAAAAGGGGGGAGGAAATGTGAATCACAAATTTTTGCAGTGGCATAAGTGTGCATGCAGTTAGTGAAAGACAGTGATTCAGACAGCAATTAATTTACCTGTTAACTTCCCCCAACCCCCTCCCTCCATCTCTCTGCTGGCTTCTTTAAGTAGTCATGTCAAAATGTCAATTTATCTGCCAACTAATACAGAATTTGGGAAACAACACATGTTGGGTTTCTTCTATATTCTTGGTTGTGTGTATAGTGTCAGGTCGAAAGCCAAAAAATAATAAAATATTTGTTTTTTGCATTACAAAGTTAACACATCAATTAGAGTGAAACATTTAAATAAATGATTAGTATTGTATTCTTATTTTGTACCACTGTTTGGAATTAGGATTCTAAGTATGTAATGTCAACATTTTGAATCTGAATGGATTCCAGAAGTTTAAGCAAATCCTAGTTCATGGTATTACATTTCTTCTTTATATTTATATATTTTTATTAAATCCTTAAAATTGCGGACAGTTCAGAAATGAAAAGGGGCAAAAGCGAAACACTTTAGCAAGGCCAGTATTCCATCCTTGTTGCCACCTGGCCTCCAGCCACAGATTTCCCAAGAGCGGGGAGGGAAGGAGGGGTAGTGGCACGTGTCCAGATTAAACGTAATCTCGGCACAGGATGCCAAACCAGGCTTCAGGTGAGAAAGCAGCTCCAATAAAATGAAAGGGGGAAGGGGATTGGGGGAGACACATGGATGAGAGACAAGAAACGGTGTTAAAATGTGTGGATTTGCCCAAAAATATTATAATGCCCACTGGGATCCATAATTGTTATTGAACGGGACTGAAGACTGTACCTGTGTTTTCTCTGAGCGGAACACTCTTAAAAACAAAGGTGCTTCAAAAGGTTCTTTGATGTCATAGAAGAACCTTTTTTGTCTAAATGGTTCCATAAAGAACCTTAAACATCTGAAAAACATTCTGTTTCACACAAGGCTCTTTGTGGCAAAAAATGTTCTTCAGATTAGGAAAAGGTAAGGAAGAGATTCTTTAAAGAACCTTTGACTTTTGCCTTTCTTCACGTGCTCTCGGAAATTTGATAATTAATACTTCAACCCGGAAGTAATGTCTTTATTAAGTTAAATTAAAAGTATTTATTAACATTAAATCATTAAAACATTAGAAGTATCTGCTTACATTAAAAGAACACCGATCCATAAATTGAAGCGGAATTTCTGAGAGCATGTGAAGGCAGCATAAATGGTTCTTTATGGAACCAAAACCGATTCTTCCATGGCATCGCACATGTGAAGAACCCTTATGTAAAATTTTTATAAGAGTGTAAGGCAGGCAGTAACTCCCCAAAAGATTTGGCTGAGAAAATACTATAGGTTAATAAACAATTAAAAAAAGAAAATATATATTCAAACATACAAATGGTTTTAAATTACAAAAATAATGATCAGTTTATGACAAAAACAGTACACATTAAATTGACCTTTAACAGGAATTTACACTGATCTGAAAAAACCTGACATTAGCAAGGAGACAAATTTGTATCCATTTCCATTCTCAATTATTTAAAGTGTGCAAAGGAACCACAAGGAAGATAAAAAGCAAGAGAGACTCAGAGAGAGCGAGAGAGGCTGAGTGCAAAGACCCATTTCTGTATAGTCTGTGCGGGATTATGGGTAACTGTAATCTGACCATCCCATGTGGTAAAAACAGTATGGATGGTGAGAGAGGGTGATGTTTGCTAACCAGTTAACAAGTTCACCAGCTAATTGTGAAGTGGGATTGGGTTGACATAGCTCTGAATTGGACATGGTTGTTGTTCTGTGACCTTTACAGTGACTGACGTGATACATCTCTGATGGAGTGCATAAGTAGAGCGAGGGAAGAGAAAGCAAAAAAGGTTTTCTTTAGCTGAGACGCAGAAGCTTGATTTATTATTTTAATTAAGCATCTCACTCGAGTGAGACCAGCAAAGCCACAATTATGCTAAAACACCAAACAGTCGAATGCCTCTTTTCTTTCTCATGTTAATCAGGAAAATGTATGCGTGCGCTCACGTTCTGGAGGCAGTCGAAGCTTTTCAACACTCTCAACTATGGCATAGATGCCTTCGTGATCGTGAAACGAATCAATTTGTAAAACTAACCCATCAAACCATCCGCCAAAAAGGAGCAGGCCAATCCCATCTGAAATGGCCTTAATTAATCCCTGATTAACACATCCTGTGAAGCTATTTATCTCCCACACTCTCTTTTTATCTCTTCGAACATCTACCTTTCTTCTACAATCTCTCCCTCTTTCGCTCTCAACCTAGCCTACCGTAATCTGTCATTAACAAATTCCATATTTTCAGCCCTCTTGGCATTGCTGCTTATTCAAGCTCGTATGATCTGAACATCCAGCTGGTACGAGAAGCATCTGCCAAGAGCGTAAATGTAAACGATCAGTCGTTAATGGCCCTCTGACGGAAAGGAGAAGAACGCATAAAGCTGCAAATCTATCCCCCGCTCCTTATGAGAGAGATCAGCTCGTTTTCGGTCCAATGCAAAACACAACCTTCCACCTAACAACATTTTGTGTTGCCATTTAAAGAAATACCAGTTCAGCATTCCGCCACCCACTCGAAGTTCACAGACCTATGAGAATTGTGAAACACCCAATCATAGAGAGAGAAACAGATTTCCTGGTTGAATTCTCACAATACATTACAGCATGAAAAATGTTGTAAAAAGGGTCTCAAAATATAGCCTACATTTTTTTTAAACAAAAACACAGACTCCTGTCTACTTACGTGCACTTACAGCAAAGCATATTTCCTTGCTATCAGATAAAGTAAACAGTATTGTTAACTCCATTGAAAAATAATGATATCCCATCTTTTTGACAAGTCTTCAGATAGCCTATAGATAAACGCCATATACGGTATTGTTAAGACAACATGAACAGTGGCTAATTACATATAAACAGACATTTACGAACATTTACATTTTTTTTTTTAAATATTTTTTTACTGTTATGTAATGTTTTAAAAAAATTAACAAATTTGTGTTTTAGAAAATGTGGAAATAGTCATGATTTAATATCTCGCTTTTCTATTTCAACATCAGCATATCCATTCCACAGAATCCGCGAGCAAGTCATTTGCTTCCCGGCACTGCTGTATCACTTGCCTGCATCCATTTAGTAATTATGTCTTATTTGCAATGCAATATCAAAGACATTGATGCTGCCCCACTACCTCTACAGGTGAAACCATACTCAAGAGGCCATAATTTTAATGTGCCATCTCTTTTTGTTTGACCATGTATTTAACATTTCATAAATGCTTCCAAAAGCCTGAACATGGCTGAAAATAAGAAATAAAAGTATGTAACAGAGGTTGAGCACCTTCACTCAAAACAAACTCAAATAAAAATGCACATGTGACCGCTTTTTATATATTAATATACAAAATGTATATGAAGCACAGCATCTGAAGGAGTGGTACACACTTTACACCATGCAACGTATTTGTACTGCCTTTTAATTGTGGTGTGTTAGATCAAATGTGGGATATTTTAGCCCCATAAAATAAACCATTCTGTTACTTCTTTAACCTCGTAAAACCTAATTTACCTGTATGACTCTTTAATCTGTGAAACACAAAAGAAGATATTTTGAGAAATGTATAATGTTTTTTGTCCCCGTCTGGTTTACCGTCCTTCAAAATATCTTCTCTGTATTCTGCAGAGCATGGAACGTCATACAGGTTTTGAATGATATAAGGACGAATGAATAATGATGAGAAAATTATTTTTAAGGCGAACAATCCCTTTAACGGAGGCAGCGTTCTTTTTTATGACAGGGTTTAGAGATGGTGCTTTTATTTTGACACTAGTCACTAAATAAAAATAAAAACTGCACTGGACGGCATTAATGCAAGTATTTACATGCACAGAAATCGCAATAATCAAGATGAATGGATTCCAGATGCTAATTGTAATGTATGCAGCTCCGCGCCGTCTACGAAAGCACACAGATGCTCAGTTTTGCAAAGCCGGCAGACGAAGTGACGAGGACCAAGGAGCTCATTTGCATGCGGAACAGCTATCTTAATGTGGATATTTATTTTAATTTAATTTCTTACCCGCGCATACTGCACAGGAGGCTTTTGTGGCAAAGTCACATTAACCTCTGGCTAGTTAATATTCAGACGGCGAAGTCCCCCAACAGTTAATGAATATTCATGAGGTAGGCGAGGCCGCCCCTTCGCTCCTCCTTTAGCTCGATGGCGTCCGTTCTCGAGCGGGCATGTTTGTTTAGAAACACACGAGTGCACGCGCCCTTCGTCGTCATCTTACTGCACCTCGTTCTGTGTCTGACACTCGCTCATCTCAATATGGCAAGCAGGAGCGTTTTGCCCACCAAAGCGCAATCTCTGAAAGGCAGGGAGGAGAAAATGGTCGTGGCAGGTAAATCTGGTCTCTCCTGGTCTGCCACGCAGCGGGTTGGGACACTCGTGCATTATGTTGCCATAACGTGCTTTCGGAAGTTCGATAATTCCCACTTCAACTTTTAGTAGCAAGTATTAAGTTACAATAAAACATTAATGTAACTAATGATTTAGTAGCATTGAAACATTACACGTATCTGATAACATTAAAAGAGCTTTGTTCCGTAAAAAGTATTTACGGGGTTGACGTGGGAATTATCGAATTTCAGAGAGCACGTGAAGTCCGCATAATGTATGAGCAGCACTAGCACATCCGGAACATCATCAGGTTCCAAGTAGATTTTCAAAGGTTCCACTGGGTTCCAAGTTGGCTCTCACTAAATCCTTGGTGTTTTGGTGTTATGAAACCCTTACCCCAACCTAACCTTAACTAGCTAAACAACCAATGGTTTTTAAACTTGCCATAACGCATGGTTGCGTAATGACGTCAGACTGGAAACACCAAGGATTTGTGAGAGAGCCTTCCAACTTTTACAATGACACCTTCAGCATTCCAAATGAAATGAATGACCACAAAAAAGGTTTTTGTTTATTTTATCTATAGATTTTTTGTCCTGATATTTCTGAGATGATGATTGACATTGACCACCATAATAGGAAAAATCTGTCTTTTTTTGTTGTTTTAAACACAAAATTAGATATTTTGAAGAATTTAGGAAAGCAAACCGTTCTAGGGCACTTTTGACTACCATTATGATTTCTCCTACTATAGTCAATGATGTTCCAGGCCAGAAATGTCATTTGCTAACATGTTTCCAAATACCTTCCTTTGTGTTCAACCGATAAAAAAATGTTTACAGGTTTGGAACAACTTGGGGCGTTTGTCTTTTTAAATGAAATCTAGGCACAGTTGTTCCCTGGGCTTTATTTATATAGCAGTGTTATTTACTGTAAATAAATAATGTACTTAAGTATATCATCTCCAATAGGCATCATTTAGGTGATTTTGTGCCATTAGATAGAACCATGGCAGTTTTGCTGGCCTGGTGCATCATGGGGGATCTGGTGCCCTAGCAGTGGCCAGGGGCCCATCTGTGCATTATGCGCTTGAAAGCTCCGCCCCGTCACGCATTCCCGGCCCTTCTGTTGAAGCAGCTCGCTGTCACGGCATGGCGGAAGCTTCCGGGCCTCTGCATCTATGGGGGGTGGAACAAGATTTTGGGGAGGATGATCAAACCATACCTGCTGGTGCCATCCTGGCATAATTCAGCCCTGAACAGCCTGAGAAAATGTGATGATGTCATTTCCACAATCACGCCCCTTACCATGCATAAATGTCTTTATTAGCAGGGCAATTGAAAGTGACATATAGGCCTGGTTTCATAGATGAGGCTTAGCCTAAGCCATGACTTTGCCTTCGTTAATTATACTATTTAAGTCACTTTTATTAAAATGCCATTGAAAAAACATCACTGATGTTATTTTCTGTGAAGACATCTTAAAATTCAATTTAGTCCTTGAGTAGTCTTAAAGGGGTCATATAACCGGGCTAAAACAAATATTATCGTTTGTTTTAGATGCAATGTGTACGTATACACAATTTGAGGTTAAAAACGCTGTGTTTTCCAAATACCGTGCATGTTTGTATCTCTTCTTTCCCCGCTTCTCTGAAACGCGCAGATTTTTTACAAAACGTATCGCTTTGAAAAGCGTGGTGAGCTATAATTGGCCAGTTAACCATTGTGCAGTGTTTGGTCGAATACTGCAAGCGTGTGACGGAAATGTAACGCCTCTTATCAAATTTTGAATATCAGGTTCCAAAGCAATTATACTGACAGGTTAGCCCACCTAACTTGCGTCTACATTTGATTTAGAATCAAAAGAGCTTTATTGGCAAGAGTGCTTGCACAGACAAGGAAATTTTCTTCGGTGTTGGAAGCTGCTAGTACAGACATTAAACACAATGACAATACAATATAATAAGATTTACAGTCTAATTTGGGAGGTCTTCGTCAAATCATACCATGAACTGACGTAGATTTGTGGGGGTGTGGTTACACGAGAAATTTCAAACTGGTCTGGGTGAGCATTCGCTTTTAGATAGAATGCATCTTTTGTTCCGAAGCAATTTTTGCAATTGTACTTAAAGAGAGCCTAAAAAGACACAGAAAAGCACGTATTTGCGCCATATGATCCCTTTAAGGCTTGTCTGTGAAAGCCGGGCATAATGTTTACAGGAGGATTCATATGTAGTAAGAGTATTTTATTTCATCTTCATGTGCACTGCATTTTGTAAAAATCTTCACTTTTTTAGGGAGTCTACTCAACAATGTAGCTGGGAAAATACCCAGAAGTTTGGTAGATTTTCACAATTTTAATTGCTGCATGTAACCATACTGACAGCCACGAATGTACGATTGTAATTCATGTTTTTGTTGTTAAAGGAATAGTTCACCCAAAAATGAAAACGATCATCATTTGCTCACCCTCTTGTTATTTCAATCTGTATGACTTTCTTTCTTTCGACCCATTGATTTTGTGTCCAGACTATAGAAGTTAAATCCAGGGTTGTTTGGTTACCAGCATTCTTCAAAACATCTTCTTTTTTTTCTGCAGAAAGTAATTTAGGTTTGAAGTTTGTAAATGATGACAGAATTTTCTGCTTTGGGTGAACCCAATTTGTAGTGCTAGTGAGTTTTCCTGGTGTTGTTTCTGTCTCACCTTACAGACTGTACTAATATTGGTTTTGTTGGCATTTAAAGAGCAATTTCATTTGACCTTGGGGAAGAAACAAGTTGACTTATTTGCTAGTGGTTTTCAATCACCCCCCTCCCCTACCACAGTAGTATTTACCAGATGCTTTTTATCCAAACCAACATAGAATATGTAAATAGGAGATACAGTTCACCCTGAACAGCTTGTAGTTAAGAGCTTTCCTCAAGGGCACAATGGGTGACAATGATTACAACTGTAATCAAAGTAGCTCCCAAGTTCTTGAGCTTTCCCTGCCTGAAATTAAAATTCTGAATTCCCTATAGGTCAACAGCTTCCTCTCTTTGTTGAAGACAGATTTGAACCTTGGTGCACAACTAGTAGTAAATTTCATGAAATTGATTGATTGGATGTTGGATATCCAGTCGACCATTGGAACCCGCCCTTGATAAACACCAACTCTTAAACCAATAATTACAAAGTTCATGTCATATTTGTGTGTATATCCCTTCTATTATTGTGTCTTGTCGCTTTTATCTGTGTCATATGCATCAGAATGCTGGAGGTGTTCAACAGATTATGTGCACTATCTAGCAAACTGTAGCTATGAGGGGGGCCAGTCCTCACCATAGCAACCGGAAATGGTTGCTTGGATACAGGTTTGAAATGAAAGTGGTATGTATGAATGCATCAGCAGTCGCCTCCAGGGGACATACGGGCACTTGAACTTGTAGGTGACTCCAGTGTCTCAAGCTGATTTAAGTTGACCCAGCACGAGCTGCTGTTCCAATTGTCCAATAGACGTGTTGTTGAATGTACGATGTTTAACAAGGATGTGAAGGCCTGGTGGCTGAGATTGCTTAGTTTTTCCTTTAGATCATGTTTTATCTCAAAAGGCAGGCCTATATTTTAAGGTTTGTTTAGACAGTCATCCTTGTGGCTGGAAATGTACGTGTATTTTGATTTAAAAGTTTTTCTAACAATCAGATTTTAATTCAATCAGAAATTGTGAAATAATTGGCTTTTGTTTGGAAACCACAACAATGTGATATATAAATAAGTGGGTGTGGCTTATTTAGTATTTAGTACATGTATTTCATATCATGTCATACACAAAATAGAAAAACTATATGTAATGAAGAAACAGAGAGAAATAAAACAAACAAAACAGGTGGACCCATAAACCAAATCCTGAGGAGGAGGAGCTTATAATTAAAAGAGGTGTGACTTCTGTGTTGTGAACATGTTTTGGGTTTCAAAAAGTTTTGTCATCGTTAACCCATCGTGACTTTCTTTTTTCCGCAGAACACAAGAGAAGATATTTTGAAGAAAGTTGGAAACTGAACAGCGCCAGCACCCATTCACTTCTATTGTATTGACACAATACCACTGCAAGTGAATGGGTGCTGGTTACCATCATTCTTCAAAATATCATCTTTTGTGTTCTGCAGAAAATCATTGAAATGTAATCAGTAAATGATGACAGAATTTTCACTTTTGTCTTTTTAATCATGACAAAGAAGCACCCTGAAGATTTAGCAGCTTTAATGATTAGCAGAATTGTCAATCTTTTAGTGGCCTAAATCTTGCGTTTCCTTAAAAAAAATTGAACCGTTTGTCCTTGTATGTCTTTATAGCTAGCCATGTTTGAGCAATTGCAACAGGCTTTATAGGATGCCACAGCGTTTAGGCAAAGTAAACTTGCCGAGACACCAACACTTGCCCAATTGCCCAATTGAATTCACCCATATGCTCATGTATAGTGGGCGTGTCTTGCAGAGTAGCGGAATCATTGTGTCTTAAAAAGTACAGACCCAAGTGACATCCAAAACACATGCTCTAATAGTCCAGAAATGAATCAAGTCCAGGGGTCACAAGAGAGTTGTTTGCTCTAGAGACGGTTCTGTTGAGGGGTTGTTCCAGAGTCAATGGCGATGGACTGGCAGATTTCCATAAAAATTTGTTGGACGAAATAGTTCCTGAAACTTGCAACGGCTTTAGCTTTTTCTTTCTTTTTAATCAAAATGAACCTCCAATTAGATCCGTTCTTTTCGAAGTTTCGAAGGATTCTAGTCTCGCCGCTGCAACTTCTGAATCTTTTGTCAAGCTCGCCCGCCTCGTTTCCTTTTTCCCCTTTGTCTTCTCTGCCTCTTTTTTGGCGGAACTGCTGGTAAGGTGTTGCGGTGTTGGCGAAGGCGAATCTTGGCACAATCACAGGGCACAGTTAAAGGAGGCAGACTGGCACCACCTGGACCTGTGCCAGAGCTCCTCAGGAGAAATACCCACTGCTGAGGTCGGTGAGTGTGTGAGAGAGATAGACTGAAAAGAGAGAAAAAGAGAAAGGCATTATGGGAAAGTGAAGGGAGGAGGTTGGAAACTGGTGGTGAGAGAGAAAACTAGGTGTAGAGGGGCAGAGCTTTTGCGGATGTTGGTTGTGTTGGCGTGTTATTGGCCGGCTTCACTTTTTTCAGTTTGTTTTATGATTTTCCACTACATTGGAGGCAGCGACTGCGGCTTCGTCCGCTGCCAAAATGACACGAAGGAAGGAAAGACAATAACTGCGTACCTCCATATTTCCCCTGAACTAATCTGTTGCACATCCCCCGATTTTATTCCTTTGTCCATTGTTGTCTTCATCACTCACTCCTATCTTCATTTCTTTTCCATTTCTCACCTTCTTTATTTAGAAATTGTATATTTCTTCGCATATCCCGCCTGGCAGAAATTAGAAATGGCATAATTGTATGCTTGGCTGGCAGGTCAGTGCCAGGTGGTGTGTTCGAACATAGTGAGAGCTAGAATGAAAATCACTGCAGAGGTGTGTGTGAGAATAAAGAAAGATTTGCTTGTCAGGCCGCGATTGTTTTAAAAAAAGTTGATTTCAACGCAAGGAATCTGGGCGACCCGTATGCGCTCACTCAATGGGTCCAGAGACAAACTGACAGGATTACCTCCAGTTAAGTGGCCTGACATCTACACCTACCATACAGCGAAAACAAGTGTTTAACAAGGGTTTAACTACAGCTGTCGTCAGTGTTTTTGTTTGACAATGGCAGGGGAATGTGTTAAAATATCCAATTGAAGACTGTATTCTGTCGATTGTGGCACTAAACAACACAACAAGATGATATTTGAAACTCCTTATTAAGCTGAATCTGTGCTGGTTTGTATTGGCCGCCTCCAGTTTTCCCTTTGTTTTGCCTCCAGCTAATGCCATGAGTTAAGCCTGACGTCGCCGAGAAAGGGGTTTATATGAAATCACTATAAAAATATCCTTCCAGAGATCTAGTCCTTAACATTTTAAAGGAATAGTTCACCCCAAATAGTTTTTGGGGTGAATTCATTTTTTCTGAAATGGAGTGAATAATGCTCATGCAGAACAGGGCACCATGGTGCTTGGGTTTTGGGTAGGAAAGATGTTCTGGTGCTCAATGTTTTACCTTTTTTTAAGCCTTTTTATTAGCTCTTCTTCTATGTATTCTCTTCTTAATACACATGTGTTTGTGAATATCTTTATTCTAATTTTTGTAATTATAATGAACGCACATCACAGTAGTTCTGTATGAGTTACATATGCAGATCAAAATTAAAAGAGTGTAGATGATATAGATACCAAGAAATGCATTCTTTGTGGTTAAATGTACTTATTTATCAACACCTGAGTAAATTACGTTTGCAGTTGTTGAAATGACATGAACAACATAAGGGACATAACAGATATATGATTAGATATATGATGTATTATGCGCGAAATGCATGCATGCTGAACCCAGACATACTTTACAGTTAAATAAAGATACTTCATCTAATTCTGTATACTATAAATGTGATTTATTGACAGATATATTTTTTTCACCGTTAAAATATTGTAATAATTTTTCAGTATTTATGTCACAAATAGTCTACACTGTAGACAGTTTAAAAAGCAAACGAGGTGCATATTGGCCCCAGTGCATTTTTGGTGTACGTTTGTGTTTGAAGCCGTGACACATTTCTTCATCCATATGCTAATATTAGTATGCCGTGTGTAAAGCACTATCCTTCGCTGCCTGGAGGTTTAACTGGTAAATCACTTCAGTCTTCTTAGCTCTAATCCTTAGCACATCTGTGCCTTTTCTCTCTTCCACTTTACTGTTCTAATTTCAATACGGCGCGATCGGCCCAACTCTGGAAATATTTTTTCCCATTTTTCTCTCTGTGGCCTAATCCACTGCAGGTCATTCTGCAGGGCTTTCATAAACCTGGTGTTCTCTCGTCCTGATGCTTTTGCATCGCGCATGGTTTGTGACCTTCTCTGCACGGTATAGAGGTGTGCATGTGTAGGGTGGGGGAAGGTTCAGCGGTGTAATCTGCTAAGTGTCTCCCACTGCAGAAACAGCAGCACTGATTCAGCTTAGCCTGGGCAGACCAGGCAAATCTGCACTAATCCTTAGCACAGAACGACAGTCTGACAGTCCCACCACCTGGAACAGCGCCACCCCGTGCCGCGTGCATGCGTACGCCACATTGATAACACCAAAATGATATCGCTGTGTTTGTGTCTCCCTTGTTTTTCCAGCAAAGCACGCTGTCAACGGGAACCCCACTGTGGAGCCATTTCCTGATGGCATGGAGATGATCATGTTTGGTAAATGTAGAAAAAATGACATCAAATGGCAGACTTCCATGAGGGGAAATAAATGCATTGCTTCCTTAAAACGAAGCATCATTGTTTCTTTCAAAATCAGAATGAAGAATCTGAGTTTAAATGTTACCAACGTCAAAACAGAGTAGCTTAGTTTTAAAGTCTTGTAAGCGCCCTCCCTGTTTGCTGCCTATGTAGACAGCTACCTCTTAAGGCTTTAATTAAAATGTAGCTTCATTTATAATAAACATTTTTCCTGACTCTATCACCATCTTGGAAGTATTTTTTTTACAGTGCCTGTCACAATGCATGGTGGTATTGCAGAGTCCAAGAAAGATAAAAGGTTATAAACCTCTAAATTTCAGGCTGACCAAAAACAGTCCTACCTTTTCTCTTTATAATCATCAGTTATTATAGGTATAAGGGCTGTCAAACGATTAATCACATCCAGAATAATTTGCTTTAACATAATTTATGTCTGTGCACTGCGCATAATAATTTTATTTATGAATACATATACATTAATGCACATATTTCATAAAATTATAAAATATAAAAATTAACAAACATTTATATAATTTCAATTATTGGTAAATATAAATAAATACTAATCTAAATATTTCCAGAATATATAAACAAAATTCTTATGCACAGTACAAAGACATAACACAAACGTTTATTCTGGTAGTGATTAAAT
Source organism: Triplophysa dalaica (assembly GCF_015846415.1). Classification (NCBI taxonomy): domain Eukaryota; kingdom Metazoa; phylum Chordata; class Actinopteri; order Cypriniformes; family Nemacheilidae; genus Triplophysa; species Triplophysa dalaica. Next base: position 8,662,763 of record NC_079556.1, on the reverse strand, counting down.
AAAATTAATCGTTTGACAGTCCTAATACACTCTTAAAATTAATGTTTATTTTAACACATTTTCTTGTTAATTTTTAACACAAGTTGGGTTAAAATAAAACAAAACTTGTAGTCCCCAAAAATGTCTGAATGTGTTCATTAAGACAATACATTAATGAACACAAAATGTTTTTAGAACTTAGAAGTTTTTTTAGCTATTTTGTTGAACATTTTGTCATTTTTTTACGTACTTTTTATGTTTAGTTATTATTATAAAAATAATCATTATTTAATCTATAAACAATATCATTTACTCAATAACAAAATAACATCTTATAAGAATAATAATTATTATAATATAATAACAATAATTATTATATTATAACAATATGTTCCATTTCTGTTCAGGTATGGGCTGTTTTTGGGGAGCCGAGAGGCGTTTTTGGAAGATCCCTGGTGTGTTTTCTACACAGGTGGGCTATGCAGGGGGATACACATCTAACCCCAGGTATCAAGAGGTGTGTTCAGGTGAGTCTCCCCCCAACACACACACACAACCAATTAGACGTGGCAGTTTACCTCTAGACATATGGCTACCTACATACATTTTGATACACTTGAATACACTTTCCAACACATTTACTGTTCCCAAATTAATGCTTTGCCGCAGCCTTTACCAAAACATTCCCTTCATCTGCAGTGAACTTCCCAGAATGCACTATTCTCTCCTGGATCCGCAGCCCCTCCCCCTTCTTCTGTGTGACCTACTTGTAACCAGAAAGTTCATAAGAGATGATATGGAGGGAGGGATGGAGCTGTGATGTTGCAGTTTCTTAGAAGGTTTTGACTGTAGTAGCTCTGCAGAGAGCAGGACATCCACGAAAACACAAACACACAAAATGGTAAAATAAAATTTAGTGTGGAGCTGGACGATGAACACTGACTGTTAAAACTTTGTGGGTGTCTGAGTTAATGTGCTTTGTCAAATAGAGATTGACACAATGTGCACACAGACATATACAAATTTCAATCATATTGTTTATTTGAGTCATTTGTTATTTAAGAAAAATCTGAACCGCTGTTGTCCATTTTTTTTATTTATCCAAGGGGCTTTGTCAGTTCTTGCTACACTGTGCCATATTGCATATTGGTATGGTATTAACATAACTTATCAATGAAGATAGATTGAGCCTGGAACATTCCTAAAAGAGGCCATTAGGAAAACGGTACCTGAAATGCAAGATCTTGTATGAAGAGGGGAAATTAACACTGCGGGGTGTGCAAACTAATCTTTGCTTCACCTTCATCACTATCATCATATGAGAATCGTACACATGTGTGTGAGGATCTTTACACACGCATACATGGATGTGAAGAGAATAAAATATAGATTTTATTTTAAGTCTTGCAACAGTATATACGTTTAAAGTGGCCCTAACAGACCAATCTCATATAAATCTTGAGTACCTATAGAGTAGTATTGCATACTTCCTATCTTCGAAGAGTATTTAGTTTGAGCACATTTTTAAAAGATAGATACAGCGTTACGATTACTTACGAAATCATACGCTGCGTGCGGGTGGGAGGGGTTGGCTGAACTAAAGCACATTGCCAACAAAACACAGACATCAGTTTCACTCACCGCATGCGGTTCATGTCTCAACTCAACTCAACTTTATTTATATAGCGCTTTTTACAATTTTCATTGTTACAAAGCAGCTGTACATGAGACACATTTAATACAAGTATGAATTCTAAAGCAGCCCCCCCGGCCAGGCAGATAGTGCAAAACAATATGCAAACGGTGGTGAGGAACCCAAAACTCCCATCGAGAAAAAAAACCTCAGGGGAACCCAGGCCCAACCAGGGGATTCCAGTTCCCCTCTGGCAAAAGCTGCTGCCTCTGCACAAGCTCAACAGTGCTTGCACAACAAGGCTTAGTAAAAATATAAAAATTAAGGATTAAAGATTATCATTAACAATCTAATAGCATTTGAAATGTTGTAGGAAAAACAAAGTTGTCGCGTCCTTTATCCAGCTCTATCCTCTTAGCACTTGTCAGGTCACCGCTTTCCATTCTCAGCTCTGCCATCAGGTCTGGGCATGAACTGCATCCTGCGGTAACCTTGGAACAAAGAGACAAGACTGGCTGAGAGTAGAGTACTGTTCTGCACTCTTTGATGCAACAAGTGCATCATTTGTTGTTGGATGTGTTCCTGGTTCCGGTTGATCTAGATAATGCAGCCTAAATCCTCTGAGGATTAATATTATGGAGGTGTAGTGTATGCAAGATTAAAAAGATGAGTCTTTAGTCTAGATTTAAACTGACAGAGTGTGTCTGCCTCCCGGACCGTGCAGGGAAGAATATTCCAAAGTTTAGGCGCTAGATAAGAAAACGATCTACCACCTGCACTTGATTTTGAAATTCTAGGTATTACCAACTGACAGGACCCCTGGCATCTTTTAGTGCTGGGACGGCTCCATATATCAGTTTCAAACGATCACCAAATCCAGCGTTATATCCACAGTTTGTATAACAATTATCACCCAAATGCAGTGAACAAACAAACACCTGAACTTCGCGAACGTATGCTCTCTCGCTCTCTCCTGCACACAAGTGAAAGTGACGTCTGCGCATGCTTCTTCTCCTGCTCTCCATGTTGCCGCGTGGGGGTGCATCATGCTTTTCCGGGAGAATTGTCCAATAAGGGACAAAGAAAAATTCTAAGAAAACAGTTTTATATGTTCGAAAAAATCTTTCTGAAACCTGTATGATCGCTGGGAGAGTGTTTTGAGCTCAGAAATACTACGTAATACGCCATGTTGACCATGTTAAGCATGAGAAGACAGCACGTTTAACATTGTAAAGAAGTCAGAATGCATGGCACATCGTTGCAGCACCCCTTTAATAACATTATTTATTGCAGCTATATTCACACAACTCCAGTTTTCCCTTTAATCAGATGTTCTGCATGTATTGTGGTTATTTAAGTCCAGAGTTTGATGAAGTTCAATAGAAATTTATCTCATGAGTAACAAAGTTAACCAACAGCAATGTGAAAGACTGATAGAAAGAATATGAAAGTAAATTATTCAATCATGTATTCACTTTTTAATTGTTCCTTAAATGTACGAACATTAGTATTGTGTTGTTTAAACATGAATATGCAGAATTCAAGATCTGCATATGTTATTTATCATTTTACCAGTATGTCCCATTTCATTTTTTTGGATTTGGGGAGAAATGTCACTAGTTCACAGGTGGAAACAAAAAGTATTTTTTTTGAACACAAACATTTAAATAGTCACTTTAGAAGAAGTAAAAACCCACGCCTTTTATAAAACATTTTTATATATGTAAATGCTGAGACTTTGTCACAATACCAACAAATTGTGGTTTCAATTGCTTAAAACCATTGTGAATATATCAAATACGTCATATTATAATTTTTCTTTCATTCTTTCCAGGTTTAACAGGACACACAGAGGTAGTCCGATTGGTTTTCTCTCCTAAAGATGTCAGCTTAGAGAAACTTCTCAAAGTCTTCTGGGAAAGCCACAACCCCACTCAAGGTAGATAAAAACGCCTTTGCACATACGCATACAAATGCTCATCCATAGAAAGACCCCATGGGTGCGGGATGCAGTGGTCCAAAAGCAAACAGACCCATGAGGTTAAAATGCATGTGTTCCAGTGTGTGTTAGGCTGCATCCGTGCGTTCATGCTGGCCTGTGTATGTGTGTGTGTGTGTGTGTTTGACGCTTGAGGTTCCGGATGATCTCACGGGAATTGAAACAGCCTCAGACAGGCTATGTTAATGTGTCTGAGACCAATTCAACCATGAGAGGAGAAAGAGCCACAGCATGTGAATTTGTGGAAGCGTCACCTATTCATGCAATCTACCAGAAACTCAATACAGTGGACACAGTTATATTTGATGTTGTTGTGTAAGGCTTATTCAGCACAAAAAAACACAATATAACTATATAGGAATTAATCCAGTCCGTTCAGTTAATGGCTTGAGCAGAATTAATTTGTGTGTATTTCATCATGAACACACACACTCGTCTCTCTGCTTTCTATCTCTTTCTCTCACTCTCTCTCTCTCTCTCTCTCTCTCTCACTGATGTAACCGTATGGCTGATGCATGAAGCTGCTGTTTGGCTCTCTGTGCTCAGTCACCCTGAAACGGAGAGAAGAGAGGAAAAGACACTCCTCTGAAACATTCATAAAGCCTGACCCTGAGGACCAGAAGCACACACACACTTCTCTGTGTGTGAGACTACTTCTTCCTTGAATAGTTTGTGACGTCGGTCGTTCATTCAGTCAGACCCTGTAATAACTTTCTAGTGTGTCTTTTTCCAAGCTAGAAGATCCAGAAATATGCAAAGGATCAAGAATGTTTTGTCAGTCTATTCATTCATTCATCCATCCATCTGTTGTTTCAAAACACACCCCTTAACCCTGTCTCAGATCTTTATTAGAGCACATCTTGAAGGGCTGCAGAGTGGTTTTCGCACATCTTTCAGTTGTCAAATCTTCGGTGCTAGCTGACGTGATTACCCTGTGTTTTGAGGCTCTTTAATTCACATCAAGGTGTCTGAGCATTAAAAAAGTCACACAGAACGCCATCACCTTGTCAGCTAGAATGTCCCAGTAAGCAGAGTGCAGAAAATTACTTATAAGAGCCTGGGTTGTCAGAAATAGCCTTCAAATGGGACGAGACATATATCTTGCTCTGTTTTTCTTCACCAAACAATACTGAGGATTGGCAAAAGTGCAATTTTTTAAAATCGTTTAGATCGTGTTGTATCTGAATGACATGCAGACTAGTTGGTCTTTGGGAAGACCTTTATAAAATGGCTGTTTTAAAACATGCTTTGTTTAGGGGAGGTTAAGTAGACAGTCGTCTCTCACAATGCACGTCTAAAAGCGAAATTATTTATTATTTGGTGTGCTGCTTTAAAAATGCACCGAATTCTAAACCAGGTCTTTAAGTACAAGGTCTTTAAAGGGATAGTTCACCCAAAAATGAGAACTCTGTCATCATTTACTTATCTTCTTGTCTTTTTAAACCTGCATGACTTTCTTTCCTTGAATGGTCACTGCCATTGTTGCAAGACCAACATTCTTTAAAATATATTCTTTTGTGTTCTGCGAGAGAACATCATACAGGTTTATAATGACAAGAGGGTGAGTGAACAGAATTTTAATTTTTTAGGTGAACTATCCCTTTAATAGTAAAACTGATAGATATTTGAAGACTAAGTCACATTTGCCTATAACAAAATCCACTCAAAAATTGTTTTTATTTATTGTGAGTTTAAAGTATAAGATTAATAGTCTTGAAATGTATTGTAAAATTTTATAAATTAGTTACAAAATTGATGCATTTAGTGATGCTATTGTGCACTAATGGTTTATGCAAGTTTTGACTGATATTGCAGCAGTTAGTAAACCTTAAATAACATGATCACGTCTTGTTTTGCATGTTTCATTTGTGTTTCGTGGCCCTGCAGGAGTTTGGGTTCGGAAGCACGGGGAAGAGCATGGCCCATGTGCGTGACAGAAGCGTCAGATTGTGTTTTTGGCGCAGACCTCTGCGCTGTGATTGGCCACGAGAATCAGGAACATCTCTGTAGGCTGTTCATCAGTGCATGCTTAATGCCCGCTCCATTTGCCCGTACCCAAACGCTCTCCCTGAATCCTCTATGAATTTGTGCGCTCGTGCCTTATTAGAGTACTTCAATGAAAAGTCTGTATATGAAATCATACGTGTGAAGTTTTTGATGTTTGCATTCGTTTGGGATAGTGTATAAGCTACATACGTGCACATTTGTTTCCGTAGTGCATGAGGACCTGTGTATTCAGCTGCTGTCTCGTAGTTCAAAGGGTTCTGCTTTCAGCAGCATGATTTTGGAATCCTCCAATCATGGCAGGGATAGCAACATCCACAGCCAATCAGACCCTCCCAGCACGCTCTTCTTCGTACCCCCATCTCATACCCAGCAACACTTGCTTGAGTCTTTGGGTCATGGTATCGAAAACCTGCCTTCGTTTCTCTATATGATGGAATCCATTTCAAAACGTTTTGGCAATATTTTATTCCGTCATGCTACATCTCCGGGTGTGCTGACAAAGATGGTACAGGAAGCCGGGGGTGGGAAAGAGAAGCGAGTCAGGAAAATTGGGTCCCAGAATGGATTTGACGAACAGGAAATGACTGAAGCCAGTGTAAAAATTCTATCGCCTGTGGCAAACCATAAAGTGGTGAAGTGCAGTCCTACAGACACACATGCATGATCGCCTCAGCAGTTTGTTACTTCCTTGTTTAAGAAAGCCCCCCTCCTTGTTCCCAATGGACCCCGGGGCTCTTAGTCTGTCTTCAGGATAACAGCATCTTATCTTCCCCCTCTTCTATCCACTCCTCCCCCAACCCCGGCTCCTTCTCTCCATCATCCCTCGCTTCCCTTCACCATCATCCCATCTGCATTTCCGCAGTGACTCGTTTGATTCCTAATTCTCACCGTTTGCTTTTACCTCACAGTCACTTTCGTTCACTCTCCCATCGCGCTCCCTCGTTTCGCTCGGCATGAAACGAAAGCGGGCGGGCCTCTCCCCTCCTTTGTCCTCTTTTTTTCCCCTTAACGCTTTCATCTTTTATCTTGTCATGTCTTTTTTTCCTTTTGATTTGCAGTATTTATGTTGCTGCTGCGTCAGAGAGATGCATCAACGTGCATTTTACGAAGGAGAGACAAAATGGATGACACAGGCGCTCGGTGTGTCTCGTTACTGTCTTTGTCTTTAACCCTTGATCTAGGTTTTCTTTCTAAGGGCTGGACTTGAAGTAGATTGGTTCGCGCTGTTACGGTGTAATGCAGTTTTCTTTGAACTGCATCTAAAATCACTATTATTGAGCAGTAATTATTTTGTACGTTTCTGTTTGAGAAGCCCTTTGTATGTTGAATGTGTACGTTTCTGTTTTTTGTATATTTTTTGAAATTTTTCACTCATGATAAAAATCACAGCCATGCCAGCTGAGCTCTGCTTTTTTAGGCCTTGTTCTTTTTCATTTTTTTTTTTCATCCCAAATGGCTCAGTCTGTAAACTTTGACTGACATATTTGTGTACAGGATCATGCAGGCAAAACGTTATTACCTAAGCTAATTGTGTGTCATCTTCATAATCCCCCAGCAAGACTCAAACACTGATTTATTGTTGAAAACAAAGGCTATTGGGTTCAGTTACACCATATTGTGTACAAGCCACCAAATGAGACAAGAAAAAAGGCTGTGTTTCTAAATTAGTCTTTGTGGGGTTCGGTCTGCAACGGACACGTGCCTCTCGGGGGGTGACCTTGACCCTGGCCCCTCCTCGATGAGGGGGCTCATTACAGTTTGTCAGTCAACTAGAGGGGGTGGGGCTAGCAGAGGTCGAAGAAGCGATTCTGATTGATGAAATAGGGTTTTGAATTTGTTGGAAAAAGCATTTTGATGTAGGTAATGGTAAAATCAGAATATAAGATGCGTGTTGGGCAGAGTTTTTTGCTTTTGTTGGTGCTTTTTTAAGTGTGTTGAATTTGTTCTTATTTGAGAGGTTTTGCCTCTACAAATTAAATAAAAAATGTCTAAAATACGGTTTTGTTCTAGGTGAAGCAGGTGAGGGCTGACATATGGGGTCAAGGCTTAAGTTGAAGAGATAAAGCTACAGCCAAAATCTGCTGAAATCTTAGGTTTAGATTTGGGGGTAGGATTAGAATGAAAGCAGTGCTCAAGTTTTGTAGCTGTTTTATCATAACTTCTAGCCGCAACCAACATGTTGAGATCACATGATCAGCCTACTTTTTTTATCAATGTAGCCTTGCTGTTATATTACACCTTTGCATTTAGAATAAATCCATATTCCATAATGATTTCCTGTGAACGATTCAAAAGTGGAATGAGTAACTGTAAACCTGCTTTTGTATGACACTTCAAAGTTCTTTTGATTTTTTTTATTAACTTAAGTATTATTTTAAAAGCTCATTGTGTTTAATTATAAGACTCTGGAGAGAGTAATAGGTATTTATTGGTGGGCCTATGTCTAAAATTATTTTACAATTTTATATAATTTTATTCTGTGAACTACTAAACATACTTTCCTAAATTTCAAACCAATATCTTGTTTCTATTTGAATTTATTTACAAAAAAATGAATACTTTAGAAACGGGTTATAATAACAGAAAAGATGCTTTGTGTTTTTTTCAGATCTTAAATACTGCGATGAAACCAAGTTCATATTTACTTTTATGTGTCTTGTCATGCTGTCAGTCTTTCACGTTGCTGTTGCATGACTTTGTCACTCCTTAGGTATGAATTTGTTTTAATTCAACCGACACTGGACTAGAATGGCCACAATACATCTAGAAATGCTGATTAATGTCAATTTTGCAAGATTTCTTTTGTGGCTGTTTATTTTCTAGTTATTAACTTGGTTCTGGATTCCCACTATAAATTTTAGAAATCTTTTCCTCCATTTTTTTGTGTGATTTAATACAATATCAGTTTTACATACATCTTACAGATAACACACGGAAATTATTTTGGCACAGAAAAACACGTATTTGTTTGTAATATGAATGCAGACTTGTGTGTTTGTGTGTGTATGATAAATGTGTGTATGTGTGTTACATAAGAGGTGTAAAAATAGACCCAGCTCTGCACCATTCGTCTTACGCACGCACACTGCTTCAATGTACCCAGGGGACGCACACAGCAGTGCTCTCAACAACCCCTACACACACACACACATCCATAACCCTACGTAATACACACACTCGACTCAAACTAACTCCCCTCAACTCTTTAACACACACAGTCACTCACAACTTTGCAGCACGCATCATGCACTCAACTTTTCACTCAGGTGGACATACTCCATCCACTTCATAAACAAACACCCTCTTTAAATACATGTATATCCTTAACACGTGTGTTTGCGTTCTGACAGTGTTTCTTTTGCGTTTTTGTAGTTGTAGTTACATTTTGTCAAACATGAGACACATGAGTGTCGACAAACATGAGTTGTCGAGGAAAGCCATATTCAAATCAATTTTATTAATATATAGCGCTTTTCACAATGTTCATTGTTCCAAAGCAGAAAATAAGAAAAACTGAAAAGCACAAAAAATGAAAAAAACCAGCACAGCTCATGGTGTTTATAGAACAAGCTAGATTATTCTATTAAATAATATCTAATAAATACGGTCTCCCTGTGGTTTATTTAGCATATTTTCCATTAAGTGAATGCTTAGCTGAAAAGATGTGTCTTTAATGCACTCTTATCTTCGATGCACTCCGCCAATTTGGATCGCTGAAAGGAATCATCTGGTCTTGATGAGATGTATAGCTGAGTATCATCTGCAAAAGGCTCGATTCACATTTCACGTCTAAAACCATGCAGAAAACGCGAGCTGCACTGCGTTCTGCTTTTTTTCCAAAGCGCCTGGACTTTGCGCTCTCTTGGCGTCTGTCGTCGCCTAGCAACCATGGGCCACGATGAGAGCCGTTGAGACGAAGAGGTATAAACAAAGGATATATGGATTATATGCACTGAAAATACCTTGCAATAACTCTGCTACTACTTTTTCATTGAGACTGTCTATATTGGCTGCTTGGTTCTTGTCACATGACCTGCGGCGCGCTAGCGCCTTTCTGAAAAGTTGAGAAGCTAATTTCATGTTTTCTTATAATGTTTCCAAGGGGCAACATGTATATGGAGAATAACAAGGGTCCTAAAACCGAACCCTGAGGTAATCCACAATTTACTTGAATCATTAGATTTGATGATTCCCCATTTAAATGAACAAATTGATGTCTGTCTGATAAGTAAGATCTTAACCATTGTATAACCTGTCCCTGAATACCGGTATAATTGTTTAAGCGATCTAGAAGTATGTTGTGGTCTGCAGTATCGAACACGACTGCAGTTTCAGTACTATGATCGGTCTAAAGCCTGACTGAAATTTGTCATTATTTTGTAATAAAGAGCAAAATTGAGTTGACACTACTTTTTCTAGTATTTTAGACAGGTAAGCGAGATTTGAAATCGGTCTATAGTTTTCTAGTTCACCTCGGGTTTTAAGTTTGGTTTCTTGATAAGAGGCTTAATGACGGTCAGTTTAAAGGGTCTTGAGACATGGCCTAGATTAATTGATGAGATGATAATGTTATAAATGGGCTCAATTGCAACAGGTAGAAACTCTTTTAATAATTTAATTGGTATGTGGTCTAATAAGCAAGTTGTAGGTTTAGATGTTGCAATAAGTTTAATTAAATCTTCCTGTTTAATAGGTCAAAAACACTGTAGCTTTTCTTTTGGGGGCATATAGCTAGCGGACTGAAATTCTGAGGCGTCGATATGACACATGATTGACATTTGATGTGACAGTGAACATTTAGCTTCTGAATGATGCAGACATCTCTGGTTTAGCCACACTGCAGTCAGTTCACATGTTGGTTTTGTTCTGTTTTAATGTAAGAAACAAATAAACTACACATTTTCTCATTCAATTTGACAAATTAAATGAGCAGTTCAGCCAAAAATAAAACTTCTTTCAGCGTTTATCTCCTCGTTGACCTCTTCATTAACAACAGTAGTTTTCCTGAGGGAAAGGTGTGTTATAAACAGAGGGACATCGCGTTTGACATTTATAGAGTCAGATATAGCCCAGCTCTTCGTTCTCACCCTGTTTGTGCCCTGACGACACGTCGTCACCGTCCTCTGCTCTCGGCTTGCGTGGGTCGTCTGCACGTGTCTTCAGAGGAGAGATTTTTTTTATTATTCAACTTGAACAGGGAGCCTCATCAATAATGACTAAGCACTTTGATAGAGGCTGAAAAAGAAGTCTGGTACAGTACATGGAGTGCTCGTCCTTTTTGTGTGTGTTTGCCTCTTTTCAACTTCTCTTATATATATGGACTTAAAGGGTGTTCAAGCAAAACTGAACATTTTGTCATTATTTATTCACCGTTATGTTGTCCTAAAGGCGTATGGCTTGCTTTCTTCTATCCATTTAAGAGCACTACTTTTCATGTGCTGAAAGTGATTGGGACTGGGAATGTCAGCTCTAAAAATCACCCCTAAAATAAAAAACAGAAACGTTTGGAATTGTTTTTTTAAGTCTTCTGAAATTTTGTTGGGGCTTACTTGTTTCTTCAATATATAGAAAAGAGTGTCCAGGATATTTTTGTAAAATACGACATGATATGCTGATAAAATAATCAAATACAGGCTTTTCTCCTGTATCATTTACATGCATAATGTATTTGTTCAAATTAAGGACCCCACAGGCCTCAGGGTCACAGGAAAGGTCAGGGACTGTCGCTTTAGGGCCTTGCCTGATCAGCCAATCAGAGCGCAGTACTCTGGCCTTTAAAGAATGATCTACAGAAGGCACTGTGTATTGGAGAGCTCATGGCAAGATGGTGCACATCCAGTACTGCGTAGAGAAAAGTAGAAAGAAAAAGAAAGCAATTCACAGAAAAAAAAACGTAATAAATTAAAGCCACACTAAAGAACTTTTGCTCACGGTTTCCCCCATGTGGTTGATAAGCGCAATGTTTTGTAATCTAGTTTTATAAATAGTGTCTACACAAGTGTACTAAGTGCACTTATTTTACCTTGGATCTCAAAACCCAGTGCTTTTTAAATAGTATTGAAAGAGTTTACATCTATTCTTGGCTCTTAAAGGAACGGGTCCCCCCTAAAATAAAAATTCTGTCTTCATTTACTCACCTTCAAGTTTTTCCAAATTTATATTCATTTCTTGGTTCCGATGAATACAGAGCAAGATATGTGGAAGAGGGCTTGAAACCAAACAGTTCTTGGCCACTATTGACTACCATAGTCGGAAAAAAGGACAAGGGTAGTCAAAAGTGCCCAGAACTGTTTGCTTTCCTACATCCTTCAAAATATCTTCTTTTGTGTTCAACAGAACTAAGGCATTTATACATGTTTCAAACAACTCAAGGGTAAGTAAATGATGTCAGAATTTTATTTTTGAAAGAACTGTCCCTTAATTGACTGATGTTTCTAAGTCATTCATTTTTCAAGAACAAAAAAATATGGACATTAATGAAAGAAATGAATACCTTTATACAAATGTATTTTGTATGTACAACTATTTCAAACCGGTAAAGCATAAGCCTTCAGATAATGACACGTTTTTAAGATGATGAGAAACTCTCTCTCTTAAACTTGGACAATGTGTATCAACTGTATTGGGTTCTGAATCTGTTTAAAAAGTGTCTTTTTTGTAGGCATGGCACAGGGAAATGACCATGGCACACAGTACCGTTCTGCCATCTACACATACAGCCCAGAACAGCAGGAGCTGGTGATGAGGAGCAGGAGCATATACCAAGAGGTAAAGTATCTTTAGTCCCTCATACTGTATACACTTCTGTTGAAATGTACCTCATAGATGACAGCAGATTCATCCAGTGATTTATTTCTAATCAGACTCTCTTCTGTCCTCTCTTCCATTGTTTACCACCCTCAAACTTTCTCTGCTGTCAAACGGTGACCACCCACCCCTGTCAGAAAGATGCATTTGTGGATGCTCATTAATGCAGCATGTCTGGATGACCGGACTGTTTGCTTTATAGAAATAAGGGGCTAAGAGCATCATGATGTGGCTTTGCTTCATATTGTGAGGATGCAGGTGCTCGAGTAAACCATCGCCATGGTAACCCTTTTCTCATCTGGTCATAGGTCGTGTTTCGTGGGCTCAGATGTGATTTTGGGGCGAGGGGAATGGGGTGGTGTCAGGGAGGTCGAGCAAGCCCTATTGGCCTTGGCCTTGTGCGTTTCAGGGGTGAAAGGTCGTGCTTGTGGGTGGCAGCTGTGGTTAAAGGGAAGCAATGAGATCGGGGAAAAGAAACTGGCGTGCTGTTGATGGCCCCGGTGACCCCACAAGCTAAAACACACACACAGTAATAAGAAAGAGGCGTTGGCACCCCACACACCGCATGATCCAGTAGCATCCCTTTCAACAGGGAGAAAACAAGAAAATAGGGTCAGAAAGAAATCAAATTGATCTGACTCACTAAAAATTAGATGTCATAATAGGGTCAAACTACTCACCCTTATGATTTGTTTCTGGCCTAAAAAATGGACAAAATGAATTTGTATCCTGCATTATGTAGAAACATGCTTATTTTGACATCCTGCTAGACTTACAAATGATTCAATTTATTATTTACTACATATTTTATTATTCTTAATGGATAGGAAACCATTATTATTGTTATTGATCTTATTTGGGGTTAATAATTTGAACTAACCCGTAACCCCAATAAGAGAAAAACATCCAAGCAACAACATCGCAACATGAGTTATGGAAGAAAATGTCAAAATATTTTTATTAAATACATATTACTATACCGTTGGTAGTATAACTGAACACACATACCAGCAAATACATTTTTATTGTAATTATATTGTGTTTAGCACTGTTTTTTTTTGTCATTTCATTTTCTACTTTGATTTACCTTACTTAATTCTTTTTTATTTGTATATTTTTCCTTTATTTATATTTTTTATTGATTTTTTATTTGAATTATTTTATTTTAATGGAAGCACCAGTTGCAGTCATGACGTAATTATGCAGAAGCTGTGAATTACTTTAAGAGGCCAAATATAGACACCAATTCAGTTTGTGTCAAAAAATCCTGCAACCTTTTTTCAAAGACAATATTACATTTCTTTCAGAAGTGAAAAATAAAATTCGGCCTGAAGATTTCTGACCTAATGATGATTTTTCACAGGAGGAACATAATTGCACAAAATCAGAATAGTCGTACTTTGTTTATTGTTGTGTTATGGTTTTACAGCAGAACAGCCTGTTGGGTGAAAACACTACTTCTGCCATTTTCTCCTTATAGCTTTCTTCTGTGTTTCCCGATTCATCGCCGTCTAAGAGCAGTGCAGAGACAATCAGTGGTTTCGAAGAATGGCTGTGTTACATAAGCGACCATGATGAGATTAGACATGTTAGCACAGAGTCTCGTTTAAATATTGAGAAGAGCGCATGGGTTTGTGTGTGTTTTACCACACAGTGCAGAGTGACAACTGAAGGAAGCAGAGACAGATGAAAAAATTAAAAAACAAACGTATTGAACGTGAAGAGATTGATGAAGCATTTTTAAGGACCCTTCACTCAGGTTAAATTCAAGTGATGGATTAGATAGACATGAAATGAATTATTAGCGCCCGTCGGATATTTCAGAACCGCCAAACTGAGAGTGACCAGAGAGAGAGAATGCAGGAGTTGGAAGGGAGGAAATGCCGGATTAACCAAGCAGGGGAGGGGTGCTATAATGAAATGTAGAAATTTGCAGAACATCAAAGAGTTTTTATTCAGTCTTACAAAAGAGCGAGACGTTGTTATGGAGGGTAGTGAAAGTGCAAATCTGCTGCAGTGGAGCAGTTTCTCCGAGGAGTTATTTTGGGGATTTGAGGTGAATTGTTTTATCAGCTTGCGTTGGGCTGCAGATATTAAAATTTTGAATTGTATTGTTTTGGTGGGTAAAATTCATCTCCTGGCCAAGATTAAAGAGGATAGAGAGGTTGAAATTTAATTTCATGTGTGCGTTGTTTGTTATTAAGCTTTAAAGCCAACATGAAAATTCCCCCGGTTAACTTTATAATGCGTGTTCCTGGATTGGTGTACAATTCTGTGCTAATACAGAGTTTATAGCATTTCAAATAAAAAAATATTTGTCTTCATAACCTTGCATCAAAGTGAAATAACCTGCTCCGCCTCTGAAACGACTTTCTTTTTCAGACCGACTTTCAACACCTCCTTTCCACCCACCTGGCTCAATTCTGCGGTGTCACGCCCACCAGCTAGATTGTATCAATTCCCTAATGTCTGAAATTTGGCCCTTCATTTTATCTCATTGAATATTCTGTTTCACTCTGAAAAACGGCAAATTGCAAAAGTAAAATTGGATTGTGAAAGACTTCTACATTGACTGAAACTAATGTGCTTTAGAACCACAGGAAATCATTGGCTTGTGCACATTTTTATTGTGTGTTATCAGATTCCGATTTTGAGACAAAGTGTAATGATCTGAAATGTAGAAGTTGGTTTGAAAAGCTTCAGAATAACAGCCTTAAACGGTAACGAAAACTCTCATGTTATCTTGAACACGTAGATCATACACGCACACTTTGATCTTCCCTCACAGGTCACATGACCCTCCACTGCTGCCTTTTCGCTCTCACAAAATGCAGGAACGGCCAAGGATGACAAAATGGATTCCTGACTATATCTCACATGCACACGAGCTCAGGCGTTTAATAAGTAATCCGTTCCAAACGTGCATTCAGAGATGCAGAAATGCAGAAGACACACCAGAAGAGCAGCCATAGCCCTTTGTCCTATGTATCTTGTATGCCTGAAGCAAAAATATGCATGCTTTATATATATGTGTACTGTATATACACCTACACATGCTTCTCTGATGGTGCAGGACTATTTTCCTGCCGTTTGCTGATTGGTGGAAGATGTAGTGGAGAGAGACTTTAAACAAGCAGCGACATTCAGCAGTTATTATGAGCTCAACCAAAAAACGCTGTCTTGTTAGTGTGCAGTTTGCTATATTCGGGTTATTTTGCTTTTTAGTTCATAGACAGAGTTGCATTAATATTCATTATTTATGTTGTCATGGTAAAAATAGGACAAGCTGTAGCAGTAGAAACGTACACAGAGAATCCATTAGAGTATGTGTGTTTGGTTCTAAATCAAAAGGTGTGTTTCCTCCAGAGACACGCAGGGAAATACTGATAAAATTGGAAATAAAATTAATTATGATTTGAAATTGCCCACAGGAAATTATTGGAATAATAATAACACATGCAATGGTGTGTGTTTGTGAAAGATAGACGATGCAAGAATACTTGTTGCCACTAGTTGATTCATCAGTCATATGAAACATATTCACATATGCAAATGCTTATGTAATGTCTCTTCCTCTCTATTTCTCTCTCTTTCTCTCTTTGCTTAAGTGTCTAAAGAAATGTCCTCCTTCACCAGAGAGACACGGACTACTGAGCTTTGACAGAGGGAGCTATATGACACCATATCCAAGCACATTTATAATGTCTAAAATGCACACTAGAAACTAAAAGATTTTCACTTAAAAACCTGATCTATGCCATCCATATAGATAGATTTGTGACAGTTTGGCAGAATTCACAACAGCAATGTCCAATACATCACAGAACAGCACATTTAAATGTGTAAAATGATGCATCATAATTTCCTGAGCATTCTTATATTAACCCTATTTACAGGTTTCAGCCTTTTTAATAATTTTTCCAGTTTTGTTTCAATGATCATGGTCCTCTCTGTTGTAGCAGGTGTAACCATGACTTTTTAAAATAAACAATTAAATATAAAACTAATGGTTAAAGCCCCTGCTAAGAAGTTAACACTTTAAAATGCTATATGCGATCTAATGTATAAAACATAATAAATTGTGGCTTCCTGCTCTATAATGATATCAAGGTTAAGATGTTGTGGTATTGTTGCTGCAAACCTCTTGTTAGACATTAAGTACACAGGGTTTTGTTACCACCTAGTGGACGAGGTCTGTAACATCTCGTGTTTTAAAACAATCAGACTCCTTTCTGTTGGATCAAAGCCATCACATCTCTCTTTTTGGTTTGTTATGACTTACAGCTCCCTAAGGTTTACATGTGAGCTTTTGAAATACTGTTTTTGGTGTTCAAAGGTGTTCTCTCTGATCTGGTTCTGCCCTATATATTCTTTTGCTTTTGAAATTTTGGGATGTGGCCCCTAGAGGGAGACAAAACATCATTCATGTCCTTTTAAAATAAATTTGGACATTGTCTAGCTTTAACATTATTGTTTCATTTTACAAAGGTGTTGCTAATCCCTAGACAGAGTGTGGATTTAACCTGTTAATGTTGAAATCTGGCATCCTTTCACTTTTGTTTTCTCCTTTTTTCTGTGTTTTCTCCTTTGCTAGGCCCTGACTCGGAAAGGTCTTGGTGAGATTACCACAGAGATCCGGCAGCTCAGAGATTTTTACTATGCTGAGGATAATCATCAGCAGTACCTGCACAAGGTGCCTAAAGGTTACTGTGGGTTGAAGGGGACAGGGGTCACCTGCTCTTTTGGAGGACAGAAAGATGAACTCTAACTTAGCACATGTGGACATAACTGTCTGTGTTTTATAATTCAGGTGCGTTTGTGTGATGTCGAATCTCAAGATCGAGAGAAAAAATATTTTCTCTTCATTAAATAGAAATGTCTCAAATGTGCTATGTGTAATTTTGACAGAAATGTAATATAATATACATTGCTGTGTCTTCAGAGGTGTATAAAGACCTTACATAATGAAGCGTTGTTTTTATTACCTTAGAATGAGCTATTTCTAAATACATACACCGCTGGTCATCTTACTTGGAATTCAAAAATTGTAAACTCCTTTGGCAAAGAAGCGAAAACGTGACAACATCTGTGTCCTGTGCCAGCCACCGTAGTGTTTAGAAAGGGACGAGGAGTGAGCTGTTGGTCGCAATTCATAACCTCACCACTAGATGCCGCTAAAATCTCCACATTGTTGACAAAAATGAAAATTCATCAAACTCTGAATTTTATAATGCAAGTAAATGATAACTGCTGTTGTCAAAATGATATGAAACTATATTTTCCACATTTTTCTGAATACTGTCATTATGTGACCTTTTTTATGGACGTAGTTTAGACTGAATTTTCAACTAATTTGAGAACACGACTTAACCTTTTAGAGTTTAGTCCCACTTCTGTACTAGAGCATTCTTCCAGTGACATTGTTTTTACCACTAGATGGCAGCACATGTCACATCTTTATTATAACAAAATTTGAAATGCAAAGTGGAAGCATGGAAACCACATTAAGTGTCATCTATGTGATTCTCAGATTAAACCAGAATGTGATTCTGCTTGATCAGCGGTGAAAATCTGACTATTGACCCGTCTATAGATTATTTATTTTCAGATGTTTCCGTGTTCTTGTTAAGCAAACACAACTGCATATAATAGTATAGTGGGCCAGGCTCATTATAATAACATTGTTGATAATCAAAATATTCCCTGACATACCTTATGGTAGGTTATTTTATAGATTTTATCCACCCTGACAGTTTTGTTTGGTGCTAATCTTCACTCAGTACTCACAATAATGTATTTACTTATAGCAATGTGTCTTATTCAATCAAATCAAAATAACAGTTCTTCGTTTATCTGCATTTAACTTGTACATGCTGTTGTTATTAGGATGGCCTCATACCTCAGCTGTATTTAGCAATATACACACTGTGAGTCAGCTGCTCATTTAAGAAAATGAAACGATGCTTGACAACATGCTGGTGTGCTGACTGGCACAACAGCAGGATAATTATGTGATGATCTGTTCAACGTTATGCCAAACTAAATATCCTCGTTCACCTGTTTACTTATAAAACGTATTGGACCTTCACCCTGTTCCATACTGTCGACTCTAGTGCAGTGGGATCTGTGGTTCTAGAATGAAAAGAACTGTGTCAACTTGTCATAGAAAGAGCAGAAGTGAAGATGCTGGAAGCTGTATGTGGTGTGTTGTCGTCTGATGATGTCATTGTGTTATCTGTCATCTCTGGGATGAGACGCACACATGATTCACACAACACCTGTATGAGGAGACAGATTTCTGGGAAATGGTACTTTCATCTGCACTTACTCCCACATGTGTGCTATATGCGCATAGCTGCATTGTCACCGCCAGACATACATTGGGGTTATATCCACATTTTCACAATCTACAGATCCTATAGAAACACAAACACGTTTGTTATATTTCTAAGGTGATCATTCTGTGGCTCCAACATGTGTTTGGACACTTGGTGACACCTAACTTGCATGTCTTTCTGAACCTGTATGAATTTCTTCTGCAGAGCACAAAAGATATTTTGAAAGGCGTTGGTTTGTGCGTTAATTCACTATTTACTGGATGGGTTAAATGCAGAGGTCTCATTTTGGGGTATGGGTCACCATATCTGACAAATATGTCACTTTCAAAGTAGTTTCTTTTTTATTTTGTTCTGTTAAGTAAAAACATTATTTTTGAGTCTGGTTTAAGTATCCAAATACTTGTGGAGTCGCTGTATGTTATCTTAAGTTGAACTACTACGTCCAGTAAAACCAGAAATACACGCACACAGGTGTTGCGAGATGTTCATTCAAGCAGACACACACGTTCATGTACGCACACACCCTGACACACTGACAAATCTAGAAAAAGCTTTTTTGTTGACCGCAGTCTGATTTCCTCTGCTCTATTTTCTCTTTTCTTTCTTTGTGTCTATCTCTTCCTGACACCTGTGTGTAGGTGTGGACCGTGCTGCAGGTGCTCTGTCTCTCTCTCCTGCTTTCTCTGCGTGTCTCTCTTTCTCTCTGTCTCTTCCTCCCCCCTCCCTCCTCTCAGGTTATTTTGGTACGGTTGAGATATTTTTTGCATTTCTACACATGTCGTTCTCTGGCTTGTATGTGCCACATGGCTATAAAAATCAGCTCGGCTCTGGGTTTGTCCCCCTGTGGTTAGCACTGCCTCTGTATCTAGATCAAACATTGTAAGCGGCAAGTTCTTATAAGTGAAAAACTGCGTGTAAAAGTGCCTCACTTAGACACGTGAGTCTCAGACACATGGGTTTTATGTTTAAAGTTATAGTTCACCCAAATTTTTTAATTAAAATCATATTTCCTCGGCCTATTGTCCTTTCAAACCAGTATGATTTTCTTTGTTCCGAAAGCACAAAAGAAGATATTTTGAAGAAAGTTGGTAACCTAACAGCACTGGCCCCTATTCGCTTCTATTAAACCACACAAGTGAAAGGGGTCCAGTTAACAACATTTTTCAAAATATATTTTTTTGTGCTTTGTATGAAGAAAGTCATACAGGTTTGAAATGACAAGAGGGTGAGTAAGTGATGACAGAATTTTCATTTTTGAGTGAACTATCGCTTTAAGACTCATGGAGGATTTTATGTTTTATCAAGAGGTCCGGGTGAAAAATGAATACTTAAACAATAAATGTAGAAACATTTTGAAGCATTTTATGTTTTTTCCAAACGGTTTAATAAAAATGTGGCATTAAATCACTATTTAATATATACCTTTTTTCCTGAACAAATATTTTGTCAGTTTAAGAAATCAAAAAGTTTGTAGTTTAAGACTTTATGTAAGACATAAATAAAAAATAATTTAAATGGTCTAAATAGAGTATTGAAATGTATATAAATATATATAACAGATGCTATTCATATATTCTCATGTATAGAAGAACATTTAAATAACAGATGAACACATAAGGATTAAAATGTCAGAGGGATTCAAATTTTCTTTATAATCAAAAATAAGAATTTGAAATGCAGTTTAAGAGCTTTTAAATAGGTTTGTAATTTTGTACAAAATTCTTATTACGCTGTTAAGTTTATTTCCAAAGGATCATAACATGTTTTTACAAAATAAAACTTTCAGACAAAACTTCAGGTCCGTCAAAATGTTTCTTTCTTCATCAGATTCTCTCATATTTTCTCTTTCTCTCTCTCTCATTCTCTCCTCTGATCTCTTTCTGATCATATTGGTGACTTTGTGCAACAGTATGAAGGCAGCGAGTGTGACAGAGCCAAACTGTCCAGGTGCAAGTGACTGGATCCTCCCTCTCATACACACACACTTTAGCACAGGATGAAGACACTCAGCAGTTATTTCTGTGTTTCCTGTCTTGGGTCCCACACACACACACAGGTGCAGTAGAGAGTCACTCAGTGGGGAGACCATCAGCCAGTCACACGCACGTGTGTAACCGGACACGATGACACTCTGATATTCCCCTCCCACTCCAGAAGATGAGTGAGTGTTGGGTGGGTGGAGCTAACGCAACAAGGGCAGAGGTCAGAAATCCCTATAAGGGAAGATGTAGTGCAGAACAGAGGAAAAAAGGCGGAGAGACACCGGTGCTGCACACCGCCCACATCTCGCAGATGTGCTGCCCGAAGAACAGTGAAGCTTACTGGGCAGCACAGAGACAGCAGTGTGCCCTTGACACACACACATATACATGCTCGCGCAACCAGGCGTGATTGCTCTATTAGGTTTCTCAGCTGTGTCCGTTACACACACTCGCATACAGCTGCGAACGCACAATTATAGCTTATTTTGACACACCACCTCTGGTGACACACATAGACGCACTCTTGTGAGAATGACCACAGGCACACAAACCGGTATCCTGCACTTATTTTATTAATGGGGCATCTGTGCAAGACCGAGCGATATAGTTTCTGTTAAAGGGATAGTTTGACCAAAGATGAAAATTCTGTCATCATTCACTCACCCTCTCGTCATTTCAAACATAGAACACAACAGAAGAAATTTTGAAGAATGTTGGCAACCAAACAACGGCGGTACCCATTCACTTCTGTAAATGACAGAATTTTCATTTTTGGGGGAACTATCCCATTAAAGCCGTAAACATTTGCATCTATTGCACCCCCTCTGTTTGAAATCTAAAACTGTGGGTTTACATAGATATCTTTACGTAGGATGAAAAATACATACGCAATTTGTTTCACAGAAAAAAAAGTTACATTTCATTAGATTAGGCCAATCAGATTTGGACGTACAAGTGCATCATTTTCCCATAGCAAATACCTTTTAACCTACGATAATTGTGCAATTTAAGTTTTTAAATCCTTTATGTGCAAGGTGTTTTAATCATGCCTTATAAATCCGATGGCACAGGTATTATTGCCACAAAGCTTTCTGAAGCTTTTTGGGGTCACATCGGGCACACTGTGTCCACTGCTGTCATCCATCAGCTTCTGAGTAAACAGGAAGAGGAAAGTATGTGTGTGTGACAGATAGAAAGGTGTTTCTCTTAATCTCACAGGTAGATCAGCAAACTCTTTCAGATCAGGCAGATAAATCCGAGACCGGATCTGAAGCTGTCCGCTGGCTTTTGTGAGGACCAGCAAACTGATAACCTCAAATTTTTATAGATTTAGTTATGACTGACAGAAAAGGTTGAAAAGAGTCTTTTTGGTGAGAGTTTGTTCTTTTGTTAATCTAGAACTCTCAGGTTGATTCTTTCATTCAAATGTTTTCTCCTATAAAGTGCTGAGTTTTAAAACTGGTTGGATAAAATATTGACAACCCCAACTGCTGGTTTAAATTAACCCAGAAAATATCTATATTTTTTAAACCCAGCACATGAGAAAGGATGATTTGGTGTTTGTGTGATTGTTCTTTATATAATAATCCAAGTCTTAGTTAAACAGATTTTGTGAACTGCGAATTGAAATTTGTGATTGGTTGATATATATTGTGTCCTTTGGCCCCCTAGAGTTTGTATGGGTACTTTGCAGGTGCAAATTTAAGAAAAATTGACATAAGATGCAGTTTAAGTGGATCTTTATTTTGCTAACCTGTAAGATTTTTCCTAAAAACAAGAAATCTTTGTTTTTTCGTTTTAACAACATAGAAAGAGATGGTTGTTGACAATGAGTTTAACAATTAATTTAAATTTAAATTAAAAGCAGTGTAGATGCACTGTGACTATAGTCTTGGAAGAATTTGACGTTTGAGTTAACATCATATTAAAAACACTCCCCATATGATTTTATTGCTTCCTATGCAAGGCAAGGCAAGGCAAGTTTATTTATATAGCACATTTCATACAAAAGGGCAATTCAAAGTGCTTTACATAAAATGATTGGCAGAAAGAAATAAAACGTATCTTTAAAATGCAAATGATTTAAGATCACAAATACTTTCGATTTTAAGAAACAATAAAACAGCAATAAAATTGATTAAAAATGTGAGTGTATATATAAAAAGAATAAGAGTAAAATAAATTAGAAATAGAAGTGCAGTTGATGTAAACCAGCACAGTGCTCAGATTGTGAATGCACAGCTAAACAAGTGTATCCATCTTTGTTATTAAATATATTTAAATTGACATTCTTCATTTACACGCCTGGGATTTTTATGCTGAAAATCAACAAGCACATGACAATCTGAAGATGTTGTATATTTCTCAAGTCGAAAGGAGGTTGTTTTTAGGCAGATCTAAAACATGGGCATCCTGTTGATGTGCTCCAGCCCAGCAGAAAGTATCAAGATGTTAATATCAGCACAAAGAATACATGTTGTTTTTACTCTGTGGTTAAACAGGGCTCTCACTGCACATACACACATATACTGCAGCAGGCCGCAGAGTGCAGTTTGCAATAGTGCGTGGGCGAACCTCGCTGTAGCTTTTAACTGCGTGGGACAGGCAACGTATGGGTTTGTGTGTGTGCAAGGGACAGGTTGAGGATGGGTGCAGAAAGTGTACCTCTCCAAAACAGTTTGTCCCGCAGTGACTCATTTCCATATGCTTCTCTGTTTGCACCTAACCACTTGTATGCGTGTACACACACACACACATACACACAATTACTAAGTTGTCTAAATGAGAGAATTCATTAGACTTGTTTTATCTTTATATGAAGTTTAAAAAGCTTACTATGCCCATTTTACTTTTTTGTGAACGAATTAGCTGCTGTTCTTACGGCTCTTAAAGGGATAGTTCACCCAACAAAAATGTATTTCATTTACTCACCCTCTTGTCATTTCAAACCTGTATGACTTCCCTTCCTCTGCAGAACACAAAAGAAGATCATTTTAAGAATGACGGTTACCGAACAACACCCGTAGTCATTCACTTCTAGTGTATGGAAACACAACCAATGGAAATTAATAGGTAGCACTGGTGTTACCAACATTCTTCAAAGTATCTTCTTTTGTGTTCTGCAGAAGAAGAAAGTCATACAGGTTTGAAATGACAAGAGGGCGAGTAAATGATGACAGAATTGTCATTTGTGGCTGAACTGTCCCTTTAATGCAAAATGTTCAATTATTTTTAAGTCACTTTGGAGAAAAGAACTGTTAAATGAATAAATATAAATATGCTGTAAATATATATATGTTTTTGCTATAAACATGAATTATGTATATTTTATTGAATGTTTATTTTAATGCTATTTATAATTATAATTCTTATTTTTTTTCAAATTAGGATTATATTTTTCCAATTGTATATCTAACAAACACAAATATGCAAGCAACACATCATGGTTTTCATTTCCATTTGTCCATTCTCACAAACACAAGAATTCTTGAAGTATTTAACAACAATGAAAGCGCCAGACATGTCAGGCATTTTGTGAATGAAGAATATTTCATTTCTAGAGAAATCTGTAGAGAGATCTGTAGGGTTCTGTGGCCCGTTTAGGTGCCTTCTTAACAGTGTCTTAAATTACTTCCTAGGGAAAACCCAGCCTCCCTTCACCTTAATTCTCCACTGACAGTCACGGTTATCAAGAGTTTAAAGAAAAGATACTATATTAATTAGCCTCTATGCACTGGGTACGTATCAGTAGAAAAAAATTATGTACATGACCAGCTAAGCATCATCCTTAGTTTTCCACTGGAGGTCACCCATCCAGGTACTGACCCGACTCATCCCTGCTTACCTTCCATATTTCATTCTCTTAGCTCTCCTGTAGCAGTTAGCTGTTGCTCTGCTCTCATTTCTCAGAGATGCACGTATAGGTTCAACTGATAAGATGTAAGGGGAGTTGTTCATTGGAAGGAAACCACATTTGACATCTCTCCCATGCAGCTGCTCCCAAACACCCACTCTTCCTGTAGGAGTGCATGTGTGTTTTCAACAAAGCGTATGAATATGTAGTTCTGAGATCTTACCAATATATTCCTCCAAGTATTTATTTTAAAGCCCTAGATCATTACTAGTAATAGCATAAGGTTATCTCAATATTATATTAATTACACCACTATTAAAATTAAAAGTATTATTCTATATAATCAATAAACAAAAAGTAGAAGGACCATAATGAATGAGTCTTTATTTGCTATAATACGTTATCAAGAACCTATAGCTGAAGATGTTTCATTCAAACCGTAGTCATAAATAGCAGCGATCTGGCCACAAATGGCTCCTAATATGGCTCCCGAGGCCTGCAGGTGCACAGCTAGATGAAAACGCAAAAAATATAGAGACATAATCTATTTTTTTACCCGTGACCTTGAAAAACATCCGGTGAAAAAATACTGGTGTGACATCTTGCGGATGGAAAACTTCGAGGCGAGTGTGTGACCGCACTCAACGTGAGGTTTTTAGAAGCATCATGCTGTTTACACACACGCACTGGGTGTCTCTGTTGTGGTGGGCCGCACTAAAGTTTCCATTCCGATGAAACGTCCTTTTCTGGGCAACGAGTCTTCCGACCATGTAGCTAATTTGCATCCGTTCTGCTATAAAGTGATTTTTTTTGGTGTTCCACCTGTTAAGAATAATATTTAAGCCTTGAGGAGATATACCAGATTACATCAGCAACGGGATTTTTTATGATTGCTGATAAGTTTTGACATTGAGGTCTACTCTTTAATCTTTCCTGTATGTGTGTGGGCTGTATGTTTTTGCGTATACTTACATACGTGTGCAGTTTTGTGTGGGGTTTATTCATGCTTATGTCTGCATATGTGTGTTTCTATATGTGTGTGTTTTCTTGACTTCTACGTGAGAACTGAGAAAGGTGTGAGTGGTACAGCATCAATACCTTGGTAGACCACAGACAGAAATAGCTGATGTACTTTGTTTCTTTGATGTACTTTGGCCCGAGTGTCACCTGTGGGAGAGAGAACACAGGAGGTGGAGCGACTTTTAAAAATGATGAACGTTAACATGTTACATACTTGCAAACATGCAAATCACAATGCAAACTTTATTAAAGAAAATTACTTTGTCATAGATCATTAAATGCCAGTTTAGGTGAAATTAGGTGTTTTCGGTAAAACAGTTATTTAAATATGCAGGCACTACAGGTCATTTGTATTTAAAGGAGCAATGTGGATATTTTAGCGCCATATAGTGGTGAGGTTGCGAATTGCAACCAACGGCTCACTCCACCCCTCCCTTTTCGAAGAGGCTCTCAACAATCGACAAACATGTCACATTTTTGCTTCTTTGCTGAAGGCGATAGCATTTATAGGAAACGTTCGCTGAAGCACAGTCTGTCCATTTAGAGCTACTGTAGAAACAACATGGTGAATTCCATGTAAGGTGACCCACGGTGTATCTAGATAGAAATTGCTCATTCAAAAACACTTCATTATGTAATTCCTTTATGCATCTTTAAAGACATAGTTATGAATATTGCATTTCTGTCAGTTGATTCTCCTAAATAGTACACACAGCACCTTAAAAGGACACAGTCTTTTGCTGTTTTGAGGCTTTGATTGTGTTTTTAGGGTGTTTAACTGTGGACGTTCATGTTTCTAATTTACAAAAAATGCTTTATCTTTCACATATTTCAAGTCTATAGTTCACCGCTGTCCCTCTTCTAACAAAACCACTGGATTTCTTCCACTGGAAGTCCCTCCCTCCGAAACGTTCCGATTGTTAAATCTGACCAGGGCCTGTATTTACCAAGCTTCTGAGAATAACTCAAAAGAACACTGATAAGAATTGACTTAAGAGTAAAAAAATCTTGGCTCAACAGTGCGCTTTATAAGTTGTTTATAAAGCAGCTCAGTCGTAATTTAAGTGAAGTGTAGGAATTAATCGTAAGTGTCAGTCTTAGAGATGATTAATGACACCTTGCTCTGGTGCAAACAGGATTTTGGAGGACGACATTGGCATGGACCAATATCATTTTATACATATACCATTGAGAACAATACAGCAAAAGAAGATTGCACAAAAATAATGCAAATCCATTGGAATAGAGCATAAATCGAGTGCGTGCAGCATTAATGACATGTACGGACTGCGTGCCTTTTATCTTTCGCACATTAATACTTTTAAAAAGTGCCACCCGCAATCTCGTCTATGCAGGGGTGTACCGAATTTATGTGTGTATAATGTGGAATGATACGGTTCCACAAGCCCCTAGCGGCAACTCAGAAGCACTTGAAACCTCTCGAGCCCTCTTAAAATAATTGAGAGAGAAAGCATGATTTTTAGCTATTATAAATTTGATAACTTGCCTTTTTACTTAAGTTTGGAAGTTTGTGTAAATTTCATGAAATCTCAGATCTTACAAGACTAAAATGGCACTTTGAGAAGTTTGATCAATACGGGCTCTGGTCTGTCGTACCGGTGTTCAACCTGATTGGTTCCCCACTTAGAGTGTTTGAAGATAACCCACCCAATACCATATCAGCGAGCTTGCGCTTCTTAGGCTATTGTGATTGGACGGTGCCCCTCTCATTGAATGTGTATTCATAAACTTTGGCTTTTAGCAATAAATAGTATTAATGGCGTCAACTTCATTTCACCAGTTAAAAACATGCGGATCGATCGAAGTGTTATGGAATTCTGCTAGTGCATGTGCAAACGTCGCAGGTCTCAAATGTTACAAGAGTTTCCATGATAAATAAACAAACGGGAGACTACCGGTAACTTATGGATATCACCCAGCACCCGAAATAATACAAAAACACTTCAAAACAGCCTCCATTATTTGAAAACGGTGGATAAAACCGTGAAAAATGATATATGAGCCCAGCCTACCTGGGGACTGAGGTCTCGAGGTAATACTAATCTTGTGCAATAGTGCTCAGGGCACATTAAGGGATCTCTAACAAAGCATAGTGACGCATAGTACAAAATGTTAATATATACTAAAGAATAAACTATACTAAACTATACTTAAGAAATAGTCGTTGAAATTTTTCTATGGAGACGGTGTTCAACCTATCAATGTTGTCATAGATAGGTGCATTCCAGAACTTGGCGTTCGCTGGGCCTGGTTTCAATAACAGATGTAATCTCAGTAACAATGGTGTTTTCAGTTCTAACACTTACATGATGTTCGCGTGAATATGATTTATTTTTATTTTAATTCATCACTCCTTTAAAGACAATATCAGGCATATATAAGGCATCGAACTTTGAGCTTTAGACTAACTAAAGGTTGAAAAATGGGATCGCGGGGAATGGGATCTTTAAAGACTGATCGGTTTGAAAATCTCCGCCAGTATGTATTCGAACCAATGGTGTATATTTAGGACGTGACTGCCTATTTGTCCAACCAAAAAAAATAGTGGGAGTACTTCAGAAAACTGATTATAAAATGGTCATTACAACAATTATAAACATGATACACTGTATACTTTTCACTTGTATGAACTTTTCTTGTTAAATAACTTAATTCAGAGCTACAGAACATCATAGTTTTGTTTTAATTGGCTTAATGTTAGTGAAAACTTTCCTTTTGTCTCTAGGCTCCCATTGAAATAGCCAGTCATGGATTATCTTCTAGCCAAAGAATATTACTACACTGAAATGAGTAGGACCCTCCACTACACTCTTAAAAATAAAGGTGCTTCACAATGCCATAAAAATAACGTTTTTTTGACCAAGTGGTTCCATAAAGAACGTTTAACATATGAAGAACCTTTCGGTTTCACCAAAGGTTCTTTGACACAAGGGTTCTTGAGATTATAAAAAGGTAAGGAAGAGATGGTTCTTTAATGAACCTGTGATTTAATGATTCTATGTGGAGACAAAAATGGTTCCTCTTTGGCATCGCTTTGAAGAACCTTTTAAATACCTTTAATTTTAAGATTGTGAAAGATATAGTGCCTGACTTGTAAAAAGTTTCTGGATCTCTATTGGTTCGTTTCTGCAAAAGAACTAATAGTTGTTGTATTGGTATTACTATTTTGTGTAGAACTCCTGAACAATGTACCAGTGAGCATTAAGAATGTCAACAATTATGCCAAAAATGCATAAGAAAATACATAAAGCAATCGTTAGAGATTTATTTAAGCAACAACATTGCATTACAATACACTGTAAAAACTAATTAGATAACCTTACTCCAACCGATTGCCTTCAAAAAACTAAGTAAAGTGAAAAGGTAATAGTTATACCAAATAATAAATAAAAGTTTTGCTTACAAATGCTTATTTAGTGTAATGAATGAATTTTTTTTTATTTAAGTTGAGCTAACTAAGGTTACATTTTCTGCAACTTTGAATTTCTCGGTTGTATTTACTTCATCCACAATCTGATTTACTTGATTAAAGCATGCAAACCGATGCCTTTAAAAAACTAAGTAAACGTTACTAAACGGGATGTTTTCTTGGCACACTTTAGGCCCCTTGTGCCAATTGTGCATCGTTTAAATGCCAGGGCCTACCTGAGCATTGTTTCTGACCATGTCCATCCCTTTATGACCACCATGTACCCATCCTCTAATGGCTACTTTCAGCAGGATAATGCACCATGTCACAAAGCTCGAATCATTTCAAATTGGTTTCTTTAACATGACAATGAGTTCACTGTACTAAAATGTCCCCCACAGTCACCAGATCTCAAACCAATAGTGCATCTTTGGGATGTGGTGGAACGGGAGCTATGTGCATCCCACAAATCTCCATCAATTGCAAGATGCTATCCTATCAATATGGGCCAACATTTCTAAAGAATGCTTTCAGCACCTTGTTGAATCAATGCCACGTAGAATTAAGGCAGTTCTGAAGGCGAAAGGGGGTCAAACACAGTATAGTATGGTGTTCCTAATAATCCTTTAGGTGAGAGTAGATCAAAGGTTCCATTAATAACATTTACAATTACTTTATTCATTTTCGTTTAGTTTATGTTGTGTTTTTTGTTCAATGAATCAGTATTAAAATATTTGTGTAGGAAAGAATAGAGTTTGTACCATTGTGGCTCTTATGGCAAAATGATTAACAGGTTCAGTAATACCAGAGTGTCAACCAGATACTGACACTAAATTATTTTACATTATCATATGCGTAATATTAACACGAATAATCATGCTTCTCAATATCGCCGTTATCAACAATACTGGTATATCGCAACGTCCATGCATTTCATTCATATAATTAATATGTCAGACATGCTGGTATGCACCTGTCTACTCCCTAGCAACTATCCGTCAAAGGTCATGCCCACAGGAGAACGTGAGCTACTGCAGCACACTCTTCTGCTGGCATAGTGGCATCATTTTAAATTCTAAAACTGGTATTAGGCATTTCCTGCTGGGTTTGATGGCGGGTGGAAGTGAGTGTGTATGTGCATGTGTGTGTGTTGGAGTGGATAGCACCTGGCTTGCGCAGCTGTGGGTATCCTAGGAGGGGGGGGCAGGAGGAGGGGAATAAGGTCCTGCACTATCACAAACTCTTTGTGTGTGTGTGTTTCATATGTGCATCTGCTCATTTCTAAATCCATTGCCAAGTTTGTTTGAGTTAATTGTACAATTAAAATTAAGTTCGAGATTGACATATAACCTTTCGTAATGTTTATTAAGAAACACAATTAAACAACAAAATTGGTGTATTGAATAAAGTAGTTGTCTGTTATGATGCCCAAAACTAGGGTATTTTGTTTCCCTTTATGCTGAGGCATTTTGGCCAAGAATCACCAGTTATAAAAATACTTTCTGACTGACCTGTTAAGCAACTAAACAGAGTTTTATTTTTTTTACTTCTTTATGTCTCTGGGAGATCTTTAACCTTGATTTATCTGAGACGCCCTGTATTTGTTCAGTGCCAACGGTTATCACTGCATGTGCAGGTATGAGTAAAATCTACCAGCATCCTGTAGAGGGCACTTAGGATCTTGGAATTGGAAAAGTTATTTGGAATGCTGCGGAGAGCAGAGGACATTGTAAACAGTAAACATGTGAGATTTAGATTAACTGGTTTGGGATGGATTATGACCTCGATGTGCCCTGGGCACGGACGTTTCAAAGGTCCCCTGGCATCACATATTTTACGAGAACAATGTTGCACCTGCCCAAATACACATGATTTAAGCCTGGTGCGGTTCTCACAGAACGCATCTTTGCGTCTTAATACGCATTACACAGCGCTCAGGTTTGAAAAAGCGCAGCGCAAACCGCGAGTGTCTTGTGGCACTCTTTTGATAAAAGAAATTGCCACAAGCCATCTTGCTATTTAAACAAAAGCATACGACCCTTGTCCCCGCTTCGGGGTCTTCTGATTGTTCTACTGCTGTCGATCTGACATTGATGAGCAGCGCTGTGTGTAAAAATTGTAATTATTTCAACTTGACACATCTTATTAAAAACACTGAGAGACGCATGCATACAGTTAAACATCTCTGTGTAGAGCGTGTTTACATAGAAAAACAACATAAAAGTAGTTAAGCAGAGTATTAAAAACGTCTTCTGCACAAAAAACAACACAAATTAGTTTATAAATATTTCGCAGTAGTCAACACATAAAAAAAGCTCCTGACCTCTCCAACTCATATGACGTGGGAATAGGCGTATTCTTGCATAATTTACATCTCTGCATTAAGACGACGAGCATTCAACAATCCATGCATTACAAAATAAATATATCAAGCACCAAAGCATTTCAGAGTTAGAAAGAGTTTTATTGCAAACTGTGCTTGGCCACACAAGGATTTTTTCTTGGTGACAGAAGCTTCCTGTGCACTGCACATACAGGTAAAAAAGGCACAGGTAAAACGTTAAAATAAATATGTGAGAGACAATAAACATTTGACAAAAAAGACAATATTAGACAAAGGATAATAGGCATTTAACGTTATCTTAATAAAAATGTTGGTTTTAATTTAGCTTAGAGGTATATTTCGCGATTTCCTCAGAGAAAACTCTTCCACGACGTACGTAATACAGATCCAGCTGTCTCACCAGACTGCATTAATCAATGACCATTAAAGACAGCGAGATGAGATGTCTTTGAAATCTGTGGTTTTAAACTAATTTTGTTATTTTGACGCCTTCTGTTTTCTACACTCGACTTCTTCACGCTTATATTCGGCTACACAGTGTTGTTTTACTCGCCTCTAGATGTCCCTCTCAACAACGTGGCATGCACAGGATTATTTATTTGATTTATTTGCTACGATTAATACTTCACAACTGCAAAAA
Organism: Triplophysa dalaica; assembly: GCF_015846415.1. Lineage (NCBI taxonomy): Eukaryota > Metazoa > Chordata > Actinopteri > Cypriniformes > Nemacheilidae > Triplophysa > Triplophysa dalaica. Next base: position 8,630,731 of record NC_079556.1, on the reverse strand, counting down.
AATCGCTTTAAATAAATAAAACATTTACACGTGAAATTTGCCAGCCCCCCCTGCTGGTTTAGCGCCCTGGGCACGTGCCAAGTAGGCCCGTGCATCAATCCGTCCACAAGTCTTTCCCTTGAAACCTAAAGTTATATTTAATAGTTTGCTGAGGTGATGGTGCCGTTTGTATTCAACCATGTTACTTACTTTCAGCAAAAAGAAAATATTAAACTAGAAAAGTTGTGCTTTTCAATTTGATGATGGCTTTAATATATTTAAGTTTAAAGTTTAGACAGGCATTTACGATAGATAGACACACAGAAAGACAGACAGACAAACAGCATATCAAATAACTACATCGTTGTTGAAATGTGGCCCAATAGCAGAAGGATGCTAAACTCTTTTGTTGAACTGATATTTCAGAGAAGAAGCTACAAAAAGCCACCAGGGACAGGTCACACGGTAGGTTAAAGGTGAGAGGTTGGGTTTGACCAGTGGGGTAGAGAGGTCACACACATACATCAAATCTGAGGCCTCGGGATATTTTGAAACTTGGGACGATCCTAGCATGTTGTAAAATGAGCTTACACAAAACAGAACAAGCAGTTAAGTGCCCAGTGTAAACAACAGTGACTCCAGTCAAGACTCTTTAACTGTCACGACAGTGACATTTCTTAGCAGCTATTGCTTTATTTTGTTTGAATTTATCTGTACTTGTGATTTAATAGTTTTATTTTTGTGGTTGTATTTTCAGATATTGTATACAGATTCTAAATTATAACACTGGGGCTACTCTTGTGAATATTTTATTTTTGATGATCATTTAAGTATGCATATTCCTGTAATTTTGCCTACCTTGTCTTGGTTACAAAAACATAATTTATTTTCATAATTATTATCTGACTTTATGGGTTTAGTTGCCAGGATGGAAATCGAGTGGAAGCGATTGGTTCTGTCAACGATTGGCAGTCCAATTTGCGAGCTTGTCATGTATTTTCTTTGGGTTGATTTACCAATTTTGAACAGTGATTATTTTTTCATCTAAAAAGTAGTGTGGGGTGTAAGTAAACAAGATAAAATTAAAACGAGATTCATCTGACCTGATGAATGACCTGAATGGCAGCAAAAGGGGAAGAGAAAGAGAGAGAGTTCTTATACACATGACTGTTTAAAATATATTGACATGTGGAAGACTTTTAGATTTTTCATTTCTGTTTTGTGTAGTGGCTTGCATACAGAACCAATTCTTTTATGACAAATGAATTGCCAACATACTGTTACTGTTCATACATTATCCTACTTTGACAGAATGATCAGAGACTGGTTTGAAATGTTCAATTTGGGATTTCAAACACCAATTTTAGTCCTTGTTGATCCTGATTGGTCAAGCAGTGATCCAGTGTTCCTAATTTTCACTGATTCTATCACATCACTTATAGGTTTTTGTGAGTGGAGTTTGGAGCAGTTCAGATCTATATCAATCTCTGACTGTCTGTCCGGATATAAATGATCAACTAAAAAACTTTTAACATTTTTAAACTTGCAGGAAAAGATTTTGTCAAGCAAACCCTTACAAACAATAAGCATACTTCAAGTTCCTTTTATACTTAAAAATATACTGGGACTTTTCTTAAGTATACTTAAGTATACTTTATATAGTAAGCATATGAAAATGTACAACTTGCCACAAAATTTGCTGACTTTTAACTTTATTAAAGTTTAAATTTGAGTATACTTTTAGTATAACAGTACACAAAATAAAACTTAAAAAATGAGTTTGCCAGTAACTTACTGTAGATTTACATTCATGTAATTTACTGGCAACAGTTTGTTCAAAGATAAATGAACATTAAAAATTAACAAGTCTTTATCTTTACAGAAAAAAAAACTACAAAAATAACAGCCTCATGCAAGTTTATATTAACAATCTTTTCTATTTACAAGTCAACTTTTTTCCTGAAACGAGAAAATTGAGATGGACTGAATTCCATTCTAGTACTGGTCTCGCTGTGATTTCTGCCTGACAAACACAGGTCTGTTCCAGTTCTCATGGCTGGGTCCGGTTTCCCCTCCCACTCCTTCCTTATCAGTAATAAACGCAGAAATCCAACACCTCACAGCTCACCGACGACGACGTGCAACTTACGTTCGATCATCCATGCCGAAGGGCCAATTTCACGGTGGGCGATCACAATGACCAAGTCATCTTCTGCTCTCTTTGATGGGGGCAGATGAAGTGAGAGATGCAGGAAGGAAGGATTGTGGGATTACGATGATGGTTGTGTTAGTTTTCGAAGGAAATATATTGTGCGCGTGACTTGACAATCTTTGACCTATTGTTGAGGCAAAACTAGAGGAACATGTCAACTATGCACGAGAATATACAGTGGTGCCCAAAAGTGTGAGATTACCAAATCAACTTTCTTCATTATTTCATCCTTTTGTAAAATGTGTTAGTTCATCGCTTTAAAGCACACATAACACATAGACAGACATTTTAAGAACTAAATAGATAGCATGGGAAAAGTGGGATATAGACAGCTGGTGCCTTATACACCCTAACTGGGCGTCCCATAAATGTCTAAAAGTCAGAAAAAGACAATCAGACTGGTAGTGTAATTTTTCACTTTCACACGTTGGAATGTACTACACACGTCTCATTCACACAAACAAGCTCAACCACCCTCTATTTATATTTATGCATTCGCAAGGGTTGCAGTGCATTCAATGTATTCATTTTATTACAATAGGTGTTCCTTTAGATTCAAACCTATGACCTTTGCACTGATAAGACAATGCTGCACCAACCGAGCTTTAAGAATACAGCATAATGTCAAACATCTTAATGCTAAACCTGTACACGTACGCATGCGCCACCTCTTGAGCAAAGCAGTCGCCTGTAAAGCGGAGATGGAAAATCTTAGAGAGACAGAACTTGCAGCTGAGGTTAAAAGAGAGAGTATGTACGTATCTGAGTGTTATTAATGCCCCGTGTGCTGCAGTGAGAGCAGATACTGGTTTGCCTCTGTGGTTACACTCTTGCACTGGCAGGAAACAAGCCAACTTGTGATCTTTGCAGACTCTAATGGAAAATTCTCTCAGACAGAAAAAAAACTGTGTGTATGTTTGACTGTGTGTGTTTCAGAGAAAGAAAATTTTGCTTTCACCTAAAAATAAAAGTGTTTTGGTGTAAAGGATATCAGTTCGCTGTATTAATGTAACTCAGCCCTAAATTAACATTATGCAATTCGTGCCTTTGCTTATTTGCGGGGGCGTGCAACAGTTATAGCTGCTTTTATGCTTCATATAACTTTGCATTTGATAATCATAGTGATCACACTTTAACGTGTTAAACGGTTACTGTACTCTTTGGAATTACCCTGAATTATGTGCACACACCTGTCCTGTGCATTTGCCTTTTGTAAAGTCTCATAGTCTTTGTGTATGTGTGTTTGTGTCTGATTTAAGTAAGAATGTTTGACGGTTTCGGGTGTTGGCTCTGCCCGCAGCAGGCTAGAAAGATGTGCACGTGTATCTTTATTATGACATCTCCAACAGCTGTGTATAATCTCCCAACACAAGCAAACACATACTCGCACTTGTTCGTACCCTTTTTCCATTCCATCTCCCGCACAATGGAACAAAAGAGCAGGATCTGCCACTCTCTCCCCGCTGTCCAATCAAAGCCGTCATTATTTCTCGGCGGAACACTCCCTCAGGAAGTGCCATCTCCAAATCACGCCAGCTGTGCTGCTGTGCTTATTACGGGCCATTATGAGAGACAGAGACACAATAAATCCGCAACGTTCAAAATACTGTATCTGGGCTATTGTGCGTGTTTGCTGTATTGAGGGCCCCCGCTGAGAGCGAGCGCGGCGGCTCTGCGGCCCCGTCGAGAGCGACGCGAGCGCTCGTGAACATTCTGAGGCAAGGCCGCTTGCTGCTCACGACTTAAGCTCAAATTACGGCACAAAGCCCGGGCCAGGTGACGGATAACATGTTCCAGATGTTAGCTTAGTGTCATTTGGAGGTTACGGCAATACAGAAGCTCAAGTGAGGCATAAGAATCACAAATCATATGGTTAGGTTTTATGGGTTGAAAGCGAGTGTCTGATTGTCTGTCTTTAACATGGAGCCGCAATCTTTTCTCTACCACCCACATTTCGACCTCAGCTGAGATTACTTGCACATCTATGTCTCCTAAAGCTGGGCAGGTGCTGCTGGAATACGGTGTAGCTGAAGGCCATTCTCAAGTACTCATTGTTTCATACACAGGTGTGAAATGCTGTAAAGGTTGACTGTTCCCACAATTAGTGTTTTGGGGCTTTTAAATAGTCTTTTCAAAGTGCTACCATTTCACAAAGTTTACTGGCTCCAGAATTCAATGACACACACTTCCAAAATCTCTGATCTGCTTATGGCAGTGGCATTTTACTGCATAATAGGCTTCTGATTCAAAGGCTGGTCTAAATGATTGGTATCTTAATAAAGTTGTCGCCATTTGGCTTATAAAGCAGTCTCGTATGCATCCTTTATGGAAAAGCAATCCCAGAATGCCTTGTGAGGGGCTCAAAAACAAGACAAATCCAAGAATGCAGGCCAGGTGTTAAAATTGTTCAGTGTGTTTAATAAAATCCAAATTTGTGTATGCATAAAACGAGATGACGTTAAAACGAGATGACGTTAAAATGAGATGACGTTAAACGGCATAACGTTAAAACGAGATAGCGTTAAAACGAGAAAATGTGACGTTAAAACGAGATATATCAAACGAGATAATATGAAGTTAAAATGAGATAATATTAAAACGAGATAATATGACTTTAAAACGAGATAATATTACAACGAGATAATATGGCGTTAAAGCAAGATAATATGACGTTATAATGTTATGCTCTGTATTTTTTCCGACCTCAAATCGAAGAAAATATTCACTTTTGAGCAATACAACAATATGATAGTAACATAATAAATACATATATTATAAGTACTATTTTTACAAACGAAAGGTAAGAAAAATTGATAACCTTGATTTTTATCAGTTTTTTGTGTCTTCACATTGCTGTTTCATGACTTTGTCACTCCTGAGTTTTGATTTTATTGAAATTCAACTGACAGTGGACTTGAATGGCCACAATGATACAATAGAATTGCAGATTAGATGAATAACTGTAATTAATAATATTTTCTTTCCGCGACTACTGTATGTGATATAAATGTGAAACAGATGTGACATAACAGTCATACACACTTAAAGCATGTGATGCAAAATGTTCTTCACAGCTAACTCATAGAACCAATTCTGGTTCCCCAAAGAACAATTTACTTAGAAAACGTTTCTTTCTTTCTTTTTTATGATCTAAAGAACCCTTTTCCACTACAAAAAACTCTTTCTTAAACAGAAATGTTCCTTGGATGCTCTTCTATGGCATCGTGAAGCATCTTTTTATGAGTGTACATTTCAGTCATGACCCACTTCATCCTTATCACCCATTTTCTCTCTCTTTCTGTTGTTGCTGATGGTCAGACCTTGGTAGACGTCTGAGGGCTGATAATTAACTCAATTTGTTGACACAGGTGAGCATCTCTGCGATTATTTAACGCCCCTTACAAAACAAACAACACACACACAATCCTGCAATTACATGTTCCACTTTATCACACACACCCAAATCACCCATACAAACACATGATTACATTAACATCTCACATCACGACTATCTCATCTCAACTCATAGCTCAGATGGTTGTTTATGTTTATTTGAAGTGTTTCACACCGAGACATCGGAGGACTGTTTGTTTACTGGAGTCGTTTCTCACTGTGAATCTTATCTTAATTGCTCTGTGCTTCTCTCTATATGGCCTCTTCGCGAGTCAAAGGTCATCAGCTCTCTATCTTTAAGAACCCCCCCACTACCACCACCCACCCCCCAGACAGAGAATCCAGTGCTGATGTAAATTTAGCGTTACCAAACCCCCCCATAATCTCGTTCAGTTAGCCTAACATTAGCTAGGAGACAATTACATCAAGGGTTAATGACCTTAATGTTGTTTCTGGACTCGCTGTGCTTTTGTCTTATAATTTTGCGCTACTTAATGCATTGACTTTGAATAACTGTTAATCATGGCCATTATGCTGATTTATCTAAAGGGTTTATGTAAGGCTTTGTAAACCCAAAAATGCAGTACATACACTACACCACCAAAATAAACATATATTTAAAACATGTTTGATTTTCTGTCTCTTGTGGGACACAAGCTGGGCAATTTCATGTAAATGTCAACCTTAAGATGACCAAAAATTAAGTTTACCCCAAAGGTTTTCGTTATACTTATAGATCAGATGTCAATATTTGGTTGCTTAAATATACATGGGACCTCTCTTTTAATGTTTTTAAGTTTTCCTGTCAGGTGTGAATTGTTACATCTGGTCCATATTTCTCATAAATGGAAACATGAAAGTTTAAAATAAACTAATTATTTTGTGGTCTCTTAAGAGGCATCTCTTCTCCATTTGATTGGTAGTATCGCTTCTGGTTCGCACATTTCAATTCTCAAAAAATATTATGTCTCACAAAAACATGCGTTTTTTTGTGTCACATCCACATTGCATTTATTTTTTCCTATTTTAAAATAGAGAACTTGTGTATAGGCTAATATTTTTTATGATGTCTGGACTCACCCCAAATATAATTTCAAGTTTTGACTGAAAATGTTACACGTCCGTAGCTAATTCTTTAAAAAAAGTTATTCATATAAGATGGTTTCTTCTTCTTCTACACTGTAAAAAACATCATTTTATATACCTTTTCTGTTCGTTTTTTTTTACAGATTTTCTACGTATAATGTAAAAAACAGAATTATATAGTTTTTTACAGGTTGTTCATGTATTTTTTTAAATACGGTCAAAAAACTATAAAATTACAGACATTTAAGGAACAAGAAAAATTGTTATACATGTCATTTTTATTTCTGTCAGAAAATTTATGCTTTTCTACAGGATTTATATACAATGTACAATAGTTCTCTTCATATTCATGTTCTGTAAAACAAAGGTGATGTGTGTTTAATCCAGAACGCAATTTTTCAAATATTCCTTTACCAGCTTTGTTTTACATTTAGACAAACAGATAAAAACTTGATAGTAACGGTGTATGTAAGCATACTGAATGACAGCTACACAAATCTGTGTTCTCTCTGCTCCTATGCAAAGTCACACAATGGACCATCATGTATCTCATTGTGTCTGTGTGAAATAGAGACAAATGTGTGTGTGTGGGACAAGAGGCAAATGGTGACAAATAGGAGAATGAGAGGTCATGTCTGATTAGCTGACTGTCTGTCTATGTTGGGGATAGAACCGGGTCATTTTATTGTGTGTGCGCGCACGCTTGAGTAACATCTTGAAGTATGAGAGGAGAAGGCAATGACCTGGATTAGAGTAGCAAAAGGAGGAAGTCCATGTGTCAAGAAATCAGCTGTTTGTTTCTCAATAGCTTCACATCATCTGTTCGTAAAAGATTGAGAGAATGCGCGTGTGTTATGCACTTTGATGTTGAAAGACCAAGGCACCTTTAGGGATGCTGGAGCATCGTTGACCCAGAAAGAAATTTCTACATTGTATCTATAATCTACTTGCAGAGATGTTCCTGCAAAGGACAAAGGAGTCTTTTGGCCTGGGTTTGTCTCACTTACAGCCTCCTTCTTTCATCCCTTCTCTTCTTCCTTTGCTTCTGTTATCTACATCCAACTCTGTCTCAATATGTTTTCATAGGCTGTCCATATGCTGCGCGATACTCGTACATCTGACCCCGCTATAGGAGCCTACTGTGTAACCCAGCGCAACCTTGGAATTAAAATACGAACATAACAGGTTATGTAATTTAAGTACAAAGCTCTGGCACAGCGTGGATTTACAGCTAATGTCCTGGAACGTTCTGTCAATGAGGCGCTTCTTCCTCGTCTTCAAACACTTTGACAGCAAAGTGGCTCTCACACTCTCTCTCTGTCTTTCTAAGAAAGTACGGATATTTCTTTATGAATCATGATGGATTTTGCTCACTTACACTCTCGCATGCTCACTTACACACTCACATGCAAGGGTAACTCTACCAGAGAGAAACATCTGGCCACTTGTCTCAAGGTTCATGTCTGCAATATGAGTTTCATTACTCAAACGTTTTTGTTTGTTATATGGAACATTCTCCTAATTAACCTATTCTTTCATTCTTTATTTATTTTTGGTCAATATCTTACAAATAATATTCTTTGTTTTCATCACAGTAATGCACTTTAATTCTTGTGAAGTCTTTTACTATCGCTCAAGTAGCCGCTACTTCTTTATCTTTGGAGAATATTCTTGAGAATATTCTTCTTGCCACTGGACAAATAGAGAGGCTTTGTCGACCGAAGAAAAAAACGACTTGAAAGATTTTCTTTGGGAGTGATGAGGGCGGGAGGGGTGGAGGGTCGCGCTAATTATGCACGGCGATTGTTGATGGCTTGATTGTGTGCGTCCAGCTGCACAGAGGAGCGGGGGCGAGCAGAGGGCGGGGACGCGGAGCAGGGCAGACTCACTGACGCCAGTCGCCACATTCTCCCATGCGCTGAAAAAAGAGACCCGATTGTGCCGGGCCTCTTCCCGCGAGCGCCGAGGCACCTGACCTGCAGACCACAAAGTCACATACAACTAATAAGAATAAGATATTTTAACGGTCCCCTGTGTATAATTCCTAACTGATTTACCTTCTATCACACACTTTAGATGCTTGTCATAAACTCAGTTTTGAAAACGTGTATTTACAGGTTAAAGCAAGTGATGCTGTCAAACAGCACGTGAGATGCGTGAGACGCGTGATTCGCGTTATTAGTGTTTCATTTCATGTTTTATTGTAACGAAAAATATGTCTGCACTGTAATGTTTGTATTGTCAAACTCAAACAGTAAATAAAACACTAGTTAAATGAAGTAAACAAATAGTAGGCTATTGACAATTATAATGATGATCAATAAATATTGGATTTGAAACTTTTAGGTAGGCCTACTGAAATGTTTCATGTTCTTTAATCCTTATTGCTTTAACTCTTTAATATGTCTTTAACATATTGCTCTTCCATAGCTCTTATTTTCCAAGCTTTAATTAATTTTGTCAACCTAATTCGATACCGCGGAGGCTGCTGCTAAGCGTGTTGCACTTTGACCAACGCCACTTTTGCACAGAGAGGCCCGCAAAGAGGCGCATTTAACCACAAAAAATACGTGTGAAAAGGCCAGTAACGACAACATCTAACAGGCTACTGACATTTCATCACCAGTTCGAACACGAAAAAAGTGCATAAGAGACATATGAATGCGTTTCTTTTATTTTAAAACTATTATCCAATTTCGGTCTGAGAAAAAAGAGATGCCTTTGTATTAGTTTAACTAATCTAGCCCAACTGTTGAACTTTACACTGAATAGCTCTGCACTGAATGTAAATCCAGGTGTGGGCAAATAAATTGTGCGGGCAAACCTAGTTCAATAGCGCGAGAGGTCGGGTGGGATCTACAGCGTGATTGACAGCTACACTGACCAATTCGAGCGGCTCCTCGGCCCAGACTACTCTCTCGCTAACGGGTGCGCGCTGGAGCGCGTGAATGGATGACGTCGGGAGCCCGGCGCCAGGCTGTCTGGGACTCGCGCGTTAGATCAACACAGCTGGAGCGGGACAGGACACACAGCTGGCCCGCCAGCGCATTCCTTCACAAAAACAGTACTGTGAGAAAAGAAGGGACACATCTTGATGTAAACTAAAAATGCACTGGGTTAAAACTAGAAAGAGAGTCAGCCTATGGTTAAGCTGTATCTTTTTTTTCTATTAAAAAGGCCCATGGGAGACAAGTATAGTTACGATCTATTTATAGATAACGAGTAACACTTTTAGAATGCATGAAAACCGCGCGCACTGTGGTTTCCAAAAGTTCCTGAGTTGGTTATTAATATTTCCATCATCGTGAGAGATGTTGGAAATACGAAATTTAACGAGATAAAGTTTGTTCGTTTAAAGGGACTCTTCTAAAACATGAGATCCGAGAACAAGTCTGCCAAAAAGAGCAATTTTAGATATAACTTTATATAGCCGTTTCACATGACGGTTAACTGTGTTGGTCTTAAAGCGTGTCCTGGAGATATTTAATCTCGTTGTATGTGTGCTGAAGTCTCTGAAGGGAATTAATTCTCGACGCCAGTGTGTCTGCTGGTCACGGGAGTTCCAGATTTATGTTTTTTTATCCATGCATCTCTGTCTGAGCAGATGCGCGCGGATTGATTATAAGCGGATGATTGCAATTTTCCTCGAATAATTTCCACAAATGTTGGGTCAGTTGAAGCCATGTGTGTCCACTGTTTTTATAACTCCGTGTTGGTGCAAAGCACAAGTTTATATGTTAGCCTAAGCAATGAACAGTTTCGAAGTATGATCATTTAAAGCTTTTAAAGTATTGTTTATATTTATTTTAATGCACAGGTCCATCTACGATAAGGTTCACTGACCCCAAATGTTCTCTCAAATTTGAAAAAAAAAATACAATGTCTCAATCTGACAGCGCTTCCTCATTCCACCAATGTTTGGATGAGTGACACTCCAACTATTCCAATAACGAGTACGCAATTTGCAGAAGGCGGAGTTTATTGTTTCACAGCACTCTAACGATTGGTTCAATGGCACATGAGGGTTTGTTTTGTTCCGAAGGGGGCGGAGCTACGCGGAGCGGCGCTTGAAAAGGAGTTGCGTGCCTGCCTATCCTGCCATCATTCAATGAGCAACATAAGCGAAAGGAGTTAAGCGTTGGATATCAACCAAACTGGAGATCTAGGAACCATTCTAAGGAGTTCGTAGGCAATTTTTCACAGCGGATTCTACCAGCAAGCCAGAGCAAACTGCCAGAATGAAGGCGATCAGTCCCGTTCGGTCTGTCAGAAGCTGTTATGAAGCAGTCTGTTGTATCTCCGAGCAGAGCCTCTCCATCACCCGTTGCAAGAGCCCAACCGAGGAGCTGTCCGACATGAATGACTGCTACTCTAAACTCAAAGAGCTGGTACCCAGCATCCCGCAAAACAAGTCAGTGAGCCAAATGGAGATTCTTCAACACGTTATAGACTACATCTTCGATTTACAGATAGCGCTGGAAAACGAGACGGACGCAAAAAATACACCGGACGTGTTCATGTCAATGAAGGTGAGGAAATCGCCACAGGTTTATAAATAGTGATATGCTTATAACATTTTTTTCAAAACGTATTAATATTTACAGTATCATTAACGTTGTATTTATTTTCGTTCTGTAGAACTCAGAGATGACCCGTAATTTCTCCAAAGAAGATGGAGCTATGTGCCATTAGGATCGATGAATGGCAGCGTTCAACGGTACACTTCTTTTTCTCTCATATTGTATTTTAAGGGGGAAACAGTTGTACTATGTTTGATTTTTATGCATTTTAGAGTAGTAAGGTTGTGTTTGTTTTATACAGTGTACATTATTCTAGCCAGTTATTAATGAATGTCCAAATCGTTAGGGTCTTGTTTTCGCTAAATGTTATGAAGGTCAAGGGGACGTGTTATCACAAAGTCTGTTCAGAGTCGTCTTGTCTTTTGGCCTTTGTGTCAATAAGCAAACAAGCTCGGATTCCCCTATCAGTTCCAGCAAATGAAAGTTTTCTAGTCGGCGCCAGACTGTCTGCAGACAGCCTGAATCCACACTGTGTGTGTTTGTGTGTGTGCGCACGTGATTGAACACTGAGTTAACTTTTCTCCCTCTCATCTATGCTGCAGGTGCGGGATAGAAACTTTTCTCCTCTACTTATGGAAGAAAAGAGAGTGAAGGGGTGAGCCGGGTGAAGGAGTGAGGCTCTATTCAGAGTGTGGGAAAGCAATCTGCATCCCTCTCGAGCGGTCTATTCTTTGGTCACTGGACACTTGAGCAAACCAAAGCCAAGGAGTTTGAAGATCACAAAAAGAAAAGCCTCCAGATTTTTTTCGTAATCATTCCTATTTTTGGGGCAACAATCAAGCATTGTGTATTTTGTACTGGCTACATTCCTGACTATTTGGACTAACTAATATCTCTTCACACTTCCTTCCTTCCCACCCGTTCTTGGAGAATACCCATCCCCTCCTTTTCCCCCTTTTTAAAACATTTCCAAATTTCAGCATGGCTGCAGTTTTCTCGGTGATTTTGTTTATCATCGGGATGGTGTACATATTGTGCTTGGGGGTGTGTGTTTTATGGGCTGGGGTGGGCCTTGGGCAGTGGGAATGCAGACGTGGATTAGAATTTGAACTCTATAATATAGAGTGGATTGTATATGTTTGTGGGGATTGTCTATTTCTACAGACTGTCAGATCAACGAGTTTCATAAACTCCTTTAAGAGTTTTTGCTTTGTACACTCACTCTTTTTACACAAGAAAATAAATCATTCATGAAAATGACAAGTGGTTAATTATTTATTTACTTGTATAATGTATCTTTATTGTTTAAATAACTGAAGGCATGCTGTTAGCTGTCTTTATAGCTACTGGTAGGCTATTTTGGATATAAACTGATCAAATATATAGCATTAAATAAAAAGTGATTCCCTCCACACACTTTTGTACATTGATAGAAAACGAAAATAAGTAGGTTTGTTGTGGCACGTCATTTTACTTTCAAAACATACAATGAATAAACCCAAATATGAGGTTGGAAAGACTGGAGAAAGTATGACTCACTAGTAGTGTGATAAAAATAAAGAAGTTTATCTGCCAAGATTTATCCCCAGATAGAGTCATCACGGACTTTTTGGGTGGTATTTGATCTGTAACTGCCCTACGCAACAATATGTACATGTGAGTCATTTGTATTTAAAAATAGTACCTACGACCTCTGAATGTCGGTGATCTTTCACTTTTTCTTTCAAAAAGATTTGAGTTCAGAGTTAAAGTGCCAATCGAATACAAACCAGAATCTCTATCTCTAGGATTCTTATCGTTTTATAAAGCGGTCCGTCTTTAAATTAAGAGCCTACTTTGCTCATTATGAACGAATTTGAATAGGAAAATATTCATATAACGTGTTTTGTAGCGTGTCAAAATATACCTTATAGCGACACCTAGTGTTTAAAGTAACACAGGACCTACAACTTTTCTGCTTGGCAAAAACATGATACATTGGCGCCACCGTGTGGATTGTATATGATTTAATCCTGTATATAAATTTTGTCCAAACATTTAGTAAGATTTTCCATTTTATCGAGTACATGTATGCCTCTCTAACACTCATAAAACCAATAAACTCGACCAATTGTAACGAAGGGTACTCTCATTTATGGATGCAGCTATTTGAAAACCTTAAGAAATAAATTTCACCTCTGTGTATGCTTATCAGAAAGCTTTTAAGGCTGATAAATGATTTTAAAAAATTGTCTCTTGAAAATCTGACAAGTCAACCCTTTTATCTCTTTACCAAGCACTGCTGAACATAACTTGTTCAAGCTGGTCCAAAACATTGTTTTTGCATGTAACATATATTATATAAATTATCTCAACAGGTAGTGGTCTAGCTTTAGTTGAGACCAGTAACTTTGTATTGACACCAAATGTATTATGGCTCCTGTATGACATATCGCTTGTTGCTCCCTAACTCTTTGTAAGTCGCTTTGGATAAAAGCGTCTGCTAAATGACTAAATGTAAATATAAATAACATGAATAAACGATAACTGCAATGTTTGTTTTTAGATTAGCCAACGCAATTAATATTATCCCCTATAACAATGTTTATTCGTGTTATTTTGTCCAATCCCTGTATCTCTCCAGGAGATGGCACACTAGAGAGCCCTACTTGAACCTCATTTGCAGGTTATCTAAAACTGCTGTGCTCTCCATATGCTGTAGATGAAAGTTATGGTAGCTACTGTATCAGATATTATACGAAAAAATAATAATTTCACAAAAATGTTTCCTTTCTAACAGAGTAAATATAATTTTATCCTATTACAGAATATGGATCCCTCTTAATATTGCACTAATCATAAGAGAACAAACTGACATATTTGTCAGCATATTTTGGGGCAAAAGTAAATGTGTATTTGTTTATGTGTGCTATATTTTACACATTTGTATGTACAGTAACAGTATAATAGATCTGCTTGTACTTAAAATACTACTTCATATGTAAAGTGAGACTGTCTTTAAACCGCAAGAACAGTATTGTTTCTGATATTTAGGAACAGAAATATAACCTAAAATACAGATATTTGGCCTTATGTGTACTTTATATAGGCCTATTGTGTACTGTGTATACATTTACTCGACCTTAGGTTGTTCCTAACCTGTACAAATTTCTTTCTTCTGCTAAACACTAAAGATATATTTGGAAGAATGTCAAAAAACAAACAGATCTAATCCCCCATTGACTCCCATAGTATTTTTTTCTCCCTACTATGGTAGTAAATGTGGGATGATATCTGTTTGGTTCAAAGCATTCTTTCAGATATCTTTCTCTGTGTTCGTCAGAACAAATACATTTGTACAGGTTTGGAAGAACCTGAGGGCGAGTAAATGATTACAGAATTTTCATTTTTGGTTGAACCATCCATTCAAAGTTCCGCGTAGTTCTTTCTACGTACGTTAATACATTTCTCCAGGAGATGGCACACTAGAGCGCTGAGCTTCACCTCAAAACAATAGACATCAGACTTCGGATCAGAGCCGGAGAGTTTTGATTCAACAAAAAAGTTTCATTTCTGTCGATTTTTACAGAAGGTAACTCGGTGTGTGTGTTGTTTTAAACACAGTTTGGATATGCTTGTATTTTCTTTAAAGAAAGCTGCTAGTTTATTTGTCTAGATGGACTGTCCCTTTAAAGAACACTATAAAGCCATTAGCGAATCACTGGCCAAATGGTTAGGTGGGAGACACAACCATCGTCAGAAACATGGTGGTTGGGGGTCACTCTTTGTACCATATTATAAGATCCCTTTCAAGTAAGGCTTCTTTCATGTTTCTTTATGTGGTTTTTAAGACTTCTGAGCTCTTGTTCGCCAGGCCACAATGGTGTCAGTAATCATTGATATAAATTACCGTTGGAAACAAAACCGACATTTATGATTACTATATACGTGACCAATCTCTAAATATGTCCTTTGTTTTATGTATGTATGTGTAACGCTAAATGCTTTGATTTGAAGATTTTAATGTCTGTTTTTTTCTATCTATTGATTGAACAATGTGTATTTTAAGATAAAAAAAATCGTTAATTTGGAAAAGGCTAAATATAAACATTAGGAACAAGCTAATATTGTAATCCTGGAAGAATATCGCACTTGTTCACAAAAGAGATCAAAGAAACGTGCGCTGTGTCTTTAAGAGGAAGAACGCCAGGCACCAACTGTTACATGTAAATATATTCAGAATCAGGCGTGCCAACAGCCAATCATAGAGCGATTTGAGCCGCGGGAGATCCAAATTTCGCGGGACGTAATTTGGCGCTAAAATAGCACCTCTCTGTTGAGCTGTTGTCAAAGCAAGCTATTCTTTAGGAGAGGGATTATAGACAGACGGGGACATTTCTCACCATCACCGGCTTTGCTCACGAACAACAATACGACTGTTTTCAAGCTTCTCCTTACCTTTGAAAGAGGTCGTTTTTAAAAGTTTGAGGACGGTGGATATTTATATAAGTTATTTTCTGTTTATCAAGCCAAAATCGCTTCTTTCGTGCCTCTACAACAAAGAATACTCGGAGAGATCATTCATCCCAAATCTAAACCTATTTCGTGCATTTCGGAATATTATTTTAAACGCATAATTTATCAAAGTATTTATTATACTATATAACACATTTGGGCAGTAGATTTGGTTCCTTAGTCCACCACAGGCGGCTTCACGTATTGAGGGGTTTCTTAAGATCCAGTTTTGCGTGGTTTCGTTCATTTTGCGTGAAAAATGATCCGGATACCAAGAGGGGTTTCTCCTGCTTCTGGAAGAGGCGCAGTCTCAGGACTCTCAGGTTCACAGAAGAAAACGCTTCCCGCAATGAGGACTGATTTTTTCAACACGGGATTTTCAAGCCCACCGATGAATTCGGTACCGACTGGGTACTTCACTCAAATCGGGAACACGACAGCTGCGGAGCAGAGACCCAACTGCCTGTATGCGACCCCCCACGGGCCTGAACCTAAGCCGGTGCGGACTTCCTCTGGTCGGCTACCGGTAAGCTTCTTTCTACCGCCACTCATACACGATTCAACCTTGTTATTAGTAAGCTATGAAGCTTTACACTTGTTGTAACATGTTAAGCAATATAATAACATGCAATATACTAACGCACAGTAACGGTCACAATGTAGAATCTATTAACACGAATGCTTCCCGATTGTGCTCATATAAGACATCTTTATTTGGATCATCTCTGTTATAACTCTAGTGTATCGGGTGTTTTTCATGGAGTAATTATTAAATGATTCAGGATTTGGAAACAATGTTAATTTCAGTTTGGCATTAGGACATGCAGGATCTATAAGGAAGGGGGATGTGAAGCTGATGGGGGAAGGGTGCTTTACACCCGGCTTCTGACCCGGACGTATTATACAATTCGAACCTATAAATGAAACATTTTACACGTTTGATATAAAACATGTTAATTCACATTCGATGTTGTCATGCATTTCATGAAACAATGTTTAAACGCATTAAACGCATCCCCAAACGTTGTTCCAATACTTGTTTATTTAAATGAATGAATGAAGTTCATGACTCTGACATCTTTAGATGTTGATCCTGAAGTTGACACCACTCCTCCTATTCCTGTGCTGTTGTACACCTGCTAATCCATTCAACCCCCGTACAAGCTCAACCAGTTGGTCAAGAAGGTTCCACCATATCCACTCCTGGAACCATGTCCATGTGATCATTTAAATGAACTCCTCTCACTGCTTCCAGCTGATAAACACAATGAATGATCACAGGCTCACGTTGCAGTATATGGGTTATGGCTGATAACAGACCGAGCGTCTGCACCATTTGATGCACGTGCCTCATAAAGTTTACAACAGAGGTCTCTTAAGGTTGGGTATGGCTGATCACAAAATGGTTTCTATGGCATATGTCTGAAATGATAAGATCATATTAGGACACACATACAGGTTTTAGCGTGGTTTTCCACTGCTCATACTATAGTGTTAAAATGAACTGGTGTACCTTTGTCTTTCTGAAAGCCCCTATTTTACCATTTTCAATGGTTCACACCGGTCTTCTAGAGTCATATCTCCTGGTGTGAGATGAATCTATCTCCCTTCCCTGAATGACACTTTCACTTTGACAGTACAGACACACCTGAAGATGATGTTTCGGTCATCTGACCCTTATGAACCGAAAGAAACCTCATAGTTGGCCTGAGGCTCTGGCCTGAGTTTTTTCACATGACCTTTGTCAAGGTGAAGAAACATCCCCTTACTTCTGACATCAACAGACATAATAATGACTTCAAACCAGTTTTCCTTACAAATCCTGTCTGCCCTTGGTGAGTCTAACAGATAGGCCTGCACAAAATGGATGCCCTTGGGTAAACCGGTGTTGCTGTGTTGGTCTGGTCAGAATGCTCTAAGCAATGTCGTGAAAAAAGTTTTGAAGTATATTTACAAGGAGTAAAAGAAGATACACTTTACCACAAATTCAATTTATGAATGAAAGCCCAAATTTGTATATTTATTATTACATAATGACCTGTCATTTCATATCTGTCTGTTAAAATCATGTAGTTATGTTCACTCATCAATCTTGAGCTTTAGCAAAAATCTTCGGGTCTTATATCCATGATCGGTAAACATCGAGACCATTAAAGGGATAGGCCACCCAAAAATGAATAAATTCCTTTGTTTGATTGAACACGTAGAGATATTTGGAATAATTTTTGCAACTAACAATTCTGGGGCACTATTAAACTAACATAGTAGAAATATTATAAAATTTCCTTTGTACTATATTTTTGTCAACCCCAGAAATCTAACCTGCTAACCTCTATTAAAGTCAGCCTTAATTTATCATGTAGTGGTAATAGCACCCAATCCGTGCCAGAGGTCTTCAAACAGGGCCCAGGGACCCCCAGGGGGCCTCCAGAATGTTCTAAGGGGTCCCTAGTAAGTGTTTGAGAAACAAATGACAGCAAAACTTGTTAAAGACAGCAAAAGATTTGTTGTCTAATATTACACTTACTATTTGTTTAACTGCTAAAATTCTTCTTTATACAGAAAACGGATATTTATTTTTGAAAGGGTCTTTTGTAAAAGGTAGGGGTGTTGTGACACTAGATTGAGTTCACAAGAACGAGACCAGCTATTATTAAATCAACTTTATGGAACAAACTTCTATTTTAATGAATAATATTATGCAGTAATAAACTATATGTAAATAAAGCAAAATTTTGCTTGACTGAACCCTCTTAGCCTTCAGAGAAACAGTTAAAACGACATAAACACATCATGTCCAATGCTTACATGCACATATGTAAGAGACAGATGATCCATTTTTGAAGAGGTGTGCCTGTGAATGTATTTATAATAATGTAATGTGAATTTGCGATTTCTATACTTTACTTGTAGTACAGTCAGCTGCTCCTCAACCACGCGCTCCCAAAGTGCTGCTGGGAACACAAACCGGCCGCAAAAACTAGTGCTTATGTGCGAGGTGCTGCAGGTGCGAGAGACGCACACGAACGCTGAAACCAGTCCGTCTAGCTTGTTTACATAGAAAAATGGTGTGAAAGTCACAATGTCTATGAATGGTTGGGCCAGTCACTGTAGCTAACCGCACGCACATACTTTGTGCAGTTATTAGCGTGTTCTGTACAGTGTTGAAAACGGGGCCCACCTCAACAAAATGTGCACTCACACAAATGCTCTCAAATATATTTTGAGGTCGCACAGGTTTGATTTAAGGAGCATATATATAGCCCAGCCCTCCATCATGCCAATTGCGTGAGGATATTGTCGGATCCTTGGCATAAAAAGTTTGAAAGCCCCTGGTATATACTATAGAGCTATACTATAAGAATTGGAAAGCTCATAGGTTCCCTGGTTCACTCTTATCTTTACATGACTAAGATCAAGTGATCACTGGTCTGTGTACGTTACATCGAAGAACGCATGAACAGCTGTCTTTCCCTAAGACCCTGTTGAATCCCACCCATCCCCCACACCACCCCCAATATTCATCAGGTCAGTTTACCTCATTTCATTCTCCTAATTGACCTGCCTCACCCTCTGGGACCTCCAGTAACCAGGTGCTGCATCACCAAGGTGGGTGATGGGTCTCCGAGTTAAAAAGCCTCAAGCTGTTTAACTCGGTGTTATTCGAATAACTCTGCCGCTCCGTCTGGCCATTTTTTGCATTTCAATGTGTCCTCTTGTCACCCGGACTTCCCCCTTCATCACCTTCACCTGTGTCTTTCTTTCACTTTGACACCACGGACAGCGTCATCATACAAGCAGAATGACCTTTCTCACTGTGTGCGGAGCTAGTGTGTTTTTTACATTTGGGAGTGTCACAGGTGTGGAGTTTGGAGGTCATTCTTCTCACACCAGTCTCTGTCGGCGTCAAGGAACCTGTTCTTGCGTGATGGTCTATCTGAAGGTTGCTCGAGTAAAAGTTTAGCTACGAAGTTTGACAGAAGGGGGGATGGGTGTTTCACATGGAGTACACTTTAAAGATCAAACCTCATCCTGGTAACGCATGAATATCTGAAGAGCTACAAAATGGAGTTAAGCATGTTGGGGTTTCATAGATACCTTCATTTGGCTCACAAAGTCTCACATTCTTTCTAGACTCTGCCAGAAATGTCTGATGGGAAAATTTAAACACATCTGAATAGTTTAAGTTATATAATTGTATTATTCGTAGTTAGGGTTGATTTTGTATTTATTGTGGGTTAAAATGTGATATCACACAATGGTACAACCCATTAAACGTGTTCCTGCTCGCGTCTTTTATTAAATACAATGACCTGGGGGGAAATAAGGACTTTATCACGTTGTGTGTCTGTTGAAATAACTGGTAGATAAACTTTCTGCCTGATGCGCTGCCTTCTGCTGAATATTTCAAATGGTTTCATCATGATCTTTAATGCAATCTCACTATCCTTGAGGCTTGTCTGACTTTAACTATGTCTTCTTATTTTCACTTAAATATTGCATCACGGGTCAATTGGACTGTTGTTTAGCAGTTGGGGTGTGGTGCGCAGATATTCCTTTAATAGATTTTCTTCAGTAGTTAAATATGAGAGATCAATGCGTTTGCTTCCCTGATTCGTTAAGGTCTGGTCAAATGAGCCATTATGCTACCTGAAGGCGACAATGACCAGCCTCACAATGACCGTGTAAACAACAGGCTTGTTTGACAGCTCTGTGTACACGGATCGACTCGGCGACATTACAGCAATGCGAGAGAGAATCGAGAACCTTATGCTTTTAAATGGTGCTCTCAGTACTGCGATGTCATCCGTCCATCGTTCTGTGTGGTGCCAGATGAAATCAAACTATCTGAATTACATGGATTACCTCATATATCCACACAAAGACGTCCTTGCTTTTCCTCCCCATCATGTATATTTTGTACTGACTAGTGACCAAATGTCATCAACAACCAACTTATGTTTGCCAATACAACTATTACATTTGTGTGTTCATGCCCAGCGTGGTCATGTGACATGCCTTTTCGCTAGTGTAGTGTAAACGCAGATTTTTCTTCGAAAACGCATCTGGAAACCACTCCTGTGCATTATGCTAGTTATATTTGCATATCTTTAAGAATCACCGTAGTCACTTGTTTATGTAATTCTGCAATATAATACCAGTTCATATACATCAGGAAGCAACCTGGCAGTAGTGTCCTTAGTTTAGGTTTATTAAGGTAAAGCTGCAGTTCAGTGCTTTGAATGCGAATGATTCAGCTTTCACTCCATGTGCCATGAGCCAGCATTTCTGACTTCTTATTTCCCATTGATACAGGAAACAGGCAGAACCAACCACAAGCTTTCACACACACGAGGTGTTATTCTGAGAAACAGAACCACACAAAGCCCTGCCTCTTCCCACACCCAGATGGGTGTGTGTTCATCACACGATTAACTGAAGAAATCCCTATACTTTAAAAAGCTGCCTTTTTTTTGGAGAAGTGAAGTATAGTTTTATGTATATACAGCATGTGTATGTTTTATATATGCACAAAACAAGTAAGAAAGCTGAAACATTGTGCTGCTTTTCTCCCCCAACCACCTGCTCACCAGTTCCAGATGTCAGTGACAGGTGTAGATGTCGCTCAGGTCTGGACAATGCAAGCATTTTCCAGACACACAAGCAGAATGACATTTGCTTCAGCTCAGTATTTGTTACAGAGGCCATCTATGATGTCACTTATATGAGTTTGTGATAATTGTAGTGTATTTATTTAAAAAGAGAAAACTTCAAATCTGTGGCAGTCATACCAACTTAATGGCTTGGAATCGGAGCTGTTGCTCAATGGTCAGAGCTCCAGACACATAGAAGCTGTTGGCTTATGAAGACCTGGGTTTGAGACCGACCCGGGTCGTGTCCCAATCCTGCACCCTGTCTCTTACCCTCATGCTCATTTCTGTCTCCACTGTCCTATATACAATATAAATAAATAAAAAGCCCAAATTTTTTTATAAAAAAAACGTAACGGATTGGATAAAATATGGATCTTAAATGTCTGAAGTGACTTTACAGAGTCATGCTTGTAACTGCATGCAGTCATCTGGAATGGGAATTAATCGAACTATATAAAAATAATGTTTTATTGAAGTCTAAATTTACCAGTCAGTAGTCTAATTTTGTGCACGAACAAAATGGGGCTGAAAACGTGCATAGGGCACTTTCCACGCAAAGTTTGTGATCTATTAAAACGCAAACTTGACGGGGGAATGTACGCACCTGTAAGTAAACTCTGACCCATGCTTACACACATTCTGGAGACAAGGGTTGACACAAATGAGTTAGTGAACTCGAGTTAGATTGCAGAAAGACTAATAAAAGCGATTATATGCATTAATGCCTCACACACATTTAAGTTCACCTCATATCAGTTAAAGATCAACATTATCACAAAGATTAAATCTGCAGATTTATTTTCGCTTATGTTGAGTGATTATTGTTTCATTCACCTTCTTGTAAAATCCAACTCAAATCTTAAATAAAAATTCAATCTAAATATTTAATCAGCGCTATCTCACCGTCACACTATGAGCGCATGAGGAGGATATGATCCGACTGCATGGAATACAGGACAGCATCAAATACCATAACTGCAGCCAAAGTGTTAATAAATAACAAAATATATTTTCCTTAAATACTGTGCATAATCATCAAATGTCAAAGTCTGGAAAACAGCCATTAAGCTCTCACATAATAATTTCTCTTTAACTCTTTCACCGCCATTGACGAGTTACCTCGTCATTTAGAAAAAAACTCTTCCCCGCCAAAGACGAGTTATGACGGCAATCAGTGTTTGTACTGTCGTACAGCAGGTGGCGCTATTACACACCACTTGGAAAAAGTACAGAATCCCAGAACCTAGAACGTATATGTTTTAGCGGTTTTTAATCAGTGTTCTGAGTGTAATCTGGGCGGAATCTTTGACAAAAAACATTAATTATCTCAGCTGTTTAATCAAAATGATGCATTTTTGAAGAAACCTATCCACATCTACAGAGTGATAAAAAAACGAACATATGAAGATAGAAGAATACGGTTTCTTTTGTTTAAAAGCTGAGACTCTGTTCTTTCATTTGACATATTGTTTGTCCATATATTCTTTACAAAAAATTTACTCCGAGCCATTAAAGTTGGGTGAAAATGTTAAAAACGCTGGCGTAGGCTTGCAACTTTTTTTAAAGAGGCTTTCGGCGAATGAGTTAAAGGTAAAGTTTCTTCTCAAAATCAAAATTGTGTCATTTTTTTACTCACCCTCATGATGTTTTAAGACCTCCCGGCGTCTTCGGATCACAATAAAAAATATTTTAGGTGACATTCGAGAGATTTCCATCGATTCAAAAAAACTCTAAATTCAATTGAGCCACTACGAGCGGTAAAATCTCTGGAATTTTTGACCTGGAAATCTCTCAATTTTTGGCTTTCGGGAGCATATACACTTTTAGTAAGGATCCTACACACAATTTTATAAAGATTTAAACTGCTTTTTTATACCTTTATAGTTTACCTGCATCATGTTCTAAATAGGGACATCATTAAGAAGGCGTTTTTTTACAGTTCAGAAAATGCTAGTCTGACAACTTAAGGGATTCCAAATATAAACAATTGAGATCAGACAGGCTTCCATAGAACATGAGCTTTCGATGTCAGTTGGCCAATTAAACCAGTTTTTGTGGAGTTCTTTGCCAAAACCAACCAGGTTGCCAAAACCAAAATCTGCCCACTGTGGAATGCAGAAAATTTTAGAAATGTGTAAACATTTAGATCATTTAGATCACAAATTTTAAGAAAAAAGTATTGTTCTTATAGAGCAAGTTCCATGTGTTTGCTCTGTTGTACTTTTTGAAAAAGCATATCTTATTTCAAATGTTCAAACTAAATGTGTGCACGCATTTGTAACTATGTATTATTGTATGAATAGGATTAGGAATTGGTGAGGTGAGGTGACCTGTGAAGAAAGACTATGAACATCTCACTCTGCATGAAAAAAGCTTTCTGTTTTGTTCAGAGTACGCTTGAGATATTTGGGTACTTGGGGAAGCAAAGAATGTTAATAACTCAGAAAAGGAGATGAACTTGTTCATTGAAACGGTTCGTTAAAAAGCTGCTTTGTTGTATTCACAGGCAGTTTAAGGCAAACATTTCTTATGCCAAATCACATAAACATTTTTTTAAAGGTTGCATTAAGCATTTCAAAGAAGTTGTGCTACTGGTACATAAACATCTATCTGAACATTGGCTTCCTGTCTTGTTTTCCTCAGGCCAAACGGAGACTAGATTTGGAAGAGCCGCTCTATCTCCCAGAATTCCGCACACCAAAAGGGAAAGGACACTCGGCATCTACGAGAGTACAGAGTCCGAAAAGTGAGTAAAACAACAAAGCCCACTCTACGTTTTTTATGTTATCTTGTATAACTACCCTTTAATGGGTTGAAAGCAAACACACCTGTTCCAAACACCTGTCCAAGCATTTCTTACTCCTCGGATTAGAGGTGCAGGCGTGAATACTCAAACTGTGATCAAAGAAATAGCCTTTTGCATCTCTTTACAGCCCCCAAGTCTCCAGGCGAGCGCACTCGTTATGACACGTCGCTCGGGCTGCTTACTAAGAAGTTTGTTGGTTTATTGAGTGAAGCGGCAGACGGGGTTCTGGATTTGAACTGGGCCACAGAGGTTCTGGAGGTTCAGAAGAGACGCATCTACGACATTACAAATGTTCTGGAGGGGGTGCAGCTCATTCGCAAGAAGTCCAAAAACAACATCCAGTGGCTGTAAGTGTGTTTAAGAAACCAGAGTTTGTTCTCGGCTTAATGCTTAGTTATAATGAGATTTGGAAGGTGAACTCGAAGATGCTGTTTTTATAACCTTCTGTGTCAATGGATAACACATTTTCATGACTCATCTTGCACCGCTTACAATTTTTTCCATTTAAATGGTCTCTGTACTGAGCATGTTTCTTTAGTGGGAAAAGCAAGGAATCCTTAAATGTGTCCCCTCCAGTGGCGATCGGTGACTCCGCTTCAGGGGAAGCAGGAATTCAAAATACGTGTTCAGCGCTTCACGTGAACCTATGAGCCTCACGCATTTTTAAAAAGCCGAGCTATTCATTACTGCTTCCCCTGAAGAGGAGTCACGGATCGCCACTGGTCCCCTCCATAAGCAGTTTTATTCGGTCTTTAATTCGTACATTCTCATATTTTAGCATTGTGTGCAATTTGTCTCATTTCGAACGTTCAGTCTGTGATCTGTTTGGGTTCTAGGGTCAGTGGTGTGTTCGAAGGCTCAACCAGCAATTCAGAAAAGACCAGCGCTCTCAGGAAAGAGCTTTATGAGCTAGACAGGCAGGAGAAAGTTCTGGAAGATCTCATTCAGTCCAGCTCGACACGGCTACGAGAACTGACAGAGAACAAAGACAACCAAAGATATCCTTTCAGTCTGTGTTTAATCTCTGTGCTCTGTATCTTCATATAGATAATCCATTGCTCAGACATGTTCAAACATTCACATGGTTATGTAGACATATGGATAAATGACAAATACACTGTACATGTGTGCTATGGTGTGACTAGACATCTGCCCGATTAACCGAAAATATATGTCACTTGATTTACGCAGAACTTGTGAGTGAAGCATGAAAAAATGTGTGTGACATAGCAAAACATTAGAAAACAAACTTTTAATATATTGTATATTATTCTTATTTATAATATAAAATAGCTAAAGAGTGATTTGCATTCATTATTTTTTCTAGATTTTTACTCAATAGGACACACATACGGTATATTTTGTCAACTACCCACATCTACTAGTCAATTTGTTTTTCAGTGCATAGATAAGTCATTTTAAGTGTTGTATCCTTAACTCAAGCTCACATTAGGATATGTGACCTACCAAGACATTCGTACTATAGCCAGCTTGAAAGAGCAAACTGTGATCGCTGTGAAAGCACCATCTGAGACCAAACTGGAAGTGCCGGAAGCATCTGAGGTCAGTATTAGTCTTAAGGCCGTTCCACATTGCAGATAAATGCATCATTAGCTGCTATTTCACTCCGGTAAGCCAAGTGGCGCTGTTGGATTATGCGGTCGCTGTTGTTTGAGTTGAAGAATATGCTGATGTGTTCCTGGTAAAGGCAGCAAAAGTGTGCTTATAAATTTTTATTTGATGCTGGGAAGAGAGCAAGGAAAAGACGGAAGGACAGGAATTAAAACTTGAAATGGCATATCCTCTGTCTCTTTAGCATCATTTCAAAGCGCTGTCAGTTAATGATGACTGTACACATTGCACATTGAAAATATATTTAGTTCAATAAATACTTAAGGCAGATGTCATAATCCCATCTACAATAAATTACGTAAAAAAAATGCTTAAAAGTGGTCAGTAAGGTATTTAAGGTAGGTCAAATATGTGTTATACATAAATATTAACAATATTAATAAAGTCACTAAATGAATATTAACTATACCTTCTGAGATAGGTCTACATTTACAATTATATAATGCTTAATTATCATATTTATGCGTGTTTGAATATGATCTAAAGATGTGATGATGTGCAAGGGCATGAGAATTTATACGCCCGTCAGGTTAAGTCGATAATACACTTCTGCAAAGGGAAGACCTGGGTATCCTCGCTCATGTCTCCTTTCAGAGAATTGAGATGTCCTTAAAGATCGCTGAGCTTGATCGGTTTCAGGGTCATAGGATGGAGGAGCAAGGAATTGAGGAGGCATATTGAGAAGCACCCAATGAGTATGCAATACCAAGAGGCGAAACCCAATAGAATGTTCCATTGCAACACTCTCGCCCAGTAGCAGCCCTGCTTTCCCCCATTTTGGGGTGAGAGTGACTCGGCAGTCCAAAAGGTTTTTGCTGTCGCAATAGCAATATCAGCTGCTTTTTAAACAAAAAACATAAAAGCTGAAATCCAACCTGAATGATGACAATACTCAATGACAAAACCTTTGCTCTCTAGAAACCATATGAGCTGTCGAGTATTAGCATCAACACTTTATTAATACCAACAAATTAAGGAAATGCTTCAGAAAAATTTGCAGTATAACGATTAAATCATGTAACATTTTTAGGTAACAAATTGTTAATATTACATTATTTTATATTACTAATATTTATGTTTATAATATAATTAAAACAGGATTAGAGACTAGTGTAAAATAGATTTATTTTCATTGGTTTTTTACATTTTTGTCATCACACCATTGGACAAATTTGCATATTAAATATTAATTGGAATATATTAATTGGTAAGATGCTAATTTTAGCCTGCTAGCACTGAGATCATGATCCCATACAAATCGCTGTCCAAAGCCACGCTTCCTCCAAAACACATGAACGCGCACAAACCAAAAGCTCTAGGATAAATTCCAATTAAATCATGTCTCATTCACCGGTGAGAACATGTGACAGAACAAAGCAAACAACTTTACTACGATAGCGAAAACCGCTAACGTAAACAACAGCTTTAAAACAGGATTAGATGCAGCAAAGTTCCCATTAGATGCTGGGTAACAGTGTAATACATAAAGGTCCACAAACTACATACAGCAACATAATCAAAACCCATCTAAATCGAATCATAACATGTACCTTACATATTTTTTTTGCAAAAAACAATATAAACCATTACAAAAATTCTAATGGTTACCATTATGAACCATTAGCTTTTTTCCATTAAAACGATATTAAAATTCCTTTTCTAGTCTATTTTTGATATTATTCCAATAGGATTTGCCATTATAACCATTAGTCCGTCAGGTTGTTGTTGTTTTTTCATCATGGTTCTATAAGATCTTTATGTTTGTAGTGTGTTCCAGTATAAAAACGTACAATATTTATTTCAGACCTAGTGGAGAAATAGGAACTTATAATAGTAAAAGTAAATGTGTAAAGATGCATAAAATGTCAATACTCAATAAAGTATGCTAAATGGTTGGATTCCATAATTGATAATATATATCATATATAAGATAATACCACTTTTACTGTTAGTGTCATAAAATGTACTGATGACTTAATTTGAGATTTTTTTTATTGCACTATTCTGCACGTCTGCAATTGTCCTTCTGGCATTTTCGCCCCAAAATGCCGGCTTCGCTGTCGAAATCTCTTTGACACCGCTAAAGACGCAACAAGAGGTATAGAGACTGATGTAAAACTTTGTATAATCAATATACAAATAAACATGATAAAATTTCTACAGATATTGATCGTCTGGCATTAGCAGGCTTTTTGCGCGTTATTGCAGCGAACATTAATGCCAAATATTCACGGGCAATGTGCAGAAAATTCTTCTGCCAAATAAATCTTTTTGCTAAAGTGACAAAGTTCAAGCGAAACGAACACACAGTTTGGTTTAATCATTTGTAAATATGTCATGCCTTATTAAAAATCTATATTTGTTTTCATTTGTCTAATTAAGTAAATTTTTTGAACATGAATATTTCTGCTGCAAGAAAGTCTGTCTTGTCTTACATTTTACTTTTAATCATTAGGGTTCGCTGCAGATATACTTGAAGAGCAAAAATGGCCCGATCGAGGTGTTCCTGTGTCCGGAGGAATGTTTAGAGGACAGTAGTCCGATCAAAAATTCCACACCTAGAAAAGATTACCCACAACCCTCCAGCACCACCACACCCTCTCTCCTCCCACCTGTTAAACCAGATCCAGTAGAGGGTGAGATATCAGTTAAAGTATTTTTCTTTTAAGCACAGAAGCAAAAAAATCGAACTAATGACAATGACTTTCATTTTCTTTCACAGGTTTGGTGTCAAAAACTCAGCCCTCATTGTCAAACACCAGTGATAGCGTGTCCCTTCTAGATGTGGAAGGGATTCTGGATCTGCCTCCAAGCCTTCTGCAGATCACAGAAGACCAGCTGCCTTGTACAGCCTTCATATCCGACCCCTCTGGCCCTTTTGTTAGTTTTTCCCCTCAGCTCACTCATGAGGACTACCTCTGGGGTCTGGAGGATGGAGAAGGTGTATCTGACTTCTTTGACACATACGATCTCGGAGATCTGCTCAAATCATAAATCATCAATGCTTGAAGTCCTGGTCCTGTTTTACTAAATAATAACTAATAGGATGAAAAATTTAATTGTAATCAGTTTGTGTGGACACAGATTCCTTTTGCAACACTTTTACATTATGACACAGATTTAAGTCTTTAGGATAAAGTGCACTACCGAATTGGCTTAACTGGGTCTGTTCTGGATGATAAAATTGGCCTCAAAATATTTTTTCTTTCATAAAACCTATCATCGCCCCCTATAGGGGTTTAATTACAGTATGAAGCCATTTCTTATTCCATCAGCCATAAAATTTTAATTTATTTTTGCCTACATAGTTTAGCTATAGATATTTTTGACAACATAAAACATATTTGTCATGTAATTTTTGTCAAGTGTTTTCCTACGGGCAATATTGTTGGTCTTTATAACTTCAATTAATGACCAAAATGTTGGTAATGCCTTAGGTAATTAGTAATTGCCTTGTATCTAGGTATGAGCTAGAACATACAATTGTATCTTATTTTAGTAATTATTGAATGAGATGTATGAAACTCAGGTAATTTTTGAAGCTTTTTGTAGAGCTTTCATAATTGTGTTATTGTTGAACATTGCCAGTAGAGGGCTGTGTGACCATTTGAAGTTGCACAAAAATGCAGTTGAGCCATGAAACATCTTTAACATGTTAATCTATATTAATTTATACCGTCATAACCATAACAAATTTAGAACTACACTTCTAAAAAGCAGTCATTCAGAATTAGTCTCATCTGGATAAAATCAACATTCAGATTTTAAGAAATGCTGCTACTTTGTTCGTTCTACCTGTATCTTTTGGTTTAAACCACAGTGAGGTTGTGATCTTTCCTGTGGCACTAAACAATGCTTTTGTTTTGCCATTAAACGCAGGGAAAAGCTAGCTTTTCATCATTGACATTGTCTGTTCACCAGCAGCCTCAGGGAATCTTCAGATCTGGCAGCTAAATTTTACATTTCTATATGCATTAGTGAAACTGATGGAATCATGTTTTCTGAGGTCTTAAGTTTTTCTTGTGAAATGGTAATGGTATCTCAGGGTTCACTGCTTCACTTCTTGGAGCAGTTTTGGGATGTTTAATGGGATCTGACAGAAACCTTTAACACTGTTTGAACACTGAACTGCTGGGTATACAAAGTGAACATTTTTCTAGTGGTTTCTTTTGGAGTTGGGATTCTTGCCCCACCTGTGTGGTAGGTTTTATAGCGGCCTGGACAAACCAGAATTTAACTGTTTACATCTGGAGTGCGTAAAAATGTAGTTATAAACTACAGACTTTGAAAACACCCATCTTTTATGCAGTTTAGTAAGGAGTGTGGCTTGAACTAAGTTGATGTTTAAAACTACACTCCCACATCCAGCTGTAGTGTGTGTTCTCGAGGACAAAACATGTATATATACCAGCATTCTTGAGCTTTGATCTGCAGACTTTCTAACTTCTAGATAAACATACTGTTTCGTCTGTTCTCTGGAGTTCTGGTCATATGGATTCAGCATTTGTTAAGGTGCCGTTTACACAGTTATAATCAGATTTGATATTTGTTTCGTTCACTTGCAGATGCCTTCTGAGGTGTGTGCAAAATGTTTTACCTGGGATTAATTTCATACAACTGTCCTATATGCGAACATATGTCCTGTCCTACCAAACTTGAAAAATGTGTGTATGTATATGCATGAGTGTGCTGAGGGATGTTTAGAGTTGAAAGTTTTTTTATTTGATTGTAGTGTTTAGTGATTGTCTGGGATTGTTTCAATTTCTAAATAAGCATTATGTTATTAAAATTGTACAGAATGGTTTTGTATTTATAGGTTTTGTATTTGAAGGAATTTGGTAATTGTCTCAGTATGTGTCATTTTTCTAAGACCGTCTGTTTAACAGGCAGCACTTAACATTTGATATTGTGGTGTTTCAATAAATAAAGCCGTGGTGTTAAGCTGTCTAAGTCTTTTGTGTGCTCTAAACATGTTTTGCTAGTCACTCGTTGGTTCTGTTGCATAAATGTCAATTTTTCTATTTAAGTAAAGACATACTAACCACGTAGGAATAACAAATATCGGCACAAAATGAGTTTGTTTTTAACATATTTAATTATTCACTTCTGCTTAAGCACACATATGTGTGATAGTTCACCCAAAAATGACAATTCTGCCACCATTTATTCACCCTCTTGTCATTTTAGACCGTTGACTTTCTTTCTCCACACAAATGAAGATATTTGAAGAAAGTCGGTTACTGAACAACTGCCCCCCATTTACTTCTATGGTACGGACTCAAAACCAATTCAAGTAAATGAGGCCAGTTAACAACATTCTTCAAAATATCGTCTTTTGTGTTTTGCAGAAGAAAAAAAGTCTTACAGGTTTGGAGTGGGTGAGTAAATGAATTTTGGGGTAAACTATCACTTTAATGTTAGCACTGACAATGAAAAGTCAGTTATATTCAGGCAGGTTCAGACCTGCACTCTGCTTTTCATATTCACTAGCTGCATCGTAGACCACACACAGCTTTATATTATCTTGAGTTTTGTGATCTCTAATCCTTACGGATGCGTTTAAGGCCTGCGCTTGTATTTAACACAGAGTAATGCTTTATTGGTCAACTTCTTTTCTCATTGCGGTATTACCACCGTACATTATTTCACATTTGGCTCCATTATATACTTTGAATGTTGTGGTTAAAGGTATGAGGAAGGATATGGGTTTATCTTGTTTATTAAGTGAAGTGCTTTTCAAAACTATTTGTATTAAACATTGGCTCAAAGGGATACTTCACCCAAGTATCCTTTAAGGTTGTAAAGTCATAAACCACCTTTATGCAAATGAAACAAAAACAAGCTTGCTTAACAAATAAGTTTGCACACACATTACATACAGGAGAGCTTCCACTGGAGGAATTTGAATTGCCCCAGACAGATTGTCACACCCTCCCAGATAACACTTATAAACTATAAAGACTATAAAGTAAAACAGTTTATATCCATCAGTCTTTGTACAGTTTTCCAAACCAGATCAAGCCATAGACATTGTGAAATTGGCTTGAAATGAGAACATATGCCTTATTTTATAAAAATGATTATGCTGTAGGCACAGCGATTATCTTTAAGGAAGCTTTCATCTCATTCCTTTCATCTTTGCATTGGTCTCTCTCTTTTCAGTGTTTTACCGTAAATGTTTGTCCCTGGACTGACATAACAAATCACATTTTTTCTCCTGTTCTTGAGTTAACAGATCTTGGCAGCGTGGATAGGAGGGGCTGGCTGCTGGGAATCCGTTTGGTCGGTGCTGTAACCTTTCCTGGAACACGCCTCAATACTTTTTTTGTGGTCACAGACTCCGGCCCATTTAAGACCTCATTGGATTCTCTGTCTTACAGAACCCACCCCCAGCCACGATATTGGTTGATTTTGAAGATGAGAAAGAATAAAGACAGCCGTAGGTTACAACAAGATTTGGACATAAGGGAAAGATAGAATGAGAAAAATAGAGGCACAAATGAAAAGTTTGTTTGAAACGGTTGTTGGCTCCAAACACTTCCCCTCTCTCTTTTTCACCCACTTTCCTGCTCTGACCCCATTCCTCCTCCCCCAGAATGGTGACGTTCACCCAGTTAAACTCAACATTTCAGATCAGACCCTTTCACATACACACACACTCACACACAAAACAGCTACACAAAGAGGGGCCACAGCCAGGGGGAGAAAGAAAGTATTGTTTGGCCACAAAACCCTCATTACATCAACAATATCTCATGAAGCCAGAAAAGAAAATGAAGAGAATACTGTGTTTATGTTGGAATGCATTGTCTGTGGTCTGGATGTGGTGTATCTTGCAGAGATTAAGGTCACCAAACCAATCCATACCTTTTTATTATCATGTACAGTTATTTTACACGGCTGCACGTTTTTTGGTCATGAACAGCACGGGACAGCACAAAGATGAAACAACGTTTCAAACAGATTGCAGAAACCTTTCTGATGCCTCCAATATGAATGTCTCCATCTCAAGGGAGTTTAAAATTTCCAGTGATCTCCATCATTTTGAGGAACACAATGCAAATGAATGAAAGGTAACTACTTCTAGACGGTGAAACTCCACTGTATAGTGGGATAAACTCTGGCACCTGTCCAGCACATGACATCAGATGTAACAGTATACTGCTTTATTAAAGGCTAAGGTTAGGGAAGCATGTCTTCAAAGGTGTATGAGGAGTATGACTTCACAACACCTGCAGTGGTACTGGGAAAAAAGTTCTCAATACTTTTCTAATCAAAATTGTTGTGATGTTTAGAAAGCAATAAAACATCATATCAATGACAACTTCATATCAAGCACTGTATTGTTGTGTTGTCCGGCCTTTACAAAGCAGATGTGGCGCAACACAGTAGCACTATTCAATTTTCTATTGAAACTTTTCTTTTCAAATCCAAAGGATTGGAGAAAGGCACCAGTTGTTCTAGATTTTTTTTCCGGGGTGGGTTTCATTTCAACTCTAGATGAATTAGATGCATGTTCATTCACGTATACCGTAGCACAGTACTAAAGAAATAGCTTACTGCTGCTGACACCTGAATAAAGAGGCAATGTGGCCAAATCTTTTCCATTGGTACTATCATGTTCCATTGCTCCATTTAACCATCCTTGTATGGAGCTCACTTTATAAGAAGTCATAGCCATTTTTTAACCGAAAAGAAATTCAGGAAACGTAAACTTACAACAAATAAACAATAAAACAATGAAAGACGTCTACAGACAGGAAATATTCAATAAAAACTTTTATTTTCATATTTGTAACGTGAAGAAGAAAAGGACACACTTAAATAAACTGACTTATTTAAATAATTCAACTTGAACATTTTTTTAAAATAATATCAACTTTAAAATAAGGTCAAATTAAATGAAAGTGTAGTTTAAAAAGGCTTAAACTAAAAGTAATCACACAAAGATTATTCCACACTAAATTAACAAATACATTTGTTTCATCACCCTCACATCCACAAAATAAATCCTAAAACTTCCAGGGTTCACTTTTTCTAAGGGCGCCTTTTGGTGGATTCACACGGTTCGCGGCAGTCGTGATTTTCTAGTTAATGTTCGAAGGTAAACATGCGGTAAGCCGCAAAACGCGGGCCGTTTCGTTGGATGATCGACGCGCTGCTCGTGTATTCAAAATCCTGCAACTTCCACGTTCACGGCTCTTTGCGGCAGGCGCAGCTGAAGATACAAATATCGTATCTATCTGGGAACGGCAGAGGCAGCAACATCGGCTTGAAGATCGGCTGCCGCGCAACACTTCAACCGCGCACCGTGTGAATGACGCATTATTCACTTCGCCAGTGGATGCAAACATTCCCACGTGATGATGGAACGATTCCCTCCCAGCGCGCGCACAATCAGAGCGCGGCACGCGCTACTGAAGTCTCGAACCGCACAGGGAACGAAAGTAGATCACGAAACTTTTCAACACATGGCGGACCACCAACAGGACTGACTTTTACTTTTGTTTGTCGCAGATATGAAACAACGTGTAATTGTGGAAATAACGCTATCCGGTGGATATAAAGAACTTTGTTGGGGAGATGCACTTTGCGTGAATTCGAGTCGTTTCTGTCTGTATTAAGTTTGCTGGGCTTTCGGGTTCTTCAGTTGGATTGCGTCGGGATTTGAACGAAACATGCCGGAGAAAATTAGTATTTTGGATTTCGTTTCTCTGGCGAAAGACGACCTGTCGTCCCCTGGAAGTTCTGGATTTCAGTCCAAAATGAGCGATTGTCGCACCACCGTGGCCACGCTCGAGGAGGTGAGTGCGCGGGTACGCGCGGTGTTTACCTGTGCTGAGGTGGACGTCAACACCTGAGCGAAACTTTGTCTGTAAACTTCATTGTATGTTTAGAGAGAACAATCATCGGCACAAGCAACAAATGTGGAAATAAAATGTTAAAGTTACTTGCACCACTTTGTGGAGGGATCATGTTTATTTTAAAATGTCCCTAACCGACATGTGGGTCTTAACAATGAGATGATCGCCTACTAAGAGTTTATATTTGGCAAGCCAAACTTGAAGGTATTGTTTTATCATAAAAGTAATGTTTTAAAAGGATTAGCTTTGTATGCTGTTAGAGTTTGCACTGTTTTACTGCCACATTTAATTTTTTTAATAATAACTTACACAACTGAACCTTTATTTAACTATATATTTATGTATTTTATAAAGAAGCCTTTTTGTGGTGATAATCTAAACAAGTACAGCATGTAACTTGACTTGGATGAATGATATTGCACATAAAACAGCATAATAATGTCATCAAACAGCATAAATCTATACCATTCTGCATTTTCAACAGATCTGACCAATTTTCATTCAGTAAACAGTTGATAGCTAGAACAATAGATTAAACAATAGTTCAAATGGTCTGTTGCGCTTTTTTTGGGTTCCTGGCGTGGGAGTGCAAAGTTGGAAGATAGGACAGGAGTCACAACACAGAAGATTGACAAAGACTGTTTTCAAATGGCCTAGTAAACTAACCAGAGGCGTTTCTGTCAGGAATGTGGAGAAGATGTTGTGCTTAAGTTTTAAACAATACAAGTTTAATGGTAACACACGACTTCGCTTCCAAACAGACTCCACACTGAAATAACTTTTTAACAATCCCAAACAATAGTGTTGCAAATTTAATTACAGTGTAGCAGGGCAGATACCAGACACAGCTCATGTTATTAGGTCTTATAAAACCAGTTTTTGGCTGCCAGCTCATCTGTGGGCATTAGTGTGGATATTTATGGAGAACAGAGAAACTCTGCCAGTGGTGATAAAGCTGGGCATGTCAGGACTGTATCTTGGAGCCTCTCCTTTTGCCGCTTATTTCATGGGAAATGCTTTAGGAATGAACGTTTTCAGGAATCGCAGTGCTCTGGCAAGACTGGTTTGTCCTTGATGTGTTGCATAAAGCGTCCCGCTATCTCCAGGATTAAAGCAACATTTAGAAGTTTGTAGAAATATCTTTAATGGTTAATGATTTGTGAATAGCACAGCTAGAGAAGATAACAAGGAAACTTCCCGTTGCCATTAGTAATTTATTTTGTGTTTTTGTTGGCAATGGAGAGCTTTCCTTGAATGACCCAGAGATGTGTGTCTGTGTGTGTGGTAGTAAAGTTGTTTTTCAGAATTATGAAAGCTCAGTCAGCTCAATTCCTGATGGGACGGATATGTCTTGTGTGCCTGGATTACGTGTGTTAACATATAAAGCTGTAAGTGTTTGGGTGACAGTCTTTGAAACCTTGAAAGGGGAAGTGTGTTTGAAGCCTAAGGGCAACATATGTGTGGTAACAGAGAGTTTTTGAGAAGGTCAGACTTGTTTGGGTTTGAGAGGCAGAGTTTGTTTTTTGTTTAGATTTGATAAAACGTTGGCTCATGGCTTGCAGTGTGCTGGGTTATCTAAAAGAGGAGACAAAAAATAGATACATTTTTGGACCACACACGATTTATGCCATCACACAGCAGTATATTACAGCCGTTCATTTGTTTGTTTACATCCGTACATCTGTGTGTCTTTCTGTTAACCACAGTATAGAGAATATTTTTTTCATGCTAAGAGATGCAGAACATGTACAAAGCACCACAATAATGTCTTGAGTCAGGAAATTGTATGTGACCAATACGGTTTGCAGCCCCTACTCAAAATCTCCCAAAGTTCGAAATCGTATCTTTTGTCCTGATAAAACGATTCCCCTTTGTTCATTTCTGTTTTGCCATTGTGCTACTATTACAGCTATTTTAATGTTCTAAGCAAATAGAGGACACAAGGACAAGGATACTCAAGAATAAACTAAGTTATTCGTATCTTCCTGTTGGCTGAGACTAGGTCAGCATGTACATGGGATGTGCCCTTTGATGAAGCGTTTGTCCTTCATCTGTTTGTGTTTCGTCAGTGTTGTTGAAAGAACGCTGGCAAGAGATTTTGAAATGAAACCCAAGGTAAACTAGGGGTTCAGCTTTGCACTCACAGCAGGAGAAACTGGAAAAAATGAACCAATTTTGTTAGGAAACTGGGAAAGTTACACAAGAAAGTAAATAGACCCATAACAGGGCGTAACTTTGGTGAACCTGCATGTTTAGGCGTCATTGGGAGCACGTGCACAGTCTTGCGCTCTCTCTCCCTCTCACACATACAGAGTATATATATATATTTTTAAATAATGTACGTATAGAAACTGACGACATTATATTATTAATAAATATACTATTCTGTCTCTAATGTAAACAAAGGGCCATGTTTTTGTCTTTCTACCCAGCATTAACCTGTCTTGGATGTTGCCTATAATGCCAAAGCCATTTTTCTTAGTATAAAGAAAGGAGCTTAGTATATAGTCTTTGAGGTAGTAGGTCTGCCATTGTATAAAAAAATAATATAGTATTGCTTAACAATATGTTGATGAATTACTTAAAATTATGCAACTGAACGATAAATCATTGTATAGATATTATACAATTTTTCCGTCAATGGCGTAAAGTCCACATCTGTCCATTTTGCTGTAGAGTTGTCAATGTTTCTTAGAAAAGCCACAATTCTGAAACAGACTGTTGTGAATTTACTGAGCCAAAAAATATTTTACTAGCCAACCTCCATGAACCACAGCACTTTAAGTTGCTTAACTCAAACAGGAGTGATTCCCACAGAGGTGTGTCATTTTCGGTCTCTTTCCCTGATTCATTACTGTAAACGTTTATAATGAATCATGAAGAAGTCTTTTGAAAGACTGCTTTGATTCACCTGTGCTTCATTTATTACCTGTACCTCCAATTTGGAATGTGTTGATTATTTTGATTATTTTAGACAAACCAACGTAGCTTGTCTGTGAATCAAAGCTCTGGGATCAGTAGATAAAGCTGCTTGATCTAAAAGCAGTGCGAGTTTGAGTCGCTTATAATGTGCATTTGAAAAAGTGATCATCATAAATATACTATATTATCATAAAAATATCTGATGTGGCTTGAGTAACGGTGATAAAAAGATGTCCATAGGCATTTCCTATGCTGCGTCCGAATTCGCTCACTTGGTCACTCATTCACTGTTCCCTATATAGCGAATGCTAAATAGTTCACTTCATTGGGAAGAAGTGAATGAAAATGAGTGAACAATTTCGGACACTGACGTCATAGCGATTAAATTACACCTGTGTGGCTTTATGGATTGTTCTGTAAAATGATAAAGTTAATTGTTACATTATTTGTCGCGTTTATTATATTCGTTTTTAATAAAGGCAACAAAATAAAATGTTTGCCACGTTTATTTACAATCTGTGCAAGCTGTGCATAAATCACGTGATATTTATCGTCGGTTTATCGTGACAGCCCTAGTGTGTGCCAACTATTCGTTTTAAGGTCCAGTGTTTATATTTTGGAGGATATATTAAACAATATAATGTACATGTCTTCAGAGGTGTATAAAGACCTTACATAATAAAGCTTATGTTTTAACTACCTTAGAATGAGCTATTTCTATCTACATACACATTGGGTCCCCTTGCATGGAATTCACCATGTTGTTTCTACTGTAGCCCTAAACGGACAAACTGCTCTACAGTGCACGTTTCGTAAATACGTTAGCTCCTTCGGCAAAGAAGCGAAAATGTGAAGACATCTTAGTTCTGTGTCAGCCACCGTAGTGCTTCGAAAGGGTGGGATGGAGTGACTCGTTGGATGCAAAATCCCAACCTCACCACTAGATGCCGCTAAATTTCTTACACTGGACCTTTACATTTATTTAAGCAAACAGTCAAAGTAATGTCAACAGCAGGTAAATGACGAAGTGAATGTTTATATTAATATTTCCTTTTATCTCTCTGTTCTTTTGCACCAGTCTCTGGAACAGGACCAGTTATCCCTTCAGAGAATGAAGAAAATGGTGAAGACCATCCACAACTCGGGACTAAGTAAGTGCCAAACTAAGCAGAAAGATATCTTCCTGGATTGTGGAGTGACATGAGACATTTTAGAATTTGGCAGATTCATTTACATTTATGTTTGTGTGTTATTTTGGAATGAAACCCATGACCTTAGGGTTGTTGGCACCATGGCCAGATAATAACAGAAATGCATTGGATTTACCCTTTTATCCCAATAATACAGACTATCTACGCCTGCAAATGAAATGGTGCAGAAACAGTTTGTGGGCTGTTGAGAAGCTTCATAAATACGTTCCTGACAAAAATCTTTGTGTCGGACAAATGAATGATGGCAGAAAGTGGTGCCATTCTTACATTTACATGAACTGTGCATGAACAGAGCTGACTGTGTATGTGTGTGTGTACTTGTACATCTATCTTTGTGAGTACCAGTTTGAGTTTTAGTTGACCGCTTGAGTCCTCACTTTATGAGACCCCTTTAAAGGGCTGTTTGAGGGTCAAGACCTGGTTTTAGGGTTTAGGTTATAATAAGGTTTAGGTTAGGTTTAGGCTGAGGGTTAGGGTCAGGTACTCAGTTCTGATGGTTAGGGTAAGGGGCTAGAGATTGCATTGCGTCAATGTATGTCCTTATAAAGATAGCTGTGCAAACGTGTGTGTGTGTGTGTGTGTGTCTGCGTGTATCTGTGTGTGATTTATTTTCCTGTGCTTGACAGATTCAGTATGAAACAATAAAATTATCTTTGAACCCTGCTCTAGTTTTTTTATTAATATATAGATTTCCCCAAAGGGGCATCTAAGGG
This sequence comes from Triplophysa dalaica, assembly GCF_015846415.1. Classification (NCBI taxonomy): domain Eukaryota; kingdom Metazoa; phylum Chordata; class Actinopteri; order Cypriniformes; family Nemacheilidae; genus Triplophysa; species Triplophysa dalaica. The sequence continues at coordinate 8,591,245 of NC_079556.1, read as the reverse complement.
CCTTAACCTGGGTTATAAACACATATAGAGTTCACAGAGTTCAGAGTTTAGTGTCTTATTCTGTTCACCCTGCATGATGCATTTGGCCATGGTTGGGCCTCTGTCAGCAAAATGGCTGTAAGTTGTTGTCTCACTTGCTAAAAGCTGTTGAGCATGTGGGGGGGTTTCTCTGTTTACATTTCCTCTTCTTGTCTTGAATGAGAAATCGGCCCGTAAACCTGGCCAGTGCACAATCATGAGTGGAATGATGATGGTTTCTGGGAAGCGTGTCTCAGCTCTACCTGATCTTGTTTCTGAGGTTTTAGGCCCACTTTCTCAACTCTGTGAGTCACAATTTTGTTCACCGCAAAGGAGACCCCACATGTTTATCATACTATCGTCTTTCTCTCTCTCTCTCTCTCTCTCTCTCTCTCTCTCTCTCTCTCTCTCTAACCCAAATCAGATGTTTAATTCTGGTAAAATTACTAGTAAGGGGCCTCAGTTTCCTGCCGTGTTTAAGGGGAGTCTGGTGAAGTTACTGAATCTTAACCTGAACCTGATATATCTCCATTCTTACTGATTCACCATTTCCCTCCATCCTCGCATTTTTCCCTGAAGTAGTAAACCATACTCCCATACGTGTGTGAGAAGTCCTGTTTTGTAGCTCCTATCAGTGATTCACAACGAGTTGCTCATACCTTGGATTTTTTTTAATCCCTATACTAACTATAAATCTGAAATGTGAAACCACGCTGGACTTGGTGCTTTATTTTTTGTTATTCTCATGTATTTTTGTTAATAATGATAATAATACCTTTTGTCAAACAATTAGTGGGACAATTTCTCACAGTACATCCCTAAAGAATACAACTCGATACTCGTTTTATTAATATTTTGGACATTTGTTTAAAACATTGTAAACAGTACATAACCATCAATTTCCATAAAAAACGTGAAACAAATTTCTGGTCAAACCACCCAGCACTACGAAGAGTGTAAACACAAGTATGTGCACTTTCACTGCATGCTAAAGTTGCTTCAACTCTGACCTGCAAATGTAGAGATCTTTGAACTTTGACCTCTTGGTTTAATAGAAGCTTCAGAGCGGTGTGGCTGAAGGAAGGAAGGAAGAGGAAGAATAGATTATATTTATGTTTTACAATTTTGAATGTGTTATTATTTGGTTTATTATATTATTGTTTAGTAAAAACAAAATCTATAGTGATAGATACTAGGGATGCACCGATCCGATTCTCTGGATCGGAATTGGGGCCGATCCGGGTCTTTTTTGCTGGATCGGGTATCGGACTGACGGGTTCTCTTCAGTCCGATCCGTTGCGATACCCGTGGATGTTACTCTACAGCTTCATAAAGGACTAACTATCAGGAAATTACCATAAACGTTGTCATGCACTGTATTCGATGTCATGTATCTTGATAGCTTTATGCGAGGAATAAACCAATATAGCATAAATAAAAAACTCTGACCTCCGCTGGTGCGGTCATCTGTCAATCTCAATCCAGCATGCGTGTGTCCGGGAACAGTCAGGACGTTACTCGTTACAAAGTTTTCAATATTCTTCATAATCACTAGATAATAGACTTTGGTTTTGTTTAAAATGCATTTTGCCGGAGACAGCAATCGCTGAGTGTAACGTTATTAGATTCAAGCCCTGAAGCGGACTATGTTATGCGTCATTCATACATCACTTTTAACTTTAGGATGGATTCAATGTTCTATGATTTAAAGACATAACATATCTCTTCACTTTGTGTTATAACTGTTTTGAACTTGGGAATCAAATATCCCCGCGACATCAGGATCATCTCAATCCGGGATGCGCGTGAGTGAAGCGGGTGCATTAAGCGCATCATTCTGCGTCCAATGCGCATGACTTTAAATAACGTAGAAGCGAATGTATTAAGCGCATCATTTTGTGTCCAGGATGTGCATGAGCGAGTTTGGAGACTTTTATATTGTGATAGCTTTGTGTAATAAACAGATTTATTTGTTAAACATTTTGTAAGTATCTGTGCTTTATGAGACCACATTTTTGTTTTGTATGTATTTTTAAGTTTAATACATCACTTAATTACATTTAAAAAAATCATACTTTTAAGTATAAATACTTAAGTAAAGGAAAATGGTAGATTTTAATGTACTCATGGATTTAAAGTAAAAAAAAAACCATTTATTTATGGACTGTAGTGGAATAAGTATGATGTGCTTCATACTGTAGGAAAGCATTTTTTGTCCAAAGTACTCTGATAAAGTACAGATATTTTAAAATGTACTTGAAAGTAAACATGCTTAACTATCCACCTCTGGGAATAAAAGTTAAAATATACAAGTCTACTTTGATCATGAAAAACAGTGCTAGTATCGGATCAGAATCGGAATCGGCAGATACGCAGAATTCAGATATCGAAATCGGATCGGAAAGGAAAAAGTAGTATCGGTGCATCCCTAATAGATACCCTGTTTCTGTTCTGTGTCTGAATGGATTTCATATGCTCAAAGTTAGTGTGACAATCATTTTAAGAGAGTTTAAAGAGGTAAAATATCCTATAAACTTAAACTGGATGATGTTCCCGACTCTTTGGCCATATCTAGGTCTTTGGGGCTTTTTTACGTGAACCAGTGAGCAGCATGTAGTAACAACCAAGATCATCCTAGTAACAGAATAGCGACCAATTAAAACACAGAATTTTATGGCAAGCACCAATAATATTTTCATTCAAATCAAGATTGTGTTTTATCTTTTTCTCTTGACTGGAGTGTACCACCTTTTTACCGGATTTTATCTGCTCCTCAACTGTTATTATTATTATTTTTAAATTGCTCTCTATCACAGGAAACATTCTGCAGCTTATTCAGAGAGCTGTATATTTAGTCTGTTAGTCTGTGTGCATATCTGTGTAACCTAACTGTCACGGTTTAAAACAGAACAGGCAGGGTTTGCACAATGCTTCTGAGCACACGCTCGCACAAACACAGATGTGGCAGGTGCAGGTTAAATGGGTACATTTTTTCACAACTCTAGGATGTGAATTGAGATTCAATTTGGGTCAGCTACCATCCCTGGAACAGATCAAGGTTTCAGAAATGAATTAACGATACAAATGAAGCACGTGTTTATAAAAAGTGCTTGCAGGTGGCTGTGGAAGAGGCTATGTTTCCAGATCCAGGTAGTTCCTCAGTGAGTTTTGCCCATGCGAATAAAGTGCAGTATTATTTAACGCAGACTGTCTTGCAGGAAGAAAACAGAGGATTGAAGATGTTCAATCATTTTAACAAAGATGAAGTGACTGCTAGATGTGTGATGTTAGATGTCGATGCATAAATTGCATTCAAACCTGTTGCTCACGTATTAGCATCAAAGCTCATTGTGCCAGCAGCATGTGAACATGTCCGTGATTCCAACATCCTAGTAACATTTTAAATGTCAGATGTTAGCACATGCTTTGCACCAAAAGCAACAATGCCATTATCATACAGTCAAGTAATTTTTCTGGAGCATTGTTTATTTAGGTGCTTAAGATTGCTTTGCTTCGCTGCTTGTGGTTTTGGATCTAAATGTACCTGTTTATTTTCATATGGTGAAGCTCTTTGATCTGTATGGCGTCTGGGCCTGTGGTGTTTTTAGACTTTTTGCCAGGAGCTGACTGTGCTTCAGTATCATTTTCCGTCCTGTTTTCCTCTATTCATTTGGTCACACGGCAAGGGTTTGTAAGTTACACGGTTTCAAAAGATAAATACATTTTATCTCAGTCTTTTATGAAAATGTAATTACTTGCTTCGCCTCTGTAACCTTTTAACTGACATCATCAAGCCCTCTTATTTTTCAATTTCTTACAGTGCATCCAAAGTCAACATTGTTTTTATTGGTTTCTGTGTTCCCTTGAAATCCAACCATGGCAGTTGCGATACTTATGCAATGTTCTACCAGCTGACCTAAAGGAGGACTTTTTTTTCTTCCTATATGTACCTTTTTTACTCCGCACATTATGGAAGTGAAACTGATCATGAATGAATGATCATCAATGTCTAGATTGATCTTGATTTTGTTTTGTTCTCAGATCATGTGGAGAATAAGGATCAGTACATAGAGGTTTTGGAGAATCTGGGGAACAGTCACTTGACTCAGGACAATAATGAGATCTCCACCGGCTTCCTGAACCTGGCTGTCTTCACACGAGAGATCACGGCGCTCTTTAAAAACCTGGTGAGCGAGACACAATCTCGAAATTAACCTGAAATCTGTGGATGCAATGCAAAGAATCACAATTATAAAAACCCATTGCATGGCTGCTTGTTGTAACAGCGGGTCATTTTCCAATGAATGATTTTGCAATTAATGAAACCCGTGCGAAGTGCGGCTTAAAGCTTAGTGAAGATGTTAATTACCTAATAATTTAAAGCCAATTTGAAGATTATCCATCCCTGCTCTTTGGTATTTTTCAGAAAGCACCTTTGAGCGTGCATCTGTGTTGTTAGGCTCCTCAATGTTTATGAATAAGTAACACCAGATTTCCAGCTGTACAAAGTACACACAGGACTGGGAGGGGAAGCTTTGTGTGTCATCAGGGGTTCAACAGCTGCAGGCGAGGGCCTCTCGAACCACGGCGCCTGGAACCCTCCCACTGATAGTTTCCATGGTGATGGTAATTTATTCCAGACCTGAGTGCATGAGTGGACACCGTCTGACCACCAAGCTGTCAATCAAACGATCACCAGGGACAGGAACCTCAGTTTAAAAAATCAAACAGGAACCCTGCTAGGAAAATAAACCCTGTTTGATTTAGCATCCTTGTGTGGGGCCATGACTTTCCCTCAGAGCCAGGCCCATTTATCATATTCGTGAAGATTTATATATGATGTCCATTTCACCTTACAAAGTTCATGAATCAATCACTGTTATATTACTATATGATGTAACTGGAGCTTTAATTTGGTGACAGTAATGCTGAATTTTTTACAACATTACTCAAAATTAATGATTTTTTGCTGCAGTCAGTCCATTTTTGACATAAGGAGAATGATCAATTTTCTGTTATCAAATTCTCTATTGTTTAATCAGCAAATTTGTCACAGAAAATGCATTTATGTATTAACAATATATATGTCCTGTTTTTGGGAAAGTCACTTTTAGATTCTTTATGGTCTGACTCTTCGCTCTTTCTGGAGTGAGTCCTACATTTCTCTTTCTAAAGAGATATTTGTGTGTGCTGGGAAAAGTGAAAATCCAAGAGTTTTAGCTTTTGCAATTTAAAAATGCTGATTTATGGTTTGCAACGGTTCCTTTGGCCAGAAAACTGGACTTACTGTGTATAGAGCTTAGACATAGAAAAGGCTTTTTCTTGAAGGAAACAAATGTGAACCCTCGCACTCTGAGTGAGCCAGATTTTAAATTCATGTGCACGCTTGTTTCTCTGGCCTCTGTTTAGTTTTAACTGGTCTTGAGTGTGTGTCTGGAAATTGACGCTCTTTCTCTCTCTCTCTTTTTTTGGTTCTGTAGGTGCAGAATCTGAACAACATCATCTCTTTTCCTCTGGAGAACGTGTTAAAGGCAGAGTTGAGAGACAGCCGGCTGGTGAGTGAGACGGTCACATGACTCATGTCTCACACTGGACTAAATATGTCAAATACATCACAACCACTCCAATATTGCATTTTTAAAATTCATTATAAGGCTGATAAAGGTCAGGAAGTCCAAATACAATGTTCTTTTGTTCAGTGGCCGACTTACATTTGCAGCTGTCTTTAAACACAACATGTTGTTTTTGAGTTATTGTATTTTCTAATACGTCAGACACACAATAGTGGCACCACACCTTGGACTGTGAGTTTAACCTGTATGATGAGTGGAGACACAGGAACAAGTCATGATACACACCCTAAACTTTATTTTTCCCAATGAGCTGGTTTGGCCTACATTGCATCAATTTTTACATAAAAGTTTTTTGTGCTTGTGTGTTTATCGACACTTAAACCGCAGTGTTTGTCATAGTGTTTTGAAATTCTTGTTGTCTCTCACTTCTTTCTCTGACTCAGGAGCTGAAAAAACTGATGGAGAAAAGTTGGAAGGATTACGATGCCAAAGTGTGAGTTTCTGAACTTTGAGACTAGACTCTAAACCTTACACCTGGTTCGCAGATGTTAGTTTGGGGTCCAAAAGACAACACACGCACTATGAGGGGAACTTACAAAAGTTCAAATTTGCCTGCTAGCAAAATGTTGCAAAAAATAATGCAAGTCAGGTGACGGGGCTCAGGTGACATCGAATGTAGTTTGCACAATTGCCCATTTTACACGCTGCCTCTAAATTCTAGGTTGCGGAAGATGTGTCAATCCACTGCAATCTGAAATACCATACTGGTAATGTTCAGAAACACTTCAATGCAGTCCAGACACCTGGATTAACTCTTGAACATGCAGTAATGTGCTTACCAAAATTGCATGTATGGATAGAAAAACCAAAATTGCACCAGGCTAATAACATTATTTTTGTAAAAAAAGACATATTACATAAAAAACCTGAATGTCGTATTAGCCATAAATAGAAGAACTGCGATTTAATCTATATATGGGGTAGAGCTATTTTGGCAATTTTTCAATGACCGGTTAAACTGGATTGCAGGTTTATAGAGGATATGACACAGGTTTTGCACAGAAAGTGTTTTCCCTTATTTTTCCCTTAATTTGTTTATCATTTAGTGGGAAGCTGGAGAGAGAGAAGAGAGAGAAACAAAAACAGCATGGGCTGATCCGACTGGAAGGGTCCGACACAGCAGAGGACATGGAAAGGGAGAGGAGGAACTTCCAGCTGCAGATGTGTGAGGTAGGGCCGCTGTGTGTGTGCGATTCATCTCAGCAAGGGAGTCTGGTTAACACACTTTAAAATGTGCTTAATGAATCAAAACCATATTGTGCGTTTCTTGTGGAAAGTATGTTAGTTCAGTCACATGTGTGTATCTTAGAAGGTCATTTCTTGGTTATATCATATTGTTAATTTCTCTACTGTAGTCTCTGAAGATGGTGTTTTACATGCAGTCCAGCTGAAGACCACATTGTCATTATGTGTGTGTGTGTGTGTTTGTGTGTGGCTGTTGATGACCTCACTCAACAAGTCTCAATAGCAACTTGTCCAAGTACTGAATACTGCATGTGTGTGGGGCAGTTACCGGGGCAGGGGAAATTTGGGCTACACTGGTTGATCCCAGCTGTGGTAACAGAAATAATAAGAAAGGAGAAATAATGAAAGAGCAAGAAAGGGGGGATTTTCTATGTCCTGTAATGCTCCCTTTTCTAGCCGCAGAGCTCCAGATGTCTCCACTTTGTTCTCTTTTCAGAGTGGAGACCTTTCCGAAAAAACTGACCCACCATGTGACTGTCATTAACTTAGGAAAGTTCCATTATCCGTTAAAATGTAGAATACTGTGTGTTTGTGCTCATCGTTTAGATACCGAACACACAAGTTGTTGGAGGTCAATTTGTTCCTTACTTTCATTCACCTCATTGAATTTATCTCCGCAAAGTTATTTTCTGTTATCACCTAAGTCACATACTACATGCTGATTTCTACTTGAGGTTATTGCGGCAAGTATCAATGCTAAGGCAAAACAGATGGATGGACTTTTGTCTGCTGATAATAGATACTTTTTCACCCTTTGTTTTGACAGTACTTACTGAAGATGCAGGAGCTTAAAGTTCGTCAAGGTCCAGATCTGCTGCAGAGCTTGATCAAGTACTTCCAAGCTCAACTGAAGTATGTCAAAGACATTAGATTTGAAAATGCTTTTATGCTTTTCAAGTGAACATGTTGTCTCTGTATAATTACTGTTGGTGAATCCTGGTTTCAAATGGCTTGAAGATCATTTGGGTCTCTGTACTCTGTTTATCTCTCCAATAAGCTTTAAAGCCTGATCTAGATATTATAAAATAATTGTGAGATGGATAAACACTGGTTATTTCTTTCCAGTTTTTTCCAGGATGGACTGAAAGCTGCAGAGAATCTTGTTCCATTTGTGGAGAAGTTAGCAGCCTCCGTACAAACGGTAATAAACTTGTATGTATGTGGAAGGACTATATGTTGTGTTTTCATCTTGAATCTGTGCATATTGACCGGACATTTGCCTGATCGAAACAATTACATTGGCAAGCTAGTCAAAAGTATGTCTGGTCAGTATTATTTTGGATTACCAGTATATTAACCATAACTTGACTAAACTTTAATGCAACAAAGTTAAAATCGAAAAATTGTTTCTTTAAATTTTTTTATATACAATAAAATTTTGCAAATTGTTTATTTAATAAAATTATTATACAATAAAATATCAACATAAATTAATATGAATTAAATAAAGTATATAAATGGTTATATTATAATTATATTTATATTATATGTATATAGTCATATTATAAGCCATTAGCTAGACCAATAAGCAAACACAAACAGGAAGTTAACTTCAGGCCAGTCACGTGTGTCTGATAAAACCACTGATTTATATAAATGACTGGATTTCTCATGACATCATTACGCTGAAGCCACCGCGCAGCCATATTGGTATGCCCAAACATTCTATTGAAACAATATGGAGTTATGACATATTAATGATGCAACAGTACCTTATCAGTCCCCATTTTTCTAACTTAAGTCTCACAGAACAATCATACAACGCAAATGTCTTAGGCATGTAAATGTTCATTTATTTTTACCATTGCAACTGAACCGTATGCAATACACACTAGACTTAACGATTTCTATACATCGTTCGTCTGCCCAAAATAGACATAAACATTAGAAAAACATCACAAGGAACAATTCATTTAGACATGTAAACGATTCATACCAACATGGCGTTGCGAACATTTCTGGTGGCTTCACCTCCTGCCGTTGGTTTAGTGCTCTATTGATCTGTGGATAAAACCATCTATGGGTAAATAAATCTAGAACATTAAAAACAAAATTTAAAATGTTTCCTTTATTTTGTTTGCCGTGTACGCTAATCTATATTTTTGTATAATGTTCCAGATTAATAATTTGTGAGGTTTCAAGGTGCTGCTTGCTTGTATAGACGGTAGACAGCAAGGCAGAAAACAATACCCTCAAAATACCAACATGTTTCAATTAAATCATTTGAAGCAGTCAGGAGGTGTATGGATCAAGATTTCCGTACTGCAGGTCTTGAAGAGATTTATTATCAGTATAGAATATCACAACAATAATTCACAAAATAACCGTTCATTAAGTTATCTTCCTGTAATTAAGTTTTCATATCTTTCTGTGATATTGTTGGGTTGTTAGGCAGGCTGAGACAGATGAATCTCATATTGAGATAACTGATGGTCTCTAACGTGACATTTCTCCTGTATTAACTTGTCGCAAATCATAAGCAGCAGTTATCAAATAACAGGAAATACTGTAACTCGAAAACAAAGTGGCGAAAATTAAATACATCTTTTAGAAAGGAATTAAAGGAAAGAAGCTCATGGAAATTGGTAGGAGAAATTGACGGAAATTTGTAACGTGGGCCAAAGCCATAATTTCATCCATTATTTCAACTGGGGTTCAGATGCCGTGGTGTTTGGTTTGGAACTGGGCTGTGTTACAAAATGGAGGGATGTGTTTCATTCTCTGTCAACTTTTTTATAAGGCTTATATAATCACTGCAGAACATTGTCTGGATTTTTGTTTTGAAGTTCTCAGAGTAGACCAGTCAAAAGTCGCTCAGCAGAAATAAACCCATCCTCACATTCCTATGATTGGTTTTGTAGGTTCGCCATGAACAGGATGAAGAAGTTAAGCAGCTCTCTCAACTGCGTGATTGTCTTCGGACACAACTGCAGGTGGATGGCAAAGAGGTCAGTTAAAAAAATTCTCACATTGCATTTCCCATATATAAAGTGTTTACAGGAAGTCACATACTGGAAAATGTCCATAATTGCTTATTGAATCTCCAATTATACATAATTATGCTTGAAGATACCTTAAGTCCTAAAATTTAAGATTGAATGACTGGAAAATGGCTTATCGAAAAACTTGATGTTCCAGTAAGTTCAGTGACGACGATGATGATGATGAATGATGTTGTTCTGTGTCGTCATAGGATTCTCTAAACAGAAAGAACTCTGGCCATGGCTACAGCATCCACCAGCCTCAAGGCAATAAGAAATACGGCACAGAGAAATCTGGCTTTCTTCTTAAGAAGAGTGATGGGTGAGATTGTTTTTCTAACCTTTTAAACATTACTAACTACCTCCCAACCAAAGTTGAGCATTCTCAGTGATCCCCACCCCCAACAACTACAACAGACCTATTCATCTTCTTTATCTGAATTAATTCAAGTAGGCCTATTTCCAGACATGATGCCGTGTCCACCTCCTGTTTGTGTTTAGCCACACTGACTGCTCTATTGAAAGCACTCTCTGTAGATTACTGTAGTGTGGGATAAATAACCTTAAACCGAGAGCAGAATAAATAAGAAATACGTTTTATAGTCCAGAGAGGATCATGGATTACAGATAGTTAGCAGAATGACGTGGAATAATATGTGTGAGGGATTTTGATTAAGAGAAAGGACGAGTTTTGGTTTGTGTGTGTCTGTGTTTCTCTCACACAGATGTTCTCTATTAAGGGTGCTTTAGGCTCAGGCTGCAGTCTGGTCTTTCTTACACTCTCTTAAAACTTCTTTGATAGTCAAACATGAGCCTACATCCAGAGTTTCTTTTGAAACAAATCTTGAATATAGTCTAAAGGAAGTCGTATTGCCTTGGTAATATTGCTCATTGTTGTAGAATGTGCAGATCATTGAATTAAGTTGTTATTTTGTTTTATGTTTTAGGATCAGAAAGGTTTGGCAGAAGAGGAAGTGTGGGGTTAAATATGGATGCCTCACCATTTCTCACAGCACTGTAAGACACACACAAAACTTGGCTCACAACACATGTTTTATTATACAAGTTTGTTCTTGTTCACCAGTCACACGATCAAGCGCAAAAACTTTTACTGGTTTTGCTTGTGTATCTCTTTCTAACTCAGATAAACAGACCACCAGCAAAGCTTAACCTTCTGACCTGTCAGGTGCGGCCCAACCCTGAGGAAAAGAGAACGTTCGATTTAGTTACACGTAAGTTGATCTTTCACCTTTGACCCAATTCTTCGATTCCATGTTATAAAAGATGTTCCAGAAACAGAATGTTTTTCTTACTTTGAATATTTGACATTATACAACATATCCTGTAGACGGTTTCATTGAATCCTCACGCCTGGCCCGGTCTGTGTTTGTGAATCTGTCTGCCTAGTGGCTAATATTAATATAACAATTTATTTAATTTAATATACCATAGAATATTGTTATTAATTGTGTAAAATTTAATTAAAACTACTACTAACAGTTATTGATTCTTCGCGGAGGTCTACCGGAAGTTAGGTTTGGGTCACATGATGTTTAGGTGGTTGCCGCTGAAACCGTCTATACTAATATAGATATTATAAACTCATTATTGTGAACACATCAAATGACAAACCAACTTTGTCTAGAAACAGTGGTTCAACAGACTCGTACAGTATATATATATATATATACACACAGTATATATTTTGTTTAATGGTGAAATTCATGTACTGAAACAGTGTGTGATGGATTCTGGAGGATCTGATGTAAGCGTGTCAAAACAGGCAGGGTGTGTTATATATGTAGGTGTGCGGAGGTATGTAAATAAATCACACAGGAATAGTGTAGTTTCAGGAAAGAAAGGTGTATTGAGTGGCTTTTCCTGCAGTCTTTTGATTCTTTCTCCCACATTTTCCTTGCTCAGAGCCAAGGTCACAGTGTGATTATTTCTCTCTCATTCATTTCCCTGCAGACAATCGCACATACCATTTCCAGGCCGAGGACGAACAAGAATGCATGATGTAAGTGCCTTAACCTCCACACACACACACACACAGCCCCATGAACTGGAGAAATTTCAGTCAAACATTTCAGAGCAATGTCTAGACATGTAGAGGAGAGAAATCTGAAAACCTGTTTCTCTGGATGAGAAGAGATGAAACAAACAGAGAGATTAAACAGTCGTTCAAAGATGCCGCAGATGTACCTTTAAGGTCTCAACTGATTTTTCGGTCTTCCTGTAGATGGGTGTCTGTGCTACAGAACAGTAAGGAGGAGGCGTTGAACACTGCTCTCGGAGGAGATCAGCTCCAGTTTCAAGACAGCGGTTTGCAGGAGCTAGTCCGAGCTGTCATCTCAGGCCTGAGAAATCTGCCAGGCAATGAATCCTGCTGTGACTGCGGAGCACCAGGTCTGAATAAGAGATGCTGACATTTTCCAAAAATATACTGTAAAGTTCCCCTTACATAAAATTAGTAAATTGCTTAATTTAGGATGCTTCATTTATTTGCCATTGTTAAGGTACATTTCTCACCTGTATCCATCGGGATTTTCTTTGAAACTGTTTCTGCTTTTTAGATCCCACCTGGCTGTCAACAAACCTGGGCATCCTCACTTGCATCGAGTGTTCAGGAATCCATCGTGAGCTTGGAGTACATCAGTCACGGATTCAATCTCTCACTCTTGATGTGCTAAGCACCTCCGAGCTTCTGGTAAACACACAGAAACCTCAAATAGAAGATCTGACTCATTCGCTCTCTCTCCCTCTTTAGCTTTCACACTTACAGACGGTTTCTCTTTAAACATCCTATTGGTCTGTTGTATCATGTGATTCATAGAAATTGGAAGCTGTGTTTGTTTCTCACTTTGATTTGTTGATGCGATGAACTTTATTTAAAATATTCAGCCTGATTTCAATCTGTTGTTGACCTGATGAGCTTTTTCATTGTCTCATTTATCCTTAATGGACCCATAATCCTCGGGGAGTGACTCAGCAGTTACTCAATGATGACTCGTTTTTGCTTTTTTTTCTCCTCATGTTTATATGAACTTTTTACCTCTTACAGTAAAGCTGATATAAATATAACACATGGATTCATGAATATTATTCAGTAGTTGTTGCTGTGAAGAACACTGTATATGTAAGTGCCGTTTTTAGTTGCCTGTGGTGTTTATGACTTGTGCTTTGATTTTGTTAACAGTTGGCAGTCAGCATTGGAAATGCCAGGTTTAATGACGTCATGGAAGTCAACCTACCCAATGATGAAATCAAGCCTCTCCCAAAGAGTGACATGTACATTTCATTGTGCTATTTACATGATTAGCTTTTAAAAGTGGTGAAAAAAATATATTTTGTAACTCAGCTTTGTCTTTGAAAGCATTGTTTTTTTTGTCTTTCTCAGGACAGCAAGGAAAGAATACATTGTAGCAAAGTACGCCGAGCGGCGTTACGTCCTGCCGAAGGAACAACCTGAGCCGTACCGTGTATTCGATACAGTGAGGAGCAAAGACCTCACTTCGCTGCTACAGCTCTATGCAGAGGGAGAGGACCTCTCTAAACCAACGGTCACAAACGATGGACAGGTAAGACCACTCCCTCCATCACAACACAGCCACACCCCCAACACTGCATCCTGAAGCGACACGGTATTCTATGAGCAAAAATAGGGTGTGACATGACATGATCACACTAAACATTTCTTAACGTGTTTGAGCTTTTAAAGTTGTATGTCTGTAATGTAAGACTTCCTGAGGTCATCTCAATCCGGTTGAAGTGTGTAGTCACACATCAGAGATCATGGAGCGGTAAAATGTCATCAGTCCCGCAGCATTCCCTCTCTCTTGTAATTCTGTATTTCCTCTCTTTATTTAATCTTTAAACAGATATTCCTTTTTCTCAGCCCACTCAAGCAGTGCAACACAAAAGTTCAACACACACTTAGTACAAAGTACAGAATTGTAGTACACAACTGGTTGATTTATAAATCTTTCCCAACGTTCTTTCTCTGGACACATGTGATGTGTTCCCATGATATCAGGGCATTTATTATTCTGAGTGGTTAGCAGCCAGTAGCTTCATCGTCATCTTTCCCTGTCTTACAGGACCTGAAGGAGACCGCCCTTCACTTAGCTGTGGGGATGGCAGATAAGACATCTCTGTCTCTTGTGGATTTTCTTGCTCAGAACTGGTGAGAGCATCTGTTAATGTCACAACCCTTATCAGTCCACAGTAACATGTCTATCAGCTCACCTGTTTGTGTGTGTGTTCAGTGGCTGCCTGGAGAAGAAGACAGCAGAAGGAAACACAGCTCTACATTACTGTGCACTTTACAACAAATCAGAATGCTTGAAACTGTTGCTCAAAGCAAAGGCTGGTTTACACACAGGTAAACAACAATCACACAGGTTCATGAAAGTTTTGAGTGGTTGGATAGATGAATGGATCTTTTGCTCACATTAATGAACAAACAATCTTGACTGAATGACATTTACACCTGCACCCTTGGTAAACCTGTTGCATTAACATTTATTTATTCTTTTTTTTTTTCTGACTCTTCTTTTTTTTTTGAACTCTCCGGTAGTAAACTCAGCAGGTGAGACTGCTCTCAACATCGCCAAGAGACTGCAGCACACACAATGTATTGAGCTGGTGGGTAATACCTCCTTCTCAAAGCTTTATTGACTTTGGCAGAAGTGTTTGTTTGCATGTATACCTGTCTGTGAGCATGTATTTGTGCAGAGATTATATCTTTGTTGACTTACGTTTTCCTGTTTAATATCCTGCAGTCTCGTATGTCAATGTTTTCATATGGAACTTCCGCTGCTTTTTGCATATAAGAGTTTCATTATCATAGCATAAAGCAAACTGTTCTGTTGTATACATATGTGTAAATAATCTCTGTTCTCATTAATTAAACATTTGTGTGAAATATCACTGGTCAAAATCGAGCCACAGTGGAATTTCTAACACTTTTTATGCATGTGCATTTGTGTTTTAGCTCGAGTTGGCCCACAGTGGGAAGTTTAACTCTCAGATCCATGTTGAATACACGTGGGAAACGCCACAGGACATGTATGACAGTGAAGATGATCTGGACGATAGGGTCTGTAAAAACATATGCATATTTTCATTACGAGTCAGCATTACATTATTGATCATTCATTTAAAACATTAAAATGTAAATGTACAGACATGCAAATCTTTTTGATATACTTTTAAGCATCAACATGAACAACTCTTTTCTTAGGCGAGTCCTCATCCTAAGGGATCTCGGTCTCCGGCTCCCACTGCTGGCAGCAATGGGCACGTCTCCTCTGCCTGGAGCTTTGCTAAAAGCAAGCCTGCTGGGACATATGAGAACATTGACTTCCTCTATCGTAACCCTCCAAACAACAGCGCACCCACTGAGGGCACCATGCCACCTCCTTTACCCGCTAAAGCAATACAGAGAGGTAAGATACGGTGTTATTTTCAAGTGCAGTTAGTTCACACCATAAAGTGAGACTGTATACAACTTTGTTAGGAAATGTGACATAACTCACAGTTTAATAAAGTTACAGGCCAGTTTTAATTATACCCCAAAGCCAATTTATATTCTTATTTGTATTAAAGGAGTAGTTCACTTCAAAGTAAGCCCCCATTAACTTCCCATAGTGGAAAGAAAAATTACTATGGAAAGTCAATGGGGGCTTATTTTGAAGTGAACTACTCCTGTAAATTAGTCAAATTTTAAATTCATATGTAAATATCCATCAGGTTTATTCCAGATAAACTGCAGCATCGTCAAAGATCGTTTGTGTTCCAACAGGTTGTTCAGACCCTCAGATCTCGGTTTCCATTCCAGAGACTCACGCTCCCTACCGCCAGCGCTCCCACCCCACGGGTTGCTTGCAGAGAACCAGCGTATCCCCCGTGACCGAGTCACCGGTTCAAACACATACACGATCTCTGAGCACCGGAGTATCCAAAGCACAGAGACATACTGTGTCCTGGGACGGACAAAACTCTTCAGGGACAGAGGTCAAAAATCCCTCCACCTCTCCACAGAGTCAGAGAGGGCCTGTTAGGTGAGGACAAGTTATTTTGAAGCTCAGAAACACCCCGAAGCATGAATGTATCATGAAAAAAAAAAGTTTTATATAAATCAATTTATATCATGAGCAAAAATGTCCAACATTGAAAGTATTGGGATATTGCCGCCATCTAGTGGTTACTAAAAGAAATTGCAATGTATATAAAAATATCCATTAATCAGTTTTATCATAACATTACTTTTTTTTTTATTATGAACGTTGAATTAGAGTAACATCTTTTTTATTTTATTATTATTATGAACCCTAAATTAGAGTTACATCTTTTATAATTTGATATATTTATAAATGTTTCTGGGGATGCGTGGATCACATGGGACGCAATGTCTTTACAGCTTTAGTATTTCGATTCATCATTGTCCAAAACATCTGTGTGAATCTGCAGTTCAGAGAAGACGACCTCATATCGGCGCACAAGCAGTGGGAGCCAGGGCAAAGGTTCAGTAGCGGGATGTGCAGGCAGTCAGGAGGACCTGTACTGCAGTCCAGTGGGCGGAGCCATCAACCCTGCACCAGCTGCCGCTAAAGCTAACTCCAATGCTGTTGTGCCAATCATACTGCCCCCACCCCGCTCACGGAAAAACGCCATGGTAACATGCCATGCATCTTTTAAAATAGTTTACATATACGGTGGGCTGAATGATCATTTCAACATTAAGCAAGCTTGAGTACATGCTGTCATTAAAGCAAGATGAGGAAATATAAAAAATACTAAGAATTTATTATTTACATTCATTTTTGCACATTCATGTATGTATGTATGTGTGTGTGATGTCAGATCTCTTTTAAGCAGAGACCCAGGAAGGTCAGAGCATTGGTGGACTGCAGAGCGGTCGGTCCGGATCAGCTAGCTTTCTTTAAGAATGAGGTCATCATAGTGACCGCTTCCGATGACCCACACTGGTGGGTAAGTACGCATACTTGCTCTTACATGCATACTGATACATCTTTTGATTGGCTGGTGTCATTTTGTGAATAATTAGCTCTCTTTTTTACAACAAGTAATTCAGAAATCAATTGCTTTCGCAGGTCGGCCATATAGAGGGAGAAATCTCCAGAAGCGGCTCCTTTCCGGTCAACTATGTACATAAATTAGTAGAATGAATCTCATTGGATACTTTACACCATGTGCACCAAGTCTAGGCTGTTCCTTTTAAGTTTTAGAGCCTCTAGACATGGAAGCAGTGGACTGTATCGGCAATGCACTTGCAATGGAGCCTTTTGGATCCTGTAAGCTGATCCATTGGTCCGTGTCAGAGCTGTTCATAATGTATTTTAGCTCTATTTATTTAGATTGCATGAATAGCAGGTACATTGTATGTAGCACGTGAATATGCAGAACCAGAATAAAAGTCATCCAGCTTCAGTTACATTTCCAAGGATAAATGAATGCCAACGTTCGCTGTCTTTGATCTTCAATCAAATGACCGCATTTATAGTCATTGATATTTTAGTTGAAGGATTTAGGCTGGATCTAAAAATTAGATAAACTTAAGAACATCTGGCGCCCTTTCACTCTGTCCCCCAGACAGAAAGGCACTAGACTCATTTACCTTAGCTCTTCCTGTGGTTGGTTCGATAGCTTGGTGGAGTCGTGCTCTATGGTTATTATTTTATTCTGTCTGGCATTATGACATCCAATCAATGCGCTTCTTTTGGCCAGACATCAGACAGAGAGTTGAAGGATGAGAAATGTATTTCGTTTCATCTGTCTCTGCACCGGCGTCTCTGGTTGCGTTCAGTTCCCGGACATCGTGGCCTATACTGACATTCATACCGAAACGCATCTGTAAGATCGGAATGTCAAATAATTGAGAAAAACTATTCAATAAGTTTTGATTGTTGTGCAGACTTTTCCAAAATAGTCTAGAAGATATCAAACATCAACCAAATGCTTGGATTGTATTTTATTGTGTTTGTTCTGCAGAAACACAACCTTTTAAACATAAATATTAGGTGCACTGTTTAGAGTGCTCATATTCTGTGCTGTTGTGTTAAAATCAGACTTCATTTTATGAAAAAGATTTCTGTGTCCCACTGTTACAGTCTGTCTGTACATTCTTTACCGTCTGTATAGTGTCTATTGTATATTTAACGGGGTCTCCCTCTACACAGAGGTGCTCTTGTGATGCATTTGGCACGTGTCTGAAATCAACAGACTCCATATAAATGTTTGATAAGCTGAGCACGTAACAGATGTTTTTTCCCTTCTGCCATCTCATTGACTTCTGTGAAGCGTTTTTTTCAGGGGGCAGAGATAAAAGTATGTACTGTTGGCAGCAGAGTTCCAATCGGTTCAGCTGACTTTGTGTTTTAGGAAAGCAAGAGGCGGAAGGTAATGCTGCCTGTAAATGATGCTTGTTGGACTCAATTGTTTTGTACGTGTTTCCCTGTAACTGCATATATTATTGATGAGAAACGATGTCATGACTGTTCGCCAAGCTACTTTTAATACATTTTAAGAATGGAAAATAAAAATGTGCAAAAATGATCAAGTTCTTTTTTAAAGGAGATCTTTTTGGGTTTATTAGCCCTTTACAAATCACATATGCATACAAACTCACTCCACTGTAATATCTTTGCACAAATCCTGGATAAAGGCAGTACCATCTTTTGCGGAAGGATTATGTGCACACAAACATCTATGAAACTATATAAATTCATGCCCATTCCTCTCGGGATTGGTCTAATGGAGGATTGCCAGCACTGAGCCGATGCTTTGCCTGCACTCAACCTCTTTAAGGATTGAGGATCGTTATTTCTTAGCGTCTGACTGAGCTGTTGCATTATTGACAGGTGTACGTCACTGAGGTCAGATCAGACCGATGCTGAAAGTTTCAGGTTCAACACGAGTGCTGAAGCAGATGTTCACACTAATGATCCCCAACGTAAGATGGCTTTTATCTAATTAATTCTACCTCTTTAAAGAGCATTAAGTGAATTCTCTGTATTACTGGAACTTAATGATAACATGACTGAAACTTTGGATGCATGTTAGAAGTTCTTTACCGTGTTGTGCTTAAACACGCTTTGTTATTTAAAACCTGTATGAGTTTTTTTTTCTTCTGCAGAACTCAAGATAAGATACTTTGAAGAATGTTAATGCACCAACAATGGACACAAAATCACAAAATATATTTTGTGTTCCCCAAGAGTCATATACATGTTTTAAATGACATGAGGGTGAATAAATGATTCATTCATTTTTGGGTGAACTATCCCTTTAAGAAGCTTATAAAGTCCAAAAGGAAATCTGGTAAACACTACACACGCTTGTCTGTGTAAATTGATTGAAGTTTTGGTCTCTAAATATTCACTTGGCATGTGTTTAAGTAAAATTTTATAGTTTTACTTTACCAGAAGTGTAAAGTAATGCTTGCAATGGCAGAAAACAAAGCTAAATTCATCTGTTCCAAAACCGTTTCACTGACTTTGTGCTCTGTACTGAGACAAATATCTCTTTCCCTTTGAAATCAAATTAGTTTGAGTTGCATTGTAGGACTATATGTGAGATGCTTATCTTTATATTCCTGAAACTTTGAATCATTGCTGATGTTTAAGGAAATACTCTCACATAATTGCTTCGCTCATTGGTTTGATTATTATAAACATAGTGCTCATCTTACTTGTGTACGTGCACAGAAAAGCAGAGCTCAGAGGTGCACATTTGTTTCAATCAATCACCTTTCAATGCATTCACTTTACAAAAAATTAAATTTAAATTTAAATCCCTCTTTACTTCTGGCACAAAAGCTGAATCACTCTCATTAGACGGCATCTGAGACCATAAGCTTTGGGTTTTGTGCTTGAGAATATCCAGAAAAAGCTTTTCATTCACAGAAAAGAAATTCAGAATCGGGTTGTTCTGCCATATCTTTTGCCTTTATAGGTTGATAACATGTTATGCTTTAATATCATAATATTCTAGGCGTTACGTTATGTTAGCCACAACATAAGTGCATTTGTAATAATCTTTGTGTGTATTGTTTTTACAATGACATCGAATGGATGTTCTTTTGCTCTCAAGAGCCTTAATCCGGGTGTTGCATGTCCTTGCATGAAATATAAATAGATGCTGTATTAAAATACAGTAAAGTACAGTCCAGGAATTGAGGAGGAAAGCTGAGTGTTAACTCCATCGAAGCTTTCAGTCTCTTATATCATAAAGCTAATTTTCTACATAATTTGCCGTCTCATATCTGTATAAACCCAATAAATGTTTGACCTTTGCATATATATAAATATCTACGTGCAGTGAGGTGGGATGACATTAGCAGTATGAGTTTCCTCTAATGCTGAGCCCTGTCAGAATGCCAGATGGCCCGGGCAAAGACATTAGGGGGTTGGTACTGATTTCAGCAGTATTTGTTCCAAGCTGTGCTAGATCAACCGTTCCTCCGGTCCTGTTGACCTATCAGATTCTCAAATTCTGCTGAGGTATTGACTGTTTAATAAAGACAGCCATTGAAAGTTTTCTTCTCGTACACATTAGATCAGCATTGTTCACAGACCAATGACCTCATTCAGTAGGTTTTCGAAAATGGTTTTAATGCTCAATGATCAATGATTGAATTTATAATTAATATATTACTTCAGCATATGGAATTGTT
Organism: Triplophysa dalaica; assembly: GCF_015846415.1. Classification (NCBI taxonomy): domain Eukaryota; kingdom Metazoa; phylum Chordata; class Actinopteri; order Cypriniformes; family Nemacheilidae; genus Triplophysa; species Triplophysa dalaica. The sequence goes on along the minus strand of NC_079556.1, from coordinate 8,570,669 downwards.
TTCTTTTTTATCTATAACAATTAATGTTGCATATAGACCTACACAGTTGAACGTTTGCCTTTTTGGGGTGCTTCTTGTTCTTAAAAATATCCTCCGTTTTGAACGAATGGGTTAAATGATTCACTGACTCTGTAAAAAAAATGCAACCACCTACTGGCCGGTTTAGTTTAAAAAGCAAGCCAAACATTTTCCTTTATAAACATTTCTGTATTAATGAGATTTGTTGCACATTAGAAAAACGTTCTAGTGTACTTTAGTATTTATAACAGTAAACTTTGCAAAAATTTCCAGACACTTTAGGTTTTTTGAGTCTTTCTATAGCCTAAATATTAATCTACAGTATCTGCTACAATTCATGGAATTACTATAGTTTATATTTCAAAATATTGTAGCGTACATTAAATGATTGTGGTAATACTGTAATATTACAGTATTACAAATTAATACAGCTTACTATAGTAAATACAAAATAGTTTCATCTACATCTGTGTATTTAGAAAATTTGGCTTTATTAGTAGATTTTCGAATGATGAACATGGAAGAGCATCGTGATAATAATTGGTATTGTGATACTTTAGCTAGTATATATCGTAAGATGTGCTCATGGTAACCCTAATAACAATGCATTATAACTGTTGAGTAATAAAATAACATTCAGAAAATGTTTTTGGAACGGTTGCTCTATGAAACGTTTAATTTAGAGTCATTACAGAATATCTTTTTTAGGATAAAAACATGTTTTATCTTTAATAAGTTTGCAAAGCAAATTAAATACATAAATTAAACATGTGATACATTCTTGTATTGTTCAGAAGTGTTTAAAAGAATGAAAAGGCTTAATAGAATACATATAAGCTTAAAATAACTTTGTCCCCCAGAAAAGCATCACTAAAAAGATGCTAAAATAAAAATGCTTAAGTGTTATAATAAATGCTTAAAAGTTATTTAACAACTGAGTGAACAATTAAATGAATATGTTGTTGGAAATTCACATCTAATTTAAACTTAAGGATTTACAGAATCAAGATGAAACCCTATAGAATAATGTCATCCTTCTTAATAGAAGCATTAACAATTTTCAAATTTATTAACATTTATTTAAAATCCTTTGAACAACTCGAACTAACAATGAGCAAGATATTTTACAACATTTATTATCATTGAGCTTTAACTAATGTTAACAAATAGGCTCCAACTTTTGATGCGAAATGTTTATTAAATGTTAAAATTAACATTTTATATAATATAAAAAAGCTGTACAAGGGTTGTTCTCTGGTAGTTCATGTTGACTAATGTTAACAAATGCCTCCTTTCTTTTAAGTGTTGCTATATAAACATGACGTTACATTCAGTCTGTGAGTGGGACCAGAGAGTTCTTTGGGAACGCTTTTGTTTACATTTCTCATAGCAAAACTCATAAAAGGTGCAGTGCAAAAATCAGCGCATGAATAAGCTGAGGTGAACTGTATGGTTTAACCACACACAATGACTATACACACAGTTTGTACAGAGAACAAGATAAGGCATGAATATTGATGAGTCAACTCACACAGAGACATATCATATAGATAAAGCATACAAATGCCAATGAGAAACAAATTTCAGTTTGTCTTGCAAAATTGATGGACTTCTACACATAAACACCCTTACAATGTCGTTACCATGGTGACAATACCACTGGCGTTACAATAAAACATATTATTCATAGAACCACTGTCATCCAAAATAAAATAAAAAAATTTAGAAAGCCTCCTACACAGTTTAAATGAAATTACATATTATTTTTATATAGTTTTTAAATAATTGTAGCTATTACGGCAGAAACTCTGATAACCCTGGTAATATCTTGATGTTATTTGAAGTGTTTTTGATGGTACAGTATATTTACAACACATAGTTTGGTCTAATTTAGCTCAAGAACACTGAAGGTTCACATTTCTCCTCGCTTTAAAGAAGCCAATCGTGTGTCCTAGTTTACAGCTGCCTATATAAATCCCTGCAAAATAAAAACACCCATTAAAACATCAGGATACTCTTTCAATAAAGTGTAAGTAGCCCTTGAAATAAGAATCAGCCGCTCTGTTGTTGCTCTATGTGCTGACGTAAAAGAATGAAGGACGGTGATCTAAGGGCATCCTGCCCCCACAGATGACGTAAAGCCACACACGCAATGGGTGTCACGCAGAGAAAACAAAGCACCATGCAGGTAGTAGCGAATAAAGATAGAAATAAATTGCAAACAGACCCTTGTTAAATAATCTATTTTAATAAGACATTCAATATTTATGTCATCATATCCTTCCGATCAATTCCACTAGTTAAACGTTACATTATAGTAAATAGGTGCTTTCAGTCCTACAAGACATTCAGATTTTACTAGAACAATCTGAATCTGAATATTGAGCACAGTTTTAACTATTATGCTATTATTAAGTATAGCAAATGCGACACAGCTGTAAAAAATATGGGATTTTAAATAGCAAATTCATTAGAAAATGTTTTTCTAAAACGCAGGGTTGCTTTGTTATGCAATGAGGCAAGATGCCAGGCCACATTCTCACAGTAGATGTACAGCTAGCTTACACAGCAGTACAGCATAAATCTGTGTGCCTTTGGTAAGCGTAACATAGCAAACTACTCACTAAAGATGTGTAACGTACGCTGCAGCATCACTCCATTTCTGACTATATACTGTAGTCCAGAATCTTACAGCCTTTACAGGCCAAGAATAGAAATCCCCTGTGCCTAACTGAAGTCCCCAAACGCTCTGTCGCTCGAATGAGGCTGCGCTGGAGAGCAATTTGCTCAGAGAGGGAAAGAAATGTATGGAAGTAAGGACACGGCTCCCACAGCTTTCAACGAAAAATCCAGAATATGATTTTATCGTTTAACCAGTGATAAAATGTTACTTTGCATAAACGGGTACTTCACCCAAAAATGAAAATTCTGTCATAATTTACTCACCTGCAGGTTGTTTCAAATCTGTATTCATGTATTTGTTTTGATTAATATTTTGAATGTTTGGAAGAATGCTTATAACCAAACAGATCTTGCCCCCCATTGACTCCCATAATAAATTACTTCTTGTTCTGTTGAACACAAAAGAAGAAATTTTGAACAATCTAGGACAGCACAGAGTTCTGGGGCACTTTTGACTACCATTGAATTTTTTCCTGCCTTGGGGAGTCAATGAGGGGCAAATCTGTCTGATTATAACCATTCTTCCAAATATCTTTCTCTGTGTTCATCAAAACAAAGAAATCTATTCAGATTTGTGTTAACTCGAAGGTGAGTCAATCATGACCGAATTTTCATTTTTGGGTGAAGTATCCCTTTAAAGAGAAAGTTCACCCCCAAACTAAATTGTGTGATCAAATACAACTGCTATATTCCTGATCTGCGATGAAAGAAAAAAATATTCCCGGCCACATGAAGTCATATTAATGATACTTTCAGGGTGCTCTTTCTCACGTGGTCACAATTCACCTGCACTATAGGGAATAAAGCAACGTGGATATTTTCTCATTTTGCATTCAAAGATTTTTGTTGGTGAATAATTAATTCAATTTTTAACTTCATAACAAGCATCAAACCTCCTCTCAGTAAACAGCATTCACATACTCAAACACTATTAGAAGGATTTAATAAAAGTAAATCCTACTAGTTTTTTTTCACTGAACATAATGCATTAAATTAATCTGAAAATGTCCTCCACCTGTCATTCATGAGCTGTAGTTTTGGATGATCTGTTAAAATACATTCTGAAAGACATGAAAGTCAGTCTGGGTTGCTAAGCAACAGGGGCACGAAAGAGGCCACAGATGGAATGTTTACGAAGGGAGCGACAGCTCGCTGCTCCTCTCCTCCATCCACACATGCTGGAGAGCAATGACTTTTCTCAAGCCTCATCCTCACGTGCAAGAATCCTATATTCTCTGTGTTCGTTGGGGCTTTAGAAATGAAACATTTTAAATAATCCTGACAGCACAACTGCTCTATTTCAGCACACCTTACTGCAGCAGGAAATTCATGCAAAACCGTTTTGTTTTCGTTCTGTGGACCAAACATAAGAAACTGAACCTGACAGACATTTTAAGGAGCACCCTTCCCACTTCTCATTCACATGTTCTCACACACACAATCAAAACAATCCTCTCTCTTCATACTCTCCCACAAACCCAGAAACGTGGAGCGTTACACATGTGTGGAGCTCTAAACATCAACAAAGTTCACACATACTGCAGTAAATCCTCAAAGTCTCAGGGTCAAGCAGCAAACATAAGGCCTGCAATATCATGATGGGCTGCCTTACATCCTAAATAAAGCACCAAGTTCCCGGTTAAGAAACACACTGATAAAGAAAAAGTTCAGAGCGTTTCCTGACTAACGACAAATAGCCTCAGACATCCTCCTGAGAAGACGTGATGTGACGTGTGACAGCGGTAAAGAACTAAGTGAGCAGCAGCGGTTTCACTATTTGAGTTTGACAGGCCACGGGAGGCACGTTCTCAATCCGAGCATTGAGGAGAACATGATAGTAGGCCTGTGCCTTTTAAACCTCAACCCCTTCTTCAGCCTCTGCCCGTTCTCCGCCACGTACAGTTCTCCTTGCTGGGAGGCGCCGGCGATGCGGGTCACCAACTCGCCGTGTTCGACGGCCTCCTGCTCGGAGCGCACAAACACCTCCCTCAGCTCCTCCAATCGCCGCTCCATCTCCCTGATGACACGCTGCCTCTCCTCCACCTCCAGGAGGCGCTGGCGAGCCGCTTCGAACTCCATACTAGAGCTGGGGGTCACCAGTTTGGAGGAGGGCGCCGTGGCAGATGAGGATGGAGGCTCGAAGCCCTGTCCGGCAGGGACTCTTCGGAAGTCGCCCATGGAGATGGATCTACGCTGAGAAGGCGAGGGTACAAGAAGGTTAGATGAAGACAAAGAAGTACGCACCTCCGATCCAGGAGTTAAAGGGTATTCCTGATGCACGCTGGGTTCTGCATCGCTCGAGTTTTCTTCCTCGTGCTGGTGAGCCTGCATATTTGCGGATGGTTGCTGCTGTAGTTTTGCGTCGAGGTGAGACATGCTCTTGCTGGTCTTCTTGTGATGCCTCCTCCGTCGAGGGAGAGAGAGCTCGAGCAGTGTTTTGCTGCCTATGAGACGCTCCATTCATTAATAAGACACCAGCGCTGTTACCTCAAACTACAGGAGACGCGTCACACTCGATTGGACGAAAGGATGCTGACTTCACCGCAGGAGATTGGATGCTCGCCTCCTGTATTCCTGCCCACTCAGCATCCTTTCACTCTCTCTCTCTCTCCTGTCCTCACAGATATTTACGTCAACACAGGCAATGAAAATAAGACGAAAAGGATGGCTTGTTTCAGCATCTCATTCCATGTTCCCTCCCTTTTGTGTTGCCTGTAGCAACGCAGGCTGGTATCAGGTGGTTTGTAGGAGGATGCTGAGCTGAATTTGCTGCCCTCCTGCTAACACACACACGTCTCTCTCATGTTCTCTTTAAAGTGATCCTATCTTTCTGCTTCGCTCTCTTTCGCTCTCACTCTATCATTCTTTTCATCCCGCGCTGGTGTCGTGAATAGCCAGATATGTTCAATCTCACATACATTCCATGATGTGTTGTTGCCAAGCAACAGATCTTGGCACTCACATAATGGCAGGATATTATGTATTTTATATAATATATAAAAAATGTTTGAACAAAAGAATTCACTCTTATCATAATAATTCACAAAATAAAAAAACACTCTTAAAGACAAATTTTGCAACCCTGACTATGTGTGGCATTTTTTTTAAAAAAAATTCTATTATTTGTGGCCCAGTGTGTGAAAACCCTGCTAAACTTATTTTTTGTGAATTTCTATGACATATCCTACACAATGTGAAGAATATCTGGTGACAATATAACCTCGATATCTCTAATATTGACTGATTAAAACCATGTCAAAGATTGAAATCATAGTGAAATAAGTGGTAGAAATAAAACTTAAATGGTCATTATCTCAGAATTAAAGTGATTGGTCATCAAAAACAAATTCACTTTCTTCTGCTAAACACGATAGAAGATATTTTGAAGAAAGTTGGTAACCAAACAGCCCTGGCCCCCATTCACTTCTTTTGCATGGACAAAAGACCATTGTATGGACAAAAAACCAATGCAAGTGTATGGGTGCCAGTTAACAATATTCTTCATCTTCAATATATCTTCTTGTGTGTTCTGTGGAAGAAAGAAAGTCATACAGGTATTTTTATTTATTTATTTCGAACAAAATAAATATACTACAGGCACACACAGAGTCTATGTTGCAGTGTAACAAAAACAAAACACATAAGACATAAATCACAGGAATCTGCAACAAAACTGAATTGAAATTTATTATCACAGACAATAAAAACGTGCCTGCAGAATAGGCCAGCTGACCCAGTAAAATGAGAGGCAATACGTGATGTTTTTTTCTGGTCACAGAAAAGAATCACTCAGCCATGCTTTACATAACTTTTAAAAGCTCCATACAAGTTTGAAATGACAAGATTTTGAGTACCCACAATTTAAATTCTGCACAAAAATGTACACCTGATACATGGCTCAGACTGAGTTGATACATAAGTGGATGCGAGTGATGTCCATCTCAGACCAACCTCAACCATTACAGTCAATGCTACACGAGAAAAAAGCCCGGTGCTGGGAAGAGACAGGGAACGTTTGTTCAGATCTCAAGAGCACTTGAGGCGACATAGGAATCCCACATTCAAGACCGCCTTAAACCGCAGCACATGAATAATTGAAATATGGAAGGAAGGTTTAATATAAAGAGCAACTAGGTCATCTAGAAAACAGTCTCCAGTTTAAGGATTTTATAAAGTACATTTTGTCAGATTTAGGTGGCACTTCAAAGTGCAGTGTCATATCTACAGTCACTAAAGACAATAAAACATGCCTGCAGAAAAGATCGCATGACCCAATAAAATGAGAGGCAATACCTGATGTATTTTTGTGGTCACAGACGAGAATCACTCAGCCATGCTTTAAATAACTTTTAAAAGCTCCATCCATCTGAGATTATAGCAGTTAGAGGGAGGGGAGCGCTCAATGTTGTGGTTTTAGCTCAAGCATTCCATCAGTAATGTGCAGAGAGGTGCTGCAGATGTTACATCAGTGATTAAATGCAACTGAGAAAAAGAACATTAGAGAGAACATGAGCTCGGCCGCACGTGAGTGTTACGTCTGGACACAGTTAAACTTGGCCTGTTTTATCATAATATATAAAAATGTCTTCACATGTGTATAAAGACCTTAAATAATGAAGAGTTATGTTTTAAAACTTTAGAAGTGAAAGTGAAAAAAGTGAAAGTGACTAATTTGTCAGTTATGGTGACCCATATCCGAGATATACCTCTGCTTTTAACCCATCCAGAAAGTAGTGAACACACGCACAGCAAGTGGTGAACACACATACACCCAGAGCAGCTATCGCTGCAGCGCCCGGGGAGCAAGTAGGGGTTAGGTGCCTTGCTCAAGGACACCTCAGTCGTTACCCGCCTGACCTGAGGATCCAACCGGCAACCTTCTGGTCACGAGTCCAACCCTCTAACCATTAGGCCAAGACTGCCCCCTCATTTAGAATGAGTTATTTCTATCTACATACACCGCAGGTCCCCTACATGGAATTCGGCAAGTTTTTTCTGCAGTAGCCATAAAAGGACAAACTATTCTACGGAGCACGTTTCGTAAATACGTTAGCTCCTTCGGCAAAGAAGAGCAAGCATGGGTTGTTGTGAGCCATTGGTTGCAATTCGCAATCTCACCACTAGATGCTGCTTAAATCTTCACAGTGCTCGATTAAGCTTGGCCTGTTTATAAATCTTTTATTGTTGTTTAAAACTTTTCTAAAGTAGTCAGTTTTTGAGTGATATTAGTTTTCTTTGCTCAAATTTTTATACGTTTTTGTAACGCGAAAATAAAATATGCAGTTCATTGAAAATCCAATAAATGCCCCAAAATGGAATGTGCAAATAAACAGTATATTTACTGTATACATTTAGTCAAAAACGCTGCTAGTGCAAGTCCTATTTACAGTTAGCCTACACAAATGTAAGTATGGAAAAAAATGAGACATCCTTTTCTCAGACACATCTTTCCTCCAGAGTTCAATTCGTCAGTTGTTCACATGTTTGTATATGTGTTTTGGGCAATGGTGAGAATACACCAACTGGATCTGACAGGATTTCATAACTATTATACAAGCTGGTTAAGTCATATGAATTCTTACACTATAAATCATACAAAAACATACAATTATTAGAAAATTATCAATATTGAAAAAGAAGTATTGAAGCCTGTTCCCTAATTCTAACTTCACTGGCGCAAAAGCAAACTGTTCTAAAAAGTATGATTAGTTCGTACAAATTCATTTGAATTAACTCACACAAAATATTTGCCTTAGTTCCTGTGAGATTGTGGAATATAGGAGATGAACTAGATAAACAAAAAATGTTAATAAATAAAATATTGAAAGAGTATACTGGGTTAAAGTCATGAAATCGGGTGAACAGACACATTCTGTATATAAAAGAGCTTTATCATTCACTCACTAAGGATCTGCGGCTTTCAAATAATCCCAGCATGTCATGGCCTAAATTCTGCTGTACAACGCTTTCGAGCAAACTGATTTTTAGGATGTTAATCCAATGAGCAGATTAAAAATATAATGCCCAAAAGACTGGTGAATAACAAGAGGAAGAGACCTGACATGGCACCAGCAAAAATTATAATTCTGTTATAAAATCAATTAATCTATAAAAAATTGAATGCGCCTAAAGCTCTAGAGATTTTTGCATCCGGAACTGCCCAGGAACCAACCACTTGGCAAGGGATAAACCAATTGACAGACAGGTTATTAGATATATCTGCAAAAATTAAGAGAATAACAATTTTTTGTAAATAACTGTACAGATAACACAGCTGAGATGGCTGGACTGAGTAGGTGATCTGTAAATCTGCCATTTAAAACTATATTTTACCACTGTGGCTCTGTGACCGGACAACAACGGACAGAAAGATGAAGCAAGTAAACAGAAAAAGAGTAAAAAGTTTTTCTTTTCTTTTAATAGAAAGGCACCAGGCTGAAGGTTCTTACATCCAGCCCCTTAACCGTAGAACAAAGGGCAATCATTTACACCCCTTTACCACAAACACCCCCACCATCACAGCAGGCAGGAGACACAAACACATTTACACAGTAATACGACTGAATGCTCATACTCACAAATATTTTTTTCTTCAAAGCAGGACAAATAAATCACAACTGATTTTTTTAAGATTACCCAGAAAGAATCCCCAATAGCACATACAGAGAAAAAACTGTTGGAAATAACAATGCACAAATAAAGAGATGTGTAAAAAGAGAACTGCTAGGTTTCAACTTTGAAAGGTTTGGACAATAGACAGACACAATGCATTTGTCATCAAAATTTATAGAATTCACACGCATTATGCTCTATTACAAGTTCAGTCGTCTGGAGCTCAATTTATGTTTCACGATACAAATCTGCATGAGTTAAAGTGGTCGAGTGAAACTCATGTCACTTTTTTGCATAACGTCATGGTTTTAATAAGATAGCACACCCAAAAATGACAAAAAGTAATCATTTACTTTCCTTCAAGTTGTTCCTAACCGGCATGACTTTCTACATCTGGGGACCAACACAAGGGTGAGTAAATGTTTCATTACTGGGTAAACTATCCTTATCATCGTTTTAATAACTAAAGTGCATTGAGAATTCCCTTTTTTCTAGATCAATACATTCACTTATATTTATGCTGGAGCGAAGACATTTTTACAATTCTTTATAATCCTACAGTAAGAATTCTAATGATGGGAAGTGGGAACACAAAGCAATACAGTGAGCACACCTTGAAACTGTGAAGATGTGTTTGATGGATAAAGGGTGCAGAAGCTTGACAAGGCTCCATGAATTTGCACGACATTTGCAAGAAGGGCCTGAGCACAATACAGTCGAGACTTCGCCAATGAACACGGTGAGAACAATAATGATAAAGAACAGGTAAAAATCTACACAATCATTTCCTCCAGCGTTACACTTATACATGTTTGTGCTCAGTGTGCTTTATAAAATAACGTCTCTTTTAGCAAAAACAACAACAACAGAATCAATAACAGGAGACAGATTTTCCAGAAAAATCACCGGTTTACAAGAGCAAAACTTTTCCATGCCACAAGCTTCAAAGGTCATCTCACATTCAATTTTTCGTTCTTTTCTTTGAGAAACGCAAAAGACATTGTCTGAACAGTCTTGACCAGTGTTGACGGGGTCACCAAGCAAAAGTGCTGAGCTTGAAAACAAAAAAGCAACAAGACGGCATTTCACAAATTCATGCAGAAAGCACCTCAGTTCTCCCCTACGCTTGGATGATAGTCACATGCGTACCAGATCATTGTGGAAGATAGATTTAACCTTGACTTATTTACCTGGGTTGAAACATTACACTGGAACATTTCTCCTCTCTATGGAGGATTGAGGTTTTAGGAAGATAACTTTATGGAGGATTAAGACAGAGCTACCAAAAAACAGTACTGCGTTGTCCCATTGAAGAAAATGAATAAATCTTAAGCAAACAACAGACATAAAAAACAAAGAAAACAACAATCCAAAACTCTGAATACAGCAGTGTTGATGTTTAGGGAGTACAGTACCAAGACACAGATGCACTGGCAATATCATCCGTTTAGTAACAGTATCCTTTACCTGATTCTTTAAATTCTCTCCGACACTCAAACACTCAAACACACAACCGTTCTGAAGGGAGTGCAAACCCCCACTGGCCCCGCCCTTACACTTCATCAGCCAATCACGTCCCTCGCCTAACATGCTTGACAGCCCGCATAAGCGCTGATGACAAGGGCAGGTGTAAGAGATTGTCTTTAGTCAATACAACTTCAGTATGGTCCTTTCATCCATCACATCCCTTCCAAAACTGCATTCAGGAGGACGTCATTGTGTTTCCTCCCTCGTTTTCTACAGTGAGGTGGACGGCAGCTTCTTCACCCGTCTCTGTGCCAGGAAGGATGATTCGATGGGTTTCAGCTCCGGGGGAGGCTGGGAACTCTTCAGCGCGGAGTAGGTGGCCGCCATCGCCCCCTGTGACAAAGAAAATGTTTAAAATGGCAAAATGTTGTAAGGTGTTCATCTGCTCCTAGTGTGGTGAGTGTATTTCTACTCTGTAAATCCCAGCTCCTTTTATTTACATGTGTTGCAGATATACTGTAATGAGACATCACCGTCCCAATATTTTTTGGATAAAGGCCCTTGTTGGTGCTGAAATTCACGTTTCAAAACAATTATTTACATGGGAATAAGAAATGTTCCAGTTTCAGAGCTTCGTCGTAGTGATCGTTCCAATGTTACCTTGACAAGCTTGGCATCTTGGTGTTGTAGCTGACTGTTGGGAAGTTTATCTCTCTGAACAATCCAGGGATGCTTGAGAACCTGCTTGGCTGTGAGCCGCTGGTGTGGGTCCACATGGAGCATCTTAGAGACCAAATCCTACAGAAAAAAGCATCTGTGTAAGAAAGAACACTACTGAGATTAATTTGATTGGTTTTTGTGGGTGGGGGCGGGGTCAAAGCATACTTTGGCTGCATCAGACACAGCATCCCAGTTGCCTCCCGTCAGCGTAAAGCGGCCACTCCCTATCCGACTCAAGATCTCTTCTGGAGTATCCTCTGGTCCATTGGCAAAAGGAGTAAATCTGTGAGAGATGTATAATTTTTGTTTGAAATTGGAATAACTATTAAAAAAAAATATTAAAGTCAGGAGAAAATGTGTGTGTTGGTTTTCTTACCCGGCAAGCATAGTGTACAGTAATACTCCAAGACTCCAAATGTCACAGCCCTCATCATAGCCTTGTCTCTTCAGTACCTGTGACAAAACAATTATTATTGAGAAAAATCCTAAAATCTTCATATTTACTTTTGTTAACATTCATTCCTTTTAAAAACTGTGCTCTTTAAATCCCCATTTCCCTTAATATGACTCTGGCGATTTAACATCTTTATTTGCCTACACAGATATGCACAGTCTGTTGTGAAACACGCTCACCTCGGGTGCTACGAAGTTGGCAGTGTAGCAGGGCGTCATGAGGAGGCCGTTGTCTGCCCGGAGCTGCTTGGCGAAGCCAAAATCACAGATGCGCAGAGATTCAGGATTTCCAGACTCATCGACGTACAGAATATTGCTGGGCTTCAGATCCCTGTGCACGACCTGCAGGAAATCCAGACGTCATACTCTCAAATCAGGGTAAGATTTCAGAGCAGAGGCGTTGATATAAAGCACGCCATAGAAAAAGCGACAGCAGAGTTGAAATGTGTTTCTATTGTGGTTATTTTAGGGAAGAGGTCAATATAAAACAAGCATTAAATCACATTAAGTGTTGAAAATACAGGGCGGAGACAAGTTCAAAGAGGAGGGGACTGCAAGGCTTAGTCACACGCTGTGAGTCATAGTGGTGCATTGTGTGTGAGAGACAAGATTTCCCTTTCCATAGTAAAAGTGTGTTAGCTCACTCCTTGTGCATGTAGGTATTCCACGGTCTTTGTGATGGTGTGCAGGACGGCGCTGGCCTCTCTCTCTGAGAAGAACTTCTGCTTGAGGATTCGGTCCAGCAGCTCTCCTCCTCTCATCAGCTCTGTGACCAGGTACACCTGCTTTCCATTATCATACACCTGCAATACAGCACACCACACTGAAAAACCTGTATCGGTATATGAATCTGTTTTTATTGCAGTTACCTATTGTAAGCAGCAATGCATACCGTATCCTTTAGGTTGGTATCGAGTTTATTATGAGTGGTCACATTTTATATACGCTGAATAATATTGTGGTCAGTTAGTTCATAAAACGCTAAAGGTCTTTCTGATTCTTGTTAAGTGTTTGTACTTACATCTTTGAGAGTGATAATGTTGGGGTGTTGGCCGTATCTTAGCAGGATCTCAATCTCTTCAGATGGGTCAGTGCTTGTTTTCTCGATTACCTGTCAATTTATAAGTGATGCGTCAGTTACCTGAAGATCACACCAAACAGCTTTAAGTAAACACACACAGTCATGATAAACAGCAATCACAAAAACTAAAGCTCGGCTCAGAACTTAAAAGAAACCTTGGGTATAGAGAGATGTATGGCTTTATAATATATTAAAAATGGGATTGACTTTATAAATGTGGATTAAAAAACAGTGTCACTGTCACAGTATGCATAAACTTAAAAAAAATAGTTTGCGTCAGAATCCGTGACATCAAATGGTTGCAACCTAAACCTGTTTTTTTTCGCTACAGCGAAGCACAGACGTTTTCCATAGGCTATATAACAGGAAAATATGAGATGTCAAAAATAAGATCAAATATATAAAAACACCGGGACAGTAGGTGGCGGTGTGTCTTCTTGACACAAGCCAGCCTGCCCGCCATAAAAAAATAATGCGTTCAGTATCAGGGGCCGTTTAGACAAGACAAGAAAAAGTTCAAAATATGTATGCATCTTGGCCATTCGTTTAGATGGAAACAGAGTTTTGGGGGACTGAAATGCAAACTTTTGAAGACAGGTCTTAAAGTGCAACTTTTTGAAAACGCCGCCTTTTCCGTTTCCATGTAAAACGGAACTTTCTGATGACGACGATGTCACGCGCATGCATTTACGGACGCGCGAGTACAGCCAAAACAATATGGCGGCTTCCCGTACTGTAAGCTCTCGCTGCTCAAATATGTATTAACATATCCCCGGAAAAAACATTCGCCTGACTCTAAAGACACGTATACATCGACCAACGGTATTAAAAAGCACTCTTGCCTTATAACTGTGCATGTGTATGTGCCGAGGCGCGTCCTGTTTCTTTACACAACAACAGCGCCATCCATTGGCCTGGCGTGCATACTACAGCGTTTTTATCCGTTTCCTGGATCCGTGTAAATGCAGACAGTTTTGATAACTCTGTCATGTGTACGTGAAACTTTCAAAAACACAAAGGAAAAACTTTTCTGTTTTTCATTGTGTAAACGTGGCCTCAGTTAGTGTCTGTTCAAGGTAAACGTGCATTAAATCATTGCTTTAAACTACCGCCTTTAAGATGTTTAAGACCATTTAAGATATCAGCATCCGCCATAATCATATGCTTTAAATATGCTCTACATTTGGCTCTCACACCACAGGGTACATGTGCGGTTTATTTGTTCATTAAGGGTAATTCAATCTAACGCGAGGGAAAATAAAAAGCAAATATTGTAGGGTGACAATGTGAGACATTTTCCGCATACACGTCCTGGCCAGGATTCCGGGTGAATCCTCTGGGGGTCGCTTTTGTCCTCCGCTCATGTCACAGAGGTTTTTATTTCAGGTTTTATTTCAGAAAACCTGTTATATAACCTGTTACATAATTATAATCTGTTATAGTTCAAGGTAAGAATGAAACTACGATGTTTATATGTTAATGTTAATTTTATAAAGTTTTTCTTTTTACTGAATTGTGAGAACCTCAATGAGGTATCCTTTGGATAAATGCGAGAAGATGCACCCGAAATCTTGGCCAGGACGTGTCTAGGAAAAAAAACGCACAAAAATAATGCAAATGATTGCCTCCGGTGTATCACTTTTGACAAATACTGTATATGGACAAATCCAATTGACTATAAGGTGTAATGATAAAATATATTCCCCAACATACTAATCTAGCTACTAAGACAATTATTTTCGAGAACATTAAGTAGTAAGACATGCAATATCATGGCCTCCAACCTTCACTGCATACTCCGTGTTGGTAGCCTTGTGTATGCAGCGTTTGCAGATAGAGAAAGATCCCATGCCGATGTCCTCTTTCAGCACGTAACCGTCACTGAACAGGATGTTCTTACCATGAAGCTGCTGCTTGGAGACAGGTGCACAACAGACAATTGAGAATCAAACACGCACATACAAACAGCAGCACCCACATTAAAATATCAAACATGTGCAAAATAACTGAGGATTCAGCATTTGAATAGGCTAGTGGACACACACTAATACAAGGACATTAGGAAGCGTTGATTACTGAATAAAAGAGAGGGATGATATAACTATAATGATTTATTACATTAATAGGAACTGACACATGCAACATAAGAAATACAATATGAATTGTTGAGCTATGGTGATTTTTTAAATGATGTTTGTTTAATCCTGTGTCAAAATAATATTTGCTCCTTTTTTATTTCAGGCTTTAATTTGAGGTTTTTTATCGTTTCATTATTTTTATTTGTAGCTTATTTCTAAAAATGTGGTTTATTTTTTTGGTAGCAGACCTATTACACTTAATTAAATAATAATTAATATTTAGGAAATAAATTGGATGCTTGAATGACAATTTTATTTTTACAAATTGAGTTCAAAATATTGTGATACTTTCATAAAAACCATTGTCATCACATCACCAATTTTACTGCATTTATGGCATTACTTACATAAATCAAGTACTGCTGATATATAGAAACACTGCCATCTTGTGGTCTGACTATTTATCTTCATTTTGGTAGTTAAAAAAATAAACATTTAGTCTTTAATTTCATGTTATGACATATGTTTTAAAGGAAGCATCCCCTTCCTTTAAAGCTGCAATACTTTCTTCAATGTACATTTTTTACTAAACCGTCATGAAAAACAATGTCTGCACATGTTTACCAATTACGGGAAATACCAATGAAAGTCCTTTCTGGGGTCAATACAACAAAAAGAAACCATCAAAACGAAAAAGCTTATATAGGAAAGCCCGTATTAATTATAGCAAAGGAAACAAACTGTAGTTTTAATGATGGTTTCCTACATGACAGATGACTGACCTGTACCACAGGGTGTGGAGGGGGCTTTGTATTCTCCTGTTTACTATCCTCCTCCAGCATTGCCGTATCAACAAAGCTGAAGCCTCGGAAAAGCTGATGGGCACCTGCACTGGGGGGAACACCTGGAGAATCTGGGAGGAAACATGCAGAAGACAAACCATGAACAACACTTCTTTTCTATATTAGCCTCTGCTGTAATATGAAATTCCCCAAACATATAACAGTGAACAAAGTCTGAAATATGAAAATACAGCGATCAGATCAACCTTACCAATACAGACCACAAAACTATTAAAATATGAAATTATTTGTTTTAATGGACACTTCGTTTTAATATAAACATTGTTATGTATAAAAAACTTTTTCACTAAAAGAAAATGAAAAATGGTAAGTGATGTGTCAGAGCTCTGAGTAATGTACCTTTAGGGGTACGAGACGTGAACTCTGAGTCAAAGTAGAAGGTGTCGTCGGGTCTGGCTACAGCTGGCCTGAATGGAGGTTTTATCTCTCTCCTGAAGAGTTTCTAAAAATAATCAGAAAATGCTTCACTCAGATCTTAGTGGTGGAGGATGAGACTAAGTATTCCTTCGGATCAGCAGAAAAGTTCTTACATTCCAATCAATGGTCACGTAGAATGAATGCCGTTTGATCTCTTCAGCTCCATCTGGCCCAGATGCTGGTAAAACGTCAGGGTTAGAGTACAAAACAATTGATCAAAACAGTTTGCATTTCATTGCCATGTCAGCAACTTCATCACAAATACAAAGTAATATAGAAAATGACATCATGTAAAGAAAGAATTGTATACCAAGTCTGTTGATGGGGTTCCTCTTGAAGAGGGCTCTTAGTAAGCTTTGTGCTTCAGCACTAAGAAACTGTGGCATACCCAACCTCGCCCTGAAAAACAAACCCAACCATGATCCGCCATTAAAAACTAAAAAATCATTACAAACCTGTAGGCAAGGTCACTACTCAATAGGCAAATATTTTACTTGTCTGCTGATTTAAAATTATTTTTCTGTTCAGCAAAGTAATAGAAATGAAGTGTCTGCAATCCCAGTTTTAATATTAAACATATCTACTAGTAATGTGGCAGGGTATAAAAACTCAGTGAATCCTCACTTTAGGATGAGATTCATCGTTTCCTTTCTGTCTTTTCCCTGGAACGGCAGTGATCCTGTAAGCATCTCGAACTACACAAAAGACAAGCACATAAAACATACTTTTAAACAGAAAATATGACAAACCACGGCTCAACAATAAAGCTGTGAATACGTTTCATTTGTTGAGCATGTCAAGAAAACAAGATTTTTAGTATGTAGTGAACAGTGACACAATACACATTTGTAATGTTTTAAACCACACTGCACTATGATTTAACACAGGTGCATTTATATACATTATGGAGTTATAGTGAATAAATAAAAAAGGAGATAAGGTTAAAAGAAAATAGATAAAAGAAATGTCATAAAAGGTCTCCATTAGAAATTGCCTGAAATGTTCTAAACAATGACAGCACCCACTAAGACCAGAATGTCTATCTCCATTTTAAAACATTTAGTTTTAGATATTACTTAACCTAAAATATGGAAAAGGGGGTTTTAACCAAAATGGTTTGATCAGGTGATTGAATATAATTATTAAGTCTTTCAAAAAGTGAGATTACATTATTCAAGGTCAGTACATCTTAACGTACCATCAGTACCCCGTATGACCACCAGTCAGCGCTGTGGGTGTGTCCCTGTCGGTTGACAACCTCTGGAGCCATGTACTCTACCGTCCCACAGAAAGAGTAAGCCTTCTTCTCATGGTCGATAGCCTCCTTACAAAGTCCAAAATCTGTGGAAAATCTGCATTCTTCAACTCAATGTCAGTTGTACATCAATGAATTATATTAATTTAATATGTATTTAATATGTATTTAATTATATATATTAATATGACCCAAGTGCAGTATTTCACAGAGAGATCTTCCATTGTTTTTGTATGCGAAACAATTATACCAATGCAATAAATTGATCAGAGTACAGATAAAAGACAGATACGGAGGAAGTGATACTATGTTTAAATCGTACCTGTGAGTTTGATATGTCCCTCTTCGTCCAGAAGGATACTATAATATGAAATATTAGTGAATGCCTGTGACATTTCTTTAAGTAAAAACATTGTATTAACGTGAGTGTGATGTGAGTAAAATGTAAGTACTTCTCAGGTTTAAGGTCTCTGTAAATGATGCCCAGCCCGTGTAAGTGATCCAGACCCAGTGCCAGCTCAGCCAGATAAAACTTCACATCTTCTTCTGTAAACATCACCTGAACAGATACAGAGGAAGAGACAAAGTCAATAGGCTACATGTAGTTGTGGAAATGTGTAGTAAACTGTGTTGTGCATTTTAAATCTACCTCTTTTGACAGCCTGGTGAAAAGATCACCTCCTCTGAGAAAGTCCAGAATCAGATAGAGTTTACCTTCCGTTTGAAATGCTAAACAATCACAAACACAACACATAGTATTATTTTGGAACACAATCATTTAATGACTAAAAAAACCTGCATTATTGTTGACAAACATTTTTTGTCATGTGACATACAAAAATGGGGAAGTACAGTAGCATGCAAAACATATTAGTAATATTTTATTAAAGCATTACATTAGCTCACCATAATGGAGTTTGACAACAAAGGGATGGTTGACGTCTGCCAAAATGTCTCTCTCCATTTTAGTCCTCACACGGTCCCTCACTGTGACATACAAAGTTGATAGGTTTAGAAGTAAATAACATACAAACATGAAAATCCTCTTCGCATAACAGACACTAAACTTATAACACACCACACTAGGGTTTATTTAAAAGCTAAAAACGCATAAAAATAAACTCTGCAAATCCACTGCATTTATTATGATTTATAGCATTTGCACGGAGGAAGTGATGTCATCAGCTGTCATTAGAACCAACTCTAATCTCTGAATCCTTTTAAAAGGAGAGGGAAGCAGAGATTTTTGTGTACAGACACCTGAGCACACAGTGTGTGTAAACATGGTGGGATTTTCCTGTCATTGGGGTGCACACTTGATAACACAGGATGTGTGTTTGCCCGCAGAAGAGTTGACGTTAACCTGAAGCAACCTCACCCACACCGGCATGAGTTTACAATTGTATCTGCAGAAATGTGCAAAACTGCTTTATTTAACGTGACACTGCTCTTGATATACAGCAAATTGTGTTTGAAGAGTTTTTATTTTATTTTTAATGTATAATTTAGCAAGTATACAGACTTGGTGTGATCAATGTAATTCTCTAGGGTGAGAATCTCTTAGGAGTTATTTTACAGATTATAAAAGTGATAATAAGTAGACAAACAACCCAGGAAACAACAGTGCAGAGTGAAACTAGCTGTTGTTGTTTCGAAGTAATGTTTATATTATGAAAGGAAGCGCGTGTGGTTTGTGGTGTGCGTGTGTGCATGTATACACAAACGCTGTACCTTTAAGTGTGGCCTTTTTTAAGACCTTCATGGCATAGAGCTGGTTATTATCAGGCGGCGTTATCTTCCGAACCAAGAACACCTGTGCACAACACAAGCAGTTTCACAATGAAATCAAAGCGTTTGCAAAAAGCTACTCACTCATAGTTTAAGGGCCAGTTTTGCAGAAAAAAGCTGGGGTGGGTCGAAACTCTGAAATAAAAATTTGCCCACATTTTCTTAAACGAGATACAATTTGAATCAGATCAGCATGCCCACAAGGTGTAAATGTAAGAAATTGAGTACACATTTCTAATGGTAGCTTTTTAAACGATGATATTAATAGCATCTAACAGTGTTGGAAATCCCCATATGTTGCATATGCAAAAACATGTTCGTACAAATAAATGAAATGCGTTATAAAAAATATACTTACAACAGTTATATAACTTGGAATTTCTATTCTTCTGCTACACCCTGTTTGCTTAACCCCTTCAAATTCACGAAATTAACATAATTTAAAAGGCATTCTCAATTCTCTTTTGAATGGCACACAAACCTTGACAAAAGCTGCAGGCATTAGTAACATTAAACTTTCTAAACATAAAGAGTTTATTTGTAAAAACAGAAATAACAAAAATCCTGTTGTTTTATTGTATTATGTCCTTATCTTGTTTTTCTTGTGTTAGGTAGCTTTATTTTTTTGTTTCAATCAAAACAACTCAAATGCAGCTTGATTGATATAAATTGATTTAACTATAAAAAAATGATTTGAACATTTTTAAAAACTGAGTTGTTTTTGCAAATGAACTCTTCATATAAGGGCTGCTCGATTTTGACAAAAATCATAATCACGATTAATTGGGACAATATTGAGATCCCGATTATTTAACACGATAACTCATTATCTTATAAAACTACATAGAAAAAGAAAAGACGTGGCATTTAAACTGTGAATTCAACAGGAAAATAAATGTAAAGAAATAGCACCGCTGAACCACTATAAGGAAAACGGTGCACTGTGGATTTATACCACAAGAAAAGAGAGGATCCTTGCTAAATGGAATTCAGCACAGTAATAGTTTTACCTAGATTATTTAGTGTAACGAGCGAGGCGGGACGAAAGGCGTGAGGGAATGATGTGGGGCAGGTGACGCGAGTGATAATGAGTATCAGCTGTGCAGTGCTCCGGTCCCGCATCTCTCACAGCATAAAAGGAGGAGCGACAGGAATGTACAACAAGAGAGGACCAGGCCTGGACATTATGTTTGTTTCATTATGTTTGTGTGGCCGGCAGTCGATCGTAAGGTGGCTGCCGGCATTTTACTTTCGTTTGGGTGTTTGTTTATTTTTAATTAAAGGGGTCAAATGACAAGGCTTAAACGAATATTATCGTTTGTTTAAGGTTTTAAGGTAAAAAACCTGATGTATTTTGCACATACCGTGCATGTTTGTATCTCCTCCTTGCCCCGCCTCTCTGAAACACGCTGATTTTTTACAAAGCTCATCGCTCTGAAAAGCGATGTGTGCTATGATTGGCCAGTTGCTTAGTGCCTAGTGATTGGTCGAATACTAGAGCGTTTCACGGAAATGTAACGCTTCATTCCATATTCGAAACATAAGGTTCCAAAGCAATTGTACTTACAGGTGATAAAATGTCATCGGTACTTCCTTATATCAATTCGAGCCCGAATCTGATACGGAAAATGAAGATGATCAAGCCGATACATCAACTTTGTCAGCGTGACTTGAGCAGGATGTAAAGGATTGGTAAGGTTTTATTGAAAAAATGTTATGTTAAACAGTGAAAAACTATATCTTACTGTTTTACCTTTTTATACGACGTTATAAGACTATAAACAAACAACCATATACATCATACAGAGTGTGTGCGAGCCCATTATAAACACAACATTTGTTGCCTCTAGTTTGAACATTATTACTGATTATTAGCACTTAGGTTATCTTTTTTCACGTTGCGCGCGTGTCTGCGTTTGTATATCACAAACCACGACAAACACAACCAGAGTTAGTCCGTTGCAAAGCTTTTACAATGACAATATAATTACAGGCTGTGAATCTGAAGCGCCTATCATGCAAAGTTGTAATGGTTGGAATGGCCCCACTTTTTAACCAAAGCTTTCCTGCATTGCCGGTCTTCATATCTTCCAGCTTCGGTAATATGCGCTGCACAAACTTGACTATTCGGATTGTACTTCTCTGGAACAGTGTTGTAAATAAAATGTAACCATTCGTTTTTAGTTATCTCATCTTTTGGAAGAGCAAACAAAGAGGCTTTATTTTCGAAACGACACACACAGCGTCTCCACGACATTGCTGCGACAGCGGCAAATCTCATACTTGTAAATGAGATTTACAAGTATGCCCACGTACATTCTTGGCGGTGTGGTTACAAGAGGCGTATCAGGCAGGTCTGGTTGAGCAATCGCTTTTAGATAGAATGTATCTTTAGTTTCAACACTTTAATTTTTGAAATTTTATGTGTCTAATGGGCAACTTATAACAAACCAAAGACACAGAAAAACACAAATTCACACCATATGACCCCTTTAAAGTTGTTAAATGTACACACGTTGCCGCCCCCTTCCTTCCCTACTTTGAACTGTATTACATTTAGTTTTTGTAATTGTTGAAGCCCAAAGTCAATTTTTGATTAATTGCACAGACCAACTTCAACTCATAAACCCTTTCATGTATCACATTTAGTGAGTTTAGGCTTCCACAAACCTCTGTCCAGTCTAAACATCATCTTATCCCCTGTGACAGAGACTTATATAGCAGCATTACTCTGTTAGAGTTTGTATACATGTTGTTACCTTTCCAAAGGATCCCTGTCCCAGCACTTTAAGCAGCTCGAACTGGGATGGGTCTGCTTTCTCCGCTCCCTCCTTAACCACATGAGTGATGTTGATCTCCTTGATGTCACCATCTTCCTGCAACAGAAATAGGGGATGTCATTATATTCATTTAATTGGCATAAAACATATAGAGTGCACATGATTGGTCGGGATATAATGACGTCAGTTTGAGTTCAAACTGCTTTGATGACAATGCTGATGTAGACGATCAAAATAATCCAATTTCTTTATTTAACAATAATAATAAAAAAAAATGTATTACTGTTGAGCCCTTGCTTTTGAATGATTTAATAAATATTACTATTAATGACAAATCGAAGTGAGTCATACAACACCATGATATGACGCACAGGGGGGATTAGAGCTTTCCAAACCGCAGAGCCCCCCCGCTAGGAGGCCAATTGCTTTGCCCATCAAGGTAGGCATTGGCTGCAATACAGTATATCAGCATTCAGAGATTCTCAGAAATTCAGTCATGATACGAAGACTTGGATCTTCTATTGCTCTGCTTGAGAACATAATGTATTATTCATTTGCTTTTCATCCTTAAAACTGAACCTGCATCTTCTAGCACCCGAGATCACAAAAACACTTGTTTCTCAAACGTTAGTCTTTTAGGAAGTTGCTTTTCTGAGAGATGTTGGTGAGATAACAGAGAAGCAACAAAAAGTGTTGTAACAGCAGTTTATCTTCCATTAGGTAGTTTGAAGTAGAAAGGAAATAAAGTACACTTCTTAACCAAATGTCAGATTTCCCCTGTGACTCCAGTGAGTGTAAAACATGTTGGGCAGGAAATGGTTAATGAGGGAATAAATATTAAACAGCATTCTGAGAAAAGAGAACAATGAAAGCTCACACGCAGACCCACACTTCTTCAATACCAACACCATTCAAACCAAGATATTAATTAACCATGTCAAAGAAAAAATGTTAATGTCCCGCTTATTACTATTTAGTGGTACAAAAATCTTTAGTAAATCTTTTGAAAATTATATCAGTTTTAAAAGCATTTTGGTGTGTATGATGGTGCTTTAAAAAACAAATTCAATCCATCAAAGGTCAAAGTTCAATGAGAAACTTAGCAGACAGGTCCTAGGGTGTAACCAACACTTGTATCAGCTCTGAAGAAGAAACAGCCACACTCAAGTGTCACACTTAACATGGTGTGCGTCAAATAACATAAATAACTGTATGTTGCCTTAAAAGGAACAGTTCACCCAAATATTAAAATGTAGTCTTGATTCATAGAAAAGTAGAATTAGTAGAAAAAAGCAAACAGTTCTGGGGCACTTCTGAATACCATTGTAATTTTTCCTACATGGTAGTCAATGTTTGGTTACAAGCATTCTTCCAAATATCTTTCTCTGTGTTCATTAGAACAGAAAAATGCATACATATTTGGAGCAACTTGAGAATGAGTAAATGACGAAATAATTTTTATTTTGGGGGAACTGTCCCTTTAAAATGCACAACAACATTCAAGTCACTTATTGAGTTTACATTGTAAATCTACAATGTACAATGTCCAGCTACAGCTAGCTAGGCAGACATAATACTTCTTCTGACAACAATGGTTGCGGTCCAATTCATTAAAAACTAGACGATTTCCCCAACATACACACCAATGCGATTATACTGTATGTGTACTGACCGTCCAGGTTTTGGGTTCATCAGTCGAGGCGGTGCTAGACGGAGCCGAGCTTGTGGTACTGTTTGACTCTTCTCTGGCCTGTGTGCCATTCGCTAAAGTCTTACCATGCTGCCGTCTAAACAGGTAGAGAGTCAACAGCTGACTGACTTTAAACTTCCTTTTCTCTTTCTCTCTCTCCATCTCTTCATCCCTTCTCTAGCCAGGGCATCCCATTGATCCCCCCATCCGCCTGCAGTCGGGGCAGGAAGAGATGACAAAACTCATCCCAGAGATGAAGCGGTGTGTGTGTGTGTGTGTGTGTGTGTGGGAGTGAAAGTGCGTGCCCTACCCTTTCTCAGCAACTTAAGTAAGCAGGAAGAGGAAGGAAGAGACAGAGACCTGAAAACTGAACTGGTAAAAGAACGAGAGAGCAAGATGTGTGTGAGAGAGGATATGACACTTAAGTGTGGGTGTGGCCAAATAAAAGATAGATAGATAGATAGATAGCTTCCTCTCTCTCTTTTATAAAGGTCAGATGTAGATGAATGTTTGTTTCCATCTGGTGGCACCAAAATGCCCATCCTGTTCCATAATCCCTTGCTAATTTCCTCCTCATATCACTTGAGCTAAATTACACAGGTCCTTTCAGACACGGCTTCTTCCTCCGTCCCTGAACACACCAATCTGACATAAGAGGAAGTCGTAATCCAACAACAAACACACAAACACCCAGACCGGTCATTAAAGTACCGAACTAGCGGCAGGCCAGCACCCCTCCTCCCTTAAAAGGGATAGTTCCCCCGAAAATTCTTTCACCATTTACTCACCCTCAAGTTGTTCTAAAATGATTTAAATTCCATTGTTGTGTTGAACACAAAGGAAGATATTTTGAAGAACTAAACCGTTCTGGGGCACCACCGACAACAAATGATGTTTTTTGACTAATATGGAAGTCAAAAGTGCCCCGGTACTGTCTGATTACAAACGTTCTACGAAAACAACACAATTTTGACCGTTCTGGAACAACTAGGGGGTGAGTAAATGATGACAGAATTTTCATTTTTGGGTGAACTGTCCCTGTAAGATTTTAAACCCGAGTTTACAGAGCGTATTCCAGAGCTCATAGCTGGAGAGAAGCAGAATACTCAGAGCCTTTACACAAACTCTTACCTTCACACAGATATCAGCAAACTCTCTCTCTACCCAGGTGATCTCTGACCTGTGCTGCTCATTCAGGATTGGGTAAAAGAAATAAAGAGAGAATCAAACTGTGAGCAAAAGTACATTTTGGTTTTGTTTAAGTATGGTGAGGAATTGAACATGGCTATAAAATGTTGAAATTGTATCGGTAGGACATGATATCATAAAACCACACACACATTTGTTTTTCATTCACACTGGGGGCTTTCCATTGACCTCTACCGACTGTGGGCTGAGTTACTGATATTTGAAATTTCCTAAACGTCACAAAATCCTTTTTGCATTTCTAGATTTTCATCAAGCCCTTTCCTCATGAGGACGCCTAGATGAACATAACATCGTGGTACTTCTGGATCAACAATGTTGGCAAAATCTGACTGATACACTATCAGAGTGTCACTGATAGTTTGCACACATGTTCAACTTCCTGTTTCTGCGGAAGCTGAAGAAACTTCTCTAATATTTTATCGCTTGTCATTTTTACAATCAACTGCCACTATATCACATTTATATCTTTTACACATTTATGTTTCATGCAACTTTCATTGCTTTAAATATCACAAGAGCCAGAATGCAAACAGTTGCACCAAACAGCAATTTTGGTGTAACATCTTTTTTTGTGACGGGGTGAACACATCCACCTCTGTACGCTGTAACATCAAAAAAGCAAAATGTAATACTATTTTATAAGGTTATACTAAACTATTATTGTGTTTTAGACAGCAAAGCAAACCATACCAGAATTCAACACCATAAATATTTTCGCAACCCGCAAAGCACCAAACAGCGTCTTTTGCATTGTACACCAGACGTTTCCTGTTTCACAAATGTTCAAACCAGAGACGATCACACAACGAAAATTAGCCATGACAGGAACGCTGTCTTACAAGGGCATGCGGAATTGCATAATCCGCTTCAGAAATCTACAAAATCTTTACATATTAAAACTCTTCAGCATGTAAAAAAGGTAACAAAGGTGAGATGTCTCAGCAGATTAACAAAAACAATAATTACACATTTCCTGTCCTCTCTATTTTTCATCTTTGGTAATGACCGCCCTCCACCTATCCTCACAAACATACTGTCCTAAGATGAAGCACAGGTAGACTTGCCTGTTGCATGCGTGGTTTGGTACGAAATATATGCCTCCACATCTCCACCCTGACCCATGAGGACAGCAGGGCTGTTTGTGACCGATCTCTCTCTCACACACACGGACCTCTTAAGAGAAATGGGGAAATGTAGAAGAACGGCAGGGGCTGAAGGTCATCTGCCTTCAAATGAAGGGACGGTGTAGGAAATGAAGAAATTTTGAAAACCACATGTCAGAACTTGAGTCACTTTATTCCTCCCATTTACTGACACAGAGATCTTTCCCCATCAAACACATAATCATGTTAAGTCATGACTAACAGTCAGTGGTTGCTAAGTTTTCACAGCTGTTATTCTAAAACAGCGTTATGTGGTGAATCTTCTTGTGTAGCATTCATGGGGACATGAGTTCGATTCCCATAGAACACACAAACTGAAAATGTATGACTTGAATGCAAGTTTGCTCCTTAGACAAGGTAAAGTATCAGTTTCACAAGAAATCTACATCTATACGTTTGGTAGACGCTTTTATCCAAAGCGACTTACATTGCATTGAACTATACATATAACGGACTACTTTTTTGTAAAGTTGTAATTTTTGGAAATGAACAGTTACAATCAAATCTCTCATTCATAGGAAGAATTGTTAATAGAGTATCCATTTATGAAAGCATAATTACAAAGCATGGGAGTATCATCTCCGCATGAGTTGCTAAGCAGCTCTTTGTACGGTCACCTGTTGCCGTGGACTTACAGAACCGTTCATAGCGAACAAAGACTCGTGCAGCTGGTGTGCGTGTAATCGTGACTCGTGAAAAATGATGGAAAAAACAACTCGTTCATGTCAATCAGCTTGAAAAAAGGCTGTAAGAATTAATGGGTAGAAACAACAGTCTGTACCCGTTTGATCAGTGAGAACTGTTTGTGAATATGAATGTGATTCTCATTAACACAGAGAATATACATGAAATTCTAATGGGCACAGAAGAGTCTGGTTGGGCTGGTGGTAAGTGGCAGGGTATTTCACAATTTAGAGTCTCTAAGAGACATGAATTGTTGTAGTGTGTGTTTATTTGGAACAAGCACATCTGTTTCCTGTGGGTGCCGGCGCAGTTTTGTAACTGGCCACTAGAGGGCAGAGCAGGTCTGTGTATTACATTTACATTTACATTTAGGCATTTGGCAGACGCTTTTGTCCAAAGTGACTTACATTGCTTTTATCCTATACATTTTACATAGGTATTTGCAATCCCCCGGGATCGAACCCACAACCTTACAATGTTAACGCAAGGCTCTTACCACTGAGCTACAGGAAAGCTGTATGGCGGTATTGAGGTTGTAAAACCTGCTGTAACTTGGAAAATGGGATAAATAGAAAAGTAAATTTGAGGGGATGTGGAAGACCTTGAAGACTCAAGGAGATGGAGAGAAATATTTTTGTTCATTTTTGTTTGGACTGCATCAATGAATTAAGAGAAAAGTATTGTGTTCCACAGGGAACTAATGCTCAAGTGTTAATATCTTTTTTTCATTTAAACACTCAAATCATATTTTTCACCCTCATTTGTATGACAAAAACGTCTCTCCACTGAAATTGAATGGATTATTTTTATAATGAGGAATGTATGTGCTTTTTAGAGCTTCATATTGGAAATTTGAAATTCAAAATTGGGGAGCATCAAATTGCATTACAAAAACAAGCAGAAACAGTATATTTACGTGAATAACTTGGTTTGTGTTCAGCTTTAGGAAGTCATATACTGTACAGTATCTGGGATGGTATGCGGATGGTTAAAGGAGAGCATTTTTAAGTTAAATATTGCTTTATTTGTAAAAATGACTGTTTATCTTGCACAGCTTCTTAACAATTAAGGGGTAAAAAAAAACGCTTTCATATTGGCAATTGACCAATCAGAATTAAACATTGGAAAGCTTTAAAATGCAATAAAATTTATGTTAAAATAACTGCATCCACATTCTCTCAGAACATGCATATATTTCACAAATACAGGTCACATGTGAATGTCAATATTATAACATCATAATATACTGAATGTTATATTGCTGAATATTGCTGAATGTTATGGTCATTGAACGTGGTGTTGTGTCATCTGTGATAACCAAAACCCATTCAACCTTTGCAAATTCAGTCGAAACACATATATAACCAGCGTACACAAAGCAGCTCATTCAGTGAATCTCATTACTTTCTAGGACGATATTGAATGCACTCCTGTAGAGATCATTGTTCACTTCCCAGCAGAAGGCCCAGATATATACAACATTTTGTACATAATAAAACACACACACACAATTACATTTTCCAAAGTATAACCATAAAGATGTAGGTTTTGTTAATAAATATTTTATCCACCCACTAAAAAAAGCATTATTCTGCATAAAGTGTGTGCTGAGAATCAAACACTGTGTTTCTTAGCAAACACAATTCCAATGAACTATACGCGTGTTTGAATTACAAGGCAGTTTGATCGAATTATTGAAAGCACAACCGCCCGGGCAAAAAAGGCTGTGGATTATTGAGATTTATGACATTAACATTTAACAAAAAATACTCCCCTGAGCCAGCTTTGTTTGGTTGGGATTCCAGCATCAGCCTGTTGATCCTAACAGATCATTTTAGATAAACTCTACAAATCCACAGCTTTCCACACCCTTTGCTTCTCTCTGCCAGAACATGGGTGGGTACACAATCCTGAACTTTATCAGGACCGAGAACAACTCTGATCCTGCCCTTGCCAATGAAATACCTGCGAGATACACGGTATGACTAAGAATGGAAACAATATGGAGACTCAAGAGACTGCAATAGACTAACTGCCTGATTTCCATCCCTGTAGGGAATGTGTCTGCAGATCACAGTTGAAATTTTTTTACACATTATTTCCCTTTGTGTCTTTATTAGTAATTTTATTTTGCTTTTCGCTACCAATAAGATCTTGATACTCCCATTACAGTTCAACACATTTTTTTATGAATTACTTTTTTGTTAACATTAGTATAGTAAATGCATTAACTAACATGAACAAACAATGAACAATGAACAATGTTTTTCAGTATTTCATTTTCTTTGTTAATGACAGTCTAACGTTCATGTTTGTTCATACTGTGCATCAACATCAATACATTAAAAATGTATTTGCAAATTCTGAAATCGACATGAACCAAGATGTATAAATGCAGTAGAAGGAGTGTTTATAATTAGTTCTTGTAAGCTAATGCATTAAAGGTCAAATGTGTATTTTAGAGGATCTTATAATTACAGAGAAAAATGTTTTTTTCTACAGGGAAAACTGTTATTTAACAGTTTATTTCTGGTTCCCAGCTGCCATATAATTTCAGTTTTTTAACAAGAAAAAGTTAAATGTGTGCCAATGAAACAAAGGGTCATCATTTATGAGGGGAAAGAAGAAAAAGTCAGGTGTTGCAGGGCAGACAGATTTAACCTTACTGCTCAGAATACTGAATACTGAAACGCAACGCAGTGAAATACAAATAAATTCAGAGGGTTTGTTAAGTTGAGAGGAGCAGAAACAAGAACAAGAAAGCAGAGAAGAAAAGAAAATAGAGAAGAAGCCAGAAGAGAGTCTGCAACATCTGAACAGCCAGTTAACAGTTAAGTGCACTAACTGATAAAAGATTATACAATTATATCAGCAAGGGTTTCCTGACAGAAGAGAAGCTTTCAACTGCATAACAAAATCATCTTTCTTTTGAGAAAGATATAGGGTGTAACTAATATTTAGAGAGATAAAGAGATAGTTTACCTAAAAATGAAAATTTTGTCATCATTACTCAACCTCTTGTCATTTCTAACCTGTATTACCTTCTGCTGCAGAACTCAAAAGAAGATATTTTGAAGAATGCTGGTAACGAAACAACACTGGCCTACATTGACTCCATTGACATCGTACTTCTCAAAAAAAAATTTTTTGTGTTTCTCAAAAGAAACAGCAATGTTGAGCTTTTGAAACATGAGGGTGAAAATGATCGAATATTTTTTTTGGAATGAACTCTCTTTAAGGGGAGACCATGTCTTTGGCCCAACACCATCCATACATTTGCTCCGATGTGTAGATTAATAATGGAAAGGCCCTCCTAATAATGCATTCACTATGACATTTTAACAGCTCTGTAATACAGTCATTACAGTATAAGAAGCCCTCTTTTTAACCTCATTGATTCAGTCGCTATTCTTTCATTTTAAATTCAATCTTCCAGCCTTGATCGATTCGTCACATTATGCATTACTTCCTTCGGTCAAAGGCCGGATTGTGACCCCTGAGGGGAACATCGAGCTAAAAAGCTGCACAGAAAAAAAGAGAGGAGGCAGAGGAAAAATTAAGAGAGCAAAGGGGATGGAGATGAAAAACGATTCTGTAGTATGAAAAAATCGATGTTAAATGTAAATAACTGGATTATTGACTGTATTGGGGTGACATTTTCTCAACTTCATCTTGCGGTTTTCTAATAGACTGGTTATTTTCTTTTAATAGAACATGAAGCCAATAGAATTTTAAACTTTTGTTTGAGCACAATGGATGAGTGACAGAGGACTGTAGTCTGTGATGCATTGAGATACTACAGATATGATGTGGTCACATGATAACCTCCAAATGTGCTTTGATTTGATCAATAGGTTTTGGATCCTGTCTAGACTACGGATCAAAGACAAAGATTTAAACAGAGTTAAAAATATTCTACAACATTTAATTAACAACTGACATGAAAAGGACAGGAAGACAAGAGCAAAATGTTTATCTGCCACAGAAATCGCGGCTTCTCCTGCAAACCTTTAGTATAACTTGAAATTCATTACATCATAGAGTGCAGAGAAATTACTTTGCCTTTACATTAATTGAATCTGTGAGACTCAAGACAAAGAGCTCATCTGTGGTGTCTGAGATTTTTGAATGAGTTACACTGGTCAGGTGTGAATGAAAGACAGGGGTTGTGGCGGGTGTTGGAATATAATGGGAGTCACCGTAGCGATGATGATGAGCAGAGTAACCATGGAAACCGTTGTCAGGATGGAGCCATGAGTGCGTCACAGAGCTCTATATAACAATATGCATAGTAATTTATTTAAGTGCATTACACGCAGACAAAACGAACAATCTGGACCTAGTTAAGCTGGGTAAACGTATTTTAAAAGGGTACACACAGCTTATTTTCATTACACCTGTGCATGGAAAAAAGTGTCACAGAAAAACCAGATCACCTCAATACTTACGTCACAGTGACTCTGGACACACAGTTAAAAATCTGTAGCGCACACACCCACCCAGACAGAGCTGAATTAATGCCCACGCACAACCCTCCTCATGATAAATGTTGTCCCCAAGCACTGCTCATTAATTCATATAATGTCTTCTGCCTGTTTAGCCCAGAGCACCCTACCATGCTTACTCGGGGTCACTTCAAAAGCTACAAATGAAAAATAACTGCTCCAAATTACAAGATAGGGGGTGCCATTAAAATATAATCGGACTTCAAGACAGTGGCCAAGCTTCCTGTTCACACACAGATCACATGTACTGATGGTAAATATAAATATTATTATTGTAAAAGGAATTAAAGTTCTAACATTTTCCATTTTGATGGGAAGGCGTTTGCATACAAAATACACAAGTGTTTCTACAGTAAATTTAAGATAATAAAAGTGTTGACAGTTCTCCAGACACCATGTATAGGAGTAAAATAATTGACAGTAACACATACTTTTGTATCTTGCCTACCCACAACTAAAGTTGCACATCATTTTCTTTTCAGTTTATCATTTTTATTAAAGAACCACTTACATATACTGTTTTTCAACAAAACATAAAATAACACATTGAAAATGGCATTCTAATGAAGTATAGAAAGTTTGAAAGTTTGAACAAAGAATCTATTTTTGGTTGTTTCCTTCTTTTAGTAAAAAAAATATTTACACGCATGCGGATTTGGCAAGATTTCTTTTATGAATTTTTATATTTAATTACATAAATATACAATTATATAAATTATATGTATGAATCACATATATTATAGTTTCAACAGGGATATCCTTAATATTGGAGTTAGTCCTCT
This sequence comes from Triplophysa dalaica, assembly GCF_015846415.1. Classification (NCBI taxonomy): domain Eukaryota; kingdom Metazoa; phylum Chordata; class Actinopteri; order Cypriniformes; family Nemacheilidae; genus Triplophysa; species Triplophysa dalaica. The sequence continues at coordinate 8,538,422 of NC_079556.1, read as the reverse complement.
TTACACTTATTGATGGCCACATTGCATCATTGCTCATTTGCTTAAAATAGTAATACTTAACTTGAAGTCTTCATGTTTTATGCATTATAAAGGGTAAATAAAAGGTGCGATGCATTATAATTTTCATAAAATGTTATTGTAAAGAAATATAACCGAATTAAAAATGCAAGGTGAATCAATTAATTAATAAGTGTTATAATGTATTAACTGTAGTTAAAATGAATACATTAAAAATAATTATTATAAGCATTATACATAACCGTTTCTAAACTTTGTCGTATCATTGAATATATATTTGAATGATGCTTTTCAATGGTTTACTCTTAGATTTTTACATTTGCTCCACCTGATGCTAAAGATACGGAAATATTTTTCCTTGATGGGCATAAATTAATTCTTTACATGCACTGATCATGGTCGGGGGTACGAGGCACCCATGATGATCAGGGACAGGTGAGAAGTCTGCATTCGGAGTCTGTGAGCAGTTTTAGATCGATACCATCATTCTGCACAAGTCATTTATGGAGTGGATGCGATTTACACTTACAGACACAGACTGGCTTCTTAAACATTGCTGTAAGTGTGTGACTCACTGTTATATTGACTTTGGCCAAATGAGCACAGCCAGAGAGGCCCGCCATTGTTAAACAAGGTACAACCTTAAAATAATGACCAATAACTCAAACAATATCTGGTGTGATTACATTTCCAGAACACACACCTGGGTATGACAGCTGCAATAAAGAGTAATGATTAAACCTCTCGATGCCCACAGCTTTGTTCAGTGTGATCTGAGAGCAGCAAGATGGAGATTGAATCAGATTTTGTAAAGTGATAAAAGGGTTCTGTGTTTATGATGAGGGAAGTAGTTTAAAAGCTCAGGTGGAAATAAATCATGACGCGCTTACACCTGAAATGATTGTGTGAAGGTCAGCCACCGTCGTAAGCAGTTAAAGGATTGATGAATGTGAAGGACAGAAAGGCATTTTCAAGCCTGCCTGACTGACTTTCTCATTACCTCCGGCCTGTTGATGAATAGAATGAGGTTGTGTGTGATTGAAAGAAATGCTGCAGTACATTGTGTTTGTCACAGCAATGAATTCATAAACAATTGCATCTGAAAATGTAAAAAAAATTGAGAAATAAGAATTTGTAAATAGCAACAGAGTTCTTACAAGTCTAACTTTTGTTTAAAAGTTCTCAAACAATATTTTTCCTCAAAGCCTCCTAAAGTAAACCTCTGAGGAACAGCACATCTGACTATGATAGCAGGGTCAAAATGCTTCACTTCTGGCAAGACCGCTTTAAAAAAATGATCAACACCTACAGACGTTTGGATCTATTTCTGCCTACACACACCATCTGTCCTACATCGAAATCACTCTCATTTGGTGTTCGACCCAAGAACAAGAGTAAACAAATAACTAAAATAACTTGATCTAAAAAAATAAATATTGTTGTAATAACGTAAAGACAGAAATCTAATAAAGAAAAAATAAATTTTGCCAGTAGACAAATTGAACAATCGGAACTCAAGTTAAAGGGATAGTTCATACGAAACAAAAAAAAATGGTTCAAACTCTAGTAGTCAATGGTGGTCAAGAACTGTTTGGTTACCAGCCTTCTTCCACATATCTTTAGCTGTGTTCAACAGAACAAAGAAATCTATACAGATTTGTATAAACAACTTGAGTGTGAGTAAATGAAGACAGAATTAACATTTTTGAGTGAACTGTTCCTTTAAGCAGAGCACCACAGAAAGATGACGAATTAAACTGCCGATGTGTGTATAGTACACAGTACACTCATAAAAACCTTTTCTAAGGTTTGATTTTTTAAGACGTTGCATGGCATTTATTGTCTGGCGTGTGAAATCTTTTGTGTCACTTTATGGAAACACAAAACAAACAAAATCTCAAAGTTCAAAGTGTTAGCATTTGTACTATGGTAAAAAATCTACCTGCAAAGTGATTTATTTTAAAGGCGCCATTCCCCGCGATCGCATTTTTCAAACTTGAGTTAGTGCGTAATATTGCTATTATAGCATCAATAATACCTGCAGAAGGATAAAGCTCAAAGTTCAATGCCAAGCGAGATATTGTCTTCAACAGAATTTGCTTTTCAAGGATTACAGAGCACGGCTCGAATTGACTACAGCCCTTGTTGTGGCGAATCGGCCTTCCATCGCAGAAAGAAATCTCAGAGACAAGGGTTCCAGGTGCCAAGAGTTTAAACTTTATTTGCCCGGACAAACAAAGTGGGATATTCAGAGTTCATCTGAAGGGATCCAACGAATACATATCTGACTCCATCTTTTATACATTGTTTTCCAGTTGTTATCACAGTTTAAACCAATCATGTGTGCATGACATCGTCTTCTTCCAATCAGTTTTCATATGATATCACCTTTTCGTTAGCCCGTCCCTCTGCCCTCATAGTTCCGGCCTACCCTATTAAGATTTTATGGTGGCGTGAACTCCTCAAAAACAGGCGCCTCTTATCTTAACACTTTCCTGGGGGTTTCGGGGGCGATACATGATTTAACCATGTTCCTATCAAAGGTGAACTTATGGTTTAGCGATAATAAGCTTCCCGGTGTCCTTGGTGGTATGTTATTTACTTAAACTTCCCTACAAAAATGTGTGGGGTGTACGTCTTAGATCTAAAAGATATATGGCGTGTGTGCAGATGTTCATCAGCTCATACTTATACATGGGGCCCAATATTGTTTCATAAGAATACATGAAACCTATAACTAACTAAATGTATTATTTTATATAAGAAAACTCACACTATAATAGAAAAACCACCATACCCTCTACTTCCCGGGTATATGATGTCACTATTCCGAGTTTTTGAAAAACCTCTGCCCAAAGGAATATGCCAAAAAAGGGGCGAGGCCTTCCTTAGAGAAAAGGAAAAGCTGCTTGAGTAGTGTTTGATTATCAGAGATTGTAAACATTTGACTGAGCTACGCGCTTCATTACTTTCACTTTCATCACAGTCCTACAGCTGGTAATAAGAATTCAGCTACACACATTCTAAGATAACCAACGGTCAAATAACAGCTTCCATGACTTTAACATCGGCTGTGAAAGCTGTTCTGTGTAATACACTGATATTGTGTTGTGTGCGCATACCTCTATCAAAAACACTCTGAAGTCTGAAGTTTTTTTAAACTAGAAACATGAACATCCATTGTTAAACACCCAAAAAACACAATCGAAGCTTCAAGGAAAATCAACCTACAAATTACTAACTGTAAAGGGGTTTCTGCATAATAAACTGTGATTGAAAGCCTTTAATCTCCATTACCAAGAATCAGGGATCATAATTTGCTGAATCACCGCCGGGCTGCCGATTCGACCAGACCATCAGCAGTTACATCAGATCAAACTGATTAAATAGATAATCAACACGAATCTGTTTAAAATCTGTTCAACCACTCCAATCTTGGTTGATTGCGACAAAATCGTTTTTTCTTTTCAGTAGGCCAAATTATTACAGAAATCTCAGCAAAAACATATTCAAGATTTAAAAAGCTCCAAACACAGCAGGATGATAATGAGTCAGGCCATTTACTAATAACACAAAATAACTCTGAAAGAGAATATCTAAGTGTGAAAAAAGGAAAAAACTAGGCCGACTGAAAGAGACGGTTGGGAAGCGACTAAGAGAGTGTGTTTTACCCTTGCTGTCTGCACATCAATAGCTGGAAGAATCCTTTTATTGTAGAAAATGTGAATGGTGAACAATAACTGCAAGCATGATATTCACATTTCTCATCAGTGAACTCGACCACTGCTTGGGTTCTCATCTGAGAACAAGAAATCATGAAGGTGATGTTTAACAAATTTCTCTCCATCCATCTGTTTTCAGCTCTCCATCGCTTATGATCTCTACCAAAACTAATACATCACTAAAGAAAACGTGTTGGAAACCTGTGATACAGAGAGAAATCATTCTGAATGAGCGTTTGATGACTGAAGTATTCTGCATTGCAGTCACACATTAATCAAAGCACACGCTACACAGAACACAGCTGTGACGTCACTCGAGATGATGTCATCCTGCTGGGAAAGAGAGATCCTCACCCCGTGCTGAGGACACAGTCAAAATGCACCAGTGATTCTGCCGCAGTACATGAGAGGAAACGCAAAAGGCAGTCTAAAAAGCCCACTCAACAAAGTAAAATGCAAGGTACAGATCAAAAACCACATCAGAAAACTCAAAGAAAGAAACTAAGATGAAACAGAGTTGAAAGGAAAAGAAAAATCCCAAAAGAAAAAGAGGAGCTTATGTTTTCACGTGAGTGTGCAGTGCTGAGTAAGACCACAGAAGTCTTTCATGCTGAAACGTGTTGGAAATGAATCACTTCGTATTTCTGTCTTTGAGAACAGAACATGTGAAGGTGTCAGCACAGAACTGCTGCCGTTGTGGATCAGCAAAAAAAATGAATGGAAACCAAGCCAAACCGCTCAAGACGAGACAACACGTCAGGGCACGCTAACTTAAACACACAGATGCACACTGAACGATACATACAGTTGTGTTCTTTAGGTTAAATACTCTGAAGAAGCTAAAATACAGATATCGAAGAACCCAGCTAGATATTTTCGGTTACGAGAACGTTGCCCTAACGTTAGTTTTTGGTTTCAAGAACATTGTTTTCTAAGGTTTGTTTTTGGTTCTTCAGGAAAGTTTTCTTTACGGATATATAACATTAGTTTCTGATTCCCAACATTCACCAGTTTTTACAATTCTCAGCATTAAAAAATAACCATCAGGGAACGTCATTTTCTGGTAGCAATTTTTTTTATTAAAAATTACCCTAGGGGAACTTTATTTTCTGGTTGCTAAATATATCCAATAAATAACCATCATGTAACGTTTTTTTAGATTATTTAAAAAAAACAGCCAGCAACATTCTAGGAATGTTACTTTCCGGTTGCAAAAAATAAAACCTGAAAAGAACCTTCCCAGAACATTATTTTTTGGTTCCCAAAAAAATTCCCAAAAGGGAACCAAAAACTAACGTGAGGGGGGGAGGGTTCTGTGTTTGCTGGTTATATTCTATGAAGTGAAGTACAATGATAACGTCTTGGTTATGTATGTAACCTTAGTTCCCTGATGGAGGGCCACGAGACATTGTGTCGAACCGACAGAATGGGGTTTGATATTGATAACCTATCCTCTCTGATTGTACTTTTAAAAGGCCAAAGAAGTTGGTGAATGGCATGGCCCTCCATCAGGGAACTGAGGTTACATACAGAACCACTGGGAAGCATCCCTCCCTTGCCTGAGGGGAGAACGCTATGGAGACTAGATCTGCCGTAGGGAGAATAATGTGGAATACCTGCATGGTCTCACCAGTGGGGAGAACTCATGGGAGTATTAGTGCGGGGTCCCAACAGGGGTGCACAGAAGCGGTGGGGTCCACCGAGGGGAGGTCACAGGTTCACTGATAGGGGAACCAAGATTGAGGAATGTCAGACGGGACTACCCAAGGAGAGAGTCACTGCGTGTGAAGCACTAACTCAAGTATAAGGGTTCGCCTCGCATGGGGAAAACTCACCTATACCGGGCTTGGCATACGAGCTGCTCCACCCGGCTCGTAAGCTCAAAGTGCTTAGTGATGGATGGAATGCCTATACTTTGTCTAGTTGAGGAATTAGGGAAAGTGGAACAGCGCACTGACTCACCTGATGAAGGGGGTTCAGCACGCCAAGGTGATGGCATCCACATTATTTATTATAAGTAAGTATTATATACAAACTTTTAGGTTTAGGTGTAGGGATGGGGTCGGGTTATGTGCTAAAATGCGTCTAAAAGGGTAGTATTATACACAAAATACCATGTAAACTCAGTACACGTCATAAATGATAAAACATTGGAAAATTGCCCCATTCTGCTAACGTCACTCGAACTTCATACATCCATGTCATGTTCACGCCTAGACGATTCAAAGAATGGCACTGACAAGCATTTTCGAGTGGAGCTGCGAGTCTGTTACATGCTTTGGTGTGATACTTGGTTGCAGACACAGTGATGCATCAATTGTAATCCAAATCTAAATCAGGGGTTTTCAAAATTTATGATGCCAAGTACCCCCAAATATGATTAACCTTATGTGAGGGAGCCCCTTTTCTAAAATATATATCAATCTATATTTTTTCTGTGTAAAGAAACCTTTAAAATTTGTTAGACGAATAGTAAATGGGATATTATAAAGACAACACATTGTTTCTCAACCTAAATAGTCTGCAACAATTTCACTTTAAGTCCCAAAAAAGAAACTAAAGTGAGAAAAACTCACTAGAAAGATTCAAATATAAACAATTCTGGAAACTATGAATAGCAAAAAAGGAATATAAACTTTTATTAAAAGACTTTTACAATTTTTCTGGTGGACCCCTTGCAACCTTCGGGAGGCCCCCTGGGGGTCCCGGACCCCAGTTTGAAAACCCCTGATCTAAATGTTTTTTATCCGCATTAGCGATAAGGGTTGACCTCATGTTACAGCACAGTTTCCTACTTACACAGATTTGTTCTCAATGGTGATAAATGCTTTTTCCAAATGTCTTCTCATGAAAAGCCTAAAAAGTGCTTTCTTTGAGAGAATATTGATTTTTTTCAACCCCTCCAGGTCACTGTGGGGGAGAACCTAAACATGTAGTGCATACTAAAAAAGGAGTGTAGAGGACCTGGAGGACTTATGTAAAGAACAGTAGGACTCAACGGCCCTGGAAAAAACAGGCACTCATGCACAACAATCACAAAGGTCTACAAACAGCCATTGATTTTCTAGGAGGCAAACATGATATTAAAGCGTATACTTTAGAAAATGTGTCGTCCTGTTCTACTCCCAGACAGATTTTCATCTATCATAAAACACTGCAGATGTCTAAAGCAGTTTGTTTAATTCACACATTTCTGTTGCTGTCTTATACGATTTCACACACGACAACACACACACTTGATCATCTTGTGATTCTGTGTCGACCTTCATCATTAAATATCAAGATCCTGTTTAACTCATTAAACACATCAGTCCCAGTGTGCATGTCTGTGCGCCTGACAAAAATAAAGTTAGGTTGTAATTCAGAGAGAAGAGTTACAGTATGAGAGACAGAACAACATTACATATCAGTGTGTGGCAATCACATAGTACAGATAAAATGAATTTAATTCAACACATCTGTGACCATAAAACCTCGGATTCCGAGAAGCTAGACATTGATTTGCTCCAATATTTGGGGTTTGCAAAGGTTGAGTCCACAAGAAGCATTCTTCTGAATATGCAGGCGACACATCCCCTAAATGATTTTGACGGTTACGGCCCTGCCCGGAAGGCTTGTTATATGTGCATGTTGACATCTGTCCGCTTTCAAAATCCTCTCTTTTCTTCTCTGCTCTGAATCACTGTACAGACCAAACCCTCTTTCCAGTCATGTCTTTTTCTTCCTAACTTTCCTTTTGGAATGGGACCTGTGTATTTTCTCTCCTTGGAGACAGCCGATGATCCCGGAATGTATAAAATTTCCCAAAGACAAGTCCGAGCAGAATTCATACTTACATTCTGGTTGCCAAACGAACCAAAGGATGACCTCACAGACACAGACACTAAGATAATCTCAACAGTGATTGTGTTCCTGCATTGTGACAGCAGATTTGTCATTTTCAAGGGGATGATAACCTAGGCAGAGTTTAAAGGAACTCTCCACTTTTTGGGAAATAGGCTCATTCTCCAACTCCCCCAGCGTTAATAAGTTGAGTTATACCGTCTTGGAATCTACTCAGCCGATCTCTCGGTCTGGCGACAGCACTTTTAGCAAAGCTTAGCATTGATCATTGAATCCAATTAGACCAGTAGCATCGCGTTCAAAAATGACCAAAGAGTTTCAATATTTTCCCTATTCAAAACTTGACTCTTCTGTACTTATATCATGTGCTGAGACTGGCGGAAAATGATAAATTCCGATTTTCAAGGCGGATATGATTAGGAACTATACTCCCATTCTGGTGTAATAATCAAGGAAATTTGCTGTATTAACATGGCCGCAGCAGGCGCAGTGATATCACGCAGCGCATGTGGAAATAGGCTAACTTCCGTCATCATATCCAACGTGACCAACTGCTTGCACAAGGAGCACGATATCACTTTTTTAAACACCAGCTCTGGCATCTTTTTCTGCAGCTCAAGAGCATCCTTTGAGGTTGAACAAAAAACACCCACATCAATATCTTTTTTCCCCATGTAACCAATGAAAGAGACCTGTGTTTTCCATAACAACATGCGAGGAACGTGATTGGTCGAGAAGGCTCCTCCTGACAAAATAAATGGCTGCCGAAATGCCCATAGTTTAGATTAGATTAGATTCAACTTTATTGTCATTACACATATACAAGTACAGTGTAACGAAATGTAACTTAGGTCCAACCAGAAGTGCAATTAGCAAGTGCAGGATATACAGTGTGAATAAATACAGAATACAATATTAGGAAAATACTATACAGTGGGCATGTACTATGAAAATACTTTACAGAAGAATGTTCTATGAAAATATGAGAGTCAGTATGTACTATGAACAATATATACAGAAGGCTATATACTGTGAACATTAATGTACAGGAGGTTATGAACAGATAACAATTTAGACTATACAATAGTGCAAGTGACTTAAGTGTGCATTAATTATAGACATTAGCTATTAAAGTTGCAGTGCAATAGATGAGTTAATGCGGTATTAAAGGTATGGTGCAGTATATGAGTTAATGCGGTTAAAGTGCAGTGCATAAGATGAGTTAATTATAGTTTAGTATAAAGGTAAGTTTAATTTTCACTTTCAACAACTTCTGATTGCATTTCTAGAGAGAAATTAGTATTGTAGTTTTTAAATATGTGATAAGTTATTGCAAAGATGCTCTCTGTCTGTAATTCAAATAGACTTCTGTTGCGCTGCCTTATATTCGTTTCATAACTTGTTTTTGCATTTTCAAGTGGACTTCGAGTTTTTCCTCCTTTGTTTAAAACAAACCTGCTTATAAAAATACCCATGTACATGTGGACTAGGCTTTAGATACATCCTAGATTACCTACAGATCTCAAGCAGAACAAAGGCAAGTCACACAAGGGATGTAAATTTATAGTTAAATCAGAAAAATGGATGTTTGCATGATGGAGCCACAATGACCTTTAGAGCCAGCAAAATATGATCAAATTTAACTATTTATTTTCATCCATTAAAGGGTCACGATAATCTGTAGTATTGGATCATTTTTGATTTAAGACTTGTCAGTTGAAGGTTAATATTACAGTAACTGATTGCCGCCATCTGTTGTACTCTGTTGAAATTAGCATTTCCACTAGGTCAGCTCGATTAAGACCAAAATCGTAATAAAAATTGACGATTTTGATTATTTTCGATTAATTGCAAGGCCCTAATATCCATTACACTAAGGAACCATTGTATGACCAGTGGATACATCACTGTACCGTGTAACCCTCACAGCACTTCTTGAAACGACATTATAGACTTTATATCAGCAGTTGGCAGAAACTTTGAAACCAAATTGACCCAGTGCTGACTGACAATCCCAGAGGACAGTTTCAGGACACAACACTACATTTCATCGTTAATGAGAACTAGCCCTTGATGTCCATTTAAGCCTGGCTCTGTCTGGTGTGAGTCAGCGCGGCATTAACCCAAACACCAGCATTAATTACACGGCTCTCATCTGCTGACCAGCTCTCACCAGCACTGGCTAAAGGCATCGCATAACATCACTGCCAGGCAGCACCACAAAGCATCCATGACTGCTGAAAAATTGATGAGGAAGCAGAAGAGTTTCTCTTTGGGGAGGATAACCTCAAAGCTGTTTCAGAAAGTGATATCAAAGCCCCTCTTGAAACACACACAAACTTGAGCTATGGTGCGTATGGCAACCAAGCCATGCCGATCGAAACTAAAAGGCTATTATCTAACATGAGAGCTCTTCTAATCAAATGTACACCAATGGAAAAGACATTATTACCTTCCCCCCATTTGTCAATGAGGAAACAACACACGTGCCTGTGTACACATAGACACACAAATTTACGCAAGACCATTTTTTTACACTGCAGTGTTGCTTTTAAATGGCATATGTGAAATCCCACATTTGTCGAATATATTGCATGGTGCTGTTTTTATACAAAGTCAGCGGTTGTTTTCTATGCCATAAAAGGAGAGAGAGATTGTAAAGCTCATGCCTTTCAGAAATGTGTGGGAGTGGAATAAAAAACTAAGACTTCTACTGAGCATTCGCTTTTAGATGGAATGCATATTTTTTTCCGATCCTTTAACTTTTTGCAATTTAACATGTCTAATACATGCATGGGCTACCTATATCATACCAAAGACACAGAAAAACCCGTATTCCATTCCTTTAAAAATCTGTATGAATCTTAACATCCTTACATGGTAAGTTATTAATTTGTTTTAGACTTTCGGATCCCAGTGTATAAACCAGGGCTGTCAAACAATTAATCGCATACATGCATACATATTTAAGAAAAATATAAAGTATAAAATGTATACACATATATATCGTTTAAATTATTAGGAAATATGTACATGTATTCACCAAATATTTATTTATTTGTATGTATTTTTATAAATACAAAATTAATATGCACAGTACACATGTTCACTATGTAAATACAAACTTTTATTCTGGATACAATTAATTGCGACTAATCGTTTGACAGCCCTAATATAAACCTGTAAAAAATAAAGAACTGATTGATGTACAGGGCTACGGACAGACCTGAAAATGTAACAACAAACATATTCAAACACAATTTAAGAGTGGTGTCACAACAAAACCACAACTCTAAGAGCCGCAAATGATTGTTTATATGATGGTACAAACTGCTTTGTGTAACCTGGTAATTCTGTACAGCACTTCTTCTATTTTCTACCTTGACGATTGTTGTTTTTCTGCCTCTTGTAAGTTGCTTTGGATAAAAACGTCTGCTAAATGCCTAAATGTAAATCTCTGGAGAGCATCTACGACCATCAACCCCTCTCATCATGTTTAACATAAACATCTCTCTCTGTTTCTCCCTAACACACTTTGTAATTTCACAAATTGCTATAATTAGTGCCAATGAACAGTATTTATGAACATAAACCCCTCTAATCATTAAAAAGCTTTAACTGCAACCCTGAAAACTGGCATTAAAGTCCAAATGTTTTCTAGTAGCATGCTGATTTTACTTTTACTGAGTTCACCAAATCTCATGCTGTTGTCATGCCGATTACAAAATAATACCATGGCAACAAGGTCAATTTAGGCACAAAATTGGCACGACAAACACACAATAGTGAAGACGTTTATTAATGAGAATTTCTTAAAAATCAGGACAAACACACTATATGGCTATTAATCATGGATAAAGCAAACAAAGCTGACAGCTTTTAACTTGTAAGAATAATACTGAATATATTTTTAGATGATTAGGAATCTCAAGTTCACATTTACAGTATTAGCTTCCCACATGCTGAATTTATCTAAAACTGACAGATCTGCAAAGGTTGGAACAATATCAGATTTTTGACACACCACTCACATCTTTGAAAAGATCTTGATCAAAACTTTGCATTACACAATGAAGAGAATTTTAAAAACAATCGACATACTCAAGTAAAGTCATTTAAAAGCTAAAATACAGATCCAGTAATGAACATTTGGTTCATTGTTGTGGAAAAGCTTGGCTAAGCTTCAGATCCTTTACACTCCAATGTAATTTTATTTAAACATTATAGCTTTGGATAGTTATTTAAGACCATAGACATTTGTTATCTGCTATGTGTTTTTCCTGTAAACTCTTAGTCAGAACTCTTTAAAAGCACACCTTTTATCTGACTCAAATTAGAAATAAAAAACATCTACACACCTATTCAAAATCAATTGAAAATTGATTACATTTATCTTTATGCATGTTCACCTGATCTTATTGTGTTATATTGAAACTTAATTCCAAGTTGTTGTTTCTTAAAATTAAATCATGAATATTTCATTTAACATAACAGATTTTTTTTGTTTCACATGAATCTTATATGAATACACTCATTTAAAGCCTCAACTCAAGCCAGAGGGCCAGAAAGGACTGAACTCGACCACAAGGTCAGATGAGAAGCCTAACCCGCGTTTCACACAGCATGCGTCAGCAGTGCGTAAGCTCGGCGAACATGTTAAAGAGGAGGTTTTAAGAATCCAATAAAATTACCAGCATCGCAGTGTGTAACGTAGCTTTCCCTCAATTTTAATGATCTGCAAAATTGTTAATCCAAAAAGTTCATGATAGATTAAGATATTGGCTTCCAAGGAAGGAGTTGACTCCGAACCGCCCAAACAAATCATAGGCTTTCGAATCTTTTCAGTTTAACATTGATACATCACAGTGTAACGCATCAGCACAATCCCCGCCATCCAGCGAAACAGGAACACTCTGACCTGCCCAATAGCCCTTCAGGTAGTATTGCATATAAAACATGTAGAGGAGACACTGTGTTTTATGCCTAGAAGGCAAATGTACTTTGTTTCGCTGCCAAAGGATGACAATGTGTAAGGATCGGTGGTTAAATTGTATTTTTTCCACAATAATGCTGCATGTGCTCGTCATTTTACTGACGATTGGCTCTGAAATTTTGGCGTGTTCAACGCGGGATTTGCCAGCCGCTTGAGCCTGAAAGACAAGTCAATAGCAACTTTCTTTGGACCAACAAGCGTCTGTAAGTAGTATGATAAATACGTTATGTGTACATGTTGAAAAGAGTGCTTACAATATAAATTAATTGTGCTAATCCGTGTTGTATATATAGTACAGCTGTAGCTTTCCAAATAAACAATGTATATGAGTGTTAGAGTTTTAATAATCCATCTCTTACCTAAAAATCTGGTGGTAGACTGTGGTCGTTCTATGTGTCTTAGTTTTGCACAAACTGTATCCCTTTATCGTTTAGTCACAGTAGCACTTTGCTAACATGTCTCACATTATGGTTTTGTCAAGTGTGAAAAGTTAAGCTGTGGTCACGATCCCCTTCAAACAAAACGGTTTGCTCGTCATTATCTTAAAAAAGTACTGCAGCACTATATAATTATATTATGTAAAGGTGCGTCCATTATCTTTAGAAGCTAAATTGCTCAGTTACTCATCTCTGTATAATCAAAGTAATGATCAAGTTTCGGAAAGAGCCATTGTTGTTCTCCCACAGCTATGACGAAAAAAGATCAATAGAAAACAATAGTCTTAATGGTTTATGAAGATAGATGGAGTACTTGTGATATGGTAATACTGATGCCATTTTTATACACTTACAGCGTCTTTGTTTACAAAAACCTTCCTGAGATAAGAACTGTTGTAACGGGCGTTTCGTTTCTGACACGCAGTGTATGAAAAAAGACCAATCACAACTAATTGGGCGAGTTGGCCAATCGTAGCCCACTGGACTCGTGGTAGGGAGGAGCTTAGAGAAGCGGAAATTTTGAACAGTTTCGGAGGAATCGTTTAGGGATCTTTGAGAAATGGATAGATACTGAATGCATATTTTAAGAAAATAGCGTTTTTTTTAACCTTTGATGCATTTGAACATGTTGTTGGGGACTCGAATACCACATTAGGACACTTACAAAAACCTTTAACTCTTTAACAGATAAGAGCATTCAAACCGCACGAGTAAGCAGCATGTGCTCACGGAGCAGAGGGGGCGCATATGCAGCAGTGCAGCGATCATTTGCACGGAGTCTATTTTTCCAGTGCTCCTCACGCTCAATTAAAGCGACAGGGCATTCTTTACGGACAAAATCCACATGGATTGACAGGAAAAAGGTTACACTTTTACCATTAAAGCATGTAAGTGGTGTCTAATGTGTTTTTAACAGTTGCCATGAGTTTCAAAAACAGTTTGAAGAGTATTTTGGCCAAAACCACAACAGCACATTTTAAGGATTTATAATACAAGTATATCTTAAATGTTATGCTTGCATTGCATATGAAGGAGTGGAAAATTATCATTTTACGTTGCTCACGCGTGCAGTATGAAACGGGTGTAATACATCCATCAGATGAAACAGACTCAAAATTTAGTACTTCAACTCCAGAAACACATCACTGTTCACTAAAGCTGAACCGTCTAATACAGGAACAATTTCTTACTTTCAATTTTCACACAGCCTTCAATTCTGTCCCAATCTTAGCACTAGGTTTGAAAATGTACTTTTCACTAGTAGCAATGTTGGGATTTGAGTGCTGAGGAGAGATATCCATCATCACTTCAGCAGGAAAAATTAAAATGGAAAAATTGGATGCACTGCACCTCATTAAACAAATTCTGGAGACGTTTTCAGAAGAGATGATGTTGATGCAAGAGAGAGCAATTTTTTTGTTTTCCGAGGGCATGTGAGAGGATATTTTTCACTATAAACATGATTAGTTTGGCCGGGAAAGAGAGGTTTAACAGGAAAAACAATTAACGTAAATAGGAAACACCTTCAAATGAAAATGACATCATCAAAGAAGTCAGAACACATCAACATTCTGTTTCATGCTTCAACTAGAGAGATAAAAACACATAGAAAATATTTAGAGCTTAAAAATTCACAGACTGCAAGCAAAGAGGGGAAAACATTTATATATTTCTGTACTATACAATAATCCTATGCTCAGCTATTACATTGCATAACGGTCAGAACCATTGCTATTAATTGGTCGCTGTCAATCTACAAGCATACTAATCACCAACACATTCAGTCCAAATAAACAGATTTAAGGGGAGATAAGAACAGGGGTTCAATATTCATGTCAAACTAGAATGATTGCAGTTGTCAAAACCAAAAATGAATATTGACCCTTAATTGACTTGTTAAATCCTGACAGTCTGGCAAAGCTTCACTTAAAAAATAAGTGAGCAAGACACAGGTACCGCGAAAGACAGGAGAAAATGACAAGGAAACAGAGAAAGAGAGATTTAGCAAGACAATGTTGAGAAGTGACATAAAGTGGAGATGATAAGGGCTCATTAAATTCTCTGTTCTTATCACCCCAGACTCTTCTGGCCCTGTCATGTCATGCTTGATTCAGCTCAACTACAGACCGGAGCTCACACAGATTCCTGGACAAACAGCTATTTATTCCTGTCTGCTCACTCCGGGGAGGCTGGAGGAGACGGGATATTATTAGTGGTGGTCATGTATAATATCGATCCTGAAGCTTCGTTCTCCAGCCAAGCAAAGTGGAGCTCTAGAAAGAACTCTAGAAACTGATTCCCGTCTTGAAAAACATGAGCTTGACTGTTCTTTATTACCTTTAAATGAACATTCTAGTGTTTATTGTGATTAAAAACTGTGCATGGTGGACACGTTTTAAAGCTGAAGGGTGTCACTTCTGTGCCACTCAAAAAAATAGTGAGATAAACACGATACCTAAATAATCCCAATGCTTTCCATTGGTTGCAAAAACTAAATTATTTGTCCCAATAATTGTCCAAGTTAGTGAACAATGTTCCTTTGTCACGCTGGGTGCTGGACATTATAATATTTCATTGCAATGAACCGTGCACAATAAAGCTCTCTGCATAATACAATCAAATATAAGAGACGGTTAAAAGTTTCTCAAATATTATACATTTAAGCTTCAACACATCAGGGAGAAAGTTTTGCAACAATGTGAAATTAAGTGCAAAACAATGTGCAATACACTTCACCATCATTACATGAACCTGACCTTTTTTATCACTTATCTACGCTGACATTCATTTAACCTTGTTTCCACTTACGCCTGTTTTTATGCGTACAGAGGTTTGTTTCCAAATTAGGAGGGACAAAATGGTTCCAAACAACCACACAATTACACTAAAAACAGAGCTCATATACTAATTCACTCAAAGTGAACTTATAGACAAAGTGTTTACAGTAAAAATTAATACAATATATATATAATAAATCTAAAACATTGTATCTCCAGATTTTGTGATTTTATTTGTTATGCCATAAGTCATTATTATAAGTCACCCTTTATGTTTGTCACTGGGTTTTGCAAATATCTAACCAAGTAAAAGTATTTTAATTAGTGCTTGTCAACTTTGTTAGAGAGTCGGACTCGTGACCAGAAGGTTGCCGGTTCGATTCTCAGGGCCGGCGGGTAACGATTGAGGTGCTCTTGAGCAAGGCACCTTACCCCTACTTGCTCCCCGGGCGCTGCAGTGATAGCTGCCCACTGCTCCAGGTGTACGTGTGTTCACCACTTCCTGTGCTTGTGTTCACTACTCTCTGGATGGGTTAAAAGCAGAGGTCACATTTCGGGTATGGGTCACCATACCTGACAAACAGGTCACTTTCACTTTAACTTCATACACGGTTTCGAAAGGAAAGTGAAAATATGTAAACATGAAACTAATGGGTCGGTGACAAAACAGTGTTGGCATGATGAGAAAATTAAAGGAGTAGTTCACTTTCAAATTGGACTCCATTTAAGTCCACTATACAGAGAAAAATCCTGCAATGTTTTCATCACCTTAATTTCTTTTGACTAAAGAAAAAAAAAACATATTGGATGACATAAGAGCGAGTAAATTATCATGAAAATTTTGTTTGAAAGTGAAATACTCCTTTAAATGCTGAAAAAACATCAGATAACAAGAAATCATCATGTCTCGTACTGTAACAGTTAAAGGGTTAGTTCAGGGTTAGAAAGAAAATTCTGTTATGAATTACTAATCCTCAAGTCGTTTCACAACCTTAAGACCTTTGTTCATCTTAAGAACACATATTAAAATAGGTTTAAGGAGATCAGAGAGATTTCTGACTCCCCAAATAAACAGAAATGCAACAGACACTCAAAGCGCAGAAAGTTCAATATAAAGATATCATTTAAATAGTCCATGTGACTACAGTGGAAAATATGAAATTTAATCATTTCTTTTAGCACTGAATTTATGTTCAAATGTAGACTCCCCCTTTCTGCCATCATATATGCATATATAACATGATAATATATTACACTATATATTGCTTTAAATTTTAAGGATGGAATAGAAATACATTAAAGCTAAATATTGATGTTAAGAAAGATAACCTCTAATAATATCTTATTGATCATAATTTATATTAGACTTTCATATACATATAGACTTCTAGAATATCGATATAGGCTAAAATGAAATATCATGCATCACTATTTTTAAACAAGGGGAATTGTTTGGTATCAAGTTTTTATGGTTACACCACATAGACATTTCTGCAATCATTAAAAAAGTCACTTGATATGTTTATTATAAAATTAAGAATTTGGCTGGTTGACTTTATTTTCATGAAAGCATCTGTTTTTTAGATGCAGAAACAGATTCAAATCTTCCTCTAGTGAGGTCACTTTGTCTTTGGACATTAGACTACATAAGAAGGCCAAAAATGTCCCTCTGCAGCCCCTCTGGGGTATAAACAGTTCCAGGACATTGTCTGAGCTTCACTGCGGCCCTGATGTGGGCTCACTGTTCATAAAGACAGAGAAATGAACATTCTACAGGAAGAGACAGACAGTCTCTCTCCCCATCACATCAAGCTCAAGTTACACATAAAACACAACATATTCAGGATATTCCCCATCCAGTTAAAAAAAAGACAAGGACCCTATACAGATCAGGCAGACTGTAACTCGACCTCCTACATATGCAAGGAGTGAGCTAAGAAACTGGAGGCTAGGCTCCTCAACTCCTTTTTAGCACTTCTTCTATTGATTGTTCTAGTAAGCTGTCCCAGACAGAGCAGCTCTGAGGTCTCTTATAAACTCCACAAACAATATTGGCAATGTTGATGTATGGGTCACTGTTGTGAATCGTGCTAATTTAAATACAGCAAGCAGTATTACCCTAAATATAATATGTGAAAATTTGGTTAAAATTGCAAAAACAACTTTTAAAATGGTTTCAAAATTATAAATAAATTTGCAATATCTTTCAAACTACTGGCTTCAGTGGCCTGATGGACAAACAAGAGTAGAAGTCGGAAAGAGGAAAGTTTCCCTGGAGGAAACTGTAATAACCATACCATACACATAAGAATGTGTTTATATCAGTGGTCAGCTGAGTCCTACCTTAACCGCTGCATTAACTCCATCCTCTGTTGTGCTCTGTCCATTCTAAAAAAAGGGAGAGAGAAAGATTTAAGAAACGTGTATGCATTTTGTTTTTTACTTTACTATTTTTCACAAATGTAATATTAAAGGATAAGCATGTGTGTCCACATTTTTAAGTACAGACATGCCAATGAAAAAGCATATCAACATACAGTATTATATACTTATTCCCAAAACTACTTTCTAGCATTTAAGCATTACCAGTTATATTAAATACATGAATGGCCAAACTACATAGACACTGGTCTGGCATCCCAACAGCCAAATTACCATCATCAGAACATCCATACCACTATTGTTTGTCTGTGTGCGTATCTGTGTGAGCATGAATTTGAAGGCACACAGCTGTGGTGTCAAACATCAGGAGCACGTGTGTCACGTCCTGATGACATAATCAACAGCTCCTGGGTTGTTTCTTATATATGCACTGACTACGGTGTCAGAGCACATTTCAGCACCTATTCTATATATGGCGTGATTACGTGTTTTTCTGTGACTTTGGCGTGTTATAAATTGCCCATGTTTGTATTGGACCCGAAAAATAGCAAAAATCTAAGTATCGGAACAAAAGAAACATTTTATCTAAAAGCGAATGCTCAACCAGACCTCCCTGAAACGCCTCGTGTAACCACAGCCCCACAAATGTACGTCCTTTAGTGGTATGACTTGACTAAGACCGCCGAAATGTATACGCAAGTAAGGTGATCGTACTATTAAATGTTTATTCAAAACTATAGGTTTTCAGTATGGAAAAAGTTTAATATGTGGCTGCAGTGCATTATAAGTGTTCAGCTTCCACACAAAACTAATCATATCAGACCCACATCTGAAGGGGGTCCACATCTGAGAAAAATATGGGGTAAAAAAAATCTAAGTAGCATAATAAAAACCCTGTTAAATAGCCACATTAACCAAAAAATAATGTTGATTGTTATGATGATGAACCTTGTGGATGTTTTCTGAAATTAAGACTAAAGCTTGATAACAATACACCCGTCTAAATAAAATAATTATAATATTTGTCTAAATAAGATAAATATAAATTCCCCCAGGACAGGTATAAAACGCACTGGAAAACCGTAATAAGGAATGACGTGATGTTTCTAAACTTTTGACTTATTCAACTTGATAAAACTTGTGAAAAGTGTAAACGGCACAAAAACTACACACAATCACCTCCTGCACAGACAATCAATTATAGCTTTCAATTCCATTCGAGTTGGAACCTTGAGCGAGACAAAAAGAAAATGAAAAAGTTAAAAAATAAAAGGAAGAAGGTACTTCTGGCTGCCTTGAGTAGAACAGAAAAAAGTTCAAGGTTTGGTCTTCTGCCAAGCAATTCACTTTTACTGACTAGATCGCCTCATCCTTACACTCTAGAAGTTACGAAGACTCTGATTATTCAGAACAAGCTTCGGTCTCCCATCAATGTCACTCCTGACGACAATCAGCACTAGATGTCTGAGCAAAAGAGGTTTCCGTGGTAACCGCAGAGACCTTTAGATGCTGTCTGTCAACCTTCTTCTCAAACGTATTTGTATCAGCAAAAACAATTCACAATAGTGGTAAATAAAGCCAATGGACTAAAATTTAAAGAACAAAACTGATCTAAACAGCTCCAAATAACTTTAGCGAGACATCTAGCTACACTTCGTGTATTAAATCAGCTCAAAAATATAAAAAAGTGATATGTGCTAGTGCTCATTTAAAACACTTGTTGACAGCATTATCATTTAAAGTGAACAGCAGCTATAACATTCATAAGAAAACATGAGCAGCAAGGTCACCATTCACACAACTAACATTAAACATTTAAAAGACTCTAATTTAATAATTCATGAAATCAAAATTGGAGTATAAATACCATCTTATACATAAATTTGGTTTGTAGTATTTTATATTAATGGAAGAGATATGAATATAGGCTAACAGACCAACCAACAATACTAAAAACCTTTTTATCCAATAAAGCCCTGTGACATTAGAGCACTGGCCGAGCAGACGTGTTAAGGACATTGACATAAAAAAGGACACACACAAATAAGAGGTGTTGTTGAGTGCATGTAAACCATGTATTACTGCAGTGAAAAAAAACAGTGTAACTGCCTCTTCATGCTGGCTACACGTGACCCTGAAACGCTTTTCCTCACAATGCAATGCAAATGAAAGTGCTTAAAGAGCTGTCTGCAAAAAATTAACAACATCTCTGTCATGATGTGACCCTGTTAACAGAAATAGCATGTGAATAATTGGGACCAAACTGTTCCCCAGACAGAGATGTCAGAGAAAGTGTGTTAGCTAGAAGGAAAAAAGAGAACGGAAATTAGAGGCTTGCAGATTTACCTTGTCATTTACAAAACAAGTGCAGATTTAAGAAACAGTGAATTCCTTCTATGTCTTTTAAGGCAACAAACCTTTACATTGTAAAAACCTATTTGTTATAAAATTATATTTTCAGACATAGATGCTGCTGAACCCAGTGTTCCAGCCATGCTAAAAACAATTTCATAACAGTTCACCATCTCACTTAGCAACGATAGCTGTTCACTCTTTTTATTGAATAGAAACGTTCTATTACATACGCAGTAGAAAAATGCAATATGCGATAACTTGCAAAATAATGCAATATGCGATACAATAATGATTTAACTCTGTAAACTCAATTTAAATCATATTAAAATATGAAAATGTATGATTCTACATAACCAACGTAATTTCAATGTTACATAATCTTTCTTGGAAAAGCTTTATTAATTATTAACTACGGAAAGAAAGCAGCAATGTTTTACTGCTGCAGACTTGCAATTTCAAAACCTCAGCATGTGACTCACTTTCTTATCAATGTGACTGACAGGGGGATAAAGTGGGAGTGGAGAGTTTCTAAGTCTCTGAGTAGGTCAGTCTGTTCTGCTGAGCAGGAGGTATGAGCAACTAGGTCATCACCATTAACCTGCAGACCAGGTATTTCTCTTATAACCACTAATAAAATAAAAATCCAGTGATAATCCAATGATATCCAACAATAAGGAACAGAGGGAATAAAATGAGACAAGGAAACACAGCCAACAAAGCCTACAAGAAAGGACGTGAAATAGAAAGTTTGAAATGTAATGTATTTAGTGTTTTTCATGTCAGGAAGAGTATTCCTTACAGATAAATACAATAATTTTTTTTTTATGATTATTTGATTGTTTGCTTCAATGACAAACCTGACAAGCATGTATGACTGCATGGCAGGCAGTTATACGGTACTTATATGTGACAGATCAAAGAGAAAAGACTTAATACACATCACTATGAAAAATGCAACCGAAATGATTGACGGAGGAATTTAATCATGTTTGAAATGACAAAACAATCACTGAAACGAATTAAGAATAAACATGCAAGAGCTTTCAAAAAGGCAGAGTGAGTCTGACAAGATTGGCAAAGGGATGACAGGAGAAAATTTAGCTTATTACATCACAACGTTTCCATGTTCCTGGCCATCACAAGCTACGCCTTGCCTTCTCTTGTTTCAAACCACTGCACACACTGACAGATGAGACCGGAAACACTACGATCGTTTTAAACATCAGACATTCACAGACATCAATATGCTGGAACTATTTGACTCAGTGTGTGCACGCTTTCGAAAGCAAGAGGTTCAAAATAAGAGAACAAGACAGCAAGATGAGGAAATAGTATGAAACAGTGTGCAAAAAGACTTTCAAGATATTCTTCCAGATATCATAGTACAGTATAAAGCTCAAAATAGAAAAAAAAGAATACAAATTTCAGACTGTGTATCCAAAACAAACATTCCTGTTAGAATTCCACTCATTACAAACTTGGCTTTGGGACTTAGTCAAACTCTTCTGACAGAAACATAACCCCTCCCTGTGGAACAGACAAGCATGGGCCTCACAAGCTATGATATATGCCTACTATCCAAACACTGGAAACCTCACAGTTCACTGGAATATGTTTCCTGTGATGGATCGATAGCAGAACCCTTTGACGCCTGGATCCAAACAGCAAGCATAGTGTACTCAACAGTGCTTTTAAAAAATAATACAACTATGTGCTTTTCTTATTCTAGTCTCAGGAAGTACTTTGAATGTTTTTTCTAAATTTTGAAGCAAGATTCTAATCATACAGTTGTTCTGCAAAAATATTACAGATAAACATCTACTTGGCTTCTGTCACTGCCTCTCTTAGCACATTTTCAGCTCACATTTCCTTCTCTCACTAAGAAACAGCTTCATTCAAGGGATTGAGGTGACATGTTTCTGAGGCTAACCTTCTGTTACCGGATTAGTGAATACATTACAGAAGTTACGTGACCAGAAGAGAAGCATGTAAGAACATCCATTTTTGCCTCAAACTGCAGAGTAAGAAAAAAAACTGCAAAAAAGAAAATCTAAGATGCTGAAATCTGTACAGCACAGCTGTTGATGCACTCAGTAAAAAAAAAAGATTAAGAAAAAATGTAATCTTTCATTTTTTGTTAAACACACGGACATCACTGAAACATTGTTTCCCCTTAAAGTAGATAGTTGTACAGTGCAGTTTACTCTCCTTCAATGCAAAAAAACAACTGGTGAGGTTAAGTGTTTAGAACGGATAACACTGTGGTTTGTGTGTGATCTAAATTCCAACTTATGAGACTGTCTGTCTTTGCAAGCTGCAAAGGATAATAACATTTTAACCATTTAAGAAAACCAGGTTATTGAATATAATCTGATCATTTTAAGGTATCAGCTTTTCATACACCTGTGAATCATTGCTAACATGAAGCTGTGATTGGGATGGTTTGGAAATATTCACTTTCATTTGGTGTCTCTGATCTAAACCTTTAGGCAAATCTAATAGCTTAAATTTAGACTCACCATGGTGTCGTATACATTATAAAGCCATTGCTGGAGAACTGCAAAGACTGTAGTGTACTGTAAATTTCAAAGTAGCCATCATTTAAATGTATCCCCATAATGTGCCTACTTCATCAATTTAAGACATTTCACTTGTACCCCAGAGAAGCTGATCAATGGCTGGGGTGGGGCAACCCGATCACTAAGTAGAAAGTAAAACACAATGCTGGTTTCCCGGACAGGGATGAAGACTAGTCCTGGACTAAAATAAATCTTAGAGATGTCCAAACTGATAACAACTTGCACGGGCATATCTTCAAATATATCATTGCCATTGTGTTGTCTCAAAGCACACAAGTAATGTGTTTAGTGTAACATTTTGTTAAAAGGATTTAAATTTCATAATTCTAGAACTGGTCCAAAATAATCCCTGTCCTGGAAACCACCGAAAAATCTCCACTGGAGTTTATGTGAGTGACAATGAGAGTTTGTGTGGAAACAAAAATCTCTCACGCGCTCTTCAATGCGCGCTCTTCAAAAGAGGACTACCAAAAGAATGTAGCACCTGTGTATATTGCTGTGATTAATGCTTACTTGCTCTAGTTTACAAAACGTCTCTATAACACACACGTGGACCTAGAACGTACAACTGGAAAATCGTAATAGACACACTTTAAATCAGTTCATTTGAGTGCTGTGATTTCAACCCCTCTCACCTCCGACTCCAACTGCACCAGCTCCATTTTGGGCCATGGTTCTGCCAGTTGAGCAAGTGGCATCGTGCACGCTTCTTCAGTGTCTCTCAGTCTCAACTATTCAAATGTGGACCGAATGTCTTCTGAACCCGCGATTCCGAGTCGCCCTTGGAAAGAGCTGATCTAATCTATTCCTTCGGATCTTGAGAAAACGACTGACTTTCCTCTTATAATCCGGATTGCACGCGCATTACCACTGCGAAGGAAAATAAAAGCTCTTATTCCCGCTTGAATGACGCGACTTGCCCTCTTGATCCGGTGACAAATGGGAGTTGCACAGATCCGTTCCTCGAAATGAACAAATCTCTCCCCCTCACTCCTTTACGCACAGGTGGACTGGGTTTCACAAGATCGTGCGCTTTTGCGTTAATGCATCTGCGCTCGTGGCGTCGTCTCCTCCGATGAAATAATGTGCAACGTGAGGATTTCTCGTCACTATCGGTGTGCAGTGCACGCAAACAGTTCACGGCAAAGAGGACCCGCTGCTGTCAGTGTGTTCCGCTCTGAACCGAATCCACGGCGTAAAAGCGCTTGAGCATTAGTTTGCCATTGGTTTGAAGGCATTCCTCGGCCAGCCCCCTTCACCAACTACCCCTATTCTGATGCCCCTCTCTGGCAACTTAGTGTTACTGCAAGCTACACCCTTTGCAGCATGTGTGAGTGGCTACAGTTCTTCAAGATTTCTACAAATTCGAATGGTTTACATTATAAAATACCATTATGAACCATTGGCTGCTTACCATTAGAACCATTACCAAATTATATTATGCATTGTGTTTAGGCCTTCCAGTAGGATTGCATGGTGTTTATTGGATCTCATCTGCAAAACCATCATCCCACTAATATAACCCAACATTTTACCAATAAAGACCCATTTGAGTTTTTATTAAAAGCAATACAATTCCCACTATAACAGTGAAATTCAATAGAATTTGACGGTCTGTGATGGTGTATTTTGAATTTCCAGCAGGCATCCTAAATGGAAATTAACCTTTATATTACATCAATCAGGAAGGCACATTTTCCAAGACGTGTTATTTTGAAATGCCAATAGATGTACTTATTATCCACTGATGGCACACATGTTGTGGCAATGGCTGCAATATGCCAACACCCCTTGACTTTTTCATTCCCTCGAAAGGAGAAGAGAGGAGCAACTGTTGCTTCTGAGAGTGGTTACCACTGGCAACTAGAGACCATCTGCCGGTATGCTGGTGAATCCGCTGCCAGAAATCAAGGGTTGAGTAAAACAGTGTATGAATGGTTGTCTTTATGAGATAGTAGTGGGTGGATATGGAGTGTGCATGGTAGAGGACCATCATTGAGTTAAATGATGACACAAAGCATTGTTTCCATGTAAATGTTTTTAATGCCACTCAGTTTACTAATGAATGAAGCGGGGCATGTCAAACTAAATTGTTTTAAGTGTGACATTTTTAAGAGGCATCAGGACCAAGACTCCGAACACCTCAAATCACGTGTGAATTCAATGTGTGTGTGGCCTTGTTGTGTGCGTGTGTTCGTGTGTGTCTGTTCGTGTGTGTTTGTTCCGTACTATGCTAGTCTACGAACAGTATCAGATACCCTTTTCACACGCAGTTGTCCTTGCTGACTTTGCTTATCTCGCTCTTTATTGTGACTGCCGACTGCAATGGGGACCTGGCAATCCGCCTGCCAATCTGTCCCTTAAATTACTGTAGTGTACTGTAAGTCTCTATGGATGAAAAGCATATGCTAGAACAGCCAGCACTCACTTAGTTTTCGCACAGTTTGAACACTGGATCCTGTTTGACATTTTTTTTGCAAGGAGGCATTCCTGATTATTTAGCATGAAGACATCACAAGAGTTTAGCCAGATTTCATATTATAGCCTAATGTTTGATTGTTTCTTTACTTTTATTAAAACTCCTAGACCCTTACCCAGGCTGTTACATGTGCTACATAAATGTGCCACAATATAAAGTCTTTTAAAATTCAGCCAGTCTAACCTTGAAGAGACTGTAATGCAGAGGCCTTTAAAAGAAGGAAATCGATTCATTGCTGAAATGCTGGAAGCACCTAGCCAGTGTGGTCTGATTGAAACAACAAAGTATTTTGATTTTATGTAGCCATTATATACATTTATATAATGTAACATTTATATAAAGCTATATTTTGAATTGTATGATTAAGTCTTTTTAAGAAATGTTAAAAAGGAGAACTTTAGCGAACATTGAGCTCAACAGCTTTGGGCCTTTTTATTACCAATGGCATTAGTGGATGCGCTCACTAGTGCCACTTGGAGACTTGTGACTTTGTCCAGAATGTTTGAAAATTTCAAGAGAGTATTTCCCATTTGACCCTTGTTTTCCCCTTGTTGACCCATCTCATGGAGTGTTTTTTACATCATTTCTTCCACAGTATGGAGAATGATGTAAGTCTGTTTCATCAATGCAATTGATGTTGACATAAAAGCCTTAGTGGGTCATAAAAAGCCAGAGCCTTCTGGTTGAAAGCTGGTTTTATTACCTGCTTAAACAATCACACATGTGTTTTGAAATAAATGAACAAATTTATTTTCAAGCTTAAACCACTTTGAAATTCAGGGTTGAGGCGCAGAGTAGTTTTATCAAATGCTGATAAATCTAACTAAAGAGTCCACGCGATATTGTCTTTTATATTATCTTAATCCTCCTTTAAGTTAATAATAATTAATAGTTTTGTCCTTAATAGGTAAGATATGCATTGAAATTCTATTGCTGTTTTATGTAGCATTTACATGACCTGTCTTTGGGAATAACTGTATTTGTCACTGGGTAACTGTGTGTACACGGGGGTGTGATCTGATTTCATAGAGCTGCATCACTTTGCCCCCAACGACCTCAGGGAGTCCCTGTCTGGATCACACAAAGGGATCATGGGAAGATGACTCATTCTTAACACATTAGATTGCAGCTGGGCACATTACATAAAGACACACCCCGGTTACATGCAACCACACATTCAATACCCTCACATACTTATATGCTCACATTGGTATTATTTCAATAATGAGAAAAATGTTCCCCCTCACAGACTTCTCAGTGACACACACACAAAGACACACACACACACATCATTCATCAGGATGTCCGCCCGCCTCCCACCCACACTCCATCACACACACCCATGCGTGTGTGTAAATTGTTGGGCTATCAGTAGGAGGTATGTGTGGGTGTGAAATAAGGCATGCAGCAGACTGGAGGAAGCATAGACCTGCTGATGGCAAAATAACCTCAGGACCCCATGGCAGCCATAATGACAATGCTCCTGTTCCTCCAACGCAAACGCTAAAGTCATTTTTTTGTTTCAGTCCACAAACTTACACTGTCTGCACTGCTTTGAAGAACGTTCAGTTTGTGGTTTACATGTATTGCAAAGTATGTGCATTTTCTCTATACATATCATCTCAAAGTGCATTTGCAGTATGCAGACAAAGCTCACAATGGGATGCATTGTCTCTCGCGTGCTTGTATACAATACTGACGCAATACGTAGAATACTTTATATTTTTATGTAGTACACATAGTATCTACTATATTATGGGTTGTGGAACCTAATAACTATAGATTAAAGCTGGTAACGGAAAGGTTAGGGCATTCATACCATCATAACATGAATGAGCAATTTTCAGGATCATTCTTTGTTAGTTTCAGCTAATGCCCAAACAATTGTTTTTCTTAGTTTACTGTATAACTTCATTTTTAACAAGTAAAGTAAATGGTATAATTAATATAAAATAGGGTATTTGTTAAACATCACATGACCAAACTGGGAAACATGTCCTGTTACATCCGTTTGTCGGAGAAGGTGTTGACAGACTATCTCAATCTTAATCAGCTAACATAGCTGTTTTTGGGGTTTTATTCTTTTTTTATACATTCATTTTTGGTGGTTTTTGCAACCTTTCAAAACCAAATTTTAATCTCAAGTGATGATCTGGTTAAGAGCATTGCAATGTGGGATTTAATATTTAATGCATTCAATGCAGTGTTAAAGTATGCACACTTCATTCTGCTTTGTCATGTCATTAAATTTTATCAAAAGAGAACTTGTTGGGAGACAGCATAAGTGTGGATTGGTTGAATATGCCTGCAAAATATCTTTCTTGAGCATGAAGTAAAACAAGCAAGTCTGCTGCCTTGAAATGTTATGCAAAACGAAAACAGGTAAAGTACAATTTGACTACATTAATGTAAATTGAAATGATATAGCACTGCTTCTCGTCAAGAGACAGAAAGCGAAGGGGTAAGGGGGAGAGAGTGCTTGATTTTATGTGAATATGCTTATGCATTAGTTTTGCCATCAGGAACTTTATCAGTCTTTTACTCCGCATTTCTGCCAGGTGTGAATTCAATTGCATCAGAGCTGCGATAATTAGTCTTTTCTTAGCAGCCACCTTGAGAAAAATAATCAGCATGATTATCAAAAACAAGAGTCATGCCTTGTTTAAAGTCCTCTAAATAAATGCAAACATCAATAAAAAAGGCAAAGATTAGCAAAGCAAAACGGCAGAAGGGATAAAGATAAGGTTTACTTCTCAATGATGCATGCAGGAGTAGAAAGTGAGCAGAAAGTGAGAAAAAACAGCTGCACTTTGAACCTGAAAGCTTACATGGACTAGAAATAAAAGTCATCGTACTGAATCTTCATCATCATTATCATCTCAATGAATAAAAAGGCTTGTATATGCAGTAGTTGTTTTACATTGTAGGCATATGTGCATTTACCTTTGTCAACATGAAGAATGAGATTTGTTTAGACATGCTGAGGACTGAATGGTATTTCCTTCTCCCATCTGGAGCTAGAGAGAGATTATGATAGCTGCAGGGGCTCAGTCTCTAGATTTTCACTGTGTTTAAACAGATCTCAGAACCAATAGACACTGATGCTAAATGACTCATTTTGTAACTAGGCTAGGAGTACTAAACCAGATGTTTAGTTAAAATTATTTTACATAAATAGATTTTAATAAATACATTTCTACAATTCTGTACAAGCCTGTGGGTAAAGTCCTACCATTGCCCCATCTGACTAAAATAAAATTGTAACCTTTAATAACATTGTGGTTGGGGGTTCGATTCCCGCTTCCGACTTCGATTCCCGCTTCCGACACAGCAGATAGTCCGCTTCCGACTATCTGCTGTGTGTGTGGAGTTTGCATGTTCTCCCCGTGCCTCGGGGGTTTCCTCCAGGTACTCTGGTTTCCTCCCCTGGTCCAAAGACATGCATGGTAGGTTGATTGGCATCTCTGGAAAAATTGTCCGTAGGGTGTGAGTGCGTGAGTGAATGAGTGAGTGTGTGTGCCCTGCGATGGGTTGGCACTCCATCCAGGGTGTATCCTGCCTTGATGCCCAATGACTCCTGAGATAGGCACAGGCTCCCCGTGACCCGAGGTAGTTCGGATAAGCGGTAGAAAATGGAATGGAATGACATTGTGTATCTCATGAACCCATAGTCCAGATTCAAACAATGGCTTTTGAATTACATTGTAGGTCTGGTCATCCCTGTTCACACAATGTCACCATAACTCAGTGAGACTTTTATCAAAAGGCTTCAAGGATATATTTCATATGGCCACTCAAAGCTCGGCCGCCTCTCCACGCTGGAATAGAATGCAAATCAAATCATGCACTTGGTTTGCTTTTGAAGTGCCCTTTTATGTTTCAACAGTCACTATCTGCTGTTGCATATCTGTTTGTTCTGAATCGTCGTCTCTGGGTTTTGCTAAAAACCAGATGCACTCTGTTTACAAAATGCTGTCTCTGTATGAGAGGCATGAATTATAGAGCTCATTTAAGGCAAGACTGCATGGTGCATTTCAAACATGCCTTATCTGGTTTGGAGACTTTGCACTATGAATAACTCTCATACTCGACCGGTAGGAGGCACTAAAGTGCAGGGCAATGGGGAAATCTCAACTTATTTTAATAAGCACACATGCCCCTCTCTCACAGTTTCTACCCAATTAAATATTTAAGAGCTTGCTTAACTTGAATAATATGCATTTGTTATTAAAAAAGAAAACTATAAATATCATAATCCTTTGTTGTTTTTGCTTGTAATGTCTTTGTCTTTTGTCTTACTTCAAACTATTTAAAGTCAACTTCAGCCCCCCTTTGAAGTTTGTTGAAGCCCCCTAGTGGGCCCCAGGGTTGATAAATGGTTTATATGGAATAGATTGGAATATAAGTCACATTACATTTAAAGGGATATCTGCCAAAAATGAAAATTCTGTCATCGTTTACACGCCTTCGAGTTGTTCCAAATCTGTGAACAGAGAAAGATATTTGGATGAATGCTTATAGCCAGACAGATAACCCCCACATTGACTCCCCCACAATGACTTTAGATCATTTTTTTGTTCTGTTGAACACAAAAGAAGACATTTGGAAGAATGTAGGACAGCAAACAGTTCTGGGGCACTTTTGACTACCATTCTATTTTGTCCTATGGGAAAATCTGTCTGGTTATAAGCATTCTTCCAAATATCTTTGTATGTGTTCATCAGAACCAAGATATTTAAACAGATTTGGAACAACTCGAAGGTGTGCAATGATGACAGAATGTTCATTTTTGGGTGAAGTATAACACCTTTTTATTGAATGGATGAAATAGTTATTAGTTGAGGCCATTACTAAGCTCGTTTACGTGCAAGCCGGAACCACGACTTAAATTTCAATAGCTTTTACGTTTTATTTTACACAAAAATTCAGTCAAATTTTTAAGCTCATATAATATAGGCCTACACAATTTGTTTTCACAATTGCAACAAGAGCTATTCGCAAAGTAAATTATAGCATTGCATCTATTTCAAAGTTCACCACAGTTTTCCACTACTTTAAAGCTACCTTTGAATATTAAGGTGAAGAAAGGGTTAAGGTGATAAAAACACATTGTGTTTGCTGGGGGGGAGTCGGGCCAAACTAATGTGGAATTAGGAAATAAAACAGGCTGTTTAAAACAGTTTCAGACCCCTCCCTGCAAACCGAGAAAGGCGCAGTTTGTAGCTCGCAATCTCGGCCTGACACGCAGCTCCGCACACCATTGGCTGACAGCGCATATCTTACCTGTAGGAAGGTGTGCCAAAGACCAGCAGGATGAACTTTTCTACGCTGTGAACTACGGGACACTTACGGGATTTTAATTCCTGCTCCCAAAATATGGAGCCCGTCGCGTCTTGGAGCACCGAGAGAGTTACCGAATGGCTCAAAGGTAATATCGTGTGTATGGGTTTAGGGCTGTGTTATTAGCGACCGATTGGAAACTTTGTGACGGTGGGGAGGGAGATATGGTCGAAGACAACAGGAAGATAAATCCCCGTGGAAGGGAAGGTGTTACAGGAATGAGGAAGCGCGTTCACGTTTGTTTATGTGAGTTGTGTACAGAACGTTTGCTCGTTTTTTACTCACGGCTGGCGAATAGAAGAGCGAAATTGTTTACAAACAGACATTATGACATTATGTCTTCACGTTTCCTTATGTACAGACTGATAAACAGAATGCTGTCATGCTGCTCAAGTCTGGACTGGCCCACTTCAGTATGTTTTTTACATTAACTCCTGTCCCATGATCAGTTTCATTTTAAAACCCGTAAAGCGTTATTTGAATACACTTTACATAGCTGTTCGTGTAACTGTGTATTGACAGTGTTGTTATAGTGTAATAATAATGAAACATTGTGCGTAATAAATACATATTTAGTTGCGTAGCTGTTTATTACAATTAATGTTTCAGGTGTATGTAGCCTAATAAAAATGTAATGGCTGTAATGTATAGTTTTATATTTGAAATTTTAGATTACGTTAGATTTTGTTGTTGTTGATTTGTTTTTATAAAGTGGCTTTTATTGTGGCCTAACTCCGCACCTATAAACAAGTTTTTGTTCCTGGTTTGTATCTCATGACTTTTTTGTCTTTCACCGATGAATTGTTCATGTCAGTGCTCTACAATGTTGCAAAAAGTTCCTACGAAAATTCCACAGAGTCCTTGCATAATATCAAATCTCCCTGCTTATTTCTTAAGGGATTTGTAAATTTAGCATAGGTTTTCATTGTTTTGACGTCTTATTGAACTGTGATGAAAGTTTCGAGCTTTTTATCTGACTTGTTTATTGTGTTGCTATATAAATGTTCGGTATCAGAATATTATGGTAAGCTAGCCAAAAATTGTCTCAAATTTTGTTACAGGATTGTTACATATTCTCTTATTTTTCATAGCTTTCTAGAAGCTTGTTGTTTGCACTGCTTGCTGTCGGCTTACTTTGAGGTTTATGGAATACTGTGCGTTGTTATGCATCTAGAAAAGTTGTGTAAAAATCACGCGCATAGGAATTTCCTTCAGGGCCCAAAATCCTTGGGTTGTCTCCAGGAATAAGCTTAAACCTGAAATGTAGGGTGGTCTGTTTGAGCCTTGCGGATTTATGTGCATACATCCGGTACTACCCAAGCCTACTCGCCTACAAAATACAAAAATATGCTTAAAAGATTCTTCACAGCGATGTCATAGAAGAACCATTTCAAGGGTTCTATAAAGAACCATCTCTTTCTTACTTTTTTATTATCTGAAGAACATTTTTTGCCACAAAGAACCTTTTGTGAAACAGAAAAGTTCTTCAGATGTTAAAGGTTCTTTATGGAACCATAAGGTTCTTCTATGTTATATCGAATAACCTTTTAAAGCAACTAGTAGAATTAGTTAAAAATGTAAGTAAATGTGTCTTTGTGTTGTGGTCAGAGATTCATAGTAATTTCCTTTTAGTGCATCAAAAAAGTATAAAAAAACGAAATATCCATCCTTTTTTAAAGTAGCATTATTTAGTTTAAGAAAGTTGCTGTGTAACCAGGTTTTGATGTTGGTAATACAGGCATTTAACAAGCCAAGTGGGAGACTGGGACTGAACATAATATGACCAAGGGATAGCAGATAGTTTTTGAATAAAACAGGGCCGAGTACAGAACCTTGGTGAACCCCTTGTGAGAGTAAACAGAGAGAAGATTCAAAATTGTGGAGAGTGATTAAAATGATGGATTATTTAGACTAAATCTCTTGCTAAATGACCTAAACACACTTACATTCTGAGTTGTTTTGAGGTGACATATTTGATGTACGTACGTGGATTCAGACAGTGAGTCTCCTCAGTTCAGTGCTTGCCATATCAGTTGTTTCAACCGTTCATTAAAATGAGTCATTAAGATGCGAATCGGACATTAGCAGATGCACTGTGTGTTAATCACAGCTGTTAGGACAGGTCAAAAGATAGAAGTTAAAACCGAAAACACTTCCTCCCAGGATAAGATTTGTTTAGTTTGTTTATGTCAGTTGTGAAAACTAAAATTCCTTTTTTGCGGCAAACATTTTTTTATATACTGTAGGAAAAACCCTGGCACAAAGAGAATTAAACTCACAACTATTATGAGAGTAAACAGTAAACAGCTCATAGAACAATTAAGAACCACTTAATGTTGTGTAAAATTCAAGAGGCATGCATGTCAAACTGTTTCATAAACAGCAAAACATTTGATTATTTTATATTTGTTAATTTTATATTTATAGCTCAGTAAATCTTGCTACTTGGTAGTATGTTTACTGATGTTGTGATGTATCTTTTTGTTTGTATGGGTGTGACAGGTCTGGATGCTCCACTGCATCAGTATTCATTCTCAGAGTGGCAGCTCTCTGGCTCAGACCTGCTTCATCTCACCTCTGCCAGGCTGGAGAAACTGGGAGTGCATAAAATCGGACATCAGGAGCTTATACTGGAGGCTGTGGAAAAACTATGTGCTTTGGTAGGACTTTCTGTTCTTGTTGGGAACACATTTCTGACAATATCATAACTCTGAAATCTAAAATAACAAATGACATGTTTATACTGTACCATTAAAGGTGTCATGAACTGGCCTTGTTTATTGTTTTATACTGTTGTATGAGGTGACGTTCACATGGTTTTTACATTCGAAAACATCAAATCAATAAGTAATAGGCAATTTTCTACCAGGGTTTTGAGGCCGGCTCGACAAACGCTCGTTTTTTTAATGCCATTAAAGACTTGGAAGTAAATTCCCACTGCTATGATCGGATAGCAGTTTGCGTATTAAACTTTGTTGGAGCCTTCTGTGAATTTGGTTAGGCACGTTATGCTAGGTTAAACATAAACCCTACTCGCACCGGATTAGTATTATTTGGGGACCTTGTGTTATTTAGAAATTTCCTTCCCACATCTGTATGTGGCGCATTTGCATGGGATAAGTGAAGCCTGTGATTTTACTCAAATTTACTGACTTAATTCCTGGATGTTATGGCAAGGCTTTCCGTATAGTTTGTATAGCCTATAGTTGTATGGTGTTTAATGATATATGACCATACCTTTCATTATTTGAGACCCGTGATCGTGAACCGGACAGAAGATTACTGGGTCTCACATGCTAAGAGAGTTTCCATGATAAATAAACAAACAGGAGACTCCAGGCCGGGTAATTTATGGATATGACCCAGCACCCGAAATAATACCAAAACACTTCAAAACAACCTCCATTATTCGCAAACAGTGGATAAAACCTTGAAAAATTTATATATGAGCCCCCCAAATCACAGAGATGCCGATTCGCACAGGACTAATATTATCACAGGACCTCAGTGTTAAAATGTGGTAGGTTATTTGTGGGGGAATTTTTAATTTACAAATTACAGACATGGGCGATTTGCACGGGCTTAAGATCACAGACAACCTCTGCAATTATTACAAATGACTAGAGGTCCCTGGGTTATACTAATCCTGTGTCAATAGGGCTATCAGGACATATCAAGCGATCTCTAACAAACCAATAGTGACGCATAGTACAAAATGTTTTGCTCACATAAAATTGCTGCGCCATTCTTGTCGGATCCAATATTGACAGCACAGCGCTGCTTTTTAATTTTAGTCTCTCCGCATATCCAACTTGGACCTGTGCCTTGTTCACAAAGGAATCTTCGGTGAAATGAAGTCAATAAACACTCAATGTTTTACCCAAATGAGCTGGAACGTCTTTAAAAAAAGACTTCAACCACGCATTCAGAATCTGAAGGAAGGTTAGGCAGCGACTCTGTTCTTCCACAACCAG
Organism: Triplophysa dalaica; assembly: GCF_015846415.1. Taxonomy (NCBI): domain Eukaryota; kingdom Metazoa; phylum Chordata; class Actinopteri; order Cypriniformes; family Nemacheilidae; genus Triplophysa; species Triplophysa dalaica. The sequence continues at coordinate 8,503,523 of NC_079556.1, read as the reverse complement.
GCACTGACAGCACAATATTTTGCGATTTAAAAACGGCACGTTTTTTGGCTGGCTTGCTCTATCTGGTTCCGCGCAACTTGTGTTACTTCAGTTCTGTTATGAGCGAACCAGTGGGCGGGGCTAGAGAAGTAGTCGTTGAAATTCTTCTGTGGAGGCAGTGTTCAACCATCTATGACATAGATAGGTTAATTTCAGTACCTTGCATTTGCTGGGCCTGGTGTCAATAACATTTGTAATTTCAGTAAGGGTGTTTTCAATTCTGACACTTACAGGATGTTCGCTTGAACACAATTCCCTCTTATATAACAAAAGCTTGAATTAAAATTGATGTCTTTATTCTTGACTCCTTTAAGGTCAGTGCATTTATTTTAGGCCTCTATTAATATAATTGATAATGTGGAAATCTCAAGAGGATAAAGTTTGTGAGCAATTTCTTGTGTATGTTTGTCTGTGTGTCTCTTTTTGTATGATATACAGTTTACTTTGATATTGAGTGTCTGTTATAGCGTTTGGGACTCACCAAGCTGATTTTAGATCGCTGTTTTTCAGAGGCCCTGTAACAACAACAATATTACTTCATTCAAATGTTCTTCACAGTGCATTGGACTTATTTTAGGGAACCTACACAACATACAATTAATTTCCCCTTTAATGCATAATTATGACAGCCTTCGTGTTTTTATTTTTCTTAGGGCATAAAAAACAAAAGCTAATAATAAAAATATCGAATTATTTACCAACGCAAACAATGGCTCGTTACTAGGCGACAGTGTATAAGATGAAAGGGTTGATGAAGTACTGTGGTATGTATTTGATTGTAAAAATATAGTGCTGTTTCCATTAACAACGTTTATTCTTGTCTGATACCTCTTCAAAGCCACAGATAGTAAGGCTAGAAAAATATTTATAGCATTTGTTGTATAATATATAGCATTTGTTGTATTGACCGTATGCAATGTTTCTTCTATTGCTTCTGCTGCCTTAATGAATGTTTTGGTAAACAGTAATTAGCGGACCCCTTGCAGTTCAGACACCTGGTTGAAGACCCATGCTTTAAATCGTTAATTTTCAGTGTTGTCTCAGACCCCTTTTGGACACCATAGTCATTTCACTTCTTTTCTGATTATATATATGTATTTTTTTTAAAGATTTGTTTTTGGCATTTTGCCTTTAATTGTACAGCTGAGTGGTAGAGAGGACAGGAAGCGAAATGGGAGAGAGAAGGGGGTGGATTCGGGAAAGGACCAGGAGACGGGAATCGAACTCGGGTTCGAACTCGGGCCCGATGCGCAGCCATGCCACAGGTCGGAGCACAGCCCATTAGGCTATTGGCTCAGACATATATATGTTAATTACTGACTGTGAACTTTCACTGACAGTGGATCAACCCCATGTGCTGTAAATGTTTTGCCTGCTTGTAGGATTAATATGGACCTGCTGGTGCCAGGACTCCCTGCATGTGTCATAACATCACAAGCCAGGCTTAGCTTCTTGAAACGAATCTGTTAATTTGCCTTCAAGAAAAAAGTCTATACATTCATTCAGGCATAGTTAGCAGAAATAATTAAGAACCAAAAGTAATTCAGGATTTACAATAAACTTTGAACCTTACTTTCTGCCGGCTTATGACTTGTTTTTTTTATTGTTTCCAATGAGTGGACGCGTTTTTTGAAAACGCGTGCATCTGGAGGTTTTTTTTCGCGCTCAGCTCCGGTGCTCTGCCTTTTTCCCATGTTCAGCGCCGGCGTCGACCGGGGTGCCCAGAGTTGAAAAATGCTCAATTTATGGCAGAATAAATCCTTTCACCCAAGCTTCTTCCGTTTTCAGCAGCGTAAAGCTGTGGACACAGGGGCTAAGGGTGTCTCTTTAAGAGAGAATAAAAAAGAGAAAGAAATGATGGATCAGTAACATACCAGACATTCCAGTGTTGAACAAACGTAACGTAGTATAGGTAATAATGAGTAGTATTTATTATATTTGTGTTGTGAAAAGTTTTATGACATAAGGTGTCTAAATAGTGCTTTGTGTTAGGATGAACTGTGATTTTTATATACTTTTGGAATAGCAGCCTTAAACCAACACATATGTACTTAGAAGCACACTCACATTCTCTGTCCTCTCTGCGCAGACATACAGCATTGGAGGAGAGACTCTGCGCAGTTTGGCAGAGAAACTGAACGCCTTGGCTCACACGCTGCAGATGACCATACAAGGCCGCTGGCGTGTTAATTCCAGTGAGGGACAGAGCGCCACCACTCTGCCACAGCAGATATTGCAGGCTGTGGTGGATGTGATCACAGCAACCAAAGGTCTTATATCTCTGCTCAACAGGTGAGGTGAAATCACAGAGCACCGTGTTTGGGCGTCTGTTGAAAACCCCACTTGGGGGAGAAAATATTTAACAATATATAAAATAATAAGTAAATGGATCTGTTTACAGTTACGGCATGTGTGTCTTTTACAGATATCAGTATTCACAGCAGACTGGAGACAAAGCAAGTGAGAAACTCATCGATCTCTGTAAAGATTTGGACACCACTGTGCATAAGGTGAGTGTTCATATACATTTTATATAAACTTATAGTTCACCTAAAAATGAAAGTGATGTCATAATTTATTCAACCCTTTTGTCATTTCAAACCAGTATGACTTTCTTCTGCAGAACACAAAAGAAGATAATTTTAAAGAATGTTGGTAACCGAACAACAGCAGTACCCATTGACTTGCATTGGGTTTGTTTCCATACAATAGAAGGCAATGGGTACCACCATTGTTCGGTTGAAAACATTCTTCAAAATGTCTTCTTTTGGCTCTAAAGAAGAAAGAAAGTCTTAAAGGTTTTGAAATTACGAAAAGGGGGAGTAAACGATGATATCATTTTCTGTTTGGGTGAACTATCACTTTAAAAAGATTGAGTATGTGTGCGTTCACTGGACTCAGTCAGAGCTGACACTGTCCGAGAGAGAGAGAGAGAGAGAGAGAGAGAGAGGAGGGGCATTTAAAAAGTCAAATAGGAGAAGTGAAAGACATATTAGCGTATGCTATTCACCTGTGGTAAGCGTATGGGACAAGTCACATGAGAATCCCTCCATCAAAAGAACATCTCTCATCTGGACCCGAAACAGTAGGAATTTCTCTTTCACTTTGTTACTTCTTATAGTTTATTTTCTATCTGTAATACCACACTTATTCATATAGCATATATAAAAAACATTGAGTCCTATACATAAAAACAGTATCTTACTTCAATCTCAACGTCTGGTGAATTTAGATACCGTCTATTCAGAGCAGTGTGTTTGTTTGGTTATTTTAAAACCATCTGAAAACAACTCCACCCAACTTTTTATGAAAAACTTATAATAAACACAATTTCTGGTTTAAAATTTTAACATAAGCGACTTAAGTGTACTCACAAAAGACAAAAATATATTTTGCACAGGTGTGTATCTTAAACATAGCTGGAGGTGTGATGTTTCATGTTTTCATGTTTCATGTGAGTTGCTGATGATATGACTCATTTCCACTTTGAGAGAAAACATCGTTGCTAAAGAGGGGAAGGAAAGTGTGTAAATGAGACCAAGCTAAGTGTGTGCAGAAACAATGTGCATTATACACAATAAGAATGTTGCTGTTTGATATTATCAGATCCTTTTTGTCACTGTCGCACACACACTTGTGCTCAGTTACACACATAAAAACACACAGTTTTAATCACCAAGGAGTTGTTCTCTACTGTTTGGTTGTTGTGTCTTTAAGCTTGTTTTCCTAGAGCCGATGGCATCCAATTAAAGTGCATTGTTGTACTTCCTGTTTACAATACAAACAAAATTCTGCTTGTGTTAGGTGTGTAAACGCTTTCCTGTGCAACAGTAAGGGACTCTTCAATTTGACAACAAAAGAAGAGTTAATGTACAAACTGCTGTCATGTTTTTCCCAGTAGCCTTTAGAGTTAATGATACTTCGGAGTTACTGAAATTGTGAGGAAAGCTAATTAAACTGCTTTAAATGACAAACATTTTTGAATTTTTTTGGTAATGCATGTAAGGTTTTTGAATTTTACTTATGCCATTTTTATTACATGTGCACATTGCATTATACACAATACAAATTACAATATATGATCTATAGAAAAAAATTGAAAACTGGGTATTTCAATGGAAAACGTGTGAACGTGCGGAGCTGAGAGAAATCTCCAATACTCTTTAACTGGTTCAGACATTTGATAGCTCACCCAAAAATATAAATTATGTCATCATTTACTCACCCTCTTGTCATTTCAGACCTGCGGGACTTCTTTTCTTTCGCAGAACACAAAAGATATTTTTTCTTAGAATGTTGTTAACTTTCAAATTGTTCACTTGCATTGGTTTTGTGTCCGTACAATAGAGGGAATGGGGGCCAGTGCAGTTAGGTTACCAACTTTCGTCAAAATATATTATTTTGTGTTCTACAGAGGCAAGATAGTCCTTAGGGTTTAAAATGACAAGAGGCTGAGTAAATGATTAACATTTTGGGGTGAACTATCAATTTAAGCAAAATATGGATGATCTTTAATATACTCTTCAGTAGAATAACAGACAGCAGTATGTATGTAAGATAATGTTTATATACCCAAGACATTTTGGAGAAAAGGTCACATCTAAGGTCAGACCGTTCCACTGTCTGTTAATCTTTGCAATGAGACTTTAACCTGAACACAAGACAATGCAAAGGTTTTCTGGAAATAGAGCATGCATTCTCCCTACTTAATAAGCTGTTGACATTTGAGGGAGCGCTCTGCGTCTGAAGGTGTGTTCGGACAGGTGTTCAGAGGTAGTTGGGCCTCTGAATTTCATAGGACACCATCGTCACCTGAAGCCAAAGTTTAACATGCCTGATGATAAACTGGTGTGTGTCATACGCAAATGACTGTGTCTTACAGCTGGTGTTGTGGTTGAAGTTTTGATGAGCATGTGGACAAATATTCTGTGTCCTGAGGGTCAACCCAGATAGGAAGGAAGCTAATGATAAATATAATGCCATGTTTGAAAGGAGTGTTTGTTTGTAATAGTAGCACTACCCTGTGGGGTTTGGAGTCTCAGCAGTCAGCTGATGAAAACACTTGGCAACATGCATAAAAATATTTGTGTGAATTATAAAACATGAATCACTTCATATATAGTTAATTTGTAATGAGGTTATGAAATGAAAATATATTCATTAAAGGTCTTTAGGGATTTAGGGAGACATGAGCGTACAGAGATCAAAGTAACACACATACACACACTGAGTACAGAAATAATATAGTACAGAATATCAAGGAAAAGGTCATGTCGATCAGACAGAGGTGTTGTGTATGATGTTTTTATCTTTCTCCCTACTGTGCCTGAAGTTGCTTTAGCACATTTTACTACAATTATTGCCTTTGTGTATTTTTTAATATCAAACTAAATCATGTTTATTTGAGAATGTAAAAATGCAGATAGGTTTGTGTGATGGTCAGGTTTGGGGGTAGGATAAGGGGTCAGGGATAGAATATACAGTTCGTACACTACAAAATCATTATGCATAAGTCCCCATAAAACATTGAAACCCAACATGTTTGTGTGTTGTTTATAAGAGTATAGCGAGAGGTGTAAATGGATCCACACAGAATGGCGCAGATCTTATTTTAGTATCTTCAGGTCTGCCAAAGGCCCTGTGACCCAGTAACATATCATTTGATTCAACTGTGTGTCTCTGCAGCGACAGTAAGATTAATATGTTTGGCTTGTACCGTTTTTGTTTTGCTGTGGTTTTTGTTTTGTATGCCGCGAAGCAGCAAATTCTTTAGCAAATGAACAGTTAAAGAAAGGTAAATGTCATGCCAGTAACGCACTTAAATTGAAAGAAGAAAGAAGGAAAGGACCAAAATAACAGAGGAACAGAAAACGCAGTACATATGACTGTATGGAAGATTCAGGAGACAACAGTGTTTTGCCGCAGAGAAAGACTCTCTCGTTCTGAAGTGTTGAAAACAGAGGTAATGATCATTGTCAGTATAAAATGAGGACTTTGTTGAGAACTAGATGATAACAAGGTCAAAGCTTTTGAGCTGAAAGGTCTTTTGTGTGAGGAATCAACCTCAATAGAGCAAAAATAGGAGAAAAACAGCAGGACTGGCGACAAAATAAACACCAGGTGTATCACAGAGATCTGCTCTTCTTTCTTTCTTTCTTTCTTTCTTTCTTTCATTCCGTCAAGATTCTCCCTGATTGGAGATCTTTTTATAGCTCACACCTCCTTCAAAGTTTGTTTTAAATCAGCTCTCAGATCAGCAGTATGGAGTAACCTATGCTTGAACCGTGTCATAACGATCTATAAAAAGACAATCTGGCAGTTTTGTCTGACAGGGTGTGAAAATGAAATTAATCACTATAACTGTTATTATCTTGAATCACATATAGAAACAGGAATAATGAGTATGTGTCCTATTTGGCCTCCCGCAGCTTATCATTGCAACTATTTTTACGTTTATATGCTGCATGTGTCCTTGACGGAGGCACATCTTGACTGGACAGGATGTGCATAAAAATTGCATTCTTGAATTGGGTAGAATTTTTTTTTTATTAAAAGCAAAATCCTATCAGGTATCAGCACCAGCTCATATCTCATATTGATTTACTCAAAGTGTTTTATATCTTAGATTTAACATTTCCAGAATAAAGTCTTGGTTGGCATTGTGTTTGGTTGTCAGGGTGTTACTAAGCAGGTGTTAAGTTGATTTGAATTGCCATCTTATTTCCAACTGCAACTGAATTTCAATTCCTCCTGACAGATAAAATTCTTCATAAAATGTCTTGTGTCCGTGTACTATACATGGCCATGTGTATGTGTGCCTTTCTGTTTCAAGAGGAAGTGACACACCTTTTTAAAGTAACGAGAAGTGAGCCATCAAACACAAAAATACAAACCGCCCACAAAATTCTACAAATATTTGCCTGGTTATATTTATGATATCATGTTTTTAAAAAAAATATAAAACACTTTTTCAGTGTATATATAATGTGTGGGTTTTGCGTAGTTAAAGTGATAGGTCACCCAAAGTATGAAATTCTGTCATCATCTACTCACCACCCTCTTGTCATTTCAAACCTGTATGACTTTCTTTCTTCTGAAGAACATAAGAAAATATTATGAAGAATGTTGGTAACTGAACAACGATGGTATTGGTTTTGTGTCCATACAATAGAATCGTATTATCTTATTTTGTGTTCTGTGGAAGACAGAAAATCATACAGGTTTGAAATGACAAGAGGGTAGTAAATGATGACAGAATTTTTATTTTTCTAGTATGGAAATTCTTTCATCATTTGCTCAGGCTCATGTCATTTCAAACACAACTGTTTACATGGTGTTACGTAAGATTTGTCTCACAAGTAAATGTGGGTCAAACCCTCTAATCCTTTAATAAGCTCCCGACTTACATCTTTAGGAAGAGAGTCTTGTGTAGCCTGGTCCTGTTTTGCATATGTTGTAATTCCGTGTGGACTAAACTAGTGGTCTGAGGTTAGTTTGCTAAACGTTAGCAGTATGTGTAGTGTCAGTCTTTTAAAGTGTGTTTAAGAAATAATTCTGAATGAGCTGAATCGTCCCAGGAGTGCGTGGAGTAACACAAACTCCAATTGATCAAGCTTCTCAGTAGGTGGAAGCATGTATGCTTTTAGGAAATGCTCTCATTTCTCTCTTTCTCTCTTCCCTGGTAGGACATCGCTGTGTTTGAAAAGGAGAAGGACGTCATCTCTATAGTAAGTCATTTTGGATCATCACTCTTTGTGTCTTAGTCTATACAACTGTAGATTGTTGGGTCATTTCAGTTTAAAGTAATATTTCAGTCAGCTATTGATTATATTCATTGTTTTATACGAGTTGTATATTATTTGTTGTGCGTTCAGTTTTATTGTCAATATAGTCGTCATATTTACGTCCCCATATTGAATTTCTGTCACCAGTGTGAATATATTGTGCTCATTGCTCTAATTTACCCAATAATTCATAATATACACAGTTAACCTATTGTTTTCTCTTTCTCTCTCTAGTGCCGTCGGTTAGTCGCAGTTTGTGATGAGATTTTGACCGTGAGTCCACAGTCTCTTCTTTCTCACACTGCACAACTGGAAAGTATCGACCTGGTCCCAGTCTCACCGGGAGATCAAGTGGTAATACATCTTCTTACTTATGGCTTCTTTAACACTAATGAATTCTATGTCTGGGTGTCTATTCTATCTTTTCTATTAGGGATACTGGTTTTGGTATCGGGCCCCGATGCTAAGTTCATGTACTCATACTCGGAAAAATGTGCCGATACCTCATGTGACATAACTGAAAGAACTGACTGTAATTTGTGCTTTGAAAGTTTGTGACAAGCACATAGAAATATTATTTTTTCATAATGTGTTTGAGATGGAGTTATTTGTTATTATGAAGATATCTTATTTTATTAGTCTTGGAAAAATTGCCACCTCACAAAAGAAATACAGATACAGGCATCAGCGAGTACTAAAAAAAAAGATTGGTTCATTGTCTTTAAAGGGATACTTCACCCGACAATGAAAATTCTGTCATCATTTAGTCACCTTCGAGTTGTTCCAAATCTGTATACATTTAGTATAAAGTATATTGAAGAATGCTTATAACAAACAGGTCTTGCCCCACATTGACTCCCATAGTAGGAAAAATGACTTCTATTGAAAACAAAATACATTTTGAAGGATGTAGGACAACAAACAGAACTGGGACTCTTTTGACTACCATTGTTTTTTTTCCTACTTTGGTAGTGAATGGGGGACAAAATCTGGTTACAAGCATTCTTACAAATATCTTTCAAACAACAACAGCACTTTGTTTTGTACGCAGCTGATAATTCATACAGAAGACAAGTTATTCTTTAAAGTGTTTGTGTGCTGATTACAATGGCTTATTAGGTTTATATTGGTATTCTTTTTTTCAACACATGAGTCAAAAAGGGACACACCCAGCCTGTAGGGTTGAATTAGCCAAAAGATTGTGCATATCTGACCCAACCACAAATTGAAAACAATCCAGCATTGTTAAGAGTATGCAGAGCACACAATCCAGCATCTGAACATTAATTTTGACATTTCACATAAGTCGCTTTTCCATAAACTATTTTAATGTGACAGTCAAAAGATCAGAAAATTCTGACATTCCTTTTGTAAATCTATGTCAGGATACAGGTGAGACAAGGAACAGAGGACCCATGTGAAGACAGTGGGTATGGGGACTTTAATAAAAATAAATTAAAAAAAACAACGCGGGGTAACATAATAGGACACGGGTAAAATCATGACGGATAAACAGGAACATAGACTAACTACACTAGACAAGACTAAGACATGACTTGATTTAAATTACAAATAACTTGACTGGACTAGTCTAGACTAGACTGGACTGGACTGGTCTGGTCAGGACTGACCTGGACTGAACAAGACACAGCAACTACACCACACAAATCAAAATGAACCAGCAGAGGAGCGAAAACACAGGGGCATTACAAAGGGATCAAAGCAAGAGGGGAACAGGTGCAGGGCATGAAATAATTAACAATCAACAATGAGGAAACGATGGGGCGGGGACAAAGATGAGACCGGAGAGTGTGTATGGACGGACATAAGAGCCATAATAGGCTCTTTTTACACAAAACACGAGGCTCTGTCATGATCCTGCCACTCAATCAAGAGAAACATGTCATGATGAGGCAGAATCATGACAATCTATATTTTGACACACTGCACGCTTGAGAGAATTTGATTGGTAGAGGAATTTTAAATTTCTCAGAGGATCAATTAATGGTTGCAAAACACGGTTGCAAAACACGGCTTATTCAGTTTGTCTAAACTTGAATTATTGTGGTTCATTTTCAGCTGAAGGTCTGCGGGGTGTCTATACTTACAGAACATTTAAAGCAATTTAAATCAATGCTGTTCATGCTCTGTCTTCACTAACATCTGATCCCACCGTTAATTTATTGATCAATGCTGGTTTCCACCGGTTCTTCTCTCCCTTTGAATTACCTTCTATAAGGCACACTGCTTTAGATGGCAGGAGGTCTGAATGTTAGCATGTCATCATAAATATTAAAGTGCAATGTCTATGGAATAATTAGCAATTCAGATTTTCAGCTGCCTTATACAGTATAAGCCCATATCACATCCAGTGCATTGCAGTCTAGCTGCGTTCTAAGATATTCTTGGCTTGATATGCCCATTATTTCTTTCACATAGGGAATTGAAATCACCACCACAGGATCCAGAAATCATTTTGTCTCTGGAACAGCAGCTGAGGTAGGACAGGTTAATGGTACCCCAGTAGTATTATAAAGTATTCTGTTGTTTTCCTGTGGCTCAGTGGTAAGAGCATGGCCCTAGTAACTCCAGAGTCATGGGTTTGATCCCAGGGGATTGCACACACTCAGAAACTGTTTATAGTATATGCAATGTAAGTCGCTTTGGATAAAAGCTTCTGCCAAATGTGTACATGTAAATTGTTTTGTTAATGTGTTTTTTTATATACTATTTATATAGTGAGGCATTTAGTGTTCATTAAATTGCTGGGAGATGTCTGCTTAAAGTCTTAATTTAATATCTTTAGTTAGTTAAACATAGACAAAAATTCATAAAAATGGAGTGAGTTTAAAGCTAACATACAACTCAAAGATGCTTGGGTTAAGGGGTGTCATCTATTCTTTTTTGAGGGGGCGCCAGTGGCAAGCTCACTCATGATTATTTATAAACCAGCCTTAAAATTTTGTTCCATGTGCCATGTGAGTGGAAAGGACATGAAGGTGGGTTGATGATGACCATTTAAAGCAAGTCCATGAAAGGATCAACTTGGTTTAAACGTTCAGCAACAGTGCTTTACCTACTATAATTGTAGAACTTATATGATGGTCTACAATCTTCGATCTTGTCTTACAGTCACCCACAGAGTTTTGTGAGAAGATCTTAGCAGGAGATGAGGTCCTTCAAGTCAACGGTCAGATAGTGGTGAGTGTCAACAGTTCAATGCTAATCATGGTTTACAGATAATAGATAACAACGATTTTATGTTGTGTTATTTACGTAAATACTGTTGTAAGAAAGAAAATTTGATGGGAATCAAATGAGAGATGCCAAACCCCTGCTTAGCACAGCAAGACATATTTGATGACTTGCTCGCTGTTGTTTTTGACCACTGAATTGGATTGTCAATGGTTTGCTGCCCAGTGTCTTACTTTGAACAACAAGTTATTTTAGACAAACAGACTGATCCAAAATGGACTAGATTTTATGTTTCTTGATGTTTTAAATACAACAGGGTTGTAAAAAATATATTTTTATAATGTCAATTTTTTGATACAGTGTGTGATTCAGGGGAGATTCTAGGTTTTCATCATTGGGGGGGCTCAGCCTCCAATGAGGATATATATACATATATACAGTACTACATACTTATTTACTAAAATGAATAATTAAGAAAGAATATGCAGAATAAAGAAAAGTTATTGTTATCAAAATGAATATCACATTAATCTATCAATCTGCAACATTTATAATTCAAAGTGACAACAACAGCGACAAATCCATATAATAAATGTCACAATCCACTGCTATTTAGTAGAAGGAATAACTTGATATGGTGTTTCCATGCCATTCATTCTGATAAGCACGAGTGCTGTCACTACTCTGCATGACTGCGTGTTCATCTATCATATACACAATACTGAAGCGGCTGAAAAACGACAAAGAACTTCTAGGTACACTTCTGTTTACACACAACTCAAAACATAACACAGCCGCTGAAGGCTGAACTAACTCTATCTGCCTGTCGTCTTTCCGGGGCCCTCAAAACTACCGTGAGCTCTCTATAACTAGATGCAGAAAAATAAAACAGCACTTTATCATAAATGACGCATTTCTGTCAGCTACAATTCATCATGATTGTTCTAGTATGCCATCATTGGTGTGAAGTGTGACCAGGGATGAACGCAGCAAAACGTTTTATAGTGGATGAGAAAGGGTCTTGTATCGCTCCTGCATCATATTATGTAAGCTGCATTTATAACAAAGAATTGCAAAGATGCAGACGTCATGTTAAAGGGGTCAAATTTGACGAATACGTGTTTTTATGTGTCTTTGGTGTGTTAGAAGTTGCCCATGCGTGTATTAGACACGTAAAATTGCAAAAATTAAAGTGTCGGAACAAAAGATGCATACTATCTATCCCCTGAATGATCACCCTGACCTGCCTGAAACATCTTGTGTAACCACACCCCCACAAATCTACGTCAGTTCGTGGTTTGATTTGACTAAGACCTCCCAAATGTATACGCAAGTAAGGTCGGGGTACCTTTCAGTACAATTGATTTGAAACCTGATGTTTAAAATATGTTATGAGGCGTTACATTTTCATACACGCTTGCAGTATTTCACCAATCACTACTCACTGGTTAACTGGCCAGTCATAGCATACCTCACTTTTCAGAGAGGTGAGCTTTATAAAAAGAGAGGTAGAGCAAAGAGGAGATACAAACATGCACGGTATGTGGAAAATACAGCGTTATACTAATACTAACCCAACCTTAAATCGTGTATACACATAGCAGTAAATCTAAAACAATTGATAATATTCTTTTTAGCCGTCTCATATGACACCTGGACAATTCCAGCGTTATGGACGTGACATTTTGCGATATGGACGTGACATAAAAATGTTTAGAGAATGAATTAGTTACAATTATATTGAACCATCTGTTTATATTTCACTGAATCCTTGTTGATAGAGAAGATGTCAGTCTATGAAAAATATATAAATTTAAAAAAGGGAAATAAACAGGCGTTTTTTTGGTGTTTTCTGGAAGACGATAAACTTTTTAGGATTTCTGTGAAATAAAATGCACAATTCTGAAGCAATAATACCCAATGAATGGAGAAGGGATGCCTCTTTATCGAACATAAAATAGTTACTTCATATTAATTTTCTTGAGTCCGTTTATAAGGTATATGTTACGTTATGGATGTGACAATCCTGAAAATGGCTCTTGCCTGACTATGAAAAATCATGCACTAAGAATAAAACAATGATTTACAAATTTGCTGGTAAAAACTTATTTTTTTCGTAGTAATGTTGACATTTTCACAGAATTGCCCAGCTACAATGCACACACCTTGTACTCTTCTTTTGACATTGACTCCACTCTGTGCCGCTGTGATCTGAAGAATGCATTAAATATTGCAGCCTGCCGCCGTTTTCATAATAAGGGCTTTAAGGAGAATTTTAAGGAAGTTTTAAGGAGAGTTTTAAGTGATCTCAAATTCCTGTACTTATTAACTACTCACAATTTTTAGGTGGGCTAAGCTAGAAATTTAGGGTAGCTAAAGCCCACCTAAAAAGGGCCAAGTGACTCCACTGGTGTTAACCTCTGTTCTCAGGCACATCATTTACACATCATTTTATGAATTTCAAGTATATGATTTTTTGTATTTATTCAAATGTATCAGTACTAATGCTTTAAATTATGTTTAATATACTGCAATATTAAATGATAAATATAAATACACTGTGATTTTCAGATAAAAATAAATAGATGTTCAGTATACAAAGTGCTTATATGTTTCCTTTAGTCAAAACCATAGAATTCAAACGTGAAATATGTGAATGTAAATCAGTGGTGTTGTCTATGTGATACGGAGCTAAACGCCCCACTAAAAAAAGATCAAGGATTTCCGTATACCTACTTAAAATAGCATGAAGAACTCCTGGCCAGCCTTGTGAAAGTCAGGCTAGAGACACTGCCAGCAATCTATTAGTGCAACGGGTGCTTGATAAAACTGCACAAATGTTCATTGTTGATTATTATAGTTCCCTATCAATGTCAATAATAGACGCAACTTCCACCCCTAAGTGTGACTCGATGTGTGAAAATTAGGTCAAAAATCTAGTTGTTAGTGACAAGCATCAGAGTTTGATTTTAACCATTTATTTCAATATGATTAATAAGCTAAATAAAATAAAATCATTACACTTTCCCAGTATATTCTTTACATTATGTTTGTTGCACTGCTGTTAAAATAAAAGAACCCTGCCCAAAACATAGTAGATGCAGATGGAATCAATAGAATAGCCATTAATGCCCAAGACATATTTATAGTTGTTATATTGTTATAGAAAAAAATGTTTATCATAATGGAATTTTAATGGAAACCACTAGTATTTACAGTATTTAATACTATCTTTTAGCAGGGTGGGTTTATGTAGAAATAGTATATCACAAATAAATGACTTCATAGCTGAGTTTTCACATGGATCACAAATGTCCATCGAAAATTGCCAGCTGATAAAAACCTGTGCTTTAGGGATTGTATACATATGCCATCTAATGCTATATGTATCTCTTAGCTGGCTTAGTTAGATAGTGATTAACAAAACCAGCAAGTCCCCCAAGCTGTCATTCGCTATTGAAATCTTGCTTGCAATAAATCTTTCAGAGTGCTCTATGCATTCGTGAGTGTGGTGGTCCTCATGGTTGTCAATCTGGGACGGGGAGTAGGGAGGAATCAGAGTACACTCACCACAAAAAAACTAGACTAATGTTATACAACTGATGTATATTATCTGCGTTTTTTATGTTTTTAAACATAACAGCTTACATCAATCTTTTATGAAGATAATTTTAATGCTAGATGTGAAAGCAAAGTTCGTTGGTTATTCGCATTGTTTCATCGCATCGCCTGCAATCTGAAAGCCCCATTAGAGTTAGTCACACAATTATTTATTCAGTACATACATTTTTTAGATTGTGGACAATAGTTATATTAGCATTCTTTTATAATACCCATATTTGTTGACCACTAACCTATATACTGTTGACCACTAACCTATATACATCTCCCACTGAGATCTGTCTTAGTTTGTGCATTTTTAAATGAAACAATCCAGTCACAAGGGGCACAGTTTTCTAAATTTAATTTACTCATAAGTTAGTTAAATGCTATGTGGAGCATCAGATCCAAAAATACACATTTTTAAATATAATATAATGTAATTTGTTCATACAATGTACACTGTTCATACAATTTCAGGTTGGCTGGAGTAGAGCAAAGCTTGTTAAAAAACTGGAGGAGAATCCAAATGGAGTCACTCTGGTTTTAAGAAGGCTTCCAGTGTTCCTGAAAGGGAAGGAGAGCCGAGCCAAGTCAGAGGTACAAACTACCATAATGAAAAGAATCAAATCAAATACATACTTGAAAATATATAGAATAATATATTGTTAATATATTAAAATATATACAAAATATTGAATAAAATGTTATGAATTGCTGCTTGCCATGTATTGAAAAATATAAGCACATGATTCCAATACACTGAAATGGATTAATTAAAATATATTGCATTATATTTTCTAGAATATCATGTAATGTTTTGTAAGGGTGTAGACTGTGGATTAGTGATAGAGTTTCTGCTTTTCACCCAAACACATTTTAATTATTTAAGCAAAATAGTTGTTGACATTCTGTGTATATTTTGTTATTTTTAACAATGGTAAAGGATTATTAAGCGTTTTCAACATCAGTTTATTCTAGACTGGCAGGTCAGTTTAGAAATGACAGGGTTGTTATTATAATTAAGTGTAGTGGATTGACAACATTAATGTTGATCAATAGTAGGCTAGAGACGCACATGAGCCTCATATGACACAGATACACTGCCAGCGTTGTACACTGTCGTTTCTTTTAGCAGTTGCTTTGCCACAGATAAATTGTGTCACATGTCGGCACCTCACATGTGGTTGTGTTTTTTTGTTGCACATATTTCCTCTTTGTGACATTAAATGAACAGACTTTATAGACAGTTTCAGCCATGCAATCCAAAAATTTTCAAAAGAAATAGATTCTGATAGATTTTTTTGTCTTTCGTGAGCATTGCCATGACAACACTACACACTTTCTAAAGATCTTCTGTCTCCTTTGACTTCAAACACTTACGTAAATGCATTTATATAAACACATATACCACCCTTTTTTGTCTACATTGTGTTGCTTTTGATCTTTTGTTTGTGTGTGTCTTTTTTACCAGTCGGGCAGTGTCTGATGTAGCAGTCATGTGGCTTTTAAAATTATTGGGTCTGTTGGTTATCCAGAAGGTCCAAGCTTTTTAATTCCCATTGTAGAATTAGAAACATCTATTTTATTTATGAATCATTTTCAAAGTCAGGATCTCCTTACAGGGTATTTTCATATTATTTGGCCTGGATAATAAATATAAAAAAAATATTATTCAACTAAAAATGCCTGGAGATAGTTCTGTCCCCTGGGAACATACAAAAGCAACTAAAAAGCCAGTCATTCACAAATGTGTTCACATACACCGTCAAACACATACACCACAATAAAAACATCCTATTCCCACTGGCCACATGACAATAGTTAGTTTCCATTGTAGTTGTATACTCTAGGGTTTTTCCAAACATGAATCTAAGATCATTCATTCTTTCAGAGGGAAGAGGAGGAGGGAGAGGAAGAGGAAGAGAAAGGCAGACATTCTTTGCTTGGGAGGGTCGCAGCCTCTGTGCGCTCATTCAAGTGAGTTCAATCGTCTCCACTGTATTTCTTTAGAAGCTGTTTCTGAATCTCTTCATTTTTCAACATAAAATATCATTTTATGTTCCGTTTACTGATATTGTCTAGTTAGGAAAAATATGTGAACAGTTTCATGAATTAGGTGTGTTTGTCTTACCTCGTTGTAAATTTTCTACATATATTGCTTTTAATATTTTTTTATATTATACATGATTTGCTTCACAAGTCAATAAACCTTGCTTTAAGAATGGTAATATATATTTTTTTAATGTAAAACAAAACATAAAAACTGATCAAGAAAATAAAATGAAAGTATTCAAGCTTTTTTGGGGGGGGATTATAATACAGTATTTGAAGATTTTATTTGCTCAGAACAACCCATGATGCGACCAGTGAGATGTTAAAAAAAGCATGCTTAGATAAACTAAACTTGGCTTTGTACACTGTAGTAGGCTTTGTGAGAGATGTTTTTATTGCTCTTAGGATAAAAGAGTCTGCTAAATGACTAAATGTAAATGTTTATGATTCATCATTTTCCGTATTTTTCTTTTTTATGCTGTCAACTCGCTGTATAAAAGAAGTGAAAGTTTTCATTTCTCAGGCTATTTGTTTCATAAACTCGATTCTTGTTTCATAACTATTTTCTTTGAGCTGTAGTGAGGACATGCAGGCTTTCTGGTATCTCAGGTCTGTGTTTGTAATACTTAAATGAAGCTGAATGTACAGCTTATAGTATAGAGGTGAATGTTTTAGCTTTTAGATCAATGAAGCTGCATATCACTGCAGTACCCAAAGGCCACTTTGAGTACTGTGTGTGTTTATGTGTTTTTTATTTTTTATAGGTTGCTAAATATTGTATGTTCTTGTGTACCTCAGATCAGGACCAGAGGGCACGCATCGCAGTAGACGGGAGAAATCACCGCTTGCTAGTGATCAAAGTCCAAATGGACATCAGTCAAACACCCTAAAAATCCATCAGTTTGGTACAGGTAAAAGAGTAACTTACTTTAATTCAAAATTATTTTATATAATATTACATGATGTATGTTAACAACTCTGTCTTTAGATGTCTTAGACTATGTAGGGTGTATAAATCTCTCTTCATTGTTGTAGACTCTCAGCGTGCAAGTACGAACAGTTTGGAAGCGAGCTCACCAGGAGACAGGAGCCCGTCCCCACAGAACTTGGAGCTCAACAGAGCCAGAACCAGCTCTTGTTCCGACATGGCTGGACTACGGGTAAGACCTCAAAAAACACAACTGTTATGTGTACTGTTAGTCATTTTGCCTAGGAAAACATCATATTTTGTTAATGCGTCAAATCAGATGATACCAACAGACTATCTTTTGTAAACCATGAGATCTACAGAGCATTGATAAGTTTTCTCTTACCACAGCAAGAAAAGGAGAACAAGAAGATCTCTACTAAAGGTAAGCTATGGATTTATTTATTGTAGAAGATCTTATTTTCAAAATGATGACATTGGTAACCCTAAACTTTGATTCTTGTGTATAATTCAGGAATGAAGACAGCGATGAGCCGCAGGAGGGTGTCCTGTCGAGAGCTCGGTCGTCCGGACTTTGACGGTTGGCTCTGGAAGAAGAGAAAGGATGGGAGCGTGTTCATGACTCAGAAATGGCAGAGATTTTGGTTCGTCCTGAAAGGTCCAACACTGTATTGGTATAACAGTCAACAGGTTAGTACGAGTTTAGCATAGCTAGAGTGACACAGTAGTTAAAGGGATAGTTCATATTTCATCATTTACTCACCCTCAGGTTGTTCCAAATATGTACACATTTCTATGGTCTAGTGAACACAGAGAAATACATTTGGAAGAATTCTTGTAACCAAACAGTTCTGGGGCACCATTGGCTGCCATAAAAGGAGAAACTAGTTTATACATTTCTTTGTTATGTTGAACACAAAGAAGATATTTTGAAGAATGTAGGGACATTGTAATTTTTCCAATTTATGGTTGTCAATTGTCTGTTTGGCTACAAGCATTCTTCCAAATATCTTCTCTATGTTCATCAGAACAAAGAAAATTAAACAGATTTGGAACAACTTGAGGGTGAGCAAATGATGACAGAATTTTCATTTTGAGGTAAACTAAAGGCCATTGCACATTGAGGCCCAAATTTGCGTCCGCAATTTCCACACGTTAAAAATAAATATGACCTCACGTTTACACATTACCTCCGATATATTCATCGAAAAATTTGGACTGGGTATGTTTTTCTGCGTTTTTCACATCCTTAGCAAGTATTTTGAGAGGCGTTTTGACAATTCAGAGACACCTTACAAACTCGAAATATGAAAAAACGCATACGAAATGTTCTGACTGTATGTGTAAAGACCCATTAACTTCAGCCCATAAATGACCATTCTGTCAAACCCTTATGACCTTCTTCTGAGAAATGATTTCTATGTCATAAAAGTGAACAAGGACAGAGGATGTATTATAAGATTTACATAAGAGCTTTATACCATCCACGTTATATAATCTAAGCGCTTTAATCCATATCTTCTCAAGCATACAGTAGGTCTGTGTGAATGACAAAAGAACAGTTGTTCACCACAGAAATTCAAAACATGCATAAAAAAGTTTGAAGTCCCAAAATATAACAGCTTTTGAATAACATAATGGTGTGTGATAATGAAATTTTTATTTTTGAGGGAACTGTAAAATTTTTATTTTTTTCTATTAAATGCATCCAACCATAAAAATCTATGAAAATGTTTAAATGTGTTGTAAGAATATTTTGTAACGTATTTACAGTATTTACTTTATTATCCTGCATATCGAATCAGAATCTGTACAAAGCTTTATGGTTTGAAAGAAAATCAATGGTGATGGTGAAACTCATGTTGTTGTGCAGGAGGAGAAGGCGGAGGGCTTGATCAAGATTGGTAGCTACAGTATTGAAAGCGCAGGGGAACACAAGAGGAAGTTGTGAGTATCCTAATGGAGATGACCGATACAGGTTACCCGCTCATTCCATTAGACAGATGACATTTTAAAAGGAAGTGTCATACTTGGATGGCATAAAGCTCAAACTTAATTGTTTGTGTTCACACTGTTATCAAGAAACAGAAGCAGCAGTGATCCTGGGCTCTGTGTTTGTGTTTGGCTGTGAGAGTGAGATTATCAGATGCAAGAGGGCAGTTAGTTGGGCATGTGTGAACAACAGAATTACACTTTACGCTCCTCAGATCTTCCCCCGCAGTCCTCAAACACAGCGGACCCTGCCAATATGACAAATGAGTTCTCGTTTTTCATTAAGCCGCTAAAGCCATAAATGTAATGGGTATTATCATCTTTATCTCTTTCTCATTTTTGTTTCATTCTAGCGTATTTAAAATGTGCCACATTCGCTTTCACAATTTCATCTTCGCTGCTGAGAATGTGAGCGACATGAGCAGGTGAGTTTGGTTGCACAAACATTTTCTTGAATGGTACGTCTGAAAGCAAAGGTTGCAGACGTTCGGTCCTCCTATTTTACTTTAGAGGCTATTTGGTGAAATGGTTGATGTTGGGTAGCTGTGATGTCACAACCACGCCACGCATCTGTGGTCTCTGTTCATGTACAAATAAATTTAATTTGACCATTCAGTTTAAATGAATGTTTTAGCTGCAACTTTTTGGATTGTGACACATTGTGAAATCCTTTCTTTTGTCTCATTCTGAATTTTATGGCCTGCTATAATTTTTCTACTTTCAAAGCTTGGCACCTCTGCAAATATTCAGGATTGAGCACCTTATGTAAGAGTACTATATATACAGTGTATAGAGTAAATCGGAGTTCTCTATTGCCCTCCACGATTTGGAATAAAACTCCCGAGTGTCCGATACCTTCAAACAGCTGTGTAAACATAGAACTGATGGTATGATGCTCAGAAGAGACCATGGATCGGTTCATGTTAACCCATATTCATTATTTTTCTACATTAGTTAATTAACAGATCAGAAGGAATAGTTGCAACGTTGCATTAGTTATTGCATTAGCTAGAATGAACTGAAAATCAACAGCTTTTAACAAGAGTGAACTAACATAAATAACCGTATATTGACATAACCAAACATAAACAAAGATTAATAAAAGCTAAAATGTATATTGCTCATAGTAAATGTTAGTTAATGCATTTACTAATGTTAACAAAAACAACATAATTGTAAAGTGTTGCTTTTTCTGAACAGATTTGTACAGACTAATGTATATTTTATCTAAGGAGAAAATATTTTCACAAAGTGGTTTTTCTACGAGTAAAGGCTGCACAAAGTGATATTGTTCATCATCTGAACTGTAGTCTCTTAGCAGTTACCAAGCAACACTGCAACTTGCCACATTTATATATATAATGTGTTTATTAACATTTTATGCTTTAATTTTAATGTGGTTATTTAATTTGAATTTTATAGTCTAATCAATCTGTTTTATAGTGACTCTTAATGTCTTTTTAAGTGTTGAGCAGCATTTGTTCAGAGCTACTGTATATTGCATCAATGTCAGACACAGAGAATAACGGTGTTGGTTTGTCTACAATAATGCAGACTGCAGTGAACGTAAATGTAAACAACTAGATTAACCCCCCGAGCTACTCTCTAACTGAAATGTAGTGAAGCAAGCACATGCTCAATCATTTCAGTTCCATTTGGTTTAATGGAATTGAGGTTTTGTCAAAGATGGTCAACTATGCCCCCTATTGACTATCACTTGATACTGCACAATACTAATGAAATTGGAAATGTGAAACTGCTGGGACATTTAGATCACAGATAATTTTTTTCTCTCACATACTGATTTTCTCTTAATAGATGGATTAACTGCTTAATAACTGCCATTCAGAAACACAAGAAATCTCTCCAAAGTCAGCCGGATAGTGAGGAAGGTACGGGAAGAAAACATTTAATGTTTTTTGTGATTCTCTGTGAAGCCATGTGATGCCATTCTAAGCTTTATTAAATTCCTCCAGTTCTGACCCACCTCACTTAATAAAATCTGTATAAATGCACTTGTTTCAGGGTGCATCTGCAGTCAATATGACCATATTTTCATGTTTTGTAATTGTTGAGTGTTGTTTTTGTTGTCAGACTGTTACAGTGAAACTGAATCTGAGGGAGAATCATCTCATTCACCTCTCACTCACCGGAAAAAGCCAGCTGCGGTGAGAATAGCAAACTCTCGAATATAGATAAACACAATCCTCTAATTCTATATACATACAAAACACATCAAACTCAATGCATAAAATAATCTGAATAATCTGAAAAATCTTTATTTTATTGCGTAATCGATAACACAGACTCAGTCAAACACACTCCCACGAACAAAGGCTAAAAAGAACAGGTCATCAACGCCAGAACCAATGACGATTTCACAGGCAGGGGGGCGTAAAATAGCAGGTAAAAAGGCCCTCAAAGGAAATCACAGATCTATATTGGCATTGATGTATTTTTTAACAAACTTCCACCTTCCTTATCTCTCTCTCTTTTTCGCACTCTCAGGGAAGGTAGATGAGATGGATGAAATGTTTCATAGCCTGAAGAAAGGAGGAGTGTCTCTGATTGGTCAGAATCAGCCAAAAACTCATGACCAGCTCCGTAAATCCTTCATCAAACGCAACAAGAACCCTGTCATCAATGAGAAAATTCACACGCTCCGTGCCCTCCAGAGTACACTCAAGGTTAGACATTAATTGATTATAAATAATAATCATTTATCAATTATTGATGATATATTATCAATTACTGTAAAATATGCCAGTAAAATATTACACTACCCCAATACGTTATTCATTTACACTAGCTAGGTACAAAATGTGTACACTGGAAACCTTTAGTTAACCTAAAAAAAAGATATATAAGAATTTTAACATGCATAAAATTGTTCTGAAACATTTATCTTGAGATATCTGGGTTGCTGATATGATATTAATTTATTTTGTTTTATTAAACGAGAAAGTAAAGTAGTGTTTTCTACCCAAAATTGGTCAAGCTCAGCTTCGGTTTCAGCATATCTCATTGGCTGTTTATGTTTTACAGGCAAAGGAGGCGGAGCTATTGCTTATTAATAAGATCTTAAAGGATTCTGAGCTCACACCACAAAATTTTCGTGAGTGGAAGCAGTGTAATGAAGAGCTGCTTCAGGACATTGAGAAAGGAAAGAAGGCAATAGCCATGCCCAGTACAGAGACAGTTTCCAGGAGTGACGACGAGGCAAAGGGACTGAACTTTAGTGATGGTGAACAGCTTGTAGATGCTGAAATATCTGATGATGGAGGCTCCGCCCCTAAAGATGCAACCGTGTTTTTGCAGACACACAGCACAGACATGGACAATACAATCCCTATGGAAAACTACTTTTATATATGAAACACGGGGATAAAGTCACCAAAAATAACCATTTACAGAGACTGACACTTTCCCTGAAATTCATCCCACCTGGGACAGAGCATATGTTTTTTGACATAAGTGAATATCATTTAGGGATTTTTAAAACTGCTGTATATGTACTATAAAGTATCACAGAATTTATGATAAAATGCCTTTACCTGAATGAGGAACAAATCAAACTTAGGCACTTGTTAAAGTACATTGATGATAATGATGTGTATAATTTTACATAAGTATCATGAGAATTATATCATTAGAAGAATTATAATAATAGGATGCATATTTGTTTTTAGTTCAGGTTTGAGTACCCTTGAATTGGCTATGCAAAGTCAGAAAAGGTTCTATGAATGCTTTTGGTATGTCAACACCTGAAAGTGTTTCTTTAATAAGATTTTATTTTTTTATTATGAATTAGATATCTGAATGGCAATATATCTCAGCAGCGATAACATAAACTATTCTTCTTGAAAAGTGATACCTCAGTTTGCATGGATGATTGCGTTTGGATTAAATGCTCAGCATTCTGCAGAATGGCCACACAGTGGCGCTATGCTCTTTATACTCGAGGTGCAGCATTTGCTGGCCACCTGCTCATTTCTATTCTCTATTCTCTTTCTATTTGTTTGCTGTGCTGTTCATTCATTTATATAAAAGCAATGATTAATGTAATGTTGCGTTAAAAATTCTGTTGGGAGCTACGTGTGCATCTTTAATGTCTTTCAATGTCTTGGTCTTCTTAAGATGTAAACACATTTCTACACAGAGAAGGCAGAGTGTTACTTTTTTCAGCAATTTTTGGCGCGCAGAAATTTGTGGTTGGTCTCGCGCTATTTTGGATTAACTGAATACCCCAAGTTTTCAATAATTTTGTAACACGTATTTTTGACGTGTAAAGCTATAAAGTAAAAAAATTGTGTTTATATTTTGTAATGATCGTAACGAAAATAGCTGAAGCGGTCTACTGTCGCTATGGTTACCTTCTCAGGCAAACGCGTGTTCAGGACAGCGCGTGTTTCGCTTGTATTTGACGGGTCAGTAGCCTATACAGATTACAGAAATATTATTTTAATTGCTTTATGTATGCCCAAAATTACTTATTCTGAGGTTATCAAATTTTGTTTGACAATATTTAACTGTACAGCAATTGTGCTCTGCTATTAAACAATAAATCCACTATAAACCAATCAATTAATCTGATGTCTGAATCAGTTTTTAAAAGTAACTAAGACCTATATAATACATTTCTTTTTTCCCTCTCTGTCAGACCTGGCATGGATTTTCAAGCTCATAATTGTATGGTGAAGCAAACTATCTCATCTCTGCATAATATGGAAATTTACAGGTAACTCCAAGACATTGGCGTATTTACCCAGACTAACAGTTCAGTGTAAAATTATTTCACAGATAAAGTAAAATAAATTTAAGCAGTCTGGATATTCACATGACTTGAGAGGAAAGCTGAGAATGAGCCTTTGAAACATATATTCAGAAAAAAGACAGAATAGTCAATACTTACATATATTTACAATGCAAAGATCTATCAAGTTTATTATCCATAAATCTTTAGTGAAAGTATGCGTGACCAGTCATAGAGGTAAAGAGCAAAATGCTTTTGAGCCTTGTGGCATAACCATCAGTGTAAAACACCTTTGGAAATATTTTAGAACAGCATTGTCATGATGTACAAGGAAACTCTGTCATAATACAAACCTTTTATAAGAACCCTCTTTACACACATCTTGCTTAAGGGACTGTTACTCATTAAATATTAAGCTAAAACTTTGAGCTATACTGAAAGCATTGTGTATACTGTGACCTGTTGACAATTATGACAAACAATCCTCACCAAACAAAAATGGCAATTGCACACTTACAGTATAATGTCGCCCCCAATTTTTTTTTCAATAGATCTTGTATTTAGGTTTTTTACGTTGACTGCTGTCAATCCAGTACAAGAGCAATCAATACACTGTTCTCCCATTGTACAAAAGAGTCTGTTCTGTTGTTCTATTTGGTTGATCTAACAGTTCACCTCATACATCTCTGCACTATCTTTGAGTCTCTTTTTGGGACAGGTCGGACACTGCATACTTTTAAACCCAAACAACAAAGCTGCACCTCCCAGCACCTGTACCCAAGCACCCACCCACCCAAAGTACAGCGACCCAGCCGGGTGTAGCGTTAGTCTCAGTGTTTTTTGCATGTTGACTTCCAGGGTCTCAGGTGGAGTTAAATCCACCTCGATCCCCAACTTTGAGAGATTCCGTGTGTAGACCCCTAAAGCAGCCAGACTGAGCACGCCCGCTAGCGCCACCAACAGGCCACCGGCTGCCACTACACTCCTGAGAGGGATATCGGTCCAGCAACGAACCCCCACGCTAGCGAGCACGATCCCCGCGCCACACAGGACGAGCGATGACAGCACCATCTCCTGGACCAGTCGAAGCCGAGCATCCTGTTGATATGAGCCCGACACCGGCCAGCATTCTTTAACCTCAGAGTGCACCACCTGCAGACAGCTTTCCCACAATCCATCTGTTCGAAGTAGGAGGAGCTCCTTTGCTCTGCCCCGCCCTGCCCCACCCACCCGCGCCTGCCCCTCCCTCCACTGGGGCGTGATTGCTGCGGTGAACACCAGCACAAGGCCCAAGGGAGCAAACACCACCCCCATCAGCATGGACGCGGGAGTGTGCATTGCGTGGAAGTCCAATTTGATGTGTAGCTGAGCGGACAGTCGCAAAATACTGTCGGGGCTAAAATGAAGCTGAACCAAATAGCTGTTGCCACCACCAAGGACCTGGTGAGGAAAATGAGATTTACATTAGAATAGATGATAAACATACTCGCATTCGGATAAAAGATTCTAGAAGATTCCCACAAATCATAGCACAGATGAAAATTCAGTCTAACGCCCATTTGGCGGACACAGATTTATGGTCTCTGTCGCTGCTGGATTAGTTGTCTGTTAGATCTAAATGAGAGAGAGAGAGTGTACATGCATGTCTTGTTAGCTGATGACTCTCCTTTGAGCTCTAAGACACATCGTCACTCTTGGCAACCAGCACAGTGGAGGTGAATGCCCGTCTGTTGCTAAGAGACAGTAACCTGGACGATTCCACAGCTGCATCTTTTCTGGTACTGGCTCTAGTTCTATCAGCCACAAGTATTTACAGTATGTCTGTGTGCTGTCGCAATCTGATGTTTTTGTAACCTTTGGTAATGCTTAGACGTTTGTCTTGTTGTGTCGTTGGAAATGAAAGTAGTGGGAGGGTGCGCTTGAAATTGTGTACTGGATAGATTTTGAATTAGTCTGAAGGGCATATAATGCGTCGACGGGAAACCAGACGTCTGGGAGACAGAGCAAGCTGATCCTTCACAGAGACAAGTACCAAAAACTACCCTTCTAAGAAATGTCAACACGTTGGTCATTCATTGTAACATTAGAGCAAATTTGCATCTTTCATCACATTCATTTTCAGCCTCTTTCCTGCTCAAGTCACTTTCGTTGCACGGCAACCCAAAAAACAAACACGTTAAGAAAACATACAGTAATGAAAACAACAGACTCCGCCACACCAGCATAATGTGGCTACTCGCATTCCTTCCGTCACCTATAAATGCAACTGAAAGCACCTGACACCTGTTTTCACTCTGCGCTAGTTATGAAATATCCAGAAAAAACAGCATGACGGTATGATCGGAAGAATGATGGTTTTTCTAAAAGGGTAAGCAGATAAAAATTAATTTTGATCTGCTATCATGACAGATCAACAGGATGAACCACTGCAAACTAGGCATTGACCTGCTCTGCTGACCCTGTTTTGAGATCATCACAACGAACAACACAGCTGTCATCCACTCACCTTCTCTTCTCCTCCACAGAAGAACGAGCAGACTGTTGACACACTTGCTCTCTGTTAATTTTGATGGATCTCCGTCCTCTCCCCGATTCTCTTTTCAGCCGTGTGGATGTGCCTTTCCATACACCCCCGTCCTCTAAACAGCGACACACACCAGAGAACAAACAGTAAACCTGACGTGTGCTGACTACAATATGCAGTCTGCTAGCTCAAGGCAGCAAGTGGATCAAAACAGAGGCACGGAAAGATAGACATGGAGATGGAAGGAGAAAAGGAGAGATGAAATTAAAGGGGCAGACTCATAGCATGCATTAGTCAGAGCCATCATCAAAGGTGTTAGTATAGCAGCTGAGATGACGTACGTGAGTTTTCAAGATGACACACATCGAAAATGGAAATCTAATATGGGCTTCTTTGGTGTTCTTTATATTTCTGATATGAAATATGGGAATCAAATGGTTTTACGGAGGAGAATTTATAAGCTGGGTTGAACAATCAACATACTGGTGGTGGTTTATAGGTCACCTCTTGTGAAGAGCGGTAGATTATTTCAGTGAACTCCAACCATGTCTCCTCTCCATCAAATCTGATGACATTTAAGTAGAGCTCACAAATTGATCGTGAAACGGGGTTTTGAAACATTTTTCACATCTGATCACATGGGTTAGCAGGCATCACGTGTCATGTACCAATGTTTCAACATATCCCTGCTGTCCTTCTGAAACCTTGTATCTTTCGAGATGTTTACTTTTTGCCTCAAATCATTATTATTGTCCTTCATATTTATCACTGGGTTGCAATCATACAACTAATAAAAGTAATATAAAATGCTTGTCAAGTTTAACAACCTAGAATTGAATCATTAAAAAAATCATTAAAAAAAGCTTTCCTGTTGTTCAGTGGTAAGAGCATTGCGTTAACAACGCAAGGTTGTCTGTTCGATCTCAGGGTATAGACATATAGGATAATACAATGTAAGTCGCTTTGGATAGAAGTGTCTGCTAAATGCATAAATGTATGTAAATGTAAAAAACACAGTGTTTTTATTTCCTGAAAAACATTGAACCAAGATTTCAGAAGGACAACAACAGGTTTATTTCCCCCTTTCGTCCCCTCTCTTTTATTTTTATATTGATTATATAATGATAATCTTTATAGTGTTGAAAAACAGATTAGACACATTGGTGTTTTGAATTTTCGATTTTATTTGCCTTATAAAAGCAGAGGCAGTAAAAAAGGAAAACACAGCTTTAGTATATCAATATTGAATGACAGCAATACAAAGCATTTGAAATGTACAAATTTGTGAACTGAAGCAACATCCACAAACTGAAAAGTCACCATTAATTATTTTGATGTTTGGGCAAGTTGTTTAAGCAGTGGTTTCTTTGAACGTCCTTGTCTAAAAGTCGAAGGATAAAGGGTCCGGTTGTCCCAGCAACCGTTCTAGCCACACAGATTAGAAATGTGTGTTTTTATATTGAGTGTCAAAGTCTTGGTGAACGAAACAATGACAGATATTCAGCCCTCTAAGGGTGGAAATGTGCGACTTTGAAGTCTGAAACACTCTCGGATGTGTGAAGCATTTCAGATGTGAAACTAACAGGCTGAAAGTAACAGCACCCTGACTGGAAGTGTACTGAAGTAACATGAGGCAAGATTAAAAAACATGCAAAACACCATTGAAGCATAAAGCGATACAACCACCTCACATCGTCTTCTATAAGTGATGGGCCTATCGTAAGCAGCGTAGAGGCAGCATATCAAAGGCAAGTTTATCGTTGAAAAAATAACATATAACTATAAAATCATGTCGACACACACACATAACATTATCATATTTTCGTCTATTTACAATTCATATTTACAGGCACTTAACCTTGTTGATCACAATTGATCAAGTTATAAAATAATTGTAGATAAAATATTTTTTCCAAAAAGTAAAAAAGAGGTAAATGGTGTTTACACCACAAGTATTGGTATGCGTTGAAACTGAAAACGTTAGAACGTGCAGGTAAGTTCTTTTGTTTCCATGACGACGCCTCTGGCACTGCAGAATCTGGCTCTCAGTTGCTTGTGCTTTTGATTGGAGGGGCAGCGAGAAGCTGCCGGCGGGGGCACACATCGTGATGATGTCCTTTATAACTCCATAAGCGTGACCTGGAAGTGGTTGACCATGACTTCGGAAATCTCGATGAGGAAGGCCGAGTGGTTGCTGTAATGCTCGATGATGTTGTCATCCATGTTCACAAAGATCCTGAGGATGTGAAGAAAGAACGTTAGAGATCAAACTCAATTGCTTTCTTTAAATGTATGCATTTTCCAGACAACTTTCCGTGCCGCTAGTACAATGCTCTACCAATGATATACTTATTAAGCCGTTTTACACGATCTCAAGAAGCCAAGTGACAGTGACTGACGCACTCTAAAAAAAATTGTAATCCGCCGACTGCTGAAAGAAAACCTTAAGCATTCCTTCACAACCTTCCTAGCATTCATCATTTCCTACCTGAGGGCAGACCCTGATTTAGAACCGTACAAAAAAAACCCAACAAACCATATCGAAAACATGTTAATCTCATGACTAACGCAAGTACGCACAATTCTCGACTCCACCAGTTATAGTACATCGGCCAGCATTTGAGTCTAACATAGACTGTATGTGCGTGTCTATGACAGACTAACTGCGAGGCTGTGCCAACTCTCCCAGCCCTGAGGGTGGAGGGAGTACGATAGAAGATCAACGCGAAAGAGAGAGAGAATGCGGCTCGACCTGTCCCTATCCTTCAGCCATATCATCATCTAACGGCCTGAGGAAAATTGAGCTCCGAGTTACACAGCTCAAGGCTATAGGATGATTCAGATAATAGAGTTCTGGACATCTTTCTTTAAGCCTGTCTAGGTCAGAGCTCCTCAAACGCTCCAGCAGTAGTGTGAGGTAGCAGGTGACAGATCGTCTGTTTAATCATGACCAAGAGGGACAATTATGTGCTTTACTTTAATGACATTTATTACACAGCTTCTGATTGGTCAATTGCCGCAGCCGAATAATTTTTTTTAATGATTACTAAACCGTCCCTGGGAACCAGTCAGCTAGACTGTGATTTCGTATAATTTTTGTAATCAATATGTAATGTTCACTTAATTTACAAATTTTGTTAGAAATGCAATCGAGTAATTGTTATTATTTCATTCTATAAGTCACATTGTGGTAAGTTATCCAGGCCAATTATACCCATACATGTTCTGATACAGATGAGTTGACAGCCAAGCACGAATGTCTACACAAAGTCACGGGTGATCACCAAGCAAAGAGATAAATTTGTCTTTCTCATTCAACTGCACGTCATGTCTCTTACAAAAACAGACGCGATGCTGCCTTCCTATCAGTGTCCTGATCTCTTCTGTTCTGTTCCTATTTGACCTTTATAAACCGCAAATAACATACACAGCTAAGATGACTCAACCCATGTTGAAATCTTACTGTCTTCCTCCTTTTGTTTAGCTTTTTATTCACCCTGTTTTTAAAGGGGAGCAGCAATCATCGCATTCCAAACACTACAGATCTCCAGTCAAGCCGGTCTGTCGACTTTTCTTCCAGGCAACTTGTTGAGATGGAGCTCAGATTATAAGAAAAGGGTTTAACAGTCGTTGGTCTCTTGAAAGAGGACATTTCAACATCCCTCTCAGCTCATGACTTCATCACAAAGAAAGTTTTCAAGAAGACACCGGACGAAGTCATAACGACAACTTAAAACGTTAAGTGTTTCTTAATGCAACAAACCGCTTGACGCCAAAGAGACAGAACATACAGAACACTTGGGATAGTTCATAAAAAAAAGAAAATTATGCCATCATTTATTCACTCTCTTTTCATTAGAAACCTGAATGAGTCTCTTTCTTCTGAAGAACACAAATGAAGATATTTTGGGAAGAAAGTTGGTAAACGAACAACAGTTATACCCAATGATTGCATTGTTTGGTTACCAAAATTCTTCAAAATATCTTCTTACAAGGGGTGAGTAATTCACCATTTTCATTTTTGGGTGAACTATCCCCTTAAGATCAAAATCAAAGTGGTCTCTCAAAGGTATCTTTGAGTTTGCCGTGAAACATCATCAATATATCACTCACCCTCTTTTGCATTTCTTGAAGATTTTCCCAATGGTGTCTTCTTGCATACCGTACTTTTCTGAAATCTGATAAGACAAAAGTGACATGAGTCAAGACTCATATACGATTCTTCTCAAGGTTTGAGGTGCGGTCTTCACAAATATGTGTAACGGAAAGAGAAGAAAACTTACCGCTTCTCTCAGGCCCTTAAGGGTTGGCGTGTTTAACATTAGGGCATCAAACACTTCCTCCGTTTCTCGCCTTACATACAGCAGAACTACAAAAACAAAGAATTCATCATCAAAATAGTTTAGAAACAGCAATTGTTGGTCGAAATATATATTATAACATATTATTTGTTTAAAAAACAATTTTATTAGTTTATTGGTTTGGTTTCTCCTGCCACACCATAGGACATATGGGCGGGTATATTGTCAACTACCTAAAAATGTTTTTGTTTAATGTTTGTTGTGTTGTTTGTATGGTTATAAGTGAATGTAGGTACGTATAAGTGTAAAAAAAAATGTAGTAAATTCCTCCCTCCAAAAACAACACATCATACCTCTCTGTTGCTCATCTCGACGTAGTTTTTTGCTTGGTGGGGAACTGGTTTTATCTGCGCTGTCCGTGTAGCAGTTGCCACGTTTCAATGAGTTCCTGTCAGCCTCCTCCACATTAACAGGGGGCACCTGTACAGTCACAAACAGATAAGATCAACATTTAAAAACACGTAATAAAAATTCTGCATCATTCCCTGGCTTCTGCGTGATGATAACCTTGATAGCGTCATTACCATAGGGACGGTATTTTCTCTGAACCTGCCTCCCCACTGTTGGGTTGCAGCTATATGTAAAAATGTCAAGCCACTGACAATATTATGAAATGATAACAGGTGCGAAACGCACAGACACACGGACTGTGGGAAAAAGGCCTGTCTCGACAGCATCCATTCCTCTTCCTCTCACAGTGTAAACATGTCTGAAAAGGATGTCTTTAACACCAGCAGAATAAAAGCGCGTGTGTACGCGTGTGTGTTTAAGATCCCACGGGTTAATCCCGGCGTCAGTCATCGTGGTCGTCCCCCTTTCTCGGGTGAGTTTCGTTTGTCATGTAAACTCAGCAGCGCACCAGTTAGCATGTCTGATCTCGAGATCACTTTCGCTCTTTCTTTTTTCCAGGCCCACTTTTTTCCCACCACATTTTTTCCCACACTTTCCCTCTCTCGCTCCTGTACTCGATGCCCTTGGGGTGTTGGTGAACATGACTCAACAATGCTGCGGTAAGCCGCATATCCAGGGATGTAGGGAAGAGCGTGTGTGTGTGCAAAAGAGTGGAGGACGTACCAGGCCGCAGCGCTGCATGGTGCTGAACTGCATCTCAGGGATGAATAAAACAGGTTGTGTGACGCGATCATCCAGAGTCTTGAAAAATGTGCAGTCCTTTCCAACCGAACTGGAGACCAAAGCCTGTTTAGAAGCTGAGGAGAGCAAAACAGGGTTAACATAAAATGCATGGATATTTATTTTATAGCATGAATGCTGTTCTTAGATTTTCAATGTTGCGGTTGTACGCCTCGTTGACACAAAAAATATCATTTATCCTTAACACACACATATAAATAGTAAATTTAACAATCTAAAATTATTTTTGAGCTGTTTAATGGTTTCAAATGAAGAGTTCTTAGGAATTGGAACTCTACTTTGCATAAGGAAACTAAGATATATATTTATTTGGTTTGCATTGGTGCTAAAAAGTGAACATCTTGGGCTTTAATTATGTAACTGTTGACACATACTATTATCTGCAGTAGTCTTGGTTCTCCTCTTGGATCTCTTCCTCTCCTCGTCTCTCATCTTCC
Organism: Triplophysa dalaica; assembly: GCF_015846415.1. Taxonomy (NCBI): domain Eukaryota; kingdom Metazoa; phylum Chordata; class Actinopteri; order Cypriniformes; family Nemacheilidae; genus Triplophysa; species Triplophysa dalaica. The sequence continues at coordinate 8,470,703 of NC_079556.1, read as the reverse complement.
TCTCTGCTCCCTGCAAACAGAACATTGAAACGTTTAGAATCTGAAACAAGTCATAAGTGAATCATCTTGACACATTTTTCTGGAACTAATAATTCCATGCTGAAACGCTAATATATAACGATCCTGTAAACAACCCCGTATCAGTTCATCTCTCAATCCAATGCCAGATGTGTGGTATGCATTCACTCCATCTAGAAAAACCACAGAAATGCTGTGATGTACTCGGTTCACCTGCTGCTGCTAAACCAGTCAAACATGTGTTCAATCAGACCATCCCATCACGCATTTCCCCCCACACGCTGTCAAAACAGCTAATTGCTATGGCCACCATGAAAAACGCAAACTGCCTTTAAGGAGATGAGTGAGATAGAGCAGTCTGGTGTTTATCTCATCTGCTAAACAAAGATTTCAATAGGAATCAGATGATCCAGACAGAGGAAGGGAGGGAAGGACACAGAAAGAGATAGAAAGATAGATAAAAACAAGCAACCACGCAAACCGAAAGCGATCAGAGAAAGCTTTCCTGTAGCTCAGTGGTAAGAGCATTGCGTCAACAATGCAAGGTTGTGGGTTCGATCCCAGGGGATTGCATATAACTAAGTATAAATGTATAGGTTAAAGCAATGTAAGTCGCTTTGGATGAAAGTGTCTGCCAAATGCATAAATGTAAATGCAAAATGTAAATCAGCGGCCAACAGTCAGTGTTAGGTTTGTTTCAAAGCTTCATGGTGAGCCAAACAAGCTACATCACGCTGATAATGAAACATATTCTTTGAATGCCTGTATGAGACTTTTCACGCTACCATGAGATTCGCTTTTGATTGTGAATGATTGGGATGTCAGACCTGCACAGTTAAGATGTTATAATATTGGACAACGACTCACCTTATCGCAGAAGATCTTGACCTGACAAACAGCTCTGTGAATGAGCTGGTTGTTCCCTGAGCTGTAATCGTAAGTGTCGATCTGCAGATTCAGAGGAAGGCCTTTAACCCCCTTTTGGGAGGAGAAATCAGTGCTCAGAGAATTGATGCCGATGTGCACCTGTAAATCATATTAACACGCATATTTTAATCACATGAAATCCATCCGAGTGGTTTTATCACAACATGAGATTTAATAAAGCAAAGTAAAACATGCACGGTTGGAACATGTACAGGCCTGTCATTTATACACTGCTTTAAAAGTCTCTTTACGTCATAACAAAAGGAAGGGTCAGGGATGAGACACATTAGATGTGTCATGCAAAGATGGCGTGAATAATAATTTTGAATTATTTCAAAAGGAAAGGAGTGGCCATAAGGAGGACTGGATGGCAAGAACGGACACGTTTGCATATGGACAAAACCAAAATAATTATCTGTGAAATAATTATAGATAAACTAACTGAATAATTGGGTGAACAGGTGATAAATCGCTATTCTCCAAAAATTCATCCTAGTTCCTTATTGCAGGGAATAAAATTGGCACTTAAATTGGCTGTACATTAGGAATTAGAGGAATAAAGGTTGGAGCAAAGTTTAATACGTTTTTTTATCAAAAGAAAGATGTACATTGGCTTTCTTTCCAAAGAAAGAAAACGTTTCCCCATAACGTTCTCTCTTTTATTTATTTCGCTGCTCCACCTGCTGCGAGTTTCGTTGTCCCACCCATCATTGCCCCAGGGGCATGCTGAAGTTTGCCCTTCTTCCTCGCTTTACTCCCTCCCTCCCTCTCTCCCTTTCTTATTCTCTTTTTATTCCCTATGATGACAGGTGCCTGAGGAGGAGGTCACATACCGCAGATACCTCCGCTTGACACTCCTCTAAATGAGCCTTTCAACTCATCGTTTAACAAAAACAGGTGACAGGTGGATCTGTGTATGTATGCGCTCGTACCTTCGCCTCCTCATTGGTGTTCCAGATGAAGGACAGTGCGTTGAAAGCAACCTCCTCCACATTACTAATTCCACTGAAGACTTCCTTGTAGTCGGCTAGAGTTGATAAAAACAAGTGTTAAAATAACCGGATTATACAAAAAGCTCAGATCAACCACAAACAATAAAAAATCTATGCAAACTTGTTAATAACAGTAGTATATACATTTATTACTGCAATAAAGTAATAATAATCACTCTTTCAAAATGATGAATTTAAGTCTTGTTTTAATTTTGTAAATTATTTAGGGGAAATTTTAGATAAATCATTTTATAAATAATCTAAATATTTCATAAATCATTTCTGAAAAGATTTTGACTGTTTGGTACACACCAATATCTATGACCCTTTGTTTAGCGGTTGGCTGTCGTGCGTGCCAGTGGTTCCAGTATTTCAGTTGCATCTCAGGACTCTTGTCATTCTCAAACACAGCCATGATCACCGTCTGAGAGAGAGAGATAGAGAGAGAGAGAGAGAAATAGAGGAAGTAAAAAAAAAGCATTATTAGAACCTGTCACCTTGTGTTGTGTTAGAGAGTGGAGACTCCCTTAAGGACAAATGCTTGCGTTTACCAAGTGAAGTCATATGTCACCATCCTAATACCCCTTTCTCTCTGCTTTGTCAATAACCATAGCCGTGTGCTTTGCTTTTAAACAATAGTGCCTATCTGTCACACCTTCTTCACCATCTCCAAAGGTTAAGAGCCTTATAATCTGCAGGGGCTGAGTTGCGGGTGGATTTGCATGCATGTCCTGAAGCATCATGGTTAGCAAGCACAAAAATAATCACGGTAAACTACAAAGCCACTTCAAACTAACCCTCAGTAATCTATGGAATGACTTCTTGGAAGAAAACAAGTTAGCATGTCTTAGATTTCATAATATGCCTTTTTGGAACTTACTTTTACTTTGCTGCATGACACTCCCGCAGTGCTGTCCACTCCCTGCAGAGTAATGGGGTAAAACTGACCCTTGTTGAGGTAAACCATGGGTATTTCTGTGGTCTTGTGATGGGAAGCTTGCGGGGAACCAAGAACGAACTGGAAATCATTCCTGTGAACAAGGAATGTTTTTTTTGAGTTGGAGTGTATTTTGGGGAAAGAATACAATGAAAGAGTAAAGTAGAAAGTTTCATTAGGAAGGTTGACAGTCTCACCTGTATCTCTCTGGAGGGGAGTTAGAATAGGAATCTGAATATACAGGGCTTGTCTGTCCCGCAAAGGGAGTGCTGAAGGCGAGCGACTGAACAGAAAACAAACAGATCAAGTGTCAAATAAACTTATGATTATTTTATTGGAGAAAGCAAATATTTTAGGCTTTAAATGTGGTTACACTACAAATTCAAGATATATTATCAGGTCAGAAAATGCTTGAATATTTTTCAAAATTTTCTATCAGAGCGAAAATACTCTGCAAACCTCTTGGTTAGCATCCGCGTACGCCTGATCAGAGTGCCACGGTTTTTGCGCTGAGAGCAGGATTGAGTCGAAGATGTTGTTGATGACTTGCTTATCATAGTTCTCGCCCGAGTAGCTGTCAGTTCCCGGCAGCGCTTGCTTTGATTGACTAATAGAAATGTTATCAGAAAGCAGCTTCATGATTTGAGCGTTCTCCAGCGTAGCCAGTTCAGGAGGAGAGCTGTTCGGCGTCCTAAGAGAGCAAAAATCAGTTTTTACTGGTACTCAATCACATATTCTAAGTAGGTAGTAGCCACCTAAACAACGATCACAAAAAAGTGTCAAAGTCAATAAAAGCTTTGCTCAATCTCGGCATTGTTTATGGAGCTTTCTCTTTATGAAAAGCAAAACCAAACACTCTGGGCGGGAGCTGTTTGCAGACTAATGCTTATTTCTTTCACTGTTTGAGTTTCTCGTCAAGGTTTGACATGGGACAGACCGACGAGCTCTATTTTTCACTTGCACAAAAGGGTGCCGTGTAGTGACTCAGTCTTTTTTGGGATGGGTTGATGAAGAGGATTAACAGTTGAACCAGCTCTGACCTCAAATATTCATAGGCTAAATAACCCAACCTTCCAAAACACTGAAACCATAAAGAGGAAATATAGCAACAATAGCTTTTTACACCTAAACGACACGGCGCTACAGTGAATACATTCATCTCATTCATCTACTCTTCTCCCTCTTTTCCATTCTTCAAGTTGGTTATTATGCTTGCTTACTCTATAAAGCGTTCTGAATCGTAAAATAATAAGTTCAGACATACCTCTCCATGCCTTTATACATGCTGCTTTCACGAGCACACGGTGTCATCTTAACATCCTTTGGCGTCTGTAAATAAATTCGTAAACAAAATCAAATGATGAGGAAAAAAATCAAACAACTACAGGACGCAGAATTGTTTTTTTTTGTTACCTTGCATGTCTCGTAGAGGTTGTTAAGGGCTTCTTCAGTTTTACTTCTGCTGAGGTCGTCCATGTAAGGCCACGAGTCCATGATGTAATTCTCCGACTGTCGCAGATAGCTGAAACTCTCGTTCTGTTGTACCATGAGAGCCCTTGAGGGAGAAAGCGGGCTGGTTTTAACACAGATGAAACATCACACATTCTCAACAAGCATGCATGATTCTGAGTGGAGCAATATTGAGATGTATGGCAATGGTAATCCCAAGACTTTCAGCTGCCGAACCACAGACTTGAATCATGTCAAGGCGCAAGATTTGACGATCTTCATTTAACCTTCAGACAAATAATTCCTATAGCCTATCATGAATATCCACTCTACTATTAAACGTTCAGAAGCAAAGCCACACTGAAGAAACGTAATTTCAATTTAACAAAAGCATAGCAACCGAAAGAGAAGGATTTGGAGAGGATCACAAACTCCTCAAACAGGGAGAGGATGGATTTGTTTTTGGGTCTTTGCCCAACTACTGGGATTAGAACTGTGGTGGTCTGCTGTGGTAAGCTAAAGTGCAAACAGAGCTGTTTAGGCACCTGTGCCCACATCAGGTGAAAGTTTACGGAGCATCTATTATCCCCATAAAATCTTCCTCAGTCTAGACTTTAAAATCTTGGCAAACTTAAAGTGTTTCTTTTGCAACTCAGACGAAATTTAAAACAACTCAAAGTCACTGATTTCTTTTAGCCTATTAAACATTCTTATTATGCAGTTTTAGACACCTGTATGTTTGACATAGAGCCCAAAAAGATTTGCCTTTCCTTCTGTGTTTTGCACTTGGACCCCTGGGATACTAGAATGTCCATGTCTATGAGAGTTTGTGCATTCATTTTTTTCTTATCAGCAGAAAATAAAACAACATAGACCAGTGAAACTCCAGGACATCTTACAAACATTATTTTCCTGAGACGGCAGAATCCAACTGGATGGAAAATTTGAATTGTACAATAATGGCTTATTTCAGAATTTCTAGCCAGTTGCATATTAAATGCAAAAATTTAAACAAATAAATGAATCCATTATTCTTTAAATTAAAATCTTCCATTTTAGTAGGTATAACACATGCTTTTATAAACAGTAAATCCTGAAAGCTTTATAAATATATAAAATCTAATAAAAACCCATGATACTTACTCAATCTCTTTGGTCATGACTCCTCTGACAGGCAATGGAGGTTAAATCCTTAGTTTGCAACCTCTCTGTTCTCTCTCTCTGTGTGTATGTGTTTATATCCTGATGATTGAAGTGGTATGATTTGTAACTACATAGCCCGTACTATTTATCTACCTAGCAGGTTGGCTTCTCCTCACTGATTGGCTGAGAGCCTAAGACAGGTGTGAGATAGTACAGGTGTATCCTCCCTTTAACTCTTTCAGTGTTGGAGAGAAACTTGCATTTGTTTGAGTGTGTTTTGGGTTGGGGGGTGGACATGTCATGGTAGATAATTTGCATCTCATAAAAGCCTGAGAGTGGCCGGCCATAGGTGTGAAATGCATCTTATTTGGTATCAGAAACCAAAGGTGCAGGTGAAAGAGAAAGGTTTTAACATGCAAATCAAAGGTGGTGTTCTCTCAATCTGTTATAGAAGGAAAAGTGGTTTTGGCTGCATTGTTTTTATCCTCTTAGATTTAGAAGCAATTTATAGAGATATTTCATTTAATTCAATTTTCCAGTTTGGAGAGAAATTAATGGTGATTTTTTTCAATGTAAAAATGCAAAATGTTTACTGGAAAGGCTAAGTTCAGAGCTAGGATGAGGGTTAGGGAATAAAATATACTGTATGTACAGCATAAAAGTCCTTAGGCAAGTGCCCACAGTGTACAGAAACCAATAATGTGCATGCATACTATGCATGGTTTGCAATGCTTTGTGTATGCAAGTCAAACATTTTTTTGTCTTCTTCAAAAACGTCAAGATGTGCAGCAAAAAAAACATGTCAGAATGATGTCAAATGATTTGAATTTCAGATGGAAAAAAAACTTGTAGAAACAATAACATGTTTTTATGTCTTATACCTAAAAACATGTTAAGTTGTATAACTGTGATGAGTGAGTGTTTTTTGTATTTAAAAGTGCATGTATTATAAATACAATTACATTTAAAGTTATAGTTGACCCTGAAATAAAAATGTATGCCTTATGCTTTTATATCTTCCACAGAACACAAAATATCATATTTTGAAAAAGTTGGTAACCGGCCCCCATTCACGTCTATTGTTAGGAGGACACAGAACCAATGCAATCGAATGGGGACCAGTTAACAACATTCTTCAAAATATCTTCTTGTGTGTTCTGCGGATGAAAGAAAGTCATCGAAAGTTCGTAATGACAAGAGCTTGAGTAAATGACGACAGTATTTTTATTTTGGGGAGAATAAATCATTAATATCATCAAGGTTCATATGTGCACAATATTGTAGCAAGTTGTGTGAGTATTGCGTACCTCAGTTATGATAAGTTGGTAAATGTAAATGTACCTTAAGGTATCTGTCATTGTGTCACATAGGGTGCGTGCTCTGTGGCCTGCCTTAAAACACCCACACAGTTTCAGACACGCACACACATCAGAGCCCTCAGGGTATCTTGGACTTGAACCAAAAAACTAATTGATCGCAAGAACTGAAGAAGGAAGTAAGGAACGCTGATAACACTTTAGAGGTTTACAGTAAATACATGTGGTTGAGTTCCTGTACAAAATATAGAATTTCTATTATTTACTATGTAATTTAATAAAACTAACATCATTTTACATTCGCATTGTCAGATGCTGTTATCCCCCTCAAAAAAAAGGGGTGAAAAGCATATTGAGATTGCTTTTTTTCATCTGAGGATCTGAACCTGAACCATTACTTTCTTTAACCATTTTTTTTTGTCTTTCGAGAATGTAACAGTCTTGGTTCTTCTGTAAAAAAACAATACACGTTTCTGAGCTCTTAGTCCTATCTTATCTCTCATTATCAGATGACTGCAGTGAGATCCTCAGAATTACACTGATCTTAAACTAATATGGATCTAAGCAGTAGTAGGTGTGAACGGCATCGTTGAGAGGTGCTATCTTCGGCAAGATGTGTGAACGTAAAGAGCTATTAGTTCAAGATGCTTTTCTAAAGGGATTACTTCACCTAGAAACCATGCTGAAAAATCAGAAACCAGACAAAAAAGTGGAATCTTCAGCTCCTTTTATATACGTAACAATTTATTCATGTCCAGATTTTTTATAATAATAGTATAATATATTTATATATTGATAAATTATCCTATTTTAGGATGGAAAGCCGAAGACAAGGGCAAACAACGATTTGTTACATAGATGGGATTTAAAAAGTAAGCCAAATAGCAACGAGATGCATAACATATTATGTATGATATTTTGAAAAGATGTGATGTGTATTGAAAAGAAAGGGTGAAATCTATTATTTATACCATTAGAATAAATAGTGGCGTAGTAAAACCACGTCGTTAAAGGGATAGTTCACCCAAAAAGGAAAATTCTGTAATCATTTATGGCTGAAATACACTACAAGACTTTTGCTCAGATTTTGCCTATATTTTCAGTCTGAAAACTAGTATACTTGTTACAAAAAGTGACAGTCTGGAGATTTGATCAGTTAGTGTTTTTCTATCTGAAACTCTCAAAAAGTCCGAAAGTGTATGATGTCTAGTTCAGAAGTTTTGTAGCGTATTCCAGCCATTACTCACCCTCTTGTCATTTCAAACCTGTAAAACTTTCTTTCTCATGCAGAACACAAAAAATATATACACAAGAATGTTGGTAACCAGCGGCACCCATTGACCTGCATTGGTTTTGTGTCTATACGAGTGAATGGGTACCAGCGTTGAGTGGTTACCTGCATTCTTCAAAATATCTTATTTTATGTTCTGAATGAGAAAGAAAGTCATACAGCTTAAATGATGACATAATCTTCATTTTTGGGTAAAGTTTCACTTTAAATCAAGAACAACCAAATACAAAGAAATGCATAAAGCCATTTTCACTCAGTATAACCCAAATGTACATCCTTTATTTGTCATTTATTTTAGAATGTGTGAGGACTGTGTGTCCGCACAGTCCTGAAACTAAAAACTAAGCAGCATAGAAAGTTAATATACCATAAACCGTACAACTGTTTATGATCCGATAAACTCTTCTTCATCACAGTCAAATCTAATCATCAGAATCAGAGTGTCAGTGCTGGCTGGTGTCAAACGGTCTTTTTCATCGTATTCAGAAGGTGTGCAAAGTCAAGATGAAATGAGTCTGGAAGTTGCAAGAACAGTACAGTGAGCACCTGCTGCTTTATAGTATGATATTTGAGCAATGTCTGTGAAATTGTTGGGAAAACTTAGGAAACGAAGGTAAAACGTTGCATTGTGACTTTTGCAGTCTATATACTTGCCCAAGTTCTCTTTTTTAGCCAGTAAAATCTTGTCTGAAGTGATTGTGAAAAAAACATCTAACAAAGATATATGTTTGAAATATATATTTTTACAGACATCTCTTAAAAAAGTTGGTGTGGTGTATCAAATGAATCAAAATTATATTTTATTAAAAATAAGGATAAAAGTAATATTGTTTTGAAATAAAGCAATAACCACAGAAATGGAATGTAATATAAAGATGGACTTGACTTGATTTTCTTTTAAAGTTGTTATTTTATGACAATACTTACTGTTTATACAGTCAAACCAAAAATGATTCAGATATAATTTGTGATATTTTTTAAACTAGTGGGTGCTGGACATTGTAGTTCATTTATGTTAGTGAGCATAGCAAAATAAAGTGTGACATTATACCCAAACATTCTTCGTACAGTGGTCTGCCAGTTAGATTGATAAAAAAACTGAGACCACATTATTCAGACACTTTTACCTGACCATGTTTTGTATAAAGAGATAGTTCACCCAAGAATGAAAATTCTGTCATCATTTAATTATTCTTAGTTTGTTCCAAACCTCTATACATGTCTTTGTTCTGAAAAACACATATGAAGATATTCGGAAGAATGTCAGTAATCAAACAGATTTCATCCCCCATTTACTGTCGTAGTAGGGAAATAAATACTATGGAAGTCAATGGGGGATGAGATCTGTTTGGTTACTGACATTCTTCCAAATATCTTCCTTTGTGTTTATAAGAACTAAGACATTTATACAGGTTTGGAACAATCTGAGGGTGAGTAAATGATGACAGAATTTTCATTTTTGGGTGAAGTGTTTTTCTTGAATTGCTAGTTCTACCTTTTTACACCACACACTGGACAAAATTATAAGCATTGAATTATAAGCATTACATTGGTATCTAATTCTGTAATTAAATTTACCAGCTGACACTTATTCGACCTAATGCATTACATCCCTTTCTATCAAAGTTACATAACTGACATTATCAAGCTGAACTTGTTCTGACACAGTTTAACTCTGAGTTCTTGAAATTTTTTATTAACATTTTCTTAGCTATAGGGAATACATTTTTATAATGGGAAAATTGAAAGTGTCTGAATAAATTTTGGTTTGACTTTATATTTAGCTATAATAAAATGAGTTTGAGATGTGATTGAAACAAATTAGTCATCAGATTCAGCTAAACTGTGAATGGTGACTACACAGCCCATGACCCAATGAAACTCACAGATGTTGCCAAATATGTGTTTAAAATTTATGACTTGGGGTGAAAACCTCAGATGTTCCACTCTGCATCATTCATGAGGATCAGGACATGCACACATTGTAATGGTAAAATCATAGGCTGTAGAGGCGTGACCCTTAATATCTATTGGTCAGATCTAATCCCAGTTTCATTCTCACACACACACACACACACACACACAGTTTCAATCTAGGAGCAAATCTGTATTTTTTCTCCTTAGGCTACAGAGTGACTGTCGTAACTGAAGGACAACGTGTATGCAAACACAAACTCACACACCTGCAAGATACAATTGTCTCATATTTCCTTGTCAGTACATACATGCTGTTAAAGAAAGACAGAAATGTCAACTAACAATAAATTACTTAAGTAAAATAATACACAGTAAAAGAAGATTCTTTTAACCTTCCCCCCTCCAAAGATCCTTTGTATAATAAATGTATAATCTTCTACTTTACATTTCCACAAGAGCTGTACAATTTTAAATTACAAAATGTTTATTATTACTTTCCCCCAATGTAATAGTGTGTGTGTGTGCTTGTTGATTTCTCCAAAGCTTGTCTAACTGTTTATCTTAAAACATGACAAATGTCAGGGTTTCTTAAAAAATCACCTTTTGAAAAAATAATAAATTATTTAAAGAGTCATAGTCTATGTAGTTTGTGTACTTAAGATCTGTTTAAAAAGCAAATTTACACGGTTTTGTCTCCTGACAGATTCTGTTTAATTTCTGTCAAAGGAGCTTGTGAGGAATAATAGGGAACCTGACAGTTTCTTCTGAGCTCTTTTGATGGTCTGTGGGATTCTTACAGGGAATTGAAAGTAAATTGAGCAGAAGTATGAGAAACCATCCCTCATTACACTAAATAAAAGAGGACGGGAGAGAGGTTTACTTTTTGACTGAGCGATAGTCATCTGCCTCTCTCTTTACATTTTCCCTGGATGGGTTCAGATGTTCCCGTGGGATTGTGAGGTTGCCGTGCTTTCAATGATCTGTTGGGAACAGCCACAGAAACGAAACATGTCAAGACCCCGCATGCTATTGCAAGCGCACATGCTTATTGTAAATAACCTTGGAAACATGTCCAAACCATCACCATCCTTTCCTGTTACCTCTGTAACACACGCGAAGACACCCCCTCACACACACAAACTCATATGCACTGCATCCTTAAAAATCCACCCACACTGAGAAAATAATCCCCAATCTCAGCCCTACTCTCAATGCTCAGATAGAGTGCCTAGTACTTTTGTTCCAACTTTATGAATTGCACACACACCTCACGTATGCAAAACCAAAATCACTCACCTAGTTTCACTCTACAAGTCCTGTCTTGTTAAAGAGAAGAAACGAGAATACAAGACACATAGAGAGAGGGAGAGAGAGAGAGAGAGAGGGAGAGAGAGAGAGAGAGAGAGAGAGAGAGAGAGAGAGAGAGAGAAAGAGAAAGAGATTTGGATTTTCATGAATCAAAATTTGATTTAAATAGATTTTACTAAATTGCTAGACTACGATTACAAGATTTTGATCTGTAAAATTCCAGGAATTTAATTGTAAAGATGATCAATTGTTTTTTTTACAGAATTCAGTTATTGCATAACACAAAAGGTTCAGGCAAAAAAAATCCACTTTTATGTTATTCTAAACCTGTATGATTTTTCTTCGCCAAAACACAAAGTAATATATTTTGAAGAACATTGGTGACCAAATAACATTGGCTTCAATTGTATGACAAAACCACAGAGACGTTTCTCAAATTATTTTCTTTTGTGTTCAAAAGAAGAAAGTATCCTACTGGTTTTAAAGGACATGCGTATGAACATATGATGACCTGTATGAGACATCATGCAAATGTTTCATATTTATATAGCCTGCCACTGTGGAGACCATTCGTAAAATGCTCCTTTTTTGCATTTTTCTACTTGAAAGATTTCTATCAACTACAAATGAAATTATTAGCATAAAAATTTAATACAGATTGTCTTTCTATTTTGTATATGCTCCTTTTGCTTTAATGACAGCATGCACTCGAGCTGGCATGTATTCCACATTTTTGTGCAAAACCTGATGATCCAATCTGAAGCTGCATTAATTGATTTAGGATGAAGAATTATGAATGAAATTTTACATAAAGGACTTAAAATGATTAATCATAATTAACAAATCGTTGTTGTCCTTCTGAAACCTGTCAAATTTGCTGTTTTTCAGGAAAAAAACATTGTACTTTTTAAATGATAAAATACTGTGTTGTCAAAGTTGACAAGCACTTTTTAATACTGTATATTGGTTAGATATTTGCAAAACCAACTTACATGAAAAAGGGTGACTAATAATAATGTTTTATAGCAAAAATAAAGATCACAAAATATGGAGGTATGATGTTTCAGTAGGACAGCATGAAATTTGCTTATTTGTTTAATAAACTAGAATAAGATTTTAAATATTGTTCATTTTGTTTGATGTTATTTTCCTTTTCTTTTTTTACATTTACATTTAGTCATTTGGCAGACGCTTTTATCCAAAGCGACTTACAGTGCACTTATCACAGCAACCAGCAACCTTTGATTTACCAGTTCAGTGGTTTAACCCACTAGACCACCATCTCACATATATGTGAGATCACATATATGCAGGAATCCCTGCATAAAAAGTCCAGCATTTTTAAAAAGTCCAGCATTACATTTAACCTACATTTTTAGCATCGTGGACTCTGAATCTATAAAATCTTGATTGTTACTTTTTTAACTGTATTTAACCCAAAATAATGGGTTAGAATTAGGAAAAAGATTATAATTTTAACAAATTCCATGGATTAACCATTGTAAGTGAGTCAAAGAGTGAAAGAATGCAGAATGCACCTGCTCTACATTACCAGCAGACACCTGCAGAAGAACACAGGTGGGCAGAGAAGAGGCTAAAGACAAATGGCATATGTCATTAGGGCTTTAGTACAGTGTAAAACATGGCAGCAAATGAAAGGATAAGGAGAATGAGGGAAAGGGGTGAAGGTGCAAAGCGGAGGAGGTGGAAGGAAAAGTGCCCACAGTAACACAACAGGTTCAACCTGAACCGAATGCTAACAAAGACTGTGATTACAAGGTGCTGAAAAAATGAAGGAAGAGACAAACAAACAGAAAGAAAATGAAACAGGGCCTTTTGTTAAGGGGCAATGGCTTTCTAAAAAGTCACGTCTCATTGGGAAGAGGTCCTATTCCCTGCGCCCGTGTCTGTATATCTATATGTCCATTTGTCCATCTGGATTAACCTCTCTTCACTGCAAGTCCATACAAACAAACCATTATTGCATTAACACTGACCTGAATCCACATGACATGTCATTGAATGCACACATGTTCGTTTACTTAGCTATTTAAATTAGGACATGCTATTGACTTACAGACTAATGCTTAAACAAACCTGAAACTTTATGCATCGTTTGAATTCATTTAAAGCCATCACTAAATGTACAAAAAATGTGTTTTATATGGGTTCAATAATTCAGTATAGTAATTATAGTAAGTAAATTCACCCAACAACCACAAGTGTGTGTGCATGTGTGCTTATGCAAGCATGCATGTATTGTAACAGAAGAAATAATAGCCTATGTCTTCAGAGGCTGCATTGCAAGTGTGGCATATCCAAATCCAATGTTTGCTACTTTTCATGTTCCCTGCGAGACCTTCATCTGATCAGTTTCTTTAAGCACCAAAGTCGTATCACTCACTGGTTTTGATATCCCACAATCCTGTATAATTCCATGGGGAAGGTGACTGGTCAACTAGGCTGCCCTTCAAAGGCAAAATGCAGTAACTAAACACTGGAACTGAATAAAATGCCTTTAAAGTTTTACTTGAGAATTACTTTAACAGTCACTTAAATGTTTACACTCTTGTTTCTCTGAATAGGAACAAGATTGATTGACTTTGTCACTCAAAGTTTTCTTTCTTTCTGTTTTGTTTTATAATGTCCCATTTATAAAGTTTAACTTTCACTTTTCACAACCTTATTGAATTCCTACCGTGAAATTATACAGTTTCTTATATTTGTTTGGTTGTCATCAAAGCACTCTCTATTTACATTTATAAGAAATATAATTTTGTTACGCTGCCTATGAAGTTTGTCCGGCCTTCATGCAAACTCTACCAGCAATGTCCTCATGTGGAAAGTAATTAGATATTATGATATTTAATTATATAACTATAAAATAAAATGTTTTTTTTATCTCAATCTAAATTATAAAGCCTAAAATCAAAATTTATAAGTGTATAGATTTATTGAAATCTATAATTATAAGCTTTAAAATAATAATTTATAAAGAACTCATATCAGTCAAGGACAGTTATTGTAAATTTGAAAAATGTGTCTATTGTTCTAAATCACTTAAAACTCCTTCTATCCTTTGTTCTATTTGCCATCTTATATATATATCCAGCGATAAATGTTAAAATTAATCTTGAGTAAAAGTCTGTGACCCAAACACTGCAGGTCAAAAATAATTTACAAAGGCAAACCATTCATAAGCATTGCTGCAATGAAAAGCATCCGATAGCAAATAATAATGTCTGCAGACTCCAAAAGGCCATAACAAAATATATTACAGCATGTGTATAAATGAAGCTCATTCAGCATACTCTGAGATATTATATTTGCTATTTGATCGAAAAAAGATATTGCAAAGTTCTGCATTGTGCTTCGACATTTGAATAACAGCATTTAAGGATTCACATCTGTATCAAACCGTGTACTGTTCTGAAGATTACCATATTATTTGTGTGCAAGGCTTTCTAAACCCGAACATTCTTGTCATGAGAACAATTTAATTAGTCTTTTTAAGACGAATGTTATGACACACGAGGAAGGTATGGTTACACCCTGTTATCCCTTTAATGACTGTTTCTAATTCTGATTAAACCAGTCACAGCCACGCTATGCTTCATTGCTCCCTCATGGCTCTGTTCACATTTGGACTGAGGTGTCATTGTCATTGTTGTCTCTTGGATCAATGTTAAAATACCTTCTACTGCATGCCAAGGCAGGTCTGAACTTGTGAAAGTTTTAGGAAAAGCCTGCCTTACCACAACCTTCTAACGAACCTTCATTCCATAAGAGAAAAATCAGGTATCACCAGAAACCTTGCTTCCGGTATAAAACATGAAGGCAAAAAAAAAAGAGTGACAGAGATGCTAGCATGCATCGCTTCTTTGTTGCTACAAACGCTAACGTACGTGCATTCCTTCCTAATGAGAAAGGATGGAGTTTACTCGATATTCAAAACCTGTTTGTCTGTGAGTTTTTATTACCTTTGGTCTGTAACTAACGTTCTTGTGCTGGAGGGGGATTTGAAAGACACACACCCACTCCAAGAAAGGATAAATTATAAGTCTGGAGGTGGTGATATGAATGCAGAACAGGTGACTACGACAAACTCATTAGAATGGCCCCATAACGTCTGCGATGTGCAACATGAAGCATGTCTTTAACGGTGCACCTGCGGGTCATCTGGAACTGTTTTAAAATAAAGGGTTAAAGGGGTCGTATGGTGCAAACAGCTGTTTTTCTGTGTCTTTGGTTTTTATAAGCTGCCCATGGATGTATAAAACACGTAAAATTGCTAAAATTAAAGTGTCGGAAGGAAAAATGCATTCTATCTAAAAGCGAAAGGTCACCCTGACCTGCCTGAACCGCCTTATGTAACCCCCCCCACAAATCCATGTCAGTTCATGTTATGAGATGACTAAGACCGCCCAAATGTATATGCAAGTAAGGTGGGGGTACCTGTCAATAGAATTGCTTTGGAACCTGATGTTCCAAATACGGTAAGAGGCGTTACATATCCGTCACACACTTGTAGTATTCGACCAATCACTAAGCACTGGTTAACTGCCCAAACATAGCACACCATGCTTTCAGCACATTTCAGAGAGGTGGGGCAAAGAGGAGATACAAACATGCAAGATGAGTGGAAAAAACTGCATTTTTTAACCTTAAATCGTGTATACACATTGCATCACATCTAAAACAAATGGTAATATTCGTTTAAGCCGTGTCATACGACCCCTTTAAGCAAAAATCTGAATTACAGAGTCTCCAGTGATCCTTCATAAGCATTTTCTTAAGTAGGTCTAAATCAAAATTTGTCACATATCAAGTTGCACCATCACATATGTGACCCTGGACAACAAAACCAGTCTTGCGGGTCAATTTTTCGAAATTGAGATTTTAACATAATCTCATGAATCTGAGATTGCAAAAAATCTACATATTGTGAAAATGGCCTTTGAAGTTGTAAATCAGGGGCACCTTCTGCTGGCCATCTACTCACAAAAATACAGTTTTTATATATTTAATGTAGGAAATGTACAAAATATCTTCATGGAACATAATCTTACTTTAATATCCTAATGATTTTTGGCATAAAAGAAAAATCTATAATTTTGACCCATACAATGTTTTTTTGTCTTTTACAAAAAAAAATTCACGTGCTACTTCAGACTATTTTTGTGATCCAGGGTCACATAAAATCAATCTAACTTTCTTAATGTTGATTACGTTTTCCACATTTTATAATAACAGTAATTGGTAGGACTACGGAGTCTAAATTTGTATTTTGAGAATGAAAACTGTATAAGGGCAAAGTGTGTAAATGATTAGCCATAATAAATCTGGAAGTCAGTTGTCTGACATACGAAAAAAAATATCAAGTTTTTAGGCATTTTGGCTTTTTAATTTATCTTGTAAAATAAAACTTGAAAGGCTGTTTCTTCTCAAAACATTTGCAGAGTAATGTCTGCAAAGAAAGTCTAAAGTGTCATTAAGGTCTGAGCCTGCAGGTATTCATGAATAACATGAGAGCTATAAGAAAGTGACTGACCCCCTCACTGAGCACTCACAGCGCATCAGAGTAAAGGCAGGTTTTTATGTACATACAGTAAAGAAGAACACGTCATTTATTTATATAACGCGTATTAGTAAACACAACCCACCACAGAATTTTTTTGAGGGTTTTCAAGCAGACCAATCACAGCGATTGCGGTCCGCGTCGCATTTTTGGAGAGGTGCACTTAAGGCTGTGTCCAAATCCCCCACTTGCGTTCTTGGCCACTCGAGAGCACGTGCACGTGACCAGAAGGAAGAGCGCAAGTGTGTCCAATGTCTTAAAAATGCCAAAGGGCAGTGTGCTTAACACACACTAAACCCACACTAGCTTGAATACTGCTTCGAAGCAGTATTAAGGCTAAGCGTATCCCATCATGCATCATGTTCTGTATATGAATCATGAGACTTTTTGCCTGGGTCTCGCGAGATGTTGCGGGAAGCTTTCCAGTGTATGTTATACTACCACTTTTTAAGGTTATATCTTTTTTTATTCTACATTTGGCTAACATGTGTTTTTCTTTTCTTTTTGTTTTTTGATACCTATAAAAAGCCTATAAAAATAAATCTGACTTGACTTTATAATTACATATAATTTTGTAGTAAAACGTAGTGTCACATATTTTATTGGTGAAAAGGTTATATGTTTGCATGCTAACTTAAGTGTGTCCCATCTGGTTAGAAATACTTAATGCCTACTTTGGATCTTCACGCCCACTACAACACTAGGGCCAAAAACAGGAAATACGTCATGAAAGTAGTCAAGTGGTCAAGAGCAAAGACCGCATATGGACGCAGCCATAGTGTTAACGAAGATTAAAAGATGCAGAGGGTAATTTCAGTACCGCAAGATCATTCTGGCTGAACAATAAGCTTTATGTGTACTCATATCAGGAGTATCTTTTCATTCGAGAGTTTAAGAGTGATTTATGGTAAACAAACCACAGAAGAATGCTGTGGGCCTTAGGAATGGTTCACAGAATTAGTTTTGCAGAGAATCCACAGTTGCGAGATGAGGCAACACTTGCAATAGTGTGAGCCATTGACACAGAATTTATTTGGTGATTTGTCACACCTTTTTAATTTGCAAAAATAAATTAAAAAAGAATGAACAGAAAAATGAATCTGATTAATTAACATAATTGATGAGATAATTAGGCAGTATTAATGTAACGGTACATTCTAAGCAAATGTGCTTAAAAGGTTCTTCACAGCGAAGCCATAGAATAACCATTTTTAGTTCCACAAAGAACCATTTACTCAAAGGTTCTTTAAAGAACCTTCTCTTTCTTTTCTTTTTATGATCTGAAGGACCTTTTTTTCCACAAAAAAACTTTTGTAAAACAGAAAGGTTCTTAAGATCTTAAAGGTTCTTTATGGAACTATATCGCTCTACTGCACTACTCGGGTGACAAAATTTGATGCACTTGCTCCCATTCCCAGCATGTTATCTGAAATAGTTCATGAATCACCAATGATAATCATGACTTAAGCCATAATTGCAAGAGTACAATGTCTAGGTAGAATGTGAACATGAATGACCAAGCCTTACAGGAAATAAAGACAAAACATCTTTGAGATGATGTTCACAGCTTCAGGAGGTAACTGTAATACTGCCGGAAGCATCTTCAGTTCATTCTGCTAATGGTCATTCTTCTTAACTTTCAAGATGTGGTTTTCTGTTTTTCTTGAGGGGTGATGTCCTGTGAGATCTAAATCATGATTGTATCATGATATTTATATAGCTTGAGTCGTTAGAAGTTTTCAACAAACAATTTCTCCTGAGCTCAATTTGAATCATAACGGCCCCCCAAAAAATGAGATGGGAAACAATAATAAGCTCAGTATACTTAGCCAGATTTACAAGTAGGAATAGTAATAAAACATTAGTCAAACAATGTAAAATGAATGATTATTTACAAAAAAAAAATCTTCACAAGAGGTTTCACAAGAGGTTGTCACACAGATCTGCAAAATGAATTAAAAACGCTGTATTATGCATGCCAGGCCAGTGGATGGCGATATCACTTTTTAGAGAAACTATGTTTCTGCGCACATAAGCGAACATAGTTATGAAGCAACAATTTCCCCAAAAATGAAAATTCTGTCATCATTTACCCTCCCTCAATTTGTTCCAATGGGTAAAAATGGCTTCATAAATTTCTTTGTTCTGTTGAATACAAAAGATATTTTGAAGAATTTAGGAAACAGTTCTGGGGCTCATTTAAGTACAATTGTATTTTTTTTTACTATGACAGTCAACAGTGGCCAGGAACGGTTTAGTTACAAGCATTCTTACTAATATATTTTATTATACAGCGCTTGTCAGAACAAGGAAATGTATACAGATGTCATGTCATGTAAACGAACTGCCAAAATGCATAAATATAAAACTCATCTACGATCTTGTCAATCACAAAACGTGAAAAAACAGATCTAAGACAATTTCTTATCAGAAAGTTCCCTTACCTGGAAACTTAAGTAGGTGACAGAATTCCACTGGGAGGGTTGGCACCTCTTGAGGACAGCCCTCAATGGAAAGAATGTTACTATCTTTTTAGGGGTTGCTAGGTGTGTTACACCACAGAGGAGGCATTATTTGTCTTTTTTTAATAAGAGGTGAAAGCATCAAGGCAGTTTGAGGTTTCCCCTCACTATCTCATGCGTTTACACTGTGGCATCTCTCCAGAGTTTTGATGCCTGCTAATTACTACACTTGCGAAATGAATGTAATTTTTGCTATTGAGATCTTGCCTCAGGCAAGTCACAACATCAGGTATAATAACATCTCTGAAACTAATAGAGAAATCTGAGACAGACTTTATGGCTGACAGAACAGTTCCTGTTAAAGGATATTGTTACAAAACACAGACATTTAAAAAAAGACACTGACATATAAAGTGGAAAGTGGTTAGAGTTCAAAGGTTATATAGTATGTAATTCGTTCATAATCTTAATAGTTAAAAATAGCTTGTAAATATGCCCAAATGGTTATCATTTTAAAGCCCTTTTGTTGCAGAGTTGTGTGGCCTCAGTCGGTTGTTATTGATAATCACGGTAAAGTACATTCACAATATGATAGGGAAGCATCATTTTCCTCACAGGTCTTCCTCACCACACCCAATGACATATCACCATGCACACAGGGATCACACATTTCTCATAACATCAATAAATATTATGACATGGGCGTTCCAGTTGTTAATAAAAATAACAAAATGGCTATAGATTCTTTTATCCTACTTGGACAAAAGATCACAGGTTTGTTTCACTGTAACCGCACCATAATGCACTTTTCGTCATTGTCTGCAGTATTTTATCTGTCACTAGAGGGTGAAAAATGGTTGTGTGAGTAGAATACATCTTCATTATTCCACCAAAAGGAACAAACAGAGCTAGGGTTGATCTTAAACAACAGAATGAAATATGCGTCATTTCAGCTTCGCCAATACATGACTAATAATCAAAACGTCATAACTTTTAGCACTTGCTGGTGTAAGCATGGTCATGGAAAATAGCTAAATGTTGAGTATTATGACTACTTACAATATTTGTTTGAAATGGATGCTGAAACATTTACATTATATCTACTTATTTGTTTGGATAATCGTCCTTGGCTTCGACCTTGTAGGTCATGATCTGGGTATAGATCTTGGAGGGTCTGGTCTTGAGTCCAGCCACCTGGAGTCACACAACAGCAAGGTCAAACCATCACACATTTTTACCATACGTGAGCTTGGCATGACGTTTGGATTCTGCAGTGTTGAAGGAGAATTGGTGCCATCTACAGTCCATTAGTGTATTTTTTTCCTAGTGTTTGTGTAGGCCTACTTATTCGATTTAATATTGGTTAGTTGGTCTTATTATTACATGCACGTACTGTTTTAAAAAAAATGACATTTTTCAGAAAACATGTTAATAATACAAAACAACGTCGACACGCCACCGCCACAATGTTACATCAAACATAAATTCGTCAGCATTTAATCTTTATAAAATATTGTAGTGAAGATGAATTTGTTCCATAAATTCAAGGCCATAGACGTTAAGTGTCAAGCGCCACAACATCGATAAAGGTTTTATGCGTACCTCATCATCACAATGCTCAGAGACATGGCGTCACACAGAGACATGCGTACAACGTCAATCCTCTTGACAGGTGTACCCGGAAGAAACAGGATTTTGAAAATGGCGATCCACGCAGTTCTCAGCCAAAAGAAAGAAAAATAGAGTTGCTCTTAGTCCATGTCGTAACCAAACCGAGCTGTGACGGATCGTGGAGGACATTGTGATCTGCTGTAAATATGGACCGTTTGGGGATGGCACGGGAGGACGATGGGAAAGAGGACTCCTATACAGTGAGTCTACGCCGTAAAGTCTATTTGGTTAATGTTTTATTAACAACAATCTTAAAAGAAAGCTATCATCATAATATATATCTTAAATATCTTAAATAATTGATGTTGCAACTGTAACGTTTCAAAGATGTGAGTCGTAATTTTGCTCGATAATATTGATTGAAGTTGCCTGAAGTTAGCTTTTTGCTCTCCTGAATAAAACTCTGATTTATTTCAATACAATATCTCGTTTCATAACAAATACCGTTATGAGCCATCAGCTGTTCACCATTGCAAAATGTCTATATGTGGAGTGTTTTGGGTCATTTTTAAGTAGGACATTACATCAACAGAACCCACCACACTACCATCGGAGATCCACTAAGACCACTATAGTTTCCATTAAAACCAATACAATTCCTGTATTTAACCATTAAATACATTTCCGTGATAGTTTCTATTGCTGTTTTTTACTGGTGTAATGTCACTAATGATATTGTCCCCATATGATGTTATACGTAAAATGTATAACAGATATATGTGCATTTAATATACCTTCATGATTTCTACACAGGAAAACCTTATTGGTACACTGTTGGCTATCTTTGGAAACTTGTTGGTCAGCATCTCAGTGAGCATTCAGGTAAGTGTGTGGCGTGTGTGTGTGTGTGTTGACAGTCTGTATTCATTATAATATTCCGGGTCATGTTAAAGGGTGTGTTCAGGTTACGCCCTGCGTAGGTGAAAATGAACTACTGTTACTTCCTGCTGTTCGCACATGGGATTAGCCTTGTTTTATGACCGTTGTTTGTTTTTGTATCTAAGGGAACAATTAATAAGAAAAAGAACAACGCACGTCATAACATCATGTTTTCTCTTGCAGAAACAAAGTCATGTTTCATTAGCAGGAAATAAAGACCCAAGGCAGTACTACCACACTAAAACCTGGTGGTTCGGCCTGATGCTTATGGTTCTAGGAGAGGGTGCAATGTTTGTGTCATATGCATTTGCTCCTCTCTCTCTCATAGCTCCACTTAACGCTGTGTCTGTCATATGTAGGTATTCACAACAACATGGGTGAAGTTTTCATTTTAATGCCATGCATCTTTTAGTTTGCCATTATTGTGTAATTTTATATGTGATATGGCTCTTAACTGGTTGTTTTGTGTTTTGGTCTTTACAGCAAGTTCCATCTTAGGTTTCCTTTTTTTGCGAGAGAAGTGGAAGGCTAAGGAATTCTTGAGTGAGTTTTTCTTGCTTTCCTCGCTAATAATAAAATAAACTCAATAAAATTAACACCAGCTGTATTTAATGAAAACTTTTTAATGCGAACGATTTAAGCCATGTGTTGCTAAACAGTAAAAGTATTATTCATCTGTCTTTTGTATTCACAGAGCGCTACATTTTGACTTTTCTGGGCTGTGCCATGACGGCAGGCGGTACTTACCTCTTTGTGACATTTGGACCGAATTCTCACGAAAAGCTGAACGCAGAAAATATAGTCAAACATGTTATTAGCTGGCCGATCCTCTTATACTTGGTAATGACACACCCACTTATGTTAATAGTGTGTTTATTTTTGTACAGTATCAATTATTTTTGTTGTGTTAAATGCAGTCCACTTCATTTTATATATAAAATATAAACATTTTGCTTTACATGTAAACACATTTTCAGGAATAAGATATCAAGCTGCAAACATGTTTTTTTTTTTCAGCTTCTTGGAATTATTGCATTCTGTCTGATCCTGTATTTCTACAAACAGTGGAATGCAAACTACCTCGTTTTGATTCTTCTATTAGTGGCACTACTTGGTAGGATCATAAAAACAAAAAATCACTTTGCACCATACATTTACATTTTATTCATTTGGCAGACGCTTTTATCCAAAGAGACTTACAAGTAGGAGATCATATAAACATTCTGTCAACACGATAAAAAGTACCGTTAGTTAACAATAAAATAGCTTAATAAATGCATGGATAATGTTAATAGACTAGATCAGAATTTGTGGCGTTTTCATTGCAGTCACCCTTTACCTTTTATTTTTAGGCTCAGTGACTGTGATCACAGTGAAAGCAGTTTCAGGCATGATTGTGCTCAGTGTCAGGGGTCCTCTGCAGCTCTCATACCCCATATTCTACGTCATGTTTGTCTGCATGGTGGCTACTGTTTTTTTCCAAGCATCGTAAGTTGTCCCACAATGATTTGTAATTTAACTTTGAGAAAAAAAATGTGTGTGACTTCACTGTCTTTGTTTATACAGATTTTTAGCACAGGCATCTCATCTGTATGATTCCTCTCTCATCACCTGTGTGAATTACATTTTCTCAACAACATTAGCGATTGTGGCTGGTAGGAATCACAAACTTTTCTGTCCACATTTCAGCACAATGTAACTCATTGAGTATTTATTTGCAGTACAAGTTTCTCATTGTCATCCTGTTTGCAAACAGGTACCATATTTTACCAGGAATTCAACCATGAAGATGTTCTGCACATATGCATGTTTGCATTGGGGTGGGTTTTTATGACACATTCAATCTCTTTTCATGAATAGTTTTACTATGATGCAATTTTACATAGTAGTGTCGCATACATTAACGGGAAATACTCACTATATAACACAACAGTGTCAGAAAGAAAACTGTTTGACCATGACATTCCACAAAAGTTAGCAGTGATGAATAGACTACGGGTGAACCTTTAGAAATCAGAGGTGTGTTAAGAAGTGCATCTTTGTCATTTTTCTTCAGATGTGCTGTATGTTTCCTTGGAGTGTTTCTTATCACCAAAAACAAGAGAAGGGCCAAAGCCTTTGAGCCATATGTCACTATGGATATGGCGAAAGGTATGTATCAAACATTTATTTTCTTGATATTTGTTATCACCCAAAAGTGAAAAAAATATAATTTTCTCATCCACATAATATACCAAACCTATATAACTTTCATAGAACACAAAGGAGAAATTCTGAACACTGCCAGTCACTTCATGTTCCATGCAGTGACACAATAACAAAAATGCATTTTAAGTAGTGAGCTTTCCAGTTTCCACTAATACATCCTTGTTTATTGTAGTTGCACAGAAAAGGTGTAACCGCCACAGTCTTTCTCCTATCAAAAAGAATAACTGAAGAGTCTTGAAGCTAGTAATCTAGTTTAAGATGAAGAGGCTAGCTAGACATTGCCAGACTTATTTAGAAAAAAGCTGACCTTTAAATACCTGTTTTCAAGATAAACATGTTGATGTGCATGTTTTACTGTAACGCAGGTATTCCAACCATTCACGACAAAGGCTGGGCCGTGCAGCCAGATTACAACGGTTCATTTTCCTACGGAGCACTTGAGAACAATGACAACGTTTCTCCTGTGACTCTCCCAGTGGGTCAGGATCAGTCCGTCTCACCTGGTCCTGTTAGCCAGTACCAATCTACAGAGCTGAAGAAGGATTGAGTGGACATTTTACCCAAAAGAACTGTTTGTGTTTAAGCCTTTTCTGTTTGCTTGATGGGAGCAAAATCTAACAGATTGAAAATACTGGACCATTCTATAACTTCTGTATAGCTCTACAACAATATTGTTACTTCTGGGAATTCTAATCCTGTCTCATTGGTGGGGTTGGTTTGAACTTTTTTGCAGGGAGATACTGTCAGGGATACTGGCATGTTATCTTAGAATGAAGATTGTAATTGTAATCAAGCCTTAAATATGTTGATTGACACTTATTCCTCCTGACACCCTCATCAAAGTTGGAAAGTGCTTATAGTTAAACTCAGAACCTATATATACCTCAAAACATTTTTCGATTGTGTTACTGCTTTGTACCAAACATAATGCGACCCCTCCTTTATCACCTAGAGGACTAATGTTCACTAAAAACATCATAACAAACATCCCTGCTTATTACATAGTTTCGGTTTGGTACAAAATCTTGCACACATTTGGTAGCATTTGGACTGGAAAGTGTGCCGTGCTTGTTATTTATTTTCTGTGCAAGTCTAAAACAAAGGAAATTGCTTTTCTTTTCTATGGAATGTGCCAGATACCAAAACACTGGGGGTGGTTATAGATGACTTCTTTACTGCCGTCAGAAACATTGATGGTTATTTATTGTATATATTTTGTTATGCTATGCCTCTAGTATGCAGCTTTTTATATATTAAACATAAGTAATCATTACTGTGTTTTTATTGAGTGTTAACACAAGTTATGTGTAAAGCTGTGCTGAGATAATGCAATTTTATTAAATGTTTGCATATGATTGTTATTCAGTCATTCAATCAAAGTATTTAATAAATGTTTGCATATGATTGCTTTTCACTTAAAGCGATTATGCTGGTGTTTCTGGTAATAGCCATTCTTTAGTGACAATGTATTTCTTGTCTTAGTATTTCACACTGTAATGCAAATCCAATTAAACTGCTTCTGATTGATCTGGTTCAATGCCTTATAAAAATAAAAATTGTAATGCTGTTTTACATGAGCAATGTATTAAAGCCTTACTGTATCTATGGATGTATCATGTTGTTTGTTGTAGAAAAATACGCAACTGGAAAATGTGTTAAAAAAAACAATTAATTCCCCTTTATTTTATTTACAAAAATTACATTGGTAAATTACTCATATTCCCTATTGTTCATGAACACGAATATTTCTCTATTTTTACAATCTATTTATTGTTTAATTAGGTCAACACAAATGCAAGGATACACTTGGCCTTAATGTTGTAGAAAAATGTCCGTGTTTGTTAAGATTAACAGCATATTCACAAACATTATTCATGTTTTAAAAATAGGTTAACAATAATTTATAAAGCTTTACGATGAGATACGAGAAACTACCCTCGTTTAGCCCGACCCTTCGCCAAAGTGCGTCAATAATCCAAACTGTCAATCATACGTGATCTCGAATCCTATTGGCTGATCGTGAAATCGTCATTCCTCACTGTCAGTTCCCATCCCAAACCGACTTATTACTGTTTACATGAAAATAGACGCAAATCTGACGCAAATTGAGCAACGTCCGTCTTTGCGTGAATGTTTAAAGTCACTCATTTAAAAGTGGATGGACTGTCCTACTGGCATCAATTTTGAATAGATTGCAAAGATCACTGGTAAGTGATCGTTAAACTTAAATAATCACGACAATAAGATTTCTCGGATGATTAAATTACAATTCATGTTAAATGAAGTAACTTTAACACGGACCAAGGCCTGTAACTTATTACGACAGTTACGTTGTTAGCATGAGTTTGATCGTGCTAATCGAGCTATTATGAAATCTAGTGTAGCGATATTGCAGGACATCAAATGGCTATTTTAATCTTTTTATAAGAATAAGCATCATAATAAAATGAATTTTTTGTCATTATCAGCAGCGTTAAGGTTTTGCATCCTCTCGAGGTCAGGGAAAGCAGTATTTCTATTTTAAACACACGTTGCTGATAATATTGGATAAGATTACATGTGGTTGCAAGTAACGGCCACTAGATGGCTCTATAACACACAGCCAGTGAGAAATCTGAGGTTATGATTGAGAACGGAATTCAGGTTAATATAGAATTATCAACCTTAACAAACAGTTTACACTTTCAAAGTGTAAAGCTGCATTAATAAACTACTTCACAGATCTGGGTTTAGAATTCTATTTTATTTGATCCTGTTGACTAGAATATATTATGAGAACTGTAGTGAGGTGTTTTTTGCTGTCTCAGCTTTGGTTCATTTGTGTTCAATGCCTCTGCTGGTGGGAAAGGGAAATGATGAGTGAGGTTGGAAACTTGTGGAGCAACAACTCCAAGAAGAGAATGATGAAGATGAGATGCCGTTCGGAGAGAACGAGGAAGACTCTGAAGAGATGATGGACTTGAGTGATCTACCTACATCTCTTTTTGCTTGCAGCGTACATGAGGCTGTGTTTGATGAGTACAGGCAGCAGGTGAGTGTGTGTCTGTGTTTAAATATACTGTTGAGGTCGAAATCTAGAGCACTTTCCTGTTCTAACATATCTAGACAAACATGTCGATTAGCAACTTGTGAGAAAAATTCTGGTGGCCATCACTAGTAAAAATATTCATAATCCTGCCAGATCATGTTTTGCTTTAAATCCATTTATTTCAATTTCCTATAGAAGTGAGAATCCATCATAAAAAAGGGTAGTCGTGGCCTAATGGTTAGAGAGTCGGACTCGTGACCAGAAAATGACTCGAGCAACCTTACCCCTACTTGCTCCCGGGTGCTGCAGTGATAGCTGCCCACTGCTCCAGGTGTACGTGTCTTCACTATTCTTTGGATGGGATAAATGCAGAGGTCACATTACGGGTATGGGTCACTAAATGGGGGATTTATGAATGGGGGACTAATAATACTATATTGGGGTCAAACCAGTGGAAGTCTATGTGATGTATTCACCCTTTATATTTCTTGGTACACTTATAGTCATAATTCAGATAAAAAAACTGTGTTTTTACTGGCCTCCAAATGAGGCTTCATCCTTAAGGGTCTGTGTGAGCTTGAGATGAGGCATTATGGAAAAGAGAGGCTTTCTGGTCCACTGACACACACTTTTGCACTAAGGTCCTCAGGCCTTTTGAGTGCATGCTGGGTTCCTTTATCTTTTTTCACAAACACTAGTTTTTCAAATCTGGCATGCTCCAGGCTAATGGAGGTCTTTTGAGCAGTACATTTTAACCTACATTCAGAAAGCTGACACCCAGAGGACAACATCTGACGTCCATTCTGCGTTGCAATGCCGTTCATGGAATATTTATGGTGCATGTTGAAGCGATAACCTAGTGGCAGGGACAGAGAAGAGCTCTTCTGTGTTAAGGAGATGAGCAGAGATGTGATTTTGCAGAGAGAGAGGGAGAACAACAGAAACACTTGGGGCGTTTCCGAGAAAACCATTTGTACTTCTCTGAAACCCTTAAACTCAAAAACATAATTCTTGGGTCCGGATTCTGTTTTCAAGCCTCAGTGAGAACTAATAAGACATTTTTTATCTTATTTTTGTCTTTATTTTATATTGTTTTTTTGAAGTCTCACAACCTACATTTTATTCCTATACTTTTTCCTGTAGTTTTTTTATAATGATAAAAAAGGTTTTTTTGGAGAAAAAAGAGACTCATTTAAATTTAGATTCAGCTCGGTAGCCATTTTGCGAAAATGCATTATTCTGCATACAGTCCTCCTGTTATTGCATGCATGGCCTTTTTTAGTCAACAATACAATCAATACTAGCAAGAGATTCAGCTGGGTAGCAATATTGCTAAAATGCATTATTCTACATACATTCCTCCTGTTATTGCATGCATGGCCTTTTTTAGTCAACATTACAATCAATACTAGCAAGAGATTCAGCTGGGTAGATATATTGCTAAAATGCATTATTCTACATACATTCCTCCTGTTATTGCATGCATGGCCTTTTTTAGACAACATTACAATCAATACTAGCAAGAGACGACTCTTATTGTTTGCATTTTTTGACCCAGAGTGTGAGTTGTTATATTTAATAAGTCATTATCCCGTGGGGATGGTGTATAAAATAGTGAGAGCTACAGGTTACCCATAATGCCTTTCACTCTGTGATCTTTAGTACTAAAAAAAAACATAAAATCAACCCGTTAAGTTAGACTTTATTTTGACAGCCACTTTGTAATGTGAATTCCACAATTCAGAATCACACCTATTCTATTAAAGAACACTGCGCAGTGTGTGAATTATTGCTCGCACCCCTGAAGACTTTTGAATGGCTCTGTATGAAAAACACAAAATTGCTCATGCTCTTCAGGAGTAATGTTACTGGGTGATAATTGTGGCCTTGGGTGGAACTAAGAGAAACTGGGTAAACAGCTGGCCTTTATTTCTGCTTCAGAACTAGCCTCCCTTGTCCTAAATCTCATTTACTTTATCTGTTCTATTCAACCTGGTGTGAGGCAAAAGAGTAGCCGGTTTTCCCTCTCACACATACACTCGCTTTTATAGGTCTTTCATTTGGTTGTGTCTGTCGGCCTGGCTTTGTTGTTTCATTAAGAATGTTGACCTGCTTTGGTGGCACGTGCCTCGATTCGACTTCCCGTCCCCTTCCGTCTCTGTCCAATGAGCTCTGTCAGGGCTAAAGTCCAAATAAAGGACTCTTCAGATGGGGGTCAAAACAATGGATGTGAGCCATGCCCTTAGATTAGTGTCTATAAATAGTCCCAATCAAGAGACCAGGCTGTGGATGGAGTCCATAAACGTTATATAGTACAGTCAGTCGGTCAAAAAAAGAAACTCTAAGAGGTCATAAAGGATTGCCCTGTCTAGGTTTATTTTGCAAATGTACATTATGCCACTTCTAATCATCAAATAAATAATTGTAATCCATCTATTCTCTATTTAGGGTTTTGGGGCCGATGGCAAGTAAACATTTTGAGTATATAGACAGTATAAAGTACTTGAATTGTTTAGATATATTATGGACGTGATTAATAATGTTTACTTGTTAATAATGAACAAAGAAGGTTACAATGATTTTTCCTATGCTAGTCAATGATGTCCCAGAAATTTCAGTTGCAAACAATTTTCCAAATATCTTTGTGTTCAACAGAACCAAGAAATGTATACAGGTTTGGAACAACATGAGGGTGAGTAAATGATTATTATCAGTTTTAGGTTAACTATCCCTTTCAGAAAAAGTAAAAGGATGAAAAAGAAGATATGAGAGCCGTTGAGAGATAGAGAGTCAACTCAAAGCTCTAGACTCCTGGACACGTTGTCCAGACTCTTTCAATGGCTCTGATATGACCTAAATAATATGTGATATTTCAACTTTTTCTTTAAATCAATGTGATGTCAGATTATACTTGGTCGGTTAAGGAAATTCCACATGACATGGTTTTAAATCACTGCTTCACAACTGGTGAGTTGGGACCCAAAAAAGGGTCACAGGAGTGTTAAAATATTCTGCTACTGTTCAACTTAGGGTCCTAAAGAGAAACCAGTTGATAACCGCTTCTCTAAATGACACATCAGCACGTAAGTTATTATATAATAAGATGCATGAATAGATTCACTGCATTGCTAATTTTAGTGCCCCGGTAAGCAGTCCATGAGCCTGCTGCTGACCCGTTGATGAGACTGAATGACATAGTTAGGAATTCTACTGTTATTATTCAGAATGATGTGGCTCATTTACATATGTGACATTTTTGTGTTGTGTAAACAGATTCCAGTGGAGAAAGCTGAAAACAGTCTTGACTCATTGGTCAGTAGTAACACACTATTAAGTTACGTATACTCTGTGCTTTATTATTTCCTCTTCAGTAATGTAAAATGTTACGTACAATTAATCTATTTTCCATGTTCAGTTTATGAAATGTTCTAAAATGTTCTTGCTTACTTGTTCATACACATCACTGTCACATTTATCTCCTCTCCTGGAACCCATATCTGCTGCATCACCTTCTGCTCCTCCTAGTTCTTGCACTCTTCTGCACCTGAACTCACTTGCTTTTTCTCTCACCCAAATACACTCAGTCTCTCTCTCTCTCATTCTCCTCTCTGTGATATAAATAGCATGCCCTAGTTTGTGATGATAGCTGCAGTGGTGCCAGGGGGTGGTACAGCGATTCATGAGTGAGGTAGACTGTCAGTCTTTACACACGCATGTTTGCTATGATGGTGCCGTGTCAACGTTCATCACAGTGCTGCACGCACGTAGGTATGTTTGCGTGCATGTGTGTTGAAGCTTCACCCAGCTGAGCATTGTGTCTTGTATGCATTGTTATCCAGAATCATCCTTTTCTCAGAAAAGAGAGTATTTATTATGTTGATTTCTTTCTATATTATATTTTGTTTTGTGGGGTTCAATTTCTGTCTGTGAATGAACAATTACACGTTCATGGATTTTCACTTACTGTACTTGTCATCTGCTTGATGATTTTAGTTTAAAAGCAATTTATGTGGCATTAATGGAATGGCCCCTTGAGACCAGCTGGCGTTAAATGTCTTGCTCAAGGACACAATGTTGGTAATACTAAATTGTGATCCCAGTTTATTCTGTAATTGGATGTGGACTTCTAATCTTTACATTACCATCACCAGGAATGGTCCAACATAGAAACGGACCTCCTGATCCCATTGGCCTATTCAGTTTTGACACCCCCGTTATATTTTTTTCACAAAATTGACCAAGATTTTACTAGTTTGACTAAGGATATGTAGCAAAGCCATAAAACCCACAAGTTAACCATTTTCACTAGTAACGTTAGATTAACCAACATATTTGTAGTAAAACTATGGTAGCTAATCAAATAAAAACATATATACTACACTAAAAAACATGGTTAATAATCATCTGGTGAGCACCGGTCCAACACTTTCTGGACACTTTTATTTTCTGTACACATGCATTTCGGTATGTGTGTCTCAACATTTCTATAAGGTGTTTATGAGCTCATGTTGACTATTAATACTTTAAATCTTATTTGAAACTATGTATCGTATCATCAGTAAATCAAATAAACGTTGACGGCATCGTTTGTTGGCAAAAGCAAACCGTTATGATGCAGAGGTCTGTGCGCGCTGCGCGGTCCAACGAAGGAGTCGATGACGTCCATGTGGCGGCCGAGAGCTCTGATTGGTCCGTTCGCCAGAGCCCGAGCAGTCTTCACGCGCTTACAGATAGCATCGCTCTCAGATACAGAGCCGTAGAGTTTGAGTCGGTCAGTCATCTTACCGACAGACTTTAAGCCTCAGAGAAGCACGTGAAAGTGTGAGCGAGAGAGAATAGAAGAATACGAGAAACAGTTTCTCTGTCTGTTTGCAAGCAGCAAAAGAGGGAATGCCATCAATAAACATGAAACTGGAGATGCTGACGCTCATCGCCTGCGATGTAGACACTGATGTGTTTACGTCCGACAAAATGCAGGTAACGCAAGTTTATCTAAAAGTACAAAAATGTGCACGTTCTGTTTATAAGCACTCTGTGGCGCATGGAGCGGTATAACTGCATGCGCGCGCTCATATGTGTGACGTTTCACTCAGTCGGTTCCTTGTTTCTCAGCGTTGGAATTTTTCTCAATGAAACCGCAGTTCACATTAACATTCAGCTGCATGCGCACAGATGGCGTCAATGATCTGAGCTACTGACGCGCGCAGCCTCGATGCGGAGAGGCTCCAGACGGGCTGCGCCACCCGTTTTATGTGATCATGAAGCAGTCGGTGTGGTTTTAAGTTTCATGCTCAAGAATCCCGTATATAGGAATAGACAATTTGGTTATGTTAGTCTAAATGTGATGATATCTAATGTAGACGCAGTGCCAGTTGCCCTTATACACCTGCCACCCAGAATACTGCAGGTGTGTCAGGTAGGACTGCAAGCAACCACTGTTGCTGTGGAAGAGAAGCATGAAGCTGTGACATGATGTTTGCCACAGAAATGTCAGTGGGATTTTGTTTTAAATGAGAGACCGAGGACAATACTGTCAGTTCCTCAGCTGGAATTTGCCTGATGAGGCGTATTCTTAGACATGAGAGCCACTGTGTTTTAGACAGGTATTCCAAGCACTCTTTTTATTACATTCTGGGATGAATCAGGGTGTTTTTTTCCAACATGCAACATTTTTGCATATTGAAATACTGTAATACAATTTTTATTTTATAAATATTTTTTGCAATTTGATTTGATCTTGTTTTATTTGGCTTGATATTGTCTTGCAACTCAATACCCTGCTTACAATAAAACTTTTTTTGCTGAAACTATGAAACATTTGCCTTACACAAGCCAGAAGAAAACAAGTTTTATGGTCTGTAGATTAAATCTTCTATTGTTATAAAACACCCTTTATATATATTGTATATATATACTGTGTTTGTGACAGTCATTTCTGAATTTGACAAAATGTCACATTAAATGAGTAGTTAACCTTCAAAATGAAATGGGCTTTTAACAAAATCTTTCAAAATATCTTCTTTCATGTTCTGTGGAAGAAAGAAAGTCATACAGGTTTGAAATGACGAGAGGGTGAGTAAATGATGACAGAAACAATTTGACGGTGAGCTATTCCTTTAAAGAAAGCTCAAAGAATCAAAAAGAACAATGACAAGAATGCCATTTTTAGGTGACCATCATTTTTGTAAGAAAAAGAAAGAAATGCAAATAAAAGGACAGAAAGACAGGTGTTGGTACTGGAGACTGCAGTGGCTTTGCCTTCTTATACCCTGCAGTATCCTGCCCTGAGCGGGTACCAACTGCAGAGAAAGCAAAAGAACATTCACAAGGAAAACAGGTGGATGAAGGTGCTGGTATGTGTGTATACGTATATGCATTTGTGTTGCTTCTAATCTGGGTTTTTGGCTGGTTTGAGGACACAGGAGATTATAAGGAGCAGCACGTGAGTCATGGTCAGTGACTACACTCATCTCTGCACAACAGCTTGTCTTTTTCTTTTACTCTCTCTGATCAGCTTCATTCATCTACGTGAGTATTTTTCTCATTCTGTGAGAACCAAGATGGTGGATTGTAAAAGAGTTTCTTTATGTTTTATAGACACAGCAGATCATATTCATCAACAGAATGCTGAAATATTTTCTAGATTGTTAAGAAAACAGGAATGGGCTTTTAGTAGCCTTCTGATCGGCAATGTCCACGTTAAAGGTCATCCTGGTCAAGAACTGCCCACCTAGAAGAGACTGTCTAACTGCCATGTTAAGCAAGTTATTGTTCATTCAAAATATATGTTATTATTTGGGAATTGAACCCACAATTCCCAAATAATTTGGGATTGCTATCTTAATGCTTCACCAGTTGACTTGCAGCAATCCCATTTACACAAATGGATAGTGCAATGCATTATATTTAATAGGGAATCATTTTGCTAAACCCGACATAGGCTTGTGGTGTGTGAGAAATGCGAGCCTAGTTGTCCTTGCATCAATACTGTGTTTCGGATTCTGAGAGCAGCTGAGATCTGAGCATGGCCACTGGAACAGGTGTGGCCTGTAGTGTGCGTGTGTGTTCCGTGGAAAATGTTGTGCTATGGAAAATATGCAGACATCAGCACATTGAATCTGAAGGTTATGGGTAGGACTCTTGTCATTCAGATGAGCACACACACACACACACTAATCAGTTAACACGTTGATGCTTGTTTAAATGATAAGGACTAAAGCTTGATAGGCACTTTGTGTATTGCCTTTATTAAACATCCTGGGCTGCATTTCCCAAAAGCATCGTAGCCTTAAGTTGATCTTAGAATCATTGTCACCAATGGAGCTACGATCAATTTAAGGCTACGATGCTTTTGGGAAAAGCAGCCCTGTTTGTGTCAGAAAGCAAGCACAGCCACAGTGATTCCGGTGAATTTCCATCAGCATGTACTGTGTCATTGGATGTGGTGATACTGTTGCAAGACAAGGATTGAAGTTATAATCGCAGTGGTGCATGAACAGGAGATGTATTGATATCTAAATTCTGCTCCATCCATCCATTGTGCCCTTGAGCTAAGCATTTAACTCCAGATGTTCCCTGAGGAGACTTCTCATACAATTAGCACTCTGTAAATCACATTGGCTAAATGACAGCGAACAAAGTTCAATCTTTTAACTGATGAGATTTTTAACGTTGTATTTAAAGCTAGTTTACTGAAAACTAATCCATGAGTTTGGTAGAACTGACTTTGAGCTTTCATTCACTTTCTCTCTTACATACTGTCCTTTTCCGTTACAATGGTGGGCACAAACTCGAAGATGGTGGGGGTTTTGTAACTTGATGTTTGTAACTATAAATTAATTTAGCTACTTTGATAAATACTAATTTGCAAGCTTCTGCATGCAGCTACAGTATTCAGGGGTTGTGTGCTTCTGGTGATGAGAGGATGGGCTAAGTTTGCATGTTGAGTCTACAAACAGTAACTAAACATCTTGACTCTTTGATGCATGATGGCTGTTGAACACATGTTATTTGTTGAAAATGTTATTACATTTTCTAATAAAAAATAGGCAGACTAATCATTCAAAGCAAAGTAATGACTTAAGGTAGATGCCACCTCATATGGTGCCAGAAGAGCGAGTGACAGGTAAAACTGAGGCTAGCATAGGACTGAAGCATATAGATCAGGTTCTACTCAGGTGAGTAATAAGATCTGAGTTTTGGCAGGTGGGTAGACTGAAGCCTGTGGCCTGAGATAGCCCTCCAATGAGCATGCTAAGTTATGCCCATGTGCTTTATCTCTTTCTCTCCTCTTAGATAGACGGATAGATGGATGAAACAGAAAGATGGATGGAAGAGAGATAGATACATCTGTAACCCAAGAGCAAAGCTAGAGCTCAGATGTCACTGTGAGGTTAAAGGCATTCGTAGGTACTTATGACGTTAGACAAAAGGCTTCTGGTCACCCACTTGTGTCCATTTTCCTTTGTGTCGGGTTACCATCCATCATAGCATGCACAGCAAAGATCTTTCCTGCAAACTTGGTTCTCGGGAGGGAGCTGACCTGCTCTGAGAATAACTTACACTGATGTGACAACTGTAGAGAATTATGTAACTTTGGTGTTTTGTTCACATTTTGACATTAGGTAGGGTTGCATTGAATGTAGGGGTTATGAAGGAAGTTTTTCAAGGAGCATTGGTTGAAACCATGTTTACTGGATTTCAGAATAAAATTCTGCATGTAAATTGGTATTAATAGGAAATTACACTGTTGCTGGTATGAACTACTGACATTTTCCCATGGCAAATTGCGAATTGACATGACTAATACCAAATAAATATGGCTCCTTTATAATATATTAAATATTAGACTTTTATGTACTTATTGTAGTACATTATAATAATAATGAATAGAGTTCATTTAAATAAATTAATAACAAATAAATGTTTTTGCATGTCTGCATTAATGAATCAAACATTAGCAGCAGGTATACTGAGCAGATCCTATACACTGATCTGACATTTTGCCAGTTATGTTGAGAATTGAGAAAAACAAAATAAGTTAATTTTGAAGAATGTCGGTTACCGAAAAAAGGTGGTACCCATTCACCAAAACCAATGCAAGTCAATGGGTACAGCTGTTGTTTGGAGACCAACATTATTCAAAATGTCTTACAGAAAAAGTCATACAGGTTTGAAATGATAGGTGAGTAAATGATGACAGAATTTTCATTTTTGGGTGAACTATCCCTGTCAAATAATTTTAAACATTAAACCTTTTCCAGAATCTGAGAAATTGCCTTAACAACAATATCTGTGAACCCTTGAAAATCCCCTTGGGCTTTTTCACCAGGCCTGTTAATTGGATATGTACTCTTCCATTGATTCTAGTACAAAAACCACAACAGAACTGAGTGATGGCACCAATTCCACTGGAGCCAATCAGGATGACAGCATTTGTTATTGTTGTTTAACTGAGTGCTGATAAGAGTGAGGAAAGACCCATTGCCCTCTGCATTTAAAGCACACATGATGAAACGCTTCGGCCACTTTCATTTATTCTTTTCACAGAAGACAGGGATCAGCTTCTTTTGTGCAAAACTGTTTTCTGCCGGGCAAGTTGGCCATGCAGAACAGCTACTTGGCTACTGTACATGAATCATGCGTGACTTTATGATAACATTTAGATTTTTTTTTCTAGCTTGGCCGTCCTGTTTCCAGGCTCTGTTTTGCAGACTTGGATTTGAAGCAGCAAAAATTCACTCATCTGACAGGCCAAACAATGAACTAAGGGGAACTAGTTGTGATATGGAGTTTAGGGAGGAATGTAATAAACTATGTGTGGAGTGATTTTGGTGGTTTGGAACCTGGATGGTTTTATTATTAGACCATTTATTTAGAAAACACCCATCATGTGCAACTGCCTCCTAAACAATTGTTATGTAAAAATAGCTTTTTTAAGATATTCAGAATTAATATGCGTTTTGTTTGTGTATAAATAATAAAGTGTAAAATAAGCCTGAAGCGTCGAAGGGCCCTTGAATGGCAGCTGGTTGTGGTTTTTGTGATTTTAAAAGTTTCTCCTTATTTAACAGATTAATCTTCTTAATCATTTATTAATGGTTGTATTCTCAGCATAAACTCATGACAGAATCCCAGAGTGGCATATGTCCCAGATTCAGCTTTTATGGCTTTTGAGTAATTGAGTAATTTAGTGGAACGACCAATGAACGCCCATTCAAGACTAGATGTTTACACACATGTGAATTTGAAATTTCTTGACCACCATTTGAAATGTTGATTATATCAGACAAATTTATTATTTAACAGGACAAAATGTTTTTCTGTTTTGCATTGAGTGGTGTTTAATGATAATGACTAGAACGCATGAAATGGGTCCATGTTTTGTCTTTATTTAACTGCTATTTCTATGTTCATACACCGTGGGTCCCCTTACATGTAATTCGTCATGTTGTTTCTACAGTATTCCTAAAAGGATAAACCGCTCTACAGAATAGGCTTTTATAAATACGTTATCTTCTTTGGCATTAAGTAGTCCTGTCTTAGCCACCGTAGTGCTTATTTTACAGATTCTTTCTGACCCTCAAAGTGAGAACTCTCAATCTATCTCTTTTGAGTTTCTGTGTCACTTCAGGCTTCAGTCACGTCTGCTCTCTGTCTGTATTTCTATACTGTGTCTTTCTCAGACAGAAATAATTAAAGATTTGTGCAGACAGTCTTACAAAGAAAGATAAAGAATGTCAACTACCCTTATGCATCTTTATGAAAGGTTTTCACTAAACTAAAAGTTTGCATGTCTAATACGGGACTGGACTTGATCTGAGAAACAGTAAGTTTGGTTTATTGCAGTTTAGGGTTGTTCCAATTGACAATACTATGTGTACTATCCTTAAACGATAGTTGGCTGTTGGCCAATATATGTTGCAAATTAATATTACAAACGCGCATTGCGCATTTCTTCGTGCAAGAGATCTTGCAATGCACGCGGTTTAGGTTTTTCCTCACGTCAGAGAGAGTTTATAATGTGTGATGTTTGAGTTTGCCGCGCACGAGAGAGCCTGTTATGAGCGCGGCTCGGGCCTTGCAGGAATTGCTATGCGTGTCAGGGTTTAAAACCAGCGCAAGAATTGTTCCTGTTTGGCAATGAAGTAATAACAGCGAACAAGAGCATCAATGACTCATTTGGAAAAATGATATTGACTTACAGCAAGTTTACTTTCTCTCGTTTAAAAGGTTGCGGCGGGAAGTCACAAGGTTGCAAACTGTTTCCCAAAAGCATCGTAATCGTAAGTTAATCTTTAGAAGAACTATTGTCACCAATGAAGCTACGATCAACGTAGGCTTACGATACTTCTGGGAAACGCAGTCCTGATCTGATTGGTAGTTCTTACAATTTCCGACTGAATTGAGTTTTTTTTTTGCTGGTGATAATTTTCCGTTTGTAGTGATAAACGCTTCTCTCTGTCCTTCATCAAAGTTGACCGCAATGATCTCCTTTGTCGCCACCTGTTCATGCCTGGAAGGTCCATCTGATTGGCAGAGGTCTGAAGTGAGCCAGCGAATACACACCTGTGCTGTTGTATAACAGGCTTAAATAGGCCTTACATCACATCACTGCCCTATACACTGTCCGTAGCCGTCCTTTAAGAAAGGCCCTTTATCCCTTCCAGTGTAAAGTTGGTATCAAGTTAAATAATGAGGTTTTGTTTACTGTTTTTGTGTTCACACCCCTACAGTGCTCTCTCTTCCCTTCCTGTCTTGTCCTCTCTGGCTCATCTTCTCAGATTTCATACTGAACAGTCATTGGAACAGGCTGTACTCTTGTGTAACAAACACAGATTCAGACATTAGAAGAATCACCTGCGCTGGTGTGTTGCATTTCAGATGCTGGAGCCCCCACCGGGGTTAAGTATAGCTCAAAGGAATAGTTTATCCAAAATTAAAAATTCTAAATAATAAATTTAGATAAATTGTCACTTAGTTTGTGGCATATAACAATCATTCAAGTTCATGCTGGTTTGCCTATGAAAAACATGCGGTCCACCAGCACTAACCAGCTTGGGAGTTCAGGCTGATCTGTTCAGCCTCGTCCACATGCAGTTTATTTCACATGGCACTTGCTCTCTCGCTCACACATGAACACATTTAGAGCTGGAGTGTCATTTTGGCGGATGTTCGCTCCTTCCACCCGGGTAGAGTGTGTAAGTCAACACCGCCTGCAGGAAACGCTCTGCGCTGCACATGAATTAGTGATTGACACATCCCCTCCTGTTACACAATATCTGACTTCAAAACACACGCTGTGGTCAGAAATACACAGGCATACACGCATGTCCATGTTGCATGTGAAAAGGAAAAGATGATCATTGTGCCCATATATTGTAGTTTTAATTTATCGGCAGATGAAGGTCAGGTCATAGTTTATTCTTATACTTACATTTCACTTGCGACTGCCACTATCTGTGCTTCCAGATAATGAACAGTATGAACATCAGCAGATAATACATGAGATCTGTTTCAAAACAGAGTGAACGCACACAAATATTAAGGAAAGTAATCGTTTTTTTTATTCAGCTCAGGTCGTTTTTGATGACTACATTTTAGTACACTTTTTTTTTTGTTGATGGCAGTGCTCCCATTGAACTTGTTTTGAGGTCAATATAAATGTTACTTTAATTAATCTGGAGTAGATAATTGAAACGGATTGATGTTTTTAGCAAGTATGAAATGCGTGTTCCCTTTTTTATCGTCCCCAGGAGCGGTTTGAAGCTCTCTTCAGGATCTATGATGATCAGATGTCCTTTCAGATGTTCAAGAGTTTCAGAAGAGTTCGGATCAGCTTCAGCACCCCAGAGGCGGCTGCACGTGCACGTATCGAGCTCCATGAATCCGATTTCAACGGCTCTAAGCTAAAACTCTACTTTGCACAGGTTTGTTTATTAATGTCCTTATTTCGTATGCTTCTTTAACACATCATTGGTCATTTTTGAAAATTGTGTCTCTACGGCTTTGTTCACATTTTAAGTGATGATATCTGATCCTTTTGATTAATTTTCAGTGCATTTACATCAGTTGCATTAAAGGTCTAGTGTGCAAAATATAGCGGCATATAGCGGTCGGGTCTGCAAATTGCAACCAACAGCACTAAGTAGGCCTGTGTCGATAGTCAATTTATTGACTTATCACGATATATATTAGGGATGGGCATTTAAAGCAAAAATAATATTCGAAGATCGATGAGAATTATTCGAAAGTTTGTCGAAATTCGCACCCCTCCCCCACATGCAAGCATTTACAGTAATACATACAAATAAACGGAGAGAGAGTGAGACCATTTACGCTTTAAATCCGTATGACGACACACTGCTTTATGTATTATGGAATAGGCAATCTTACATCGAGCCATACATTAAGATAGCATGCTGAAACATTAATATATTAACAATTAATATATTAACAACTGAATGAAGGCACTTATTAACAGTACGCTGATCAACCTCTCATTATGCTAGTACATTTCCTTGTAAAATATGAGCATGCACATTTAAAGTAAACCAACTAAAAAACTTTGTGATTGATCAAGGAAAATACATTTAAGCTATATAGATTTTAGACCAGACTTTAAACACGTTAAAACATGTTTAATGAATGACGGCATTTATTAACAGTTCGGAGCGATTTCATAAATAAACAGCTCAAAAGGCTTCAGTTTCTATTGTCATGAAAAAGTTTCTCCAGTCTGGCATCGATCGATTTTCTAGACGTAACAGTAAACTCGGGCTGTACAAACTGCATAAGATTTTTAAAACCCTCTCCTTGGACAAAGCTGATCAGAAGCATATCCTTAGCGATCATCTTAGTAATTAAGCCGTTATTTGCTCCGCCCGTCTGGCATCCAAATTGTGTGATCTGACCATAAAACTAGCAACTGATGGCTGACCTGTGGATGGACCTGCTGGGTGCTTCGCCCTCAAATGACTGTGCATCGTAGTTGTTGATCCATGATAACCCAGCTTTGCATTGCAGAGTTTGCACTGCACTTTATTCTCATTCATTTTATTAAAGGACTCCCACACAGAACTCATTTTTGACATCGTCTTGACAGTGTGCGTAACTTCGTCAACAAATCTTGTTTTCAAAAAAAATGTTTTCCTCTACTGTCTCTTCACTGACAGCCTTTAGGTTTAATGAGCGTCTTTATTGTAAGTGCCACCCTTTGGTTACATGAACACGTTACGCATGAAAACATGCAGATCTTTTTAAGATCGCACACACTATTCGAAATTCTATAATTAAATAAACAAATCGAATATTCGAAATTCGTGACTCATCCCTAATATATATAAACTTGACGTCGGTAGTTTTTGGTGATACAATATTTCGCCATTGTGTTTGTATGTGCGTTTGTTTACATAAAAATGAATGACAGTAAAATTGTATCCGATCGCGCTGTCTCTGTTAGCGCTGCCCCTTGTCTGGGTCTCAAAAACGTGGCTCGCACTCACACAGTCGCACACCTGCCAGTTCGGAATACTGTAGTAGGTTCGGAATACTGTAGTAGGCCTAGGCGGCTTGGTGTCAAAGCCAAAGGCAAACCTCCCACCCCAATCCAAAACAAAGGAGCTTGTGAACAAGACGCTCTATTCTTTAAATACGGAGGTAATGAAAACATCAACACAACTGATTCAAACAAAAGCCGCTTTTGGAGCTCGAGAGAGGTCTTATACAGACAGCTAAAGGAGCCAGTCTTTTGCTGTTTTTGAGCCTCTGATTATGTTTGTTGGGTGTTTAACAATGGATGTTCATTTTCCAATTTCAAAAAATGCTTTATATTTCACTTATTTCAAGTCTGTTGTTCCCTCCTGTCCCTCTTCTAACAAAACTACTGGATTTCTTTCGGTCTATATAAATTCCCTCCTTCCGAAACGCTCTGATTGGTAAAGCTAACCCGGTCTGTCGTGATTGGTTCCCCGCTTAGAGTGTGTGTAGATGTCCCACCAATACCATATCAGCGAGCTTCCGCTTCTTAGGCTGTTATGATTGGTCAGTGCCCCTCTCAGTGAACATATATTCATAAACTTTGGCTTTTAGCAATAAACAGTTACAATGGGGTCAACTTCACTTTATCAGTTAAAAACATGCGGATCAATCGAAGTGTAATGGAGGGTGCATGTGAGTCAATCTTTGTTAGAGATCACAAATCTTTTTTCTACTATGGCAAGGGAAATGACACCGGACCGAATGGCATTAGACTGGTTATAATTAACATTATAACAGAAGTGTTAGTTTTGCCTTTTTATATTGGACAAAAGTTGGATAATAAAATAAGCAGATTGACCAGGATACATTTTCAAGCAAGACTTCAAAGGACGTTTAATAGAAGTGTTTTAGAGGTATGTGCACACACATACACACACAATATCAGTGTATTACACAGAACAACTTTCACAGCCGATGTTTAAGTCATGCAAGCTGTTATTTGACCGTTGGTTATCTTAGAATGTGTGTAGCTGAATTCTTATTACAAGCTGTAGGACAGT
This sequence comes from Triplophysa dalaica, assembly GCF_015846415.1. Taxonomy (NCBI): domain Eukaryota; kingdom Metazoa; phylum Chordata; class Actinopteri; order Cypriniformes; family Nemacheilidae; genus Triplophysa; species Triplophysa dalaica. The sequence continues at coordinate 8,428,040 of NC_079556.1, read as the reverse complement.
GATGAAAGTGAACGTAGTTAAGTGCGTAGCTCTGTTCACTAAAGAAGGCCTCTCCCCTTTTTTGGCATATTCCTTTAGCCGGAGGTTATTAAAAGCACTCTGAACAGTGACATCATGTACCCGGGAAGTAGAGGGCTGTAGTCCGATTCCCAGCCGTTCTCTGTAGTCCTTTCTGTTAAAGACAATATCTCGCACTGAACTTTGAGCTTTATCATTTTGCAGGTATTGTTCATGCTCTAATAGCAAAATTACGCACTAAGTTAAGGTTAAAAAATGGGATCGCGGGGAATGGGACCTTGAAGTTAGATATGACATGTCACATGTATGAATATACCTTAGACCAATTTCAAACTGTGTTTTTGTTCGTACCAGATAAAGAGACATTGTTTTTCATTGCTCAATTGGGCAAGTGTATCGCGACAGGCCTAGCACTGAGATGTTGTCACATTTTCGAAGGAGATAATGTATTTACAAAACGCTCTTTAGAGCAGTTTGTCCGATAAGGGCCACTGTAGAAACAACATGGTGAATTCCATGTAAGGGGACCCGTGGTGTATACAGATAGAAATAGCTAATTCAAAGGTAATACAAACATAGCGCTTCATAACGTAAGGTCTTTACACACCGTGCATATTATATTCCATTTCTTTCAATAGATCCTCCAAAAAGTTATACACTGGACCTTTGCAATACCAAGATGAGAAGACTCATTTTCATAATGAAATCTTGCTGCAGTGCTGAACTCACCAGACAGCATACTTGTCAGCATTAGCATGTTTAGAGAAACATGAGATCTTGGGAAGTATTATATAAATGTATTTTTGTGTATTATTATAGTACATTATTATTAACAGGAGACCCAAGGAAAGAACGGGACAGTTTAGTTTCTGGTTTATCTTTTCCTAAAGGTTTTTCAGCTGGGATAACTAAAAGAACATGTAGTTCTCGGCATGGCAACACACGCACACACCTTCATGTATGGCAGATCATTTTTTGATAATTGTATGAATCAGAGGAATATAATTATAGGACCATTGTATAGTAAACGTTGTGGATGCTTTTGACACTTCTTATTGTGCAGTTGCGTGTGGGTGTGTGCAGATAGGATCTAGGACATTGTGTATCTTTAAGATTTTAAGAATAACCTGTTTCCTTTGTGGGATGGTGAGACAACGGTCAGATATCCTGTGTGAAAAAGACTTCAAATCAATTACATCTAAAAAAAATCTAAAACTAAATTTGGTTGCAGTAAAGTTTCATCTCTCTGGCCGCAGGTGCAGAATTCAGGCGAGGATGTGGACAAGACGTACCTGGCCCCACCTCAACCTGTCAAGCAGTTCCTCATCTCTCCACCTGGGTCCCCGCCCGTGGGCTGGAGTCAGAGTGAAGACGCCTCACCTATGATCAACTACGACCTGCTATGTGCTGTGGCCAAACTAGGTCCAGGTAGCATCACATTCACACACACCCAACAGTGTTTATTTCTTACATGGAGAGACATGCTGTATGTGAAACCACACACACAAACTATCAACATACAAGCGTATATGACACAAAAACACATACAAGTGTCTTGTGTGTGTTTGTGTGTTGGGTAGCATATGGTCTAAACCTCTGTGTTTTCTGTACAAAGGCTTTTGAACTTTGTATTTTGACACAGGAATCAGATAATAATGTATGGACATTTTAATTTATGAAAAAAGTATTGTCAATTGCAAAATGTGCTGCTGGCGAACACGTCTTATGTATAAAGATTGAGTCATGTCAAAGATTATTTGTGTTTGTCTTGTGGGCCCTCTGCTGGTTCGTGTTTAAAACTCACACATAAGAAACCTGTTACTATAGCAACGCTCATTTTGTTTCCTATGTGTTAGTACAGTGCTTAGTTGTGGGCTTCCTATTACTTATTCTCAGTTTAGTAAAACACCGGTAGTGTTTCCATAATCTTTTCCATTAAGAAAATTGACCAAAACATTGTAACCAAAGCATTTCGATGGAATAGATATAGTTTCTTCTTTAGTAGTAGATTAGATTTATTGATCAGACACACATTAGCTTAAGAATGTTCAATATTTGTTTTATTGTGTGAGGAACATTAAGGTGAGTAATGTTAGCAGAACAAATATCTGCGTGATCAAAGTACAGTGGCAAGAAAAAGTATTATGAACCTTTTGGAATTTTATGGTTTTCTGAATAAATTTGTCATAAATTGGGATCTGATCTTCATCTTAGTCAAGGGAATTGACCAAAAAAATTCTGATCTTTCATGTCTTTATTGAACACACTCATTCAACATTCAAAACGGCAGTGGAAAAAGTAAGTGAACCCTTAGAATTAATCACTGGTTGACCCCCATTGGCACCAATAACCTCAACAAGACGCTTCCTGTAGTTGTGGATCATACCTGCACATCGTTGAAGAGGAATTTTAGCCCGTTCTTCCTGGCAGAACTGCTTTAGCCCTGTCATATTCTTTGGACGTCTCCTCTTCCAGTCAATCTTTAGCACATCTATTGGGTTGAGGTCTGTGCTCTGACTTGGCGACTCCAAAAGGCGGATTTCGTTTTTCTGAAGCCATACTGTTGTGGACTTGCGCTGGTGTTTTGTGTCTTGTAGAAGGTGTCCTTCACCCACCTTCTACACAGTTTCAGCTGATGTACAGACAGTCTCACAATATCCTGAAGAATTGTCTGATATACTTGGGAATTCATCTTCCCCTCAATGATGCCAAGCTTTCCAGGCCCTGATGCAGCAAAGCAGGCCCAAATCATGATGTTTCCTCCACCATATTTTACAGTTGGGATGATGTTTTCATTATGATATGCCGTGTCGTTTCTACGCCAGATGTAGTGCTGTGTGTTTTTTCCCAAATAGTTCAATCTTAGTTTCATCAGTCCATAATTTTTTTGCCATTACAGCTGTGGAGTGTCAATGATATCTTTTGCCAACTTCAGGCATGCAGCAATGTTCTTTTTAGTAAGGAGTGGCTTCCTTCGTGGTGTCCTGCCATGGATAAAATGCTTGTTCAGTGTTTTACGTATTGTAGACTCATGAACAGAGATGTTAGAAAGTTCCTATGATGCCTTCAAATCTTTGGCTGTTATTCGGGGTGGTTTCTGTACATCACTGATAAGTCTTCGTTGTGCTCTTGGTGTCATTTTGACTGGGCGCCTACTTCTTGGTAGAGTAGCAACAGTCCCAAAGTGTCTCCATTTGTAGGTTGTTTGCCTAACTGTAGACTGGTGAAATTCTAAAGTCTTTGAAATAACTTTGTAACCCTTTCCAGCTTTATGTAAATCAACAATTCTCTGAAACTCTTTTTGGCGAGGCATGGCTCACATAAGTGTGTTCTTCTTGTGCAGAGCAAACTCCAAAAGTTTGAGTTTTTTATCAGTCAAAGAAGCTGTAATCCACACCTCCCAATTTATCATCTTAGCGAGACTCCAGGTGTGCTAAAACCTGACCAATTAGCTTTTTTGAGGTCATTAACTCAAGGTTTCACATACTTTTCCACAAGCACTATGAGTTTTTTTGGTTGTTCTCAAATAAAGACATGAAAGACATTCATAAAGACATTCAAAAAAACTGTTGTGTTATCATTTTAGACGCATTTTATTTGTCATAACCCTTGACTTAGATGAAGATCATATCACATTTTATGACAAATTTATTGAGAAAACCATGAAATTCCAAAAGGTTCACATACTTTTTCTTGCCACTGTACTTCAGTCGTAAACCTCTAGTTCTTAAAGCAGAACTTTAAAACCTTGCAGCTTAACTTTGCTATTTCTGTCAGACCGCACACATGAACTTCTAAATGTGTGTAAGAACTTAACGTCTTACATAGTTCAGTGGCGTGTCGCTTTTCTGGGAGTGTGTGGAAGGAAGTGTAGTCAACGTCCCTGGATGTAATGAAAGCTAAAAACAAACTATTTGTTCTCTTATACACCCTGTGAAATATGGCAACATATGTCCAGCATCATTTTTGTGTTTCTCTAAAAAAACATATATGTCGTCCACCAGGTGAGAAGTATGAACTGCACGCAGGTACAGAGTCTACTCCCAGCGTGGTGGTCCACGTGTGCGACAGCGAAACCGAGGAAGAGGAGGAAGGTCAGCCCAAAATGAAGATTGTGCAGACCAGACGTCCCGAAGCCCCCCCGAAAGTCTACAACTAAATCATTCGCCGCACTGCACACGTTCTTTCTCTCTACCTTTCTCTCATCCAGAGAAAGACACGCTTTATTTCAACGACAAAAGGCTAACAAACGGATGCATTTGAAGGGGTGCTTAACGCATCAGAGGCTTATGGTGTTCTGAACTGAACTAGTGGAATTAACACAGTCTCACCGATGCCTCACCGGGACAGCCAGTGGGGCGATGAGTTTGCAACCTCACCCCCACATTTAAACCACTTTCATTCCCTCATTCCGAGTCTTTATACTGTAGCATTACGGAGCAGTAATTGTATTTAACAGTCGTAGAAATAGGTTACATGTAAACTTTGTTACGGTTTGTCACTTTGATCATCAACCAAAAAAGGGAACTATTTATTTCCTCGGTTTCTCTCTGCTGGCTGCGTCCAAGTTTATCTCCATATCGGTCTGCAGAGGTGCCGGACCTCGCCGGTGTGAGTGTGCGTGTTTGCGTGTGTTTGAACCACACCAGAGCGGCATGAGATTTTCAATGAAAGCATTGAGAACGAAGGGTTCATTTGAAACATTTAAATAATAATATTGTCACGTTTGTTACGATAAACAATGATTGAGAGCGAGGGTGTTAAACATGTTTGTTAACTAGGATGAAAGTGCATTATTCTTACTGTGTATTTGATACCACACCCATTTTTGCATGCTAACTGGTGTATTTTATACTATGTTCAAGATTAAAGCAAGTGCTGTTGAGCATATCTGACCCCTGTCTGTCAGTGAGATGAACTGGCCTGGGAAAGTGAAGAGGTTTGACAAACTGACTGTATTGTACTTGTGGAACTCAATGTTCACGTATGGACCTGATTAAAAAGTAGTGAAAAATGAATCGATGGTGCAGAACAAAAGCAAATTGAGTTGCTCGTCTTTCTTTCCTCCAGTTTCTATTTGGCGCTCTCCTTTAGCTTTTTATGATCAAATTATGATGGGGGCTTTCTGTACTGCTTGCATTGTTAAGCACTTGAAGTTTTGGGGATATTTGCATAGATTTACTAAATCTAGAGTTTCAAGATTACGTGCTTAATATGGGCAGTATCAGAGAATTATTCCCAGCTCAATTATTTTATTCTAGTTTTTTTATGTTCAAAGAGAAATTGTCTTTTAATTTATATGGCATCAAAAACTCTTGACTAACTCTTTGTTATGTGCAGCTACCGGGCCCAGTACTGCTGTGTGAATGTTTCTTTACTGTTCTATGTTGTTAGGTTTGTACTTGGCACTGACAAAAATTGAGATATTTTGTGTCTTGCAAATTATATTTGGTGTATTTTGGCCATAAACATCTACTGTGTTAATTCATACCAAAATTCTTAATACTGAACACCTCCGCAATAATGTGTTGAACCAATATTAGAGCGTAATGGCACTTCAGTTAGCCTCACAAAATCACATTTCAGTGTAAAAAGGGATGAGACCAGTTGATTGTGGTTATATTCAATCTTATTTCCAAATGTGATACCAAAATGTTGCAGACGCTTATGTAAATCACAATAGATATTATGCAAACAAATGACTGTGATGTGACTTTATAATTTGCCTTATTTTCACTGCTCACGTGAAAGTGTTTTGTTTAAAAGCAAATCCTTTAAAGACTCCTTTAACAAATAAAACATCAAATGAAAGATTTGATTTGTTTTGTAATTCTGAATTTTGATTCATGCATGCTGTGACTGGAATAGATGTCATTTACAGTTTTATTTCATGTTGAATGCAGAGCTGTTTTCCTTTCCATCATGTTGTGTTTCAGGTGTTCGATTAGCGCAGCGGGGAGAAAAAAGTTACTGATATTCAGCTTGAACAAATGTTTTCTTTTTCTATTTTTATTTGTGTGCGTTTTTAAGCTCACATTGAAGACAAAAGATACAGAAGAGAAGTGAAATACAGGAACAGATGAAGCAGGGTTGAAGTGAATGGCAGTGTAATGTATTGACATTTTTTTTACTGGTGTGTTGTTGCAGTTGCTTCGTAACGCAGTGAAAATGATCTTGTTCTTTTTTCTATGTGTACAGATGGTCGGTTTTGTCAATGTTGATGTTCTGTTTGGATGTAGATATCTTCTTGTATCGTTCCTGTAGTTCACGACCAGTGACTACAAAGCAATAATTTAGAATTATATATGTCTCTGTCCAGTATGGTATGTATTTATTTGCAGAGTTGATTCTAAGCTTGCTTATGTTTGTGTAAATATGATTGTTATTTGTTTCTCATTAACATATAAATAAAGGTATAGAAACGATTCCATAAAACACAGGTGTTGAATTGTCTTTTGCACACAGATAGTCAGCTAGCAGAAAAGAAACAGAAAAGGGTGCGTCTGATTTACACTGATGTTTAAGATGACCTTTCATATCTCTGTTGAAGCTCAAATACCATATCGGTCAAGTGTTACCATGGTGCTCTTTTACAATAGAACTCTTTTAAAACAGGCAGGAAATATAATAAATAAAAAATAAAGGAATAATATAATAAATAATAAAAAAGCAAAGGAAGTTTAAGCCTGAGAAATAATAATAAACATAGGCTTGTGCTAAAATGAGACTTTTATTGTGTTAGTTAGGTGTTTTTTTTTTTTTTTTTAACAAAACAAAAAACAAACGTAAACAAACAAACAAACAAAACAAACCAACTGCAGTTTGATTGATATTAATTGGAATGCACAATGTTTTTTGAAAACTCTTTGATATAGTTTGGTTCCAAAGTTTTTTATTGTGCATTCCAATCAATAATACTCAAACTGCAGTAGGTTTGTTTGTTTCTACAGCTAGCTTTCATAAAAAAACACAATAAAAACATGATAATATAATATATATATATATATATATATATATATGGGTTGTTGACATGACGTGGCATTTTCACTGTCAAACAATATAAAAATATATTTATATATAACTATATATATAAAATATAATTAGAATGGTCATAAAAATAGATTGTAAACATATAAACATTATTTATTTTGAAAATATATATTTTTTGTCAAATTAAAAATGTATAAAACACAATCAATTTAAATGATACAATATACACTACATGTTTGGAATCAAAAAACTACACTGTTTGATCTATGGAATAACTGACTCTGGTCCTGTATGTGTTTTGTGGACTGAAGTCATCCTCCTGGACTGAAGTCTTCTTCCTCACAGTAAAAGACAAAAGACACCAGAAGCTGCATCGGGCTTATTACACAGACAACCGGGAAGCTCAAATGTGCAGTAACTGTATTTACACCACAACTCCATAATGTTATAAGATTGTAACAAACACTTAATACAAACACTAGACTACAATTACTTGACACGAGGAAACAGGAACTGGGCAAAAAAAGGCATCTACAGACAGCATCAACGTACACAGTGCACAGTGCACAGTACAAGGTCTACACAATGAACGAGCACAGGACAATGATCACGAGGCTGTTTTAAAGGGGAACAAACACAGGATAATTAACAAGGGGCAGGTGTGGGTAATGAAACACTAATGGGAAGGCAACAAGGAAAAGAGATGGCGGGAAAAACTGACGAGACACGAGAAAGAGCATGTCAAGCCAAAAACTATAAACAAAGCCATGTCTTTCTCACACGAAACCCAAGGCAATGCCAGGACTCCATCGCAAGACCAAGAATAAACATGACATGATGGTGTAATCATGACATAAGACACTTTATTCACATTTAATTTTAATCGTAACAGTTGTAACACTTTTAGTTGTATTATTCTAAGGCATTTTCGGGCCTTTAATGTTGAATTTTGAAGGCATTTTTTGCACAAAGCCCCGTAATTCTCAGACATTGGTTGGTGCAGGTTGGGATTCCCCCATTCAGGTACCTGAAAAAAATTATCCGCAATAAAATATTATGTTTGAAGACAAATCTTGGTTTCCTCTCTCAGAAAAGTTTTAACAAAACCCTCAAAGCATTGTTGACCCAGTCCCTCTGCCACTCTTGCTACCCACCCTATCCCTGCTTTCACATTTTTCTTGTACCTATACTCTCTGCCACCCCTTTGTTAACTACGCAGGCCAGCATTGTCCCAACATCTTCTGCCACACTCCAGCCACAGGTAAACACTTGTAAAAAATTGATAAAGGCACTATTTACTGCCCAATTACAGAGACATTGACAAAAGAACAGTGGCTTGAGCCAATTTTAAGGGAAAAGTTATGTTTATACAAAGCTTAATAGTTGTAATACACTTTAATACACACATATACAGTATATTATTATTATTTTGTTAATTCATTCTATATTTTAGGTAATGTTATTTGGAGTAAAAAAATGTAGTTAGGGTTCAACAGTTATATTAAGGTAATCAATTAAAGGGATATTCTCTTTATTAGAAGTAATCATGTTTTATTGTTTTACAATGTTTGCACAAGTATACATTGCCCTTCATGTCATTACTTAATGGATGAACCTTTGGGTGTGTGGACACGTCCCTATCAGATTTGCACACCTGGGCCCTTTTTCCCCCACAATATTCAATATTCTTACACATATTTTGTTCTGAACAAGAAGTTAAGGGATGTCCCCATTTACATCCTCATACCATCTGGATCAGTCATAAGGGCAAACCTTCAGTTATGAATAGACACCCTGCTAGTAAGAATTCTCTCTATCTTTATTTTAACCTTTAAAGATTATCGTAAATTCAGTTTGTGTCAGTTAGTATATATAGATAATAGCTGACATTGCTGTTCTAACAATCTACTTTAAATTTACACACAATTCAAACCTGCACTGTGTGAAAGAAACCATGTGGACAACCAGTTGCCTGTCTCATAAAATGTAAAGCAAATAACCTCTGAAAGTTATATGTTCAGAGGTCATGTTTTATCTGTACTTTTATTAACTTTGTGCCTCTCTTATAATGTTGGCCGGCTCAATGATGTGTTTTTATAATTTTGCTTACAAATGATAGGGGTAGATTCATTTTAACGTTAAAAGTTCAAATAAGTGACAAATATTATTTTCAGTGTCCAAATTGGCCAATAATTGTTACGGCCAAACAAATCGGCTTCTTCACTATGCCTATGATGTGATATCTGCCAATCAGTACACATCAGTCTGTTTCTTGAGAAACTAACAAATACTGATAGTAAAGATAAGAATCAGACACGCTGATGCCATGCTGAGAATCAGTCATTGACAGAAACAACAGGGACCTCCTGAATTTAAATTAATTTGACAATGTTTTAGAAATATATTTGCCTGATCTTTTTAAGTTGTCTGACTTTTCAGTAAACTGGGTGTATATTGAGAATCTGCTCATAACTGCTGCAACCGGAAAAAAAGACTCGTGTAAGCTTGTATCTTATCATGTACCCTCAGAAATTGGTTCAAATTGACTAAATTAAATAGTTAAAGCTGTGCCTTTTTATCGCCATCTTTGTTTGACAAATAAAACTGTAGGTTACTTTGCACACTTCTCTAAAATTCAGAAGTCAAAATCGACGACAAACTTCCATTTTCTGAGGAATCATACCCATCAGATGAACTATTGTGAATTGAGATAAGGAGGCAGTTTAGATTTTCTACGAATTTTTGTTGATTTCCATAACCAAAAGAAAGTTATGGATCGCAGTTGGCATAGTCATCTTTCATCTGATACGAAGATTAATATGTATGTGTATGTCTTTGTGCCTTTCACTTACAAGGAGTACAGAAGCTTAAATATGATTAAGGGGCAAATTAAGAGAGTTAAAACTATGTCAACATTCTAATCTTGAAGCCGGATGTGTAATGACCTCGGGGTTGGTGAGTGATTGCAGGGTTGTGTGTACCTGTGGTCGTCATGTGTTTGCTAATGGCCAATGGAAACACAGACTAGCTTAAGATCTAATCTTTAATACCTGCAAAGCAGATGGTGTATGCAAGAGATTCCATGACCAGCTCACATACCAACTTAAATATTGTTTATGAATTTGTATAATTTCATTAACTGTGTTTCTTTAAGTACGGGCACATTTTGCAGCAGATGCTTTGTTTTATTAAAAAAATCCAATAATCCCCAAAATCATTTAGATTGTTCCAAACATGTATACATTTATTTGTTCCGCTAAACACAAAGAAAGTTATTTGGAAGAATGTCAGTAACTGAGCAGATCTCATCCCCCATTGACTCCCATAGTATTTATTTTTCCTTCTATGGCAGTAAATGGGGGATGAGATTTGTTACGTACATTCTCCCAAATATCACATGTTCATCAAAACAAAGAAATGTACACAGGTTTGGAACAATCTTAGGTTGACTAAATGATGACAGAATTTTCATCTTTAGGTGAACTATCACTTTAAGACCACATATAAAAAATTCTGGACACATTTGTAATACTTTGGTCAGTTAATAATAACAAAACGCAGCTTAATATTATTTATTTGAATGAATGAAAAAGAACGTTTCATGTCTATCTTTGAATCGCTTAACTAATCAAGGTTGATATAGGATTCAGAAAGTAATTAGTAACTAGTAATTAATTACTTTTCAGATTAACTTACCCAACACTGAACATGACTAATGTCACCGTGGTAACCTCAACAAAATGTAAAACAAATCTGTAATATTAACGTGTAAGCTTCAAATCAAGCTATCATTATATCCAAAAATTTTGAGATATAGGTTCATTAAACCCCGGCTATGCAGCCAGCAATGGCATGACACACAACTTCTATCACACCGTCATTTCCATTCCATAATACTATCAAACACAACATGACAAAAAATAACAAAGTGATAGAACTATTTAAGAAAATAAATGTTTATTAATTTTATAAAAGACGACTGGCCCAACCGTGCACATCATCAAGGAAAAATAATTATGAAAATGTGTTTAAGAACAACCATGCACAGATCATTCCATGACTCAACCTTTGTTAAACACCAGTCAATCAATCAAATCACATGACGTAACACGCTCGTGGCGATGGCCATTATTCAGTAGATCAGCTTTGTTTGAACTAGATTGAGGCTGTGGACAATAGAGTTACTTCTGTAAGTCTCTCTCCTCCAGTTGTTTGTGAAAGCCGAGCAGGACCTTTAGAAGAGCTCTTGTTATATAATGATCCCTACTGACAAAAAGCTTCCCACAGAGGAAAAAAGGGAAAGGTGCCAAACACAGGAACCACATTTGCCCACTGGGACCGTCAAGCTTAGTTACACCTTAAAAAAAAAGGAAAGGACATACAAAAGGCAGAAGAAGAGAAAGAAATGTATATACTATACATGATTGTATCTTGATATATAAATAAACAACAATATGTTGCATGTTACAGGATGCTATGAAAAATGAAATGAATCTGAGTCTCTTTTGAAAAGAAAGATAACAAGTTTGCTCTTTACAGGTAACTTGATTCTCATTGTGGCACCTGACCCTGGCTGGCCCACTGGAAATCCCATGAGTGAAACTTTGTCATGAGATCGCTTCGAGGAAGGAATCCCTCAAAAGAACAAATGTCTCCTTTCTGTTATGGATGCGTGTGTGTGTGTGTGTCGGGATGAAATACCCTTTTAATGAGTGCTTTCAAAAACGACACGGTACAAAATAGACCGAAGTAGATGACTCATCTTAACCTACAGTTTTAACTATGCTGTTCTGCTTCATAACTCTACACAAACAATTATTGAATATAATTGCTACATTCTCAGAAGGATTGAACAAACACCCATAAAGGTTTTGACATTTTATTTGAGAAAAAAATCATTACTTGATTAGATTGCTTAAATGTAATGCATAAAAGCAGGATAACAAACACTTTTCAATATATATTAGTTAAAACAGCATTTATAAAGATTTTTATAAAGATTTATAAAGTAACCTAATCACAATTAATCGATTAAAAAATAATGCTTGTGTTTATATACGTATGTATATATATATATATAAATAAATATAAATGTACATAAATATTTACATACATACATATATTTAAATATAATATACAGTATATAAATATATTACTCATATTTCTTAAACATATACACGTATGCTTGTGTATTTATATATACATATAAATATACAAACTACACACACACAAGTTGTATAAACACAAACATTTATTTGGGAATCCTCAGGATTAACCATTAAACTACAATTAAAATGATCCAATATTAATAAATGCTGTAAAATGTTGTTCAAGACATTAACATATGCGCCTCTTCAACTCACATCCACCTATTCAAAACGTATCAATTATTCTGGTATCTGCTTGAATCTAATTGTATCGAGTGTGTGTCAGGAATGCACTGATAGGAAAAGGCTGTCACTCATCCCTTGATTTGCATGGGAACATAACAGGTGGCATTACAATCCTCTGACGATTTTTTACTCTAACATTGTATCACACATAGGCAGAAATTCAATGATAAGTCCTGCTATGTGTGTTTAATGAAAGGTGAGTGTTGACTAAGAATGGAGTGTGTGAATTGTGTTGTGAATGTGGCACGCCTTGTGGGCCAGGCCAGACCTGAAAAACCAGCTACCGCATTAAGTACGGAGCGCTTTGATATGGCACGTCGTGTCTACCTCACTGTCAAGGACTGAAACTATTTTTCCACCTTCACTTTGTTTCCCATTACATCTAAAGTGAATTTTCTTTCATTTTACCCATTCAGATGCAATTTTCAGTCGTGGATTATTCAGTTTTATTTGTTCTAAGTTGTGTGAGTAGGGTTGACTGTGTGGACTATGCTCACCTTAGCCGATTAAAGAAGGGGGAGTGGAGGAATTGATTCTGTGGAGGGTGAAGCTCCACAGCCGACACTGATCGTACAGGTGAGCCACAACTATTGAGGAAATAATACAACCGAGCTTTGCTGGTTTACAACCCTTTTCTTTGTGTGTGTTTGTTTTTAACACCTTTTAGGGGTCTTCCTTGTGTGAGTGACAAAGTGAGTGAGATGGACAGATTTTGAGGAAAGCGAGTTAAATGATTTTTTGTGCTTTTGACATTGAGTACAGCATTGAACAGCTGAAATTGTCGCTAAATTGTAACTTAAATGAACAAACCCAGCTTAAAAAGTCAGTTCAGTTTTCTTCAACCTTTTTTTAGAAAAACATGAAAGGACTATTTGTTACCTTGGGGAGCTATTTTTACATGATCTGTCCTTTTCAAATTGCGTTTGTTTGATCAATTCACACCTATTAAATATTACAAGTATGATTAATGTGATGGCCACAGCACATTCTTATGTTGCCAGACAGAACCCCAAATTCTATGATGCTTTGTGTAGTATATATTGTACCATGATGTCATAATATTAGAATTTCTGATGTTATGTAATCCTAGTCATATTGGTGGCTCATGTGTGATCAAATGATGATAATATTGAATAAAGAAGGTTCTGGATTTTTGTCCGACTAGGTAACTATCACAGGACTGTTTTGATGTCATTGAGAAGACCTAAAAGAGTGTTTCGGTCTTCACATGCGAGAATCTGATAAACAAACAATAACGTATAGCCCCTACCACTTTCTTTCCCAACCTCCTTTGATGTGATTGCCACCTTACCCTGACATTGAACACAAAGCTCTGGCAGGGCTCTGAATGTCTTATTGTTTACTGGCGTTCAGGAACAATACACAGGGTTCCTGTAAACAATCCGTCTAGATCAATTTGATGTTCAGTTCAACTTTTTTTTAAGATCTGTTTTGAGATATGAAGGGGTTTGGCAAGAGAGTGGGCAAAGGATCAAGAATCCATTCTTAGACGAATGCATACCTGTGGCAGAAAATGATGAATGAACGTATTGTTTGAGTAAGGAGAACTGAGGATTTAGGGCAGGGATCAGTATTATTGGATGTATAGACACATTGTGACGTACACGGCAGACGTGTGAGCACACCTGTGATTTACAGGTGGAGCGATTAAATTGCTTTATTAAACATATATATGTTTTTTTTCCATTTAGTCAAATCACATCAGGGAATAACAAAACATACACCAGCAAACTGAAAATGAAAAAAATCCTATATAAGCTGAAAAGTAATAGAAGTTCTGAGCACACATGTACTCTTTCTAGAAACATTCAAACACACCATAAAAGGGTTGTTAAAATATAGAGAACGGGATCACATTTAGTCCTTTCTAACACTGCAGTTGTCATATCATGCCATCACAAATCTGTCCTCTAACAGTCATGATCAAATATTAACATGCATCATTTACATGAGGGCGAATCCCCTTTTTGGTGTTGCTCTTGATAATCGATGTCTTTTCTGAACAGGTTTAACATTACTGCTTTTTTTAAATGAAGCACATATTCAATACAGTCCAATTTAAAATAGAAGTGAGATAATAAAGTAGGTAGTTGCAAGTACTGAGCTTCCCATGAGGAAGTGTTTCTTTACCCATTTAACCAACCCTCTTCTCTGTAGTAATGTAGTGCTCATTTTTTACACAAAAACAATATTGCAATATGTAATATAAGTGTATATTGTTTATTATTATATAATTTGATATTGAGTGTATTGCATTTTAAGTAGGTTTTTGTCCAAATTGTAACACCAGACCAAACATTTCATGAAAAGATGATATTTTCACATTTTTGCACTGACACTTTCGTTATACAGTAAATAGGATTGGGTTGACTTGGTAATCAAGATATTAATAAATAAACACAGAATGTTGTTTTAATGGCTATTATGTGATTGTTTAATAATCATTCACGAGGGCAGAGATTAAAGAAATGTATTAAATAAGTAAATGCCGAACAGATGTTTTGAAGATCATTATTAAACACTCTGAACATCTGATTTTAAACGCTTGATTTTGACTTTTAAGATAATAACAGGAACCCTGGCTCATATTAGCTTTTAATGGGTACTCGTATAAACAACATTAGATAAATTTTAATTTCACAATCTTTTGATCCGGACAGAAAAGTGTTTTGTTTTTAGTAAAACATTTAACTTCTGAGTTGAATATCCAGAAATGAGACTCGGCGAGTACGATATAGTTTGTCTTGTTCTGTCCCAGCTGCCCTGTTTTTCTGAGAGAGTTTAAAGTGGCTATAAATGAAATCAAGTGACTGTACTCACTGTATCAGTGAGTGTATAGTAGCGTTTTATGGCGGTGTGAAACAGAACTCGACACGATATATGATGTTTTATGATTCACCGTGTTGCCCAGGCAACACAATTTACAACTATTTGCTGTTCTTTGGTGGTAGCGGGCTTGTAATTTTCTTTCCATCAACTCTGATTGCTTCTGTCAGAAGTACTCATAAGAGCAAATCTCAAATATAAGGGCCCGTCAGGAACTAAAGAGGTTGTTTTATGAAGTTGTTCAGATTATAACAAAGGTGCACTTGGCAACAGTGCAGATCAATGCAGGCTTTTGTGCCCGGTTTCACAGACAAGGTTTAAAACTAGTCCCAGACTAAAATTATAGTTTGAGCTGTCTTAACTCAAACTAAATGACCCTGACATAGCTTAAAATATAAAATAGCCATTGTTTTGTACCAAGATGCACACCAGTAATATTTTATCAAAGGCTTTTTTAAGGCGATTTAAATATCCTAATTTAACTAAGGCACAGTCCTGGCCTAAAGGGATAGTTCCCCCAAAATTCTGTCAACAGTTACTCATCCTCATGTTATTTCACACTCTCATGAATTTCTTTGTTCTGATGAACAAAGAGAAAGATATTTAAGTATGTTAGTAATTTTCAGTTCAGGACATCTTTGACTACCATAAGAACAATTAAATGGGAGTCAAAGGTGCGCCAGAATTATTTGTTTTCCTAAATTCTTCAACATATCTAATTATGTGTTCCACTAAACAAAAACCCACCATTTATAAATTAATGGTGGTGGAAAATGTACCAGAACTGAGAATAGCAAACATTCTTTCAAATATCTTTTTTGTTCAACAAAAAAAAAGACATTTACACAGGTTTGAAACATCCTCAGGGTTAGTAAATGATGACAGACCTATACTTCACCCTTCAGTGGTACTTTTTTGATGGCATTAGTTGGCCTTCAAAGGCTGAAATATTCTCTGCTGTTGTGTTTGATCTACACTTCTATTATAATATTTTTACCTGCAAATAATCGACAGATTGATAAATAATGTGTCCAAACTGTACACTTTTGAAAAAAGCTGTTAAAAATGGCTATTAGATGCCAAAATTACTTCAACCAAACTGTATTTGGATCTACATTGCAAAATCCATTCTCTAAACCTGCTTGATCTCTGCAGGGTGACAGCAGATGGATCCCAGCATTTCAGGCCACAGGCAAACAAACAATTAATCTAAATAAAAGATGGCCATAATGTTTAAAAGTTCTTTAAAGTTTTAAAGTTTTAGAACTAAAGAAATAAAAAGCAAAAATTATATTTAAAGTCATGAACACTCACATGAGATGAAGACTCCAGTGATATTCTACATGGAGCAGGTCGCCTCACGGAGATCACATGACCAGCTAACTATTAGCTGTTTTATCTTAAAAACCCTCTAAAGCACACATTAACTTGCCAAATTTTTAAATAACAAACTGAGTTTGACACATTGCAGTTTTCTATCATCTGTAACCACAAATGATTGATTTTGCAGAAAGCTTCATCCACACAGCACATATGCTAGTGCCACGTAACCAGAACATTACAAACCACATCTTTTAAAGTGGCACAAAGATTGACAGTCATATTTTTCATTTGCGTCTGACTAAATTATTTCTTGATCCTCTGTCCGCAGGCTGGTGCTTTAAAGACAGCCCTGTCAAAAAACATGAGACGTTATGAAACAAAAAGTTATTCATGTTTTGTAGATGCCGGTCCATTTGAACATAATCAGCAAGAGAATTATAGACGTTGCTTATATGAGCTTTGAAAGACATTAGGCAATGATAGTCATTTGAGACAAATGCACTTTAAACTCAACTGTGTACTTTGAGGGATTGTGGGATTTATGGGTTATTCTGGGTTGTTGTGATACAAATTGAAAGAATTCTCTCTTGGTTTCCAAATTTTAAAAGGCTATGTAAATAGCAGTGGCTGCTCTAACTGTATTGTGGAAGAAACAGTATCACTCAAATAAATAAAAAAACTCAGCTCTATAATTTGAGGTAACAGCTAGCCACTGCAGTCCAGCATCAGGTAATGCACAACAGACAGGGAGTTTATGAAGTACAAAATGCCATAAACAAAATCAAATTAGACCTGTTTTGAACAATACTGGAAAAGACTGGAAGGAAATAGCTGACTGTTTTGAAATCAGACTGAAGACAGGAGATATAAGCAACAATAAGTGTGACATGTTAATATTTCTGGCATGTATATAAAATAATTTAATGTTCAACTGATTCACTTCAATGGGTTTCTGTCAATATGGTACCTATAAGGTGGGCTGACATTAGTGTTCAAAGAATCCTTAAAATCACCCCAAGCTGAATTGAAGGCATAGTTTCTGTAAATTACTCACCCTGTTGTCATTTCAAACCTGTATGATTTTCTTTCTTCTGCAGAACACAAAAGAAGATATTTTGAAAAACGTTATGTTGCATGGACAAAATAACAGTGCAAGTCAATGGGTACCGCCATTGTTGGGTTACTAAAATATCTTCTTTTTTGTTATGCAGAAGAAAGAAGTCACACAGGTTTGAAATGACAAAAGGGTCAGTGAATGTTGACACCATTTTCATTTTTGGAACTTAATAGTCAGAAGTCAGTCTAGATTAGAAACCACGAAGCATTATGGTTTTCAGAGAGCACAATGCATTTGATCTTCAATGATCAACAAAATTAGTCTCTCAGTGAACATGACATATGACGTTAGCAGTGTGGTTAAACTAAATAGTTCCCAAAGAAGCTTTGTTTGTTTTGTATGTGGCAACCAGTTTTTTAACATGCTTGATGATTCACAAAACAGGGGAAAACTTTTAAAAGCTGCGGTGAAATGTGAAAATAAATTCTTTCTTTCTCCGTTTTCAAATGGATTGTAGATTTTATCATCTAAAAGGGAATCAGTGTTTGTTTTGTTTATTTTCAGAACAATTCTAAAGATGCAAAGGAACTCTACGACATCTATGCCCCTGAATACCACAGCAATCACCAAATCGAAGGAACAAATCCTTACCCAGAGTAAGTTTGTGTTTGCTGTGTGTGTGTATGTGAACATACAATACTTTTAGCACACCTTTGGATTAAGAAATTTAAAATGCATCAGCATTGTACTCAGCATCACATCCTGAAACCTGTTCTACAACATGCTTTAATTAAATCACATTACATTAGTGCATTCAAGATTATTGTTTTGCCCGGTTTTGTCTTCAAATGAATGAAGCTTCTAAATATGGTGAAAGTTACAGTGTGCTAAAAATGAAATAAAATGTGATAGATTATGTTCGTAAGCATATATATATATGATCTCACCAAACTCTAACGTTTGAAGCAGACTGGGAGATATCAACTGTTTCTTGTGTTCACAGGCTCCGGAGCCATGATAGCTGTCATCGTCATTGGAATAATCATCATTCTCACATTTTTGCTCATAGTTCTAAAGACGTACAACAGGTATGGCAACATCTTGATGTGAAGCTTTATGATTCAGTCCCATACAATGAGGTGAACACATTGTCTCCTAACAAAAGGAGGATATTTTTAAAGCTGAGGTCTAAAAATAGGACAAAGCTTTGAGTTTTATGCAAATAAATACATCAAATTTGTTCTGTTATATTTTGAATGATAATATTGTACAGTTTATAAATGACTTTAAACATTACATTAACCATTTGGAACCACGCAAAAAATTGTTTAAATCATTCATGCAAATTTATGTCATTTTTGGTTTTGCTAATTTTATGCAACTTTTTGTATTTTTGGGCAGATATCAAATGTGTCCAACCCCTTATTGTTAAATGGGATGTAAACAATTACAAAAAAAGTATATTATAATCTCTATTTTAATAAGACATTTTTTAAATTAGACATTCTTCATGTCATGTATATTTTTAAAGTAGGTTATATGCCCTTTGTTAGTAATATATAAAGAACAGTATCCTATATATACCTAAAGTAGGTAAAGCGTCCCAGTGTTTTTTATCCTAGTCTCGTCTAATCAGATTTCACAATTTCTCATTAAAATCTGATTGAATATAAAAAAGAAAAAAATTAGGAAAAAGGTTTACACGGTGCACACATTTTGGCAGTTAGGCTACAGACCCATTAACAGAATTTTGTATCATTGTTTATTTATGTAAATATATATATAAAATATATATTTTTTTAATTTAAATTTACTAATGTAATAATATATCATGAACTCCATGACAGGAGGACCCATGCAACCAGGATGCTGACAGGAAACTCCTCTAAACCCAGAAAGAAATCTTCTACTATCACAAATACAAACCTGGCCATGAGCAACATGGGGCCAGGTTCAGCCAATGGAAGCATCATGCAGTCTAACTCTAACACACCTTCAGAAAATGGATTTCGCATACCACGGGTGAACCTTAGCAACATGAATCCGAGTAACGGGGAACAATTCAGCACCACAAGTGGTTCAACCATAGTGACGATACATGACATGCCACCAATGGATAACACATAGCAGACATCCTCTGGAGTCACATGTGTAAAAACACTCACACAAACATGAACAAATCTGTGGAACAGTCCCATGGAAAATGAGCCTCGACCCACTGTTGAACATTCACTGCACGACCGGGTCTTGTGGAAGATTGGGGACCTGCCAGATAGGCTTGGAAATAAAGAAAACTTTAAGAGAACCCATATATTATAATGAAGGACATGAGGAATACTAAATTCCAAACACTCGATATGAATATAGTTTAACGCTTCACACTGAATTTGTTGATCAAATATAGTGAAATATATTTTGTAATCTATATTTTCTGCAGTGGGCAGAATTACGATGGACCATGCTTTCCCTCTGAAAGCCAGAATTCAGTCATAATGTCCAGTCCATTTTTGTGTATTATAGCATTTGCACTCTTATAGTAAAGTCCTTGTTGTCCACAAACACATTCAAATGTTTGGCCAAGCTAAATATAACATTTAAATGTAATAACAGTAACTGTTGTTGTTTTTGATCAATTACACACAAAAAGTAACCTCAAGAAAATTTATTCACAATCTGCAACAAAACTAAAGTATCGCAAAAGTATACAAGAACGAAGAAAAATACAGCAGCGTTCCATTTATATAACCATGTTGAAGTTATAGCAAGCTCTCTGTCTAATGTTCTAGTGCAATATTTCAACAAAAAAAACACAAAAACACTCAGGCAAGATAAACTTTTTTGAAGGAGATCAACTCACAAATTGCCTGACGTTTTACAAGCTTTAAAGAAAATATTTCAAAACACATTTTTTTTTTAGTAGTACTCCAAGGCAACCATGTCAAGAAGAATAGTCCTTTCAATGCAACAGTGTGTTTATTAGAACAATGATAGTGTTTTATGTTATTTTGAAATATCGAGTGCAAAAGTGAATTCAAGGTAATGGATGTTGCATGGAAATGAAGTTCCTGATCAAAGCTGCTAATGGTTTCAGTCCTCAAGAATTCATTTTGAAGTGTGGATCAATCTTTTTGAATCTAAAGTGTCCATCTATTGCTGAAGAATATTGTAAGCCTAAAAAGTTTTTATGAATTCCAGGTAAGGTATTACTTCATGACCAAAAAGAGAACATAAGGCATTGACCTGTTACACACTTGGTTCATTTGAAAGAGAGGAAAAAAATCACAAAACATGACACTATAAATTAAAGAACACATACAAGTAGAATTTACCTGAGAAGTAAAAGGTACCAGAACTATGGCACATGTCACGTATGTGACACAAGATGGCCTTTAAAGTTAGCAGAATACTGAGAATTAAATAAAAACAAACTTATCTAACTTTTGTGCACTTTTTGTGGTCAGAAAATTAAGTGCTCAGTTAAGTGCAGTAATTCTAGGGGACTTAAAGGAATAGTTCACCCAAAAATGGTCCCCGCTGACTTGACCATAGTATTTTGATTCCTACAATGGTGAGTGTTTGAATGAACTATTCCTTTAAGACGGTTGGGCCGTACAATATTTTTTTACGCTGGTAATATCTCATAATCAACTATATATTGCCAGTTCTTTTGACCTGATTTAAAGGGTTGAACTCAAAATTAAGAATATATTTATTCTTCATCAGGTCTCTTTGAAACCTCTCCATGTATGCTTTGCACACTAAAGCCAAAGCATTGAAACTATTGGAAAGGGTATACACACAAAAATTGATAGTTTTAGCAATATCAGATATATCACAGATTAGAAAAATAAATATTGTTCCACTAGTTGAAGTGCTGATTTTACTCAAGAGCAAATTAACAAAATTATATATATTTCTTGACACTAAATGTCATATCATTTTCATGACGCAAGAACTCCACGTTGGATGACATCAGAACCGTAACGTCCAGTAATTGGATCATGACTTCGAAGTCTTTGGGTGTGACACCTTTTCCCCTGCTCCGACTGGCCATGCTCAGAGTCTCCCACGTGACTTCGGTTCTCACTGCCTGTCCTTAGTCGGGTTCTAATCGGGGACGAGGAAGAAGTGGGAGTTGCATTAGTTTCCATAAGGGAAGAATTTAGGTCGTCGCTTTCTTCCTGTCCACCGTTACCCCCCGCTGTTCTCTCACTCCTTTTGGGAATTCTGAAACTGCCCCAGTTTTTCAGATGTCTCCCATTTGGCACAAGTTTTCTCTGATGCTGGCTTGGATTTGTCTTTTTTGGCGATCCATTGTATGTTGTTGGTGTGTCATTCATATCGCTTTCCTCCACTTCATTCTTCACTGTATCCTCCAGGAGCTTTGACTGCCTCAGTTTATCTTTCACAGACACCTGCTCCAATAGCTTGTTTCTCCTCCTCCTGTCTTCTAGGGGGCACTCAGTCTCATCTTTTCTATGAGCAACATTCCCTCTCAGCCTGGACTCTGTACGTTTTGCTGTAGCTGATGCTGATGCTGCTGCCTCGTTTTTCGAAACCTTGTAACCTCCAGAGTTGGAATGAATGACTCCCTCAGAATTATAAAACTTGTCTATTACCAAGCCCTCCAGCCTGGTCATATGAACTGAGGCCTGTTTTGATATTCTGTAATGGTTGCTACCCTTCTCGTGAGTCTGAACTGTGGACCCCAGTGCACTGTTCTGCCCGCAGTGTCCTTTCAGAGGTTGGGGGGAAGCTGGCACTGAAGGTGCCGTTCGGAAGTAAAACATAGCCTCCTCCAAACGTCTAGTAGAAGATACACCTGACCAAAAGAGAAAAAAGGATTAAACATACCTGTCATGTCTCATTGGTATCGAAGTCTAGTGTAAGGTGTAATGCTCACCAGCAACCCGCCCCTGCTCGAGCAGTTTAATGTGATGGTGAAAGATCTGCTCCTGTACTCGACACAAGGTTCGTTTTATCCTCTCCCGACGACTGACCATGTATGTTAAATTACGCACCTGAACACAAACATATGTACGTGAGACAATACCTTCTACTGTCTTAACCAAAAAAGCCAGTGTTTGTTTTTAGGCTTCTGGTTGATTCCTGTTAAATAGTGGAAAAAGATTTTCAGATTTAGTTTAGACCTGTTCCTTAATTTGGACTGGTGCTCTTGAAACATTTTCAATTACACACCTTCTCTAGCCAAAAACCTACACTAAAAGGTCCGCAACACACTCTTTATTTGACCAAATTAAAGTAGAAATGGGGCTGGCTGTTTATATCCCGTCTTAAAGTGCTAAATGGTGATTGGCTGCTGTGATTCTCCCTTTACATTTCTTACTGAAGGCGGAGCTACAGGGTTCATCGCTACCTACCCGCTCAAGATCCTGTCGCAAATGGGTGAAAAGGCGAAGTCGTCGCAAAAGCACTTCCTGTTCCCGCCGGGCAAGGCTGTCTTCTTCTTCCTTCTTGGGCATTATCAGTTGCTGGTTAAAGTTTACCTTTCGTTTTAACTTCCAATATTGGAAAAGGAAGTCCACCAGTTCCAGAGGCAACTGCAGATGTTCGGCAACCTCATCAGGGGCGACGAAGCGATAGAACTCATCCTCGAGTTGTTGCACTCGTAGCTTTCGCTCGCTAATTCTCGTCTCTTCTTGGTTTTGGGCGGTTTTGGGTTCGGAAGAGAAATCAAGCCCTTTGTTTTTCTCTCTTTGTTCTTTCAATGGTCTAATTTCATCTCCCTCTTCCTCACTCCAGTCCATGCCCGAGTGCTTAGGACAAAAGGATTTAAACTTGACCTCGTCCGCCTCTGTTAGGATTGTGTTCATCTTTAAACCATAATGTAGACCACAGGTCACGTGGAAAGCCACACGGCAACTTTTGGCAGAACACTGGGTAAGGTAAAGAGAAGGAGATTGTTTTTATTTATAAGATCTACATTTTGAACGTTTACATATAAATATCCAACTGATATACCTGTATACAAGCTCCTGTTTTCTCTTTACACACACAGCAAATTAGCGCCCATCTGTTGCCGGGTATATGAGACACATTAGTGATAGGCTCCATCTTCTCAGGGTTACCAATGCTCACCTAGATAGAGAGATAAAGAGATTGGAACAAAGAACGGTTTAAGCTCATACTATTAATATTCTGACCAGTGGCAACACAACAGTAAAGATAAAAGGTTTATAATCGTTTATAATTATTTGTGTATGCGTGAATGTTTTGTACATGGCTCTGTGAAGTGATCACTCCTTACTTCTGGTATCCAGAGAGCACAGCTGACGTGCACCCACTTGGTTCCGCTGCGGGTGGGTTTCATGGCTCCGCCTTTCTTAGGGCACAGATGGCACTTGGGAAAGATGCCCAGCGCACAAGTACGGCAGAGCCAGCTGCCCTCCGGAACCTTCAGTATACCGTAACATGCCTGTGGGGAGGTACAAGGATATTATTGTCATGCAATACAAATGCATTTGCGCAGCCGCATACATTAATACACTGTTAAATATGCACACACACCTGGTGCACGCATATGTTGCACTTGTCACAGAACACCATCTCGTTGCCGTCCTCGCCGTCAGGTGACTTGCAGACGTCACAGACCACATCCTCATCATATTCGATTCCAAGCCCCTCCTCTGTCTCCATGGCGTGATTCATGTTGTCATAGCAACGCCTTTCAAACTCCTCCATGACCCGCTCCATTGTCAGCTCATCCAGGGTTTGCATACCTACACCCAAACCAGTTTGACTTAGTATTGCATTTGTTCACATTAGTTTACCACCATTTCATAAATTTGTCTTTTTGAAAATGAACATTTTAGATCGCATTTAACTCACCCATCTTACTGAACTCTGCATTAGCAATCTCTAGCCAAGCTACGTCCTCTTCATTCAGATCATATCGACACATGCCCTCAGCTAGAGCCTGAATACCCACATAGCCCAGCATCGATGACTCAGAAGAGCGAATCAGCTTCTTCGGTCTGACGAACAGAGCAGTGGGACATTTCTCAGCTACAGTACTAAGGGAATAAAAATACAAAAAATGAAAGCCATTGAAAGTTAACATCTGACGTCTTCAATATTTAGAATGCAAAAATATAACATGTGATATCTTCCTACCGCACTTTTGGTTGCGGTATGGAGTCAGGACTGACGGGCACTTGAACTCCTTTCTCCCACTCCTGTCGCCAGGGATCAGCCAGCTCATAATAATCTTCTGGATTCAGCTGGCTTGAGTCATGCAACTTCATAGCAGTGATAAGGTCTGTCCTGAACACCTGGATGAGGGGGAAAGGGGGTATGACTATAAGAAAATTCTGTGTTTAGTCTGAAGAGATTCCTCTAAAATAATGTTGATGGTCCACTCCCATATTGACATTTGGGTACGTTACATTTATATGACATTGGAGTGGATGGAACTTACCTCTGAAGGTCTCTTTCCATTCTGTTTCCTGTGCTTGGAGTGCTGAGACCAGGATGTGGAGTTACCTAGAGAAACAGAAACATACGCTACTCTGAAATACAGGGCTAGTTATCACTAATAATTACACTAAGGCTGCACGATATATCGTTTTAGCATCGATATCGCGATGTACGCATGCGCAATAGTCACATTGCACGAGGTGCGACGCAGGGAAAGTTTTTTTTTTCTATATTTGCCTGATATAAAGTAATGAATTTTGATTTATGGGTGCTTTTTTTTTTTTACAAAGCACATGTTGTTGCTTCACGTTTTTGACACGCATCCTCTGCATGCGTGCGCATGGCGAAATGAGCAAGAAACAGGAGAAAAGCACCGAAATGGACGACTTGGTTGCAAAAAGAAGCGCATCGACAATTATTTGGAAATATTTTGGCTACAGAAAGGATGATGTTGACCAAAAACAGGTACTTTGTCGGGAGTGCCGTGCATTAGTTGCCACAACACGCAGAAACACAACTAATTTGTTTGATCATTTAAGTCGGCACCACAGAGCTCTGTATGACGAGTGCAAAGCTTATTTTGTCACTCATGTTAATTCCCTAATGTGATAATTATGTGTCCTCTTTAATGTAGCGCTCTGTTTTTAACCTGGAATACATGCATATAGCATCCCCAATAACTAGATCGCTTCTAGACGCCAGACTGCACTTCTTCATTCACAAATGAGCTCCCTTATTTTAGGGTAAGAAGCAACATTTATTATTAAATAGCAATAAATAAAAAGTCATTTTCAGGGTTTCACATCGTTTACTTTCCATGAACATGCCCACAAAATCACCCCAATAATTCTTGAATCAATTATTTATTTTTGGAGAAATTCAAGACATCTGATGAACAGTTCTGTATTTCTACACATCGCAATATATATCGCAGAAAAAAAATATATCGCAATGTACGTTTTTTTTCACATAAACATTACAACAGTTTGAACTACACCAACTTCCTAACTTGTATAAACTAAGCTTTAGAAACTTGGTATAGCCCTTGATAGTCTTCATTTCAAACATTCAACTGAACTTTTAATAGAAAGATTAAATGAATTGCCTAATTCACACTGGTACTAAGGAAAGGCACTTACTTCCATTGTCTGAATCCTCACTGGTGCTTGGGACACGGCTTCGCTTCATCATCGGCTGCCGTTGTCTTGAGGTGATCAAGAAATCTGCAGAGATAATCAAACAATAAAAGAACATTCCTGAAAACTGACCCTACACACTTCATTGCTGACTGTGCTTTCTGATTCAGCAAGCCAAAACTTGTCAGACTAAAGTCAGCACAACAGGACTGACGCTACACTCACAATAGACTATGATTCTAGAAGAGTTAGGTGAGACTTTACTTTACTCAGTTTATGTTATGTTGCTTTGCTGAGATGAACCCGCCCTGAAACACACATTGTTTTGCTCTATCTATCACAATCTAAAATTCCAGGAATGACTTCATTAAGTAACAATCATTTTCACATTAAGTTACACACACTTAACATTTTTTATGTTAGATTTGTTCGAATGCATATTAAGTAAAACGTCACCGTTGGTAAATAATATAAATCAAGCAGTCAGTTAGAGCTAAATTATGATTAAACTCTGAGTAAACAACGAAACACTGAAACCATAGCGCACACATTGTAATCTTTATCAGTACGTTACCTTTAATTGTATAATCTCAAAACATAATAGTCAAAGAGGGTCGTTTCATACGATCCAGCGTGTACAAAACAACAGACGTTCCGTGACGTCAAAAACAGACGTCTCAAGTTTCACTGAGAGATAAAAGTAGTTTTATTATACATATATTTATTTTAACAGTCTGCACCTTTTTCGAGTCTTAAGAAATGGGTACTAGCCCTCAGCATATGTGCTTCCTAAAAATTTTAAAGTATTTAAGTCATATCAAGACGTCTCTCTTCACATAAACAACAGCTCAAGCGGTGCAAACTCGCCACGCTAGACAGATGACAGACCACGCCCCTTGACGTAACAAGAGTGTTCACTTCAACGCCAGTTCAAAATTGACGAAAATATTATTCATTTTCTCTGTATAACGTGACCACAAAAATACAAGGTTTTTCAAACAATCACTTTTGCATTGACTTATATAACACCGATGTGAGCGAATTTAAAGGACGTATCTAAAGTATATATACAAACGTATACAAATTCTGTTTTGGCCATATGTGTTCGACCACAAAACGAATTAACGTCACAATCGCACGAATAACAAAACTTTGGTGGATTTCGGTTAAAATGTTAAACCCACAAAATTAAAATATCATGCAACCGCTATTTTACAACATCATGACAAAACTAAATCCGGACCAGCCCAGATCGTGACACGCGGAACGTAATTTAGACATCCCTGTATCAACCCTCCATACTTTTAACATTATCTTTAAATAAGTGAGTACTGCAAGATGTGGACACTTGTTTAACGTTATTTACTCTATCAACGTGAATCTACCGTCAGGCCACGAGGTGCGCGCCGAACTTGCGATCTGACGCTCGAGCACACAACACGCATGTACGGTCTGTTTCACATGTATAAACAAGGCCCACATATTTACCGATTCAAAGTTATTACCAAACATAAAACAACAATACCAGGAGCACATATCATTTCATAAAGAAGCCAGATGCATGTAAACATTTATTTATGGCAGCATCTGAAGCTGCTAAACTTAATCTTTTGGCGCCATTTTAATGACGTGCTACATTTGCACCGGATCATCTGCATGGAGAGCTCGCGGAAATCCTGGACAACACTGTAAGCATGTAGGATAATAAACCCGTCTCTGCTTTTAAACGGATCTAACGTTATACCATATCACAGAAAGAAAAATGCAATGTACCTACACAAAATGGACTTGCTGATGCTTCGCTGGCGTTTGTGAGGGCTGATTCTTGCTCACAGTTGTGTAGTCGCTTTCCTCCACCCCACACATACAAACACACGCAGGTTGCGTATGCGTGCCGCTACTGCTGTGTGCCTCATCATCCACCAGGCTGAGGTCGCACTCATAGACGGGCTGCTTTTCATTTTCATACCAAGATAATTATATGTTTTATTAATATTTATTTCTAAAACATTTCAATATGCCAAAAACGCTTTAGGATGACCACGGCACTCTTTCAAGTAGCTATATATTGAGACAACTAGTGTAGGCAGGTCCCGAATAATAGTTTCAATTTATTTCGCAATATTTGTGACGCAATTTTCAATCAAAAGCTCCCTAAAGACACTAGTTTTGTTTGAATTTAAAATGTGGATTTATTTACTTGCTCTTTTAGGCAGGCAATATGAACTTGTAAAATATGGAAAACAAAATTACTGCACAACAAAAACAACTTTGTTTGTTGTTTCCTTTTAATACAAATAAATCTAGGAAAAATATAAATTCGTAGCCCGTGGTCAGGTTGGTCCATGTATTCACTGGAAAGTACACAAACAATTTACAAATAATAGTTTTTCCTGTAAAGGGCTGGGCATTTAGTTAGGAATATTTCACGCCACTCACAATCATTTAATCATACGGTTCAAATGTTAGTTATACAGAAATAGTATGTATGAGTATAGAGTATGTGTAGGAGTAAAAAAACAGCTTTGTTTTAATTTTTGTGTTAAGAAAACAATTATTTGTGTTATTTCAACAAATCACCACTAGGGGTCATCCGAAACCAAGTCTAAAATAGGACTGTGCGGAGGGAGGAGCTTACCTTTGAAAAATGGCCAATGATCAAAGGACCTCTTCAACACTCCCACTTTCTAGAATCTAAAATGTGATCTAGAATTTGAATATACTACATCAAATCCAGAACTAAAAAAGTACTTGTAACCCCTAAAATTGGTAACACAGGGTTGGCATGTTTCATGTTATTAGGGTTAATCAAATAATTAGTGGGGTTTTAGGGATCCGGGGTTCGTATTTGAATATTTATGGGGTCAATAACATGGACTGGGTGAATAACATTTGGATCTGTATGTACGGAGAGAACAATATCACTTCCAGGATACCCAAAACTATGTGAAACAACAGATCACAGTCTAAACTGTGCATCAGTCCAATTACTAACAGGTTTTATCATCTGTAGATGAGGCAGAATACCAAAGGGACTTGTCTGTAAATTCATTTGAGTGCCAGAATAGCATCATATGATTTTCCGGTACGACAAACTTGCACGTCCCTGAATCCAGCCTCAGTGAGCAGATGTGTATAGTAAGAGGGTGGGTGCTCTTTCCCTTCTGTCTGGACCAGCATGTTCAGAGAGAATGTCTGAACCATAGTTGGACCCGGCCGGTTCTCAAACAGCAGTGCCTCTGCAATCAGAACACCTCCACCTAGTATAAGAACATAAGAGATGGTAAAGGGGAAGGTATACGTTTAAAATCCCTAAGATGTTTTGCAAGCAACTAGATCCAAAATGGCATATCAAAAATAATCAAATTTAACATTGAGTAAATCAGAGTTTTTTGGAAAAATTACAACCACTGTTTTGACCGTTTCTATAGAATAGCACAACATTATAACATTAGGTTATAATGTTTGTGCAAAATTCCTACGCAGAACAGGATAAACAAAGCATCAAATTCCAAAGCATCATATATCACAAAAAAATATGAATAGTACTTCATGAATCATAAATCAATAATATATTATAAATAGAGTCCTGCTGATTTTCACCCATCTTTTCCACCCTTTGTCTCACCTTTATTACATGCTGAATATATCTTTTTCAGTAGTTTGATATTTTTATCATCTTTCCAGTCATGAATTATCCGGGCCAGAATGTACAAATCTGCAGAAGGGATTTCTCCATCGAAGAAGTCTCCTTCACGCAAAAACATTTACAGCGCTAGTTTTAGGTTTTCAACTTATCATAGAACTATTAATGGCATTGAAAAATCCTAGTAGAGAGGCTTCCTGCTATTTCAACACATTGAGGCTGGCAGAGACAATACAGAATAACAATCATTAGTAAGGTTCAAAATAATTATTTCCCACCCTCTTGAAAACAAATGGTGTCATTTTGGTGAGCAAAATGTCGCTGAGCGGACTGGATCACTTCTGGAAGATCCAGAACCATGACGGTAGAGGATGGATATTCTTTTGCTATCTCCCGCGCTAATGCACCAGAACAGCCTGAAAAGAGTTTTACATTTACTACATGAAAGAATTTTTTTAATTATTCTTTTAAAAAATGGTTACTGGAGAGAAATCACTGACACAACTACAGAGTAAATATTTATACACATGGAAAGGGAAACACCAGAAACAAAAACGACATTCACACTCACCCCCCAGATCTATGATAGACTTGAAACAGGATAGATCGAACGCTATTGCTATGTCATGGCCATCAATGACCCATGTAGAGTTCATCAGACCCATAAACTTCAGCATCTCTTCTTCTGACCTGAAACAAACACACACACCTGTGTCAACATACGGATAGTTTCCAACTGGATTCACAGAAAATATAAAACAAACAAACCATGATACCAAGCCATCTGCCATTAACACTGCAAATATTATGAGGTTGTGACCCATTAGGGTGACAGACAGAATGATACATTAATAGAAAGTGGTGGAAAATGATTACATATCATTACCGAACCAACTAAAGCAAACTCACAACATCATTGACAACCAAACAATTCCAAGACACACACCTCATGCTTGAATCAAACAACAGCACAGCCTTTCACAAAGCCTCAAATATTTCAGGGCTTAAAGTACATGCCCTAGTATTTCTCAGCCCCAGCGGCTAATCGCTTAAGACTGCATCACTGGAGTTAAATAAAGCGCTTTCAATCCACTGACATTCACCCAAACAGCACTGCTAAAGTTATATAAAACTAGCCTAAAAAAAAATTTGCACAAACCTGTATATGGCAGAGAAGATTTCTTCAGACGGAAGGCCGAAAGTTTTCTCATTCTGGTTTTTTCCTTCCCTGTGAGGTTTTAAATGATGATGATGACATGACATGTTTTTTTTTAAACAGAATATATTCAAATGTCCAGATATCGTTCAGTTTAAAGGAAAGGCTTTTTATTGGGCTTTGATTGATCATTAGCATTTCGAGTCTTTCAAATCTGCATCTAAACAAACTACATCAAGGCATTTATTAGAAAGGGTAAGATAAAATGGACATGCACATACTGAAAATACTAAAATGAAAACATCTACACCCACCTAACAGCATCTACCAGATTGTTCCAGAGCGGATAGATGGTTTGAGAATGATAGATGATTAAACTGTGTAGAGATTTGGGGCTGGATTTAGCCAAGTACAGATTAGCAACATCTGTACTGTTGTAATAAGCTACAAGAAAATAAACAGCAGTGGCTCAGAGACAGGAATCTCAATGCAAGAACATCCATTAGGGTGATTTCAACAACAAGTTCTCTTTAACAAGTTATATTTAATGTCTACATTTTCCGTAGCGAAAATTTATACTGCTGGAATACAAGATACACCACCTGTTCCTTGTAAAGGTTCCACTTCCAAAATCTCAATGGCAACCAGCAGATCCAGTAAACGTTCAATTCCATCTCCACTGGTGCCAAGCTTCTGTGCCACCTCACCTGCAGTCAGGGGCTTTTGGGAGTCTAGCAGAAGGTCAAACACACCTAACTCACACGCTGAGAATATCGCCTGAAAGGGTTCAAAGAAGTGAAAATTATCTTTGCCGAGACATTTATTCACAATTTAAAACCTGGAAAGACACCTTAATACTCTGCAAACTTTTTAGTAGATTTTAAAGTCATTTTGAAATTAACAAAGACTTTTTATAGATTATAAGATACCACGTGTAGTGTTGTAACTACAGGAGATAAAAGCAGGTTCCACAGGTGTAGGTGACCAAGTTATACTGTAGTTTTGGTGTTGAGTAAGGGAATGCCTTGACATCATCATTGAGTCAATCTTTGGCTCGTCGGCATTATATAAACATTAAAGAATGATGTTTGTTAAATTAAGAGAATTAACAGTAAAGGCAGGGTATGCCACACATAACCTTTATCACAAATTATATATTCACAATGTACAGTGTCCCATGTTTAAACACAATGATACTTTTTCTTTTATTCTGTGAACTAGTGACAACATTAGAAGAGTTTGGTTCCAAAAATAGATAAATTCGTTTCTAAACATTTTTATCATGCATTTTATCAAACAAGTTATCATGGTTTTGTTGTGTTAGTGAGCTGGTTGAGTTATTATGGCTTAAATCTAAACAAAGCAACTGCGGTTTGATTGATATTAATTGGAATGCACGATAAAAAACATGATTTTTGAAATATTCTCCAAAACTCTTCATTTCTCCCAAATAAAAATATAGTTTAAACACAATACGAATGTTTAGGTTTATTTTAGGATCAGTTTACAAAGTAATATGTGATGGAATACGGTGTTTTTACAACGTTTGCACTCTCTGTCTTTCACTTTTGTCACTGACGTTTGTTTATGTTGGAATACAATTATTTACATTTTACACAACACATGCAGAAACCCTGCAGACATTGGGAGACCTTTGTGAACATTTTGTGATTAAATTATCTAAAGCCCAATTTATAGAAAGGATAGGGTGTTTATAGAGCATAAAACCCAAACCTTGGAGATCCTGAATCCGTTAAAATATTCCATAAGTTTGAAAGGGTAGTCCAGTTCACTCTGGGATAAATGTTCGGCCATGATGACAAAAATCTCTCCTGCTGAAATCAATTCAAGCACACCATCAATACTCATTGCACACTCGATGTATGTGAAATATTATGGATGTCAGATAACATTCCTGTTCCTGAATTGTGCAGCTGGTATGCATTCCCTCTCTGAAATGTGGGGCCCCTGTTGGGAGAGCCTTGTGCTTTACTTATGCTAACGTTACCCAGCAAAAGTGGAACAATGTATAACCACATAATAATCATCATGCACCTTTCAAGACACACTTCTAGATCTCGATTTAGCGCATGCCAGAGATTTTGCGCCATTTACCTGCGGTCAGAGCGCAGATTAAACAAAATCCTGAACGCAAACGGATGCTTCAAGTGCACGAACGCATTGTATACAAGCGCAAATAACAATAAAAAACAAACAAATACAAGCACAGTATTATAGCGACATAAACAAACGATAGTGTTAAAAATATCCAAAAATGTGTTTTGATCGAGACACTTACCAAACAAAAAGGCTCCAGGTTCTGATATGCAGCTCTGCTCAAGATAACGCTGCTCAGCGATAAAAGCAAAACCTCAAGAAGTGAGATAACGTGTGAAAGTGATCGTGTCTCTGTATCCCTCTATCGGTAAACACACTA
Source organism: Triplophysa dalaica (assembly GCF_015846415.1). Classification (NCBI taxonomy): domain Eukaryota; kingdom Metazoa; phylum Chordata; class Actinopteri; order Cypriniformes; family Nemacheilidae; genus Triplophysa; species Triplophysa dalaica. The sequence continues at coordinate 8,394,600 of NC_079556.1, read as the reverse complement.
CCAGCTACACAAACAAACAGGTCGCTCGTTTCCAGTATTGACACGATCTAACCGCGAGATGTCGCTGCAGGGTAAATGGATCGTAAAACTAAACGCCAGATATCACAAAAGCTCGACACGATTGGGAAATCACGTTGAAGACCAATGTTTTCAAAACATATCTTAAAATGCAAATTTTAAAACGGAAGGCTGAAAGAAAGAACCTAGCATCTTTTGCAAATGGATGGTGTCAAATACCTGAACCAACCACAAAATCCCCCCCCCGGTCGCTCCAGCACATCGCTTGCATGTTTTAAATGCGTTGGACTTGCTATAGATGTGAAAATCACTAATACAATACAAAGTGCACTTAATTTACTCTTACAAATGTTATTTGCTTTTATACTAATTTATAAAGGCGAAGTCCACATTATTATTTAACTTAACGATTCGTTTCTTAATATATTTGACATTTGGTAGTAGTCTGCAATTTTACAATTCTTGTATTTTAAAAGAATAATGCACTAAAGTTCAAGAAAATGGGCAAAGAGGATAACAGTCGTTATTAACAAATGAATATTTTATTTCTGCAACAACACAAATCCTTCTCTCCTGAGCTCTCTCTCACACACACACACAGACACACACACACCCACCCTTGCAAACTCCACATTTAAATACATGACGTGAGAGCTATCATAACCTCACTGTTTGCTGCACATGCTTTAATAAAATGATACACATATTTACAGAATCCACAACTTGTTTGGATTTTGCCTCATCCCCCTCCCCCAGCAAAGACAGAATATTAGAATATTGTTCCCCCTCTTCAGAAAAAAAACAACACTTAAAGGTGGCTTTGAAAAATGACCCACATTAAAAATAAATTCAACAGAGGGGAAAAAAAGAGGGGAAACCGAGATGGACACAGGAGCAAGAGCAATGGATCTTTTGGCCAGAACAGCACAGCAGTGCGTGGAGTTTAATAACAGCGCAGATATGGCAGTAACACTGAAATAGCTCAAAGTCTATGTACAAGGTCACAATAACAGCGGTCAAGCCCCTTGTGTCTGGTTCGCTCACAGACAAGATCATGAATCTGTCTTCTGAACAGTGAAAAGATGGGAATGGGAAATCCTCCCGTAATTTGGAAATATGGAAAGGGCAGAGCTGAACACGTATTCTGCATGAATCTGTGCATGTTCTCCCTCTGATTTAATTTTGTCTTTATTTTCCCCACCTATTGACTATTCTGGACCGTCCTGTAGTAGAATTTAACGGAAATAAGGCACAATAACTACACTGACTGCTTTGTTAATAGAGGAAGGGAGAGTTCTGTTGACCAAAGACTCGATCCATTCAAACTGCAGAAGCCATCTTCCCTTTTCATCCCAACCAGCCATTCGGATTCATATAAAATAACACTACCAAATCCACCCACCCCAAACCTTACTCATCCCAAATCACTTTTAAACAACATGTCGAGAATCGCTACACACTAGGGGTGCACACAATACAAAACATTGCTAAAATAGCACCCATCTATCCCGGCCCCCCAGCTTTGGATTGGCTCATTGCGGTCACATTTAATTTTTGGAATTGTTACCATTTCCACTTAACATTTACAATGAGAAAGTTTCAGGCATGACATTTAAATGCTCAAAATGTGTGTCGTGGTATACATTACACAAACAACTTGCAAAATAAAAAGCAACAAAGAGAGACCCCATTGCGATTTTAAACCTGCTGTGTACCGAACTCCCAGATTCTGCCCCTCTATGTCTGACAAAAACATACAATCCTCAACCTTATACAGTGATGCCCCCAAATAAAAGAAAAACTGTGAATAAAAATAAATGTGTATTCAGCGTTTCCTTCTTCCTAATTTTATTAATCTCTCACTTTCACTCTTAACCTGAACACATAAATGTTCATGGTTTGAGAAAAAGAAGTCAATTTTACTTTCTGATGGATGCTGGGTATATATCAGAGTTCAGGGTGTAGAGTATGTGACGGAGGCTTTAGGGTTTTTACTGCATGGCTGACCATTTAGAGTGTAGAACTAATGGAATAGAGTATGTTAGTGCGTTTTTATTTGAGTGTTGTTGAGGTGGTGCTGGACACAGGAGCTGGTTTAAGGAGAAGCAAGATCAAACAGGAATTTTGTTTTTAGGGTTGGTCATACAGTACTGGGGACACTGTAAGATTGGTGTGAAGCCAGGCAGATTCTGAGGGGTATTTCTGCTGGGGGTATCACAATTCTGACGGTGGCCTTCTCAGTCCTGGGCTTTAGCTGCTGTGATGATTCAGCATATTATTCGGCTTTTTGATGATCTTTCAAGTCTTCCTCATCTGTATACTCTGACGGCTCGTCTCCCGGCTTTAACAAGCGTCCAACGTAGTCGTATTTCTCTGAGAGAGAGAGGAAGGATGAAGAAGGTGTGGGGAGGAAAGAAAAATTATTATTTACAGATTATTCTATTGTCATCAGGCCAGTTTTCAATTGACAAAATCCATTATATTTCACGCCAGATTTAACTAACTGAAAAGAGCAGCTTATGACACATTTGATGTCTCACAAAGCAACACAAAAAGTCACGAGGCTGTGCTAGACTCAATCAGTTTAGCTCAAAACATAGTAAAACAACCCTGGAACCTACAGATTTGTGTTTTACAAAACACTTGCTTCATAGTGAATCAGACATAACCGGAAGTGAAACTTCTTTACTGCATTAAAATTAAATCTCACAGAATTGGTAAATTATTATAAAAAAATTGGCATTTCGAGAGATGAAACAACACCCATATCTTTTATAGCTCTTTGATCTTAGAGTTAACGGCACAATAAAGGTTACAGGCCCAGACCACTTTGCAAGACATAAACAACACTGATCCAGAAACATTTTGCTGCCGTCTTTCAGAAACCTTGTGTCTCGCGGTTTTTACTTTTTGGCATAAATCATTATAAATCGTCACCCTTTATGTTAGTCACTGGGTTCTGCAAATATTATAACCAATAAAAATTATAAAAAGTGCTCGTCAACATTGACACCAAAGTATTTAATAATTTAAAAAGAACAGCGTTTTTCCCATTGCCTGAAAAACATCCAATTTGAACATCCTAGGTTTGGGAAGAACTGTGATAATTTTCTGTTTTATTTTTTACAGAATGCTGAAACGCTATACAACCAACAGAGCTTTCATAAGTAATTAAAATCTTGAACCAACATCTTTAAGCCTTAAAATTATGTCTGTACAAGTAAAAGTGCTTCTGGACAAGTGCTGTTTACATCTGATCTCGCTCATGCTTTGTCATACCTTCAAGCTTAAAAGAATAATACTTTCATTCTTTAATACATTTTTAGAAATCCAACTCCTGAATAGTCAAAACATACACTTACCCATGAACTGCATCTCCCATTCCCGAACGCTTTCCATCTGCACTGCGTTCAGGTCTGAGAGATCATCGTACTCATCCGGTAACGCGTCTTTTTCCAAACAGAATGTGGCCAGACCCCGGGAAGCATCACGGCCCGCAAAGATTCCGTAGGGACCCTCTGAAAAGGAGAAGGTATTGTAAGTGCAGATCAGGTATACAGTACAAAGTTCTGACTATGCCACTGCATTATTTGGACTTCTAACACAGCACCCACAAAGTGCCTTGCTGTATTAAAAATAAGAAACGAATGCAAAGAAATTTTTGCAAGAAAAACAACATTACAGTTATATAAGGTTTTGAGGCATGCTTCCCAGCTGAGAGTAGAGTAACAAACATAAATTCCTCATGTACGTAGTAATTGAGCAGGTAGGCCAGACAATCCCAACATGCGAAAACCATATTTTGTGTCTATCTAAGGAATGCAGGTAAACACACACAGGTAACCCAAAACAGATGTGAGGGATTCTTTAAATATTACACTGTTTCGTAAGAAAACTGATGAGGCTCCACAAAATACGTTACACCACACAAACACAAATCAACTCCAGCTGTGTGTTGGTTCAGGCCGCACCTTTTTCCTCAAACCTAGACGTGACAGAAGAACACAATAAACTGACAACTTCAGTCACGTGACAAACATGTGATATCAAACGACGATAAGGAGAGAGATGATGAAAAGAGGCACGTATCACAGACGCCTGATGCATTACAAACAACTAGAGAAAAGGTCTCGGACTAAGGATAATCCTTATTTTAAACCTCAAGCCACGAAACTGTGGTTTGAGAAGAAGTAACAGGCACGTCAAAGCCTCCGAGATCAGGTGACTGGACCTAAGACATTACTTATTACGAACAGAAGTTGGATATTTTCTTGGCTCATCATCTGACCCCCATGTGCAAAAGCAGCTGAACATATTTGCACACAAACACACTGTTTAGCAATTGTGTAATAATAATCCCGAAAGGAACAAATTGGGTCCAGCCAAACGCTGAGCCAAAAGAGCGAGAGTCCACTGATAAGACTATAAACATTTACTTTTGACATGATCTCATCTCGTGATGTAAAAACGAATCAGATTTTCTAATGATATTCTGAATGAGGTCACGTGAGAATGCAGGCGTCTATATGAAGGACGCACTGGTTAGGGTCTGGTCTGCAGACACCCAGGCCAGCACTCACCCATAAACTCCACAGATGGTCAGATAACATATCGCAAATACAAATATAGCTGTGACAGATCTGACTCTTAATCGTAGGCCCATAGTTTAGTCTACAAATAAAGCTTGCACCATAAATGCAATCAAAGTTCACGATTATTCAAAAACAGACTCCAGATGAGAAGAACCTTGATTCACTTCTGAACCGTCTCCCAAATACAGTCTCAAGATGAACACAAGACACAATATTTTAAGTATTTGTGCAGGAAACTGGAGCTGAAGCCAAAGTAAAAAAAAAAACAGCAGGAAGGAGAATGGAAGCTGTAAGACCCTGTGCCTGATTTCTTAACCAGGGCCACTGCTATACTTAGCTGACCTAATATGCATCACTGGCCGATCAATCTACTAACTGTAAACGATTCCAAAAATGAATAAATATTACAGAAAACTACATGAGTCACATGTGAAGTATGTCCGAATTGACATGAGGAGATTTATAAGGAAAAGGAGATGGGTGTGTCAGCACATGGCTTTGACCCCGTTTGTCCACGTCACACGTGGCTCACAGTCAAAAATGCATGTCAAGTTGAAGTCTGGGAAAGCCAAGCAATGGCAAAACACACTGCATATGGGGGAAAATACAGAGTACTGGCATAGCTGGACACAGTTATGAATGAGACAGAAAAAAGTATGATAACATATGTAGTAACTCAAGTTTGCGTTTCAGTTAAACTAAGTTGTGGCATAGCCAAACTGATGAGAGATGAGATCAGATTGTGCGTTATCACATCACTGGCATCACATGTCTGGCGGTTCTGTCCCCAGTCTCTTTAACAGTATGATCAAATCTGTGGATATATTACAGAAACGAATTCACTGAAACCAGCATGGTTACAAAACTGATAAAACAGACCTAATGTTTCTGTAGCTGTTGTATTGATAAGCATAAACAGGCCAGCACGCAGGCTCTTCTCCTGAAGTTAAACAACACCGCTAAATGTGAGCGTGAGCCACAACGCGCCCTTACCACGTCCATAAAACTTTTTGCCGCTGGTCACGTCGAAGACCTTGGTGTTCACTGCCATGAGTATCCGCGGGTTCTGCACGCCGTCGTACTCGCCCAGCTGCTGCAGGGTAAAGTCGCGCCTTCTCATCTTGGGCAGCTGCGAGGCCTCGCTGCTCCGGCCCGATTCCGCTCCCGCCCTCCTCCACCACCGCGCGTAAATCACGTAACACGCGGCGAGTACTAACAACAGAACGCAGAGATTGAGTAACATGCCGCCTATACCGAGACCGGCTCCCAGATCCTGTTCCTCCGTCGTGCCCTGGTCGCCGCTAGTGTCCGCCGCTTTGCTGCTACCGTCCCCATCGTCCGCCATACTGCAACGATAGCGCCTTCCCACAGTGCGCGCGCGCCCGCCCACCTGGCTGGCAGAAACGCGTTTGATTGGCTCTTGGGCGGCGGAAATGAGCGCTGCTGATGGGATTTGTAGTTTTATTCCGGAGCGCCTGTGGCGTTTCGACTCGGTTACGCCTACAAGACCACGAAGCACATGCGTCAAGACAAAAGATTTGGATAATGAAAGGGCGCAGTGTTATATTTACACAGTATTACATTTTTGCACAAAACGTGCACATTGACCAATATATTTTATTTATTTTTATTATTTATTATTATATATTTTTTCCAATATGTTTTACATATGCATGTTTTTTTTTGCTTTGATTTTTGTCTTACCAAATGTAAACAATACTTTACAATTCTAAAATAAAAACATACACATTTATCTCGATTCAGTCTTGTGGACCAAACACAAAATATTTTTAGGTTAAATAAATATGTTTTTGTCTTGACTTTTCTTCCAATCTATCTTAATAACTTCACATAAAACACACAATTGACTCGATATACACAAATATTGGAGTTTTTATAAACGGTTTAATATATTTTATATTTTTTTTACATTTTACAATTTATGATGAAAGAAAAATGGAAACCGACATGCATACAAACACAAGCGCACACAAACAAAAATATCGCAATAAAATGAATCAATAAAAATATTTCAATTATTTGAAATTATAGAGAGCTGCTTCAAATTATTTTTATGTACAGTTTTTCAAGCAAATATGATACAATCAAGACATCATTTCAGTGTCTGATTAATGATCTTAAGTGAGAAAAGAACACTGATTTAATGTAATCATCTAAGATCCATCCTGGAAATAAAGATATAACGCAAATAAATGTGTTTTTTCTGGGCAGCCATGTTTGCAGTCATCTATAATCTCTCACTACTAACAATAAAAAAATATTAAAATCAATTAAGCTTTCACAAGAGAGGAAAAATAAATTATCTAAACTCCAGCAGAATTCAAAGTATTTAAAAGAAAGAATAATTCCTTTCAAAAACAGAACATTTCTTAGAAAACGTCAAATACACAGATGTTTTCCAAATTAAGTCAAAATTTTCGTAAAAGGTCATCAGATGTCATTTCTTCTCTCCCTTGCACCTAAACTAGAGACATTGTCTGACCGTCTCCATAATGTGAATGGCACAATATTTATATTTATAAGCAAGAACAATGTGTAGATATCATTACTTTCACAATCCCTCACCACGCTGTGTCATACTTTTCAAATATTTAGCTCAGACACTCAGCTAATCATAAAAGCCCATAGAACTTAGTATTTCATCACAGTCATATTTTCTATATAAGCTAAAAGAGCAAAACGCAATAGGCTATATAGTGTGTTATTGTGTCTCAACCCTATTCAAGTTAGATTTCGATGAGCTTTTTTTCATTTTTAAAATAAACGTGAAATCTTGTCAGACACACAGACAGGTGTGTCCCTCAAGACAGGCACGTGCACAAATTAAAAATACACAATACAGATAAAAGCCAAGAGATTATAATGAATGTCCAATGAGCTGTATGTTTTTCTGCTTTTGAAATGTAAGGCATTGGCTGAGGTTTAAAAAAAAAGAATGCATATTCTCTTAACCTCACAGTAAAACGAGTTCACCATGCGGGCTGAGGATTTTGCAATGTACTACTTAAGCGGGAAAAACAGAAGAACAAAAACAAAAGATGTTACAGAAATTAACCTATCCAGAAATGTTCTCGTATGACACAAACAAATATGATTTACTCTTCAGTTTGTTACGACAGTTGGTCTTCGCTCTTACGTTTTGACTGTCTCACTTTCAAGGTTACGGTGTAAATCCTTTCATAGCTCTAAAGCAACTCAAATACTGTATAGTGTAGCAGAGGCTTCATTTTTTTGGCTGTTGGCTATCTCTGGTTTTACTTGCGGCTGCATCTCTCATCCGATGAGGTATTTTACTTTACATTCTCTTTGGGAGGGGCTTTCGTACCAGCATCGTTAGACATGTTGCTCTTGGTAGTTGAAGGTGTTGGTTTCTGATTGGCTAAAAATGATTTGGATGACCCTGGCCCCGATGATTGATTAGATGCGACGGCTTTCGTTGTAGTTGTGGCGGTGGTCTGAACAGAGGAGACTGCTTTTTCCACTCCTCCAGCAGCATGTTGATTGTCTGTAGAAGCCTTGGTAACCGAGGTCTGTTTTGAAGATGAGGATGAATTGTGGCGTCGACGTTTTGGCTCATCCCCTGCGGAAGACGAGTATAGTTTTCTTCTCGCTCCTTCCTCTCCCATTGGTGGCTAAGTACAGAGAAATTTCATTTCAAATTTCAAAAGACTAAATATTAACAAAAACTGTTTTAAAATGAATATTTGAACACTTTAAAAAACAACCCACACTCACATCCACTCTGAAATCATCAATGCTTCTGAATTTCTTAAGGTATTCCTGAAGTTTGGGGTCAATGGTCTGATTCTTCATTTGAGAATATTTCAGGAAAGCCCAGAATTTCTCCAATCCATAAAGTTGACCTACATACATCAATCCAAATACAAAGACAGTGATTACAAATTCTACACGGAAAATATAAGGACATGACAAAATGAGCAAAACCTCCAGACACTTATTTTGAAGTAAATTTGAAGCTTGCTTAAATACGACAATAAAAATATATGCAGGGTTCAAAAATATAAGGATTTCTTTCAGGCTGTTAATTTTTATTTGGACTGACAATTTTTCACAAGCCAAAACATAGAAAAAAGTAGTATTGTGTATTATTATAGTATTTTGCAGTTATTCAGTTGGTAGAATTTATAAAGTTGTCCTTATACTTCATAGCAGGTGTTTTCATCATGGCATTTGTTTGAAAACAATAATGATGGCATATGATGCATTGCAAAATACAGGTTTATCAGGGGAAAAAACAACCCTAATTTGAGTCTGAGAGAAGAAATGGCATCAGGATATGACACAGGCCAAACTTTAACAGTCCAGTTTAGCTTTAAACAGTTCAGTTTGGTCAACTGACAATAGGTCAGCGGTCCTTGTTGAGTCCTGCGCATTTTTATTCACCCTCTCTCAAAATTCCCACGTCTATTTATAAAATACCTCACCCTTCTCAAAGTCATTTATGGTCTCCTCCTGGAAATCCTTAAAGATATCCTGTCTGAACCTCCTCTCCAGTCCATAACTGTAGAACCTGAAAAGACACTCCAATCCATACCTGCAACAACAACAAGCAATAGTAAACACTACAGTACTGTTGGTTTATTTTAGGTAACTCTTATCAGTGTAATTATTTGCATATCGAACACATCTGCATACAGAACCTGCACGGCAGAGAGAGATGGTAAAGTGTGCAAATGTACTGGTCTTATGGCCTATTCAGACCAAGTCTAAATGTTTTGCATGTAAATATTGAACATATCTATAACTCCTGTGTCAGAAATATTGCAGAATGACAATGTTTGTTATTTGGAGACTTCAATTTTCTAATAGTTTTCAGAGCCAAACCATTTAATGTATCCAACATTTTACAAAGGGTTATAAAAATCGGTTAAAAGAGAGATGCAGGAGCATTGCTGCAATTTTACCACCCAGAGTTTTTAGAAGCTGATGAGCAAAGCTAAAAACTAATCGTAAATAAAAAAAAATCCAAAGTTATGCTCTTAGTGTCTTTTAACAGATCCTACACTAAGTTCAGCTCCTGACTACTAATACAGAGAACCATGTGTTAGTAAACAGCCTTGAAAATATACATACGCGCATAACACAGAGGACGAGAGGAACCAGATGGACATGAAAAGGTCTGGCTTGAACATTGCGTCCATTTTTGGTATGGGTGTGTTGCAGGGCTTGAATATTCATAGCAGCCTTAAGGCCTGTCCACACTGGGAAGATAATCGTACACACTTATTGCCAGGGTTTTTCTAGACGTTTTTTACCGTTCATACCAAAACAATTTTCACTGGCGATGAACGTGTAAATTCACTCCCGGACGCGTAATGCAAAACAGAAACACTCCGGTACACAAGGTGGCGCTTTATGCTTCTGACACTCGCTTGTCACACAGAAGAATTAATCTTGCTTCCTCTTCGTCAATGTGTGCTCGTTAAGACCGTTTTGTGCTTGAGCGCCACCAAGTCGTGCTATACTACCTAACCGTCGACCATAAATGCGCGCTATTATCGCCCTGGTGTGGACAGGCCTTTACACTGCATTCATGCATCTCCCCGGTCTAAACTTATGCTCGCCTATTATTATAGGTCCAGTTTGAGAAATATTGAGGTATCTAGCGGTGAGTTTGTGAATTGTAGCCAACAGGTCACTTCACCGCTCACTTTCAATGCACTACGGTGGCTGCCACAGGACAAAGATGGCAACCAGACAACCAGGTGCTACTACCGGTTTTGCTGATGGTTTATTTATATTAACCTCAAAGAAACGCTAACGGTGAAATACATTTTGAAAGGGGCACTTAAGACTGATCTCATCCGATACCTTTACGTCTAAAACATACCCTAAAGCGACTGTCCGCCTGTTTGTATTTGTATAATATTCTCAATGCAAAGACAACACACAGAATTCAGCCCAAACACCCTCACCTGTAGTTCTCTTTGCTGTCCTCCAGGGAAAACTGCTTAAACTCCTCATACATCTTTCTGTTGAAGTTGTCTCTGAGGAAGAAGGACCAAAACCTAAAGAGGGTGTTCATCTCTTGAGACTGACCGACCCCCAACCGCTTCCTCTCTGAGTAAAACAAAAACATTGACATGAGAAAACTGGCCTGTTGACGGCAGAATATTTATACAAGGGCTGCTATTACAGAAACCAAAATGATCATTGTACCATTGAGACAGCGGCGACGGTATTTGTGGTAAACTTGCTGGGTGAAGCCGCTTTCTCTGAGAAGCTCATGCGATGGATGCCAAAACTTTGGCAGGGACTGAGGGGTACAGCCGTAACTGCCTGATAAGGCTGGAGCTCCTTCTGATGGAGATGCATTCGAACTGCTATACAGAGGAAGCAGGTGGTGAAGTTAGAGGAAATACAAACATCAGTGATGTAACATCAGCGTTTAGTGAGCCACAAACCTTATGGAGGAAGTGCGGGGTCTGTGTTCACGCGAGTCCATCACCCAGCCTACGTGGCACTCCAGAGGAGGGTTAGAACTGTGTCGAGTTTTCCTCTTTCTGGGTGTCTATGAGGGCAAACAGTGACAGAAAAGTCATAAGAGACATACAGATCACAAACAAAGTATTCTGTGTAGCGACAAACAATTCATATCTGCACTCGATGTGCAATTGTGCAATTCCACTGACACAGTGTAAATGCAATGCTATTAGTATGGGCAAGTGTGTTCACACAAGTGGCCTTCTGACAATCTGGATAACCTAGAATGTGGCAACTTACTTGTCCGTCAAAGTTTCCGCTCTCTTTCATGACAGGGTAGAAACGTGGAGTTTTGGTAGGGTCCTGTCTGCCAGGCGTACGTGGGGTACGAGGGGTCCGGGGCACACTGGAGGCCTCTGGGACATCCGTGGGGACAGAATTAGCCAAGTTACACTCATCTAAAGCAGAAAAAACAGTTTTAGAATGTAAAAGCTTTTTTTTTACATAAACGCATATAACTTATATATAATAAAAACATATAATATATCATACATGCAAATATTATCATAAAATATATATATATATATATAATTATGAAAAAATTTAGGATTTGAATATTTATCTATCAAATAATAATTGTTAAATTGTACACATTAAATATTTCATGATTATTCCATAAAGATGAGATGTGCGCAATCACCTGCTTGAGATGGTGGAGGAGGCGGTACTTCCTGGTTTGGATCAATAGGAACTTTAGGGGTCAGAGTTTCAAATTCGTCTTGGCTGATCATGTTGAGCTTTTTAAAGTTCTCCATATCCTAATAATAGGAATAAGACAGACACGTTGTAAAAGAGATCAAACCTGTTGCTCTATGAGGACTGACAGTATAGAAACTACAACAGAAGAACACACAGAGATGCCAGTTAAGTGATGGTTTTAAGTCTTCTGAATCTTAAGAAAGTTAAATAATCACAACCTTTTCATTTATCGACAAAGCAAGATAATGTCCATTTGGATCAATCCAATCCCAGACTGCAGATGAAATCACAAACCAGCCACTACAGGCTTTTTGTTTCTGCCTCTATAGACAATGAGGTCATCACTACTGTGTCCAGACAGTGACACTTTGAATCCAGGCAGTGCACTTCAGAAGATTTCCCGGCAGTGTTTTAGAAATTACATCTTTATAGTCCATCACTCTGATCATAACCCATTTGGCCATTCATAATGAGGATGCACCTGTCCTGTACCACTCAAATCTTTGATGCCTATCAGGGGTATTAAGTCTCACATGATGTGGTTTATATCAGGAGTTTTTAAAGCATGTAATTTACATTAACAGAGATAAACACCCTGGTGCAGTCTGATGTGTCAAATTGATTTATATAAATGCATTTGGTCACAAGAGAATCGGTTCATCTTATACATAATTTATAGTATGTAGATAATTTCAAGAAATAAACCGCACAAGATCACTACACTTGATTTTAGAATACGAATGATATAGCAATCTTCAAACCATTTTAAGCAAACAACAAGTCAGCATTCCACTATCACTAGCGCAGCTGTTTATCGGGTGTTTGTACTTCAGAAAGCTGAGTGTTATTGCAGACCTTGGCTCAGTTAACACAGGTGTTAAAACTCCCATGCGGGGGTTCAGAAGACATACCCCATACCACAGGTAACACTGTAAAAACATCCTTTGAATTTGTCACGTGCAGTTTGAATTGCAAAGTAACATTTCTAATCTTCATTCGTAATCTTATAAAGAAAATGAATGGTGACCAAGGTTGTCAAATATAACCCCCCTGCATCTACTGTATCAAAATAAGCAAATAAGCTAAATTAGTTTTCCTCAGAGTAAGTCATAAATATTGTGAGCAACATGAGATCTCTTCACTGATTGGCTGCCCATGAAGAGCACATAAAAGTTTATATATATATATATCAATCTACTAATGTTGCACGCAGAAACTGCGTAAACCGTACGTAGTGTACAATTTTTTTTTTTCGATTTACGATTTCTTGGGGATAAAACTCTTAAAAAAATTGTAAGATTCAGTACATATTTCTTTCGTCATTGCACTGTTACATACAAAAGCACAATTTGAGTCTAAATAAACAAGAATACATTTATGTCTCAATGCATTTCCACTTCTGTGATAAAACTTATATATCAAGCATTCAATTCCATTTTATCAGTCTCTCACTTAGTATGGACATTAGTTGAGAAGTCCTCTGACACATCAGCTAGTCATTTAATTTCATCTGAGATTATGATCTCTTACGCAAATCTTTCAGCATATTTCTGTATCCACAGAGCCACTTGTATGTCAAATATTTGCAGTGGAAAATTCCCACATTACTGCTGAGTGCGAGCATCTAACTGAAGCCAACAGCTGCTGAACTTACATCACATTCAGCACAATGTTCTAGACAACAGTTAGACTCGGCCGAAACCAATAAACAGCAAACGTCAGTTTTTTTCAACACTTAAATGGACGAGCCTTTTAGTTAGGATTTGTGCATTTTGCCTCTAATCTCACCTTGGCATTGGTACATTCTTGCGGTCCATCTTCTTTCGTCCAAAGATCCTGCTCATAGTAGAACAATCCATCGTTAATGGCTTTGGCGAGGTCAACTGTAATTTTAGCACGTGACTCGTGGTTTCCTTTCCGATCGCCCCCAGGGTGCTTCCGCAGGTTAGGGGGGGTCTGAGTAACGATCAGGATCTTATTAACGTCTCGGTCGTCGATTTCATCGTCAGAGTCGTCGTCGGACCAATCGGTGAAGTTGTTCTTGCGAGGTGCGGCGAGTCTTTCCATTTCCTCATCAAAAAGGAAGTCCAGTTCCTCCTGGACTGCCTCAGGCTGCTTCTTTGGGCTGGACTGAGCCAATTCTGGACGTTCCTGAAGCAAACATAAAACATTTAGTCTTCTGAAGTCAAGCAGCTAGCCAGTAACATTGTGTTCACATTGCATCCATCAAATTATTTTTGTCTGTGGCTACAAGAGCAGGAAAAATTATCAAAAAGCGAGGAGAATACTCAACTGATGAAGGGAACAGAGGAAGGGGAGGGGAAGAAGAAAGACGACTAAGAAGAAGAGGAGTTATTGAGGTCTGCACACCCACAGGACAATAGATGGAGTAAGGGATGGAGAAAAGGTTTGATGGATGAGTTTATAATTAAGGTTAATAAAGAACACAGAAAAGTGTCCAATTCCTGTGCCAGAAGCGGCACCAAAATAAAGTTAATATCACTCGTTCTGTCTGCTATTGTTCAGACTAGCAGGAAGCCCCCGTCCCAAACTAAACACTAATGGTTACCTTGTTCTGTTACAGCCAAAAAAAGAAGGAGATTACTGATCTGTTTAGGTGCTAGTGGCTCAGAAATTGACATTATTATCCAGACGTACCTTGCTTTTTCCTGAAGAGTTTCGGGGGCGTTTTTCCACCTGTATCCATGGCTGGGCTTCTGGGTCAGGAAGGCTGCCGGAGCACACTTTAGGGCTGCTTGGATCTTCACTAGAGTTACTTTTAAAGGGAGAGGACTCTTTCGACTGAGGTTTGTTTGTGTCTGTGTCAGTGGTGTCGCTAGACTGACCGTTTACCAGAACAAGATCATCTATTTGCTGATTGACTGGTGAGGATGACACTGTAACCACAGAAAATAAGAGGTTGTTTACACAAGACCGTTTTCAACTGAAAACGCGAAAACATTTATGTACTTTGGCCGTCCGTTTACACGGAGACAGCGTTTTAGAGGACGGGTCTCACAGTGCAACTTTTTAAAAACAATGTCGTTTTCATTTCCATGTAAACAAATTTTCTGTAAACGATGATGTCTCGCGCATGGGTAATACGCGCTCAGTCCCCGAATACAGCCAAAACAATATGGCGGTTTCCGGAACTGTGAGCTCCCGCTACTCGACTATTAATGTTTCCCAGCAAAATGTGGATTTGCTTCACCAATAAGACCAGCGGAGACACAACAAACATACTTTGACCAACAGTATTAAAAAGCACTTCTGGCTTTTAACTGTGCATGTGTATGTGCAAATGCACGTCCTGTTTCTTCACATAACAACATCGCTATCCATTGGCCTGGCGTGCATACTACAGCGGTTTTATCCGTTTTCCTGGATCCGTGAAAATGCAGACAGTTTTGATAACTCTGTCATGTGTACGTGAAAGCTTTCAAAAACGCAAAGGAAAAACTTTTCCGTTTTTCATCGTGTAACCGCCTTAAGAGATGTTAACCAAACCCAGTTCTTGACATAAAATTCGTACCTACAGTTAATGAAAACTGGAGGTAAGAAGAAAAAAGACCACTTTCTTGAACAAATAGCACAATAAAAGTATAAATTGCTACAATGGCATTAAAATAGCAACAGAACAAATTAAAGAGCTAAAAAAAAAAAGGCCGAACCTGAGCTGAGAGAAGTGAACGTCTGTCCTGGGATGAACTCTGGGCAATGAATTAGCTGGGTGAAATCTGTGCGTGGAGAGTCCAGAGGAGGAACAGGAATCGGCCAAAATTCTGGATTCTCTTTCCTACGCATTTTCTCATCGACCATTTCCACGATTTCACTGTTCTTTACCGCCTGCATGCACACACAAAACTAGATATAATACAGGCTAAAAAAAACAACAATTTATGTTAACATATGTTGTCTGTGTCCTGAAAGCGGTGTAGTGCAAAGGTCTAAGGTCACCTCCTTAATAAGGTTTATATCAGTGGTGAGGGCCTGGACTCTGTGGAAACTGGCGATCAGAGAGATGGGCAAGAAGCCTTTCGAATCCATCTTCCTCCGCAGGAAAAAGTCTCGCTCCAGGTTTGGGAGGCTAAAGTAGTATTCGCTAAAAACAAACAGAAACAAAAGATGTTATGTTCTGCAGTTTTAAGAAAAACACTGTCTGCAGACATGTTGTGTGATTTTCATGTTTGTGGATTCACGGTGCTAATGGTGTTGCCATGTTTTACATATTAAAACTGTTTATCAAGCTTGTATGGCTCAGGGTCAGAAAGCAACAGTTTATTAAAGTGGACATGTGAGGTTTTTTATGCATTTAGATTCATTTCGGTTTCTTATGGGCTTGGTCTTGTGCGCCGATTCTTCTCGCAAGATCTGGCAAGGCGAGTAAGAAAACGCTCAAACTTCTTTCCCCATGATATGTTCCGGAGTCTATATAAAATGTGGTCTTGGGTGGGTAAACGCGGTTTTCAAAAATTGATGTTTTGATGTCCTCTGACTGGATTGAATCATAGTCTGAAGCTAAAAAGCTGAGTCTGCTGCCATCAAACACGAGGCGAATATCTGTCAAAGCATATCCAGACTGAGTCGTGTCGTCTATTCCAACAAATAGTATTTTTTGAAGTCTTTCCCCAGAGCATTACAGTCTTGCTCTGTAACCACTGTGACTGCTGCATGTACAGTAATTATAATCTACGCAGTTGTGACTGTGATCGGTACCATGGCAACCAAAAAATTCTTACGCCCTAAATGCACTTTCCTCCGAATAAGGTAAGAAACACACACAGGTGTCTCTGGGAGTATTCCAGTGACACAAGGTGTTATAATGACCGGAGTGCAGGTTCACCTGATGTCTAAAAAACATACTTTCACCTTCACTGCTTAATGTCATATTTAAATACTATTCTAATTCTCACGAAAATCTATCAACAAGGCATTTGGCTAAAAAGTTAAAGGTCTCTTAGCATATGCATAATGTTCTTGCAAAACACCTTAAAAGCAGCTAAGGTGTTACATCAGGGACTCGAATGATTGGATGACCCTGTCAAGCGCTTTAACCAATGAGACATCTTTAGTTCAAAACGAACATCCGTTCAACTTTTTTCCCTGTAAATGCCAGTGGGTCCTCCACCCAGAACACACCTCACATTCCAGCAGCTTAAGTCAGACGAGGTTGCGACACCCTGAGTGCAGTACACGATTCTGGGAAGTTTCAGTGGAGGTGTTGTGCAATTTATGCTAACTGGCATGTGTAGGTTTTAAAAAACTGGACTGGGAATACATACAGTAGAAGGAGTTTCAAAATATACAGGTGACATTTGTGGCTATGAACACAAATGATCCTATTTATATTGTATTGAAACTGAAAAAACTTTTTAAAAAAAATCCCCAACAATCATTTCTTATGATTACTAATCGAAATGTTTTCAGAAGTTAGAATTCAGATATTGTCAGCTGCCAGTCGTGAAGTACGTTTAGGTGAACTATGAGAAGAATTAGAGCAGCGGGACACACTCATACAAGTAATATGCAATATGCATATTAAACAAATACATTATCTTAGACTATCTAAGAGACACTTCCACAGTGTCCTGTTCCCTGATCTCACTGAATCCTTCCTCATCAGACAAGCTAAATTAAGGACAGTCAGGCATGCAGTGTCTGCTCCCTCTGCTGGTGGTAATGTGTTAAACACTTTTAAAAAAATCATCTTACTTTAAGGGACGGTTCACCCAAAAATATAAATTCTGTCATCTTTTACTTACCCTCCAATTGCACCAAATATGCATACATTACTTTGTTCCGAATAACATATAGTTAGATGTTTGGAAGAATGCTTGTAACCAAATATTTATTTGCCACCATTGACTACCATAGTGGAAAAATTAAAATGGTAGTCAGAACTGCCCCAGAACTGTTTGATTTCATACATTTCCAACATTGTGTTCAACAAAACAATGGCATTTATAAAGCAATTTTTCCTACTATGGTAGGCAATGGTGGCCAAGAACGGTTTGGTTACAAGCATTCCTCCAAATATCTTTCTCTGAGTTCATCAGAGGAAAGAATTGTATGCAGATTTGGAACAACTCGACAGTGAGTACATGACGAAAAAATTGTGATCTTTGGAGGAACTGTTCCTTTAACTTTCAGTTCAGCACTGTGTAGCATAGTTCACTGTAGCAAGATAAACCTGAAACCTATACATTAGGATCTCACACAGTATTTTGTAATATGTCTATAAAATGGTCCACCAAATGTTTCACAAAAAGTATACAACGAAATGCATGCTGGAAAAGCAACTTTACAATTAAAAATTTAAGTGAAGGGAGAACCTAAACGTACATTTGCCTTTTGATGTATCCTTTAAGCAAGTTCTCCTCAATCGTATACATCTGCACGCGATTACCATCGTCATAGTAATAGACCATGTTACTGCCGAAATCAGCTGGAGCTGAAGACCCATCCTGGTACGAGTCCCGGTAACTGTGGGAATGGTCGTAGCGACCTGAGAAGAGAAAGAATAGAAAAAAGAACAGGGAAAAGGAAGGTATTTTAGTTTGTTAAAGGGCTGTCTAGAATACTCAATTCTGATTGGCTCATCTCACACCCAATTTGCTACACTGTGCTGTGTAGGATTAAATGTGTTAAGGGTAATATTTTTTACTTAAAATCATAAAAGCACTTAAAAGCAATATTTCATGTCCATTTTTGAATACAAATTAGTTTTGTCACAGGTAGGATATTCCTGGGTACCTCGGCCACGACCTCTGCCCCGCCCACGGCCTTTGCCCCGGCCCCTAGGACCTCCACGGACATTACTGCCCTCGCTGCGAATGCTTGCCGTGTCATCAAAGAAATCTCTTTCTCTTCTCCAGCCTGTGAAACAAATAAGTCACAAATAAACAGAGATGTCCAGTGCAATATTAAGTAAGATTCTGCATTGGGATCTGAGAAGACCCTGTCTACAGATATGTGTGACAATTCCAGTCGCATGCTCTGATCTGTAGGCAGTTCCAAATGTAAAAATTGACTTTCTGTACATTTTGTTGGTGATCTGGAAATAATAATAAAATGGCTTCCTTTTGATTTCTTTAATCATAAAACTACCTTTTTTTAAATTCAATTCATACGTGAACTGTATGAGAGATCAGCAGAACAGACTCTTCACATCTAAATGACCTCAGGCGCAGTTCTCAGGAAGAGAAAGAAACCAGACTAGGGGCTTTTAGCAATGCCTTGTGTCCTTGGCACATGACCTGCCATTTTGTTAAGATAATTTACCTCACACAACTGTACATTTAAAAGTACTTAAGGGAACATTAATTATCAACACTGTGAAGTAATTCAATTAAAAAAGGATGGAATGTGACAGAATGTAACAGTATGTGTGGTGGTGTTAAGATTTAAAGCTTTTACGTGTCTGAAACCCGCACAGTCACCATGAGAATTTTGTTAGCGCTCGCCTATCTCTCTTTTGGCTGAAGTTTACTCTTGGTACACGTGTGATCATGCTCAAGTTCACACATTTGTTTCCCAAGGTGTGAGTGTCTTAAAGGTGCAGAACTCATTTTACACGTGAAGAAATGAATAGTAGTAGTGACATATGTTACCAAAAATAAATACAAACAATCATAAGAATGAGGGAGTGGTACAAGAAAGTGGAGAAAAGGCAAGTTGAAGTTACGATATGAGTGTAACACAGGCTGGAGTTTAACTTATGCTTATGAACTTATGCTAAATATTTACACATCAAAAATGCTAGAAACTGTAGCAAGGACCAGTTGTCATTTCTATTAATTACAAGTACTCAACATTGCTGATGAAGGTAGCAATATAACAAAAACCTTTGGAACATTTATCCTCTTCTGTAACAGTTAACCTGAGTTTAGCTCACAATTACATTAGATTTACATTTATCTGTTCGGCAGCTGCTTTTATCCAAAGTGACTAACCAGCCCTCATATTGTATTTGTATGTGTATTTCCTGAGATTCAAACCAATGATCTTGGGAATGCTGACATCATGCTCTATTAATCTCTATTTCTTTCCTAAAACCTCGCTTATGTTCAGCATAGAATACAGGCAGAAGTCAATATCAATATCAATGTGCCTTATTAGGTCCTTTACAATGTAATGGACAATCAAGTAATTTTAGTTGCGATTCTGAACAAACAAACCAACCAACTGGATTTCACATTCCAAATAAAATACAGTGTATGATGTCGCACACTTCTGTTCGTTTCTGACACATCAGCCTCATCCCAATTTGAAGGCGGGATAGTAGGGCCACAGCTATCTAATGTGCAACAATGCCTACTGTTTTTTCTCTCACTATGGGCTTTATTCTGATTATCACATGCAGAAACCAGAAAACAGGTCTCATCCGCATCCGGTCGAAAGTCTTTTTTATGCGCTTCATTTTAGTCAAAGTGCCTTTAAATGAGATACCAAATATGATCAAATCGATGCCCATCACATAAACAGATTGATAAATTATTTTTTATTTTTTTTCTTCTCATAGACATTTGGACATTAAACTAGAATAAAACGCAAAAAATGAGCCACAAACCGCTAGCTAGATTAAATCCATAAATATCGCTGATAGTTTATACAACCGTTAACTCCTTTATTTTTCTTCTCACAGACATTTGCGTATTTAACTATAATAAAACGCAAAAAATGTAAACAGCTAGCTAGGTTAAATCCATAGATAGCGCTGACAGTTAAAACCTGCTGTTAACCGGTTAAGTCACATGACATTCGAGATCTACCCATTTAAAAAAACAGCAGACAGCATATAGTGGGCATCAAATGGTAGAGTTTGTTTGGGTGGGTGTCAATCAGTTTAAAATGGTTCAAAATGTCCACAATGCACCCTAAAAAAATTCAGTGATGCAGTTACAAAAAACTCTAGCGACATTTTGTCATTTAGGTGCGTTTCTTCACTTCTGCTTTCTGGGATAGTGTGTGTATATACTGTAAATCCATGTACAAACTATGTAACAAAATGTAAACAATAATTTCCTAAGAGAACTTTGTTTTTATTTCACATAATTAAGTCTTGAATATGTTTGCAGACATTTGTAATCAGTTCTAAATGTTCTGTTGGCTGTATTTTGCTGTAACGTTTGTTTCAGTGTTAAAAAATAAAAGAGGACATGCTTCATAATGTCATGCAATGTTGAAGGTGAGGCGGTCTCACCTCCTCTCCTGCGGGGGGCACTACTTTGCGTCTCCTCTCCATCCTCTGCTTCCTGATCATTTGGAAGTCCAGTGATTGGATCCGACTGCGCCTCCCTGTTCTCCTTACTGTCACTTCCGTCACTACTGCACTCCTTCTCTCTCTTCTCTCCTCCGGAAACTTTCTTTCTCTCCCTCCGGCCAGACGGTCCCTTCTGCCCGTTTGTATTTATCACATTCTGGTGCTGCTAAGGGACACAATCATATCAATCTGTTAGTAAATTCAGTAGATTTAGAAAGTGGTTCAATAAGTAAAACCCCATAAAGGCCCTTTTTTATTTGAGTCAACTTTTCATGATACTGTATTTTAAAGTGAACTAGAAATCATACATAACCCCCCTCACACATACAGTCCTTACTGGTAAATTGCAGTTAACAGATCCTTTTTGAAAAGGATCTGTCTGGTAAATCCATACTCCCAATTTACCAGTCATAGAAGTTGTAATATTGCCAGCAAATTACCAGTACGAGGCGATGTGTGAGTGAAGAATGAGGATAACCGTTAAGAGCACTTACACCACATGACGCGCAGACCGCTTTGGGCCAATCACAACACTAACGCAGATGACGCGCCACAGATCTTTGATAACGTAAACTCACGAAATTATAATACACTGTTTACACCGCTTGAAAGCTGAATGGCACATTGTACTTGGGTTAAAAGGATAGTTCTTAAAAAAAATAAAATTTCTGTCATTTACTTATGCTCATGTAATTTCATACCTGTATAAATTACTTTGTTCCGATGAACACAAAATAAGTTATTTGGAAGAATATAAGTAATTTGCAGTTCCGGTATGTCATTGACAACCATAGTAGGAATAATTAAATGGTAGTCAAAGGTGTCCAAGAACTATTTGTTTTTCTAAATTCTACAAAATATCTCGTTATGTGTTCAACAGAACAAAACAATTCTATCGTTTTTTTTCGTACTATGGTAGTGGATGATGTCCCAGAACTGAAACTTGTTAACATTTTTTTAATATCTTTCTATGTGTCCATTGGAACAAAGAAGTGTTTACAGGTTTGAAAACCTGATGGTGAGTAAATGATGAAAGATTTTTGATTTTTCGATGAATTGTCATATAAAGAGCGTATGATCCAAACATCAACAACACAGTGTTTGTTGATATTAAATCACACCCCGCCATATTTTCAAACTTAACTCTGGTTGTAATTGCAGCTATTTATATTGAAACTTCCGCTTGATGACATACACCGTGTTTACACCGGATGTGGCCAAGCGCAACGCGACAAGAGACAATAGAACGCATTAGAACCCATTATAATTTAACGTTTTGGCGTAGTGTTGGCCGATATTCTCTATAGTCAGATCGTTCTATCGCCAGCCTGTGGATCGCCGATACATGATAGTATCGAGAGGTGGGGCAATTACACATTTATCCATGACAAGCAGGATTTGTTCACAAAAACAGAAGCTTACGTGTCTAGAAAATGCTCTTGTATGACTGAAATTAGCATTCTATCATAGTTTAAGTTCAGTGCAGTTTGCAAAATCGTTAATTACCACCACAACCTTTCAAACGAGAGAAAGTAAATTATTACTATTGTCAATATTATTCATCCAAATGCATCATTATTATTTCTTGATTGCCAAACGGAAACAATTCGCTGGTTTTAAACGCACATAGCACTTCCTGCAAGAAAAGCCTGAGCCTTGTGTATCGCAAGCTCTCTCTTGCACTGAAAAATCAACATTATAAACTCTCTGGCTTGAGGCAAAGCCCTAGATAAAACTCTCTCTGGCACATCACTAGCCCGCACATTATAAACTCTCTATGGTGCGAGGTAAAGCCTAAGCCGCATTGCAAGCTCTCTTGCATGAAGAAATGTGCAATGCATGTTTGTAATATTGATTTGCAACATATTTAGGCAAACAGCCAACTATCGTTTAGGGAATCATCTATCGTCGATAGGTCTGAGGATCGTCGATACACGATAGTATCGTCAATCACAACACCCCTATTCTGACCCGACAATCCCATTAGAACAAGCCATGTGTCGTGTCGCAGCATGGTCCGGTGAAGACACGGTGATAATATTAATGTTATTTTGAGACAGCTGTGTGAACGCTGAAAAATGCTGTTGCTTGTGTGATCAGTGGGTGGTATACATTTGTATATATACCAGTAATTTACCAGCATTGCTGTAAGAAAAGGGCTATGGCAACATAGTGTAGGCAGCTCATAAAGGGACAGTTCCCCTAAATATTATAAGTGCGATTTCTTATGAAGTCATTGTATGATCTTTGTGTTAGAAATGAAACTGAATTAATTATTTATTTTAATAAATGGATGTGGTGTCACAGATAAAAATAAGCACTTTGGGCCCTATGCAAATAAAAATGTTCTCCTGTGCATCATGGTTTGACCAGTTAGAAGGCAATATTTACATACATTTTGTCCTGGACATTTATGTATGGTGCAAGAGTTTCTTTTGTCATAAATCATTATTATTTATTAGGTCACCCTTTATGCTTTTCGATGGGTTTTGCAAATATTCAACCAATACAAAGTATTAAAATGTCCTTATCAACTTAATCATTGAAAAAGCTGATTTTCAATTTCCTGAAAAACTAGGAATTTTGACATCTTAGGTTTCAAACAGCGACGATATGTTTATGACAAAATAAGGGTAAGTATAACAATGTTGCCTTTATTATTTTTGGTAATGTTTTAGTCATGTTAGACATCCTTCAAACATACTTCTTTAATGATGGATCATTTATAATTGTAAAACACACGATCTTATTAAGCTTAAAGCAGGACTATTATGAAACGTTTGATTATCACACTATCCTCTTTAAGGCAGGTATAATCACAGTAAATCCCTAGTTAGGCACACATCAAAGGAATTAAACAACCAGAAGCAAATTACTTTTTATTTTAAACCAAACTAATTTCAATCAGGTTAAAAATACAAAAAATATATATAATTTAAAATGCTAAAAAAATCCTTCACCTCCTTAGTGGCGATCTCTCCTGGCGTAGGCCAATTTGTGATGTCACTGAAGTCACTCGACTGCAATATAAGCAAAAGAGAAGCAATGTTAAGAATTCAAAAAGAAAGTTATAAATCCTTTCTTCCGCAACAGTTACCATACAACACAGAAACACCTCAAAAATCTCACATTTAACTAGATTTCACATGAATAGTTTGGCAAAACCAAAACTGACCATGTATAAAGTTGAAGAATGATGGCATTAGATCATCACAAACACTCAGTTATTTCACTTACATTCAAAAACAATATAATATTCGAGTCAATTCCTGTGTATAATTTGGCCAAAAAACTAAATTAATATGTAATCTTATTTGAGTGATTTGAAAATAGCATGTTGATACTTATTGAATGCACTAGCTGGTGTCAGGGAGTAAAACACTCCTAAAGTACCGTTTCCACCCTACACTTTTCAACTTTGTAAAGCACAAACACTACCCAAACCCTTTGCAGGAAGTGTGGCCGTCCCTTTCTCAAAGATCATTTCACCTTCTATAACTGGAGGAACGTCAATCATTCCTCACGCCGCAAAGCAACCCAGAATTCCAAGTGTCATATCGGATTCCACCGCCGTCCTGAAATGGGTCCTGGGTGTTCCAGATGCTAAAGCTGGACAGTCAAAGCTCGATTTGTAATGGAGTGTCTTTGAGTTAATGGTGCAGGACACAGGTTGGCCAACTAACCCAAACCCTTTCACATGACCCTCAAAACCACTAATAAATGAGGGACAGAAGACAAGGAGCCTGCTGGTGGTCATAAATGTGCAAGAAACATGCGGAGGGTCATGTAAGTGGAGACAAACGATCATGCCCTGGAGACAGTCATAGGGACGACTCCACTGCCCTGTCAGGACTGAATTTGAGCCCTGTACGTGCTCTCTCTGGAATGTCCTGCTGAGGTAAAAGTCAAAAACTCATGTGCTGACTCTGTTGACCATTTCACCCAGACAAAAGACTGAACAGAGAGGACAAATAACCACTTAAATACAAACACAAGCTAAGCTGCTCTGTGACTGGCTGCCGCTGACCTCTGATCTAGACTCTGTTACACAAACAGACCGGGGGAAAAAATGTGGGTTTACACAAAAATGAGTTTATTTCCATATAAATTACGAAGTTGACGAACGCTTTTATAAGAAAGCAACTTGCAGGGCAGTTGGAGGCAAATTTGAATAGTTCTGGTAATCTGAAATTTAGTTAAACCTCACTGTATGATTTGCAGTTAATATTGCATTGCGTGTTTGGAGGAAAAACTGTTGTATTACCCCATTTGCGACTGTGCTATTACACATATCAACAGTTGTGCTTACCTGTGGCATCCTGCCCACATAAAATAAAAAATTAAGTATTATATTTATTATATAAGGTTAATGGGGTGGTCTTGCCTCCTCTTTATACCAAACAATGAGAGTGCTTTACCTTGCTAGTCTTTCTGGACCTGGGTTTGCTGGCACGGACAACTTTGGCAGGACTCTGGGGATCTGTGGACACAGAACAAAAACACTATGTTTGATGTAGTTCATTACAGAGAGATAGAGAGAGAAAAAGATAAGATGCCTGTTGCATGGAACATTCAGTTAAAGATATGACTACTCTTGACACTTTGGAGACGTTTACATATTAAACCAACTTCTACATGTGTTAGACGGGCATTTGTACAGTAATCGCCTCTTAAAGGTATAGTCATGAGTTGTTTTTGACTACTGTTGGCATTTTTTCTACAATGAGGTCCAAGAACGGTTTGGTTATAGGCATTCTTCCAAATATCCTTCTCTGTGTTCATCAGAACAAAGAAATGTATACAGGATTTGAACAACTCAAAGGTGAGTCAATGACGACAGTATTTTAGGGAGGGGGGTGAACTCTCCCTTTAAATCAACTGACTTATATGTAACATATATTTGTTCTCATCATTCTGTGTTTTTGGGCACACATCAACCCGTTTGAGAGTAAACTCACAAGGCCTAGATTATCCTAAAACACCTCCAGGCAACAAAAACTACATAGCTTTAGTTAATTAATAGCTCCAAGTATGACCATAAACACTGTGTATCTTATTCCTGTGACTCATGAATGAGTTTTGTCCTCTGAAATGAGATTTACCCTTACGGTTGAAAATCGTGATGAAAATCTACCCACAATGCCTCTCTGCCTCCACTGGTCAATTCCAACCGAGTGCCGCGTGTCAATTATTTGAGAACAGCAACATTAAAACAGATTGTAAAGCCACACGCCAGCACCTGCACAGCAAGGTCATGCATCCACATGCGTAAAACATTAACTTCCTTTTAAAGATGGATCAGCAGCAAACAACATTTCACAGAGGGCCGGTGAAAGTGGATTCTTCTGTTGTATTCAGATCCCCTCCAACACAATGACATGGCCCCCATGGGTATTTATGCTGCCGTTCACACATCCAACAAAGCATCTGGCCTTGTTCTGTGATAATAGCGATCTAGAGAGTCACAGAAGCAGTGTTTTAAAACACAGGAAAATTTGTGCTAATCTTGCCTAAGATCAGGATTTCTAAAAGACGTGAAGCTTCATGCCAAAGATCCAAATGATGACGAAACCATTTGTTTGCCTTTTGAAAAAAATTTAACTTGTATCCCTTCACTGCAACATTAGGATCAATTGCACGGTTTAAATTCTTTGTGGTAAAGGAGAAACAACTGAATAACAGTCTGAATTATTTTAATCTTAAATGAACCCATCGAAAACGAAGTTCCTTCAAAGCATTGCCTTAAGGGATATTGCCTATTTTACATTATTATAATTGCTTACAAAACCGGTTTTCATTTTCTAGTTTTTTTTTTTTTTGAGAAAAAAAAAACTGTCAGGATCAAACAGGCAATAGAGAGGGACGCCCATTCCTGGGAGTGTCCTGGGTCCTTTATCATTACTGAAAGGATGGCCTGTATGATAAGGTGCTGGGCGCTTGCTGACAGTGTGGGGTGTGACCAAACACACAAACTCACTGATACTGTCCTGCCAACACCTAACTTTCACTTATTGCCACCCGAGGCAGAATAACCTTATCCAATGTAAATGATCATTTAACTCAAATTAGACATAAAGCCAAAGATGAAGCAAAGCCAGTTACTATTCAAATCATAGGCTAGAATTTGAAATCTATCAACTTTTTTCCACAGGTTATCTTATAGGGATAGTTCACCCGAAAATAAAAATTCTGTCATGATTAACTCAACCCCAAGTTGTTCCAAACCTGTCTTCGTTTTGTTGAAAGAAAAAATATATCTTTAAACCGAACAAAGAAATGTATACAGGCTTGAAAGAGTAAATCTTGACAGAATTTTCATTTTGGGGTAAACTATCCCTTTAAGTTTTTATTGATATCATTGATAAAGTACTTTTTCTCTTGCAGCTCAAGACACCTTAGTTCCTTCCTTCAACATTGGACAGAACACAGCCATAGCTGTCTAACAAAGTAAACATTGCATACTATGCTATATCTATGCTACGTCCGACTCCGAACACAATGCTTTCACAACACAAGCCCCATGGAGCGGCTTTCTATTCTCAACGTCAGCTTACAGGTCATGTGTACATGCGAGTTTCACTGTCATGGTGGCTACAGAGTATGTTAAAATACATCTGTCATTTACCAGTCGGACAAACTTTGGTTTATATTGATTAAGCTGTGCTAATTGTGGTGATTTGGAACCTTTCATGATTGAAAAATTAACGTTTATTTTAGATGCATATTTAGATATTATATACCATTACATTCCAAACTTTCATGATAACGTTCAGGCAGTTCAGCACTATAACAATGTGTAGGAAGTTTTCAGTTATGCTTTATAGGTATTGCCAAAATCCATCGCCACGTCCTATGATTATTCAAAATGCACACATCTATGATTTTCAACACACATCCCCAAAGGATCAACCTGAGAGCCTCTCTCATATGGCTGTCCTATTTGCAAATACTTAGAATCATGACATGTATCCCACTTTGCAGAAAACACAAAGACGTGGCCTAACAATGTCAGTGAGATCTTCAGTGCTGTTCATTCAGCAACAGAGAATCTAAAACAACAATGTGCACAATGCATATGGTATGATAACAACAGCCTTTTCTGGCTTCACGGTCTCTAACCACAATAGGGAAATGTTTAAACATGAGGCTCTAAAGTAGGTAGTCTTTAAAAGACCAAGACACAGAAACTGAAAAGCTATTACACAACATAAAACGTCTTCTCTACTTGACAAGATGCTTAATACCCAAAACTAGATAAAAAGAACAAAAGTACAACCAGTGTGTTTGGGTATCAGGTTCCAAACAGACCCACCCTTTTAACCAAACTAGTGCCGTCTCCTCGGCTATGCACAGAAATGAATGCCAGTGAAAAAGTTTCTGTTCTGATCAGATACTAAAATCAGATTGTCATTGTCATGAACAAAACCTGTGGAGAGGCATCACTGCCTTCAAGTCTTTGAACTGTCGTCCAAGATACTTTCGCTACCAAAAGACAAACATAAAGAATACACATTGACTTAAAAGACACATTATGAACACACTGCCCATTTTTAAGTATGCTCCTAAAGCTGTCATCATGTAAACAAATTCATCACAGGGCCTTATCAGAATAGGCAGCTTAAAATACAGTGTTAGGGAGTGGTCGAAGTGCTTCATAGTTCATAAACTACTATAAAACACCACCATACTAACCCATAAAGTAAACAACAATCAACAGGTGAGCTGTCAATGCTTTATTCCAGCAGGACAAAAAAAACCCACATGAGTTCAGTATGTGTGGGCTTGAGGCATGGAGGGTAAAGGCCTCACATCAGCTCCTACTGGAGTTGCAGTGCTCAGCACTACACGTGCTCCCGTGCAACACGATCAGATGGGGTTAGGAGGGGGGCTATATCTGCCCACATCAGCAAGTCTGTCCAAATACACCCAAATGATCCAGGCACACGTGGGTCTGTAGGTAGAATGATGTGGGAACGGGCGTTTTGATGGGCGTTTATTCCCCCACCACCATATTAGGTCACATCAGTAATGGCAGGAGCTCGAGGCTTCCTGACAACAACAAGACGTTTTTTGACCAAGCACATAGATTGCATCAGCCGAAAGCGAAACAAAACGATATTTGTGTCACACAATAGAAGCCAGAGGATATCATCAGGATCTCGGTTTGATTTATGCGTTATCCAACTTTAACAGCAGCATTTTCAATCAGGCAATCCAGGGCAGCATAACCATATGTTTAGACCACAGGACTCCCCGAAACTAGTTTTTGCTCAAAACACAACGGCTACAGTGACAAACCACGTGTTTCGTTAAAATTCGAGAAGTTTGGTTTTCAAGCCTTTATCCTGTTTAAAGGGATTAAATGAGCCTTCAAGCCGTGAGGTTAGCGCGATGCTACTGCTAACAGGCCACGCCCCCACCTCCGATTGGTCCATTTCTATGACCATGTATGAAAAACACACTTTACGGATATGGGCACAAAGTTTCTGAATTATTATTAAAAGAACATAATGCCCGCCGTTATAATACGTTTCGATTCATGGGTGCACAAGTATATGAAACAGTCCATGAAAGTGATTTGATCGGAGTTTGTGGGCCGCTGCTGGTTGCAGTAGCACACGAGGGCTACCCGAGCACATGTGTGCATGCATGGAAATAAATGCTGCGAGAGATATAAATGTGTCTGTTATGAGCATTAGTGAAATTTCGTACATACACGCGTGGGGTCTCACATGGGCCGTACCTGGTTGTATGGAGCTGTTAGTGGCATTGTTGGCAGGGCAGGCATTCCTCTTCGTCCACGGGTTGACTTTGGGCGGAGGAGCCTCGATCACTTTCATGGCAGTTTCTGTCGCTTTGGGGCTAGATGCATTCTGTTCGTTCTCTTTGTCGTTCGTGCTGTCCGTGCTCTGGCCATCCACTTTGCTTTCCATGACCCCCTGTTTTTGATGTTTGCAGTCGACTTGAGGAGGATCGTGCTGCCCCTCCTCGTGGCTCGCTCGATCAGGTTTCTTGGGTCGATCCGTGTCCGACTTGTTTTGGTTCCCTTCTCCCAAACAACTGACTGTCACGTCCAAGTTACTCGCAACTTCAGTGGCCATGGTTCAAAGGAGCAAACGCCCACACGTTGCTATTTTCCCCTAACCCTTAAAAATACGTTTTAAAGCGCAGATATAGAGAAGTAGTCGATTAAAGCTGTTGCAGCTAGATCGCAGGTTGACAGCCAGCAGCTTGAAACACGACGGAGAGCTGCATCGGACTTTTCCTGGTTTTTAAATGTCAAAATGCTCGATCTCTTAAAGAAGCCATAGCGTTCGTTCACAAGAACTGATCATATCGTAACGCAAAGAAAAGAAACAAACACTAGCAAGGATTTCGACCCCACTTTTCGATTTGGCTGAAAGGCAACTCGGCTAAATAAAAGGAAATACTACCAACGGCCACGAGTCATTGGGTAAGTGTGATGTGTGTGTGAGTGTGTTACGCCTCTCTGTTGCCCCTATCGGTCGGTCAGAGGTACCGCAGGACGGCCGGTTGAACGTGGTTGATCAGAGCCAGTCTGACGTGGCCTTTCCTCCAGTCAACACACCAACACACTGTCACAAAAACCTAAAATCATGCACGGAGTATCACACAGATCTCAAAACCTAATTTGATCCGTTTGCCATTTAAAAAACGAACAAGTTTACATTTGAAGTAGGAGACGTTAGAGGGACTTATTGTTGTTTATTTAAACTATAACAGTACATTAACAACTTCATCATTATTAAACTACTATTACTCATGACCGTACATAATCCTGTTAAGAGAATAAATGTCATTTAATGTGTTTTGCCAGAAAATAAAAAACTTTCAAAACAGTAAAAGGCCACTAGAGAGAGCACTTCCACGTGTAAAATGTGCCCTTTACATGCGAAAAGAAGCTCATTTTTATTTAGCTTGAACTTAAAATATATCACGTCATATGCTTTAATGTTCATATTTTTTAAACAATTTATTATCATCAAAATGTATAATTTTTTTTAAATGCCATCTCATTTTCTGTATAGCAGCCAGCATACATCTTTTTACCATAATTCATTGTAAATATCTATAAAACTATTAAGAAAGTTTTCCACATAAGTTAAAATATCAGAAATGTTATCTTATCAAAACATAAATCTAGTTTTACATTAATGTGGAAAGAATAGCCATTTATTAAGCATATAGATAGGTATTTTTAGATTTACTCATTTATTAACATAATAAGAAAGGTGCTTAGGAACCAAAATGTGCAGAGAACTTGATGACAGCTTGCGGATTACTTTACTTGGCGTTCTTTTTGCGGTCTTGTGTATATGTAAGGGTGATCCTGGAGAAAACAAAGTTTTATTAAATGAACATTTCTTCTGAGTGACATTTAAATAGAAATCAACAAATGAGGAAGATGCATTGTATCTTACTTGGGATGGGCAGATGAGTTCAACTGGATTTGAGAAACTGTCAATCATTGTCTTCTTTTCCTCAGGTTCAAACTTACAGGAAAAGAAAACAAATATATCAATTTTGAAGAGACAAAGTAACAAAGAGTGTTGGCTAAATAAAATGATACAAGTTTCAGATCTGAGATCATACACAGAAAACAACATTTCTGTCTTTATATAAGACTTCTAATTTTTTTAGCTTAAAACTGGTGTCAGCTAAGGGGGTTTCCGTTAGTGGTAAACTGGCTTGAGTTTTGTTTGTTCTGTATGGGAATGGTCAGGATCTAAGCAGCAACAGTGGTTGCTACTAACCATGTTATTCCAAAGTCCTTTAGCCAGCTCCTCATGACCTTTAACAGTGAAGTGAAAACAATCGGCTGTGAAGAAACTCGTGTCGATTTTGCCATCCTGAAAGAGCCAAAAACCACCAGAGAGGTGCTGTTGAGTCCCACTTCATATGACATTATTATGACAACTACAATAACATTCAGTGTAACAAGATTTTTTGCATTTTTTCCAGTCTTGCTATTTGTGCACTGCACAAAGCTACAGAATTGTATAGGAACTTTAAAAAGGCAGTAACTCACAGGAAGTCTAGGTGGCTTGGCGTAGCGCAGGTAGGGCTGAAGAACCACTGCAAAGTCCTCTTTCACGAAACGATCTGAATGTAGAAGTTCCTCCAGCCTCCTCTGAGCAAGTTAATTATATTGAATATAAAATAGGCTTCATTTCAAACAAATAACCTAAATATTTAGACATGTTGCCTAGGAAATAAACTGACAAAAGTGTATGTTGGGGACCTTAAATGGCTGAAAAAATTGACCAGTAAATAGTGAATATCAGAATATGGTCTATTGATGTGGAGCATGTTATACAATGGCCACCTGAAATTCCAGGTTCAACTCCAACAACTCTTGCAGCTCTGGAGAGTTCTCTTCCGGCCGTGTCAGACATGAGCAAAAAAATCTGCAAGGGGAGATAAAAATACTGAAATCTAAATCTGTAACAACCACCAGGGTTTATCCCACTATGAGATTGCTAATTTGCATGTCAATTCCAGGATAGTCTCAGCCTCAAACGTCACGCCCACGATCCATTGGCTGAATGTCTGATGCACATGGCACACTTCTCTGGAAACACTTCAGCACGTTCGAAGTCGTAATCTGATTGGTTGAATTTCACAGGATTTCCGGGAGACACGCGTGTCGCGTTCTTTAACGGTCCGCCTAGAAACATAAAGCCTTCTGATCTAAGAAGTTGACTGTCGTGTTTACAACGGTTGCTATAAGAATTCATCTCGATTGACTAAACGCGCAATTCTTGAAAGTATACTTAGTATAAACTTAAAAGCATCGTTGTTTCTGTTAACTTTGGACACGTTCGTGAATGTACTACATTGGTCTGTTACTGCGGGGACATTTTTACGCCTTTAAACATGACGCTGAACAAAACGAAACGTGATTGGTTGCTTTACCTGTCAGTCATATGGCCTCTTGAACGGGCCAAGAAAGCGGCGAAAAATTCCGCGAGGTAAACGATGGTACACCGCCCCCTGCTGGCCAAAACATTCTACAGGATTCAGGAGTGGAGTTTTTAAGGGATATTACATCTTAACAAAAGTCGTTTAATTTCTGGTTGTAATTCCCTCTGAATCTTTATTTTTATTATTTGTGACCCTGGACAACAAAACAAGTCTTATGGGTACATTTTTCGAAATCAATATTTGTACATATTTTGAAAGCTGAACAATGAAGCTTTTTATTGATGTATAGTTTGTTTGGATATGATAATATCTGCCGGAGATATAACTGTTTAGATCTCTGGAATCTGAGGGTGCAAAGAATCAAAATATTGAGAAAATTGTCTTTGAAGTTGTAGATAAGAGGCTCTGTTACTGGTCATCCACTCACAAAAATAAAGTTTTGATATATTTAGGGCAGGAAATTTACAAAATATCTTCATGGAACATGATCTTTATTTAATATCCTAATGATTTTGGGCATAAAAGAAAAATGTATTATTTTGTATTACATTGTATACCCATACAATATATTTTTGGCTTTAACTTAAAATGTTCCCGTGCTACTTAAGACTGGTTTTGTGATCCAGGGTCACATTTAACATTTTCAAAAAAAATGTGTATAGGTAGGTCTGTACAAGATGAAATGAGGGTAGGAGAAACATCACAAAAACATAGTCACTGTCCTTCCAAACCTCGGATATCCAAAGTTGCTTTTTTTCAAGAAACGGAAAGAACAGTACTTTTGAAATGATTAAATAAAGTGTCTTCAAAGTTGACAAGCCCTTTTTCATACGTATTTATATATAGATATTTGCCAAACCCAGTGACAAACATAAAGGGTGACTTATAATAATGATTTTTAAGGTTATAAAATAAAATCCAGGAAATATGGAGATAAGAGTGAAGGACAGCAGCGATATCACAAATACATTAAACATGTATTTCACATACTTATTTAGCATGCAGCCAATGTTGGGCTTGGCAACCTCTCTGAGCGCCTTCATGGGAAGAATTTGAACAACATTCACAATTAATCTTGGAACCTGAAAAACACAGAGTGAGACAGAAGGGCACGAGTTGAATATTAAAGATATCTCTGCATTATGCTTGTTTCGAGTTAAAATTTCTAACAATTAAATATTCACACTCTACCTCCTGCATCATCATTTCCAGATTCTCTGTCATGTAGTGGATGAAGTTGTCCACAGAAAACAGTGACTACAAAATGACAAGCATTACTTAAATTCATACACATGTGAATCCAAACAACATCACATACACATAAACTACATTTCAGTTTTAATCTGATCATAAGATTTCAAGAATGACTGACTTTGTTTTTACAGTAATCACAAATGTCGTTCATCCCAATCAAAATAGTCAAAAGTTTCCAGTCTTCTTTGTAATTCAGACCCTGTGTAGAAAACACAGTAAATCCACATTAAACGGCCATAAAAAAGACAATCCTTATGTTTTAATGTAAAATAAATAGATTTTTGATGTGATCACAAGAATTTAGAACTTACAGGGTAAGTCTTAAACGTGTCTATCATGTCCCTTGTCTGCCCAGAGAGATTTCTAGAAAACAGTCAATAAATACACTGTAACATAAAAAAATGGATTCATATGGTGAACTGGGCATTCAGATCAACCAGATCCATTTTGCATTATTAAACTGTATAATAATATTATAGTGTGTTTTTATATGCCTTTGATCTTGGTCTTATACTTATGTTGCTTACAGTGTATTGTGTCCAGTAACTGCAAAATTGAATCGGGTCTCATCAATTGTTGTTGGGTGGCCATTTAAGGTCGCCAAAGGGGATGGCCCGAGAACATTGGGGTTGAAAAGTTTCACAATGTCTGGGATGGAATTGTAAGATGAGGTGAGTTTAGATCTTTTTAGTACCAATATCGATAGATTTTTCATTCTATGACCCCATATCTAACATAAAAAAATTCAAATCCTACTCGCAAGAGTAATGACATCCAGATATGATCCATATCCTCCAATACTGCCAACCACACATAGAAAACAAGGACTCAGACATACTGTTATAAAACATCACTATGATAAAATTCAGGTTTTGTTCTTCAGTCTGATCAATCAATGAAGCAATAATCAAATAACCATTAAAGTTAATAAGTAACGATGATAAGCCACCAAGACATTTGGGTGTAATGATAAGAGTATAATCTTTGTATTTGTTTGTGTGTGGTACCTCCAGGAAACTTGACGATACTCAATAGGGATTTCCAAAACAGTGGAACCATTGGCACCTATGGCAGTCTGACAACATGGAAAACAAAAAAATTATGGAAGAGAGCCTCAGTCTAAGTGACATACCAATTTTAAACTTAAAAAGGTTTTTTGGGAAATACTGTGTATGTGCCTTTCAAAATATCACCAATAAATTATTAAAACACGCGCAAGAGATGTAACTTATGTTATCATATATTATTAAAGTATTGATATATTATCAATTTCATGCATTTCTCCTCTTGTAGTTTTTTGAGTTTGAATAAAACTCACAGTAAGTGAATCTCCAAAAGCTGCGATAACCTTAATGTCTGCTGCTTTCACCTTCTCCACTGCAAAGCACATAAAAACCACAAAGACTCTTTCTAAGATAACAACAACAATCTTGTGCAGTTCACTTCATAATTCGTGTAGCTGTGAAATATTTCAATAGTTAAATTAATTATTATTTTCTTAAAATGCTTGTTTCATGTCTAGAGAGTTTGTAACTGTTTGTTAAGATAACAACAAACATCAAAGCAGCAAACAAGTAGATTTACTTTCTCAGATGGTGGCGTGTATGGAAGAGGCCATCGTACCTGAGGTGGGCACCGTGGGTGAAGGAGTCATATCAGGGCAGTGGAAGGGTGCATGCTGAAAACCTTGTGGTCGTGTTTTTTCTTGATGTTTCTGAAAGGGAAAAAACACAATCAAAAAGAGAAAAAGCCATATATGTTATATTAAAAGGTCAAACAAAACCATACAATTTTTTTTATCTTTAGTTGTGCATAGAGATATACACCATAAATGTTCAACATATTCCCCACACTATAGTATTAGAAATGCTGAAATGTATGAAGATTTTATTTTAAGGTTACACAAAAATCCTTATTGAATCAGATGTAAATGGCTTGGAGCTGCTCTATAACAGACAAACCTATATAAATAGATATTACAGTCTGTAATGAAACCACACAGATTTGTGTACAGTAAATGCATTAGACCTTGTGCAGCTCTTCTTTGCTGAGATATTTCAAGGATTTGTGATATTCATTCCACCAGTTTCCTTAAGAACACATAGGATTGGTCATAAAACTCAAATATGCAAAGGGAAAGTTTATGAATGTACAGAAATTTTTTATCATTAAATATCACAAGAATGATTATTAAATATGAGATGAAAAGAATAGTCTTACAGAATTCCCCCCCCCCCCAGGAACTCACCTTTAACACTGCAAAGCAGAAGAACTGTAATAGTAGCGAATTTAAGGAACGTCATACTTTAAGCCTTATAACCAAAACTAAAATAGAAATTTAGATGCTGCTGCAGAGATGATTTGCATTTAATACTTGGTTTTTGGAATGCAGTTTATATGTCTAAACACTCCAATCTTGCTTTCAAAGTCCTTTTTTTAATCTTTTATGACATCTTTGCTCTTCATGTTATAAATGCATAATAGGTATAATATAAGGACATATAATTAAATGCAAACGCACAGCTACAAATGATCACCTTAAGAAAAACAAGGGTGTGACCCTGCTCTAGTAACAGAGTGGCTGAAATAAAAAATATAACAGAAAAAATAGGGATAAAAACTCTGGCCTGAGAGCATTGAGAATGTGTTGTTCTCTTTCTTATCTAATAAATACAGCCAAATTAATATCATGACTTTAACACCCTGTCTGAAATCGGACAGGACTGATGAACAGCTTGCTGACTTGTATAACTTTATCAGAGTTCAGCACGATAATGATACAATTATTGCACTACATTATTATGGAAGATAAGTGTTCTACAAGTCTTAGTCAAAGTTCTACAAGTACAAGTTTATCTAGCAATATTGAGATGTATTTGTTAGGAAACACATACAATTACTACAAAAAAAAAAAAAAAGAGACTATTGTGCTAATTTAATCAGCATTCCTAGTTTTACATTTACATTTATGTATTTGGCAGACACTTTTATCCAAAGCGACTTACACTGCATTATCCTATACATTTATACATAGATATGTGCAATCCCCTGGGATCGAACCCACAACCTTGCGTTGTTCTTACCACTGAGCTACAGGAAAGCTTGATGTATTGTTCCAGTCCAGCGTCTCGTTGAATTTCAACAAATTGAAACCTCAGGAGTGACAAAGTCATCCAACAGCAATGTTAAAGACTGACAGCATGACAAGCTACATAAAACTATGAAAAAAATATTTTTTCCTATTACATAAAATCTTTTTTTTTTTAAACTAAACCTAAATACATGTACAAATATTACAGTTATATTGCTTAAAAGTTAATCTGAACTTGTTTTCTGTGCAGTATTTGAGGTCTGGAAAAACACAGAGCATCTTTTCTGTTATTTTGACCCGTTTCTCCAATTTTGTTATTTGAAATTTAGGAGAAATATAGCTGTTCACAGAATGAAACAAAAACTACTGTTTTACCTAAACACATCCATATGTATCTTAAGAGAGAGAGAGAGAGAGAAAGACCAGACAACGTAATGCTCCAATCTGTATTTATTGTATTCCAAAGTATGGAAAAGTACAATAGAGCTCATAGAGCTCAGTAGGTTATGTAGTATCAGCAACAAGGAGTAAAATGGTGCAGCGCATTATGGGAAGACATTAGTCCTCCAGCAAGATATCCAACTCCTCCATGGGCAGTCTCAATCGAAGCTCCTTTTCAGTCATCAGGTCCAAAAACTCCTGCACGCGTTCTGGAAACAGCTGCACTGCATCCATGTACAAACCCTGTGAGGACACAGACAGAAACATCTTCATCTGAAACATTCCCATGCAGTTTGCACATTGTAACGGGCGAAACGATGGGTTTTCGCTTGCAAAAGGGAAATGACCTTACCTTTACCCATGGCACTTCCTGAAGAGCTTTGTAGAAGACTCCACTGCCCCTCTCAGCATTCCCATCCCACACCTGTGGAAAATACGAAGAGCGTGAGCTCACACCTATGTCCTGTTTTACTGCTGGGTATTTCATGACTCTTGTCTAAGTAGTTTCAACCTCACCATGAAGTTCAAATACATTCTCCACAGCAGAGGACAATGAGCTCCATGTTCTGTTGCCGTAGCAGATTCAAACAGACAGCGGATACGGTTGCTAAGGCCATTCTCCGGCAGGACGGGGAGAATGTCACTAGGAAGACCAGACCTCTGCACCGAGTCTAGCAGCTGTTTAAGTCTTTGCTCTGCGGTGATGGCGAACAGATACGGCACAACACTTTCAGTTGTTTTAGCTACATTGTGGAAAAACCTTCGGCTGCGACCTGCAGTGTGGTAGCGGTTCTCTGCTTGAAGGTAGAGATGCCACAAGGGGGCGCTGGAGGGCAGTAATGAAAGAGCTTCAGAAAGAGCTAGTCTGAGTCGGGAAAGAGGGAACACGTTGGTGTTGGTGTGGTGGCGCATCAAGTCCACATGCTGGACGGCAATAGACTCCAAATCTGATCTTCTGGTTTCTGAATTCATAGCGCAGGAGGTCAGTCTTTGCCTGGCTTGACTGTACACAGCATCTGCTGCATCTATCCCCATTGTCAGGTACTGGAAAAGCCCGAAACACCCAACCAGGCTGGATGTTCGTCTAATTTTACTGCTCCCATTCGGCTCAGGTAAAGAGGTCAAAAGAGCTTGCTCATAAGTCTTACGAGCCTTCAGTATGGCCACTGGGTTGATTTGGCCTGAGAAAGGAGTGTACTCAGCACCTTCTGCTAATTTAGTGAGAATGTATACAGCTGGGGAGGATGTGGGGGCCGAACCACCCTTCAAGGCATACTCTACTTCTAACTGGGCATAGAGAAGGCAGAGGTTGCAGAGGGCGGGGTCATTAAGACCTCTGGACACACCCATCACCAGAGCAGTGTCGAATACTTTGCGAGCCTCTTCCAGATTACCCAGAAGCCACTCCAGATGGGCATACTCTCTCCATAATGCCAGACTGCCCCTGTTCTCAGGCTCCTTTAGCAGCCGCTTGGCAAGACGTTTACTACGCTTCCCCTGAGACTTTACTCGCTTTTTATTCCCGCTGCGTAAACACCTCAGCACCTGCGAGACAAATATAACAGACTATAAATTGAAAAGTGACACAAGCCACGAACTGATGCGTGAAGCATACGACAACTGTTAAGGAAGCTGTCTGGGACAAATGTAATCAAAAAATCTAAAGACAAAATATATTATTTTGTATAAAGAAAATGAAGCTTATTGATATGGCATTTCTTTGCAAGCTTAAACATGTGCATAACTGTCAAGAAAATAATGTAAGAATATAATACCTTCCTAAAATACATTCATATAAAATATGATATAAATGCAACATAAGAATATAGAATCTAAAATAAATGGTTTAAAATATAAATATTATATTCATATAGAAATTTATTATCAAAATATACCCAAACAATATATATATAAACGATAAATATATATGGGTCAATGACGTATAACAACCACTTATCATGTGGTGCGTGCGTCCAGTAACATCAATAATTGAATTAAAAAAGTATATCAAAATTTTATGGCCGAAATATGAATCTCTAATACAGTATGGTCAAGTGAATGGTATTTTTTTTTTAAAATATTTATATCAGTTGTATGTGATTTCCTGGAAAAATTATTTAGTTTATTGAAGACAAAATTACCAAGACTCAAAGAAATGCAAATACTTTGTTTCTAAACAACTAATAATAAATACTTTAATACTAAAGATTTATGAAAAGAATCTTAAGCATGAAGGAAATGAATCAATTTTAAGATACATCATGGCCGTACCACATGACATTTTTGAAGGCTATGGCCAATTCATAGATGATAAAATGTAATCCCCATATATGTTACACACACTCTTATTGTTTGAATAACTGCAATAGAAATTATTAATTCATTGTATTTAAAATATGTATACGTCATTGACCCATTTAAAACAATCCAGAAAATATGATTCTTCACCTTAAGTTTCTCATACTGCAGCCAGCAGAGAGCAACAACAGTTCGGTTAAGTGCAGGGACGAGCGGCAAAATTTGTTCCATAACGTTCCGAAGAAACTCCTCCCCTGCCTTACAAAGCCCCGCCTGCTTCCTACGGTCATTCAGAAATGTCATGTGACCCGCTGAAGAGATCCCAGTAGTGGGAAGGTCATAAAAGGTCAGAGGTCTCTCTGCATCAGGACCCTCCTCAAGTAAAGAGAGATCGTCCAGAAGAACGTTTAAGGAAGTAGAATCAGAGGTCCTTCTAGATACTGGCAGCCCTAGGAACTGCAAGAAGGACAGGATCAACCGCAACTGAAGATCCGGCCTGTCTACCTGGATCAAAGACGGGCCGATATCATCAAACAACACCTGCATGGAAACAGAACATGTTCCAGGTAATAAGTGTGCAATTTCTTTTGTTCAACCTTTGTGCCTTTATTTATATTTTGGCTACTTTGATCAAAGTTTGATTAAATCAATTTCAGTTTCATGGTTTTTATCAATACACCTCACCTGCCTGTCGGGGTCCTCACAGTCTTCTGATTGGCCTGTGGTCTTATCTGGTCTCCATGGCAACCAGTGCTTTGCCTCGCGGGATGCCTCCACATCTAGCCAGATCTTCCACTTAGGCCAGGTTTTATCTTTGATCTCCAAGTCCTCCTGTTCATCATCATCTTCATCATCTGCAGATTTCACAGTAAAGTTAGCTCTTGAAAATCTTTGAAGTTTTTGCATTGGGTCTGAGTTCCTGTTTAAGACTTCACGAGTCACTATATGTGAACCTGTATGTTTTATCCTAGGATAATGCATTTGTTCCCATTAGCTATGAGATATTACACCACTGTCCCATTTTTCTAATTGTGCCATCTACAAACATAGGTGTGTTATGAGCACCTGGCTCAGGTGGAACCACCCATCCTCCTCTCTGCTGCTGAATCATCCATGCTTTCCACCCCCGAGCGCCACGCTCACCCATCCTAGGCTCTTCACTGTCCCAAAATGGCTCAAAAAATTCCACCTAGATGCACAAATAAATACACATTTGTTGACTTGGACATCCTACTCTTTCTTTTCTACATTTAGTAATTTAGCAGATGTTTTATCCAAACAATGGAAGCAATTGGGTCAAACATTAGGACAGCATAAAAAAAAGCATAAGAGCAATAAAATCATCTCTCACAAAGCCTACTACAGTGTACAGAGCCAAGTTTAGTTTATCTAAGCATGTATACATATATATTCTTTTTATTAGATATTGTAGAAAAGATATAGAAATCAGAAACGATCGGTCAGGTGCTGACGTAAGAGATGTGTTTTCAGCCGAGTCTTAAAGATGGCGACAGAATCTGCTGAGAAAAGAGTTCACACTAAACTACTATCTGACAAGGAGCATTTTGACTCTTTAGCTCTTGCTCAGCTGAATGTGTACTTGACTCTTGACATGACAGATATTTCAGCTGTTGAAGAATAATGTTTGTTTTGAAAAGCAACAGCGCATGTGAATGTGCTTCTTCAGCAAACCCTCTAGCCGAAAGAAAAACAGACAGCGGACAGGTTATTATTGTAAGCTGTTTTTCCGGTTAAAGATAAAGTAAGCTACTTAAAAAGTCTAAAATTAAGTATAAAAATGTTCTCCTTGTAAGTGAAGGGATACTTGAGCTTTACTGATGGGGATATGAGGGATACATGAGAGAAACGAGTTGAGAAACACTGTTGTAGTTGTTCGTGTCAAGTTTGTCAGGTTTCCGTTTAACATTGTGTGTGTCTTATACCTGCTGTCTGGTCGGCAGGTCTTTCACACTGTCTGGCTTGAAGAATGTGAAGTCCAGCAGGGCTTGGAAGAGACACACAGCTTTCTCAGTGTGACCGGCCTGCCTCAGAAAATGGCACTGCTGGAGGAAGATCCCTGTCGAAGGAAAGAACACAAACTTCCTGTTAGCGTTTCACTGGAATTCTGGTGTGTAGATACAATTTTAGATTTAAATTTTGATTTAACTCAACCACTGACCACTAGAGGGAAGCACAGAGTCAGAAAACGTATTCAAGGAAGGATTTATCTTAAACACAAACAGGTATCATCATAGAAGAACCTACATGACTTGTACGAAACACAAATTAGCCTGATGTTGACACAGCTCTTGTCTAAACAAAGGAAGCCTACAGTGA
Source organism: Triplophysa dalaica (assembly GCF_015846415.1). Taxonomy (NCBI): domain Eukaryota; kingdom Metazoa; phylum Chordata; class Actinopteri; order Cypriniformes; family Nemacheilidae; genus Triplophysa; species Triplophysa dalaica. Next base: position 8,352,137 of record NC_079556.1, on the reverse strand, counting down.
CAACAGACTCTCATGCATTACAGAAAACCGGTGCATCAACTGGTGAGTCTTCTATAACCACAGAACACCTTTTCCGAGAAACAAAATACAATTCTGTATGGCCACAAAAGACAAAGAAGAACACGGAACATTAAGGGACAGTGTCAACATAAATAAAAAACATGAATTTGACTCGTTCATCTGTGGAACACAAAAGATGATATTTTAAAATATGTCTCGTGTCCATAAAGTAGAACGTTGGAAGCCCAACAAAATTGGCCTCCATCGACTTCTATTGTACGGAAGCTAGACATTTCAAAATATCGTCTTTTGTTTTCTGCAGGTCTGGAATGACATGATGGAGAGTAAATGATGAAATCATTTTTGTGTGAACCATCCCTTTAACATTCCATGGTCACTATTGTAATCTACAAAGAAAGGTCATGCGAGTTTCCAACAACGTGAGGGCCCGTAAATGATGACTGAACAATAATTTTTGGATGAATTATTCCTTTCACGACAAGCCTTCAAACAACTTCAAGTATGCTTGAAGAATTTAACATTCACTCGCATCCATGATAAGTGCGAACAGATTTTTATTTTATCAGTTTTAAATTGTTTATTTAGCATAGTTTATCAAATGTGAACCCATGCAGTGTTGGTTCAAATACTGTGTCCTCTGCACATCAAACCGAGGCTAAGAGAGAGACCCGCACACAAGACGGCCTGCTTCAAAATCTCGCTGTGCATCCACAAACACAGTCACAAAGATTTTATCACCTTTTCATTTCAGTAAATCCCTGCGTGGTGATGCCCGGGATAGTGATGTTTGTATTTTTTAGCCTTGTCAAATTTCAATGTCTGGCTCTCTCTAAACAGACCAGCACAGTACAGCCTCTAAACTAGCTGACAAACAACATGCCAATCCACTTTAAACCCACTATATCATCACCTTTGTGCTGCTGGCTGACAGTTTCAACTCAACTGCTGTCAAAGTAGCAAAAGGGAAGGGAGTGAACAAAAATCACCTAGAGCTACAAATAAAGCTGTAAAAACCTTGTGGCTACCAAAACCCCAAAAGAGAATCAGCTTTTCCTAGCCAAGCCTTTAGACTTAGAATGGGCTTTTAAAAAACTGTTTTCAATTTAAGAGAAAAATAAAGTCTGTGGTCAATATTACTTAAAGATACATTTAGTTCTACAACATAAATTGTGTACTATCATACCACAAACGTGAATTTTGAAACCATTGTGGTCTTTAAGGACATTAAAGGACAAAACAGGGATTTGTTTAGGAGAGAAACACTGCAAAAAGGCAGATCAAAATGGTAAGGCAGATAAAAATTCATGCGAATAAGCAAAATTGCATACGATACTACGATACTACCATTTTAAAAATGGAACGGTATTTTGATGCTTTAAAATCGTAATGCTAGCGTAGCACTGGTTCACTGTGCAGCCCTTTTAATGACTACAAGAACCGGAAGAGTTTTGAGAGGAAATCGACGTCCCTGTTGAATCATGCAACCATTGCGTTAAATATCAACTTCATGTTTAAAGTATGACTGTGTGTACCTGAACGAAAAGTCTTTAAACCAAACTGTGAGGAATTTAACAACATCAATTTTAAACTACATCAACACAAAACTTCAAAAAGTTTAAAACTGAGTTTAAAACTGCTTAGATGTTTGGCAAGTATGTATATTTATCAAGAAAACATAACATTACCCAAAACGTCCTCCTCTGTGCCTGGCAGTTGAGGGTGAGACACCAAACTGCCGTCCTGCACTGCCCCGAGGGTGCTCAGACACTTTCCGAACACAGCGTTGACTTTTGAAACCGAGAAAGTACTGAAATGGCTCTGTTCAAAAAGTAGATACTTCCTCCATAAGGATGCGCTGTTCGGGTGGACGAACACAAGTTTCTTCCATTCTTTTAGCAGGACCGCAGGCTCCCACAGTTCCTTGCACAGGCGGAGTTTCTCCAGTTTTAGGTCTACGTTCCCAGGGTTACTCTCCACCGCCTTGTCCATGATGGACAACTTTTTCTCCAGAACGGCACGATGAGACATCTTCCTTGCGTCGACATCGCTCTCCTTGATTGCAGAAAAAGACCCGGAACCAAAGGCCAGCTCGTCCTTATCAGAAAGAAAAAGGGAAAACAAAAATGAAATAATGAACTGATCTTTCCAAGGAAGGTTAAACCCAAAGATAATTTTTTTCAGTACCTGATACTGTACAAAATCTAGCCACATTTGTATGTCTGTAGGGTTCTCTCGCAGCTTCCTGTTAAACTCCTCCACTCGTGAAGTAAGCTGGGTGCTGCCGGTCCCCTGGGCATCCTGCTGATCTACCTTAACCTCAGGCTGACCCTTGCCCTCCAGCCACATAGAGGTGCCAGCATCATAAATGCCCAGTGGATTGACCCATGATACATGTGCCTGGGTGACAGAATTTTGCTCCTCAGTGCAGGCTGTAAGCCCGATGTAAGGATCCGAGCTGGTTGGGGTGCTCTCGGACAAAGGCAGAACCAACAGGGAATCTGAATGGAGTAGCTGACGCGTCAAAGGTGAAAAATAACGTTCAGGTTTCTTGTCCGCCCGCTTTTTTTCTGGGCCACCATCAACCCAGCTCACGGCCTGCGTCCTGAAGTCCATACCCAGGCACGACTTCCCCTTTCGCTTATATCTGAAGAAAGAAATACGGTTCCATTTCAAACCAGTTCCATTTTTTTCACGAAGTAACGTTTTTACAGATTGTCTCTCCTATGCTTTTCAAACCCGTTTTGAGCACTTTTGAATGAATTAGTCCACAGATCATGTCTGGGCCTGCTGAGAAGGGAAATCAGTACAACCCGAAGCTTGCATGTGACTCTGCGATGATGTAAAATTAGTTAAAGACATCGAAACTGAAGGATTTGTATCCTCTTCCATGTAAAACTTGACCTTCTCATGAAAAGAGAAAAGTCTTCCCACATGACGCGATGGCTTTAGAGGAGTGTGTATGGAGGATCTGTGCGAGGGGGGACGTCGATAGAGACAGAAATCACAAAGTATTGATTGAGGTCTTAAGTTACAGATGGCAGTTCTGACACCAGTTTAAAGATGATAGAAGTTGGAGAACAGCAAGGCGTGAGATTTGTGGCCTCTGATCATCTAATAAACCCATCACTACAGCCTGCTGTGCCACAACACTTGGAGTAGATAAGACCCACAATAACGCATTAAATACAGAGCTGCAGTATTTGCAGATTACTAGATTCACATTTCCAGAAGAAAATACCAGTAGCTGCCATAAAGCAACAGTAAAATTCTGTTCAGCTGGGCATATAGATATAGTTTTTTTATTTTATAAAATAGGACATCACCAGCCTAGTTGTCCTGACAACTAATGAGACGGATAGACGGAGCGGTCCCAGCGCTAAAAGATGCCGGACAATAATCGCACGCAGTGAGTGACACAGGGTCATCATATGTCTGTTTTTTGTTGGCTTGGAAATGCACATGCTTTAGTTACGCAGGAGGTCGTATGTTTGTGGAAATAATCGCACAGCTGTATCTGTCTTTCATAAATGTGATCAAACTAAAGACTCTATGGATATTTGAAATATGCGATACTATTCTGTAAGTACTCAAGATTACTCAAGATGAGATGCAGAAGATTTCAAACACATGCACACTAGTCACAGTATCCCCCTGCATAACACAGCTTCTGGCACCTGCTGCTGAGACAGAATTTGACCTTCAGAGGACCAGAGAGACAGAATGAAAATGGAGAGTATCTGTGAGTGAGAGAGAAAGTGAGTCAAGTAAAGTTACCTGGCTATGTCTCCCCTATAGAGAGATTTGTATTCCCAGTTGGCACGGTCCGCTCTCCTGTCGATACAGAAGGGGGAATCAGTGGGGGACTTGAGGTCATCCAGCCACATAAAAACCCCGCTCAACTGAACCTGAGCTTCCTGCCTGCAGCCAAGGGAATGAAAGACAAGGACGTTAAAACTCAGACACACACACCATCAGCCACCAAGAGTGAGAAGTAAAACTGCACTAAATGGAGTGTCGGAAAAGATTTCTACATTTCATGTTTCATAATGATGTTTTGTTATGAAGTTTATATGTCGAGGCAGTAAAACTAAGAATCACATCAAGCTGGTAAATATTTGGACCGCTGGAAACTTCTGAACATACAGAAGTAAAATTCGTAACTTTTCTAAACGTACCGAGGGTGATTATTACAAATTCAGCACCTCAGTCGTTCTTTACATGGTATCAAAGGCCATTCCTACTCTACTGGTTGGAAGTGTTGAAAAATGTTTCTCATAAACTTTAAAATCTTTTATAGGTTTGTGTTTAGGTAAAATTTTCTTTTTTGTTTCATTCTTTGAACTACTAATAACATTTTTACCAAATTTCAAATAAAAATTTGTTTTCTATTTGCAGAGAAACAGGTCAAAATAACAGGAAAGATGCTCTGTATTTATTCAGACCTCTAATTCTACTCACTAGTTCATACTCACTTTAAGCAATAGAAAGTAATATTTGTACATGTATTTAAGAAAAGTTCTAAAATATGTTTTATGTGATATCGTACTTTTGATCAGTTTTCTTGTGTCTTGCCATGCTGTCAGTCTTCAACATTGTTGTTGGATGACTTTATGTCTTATCTTCATTTTTGGATGAACTATCCTAATGTTTTCTACGGCCTTTTGGGAATGGATGATTAGGACCAAATAGTATGTAGTCATACAATGTAATATTAGTGTACTTTTATAATGCTTATTTTGGAGCCTGAAAACTAAAAATAATATTTAAAATAAATTATCTTTGTGTTGCAAGGAACAAAGTCAAACATGAACAAACCCATCATTGTCTTCTTGTTTTAACAGGTCACTCGGATAGACTGTGTCAGATCCAGAGTCACTTGTCCCAGATTGATCTCTGCTCTTCTTCTCCTTCTTTCGCTTCTTCTTTTTGTCTTTCTTTCGTTTCTTCGATCTGCCATGGCTTTCTTCCCTCTCTAGATTCTGCTGACTGTATAAACACATAAAAACAATGCAGAATCCATTATTACCAAATAAGCCTTTTACAATGATATTAATGTTCTTTAAAGATTTTAACTGGAAACACAAAAAAATGTTGCTAGAAATCACACACACTGCCCGTCCAAAACACTCTAAGATTTTGTTGGACCGCCTTTAGCTTAGATCACGGCACGCATTAGCCGTGGCATCATTTCGATAAGATGTCTGCAACCCGTCCAACATTTATTCCCGTCCAGAGTTGCATTAATTTTTCGGAGAGTCGGACCACTGTGCAAAGTCTTCTCCAGCACATCCCAAAGATTCTCAATGGGGTTGAGGTCTGGACTCTGTGGTGGCCAAGCCATGTGTGAAAATGATGTCCTATGCTCCCTGAACCACTCTTTCACAATTTGAGCCCAATGAATCCTGGGATTGTCATATTGGAATATGCCTGTGCCATCAGGGAAGACAAAACCCATCGATGGAATAACCTGGTCATTCTGTATATTCAGGTAGTCAGCTGACCTCATTCTCTGGGCACATCATGTTGCTGAACCTAGACCCCCAATCCAATGGGAGGGAATTACATATTTGCTGAGTTAAATCGAGTTGGTGACCTTTTTTTGGACGGGCAGTGTGTATATGTAGTGTCAGTAACTGTTATAATTTTGCACTGAGAAGATAAAATAACCTTGTGTATGAGGATTCCTCTGCCTCTGCTAGTGTTCTCTCTGTGGCTCGCTGGTGGGTCTTCAAGGCATCTTCTGTGCTGAAACTCGGATTGCTCAGCCATTCCAAATCTGGAGATGAGAAACACAATTAGCTCTGCTTGCCCTTAAGAACTGAATAAATCAGTATGTCACGGCCTGTCCAAATAAACAAAAAACCTCAGAGAGCATCTTATGTGAAATGCATGCAAAATCACAAGGAAATGGGTCGATTTCCTCAAGCATGCCCCCAAGGACAGAGTCATGATGCTGTGACGGTTTGGGATGGAGCCAGATGCATTGCTGACCTGGCCGATATTCTGCACAAATCCCCCACGGCAGCAGAAGTCATCTGCATGCAAGAGCAGTTTGTTCTTTTCTACTAGGCTTCTTGATGTGAGAACAGACCTTTCCCAATAATTTGATATCGATTAGTTGAAATGTATGTCTTCATCTATCTTATTAAAAGCTCAATGATTGGAACCTTATGAATAGAACATCTGACAGATTGCAGTGTGTTGAAATGCAGCCAATGTCATAAATAAACGCATTGCAGACAACATATCTAGTGCATAAGCACATTTTAATATGCCTATGTGAATGGATGCTGCCATCACAAAACAAAAGACAAAAAATAAACATTTGCCAGTTAGTTGTGAGAGATTTGTATTCCCAGTTGGCAAGGTCCGCTCTCCTGTCGATACACAAGGGGGAATCATTGAGGGACTGGAAGTTTAATCTTGTTGAAATTCAACAAACATTAGACTGAAATGGCCAAAATACATCTAGAAATGCTGATTTGAAATGTAAATTAGCAGTGGTCTCCTAACCTTTTAGGAATGAAAAAGCAGACAATAAGTGTTAGGCATTGATGGGAATTCCTTCAATACTGTTTTAAATGCTTCTGTTTAAAAAGTATTTTGTCAAACACAGAAATATGTAGTCATATATGTAGTCATACAAAGCAATATTTGTTTACTTTTATAATGTTAATATGCTTATGTGAATGGATGCTGACATCACAATACAAAAGATAAAAAGTGAACATTTGCCAGTTAGTTGAACTAGCTAAGAAAGGCGTCACTAATACAATGGCTCACATTTAGGGTTTGGGATCTGAACCCTACAAAGCGTAAATACAGGTAAATTATAACATTTTGGACAATCATAGCAATGTGAAAAGGTATCAATTTTACTCGAAATCAACCTATTAAAATGTCCTATACTGTATTGTAATATCAATCGTTACATGTTTGTTCAGTAAGTTTCAAAGCCATCAATTGTAAGAATTAAAACAAAGCGCGCTTTCAACTTAGGACTTAGTAGAAAAACTAGTTGTCAGTTACCGCACCTGACTTCCAGAGGTCCTATCCAGAGCTCATAGCTAACTGTGGTATCACGATATAAGCAAAAGACACACTTTGTAACTCTTTCAGACGTATAATAAAAACGGATTTACCTTTATCCCCATCAGAGCTATTAGTGTTTGACGTCCCAGCAAATGAAGGAAACAGAGCCATGCCTCATACGAATCAAAACAGACGCGCACTGATGACGTCACACACCGGCGACAACCTGTCAGAACATTGACAGCATGCAGTTCGGAAGTTGAATGTTTGAGGGAAATATCATGGCATCAAATTATTTTATTAAGATGTTTGGCAATATATCCAAGCACACCTTTTGTAGATCGTGGCTTTTTATTCACTGTTAGGAAAACGAACACAGAGATGCGGAAATTCAGATATTACAATAAACTAACTTGATAGTTCTGTAAATGTTCTCTGCAAATAATGAGGTTTAAAAGTGTAGCTTTCAATGCCCACTCATAACAGGCCGATTCTTTACATTGTTTACTTATTTAACGTAAAAATGTCGTAACGTCCATCGTACGTTTCAACCTGCAACTGTTTAAGTAGGTTTATATGTAACTTTAAACAAAAAAACACTACAATCTGTGCATAAAGTTACCACCTGATACTTATAAACTCAATTTAATCTTAACCTCCATGAGTTGAAACAGTCTCGCTGTAAGTTTATAAGAGATCTGATCCCGGGAGAGAAATTTAATCAGCCCTGTCCCGTCTAACCGATGGGCTTGTTGGCCCGTCGGTTCCAGTGCTGCGTTATCCGGGACACGCCGAGCGCAATGGCTTGACGCATTGCAGGTCTAACGTAACCAATAAGAGACGCTGTTACACTCATGAGCGGATTGCAGGTCTCAACTGGCCAATCAGAAAGAGTGTAGCATGATGAGCCGCAATTTCAATAGCGTCGACAGAGACATTGGACTTGATGCAAGTAATCTTCCTCCAAAGGAAAGTAGTGCCTTACTGACAAGTAGTTCCTCATGATGTGAAGTTTTTAAGCCAATGTTTTGGAAATGTGAGTCTAATTAACAATTTTCTACTTACAATTTTTAAACACAATTTTTTTTATTACTTTTTTCCAATATAGTACATAATTAGATATTATTGAAACACGTTAGATCAGATTTTTTTTGAGAGACCACAGATATTACTTTTAGTACAGATATAGGGTATTACTGGATACAAAGCACATGTTTGTTTCAACATTAAATTTGAGATTGTTTAATGAAAGCTCATTTCAGTAGTTATTTTAATTGAATAAAATAAGAGATCATGGGATTGAATGGAATTTTATATTTATTTAAATTTGAATAGTTGATCATTTATAATAGCAATATAGAACATTTACAAGGAAAAATCAGAAAAAATACTACTTTTTTATAATCCAACGGTATTTACCTATAAATAATTCGTTTTTAATAGCTCGGGGGATGAAATGAACACACTCTTTTCTATGTAGGCTACCATCACACATACATATTTTTTAGAAAGCAAAATATCAAAGTGTGACAAAAACAATGTTCAAACTTCATTTTACATTTGTCTTTTTCTCTTATTCCTTTAATAATTTGGGCATCAATATTGATTACATCAGACCTCTGTTTTTGAGGAGTCCACACTCCTGCAGGTACATGAAAATGTAGGTAGGCGGGGCCTACGACAGGAACACGCGGAAGTGAGTGACAGGAGTCCAAACGGCGGAGGACTACACCGATGTATATAGAACCGGATCACCTTTAACACCCTGCGAGCTGCGTTAGTACAGTGGAGCTTTAATTGAGAACAGAGCAGCGTTGCAGTCTAGTGTAGATTTACAAACCTGGTCCACTCTCCACCTCAGACATGGTACGTATAAGCCTTCATCAGATAACCATCAAAAATGCATCACTCATCTTTTACTACATTTGCGCTTAATATACAGATCCGTAAACACTGTTCGTATTTGCTTCGTTTTTGGTACTGCAAGTAGGATTTTATGTGCAGTACGATCGGTTCTGTGTTTCGCAATTGGTGGTTGTATCTGTTGATTATTATAAATGTGTTGCCGTGTTATTGATGTCATAGTGCGGCAGGAAATGTGACATATGCGTTTTGTTATGCTGTGATGATGTGCACAACAGCAGCGGACAGATGATCGGTGCTGATATGCTGTTAAATAAGGACATGAACGCGTTTGGCTCTTGTTTGTAACAATATTTACGCAAGTAATTTATCTTCGTACATAAATCAGTTTCTCTTAAATCAGGCCGTCCTGAACAGTGTGTGAAAACGTGTTTCCAGTGTAATGAAATGAATGAGATGCATTAAGCAGCTGTCATTTGGATTGTGTTGGTTGTAGATAGTCGTTCCTTCATTTGTATTAAGTCGTTAAATGATTATTTCTCTTACCATGTCCTCCATTTCGGTTGTTCGTTTATTGGGCATCAAAATGATGAAATCAAACGTGTCGACGTAACTAGATTAAGACCTTGTAGTGTGGTTTTGCTTTTTTTTAGGATGCCACAAAAGTATTACTTTGTATACATAATTTAAACCCATTGCTGTCATGCTTTTAGTAATTGGTGAATTGTAACTGTAACAGGTGTATTTGTTGGTCTGCATGTGAACGTCTTTATGACAGGTTGCATCATAGATGCATGACAAGACAACAAATGGTAGAAATGAACAAACATTTGTTTAAAAGATGTCTTTTAACTCAAGAAAGGAAACATTGTTCAAGAAACATGGAAAGAATGTCTGAACCAGAGTGAGTTCAATAAAACATGAGTCAATATGGATCGAATGAGTCCATACAAATGTGTCTGGTTCAGCTTTTCCACTTCAACCTGCCAGAAGGTTCAGTTTTACATCGTTTTTTTTCTGGGCGTTATTCAAGACCCTGCTGGGTTTGGTGATATTTATCTCCGTTTGCATAATAAACTGACAGCAAATGGTCTGTGAGGGTGATGATAGTTGCTATATGAGTCCCATTGGTCTGTTTCCTCCCTGGGGTTGGATCTTGTAAAATCTTCATCCTCTGAATTGGTTGAGGCTCTAGTTTCCACGTCCCACCCGTACTGGCAGCCATGCCATGGGATTCAGCAAGCCCTGGTGAGGAAAATAACCCACGTTTTTTTCCGCCATGCAGAACGGTCTAGAAACAGTTTGCTTCTTCATGCGGCCGCCTCTGGGGTTTATCCCAAAAATGATGCTGAGCTGCTATGAAGTTATTAGAATGACCTCACTGTTTTTATGTGAGATTAGTAATTTAATTCTGGATTCGAATATTTTGTCTTAAAAATTATTTGTTACATTTTAGTTGAAACAACTAGATTAGCCAGAAATGTATAGCTGTATTAGAGCGTCACATCTCACAGATGGTTTTGTTCATAAGCTGCCTTCACATTTTGGTCAGGAGTTTATATTCAGTCATCTTCCTGTCTTGGGTGTTAAATGTGGTTATATCTGCGTTTTTTTTTTTTCTGGCAAAAGAGTAATACGCAAACTGTGCAAGGGAGTGACCAGATATGCTTCAACCTGTCCCACCAACATCTTTCTGGCAGCGTGGTGGTTACGGGCCTTGGGGGCTTCCTGTTAACATGGTGTGAAAGTGACAATACCGCACTCATTATCGTGCGCCGCCCATCCAAAGCTCCGTCTCAGTCTCTCAGCTGCAGCTGCTTGGCGACTCCTAAATCAAGGCTAGATTCCAGGCAATGTTACGCAGCATTTTCACATCCAGGCCAAATTCCTGGTGGTGGTGTGTGATGTGTTTGAAACCTTGCTGGATGGCAAGTGGCTTGGAAGACTTCCAGTATTGGTGTAGGATCTCATTCTCCATCCATCAGCTGAAAGAAATCCTTCCCACACATCGAATATGTAATTTAAACACGGAGTTGAGAGTAACGCTCTATTAAGAGCATAAGTGTTTTTGCCAAAATATGTACATATTCATTTCTGTCATTTACTCACCCTCACCCTCATGTCATTTCAAACCTGAATAACTTACTTTCTTCTGCAGAACCAAAAGAAGATATTTTGATGAATGTTGGTAACCGAACAACGGCGGTACCCTTCAATTCAAGTCAATGGTTACCGCCATTGTTCGGTTACCAACATTCTTCAACAGATCTTCTTTTGTGTTCTGTAAGTCATGCAGGTTTGAAATGACATCAAATGATGACAGAATTGTCATTTTTGGGTAAACTATCACATTGTTCTTGTTATACTATCACGCTAATAATGATGGAGATAAGTTAAGGGTTAATGACATTCTCATATTTAGGTTACATTTAGAGAGAGAGCGAGAGCAGTGTTGGAGAGAACGTGCAGTACAATAATTGCTGATAGATTCCCCTTTGAGAAACCTGTGCCGAGATGCACAACAGAACACTCATTATAGGGTGGAAGGGACATTTGCAACTCTCCGGGTCATGGTTTGTCCCTACCTGGATTTGAACTCGCAACCTTTGTGTTAGCAGTCCGGATCTTTAACCCTCAGGCTAACAGCAGCCAAGGGAGGTAAGGTAGAGAAAAATAAACACAATGTGATGGTTACTATGTGACAAGTGAAATAATGCATCTGCACTTGGAAACGTAAAACCATTGTTGGCACATCTAGCAGACACAATGCAATTCATGTAATCAAAGAGACATGAACTCAAATCCACAGCCAGCTGCAAACCGAGATGTTTGCGGGAGCAGGTAAAGTGACCACTACAGTAATGCCCTCCTTTTAATTTACCTGTCAATTGACACGGCGTGTACCCGCTGACCTGCCTCACAATACATCCCAGGATTCTTTGCTATGGTGAGATGATGCAACAGCACCCCCTACACCAATCTCAGATATGGAAACAATAGTTTCTCGTCATTGTAACCACAGCATACTGGTGACAGCCCTGGATTGTGGCACTATGGTGTCAATGGCTTTGGGCTTCTAAAAAATCGTCCCAATTTCTTGGCACATGATACTCGGCACAGCCTTGGTCATGCGGCCCAGGAGGTTGGTACAGTAACACTGGCCTCGGGCATCAGGTTAGCTTTGTTCTCTCCGAGTCCTATTAGCCTGATCAACCAGACACGCTGCTACGCGCAAACGGCAACATCTGCTTGCAAACAGATCAGAATGCCTCCGAAGAGACCTATCATTTACCCTGAGGACAACTCCGTATCGCTCCCCATGGTCTACGACCTTCTCGACCAACAGCAGTTCTATTATAAAGAACTGATTGAGTCCTTTCTGCAGATGCTGGTGGAGTCCACCAACAGCCGCATTGACAGCGTGGTGCGAGATGTTCAAGATTTGAAGAACTTTCTGCACCATTGTCGGACAGAGCTCATAGATGTTAGGCGGCAGGGTGCGCAGAACTTTAAAAGGGCCGAGTGCCTGGCAGAAGGTCTGGTGATGGTCCGGGGAGCAGTTGATGGCCTTACCACTCTGAAAAGCCCCACCGCAGAGGTCAAACCAAGGAAAGCACCAGAGAAGATGGATAACAGGCAAGAAATAATGAAAAGTGATGGTTGGGACAACGAACCCAAGGCGAAGAGGCTGGTTGCTGACTTGACTGCAATTCAGCTGGATGGCATAAAGGTTGTGCTTGTAAAAGTTGAAATATTGTTGTGTATAAATATTGTTGAGGTGGACTTTGAGAGTCTATAGGTATGGGAGGTGCGAGTGTCCCAGACAGGGTGTCTTTTGCTCGAATGGGTCGATTATTTCAGAATGCTTTTTGTAAGGAAATAGCATGGCAGTTTATCATAACAAACTACATAACTATTTCAATTAAAAATCTAATTTGTACGTTTAAGTATGATCAGCGTTCACCTGATGACTCTAGGTTTAGGGGTAGGACTTCATTGTAGTGTACTGTGCACATTGTAAAAATTTGTGTAAATTAGCGACCTCGTACAAGAGTTACGCTCAGATTGGTTTGTTCATACCTATTTTTTTATTGTCATATTGTTTTAGTTGCTTTTCAAAGACTTCGTTTGAATATTCGTATAAAATTCTTGTCGACTCAAATGGCGCGTATGTTGGGATTGCTCAGTTGCACAGTGCTTGGCACAATACAGTAATGACTGCTTCAAGCTTTTACTGACCCACATTTTCTCTCTTTTATCCCCCTACATCTCTCCTTGCATACATACATTTCTTCTCCATCTTCAGGCTGATCAACTTACCGAGGAGCAAATTGCTGGTAAGTCATGTTCCCTTTGTGTGTTTGTAGTGTAAACATGAAATTTACTAGTGTCCAGAATGAAAGACAAGCAACTTTCAGTATAAACTGCTCTCTCTTTAAAAGACATCAGACAAGTGGTTCTTATAAACATAAAATTTCAATCTAAATCTAAAAAAGATCTAAATCATCTGTCATTTGTTTCCTCAGAGTTTAAGGAGGCGTTCTCCTTGTTCGATAAGGATGGGGACGGCACCATCACAACTAAAGAGTTGGGCACAGTGATGCGATCACTCGGGCAGAACCCCACAGAGGCTGAATTGCAGGACATGATCAATGAAGTGGATGCTGACGGTGAGTGTATCGCAACAGGCCTGTCACTGTCACACCTGAGATTTTCAAAGAATATGCATGTTAGTAGTGATGTCGATCAGTCCTTCATTATAGTGTGAATAAAAATAGACTTATATGTCACGCATTATTTATTTGAAGGGATAATTTGCCCAAAATGAAAATTCTGTCGTCATTTACTCACTCTCGGGTTGTTCAAAACCTGTATTAATGACTTTGTCCTGCAGAATACAAAGGAAGATATTTGAAAGAATTCCAGGAACCAAACTGATCTCATCCCCCTTTGACTCCAATAGTATTATTTTCTCTACTATGGCAGTGAATGGGGGATGAATTTTGGGTGAACTATCCCTTACAGTCTTGAATTACTTTATTGTATCATGGTAAGAGAGTATCATGGGTAAGAGAGAATGAGACAAATGACAATAAATTGTAATATTATACTGTGACACAATAAATCACAATTAAAAAAAAACAACGTGTTATGTATGTAATATATATAGAGCTACAGCATATTTAAGCAAAATTACGTCTATTAGTTGAGTCGCCAACATGTGACTTTCATTCATATATTTCATTTTTTAATTCTTTATTTTTACTCTACGAGACCATGAGACTTTTTTCATTGTACTTGTTCATTTTATTGTTACAGACATATTGTTTTTTATTAGTGGGCATACAGAGGGTTCAGTAAAACCTTAAGTGCTGAATTGTTTAAATGTTAATGTTTGGGAACATTCTGATATCTGAATTTCTGATTCAATTTTTTATTCAGTTGAAAATACTGTGATACTCTCCTATCATGAATCCCGTATCACCTGTTCCAAGATCAAATGAAATAGGTCTGATTTAAAGTTTACCCACAAACATTCGTCTAATGATTCTGATCTCGCCAAACATTCTTGGCTCACGAGGAGACCTCGTCGCTTGTCTCACACTGGCACATTTTCTGTTGGAAGCCGTCCTAACCCCATCGAGATTAAACTGTCTCTCCCTGTGATTAAACGGTTATCTTGTTGTGTAATTAGCTGGGGTGCAAGTGAGCTCGCAGATGAATGTAAAAGGCTTGGGACGCTTCTCTTATTACAGAGGTGATGTCATTACCACATGATCCAGTAAGCTATTGTGATATTAGATGAGAGGGGGTTATTGTAACAATGCACAGTGATATCACATGAGACCGCCGAAACATTGTTGGATTATTAGCACTGTCGATTATGCGGAGCGCTTATGAATTTCTGTAATATTGTGATTAGAAAATGTGATCGTGTGGTATAGAGTCGTTTTTGTAGGTCAGGCAGCAGTAAAGCCCATTGAATAACAGTTGGTAATAAAGACCGCATTGAATCCTTTACATAATCCACTTTGGTAGTGACACCAATGGAATCGAGAGAGTGTTTGTGTTTGTTTGCGAAGTACTCGAGTAAGAGGGAAATAAAAAGCGAAGAAACACAAATACGCATATACATGCACTTATACACCCACATTGTCAGATTACACAAGCAATGTGAGCCCTCTGGGAACGAGTCTGGTGATCATTTTCACACACATGTGCACACGGGGGACGTCGTATTTGTCCCGTCTAATGGAAATATTCCACTTTAGCTTGATAAACCTCAGTGGAACCAAAACCACACACAGTTAAACCTGAAAACCCCAGAACAGTGTTGTGTTTTCCTCTACTGAGACCTACGGTTTTATTATTTTCCCTAAATGCATCTGACTAGATCTGTTTATTTTCTCTCTCTCTCTCTCAGGTAATGGAACCATTGACTTTCCCGAGTTTCTGACAATGATGGCCCGTAAAATGAAAGACACAGACAGCGAGGAGGAGATCCGCGAAGCTTTCAGAGTGTTTGACAAGGTCAGGTTTGGAAAAGAGGTATTGTGGGAAGCTGATGTTGTTGTTACTATGGAAACTGTAAAGAGGCAGGAAGAAAACAAACCAATCCTTGGACAAATAGACTACAAGCGCCTGTTCCACATAAATCTGCTGTTGCTTAAAAAAGCACATGACAACAACACACCAATCCACGTAAAGGTTGTTTTCAGTGTTGATGGAGGTTTTACTGGGAATATCGATGAGTTTACTATGTTGTGCAAAATTTGGGTTCTGTTAATATATGCGCAGAATTCTGAATAAAAATTATTAGCTTCTACATGTTTGTCTACAAATAACGATTTGAGCCTCCATAACGTGTCATTAACATTTTCCCCATTGACCGCAATTGATTTCGATTGATTTTTTTTAATGGCATGACTTAATGGATGATTTATTGATCGTCTCTGTTAGGACGGGAACGGCTACATCAGCGCAGCAGAGCTTCGCCATGTTATGACGAACTTGGGCGAGAAGCTGACGGATGAAGAGGTGGATGAGATGATCAGAGAAGCTGACATCGACGGCGACGGTCAGGTCAATTATGAAGGTACGACACAGCTGTGTGCTGGGATTACCTGTGGCGAAACGGGTCACCTGCAGATTAGAAATTACTTTTGACTTCAATTAAAATAATGCAGTTTGGATTACAAAAGGTTATTCAAGCATAAAAAAGAAGAGATAAATTCAAAGGTTTAAATGAATGTGGGTTAATTATTTTTGTGTTTGATATGTTTTGCCCTCATGTTTAATGTCCTCTTTCTTTTTTTCGACAGAATTTGTACAAATGATGACGGCAAAGTGAAGCTCCTCTGTTTTCGCTGACCTCTTTAGAAGACAAAAAATCAAGTCAAATATTTTACTTACCTCTTACGCAAAATATTCATTTATTCATACTGTTTCTGTATAGAAAACCTGAATGTTAAAAATATAAAATGTCCATATATAGAAAAAAAGAATAAAAATATATATACAAAACAAAACAAACAAAAAAAGTAAACAAACATAATTACCTGCATGTACTGGTTAGTGGTCCTGTTCCCAAAGAACTGCTTAGACATCTTCAAAAAGATAACCTAATAATCCTGATATCAAACCTTCAGAAACTAAAGTAAAAGCATCTGGTGAACTGCTTAACTGGTTCCATTTGCTATTGGCGATGTTTGGGCTGGCCAGTCGTCTTCTACTTCCTGTTTCTGTTCTACATGCATGCAGCTTGAGTCTGAAGCCGCCAATGGGCGGAAACCTCAGCAATGTCTGTTGAGCGTTCTAGGGGTTTGGAACCGTCTGAATTAATAAAAGTGGGATAATACAGTTTGGGAACTGGGATTTGGGTGGGTGGGGGAGGGATCGGAATCTGCGTAGAGGACAAATGAATGGGACCTTTTGAGTTTGCTTCAATTACTAAAGAGATATTTTTAAGAAAAAAAATAGCATTTAAGAGATTTTAAACTATGTTTGGCATGTCAGGATATTTGGTGTATTGTTTCTTTGTGCATTGTGCCCGATAGGGGGGCGTTTAGTGGGAGGGAGTGGCTGGGGCGTTCAGGGTGCGACCTTTCACCTCCCGTGAAGGTGCTTATCGGGTGAGGGATCAGTGACTGTACCATAAATGTTTTTATCTTTAGTTTTGCTCTGGGTGCTGACCGCGAGCACGTCGATTTCTCTGGAGAGTGCAGAGGGCTTTTCACCAGGGTTTTCTTTCGACTGCCCACCTTCGGTTCTGTTTTTGTTCATTCCAAGTTGTACATGCTCGTCTTTTAATTTTTTTTCCAATAAAAGAACATGAATCTGACAATGACCATGTTTGTCGTTATTGTCATCAGCGTGCTTTTATACAAATAACCCCCATATATGAACCATTATTTAGGCTTTGCAGCCATCGTACAGAATCACCATGGCAACCACCGTCTTTACCTATGTCTCTGTGTGTATATATATTTATATATATATATATATATATGTCATGTTGCATGAGCGTTGAGCTATCCAAGCAGAGGCTTGAGCGTGTGTGTCCGTGGGGATTTTAAGGGTTGCCTGGCAACCTGGGTCTGTGGCTCTAGTGGATGAGGGGGATATTAAAAGCCATGTGGGAGCCGAAAAAGATACTCTAGAGACTTTAAGTGTGTGTGTGTTTCTACACCTGATTAAACTACAGCAACAGGATCCACCTCGTGTAGTCAGGCAGAGTTTCTACAGTAGATCCTTGTTAAGGTTGTTTTATTGTAATTATTATAACACACATATTCTTGCAGTACTATATATATAGTGCTCACACGTGTCAGCTTCGCACCCATTTTTCAGATGTGCTCCTTAATTTGGAGCTATTTAAAGACCGCGCTCCTATGAGTGCTGTAGTGTGCTCGGTAGGGTGGGTGGGGGTGCATGATAGTGCATCTACTATGTGCTGCTTAGCAATGAAGAACAGGATACAGTGACAGGAGTGTGGGAGGAGAGAATGTTAGCGTGTGCACGGCCCACGTCTATATGCCATTCTGACTGAGAAGCTGCACACGGCTGTGTGTGTATTCATTGCATTACTTGATCCAAGAAGCAGAAAAAGCGAATGGACAAAGGAAAAACTGGAATGTTCCCCTTTCAGAGATGATTTGGACAAAGCTTCTCAGGTTTTGGTAAAAAGCCTCCTGTGTGCCTCTAAGATATGCCACCAGACGGTTCACTCAAACACGTTTTTGCGGTTCATTTGATTGCATACTTTCAGGTTTTATGGGAGGAATCTGAGCAAGAACAGCCAAAACTTCCCACATACAGAGAGCACTTACGTAACCGATTTGAACACCACACAAACATAATGTAGAAACGTGAAATTTGTTTTCATTTTGCCTTCGAAATGTATTAGGTTTGCATTCTTTGCGTTGCATTATTTTTTATTTAAAGGGATAGTTCAACTACAAGTGAAAGTTCTGACTTCATTTAGTAATCCTGTATGACTTTCTTGTGCAGAACACAAAAGATATGTTAAAGAATGTTGGTAACCACAACACTGTCCCTGGTTGGCTTTTACTGTATGGACACAAAACTGAAACATTTCTCAAAATATCTCCTTTTCCTTTCAAAAAAAGAGAGTCATATAGGTTTCAAATGAGAGTGAGTTTGTTTTATACATCCCAGCATTTCAGGCTAAATGGTGCGAACCAGTCAATCCATACACAACGCTGTTTAATTCACGAGTACATCCACACAAGTTGGGGGGTCAATTAGGAATCCTCAATCAGCCTAACCTGCATGTCTTTGGTATGTTGGAGGAGCACCAGGAGGAAACCCACGCTGACACAGGGAGAACATGCACACAGAATGGTTTTCCATCCAGCCAGGCCCGAACCAGAGACTTTCTTGCTATGAGACACCACTGCCCGACATGAGGGCGAGCAAAAGATGACCAAGTTATTATTTTCCTGTGAACTATGATGGTTTTGTCTTTGTAATCTTATTCAGGCTTTTAGTGCAAACAAGTTCAGTTGTGTGGTGATAAAAATTTGAGGAATAAAGTACCAACGCATTTACATAATGCTCAGTCAAGCAGATTGCAGCCACTGTGAAACGCTGTTTCTTTGGTCTCACCCCCTCCTGTGTGTTGCTTTAAACTCTTTCTACACAACCGCACACAATACCCTGTGCTCTGAATCAAGGCCACATGCCTGTCATTCACTCGTTTGCTTTGCATTCACACTGTGCCAATAAGGTCATCTTATCCCGATGGCTCCTTTCTCACCCCGCCCGAGCTGGCATTATCCGGCAGAGATTTTCAATTCACGAGTTCAGCTCCTCTAGATCTCCACTAAATGAGGGGCACTTTAAAAGGTGATGCGAATGAAGCGGTCCAAAAAACGGCTTTAAAACTTTTCACCCCAAATATTTATAGTGCATTTCATCATTACTTTCCCTCATGTGCTTACAAACCTGTATGACTTTCTTTCTTCTACAGAACACGGAAATACATTTTGAAGAAAGTCATTACCCAAACAACAACCACTGAGACATTTCTCTAAATATCTTCTATCTTTGTGTTCCACAAAAGAAAGAATCATATACAGATTTTGACCCACATGATGCTGAGTAAATGATGACAGAATTTGTATTTTTGGCTAAACTATCCCATTAAACACAGCACCTCTTCAATAGGAAGATGCTTTGTGTCATGCGCATGTGGGGAACAGCTCACGTTACAACTAGGCATGAAATGTATCAGGAGCTTTTGTTATCTGTTAACACCCTGACCCTTTTCAACCAGGGCCCCTGGGGGTCCTTACAGAACATTGACACGCAGAAACTTGACATGACATTTGTAACTAATAGTGAAAATACTGCCCGAAGATTAGTTAAATGAACAAAACACTTTCATATTTAAATATACTGTATATGGCTTTGGGAAATTTTTGATTCTTATATAGGTTCTGGTCATTTATGAGGTTTACATATGGGCAGTTCCAGGGTTATGGATGTTACATTTTCAGTCAAAATTTGAAATATAAATTCTCAGAAAATGTATTTATTACCCACCCATGAATCATCTGTTTATATTTGACTAAACGTCTGATATTTTTCTGATGTCCAAACTATTAACAGTCTTTGCTTGAGTTTTCTATTTTAAAAGAGAAAAAAATGCTGTGTTACGGATGTGACAGAAGGACGTACGTTTTTGAGAGACAACATACGTTGTAGGATGTGAATTAACAAATACAATGTGCAAACCAGCAAATAGACAATAGATGGCTCTTTATAGAACATAAAATAGTTTTAATTTTCATTTGTCTATTTATGAGGAATATGAACCATTATGTATTTAACATTTCACTTACCTGACTATGGAAAACTGCTTTAAAAGCAAGAAATGCTTTAAAAACTTTGAGACTTCATATGAGTATTTAAAACACATCTATCAGTATGTTAAAAAACCTTTGGTGAAAATTTTTATCTTACGGTTGACATTTGAATGGAATTGCCCATGTATGACCTCTAAAACTGTATAATTGTTTGCTGTCTTAGGCAATTGATTTTCTACATTTCACGAATCTCATATCACTCCACATTCTCTTTCCTCTCACGAAATAACTTCAAATCAATATTTCATTATGAAGTGTTACCATAACAATCCTTGTATTTTAAAGGTCTAGTGTATGAAATTTAATCAAGCGGTAAGGTTGTGAATTGGAACCAACGCCTCACTCCACCCCTCTCTTTCGAACCACAAGGGTAGCTGACATCATGTTTTCGCTTCTTTGCCGTATAACACATCTGTCTAGAGTAGTTTGTTCATTTAGGGCTACTGTAGAAACAACATGGTGAATTCCATGTAAGGGGACCCGCAATGTATGTAGATAGAAATAGTTAATCCTAAAGTAATAAAACATAAGCTTCATTATGCAAGGTCTTTATTCACCTCTCATGTATATTATTTTGCAATTCTTTCAATAGATCCTCCAAAAAAGTGACACACCTTTAAATTACTCATTGGCTTAGAGTGTGTTTGTGTGTCTGGTCTAGTGTGTGTCAGACACCAAGTGTGTGTGTTTGAGTGTGCACGGATGTGGGAAAGCCCATATGGTGTAAGAAAAATGCCCAGTAGGGGGGAATAAGATATGAGTGTGTGATGAGTGGGCAGTTTAGGAATGCAGCCATCAGCATTTCGACTGTCCCACCTCCCGCTTCACTTTGTATGTGTGTGTGTGTGTGTAAGGGGAAGTGAGTGAGGTCATGCATTCTAAGTATGAGTGGAGGTAGGGGTGGACTTTATTGATTGACAGGTGCTCTCTGCGGTTAAATGATGCTGGAGTGAAACAGTTCATTAATATTTCACAAGCACACACACACACACACACTGCAGGTCAGTGACACATTGGCTACTGAAAGAATACAAGCTTGTGTTACAGTAACATAAGAAACCATCCACATAAACACACACCATCGGGCATTTCAAAGGGGGGGGATAGTTTGCGGTTCACGCTTCGTGAACGTACAGAGAGTAAATAGCTGTGTTGTGGAATGGTCATGTTAAATGCATCCATATTTAGAGCAGCAGCAGTGTTCTGGGATCTCAAAATAACTTGCAGGGTGAGACATTCTGAATGCTCTCTTTGATTGATTTACAATGCCGATATTTTGTACACAAGGCCATGCTTTAGTCAACATTTATTTTAAAGCTGTACATTTCAGCTACAAATGTAGCAAAAATACTTATATAAGAAGTCGAAAACAACTCATTTGCTATATATCAATTTGTGTAAATCATACATTTGAAATGTATTTGAAATCAAATTTGAGGAAATGTAATTCACTGCCATTCTGAAATCTTATTCATGTTTGAGTTCAAATGTAAGACATGAGGCCGAGTACATTTACTGAAGGGTCATTTGGGTACATCAAATTTTAAGGACAGGGGTATAGAAGTACATTCTTAAACTATTTGGAGACGCTGTTATAAGAGCTGTAAATAAAGTGAATTAACTTGAATTTTCATTTTATTAGCATAGTACAGTAAGTTCTGCCCATAGTTAATCCTTTCTATCTCTCTCTCGCTGGGTGTTCCTGCCATGTCCGTCTCTTTCCCCCACTCTCCATCTGTTCCTCGTCCTCCCACGTTTCCAGACGATGGATGAGGAGCGAGTGACGGTTTCAATATATGTATAATCAAACGCAAAGTTTATTGTCACATATTATGATATTATCATATCATTTAAAATGTGTCCATCTATAGGAGCAGTGAGGATTATATTGGGTATTCAGTGTGTATGTTTGTGTGTGTGAGAGAAAGAAAGAAAGGGAGGGACGTGTTGAAAGGACAGTCAGTTGCTGTAACAGTTTGCAGACTGGACACCCCTGTGGGAAATACATAATTTGTACCACATAGTGTCAGCAATTTTGAGCAGCTTATAAGCGGAACAACCATTGGGGTGTGTGTGTGTGTGTTTGAGTTGATTTGTATTCATGAGAGAAGTTTTTGGAGGACAGAAATGAAAATTGAAATGCAATCGCTTAGTTAAAAATCTGTCAAATTACAGAATAAAACAATTTAATGAATTGGGAATCTACTTACTACTAGCCTACTAAAATGTCTAGATCTCTATACCCAAAATCTTCTGTCGTCATTTTTGTCATCATGTTGTTCAAAACTGGTATATGACTCTACTTTGTGGAAGAGAAAATAGGATATTTTGAGAAGAAGGTTTTTTGGGAAATGGTTTTGTGTCAATATGGAAGTCAATAGGGTCCAATGTTGTTTGACTATGATGTTCTTCAAAATATATTTAGGCTATAAAAGGTTTGGAATGACACCAGAAAAATATTTATGAGAAAATATTTATTTTTGGCTGAATATACGATTTCTGCATTGCTTGCAAAACCGTTGAAACAACCATATAAATGCAGAATATGTATTTAAAATACTTATTTTAAAATAATTTTAACCAAACAGTTCTTGGCCACCATTGACCACCAAAGTAGGAAAAATGACAATGGTACTCAAAAGTGCCCCAAAACTGTTTTCTGTCCTACATTCAACAGAACAAAAACATTTTTCCTTATATGGTAGTCAATGGTGGCCAAGAACTGTTTGGTAACAAGCATCCTTCTAAATATCTATCGCTGTTCTATATCATTTTGGGTGAACTGTTCCCTTAAGTCCTGACTACATGGCAAATATTTAGTGAGCCCTGGTTTGAACTTTAATGTAGATCCAAATTACAACTCAAGATCATATAGATCCAGAGGCTTTGTGAAGGGTCACGGTCCCTGAGAATTCTCAGCGTGTGACACTGACACTGATAACTGTTGGGCTTCAAAACAATGAGCCAAATTTCTATGTCCCATCTCTCACACACACACACACACACTAATCTACTGCTGATAGACGACACTTTGCTATCAACACTCTGTGGGTGCTGTAGGAACCAGCGGGGGTCACGGATGAAAGACTCACCTTACACACTCTCACTCACGGACCCACTTTCCTCACACATTTGAAAGCCACTGCAAAGTCTAGCTACATTATCTGCTAGGCTAATGCTGTTGGGACATAAATGACACTGAATGCCCTTGTGCAATGTCAACACACCTCGCCGGGATAATCACCAGTCAACATGTGGACGAGCATGTGAGGAGAGAGCATATGGATCCATGTGTAATCGCTGTCTGATTTTTCTGGGAAAATAGCAAATGAATTTGTCTAGAACATCATTTTGCACCTAAAAATAGGATTATTTAAGAATATAACCATGGAGCCTTAAAGTCGATTTTTTTATTGTTCACTCATGATAAGTTGTATAGACTGTGTTTCTAATATTTAATATTGATTTGCTTTTAATCTGTCCCAGTTCCCATTAGCTTACATTTAATGAGGATCACTCATAACAGCCAGAACATCAGAATTTGTATTATGTATAAGGATTTGTAAAATGAAGGTGAAATCTGCAATAAGAAATTCTTGTAAAACGGTAATACCCCAGAAAAAGTTAAATAAGATTTTTGTTATTATTTTTCATCCTGCTTGTAAATTTGCTGTTTATTTCTGTAATTTTACTTTTTCTGCATATATGTAATTTAAAAAGATTTTGTTGTTTTATTTACAGTGCAGTTGTCATTTTTGAATGAGCTGTTCTTCATGCGCTTCAGCTTGATCTGAAAATCATCTTGAATGCTGCAGACCGACTTTCCCACCAGGGAACGTGAGAATGTGAGCAAACCCTTTCACCCTAAAAAATCAATTTCCCCAGGGTCTCTCTTATTGATCCTGTCCTCTGATGTGAGAACTGAGCTTGGCTGCTTATCGATGACAAGATCCGAGCAATAATACCAATGAAACCAGAGTGACAGAAAGCAAGAGAGAGTGAGATAAGCAGAGACAAGGTCAGTAAAAAGGATTTACGTATAATTTTTATAAAGCATACAAACAGCGCAGTGGTCTGATAAGTAAACACCTGAAACCCTTCAGTCTGATGCCCTACAATCTAGATCATCAAATTATGGTCAAGACTAGTCAAAAGCTTTAATGTAGTGTCTACAGAACTAGTAGAATAATCCTTTACGAAGGCTTCATTAAGGTTGTCTGTGCTCCTGACCTAGATCAATAACCCAGTGAGCGAGTGTTCTGGGCTGTTTACACCGTACGGCTCTCTACAGCTGGAATGAGGGGATGCAAATAACAAACTAGAGGCGTAAACACTTTGGCTGACACTAAAAAACACCTCTTTGGTAACAACCAAACCCTTGTTGCAGCTTTTTCTATGTTCTCGAGAACTTCCTGGAGGCCTCCAGGGAGCGAATCCGTCTTGTTAAGATGCGAGCAGCAAGCTCTCATTAGTTTAAGACAGGCCAGTAAGTGCATTAAATAATTCACTCTCTGCATTTCCCACCTCGCATTCCTTACTCTCCCAAACTCATTTTTTGCCAAGCCACTCCATTCATTTGCTTTTTCAGTGGCGGGTGCCCTAGTCGTGTCTTTTAACTGTATTATATTTTCCGTGCTTGTGAGCTTTTGGACCTTCATCAATCTTTGAATGCTTTAAAAGGTATTCAACCGTGCCTTGAGACAAGAAACAGTCTGCTCATCTAACTTACATGAGCTGTGGTGAAAAGGGAAGTGTGTGTGTATTAGAGAGAGAGAGATAGAGGAAAATAAATTAAACAGGGAATAACAAGGCCTGGATTATACTTGAATTTATGTTTGATCTACTAAGATCCAGTTTTTGTTAAATTATGCTATGTGCACATAACCAATATTAATGGCATTCGTTAAGGCCTGTTCACACCGAAAACCATAACTAGAAAGATATAATTTATAGTTAATAACAAGAACTATATAATCTTTCAAACCAGCATGTGAACAAACCATTTCAACCCTGTATAACTTTCTTCTGCAGAACACAAAAGAAGATATTTTAAAGAGTCAATATTTTGTGATTTTTAAGGTTCTACTTTGGTTCACGGAGCGTCCGGCAACAAGTTTACGTACATACAAGGTGTAAAAACACTTTCATTTTCTAATAATAGGCAGTTTTTATTACTTTACGTCTTGACTGACTCTAAAATGATTCGTTCAGCGATTCATTAGTCTAATCCCCTCTTTTCTGTATACCAACTCTGATTTGATTGGTCAGATGGTCTAGTCTGCTGTGATTGGTCTACTCGCGTGCTGTGTTGGAAATGGAACGTAGGCGGGCATTATACGGAGTGACGCAAATCTGACCTGGAACTGAAATAAGACAGACAACTTTTTTTCCCGAGCCAATTACTGTGTTTTGTTCACTTTCAGCTTTACAACTCTGCAGGCAGCATACATTAACACAGAGCAACATTACACACTGCATGAAATGTAATTTTAAGGACATTTTAATAGTTACTCTTTAAAGTATGTTGGTAACCGAACACATATTATAAAATTACATATATTCTTTCGTGTTATGTGGAAGAAAGTCACACAGGTTTAAAATGACAAGAGGGTGAGTACATTTTTGTGTGAACTATCCATTTAACTACCTTGAATATTACATCCTAAATCACAACAAAGACACAAATGTTTAAAAAAAAACACATATCTCATGTTTCAATCGATCATTTATTGACATCATTAAACAGCTTTTCCAGTTGTGTGATTGGCCACATGAATGACACGCTTGCATACAAGCACACACACACACACACACACACACACAAATAAGCTTCCTGTTTCTGGCTTAAGTCATCCTGTCCGTTATTAAGACAGCTTAGAAATGTGTTCATCTGATACAGTCAACCATCATCCATGTTCTTCACACAAGTTAACACCCACACACATAACAGACATACATGTCTTCACCCGTCCCACACATGGCCACTGTGACACAGATAAATAAACATCTAATATAACATGTCTCTGTTAAACCAACAATATAAATCTGACCTCTGAATAATGACACGTGGAAAAATAAACAATCAAACAAAAACATTCGAAACTATATTCATACTTTCTTAACAATAGAAACAAGGGCAAAATATTTGCTTTTAGAATAACTGTTCTTTTGGCATCCGTTCCATTTGCTCTAGTTGATTTATACATATAATATATAAACAGTACAGTATTGAATTCAAAAGGGGCGTGACGTTTCTTTATGACCCATTGTATGCGTGACATACCAGCCCTCATATACACAGCATACAAACAAAACTTTTATAACGTGTGTGTGTAACGGATCCACTATAACAGTGTGTAGCGTATTATATTAAAACTAATCACACGCACAACGATAGGATGTCCTTTATCATCACATAAAAAGGAAACACAAACTCCTACAGTCCATTTCATTCTTCACCAACACACACAGCACACTTACACACACGACCATCTCCATGTCAGTATTATCATTGGGTCTTATGACAGACATCTACGATGATCTCAGGGATGTGGGTTTCAGAACATGTCTTGGGGGAAAAAGGAAGCACTGACATGGCTGCGTCGATCAATAGACTGACAAGAGCTTTACATGTTTCTAATTGGTCAAACTAACAGTATAGTAGTGTGTAAACAAGGCCAATACAATATCTGTTGAAGTAAACTGAGAAAACACTACTATAGAAGAAAGAAAATGGGAGAACGATAGAGAGACAGAGAGAGAGATTGTAGACGGGGTGTGGTTAGTGCAGCTGTGAAGTCCGTTGGTCACTTCTTCTTCTTGACTGATCCAAAACTGATCAAAAGGGGGAAGAAAGGCATCTCTCTCTGAGGGCTCTCTCCTGGCTGTGTGAGATCTGTAGTTCATGCATGACTATCGGACAGATGTTTTATTGGTGCTGAGTGTCTCAAAGGCTGCGGGGAATGATGGTGAAGGGTAAGATGGGGCAGCTTGCCTCCAGCTCCAGGGCAGTGAGGAAGCATTCTGTTGCGGCGGCGTTGTTGTCCTGTGCTTGCAGAACTTCGCCCAGACTGTTCCAAACGTCATGGGCCGTGCTGTTCACCTGCACCGCGTCACGCAAGATCTTCTCAGCAAGGCTGAACCGTTGCAATTGATGCAATATCAGACCCTTAAGAAATACAAGTTGTATATTCATGATTAGTTTACGACCTCCGCCATGACCTCTACCAAAAAAAGCATGTTGGTACAAGAAAAAGTGCAGTACTTCCTCTTGCTGCTGTCTGCTAAAGAGAGCTCGTTTATGAGACATGACATTTATGCTTACTATGAAGATACACTTGCATGCAAAGCTGGAGACAGCACTTGTTATGCTCATCCGCACGCTTTCTGACAAGTTTCTACATCCTGGACTCATTGTCTGCTTAACACTGAAAATGCATAAGACGTGTGACAATCACACACACACATTTAGATTGGGTATAATTATGAGTGTGTGCATTGACATCGCATGGAGGGCTATGAATCATAACTATGGCTTTTGTTTTTGTTTAAAAAAAGGGATGGGGGGACTAAAAATGACGGGGACAAGAGAGAGAATGGGATTGGGAATTTACATTGTCTGCATACAAGTGCCATTACATAGTGTTGAAGCACATGTGGTGCATGAAGACGAGACAAAAGGCCACGCCTCCAAGCGGACACGGAATGTTTGGGCAATTATTTTGGGACGCTGCGGGTGTGTGTTGGGGGATGGGGTTCCGGTTTTGCCTATTTTGTATGAACCAAGGACAGTAAAAGCGAATAAAAGCATCATTGAGAGGGCCGACCAACAGTGGAGACAACAGTTACATGTCTTGTAAAAAAGCTTGTGTATGTTATCAAAAAATACAATAGATCATTAGGTCAACAAAGAATCAAAAGAGGGTATGCATTGCATTGACGTTACTTTCCCACGTGAACATGTCGGGACACTCCGTGTCTGAGGAGAACAGAAGAAACAAAGAAACTGGACAAAAGCATGCAATTATTTGCTGAAATTACAAGCAGCCGGACTCGCCGGTGATCCGTATGACGTCCTTATGACTTACAATGGAATCAGGTGTTCCTGCACACTGAAATGTTGTGAGGAACTGCATTTCCTGATATTGAAAGCAGGATTATATACCTTTCGGCACACCAATGCAAAAAAATACAAAAATGTGTTGATTAAAAGAATAAAGTATGGCGTTTAATGCTTCGTGCCACCCACATGGTCTAGTGGTAAAGTCGACGACACGTCCATACCCTCTATATCGCTAGAAAGTTTTTGGTATGATAGAAAAACAAAGTATGCAAAATCGCTCACCAGTCTCTGCAAAGTCTTAACGTGGGTTGGGCTGATGGAAAGTGCCTCCTCGTACCAGCGTTTGGCCTCGTCCACGTTTCCCCGCAGCTCTGCCACCTGACCCTTCATAAACAACACGTTATGAGACATTGGGAACAGGTTGGCTGCTTCCTGCGTACACGCTGTCGCCTCGGCCGCCTTTCCCATTCCAATATACACCTCCGCTATAGAGAGAGAGAGAGAGAGAGAGAGAAGAAGAGATAAAAACGAAGAGGTGAGATAAAGAGGAAATGGAGAGGAACTCATTGTTGGGGATGACTTATCGTTGAGTTGTTTATCTGATCTAAGTCACACAGGAAATGAGATCCAGATGTGGATCGGATGCATCATCACACCTCGCTGCGTTAATTGTTTCTCTGGAATTCAGCTCATGAACAGAGAGATAGAGAGACAAACTATTTTCAGGTCTCAGCCAAACTCCATCCACAACAAGGGAAAGTGACTGCTAAATGAACTTCACCCATGCCAGGATCTGCTAGGGTTCCCTTACATTGCTCGGTGACAGTAAAACTGATTAAAGAATTATTAAACAGTTAACCGTTTTATCCTAAGACAACCAATTAAAGCATCCACACAGTATAAACAGTCATCTTCAGACGTACAACTTGTGCATTTAGCAGATGCTTCTTTTTTGTGTTCTCTGGAATTTGAACCTTTACCATGGCCTTCCAAAGTTAAGCTATGAGAATCTTTAGCACCTCGCTTCTGTCCTTCCGAAACCTTATATCTGCATCATTATTATGCCACAGCTTATGTTTGTCACTGAGTTTTGCAAATATCTTACAAAAAAGTGTTAAAAGTTCTTGTCAAATTTTACAACACAGTGTTTAATCATCAAAAAAGTGTTTCCTGTAAAACTGTTAATTTGGACATTCAAGGTTTCAGCAACGATATGGTCAGAACAAAAGTGACCAGGGAAGGGCCAGAAGTGATGAACTACATTTTGGTAAAGAAAAAAATGACATGCTGTCTCATTTGTATGTCATTTTTAAGAATTAAAGTGCTAAATGAATAAATACATGTAAATGTACAATTGGCATCTAAACATTTTTTTTCAAAGGTTGATATTATTATATATATATATTGTAATATTATTAAAGATGTATTAAATACTTTGCATTCATGTTGCATAGCAGTACATAAATAATGTTGGCAATAAAATAGACTCATTACATGTATTTTTGGTGCAGAATGGTTACAAAATAACTATGTGAAAATATAAACAAATATTAATAACAGCTAAATTGAGCTTTTTGTTTATCTATGCATTTCTTTGTATATTTAAATAAGCTCATATTCCCTGATATGCTGTAGTTTGCCAAACAATTTTATCCAATAAAAACATTAAAAGTTTAGAGTTTTGTCTATTTTGCACAATGAACCTTATATTTGATTAAGTGGAGGTAACATGCTATGCCATGCATTTTGACTTCTTAACACTGTTGAACGCGCTGGCTTCTCATGCTTAACATGGTCTACTTGTTTAAAAAAGAGTTGGACGTATGACGTAGTATTTCTGTGCTTGACACACTCCCCCAGCACTCCAACTTGTTTCGGACAGTTTTTTTTAAAGTCTGGATCCCTGTTTTGTAACATGGATCCTATTCCTTTTATTGGGCAATTCTCCTGGAAAAGCACGGCAAGGCGAAAGACAGAGCACGCCCACGAGCCCACCGGCGAGCGAGACTCGCTTGTCAGCAATGCATTAAGATTGGTTCTTTACTCTTGCGATAGTGAAGTTTAGGTGTGTCTGTTTGTTCACAAAATTTCAGTGATGGATGTTTTATAAATGGTGGATATAACGGTGGATTTGGAGATTGTTTGAAACTGATAGATTGTTCGGTCCCAGTGCTAAAAGATAAAGTGGAAACTAAGTAAGTGAAACTAGTGGCGGTAAGTGAAACTAAGTCATATGTCTATGTTTTGTGCGTACGTGCATATTATCTGCTCGTGCAGTATTTCCTTCCCAATGCCAGCCTCCAGCAGCACATGTTTCCAAAATTAATCGCACAGCTGTATCTATCTTTTATAAACACTCTTCGAAGATACGACGAATCCAATACTACTATATAGGTACTCAACATTAAAAGGAGATTGGCAGAAACTGCGTGTGATACCTGATCTTTAATCTACCCTGAGGGAGCTTGAAAAGCAATTATTGTACAAATATGTCCTCCTTCACATCACTTTCAGCTACTATTGTTGTTCTCTGGGTCACCGCATTTCAAGAGCTATCAAATTTGCATGGTGCTGACTGTATACAGAGAACAAACGCATCCCTTGAAGTAATCTGACCCTGCTGGATGTTGTTTTTCTAATTTATTTTCCTCAACAATGTCAGCTATTAATAACCGCATGGGTTCAACTTCACAGTGCGTACAGTGAGTAATATGATGCCTATACAAGGTGTACATTTTCAATTTACAAACTATTTAGATGTTAAATAATTTACACACTGTCTATATTTGGCAAAAATCCTTTGTTTTGCATGTGTAACAATACAATGTGGATGTGGCGTATTTAAATGAGATGCAAATTAGGGGTATGTGCGTGTGGCATGTACCTGCATGTAGCCAGATCTGAGCAAGGGTCATCCACGGATGGAGGGGTCCTTGTTTCGGAGCGCTGCTTTGCAGAGACGAGGCCACCTCGGACAGCGCCTGCTCCACCCGTGATGCTGCTATGGAGGTGGCGTGGACAGAACCTGCAGTCGAAACAGACAGTAAGCAATGATGCTATGCAGGGTTAGGATCCATCTATCCACAACACTCCAGGGATTAGGGGTCAAGCCACTCAGAATACTTATCTAATATCAGGTTTTATCATTCTGAATCATATGAACGCTAGAGAAAAGCTGTGAAGTAATAATATTGATAGTAAATAATGAAGCTTTACATATTTGCTGTTGCTTTGCACAGATGTACGGAAATGCTGCAACATATACATTTCACACCAGAGCAACAGGTCAATAGGAATAAAGCTTGTCTTCCTGTCTGCTCTGTTTGAAAAGGAACGCCTTGTTTTAAAGACACAGTTCACCCAAAACTGAAGTTGAAAATTAAAATGACTGGAGCTTTTGAAATTGGCAAATTATGCAAAAGCACCATGAATGTATGATATGCATTTTGGTCTATTTTCCAGGCTCAAAGTAATAGATCCCCTAAAAAGGCCAATTCTGTCATAATTTATTCAACCTCTTGTTATTACAAACCTGTCTTTCTTCCGCAGAAGACCAAAGAAGATATTTTGAAAACTGTTGGTAACTGACACCCATTCACTTGCATTGGTTTTGTGTAGAAGTAAATGGGTGCCGACGCTGTTCGTTTACCAACATTATTCATAATATCTAATTTTGTGTTCTGCAAAAGAAATTCATACAGGTTTGACAAGAGGTTAAGTAAATGATGAACGAATTTTCATTTTTGGGTGAACTATCCACCTAAACGCTACAGTTGTGTCCCAAGTTAAAACAACAGATGACAAGAAAGTGAGAAAAACAAGTCGTTCAGTTTAAGGTGAACTGTTCCCCTACCAGCTTCAACAATAAACTGTCCAGATTCGGCCTCAGTCCTTTTTCAATTTGCCAGATTCAAGAGATGAACGGCACAGAAAGAACAGAAGACACCACATCAGTCCCCTGAACTGAAACTGCCCCCTGCAGTTCAGCGATCACACAGTCCCTATTTGTCTGGACATGTGGCCGCCCGGCAGAGCTCCGCTCAGGGCACCAGCATGGTCATTATAGTCTCAGTCGGGGTTCAGAGGAACATATTAGGATCCTCAGAGACTCTATGAGTCACATGCCGGACTATATCGACCAAACCAGCGGGACGTAAAACGCATTCAGACTGAAATCGATCCCCTTATATCTCAGTTTCTTTCTTTTTAGCAACAAGCCCGTTGAGTCCAATCCATGGCTGCTGCTCCTATGTTTAGCGTTTCTATGGTGACTGTGGATAAAAGCGTGGATGACTGAACTAAACGCCAAGACCCTGATACCCCCTATGTGAAGAGTTTAAAAGACTTCCAGGGGATCTTTCCAGAACGTCTTATACCGTAGCCTTTGAAACCAAAGCAGAACACAAGAATTAACAGGGCCGAACGCAAAACTGCAGGTTCCTTTAGGGCTAGATTACCTCAAACCACTTTTGAATATAAGTAAATGCATCAGAAAGAGAATATTTACACCGTTCACCCAAAAATGGAAATCCTGTCATAAGTTACTCACCCTCAAGTTGTTCCAACAGAGCAAAATAATTTATAAAGGTTTGAACACAAAGAATGAATGTTAGTTACTAAACAGATCCTCCATTCACTGCCATAGTGAGGAAAATAAATACTTGGGTATTTGCAAATGCCAGTGACAAACATAAAGGGTGACTAATAATAATGATTTATGGCAATTAATACAAATCACGAGATATGGAGATACAAGGTTTCACAAGGACAGCAGTGGTATACATGGATGTGTATGATGTTCCTCACACAATGCTTTCATACGGTTTCAGAAGACACAGACAAAAGCACACAGATTGTATGATCTACTTTATACTGCATGAGAAAACAGTACCAAAATATTGAGTGGAATAAATAAAGTCATAGAGATATAAACAACTTGAGGGTGAATAAATAACCACAGATTTTCAGTTCATTCTTGGGGCACTTTTTCTTAAAGTGTCTATTGAAAACCAAGTGCACACATGACAGTCCACTAAAGTGGAGAAAACCAGCGGGTCAACCGAGCTGGTGTCTGTAAGCT
Source organism: Triplophysa dalaica (assembly GCF_015846415.1). Lineage (NCBI taxonomy): Eukaryota > Metazoa > Chordata > Actinopteri > Cypriniformes > Nemacheilidae > Triplophysa > Triplophysa dalaica. The sequence continues at coordinate 8,318,689 of NC_079556.1, read as the reverse complement.
GAGGCTGACAAGTGCATTCTAAGACATCGATTAACAGCTTCACTTCTCTCTTGAGCACATTGGTGTGGCGTGTGCACACGCAAACTCAAACAGACTCTTATGATGCATCAAACCAGGCTGCAGGAATAGCAGGACCAAGCCATATGCGAACAGTGGAAAGGGCTTTAAAGCGTCATCACACGTAGTTGCACGTACACAAAAAGCAGATGTGCATTTAAAGAGACAGTATTATATATCTCTGTTAACTAAAGGGTGAAATCACTTTATCATAGATATTTGGAGCCTTAAGGGTGCTGTGAGTATTTTTTTGGAGGATCTATTGACAGAAATGCAATATAATATACATAACTATCTGTTCTGAGGTGTATAAACACCTAACATAATGAAGCGGTATGTTTTTATTACCTTAGAATGAACTATTTCTATCTACATACACCGTGGTCCTCTACAGTGGCCCTAAGCGGACAAACTGCTCTACAGAGCGCGTTTGGCAAATACGTTATCTCCTTCTGCAGGGAATTGAAAAGGTGATGACATGTAGGGGGTCAAGTTGCTTCAAACGACTGTGTCCATGCAATTCTCCGAAACGCTTCATAGCTCTGTTAACGGAGCTCAGAGGAGTTTGAAAACAGCTGCTTAACACGAGACGCGAAAGGAAATGAGAGCCCGCTGCCTATGGTCTAGTGGTCTGGATGCTATTCTATCAGATATCTCACACCCACTTTATACTGAGTGTCTTTAGTGACTAATCATTAATATTTAAACAATATATTTTCAGGTAATTATAGTAAAATTCCCTTTTCGGCTGGATTTCAGTGAGATTCGTAATATTTGGGACATGAAATGAATCAATGATCCTAAACGGGGATTAGAACTGTGAGTTGATTTCTGATGGAAATTAAAAGAGGTTTATTTTAATTTTGGATTAATGGTAAAAAAATAAAAGCACTTCTAAGGTCAGTGCTCTCGAGGCACTAAATCGGTTTAGATTACTGGATTCAGTTTTAACATCGGAGCCATCACTCAAAAGAGGAGTGACTTGAGTGTTTTTGCTAGGCATTGGTCGTTTTATCTAAATAAATAAATGCAACATCATTCATTTGCGCAGCACAAATGCTGCGAGATGAGTTACATGCCAAAGTTATTTAAAAGATAATATAAAACGATTGTCGAACGATTGATCGTGATTAATCGTATTCAGAATGAAAGTGCATAAAAGTGCATATACATTTTGTATTTATGAACACATACAAATACATGCATATATTCAAGAAAAATATAAACATTTAGATATAATTAAAATGATTGGTAAAAATAAATAAATACATTCAAATATTTTCTGAACACGTATACATGCATGTGAATGTGTTCATAAAAAGAAGATTAATATGCACAGTACACAGACATTATTATTATCTAAACACAAACTTATTCTGGATGTGATTAATTGTTTGACATTTTAAAATCACGAACCACGAGCAACAGCAACAAAGCTGTCATTACACCCTAACAATAAAACTAAAATACTGGTTTACAAACACAACTCTAAGTGGGTTGTGTACGCACTTGTGCCCCTTCATCCAAGTGCCTGGCTTCGGGCAGTCGTGTGCGTTAAACCCTCTTTAAAAGGCCTGGAGGAACAATACTGTCTCTTTAATTATTAAGAACTGAGGCCAATCGAGTGCATTTACATCTCTCTCCAGCACAAAGAGGCCTGGGGACACAACACGCCAGGAGAGGACACACAATCAGAGGACGAAACAAAGGTAAAGTGTCCCCTAAACACATAATACCAGAGTGTGTGAGATTGTCTTCACAAACAGGTGGTGGGTGCACTCTGTCAAGGGAAGGCCAGCAGGGCAATGAAGCAAGTGTGTGTGTGTGTGAGTGTGTGTGTGTAGAGGCAGAGAGGTAACAGCTAGAGCTACTTACAAACCCCAATAAAGGAGTCAAAACCATGAAAGAAAGCATCTGGAAGGTTGCCTTGGAAACCAAAAGAACAACATAAACACAAAAATGAGGCTTTGATTACTCATACAAAATTTAAATGAAAAGCACAACAACAGAAATGAGCACAAAAACACAGAAATAAAATGGAAAAAAGAAGTTGATTTCTGTTGTCTTTACAGCACAAACCATAAGAGATCTGTGTGGATAAAGACAGTACCTGTGATTCCCAATCACTGCTGAACAGGTGTGTGACACCGTCTGTCTGTGAAGTGTCTCCAAATAATCTGGACACTTGTGTCACATTATGAATGTATGACCTCTAGTGAATTAGATACAAAATATCGGACCAAGTGTTGGCACAAAGTGGCGGTTGTCACTTCTGCAGTAACTTGAAGCAAGTTTCAAACAGCACATAAACATTTTTTTGAACAATTTTATACAGATTTCTGAAATTATTTTATTTGCATTTCTGTGTTCACTTGGTTAAATATTTTGTTGATCTAATGTCCTTTTACACTTTTAGATGTGGCCTAGGTTTTCAAATACCTTATAGGATAACCTTGTTTGTAAATATAATGGTTTACAGGCGTGTAAACGATGTACACACACACACACATGCACACGCTCACACACACACTGGATTATAACAGAAATCATATAGGCCTACAGACTACTGAGAAAGAGAATTATAAAACATACATTTTGATAACACAAACAATTACCTTAATAAAGGAAATTGTGTTCTCTACCGTTGACAAACAAAATTGACACAGGAATTAATTATTTATGTATTTTATGGCTTTTTATACTTAAGATAAAGATTCAATTTAAATATTCGGGGAAAAAAACAATTGGATGGTCTACTAGACGTTCCCAAATGACAAAAAATACCTGATTGATAGAATATTCGTGTATAATAAAATTAAAGAAAAAGTAGAAAATAAGAAGTGTCCATGACTGATATTCCTATCCTCCAAAAGACTATTTAAACACACACAAATATTTACGTTGAAGTTTGATTTTATGTAAAAAAAAAACATCATCCGCTAGTACTTTTCAAATGGCTAACAAATTATTTATTTTTTCTAATTATAATCTGCATTAATCTTAATGCTCTTGTCACGCTGTGTACATGACTTTTCCCCTTCTCATCACCGGTACAGAAGTTTTCAACATTTAATATAATATTCTATTAAAATATAATTCTGTCTTATTATATATGATTAATAAAAATCTCATCATGGCTTCGCATGTTTTTAGCAAAACATGCTTGTAAAATTAGCTTGTTATTAAAAATTGTTAAACTGTCAGTAAAAGTTTAGAAATGAATGCCTTTAAACATGTCATACATTGTTTTAAACAAACATAAAGGTAATTTGTTTATAAAAGTGTTTTTAAGAAAATCATGTTTGACATCTTGAAAGCAAGATTTCATGATAATCACCCGTTTACACCTGGTATTAACATCAGTCATAGGTGAACATAACACAAGCTGACAGTGTGTAAAAATGTCACTTATTCACATTCAGAGATAGTAAAAAACAGAAGTGACCACAGTATACAGTAATGGCATAGCGACCTGATGCGGTCGAGGCATCAGTGACTCACCTGTTTTTTTGTGATGATACCTGGAATGATTTTGGAAACACCCACACATAAAGTACATGCACAAGACTTTACAAAGGTCCTAATGATACCTCATATCAACATGCAGTGACATTTACCATATAATGTGAAGCACACACGTTCAAAGTTCCTAAACAACATGCAGCGATACACTGTTATGATTAGTGATATTTGCAGCGGATGTTAATACCAGATGTAATAAAGGATTGAGTGAGAATGTGGAAATACATATGGTAACAAAACCTGGCAAACTGCCGATGAAGCTTACAAACTGTACATATTTCATTCAATCCTAAAAAGTTCTGAAGTTACACTGTAAAACGTTGCACAATTTTTTTTCCAGTAACTTACTGTAGATTTCTACTAAATAATTTCTTTTTAGTGCTGTTTTAATTTGAGTTAAACTTTACTTTAATCAAAATTAAAACACTTTGACTTTTGATATTCAAAATGAGCAGGAAGAGACTTAAACTAAAAAATAAAATTCTTCCTGAGCATTTTTGTTTTGTTTTCTAGTAAAAATATTGAAAACTTCATAAATTACGATACATTTACATAACAAGAAAAGTAACCTCAGATATTTAGCATTGTTTAATAAGAACTATAGTTTATGTTTAAAACTAAATTTTACATTAAATCTACAGTAAGTTACTGGTAAACCTGCTGCATAACTACAGCAAAGTTTCACATTGAAGTTTTCAATTTTATTTAAAAAGTTTCCCCCAAAAGTGATAATTTTTATTCTTAGTAGTGCATTGTGTCAGTAGCTATGTCACATGCTAACGACAAACTCCATTGAAATCAATTGCGGGTTGACATGTGGCCCTCAACGGAAGTTGTTTAGGGTGCATTAGCTTTTGAAACCAGTGATCAAGGTGTAAGATCTACCAGAGTGACACAGGAAGCCGGTTTTCTCTCTTTGAGTGTGGTGGCTCCATTCTGGATATGATCTGGGGTTTTAAAGCTAGTTAAAGCTTTGTTTTCCTGGGAATCTCTCGGTGGAGATTAAGAGCTTAGAGTCAGTGTGACGGGCTACTGGATCCGTGAATCCACACCATCACATCATCCTGTCAAAGGCGTTTAGACCCTTGTAACAATATCGTATTGTGCCCTTTTACAGCTGATCTTAACCTTAACTGGACAATTTATAAAGATGGTTTGAGCTACATTTAAAGTGTATAAACAAGATCATGATACCGGAGCACTTTTTTGAAGTACGCTACACGGTATGTAAAAGTCTGAGAGAGAAGCCATTAAACCAGCCAAAGGATGAACTAACGTTTAACTTTGGACAGTAGCATCCTATCTGATTTTTTGAATGCTTATGTTAAAGTAGCATGTAAACTTGTGGAAAATGTATTAATTTCACCACATTATGAAGCGATCAGTGCTTTAGATCATATTATATTTTGAACGGAGGCCTGCAAAACCACAACACAAATCCAAATTGCACCACTAAGCAAGTCACGAAACACACAACCCATTTCCAAACCAACTGGGCTGGTGGGCGGGGACTCAGGCAGAGTGATGCGGTTAGTGCCAGGGGATTGGCTGTGAGCAGGGAGTCATGCTGAGCTATTGGCCGAAAACACACGCAAGGTGCACAGTGCATTACTTGGATAGGAGAAGCGCCGACGGGGGGCGTGGTCACAGAAAGCATGGCTGCTGTGGATCTTGGTGGATTCGGTATTGGGTGGAGTTGGAGAATAGAAAGATGGAAGGGGAAAGAAAGGAGATACGGGTTCTGTCCCCGAGAGGGATGAAGAGGTGTGAGAGGCTAGAAATAAAAATGAGAGGGTGAAGAAAAAATACAACAAAGAAATAATATGGTCCTGGATAGACTGAGAGGAAATGCATAACCATATATAACCAGAGCTGAACAGTTGGAGAAGGACTGGATGAGACTGTAAAGAAAATGGGTAACCGATGACTCCGAGGTAGGACGACATGTTTACTGTCTGCATGCACAGCACTGAAACTTCCCCCGCTGTGCAAACACTCATTTCAGTCCTTTCATCTGATTACTGACTGCATGAGACACTGGGCAAAATCTATTTGGATATTAATGTCTAAAATGATTCAAAGCAGGTTTTCACAAAGGTTTGATGTAAGTCTACAGTTTGATTGAGAATTAAAGGGCTAACATCATGCATTTTATATTATTTGTTGATGCTTTCTGTAGGAATCTTGTCATATACTTCCTATGACCTCTGGTGAATCAGATGTGTTGGTTACCAATCAGGTAAAATCGATAGTTCTCAGAAAAATGAAAATTCTGATGTAATATCCTCACCCTCTTGTCATTTCAAACCTGTATTTCAACCTCTTGAAATATCAAAAAAATTTAGTCCATTAGGGGTGACCCCGAATAGTCGAAGATTCAATGCTTCGATTGGAGGAGCCTGATTCGACTTCCAATCTCACAATCGAATCTTGGCAGAGGTGTTATGAAATGAAGATCATGCCATTTTGGTTATATAGGCATTATCGTAGCAGACAGGCATGCACCCGCAGATGACTGGCAAATTTATGTTTATAAAACATTAGGTATATAAATATGAATTTACACTTTGTCTGTGAATGCATGTAGTTCGTTACTTAGACTGAACTTTGCGCTGCATAATACAAAAAAATTAAATAATATAACCAAAATCACTGCATATATCAAGCATGGCGCAGACTTTCGGAACTTGTCATTCTCTGCACTGAAAGAGTGCGCAGGAAAAAAAGGTGAAAGAGACTTTTTGACTGATTAAATGGTAAGATGATTGTTCCTTAGTTGATGGCACCCCTAGTGATCATACAAAAGAAGTGAATGGGTACCGCTGTTATTCAATTACCAGCGTTCTTAAATATATATTTTGTGTTTTCTAAAAGAAAGAAAGCCATACAGGTTAGAAATGGCAAGAGGGTGAGTAAATGATGAAAACATTGTCCTTTAATGATAATGTAGTAATCTGTTTCACATACCCAGGCAGTATTTTAAGCTCAGTTTGAATAAATATTGTCTGGAGCCTATAATTTCAAAAGATCAAGAATTGTTACTTTTTTTAAAATGACCCCTTTAAAAGAAAGAATTAAAGCACAGACTGCATCAAAACTATTCATCTCTGCAGCTCCTCAGACTTTAAGCCATTAATTATACTTCTTCTATTTAAGTGTGTACAAGAGACATATGGTGGAATCCCAAAAAAGACAGACATGTCTGTTGTCATGGTAACATACCAAGGTATGCATCCACACAGGCTGCATGAAAGAAACAGCTATCACACACTAACTGTAATGTTACATAGGATGTGATGTGAATTTACACATGTATGTACATGTATGTGTGCCCGCTCACCCGTCTCTGCATCACTGAAGTCAGGCAGTGTCATGGCGTTCAGCTGGCGACGGTCAGCGACTGCTCTGTCTAACAGACTGCTCCCTCTCCCAGAATCACTACACAAACACACACACATGGGGAAAAGAAGGAAAAGACCATTCAAATGAGAGACTAAATCAAGCGCTCAGACAGAAGATATTTGCACATCAATACACACACACAGAGAATGATGAAACCCTTAGAAACTTCACATCTTGCACAGCTAGACAGATCTTAACATAGCGAGGCACACTACTGTATCACACATAAAATGACTTTGCTCATGTAAAGGACCAAATGAATGGGGAAAAAATAAATACTGTAATATATAATATTCTACTCCGTATATATGGCATCCTTTAAAGTCAACGTATTTACGAAACGAAAGAAGACAACGTATTTTCACAACGCATTCTGTAGAGTAGTTTGTCAGTTTAGGGCTACTATAGAACCAACATGACAAATTCCATGTGGTGTATGTAGATAGAAATAGCTCATTCCAAGGTAATAAAAACGGTTCATTATGTAAGGTCTTTATACACCTCTCAAGAGAGGAATATTATATTGCATTTCTGTCTATGTAGAGGAGACGGGACCTCTAGTCCTACTGTGGTGATATTAAGGGCTTAAATTTCTCTCATTTACGAGTGTTATTCTCTGTCTCCACTGCATTGAGTTTAACATCCTCGGACAGACTGGTGAATGTTCGGGTACAAGGACAACCTTGAAAATGTAGCATTGGGGGGACGGAGCTGGAGCGGTCCTGCCACAGCGGCACAACCCTCTGAAAATAGGGGGGTACCACGATATGTGGTGATGGCAAGGTATGGCAACTGTGTCTGGGAGCTAATTGGTCTCTGGTGGGCCGTCACCGGTTACTGACTTCGGGAAAGTTTGACAGGAAGAGCTGGAGGGTTCTGACAGCGGGGGGCTGCTATTTCAGCCATTAGAAGAGCGAGAGAGCGGGAGAGAGATAGCAGGACTGAATCATGGTATGCTGCATTGGTACGAACTGTGCTTTTATTTATTTTTAATGAAGGTGTGGTGAGCTCACAGTCAGAGGCATGCTGTGCCGTCTTACGTGTTGATGGTTCATGCTGACACTTGAGCTTCTAGGATTCACGTGTCAACAGTGTGTATAGTGTTTGTGTGTGTACCTGGGGTTGGTGAGGTTGTAACAGGACTTCCAGATCTGCAGCATGCGTTTGCAAGAGAGCAGCGCCTCCTCGGGTCCTCGACACAACGTCTCCAACTTCACCTTTGTGAATAAAAGGCTGCGGAGAGAGAAAAAGAAGCATAACTTGTCTATTTCCTCTTGTTCACACCTCAGTCTCTTCCTGCCACAGTTCTGTTTTTCTTTCACCCAGTCATCTCTCCTTCCTGAATGTCTAGTGAAGTGTTTTTAAAAACAGAGTGAAGAAAATGCTTAAGTTTACTGAATGCACAGGTCAGGAAGATTATCCTGTATCTTTCTGCCAAAATATTTTCAAATGAACTGACGAACAGACCAACAGTTTAATTAATTCATATGGTGAAGAAAACCCCGGTGTACTTGAGCACATGGTAGAGAGAAGCAGCACGTTACGAATCCGCACGCACCCTTAGATGACTCGCAAATGCCTTAACCGTTTCCAAACATTTGTCACTTCCTGAATGTCTGTGCATATTAACACTTTGTCTGTAAATGCACCTGGTTCGTTACTTGGACTGAACTTGCGATCCATGATACAAAAAATATTAATAAAGTCATGTAACCAAAATCACCGCATATAACAAGCACGGCGCAGACTTTCGGAACTTGTCTTTCTCTGCACTGAAAGCAAGCGTGTGTGTCAGGAGGACGGAGAACGAGTGCGCAGGAAAAAAGACTTTTGACTGTTTAAATATTAAGATGCTTTATTGCATTCTTGCTTTACATGCGGTAAAATAAAGTAACTTTATTGGTAGTTCATTGATAATGAAAGTGCTTTATTCCCAGTTTTTCATGATGAATTATTCATTATTATCGTGTACTTATAAAAATAGTTTTGAAGCGAGATCACATCATTACGTGTGTTTAAGTAAAATGTCCATTTATTTGACTATTTGTGCATTGTGTTTTGAGTCCCCCTGCATTTTAGACATTTTCCCTAAACACATTTATTTTGCACATTGTGACATGAATCTGGCTTATTTTGTTATTTTATTATTATAAATGAATATTCAGTTCTAAACAAATTCTGTAAATTAATATTGGTTTGTTTTTCAATGTTGCGCTCCACTTTGCGCTGTACCCTTATAAACCACCTGGTGTCGTCCCCATATGTGTGCACACACACACGTCTTATATTGTTTGTTGTGTTATTTGTGTCTGTTGAATATAGTGCTGTTTTGTAATGTGTATTTGTGGTATATTGTGTTTTCTACAATGTTTCTGTGTGATGTATTTTGTGTGTTCTATATAGTGTTTGTGGTATAATGCGTGTTGTTAATATGTATGTGTTGTATATTGTGTGTTGTATATAATGTGTTTGTTTTATAATGCATATGTGTGGTATATTGTATATAATGCTTGTGGTGTAATATTTGTTGGTAATGTTTGTGGTATAATGTGTATTTGCAGTATAATTGTTTGTATATACTGTATACTAGTGTTACTATTGTTTCATCTGGTATGTTCGCAAATTGCTTATAATAAGGTTGGTGGTGTATTGTATCTCATCTTGTAAAAACTTCTGGATTTTAAACTCCCATTTCTACAGGAAGCAGATCTCCTCGGGGACACAAGTGTGTGTTGAGTGAGCATCCGACCATCAGTGCCACTGTTGAGAGTGCAGATGGGCATTTCTATAATCAGATATGACAGAGTGTAAGAAGCTCCAGCTGGTGTGTACGGTTAAAGTAGAAACCAACATAACAGCCCCTCCGAAATGCTTCAAGCTAAACGAGACCAGTTTGTGACTGTAATGGGGATGCAGTCTCTGAAGGCTGCACTGATATGAGTTCAGCCGATTGAGAACGCTGACAGCACATTATCATCGGCATTGCTGTATCTCCACGCTACACTGCTAAGACGCCCACACAGCCGCTGAATTAATATTGTGTGTGTATAAAATAAGGAGAGCTGGATGTTCTGGTGCATCTCCTTTCAAGGCAATGAGGCAAAATAAAAGTGATACACTCGCATACATACACAGATGCTGAAATTCACAGTACTGGACAAAACCAAAACCCCCAAGGCATAACATGGTGAAAAAAGAGGGGAAGAAAAAATAGGTTTTCGTTTCCATATTACGTAAGTGGTTGAAATACACAGCCTGCAGACAAAACACACACATAATAACAGAGATGGAAGGAACTTTGATTAAATCAAATGAGATGGGAACTTGGGTGTGTCCAATGCTCTAGACACCACACACACATACACACACACACAGTTCTTGTTCTTCTAATTGAATAGGCCAGCAGTGGACATCTTCCCATCTATCCTAGCTGCTACAGCGAACACAAACATTCTCATTACAGTGGGCACTGTAGCTTGCCTCCTAAACGTCTAAACACTACCTGTCACAGTATGTGTACGTGTGAGAGGGCGTCTTTCAAATGCTGTGTAAAAACCCACCGCCCTATCATCTGCTCAGCTCTGATTGGTTCCCTGATCCAGTGGTCTCCACACATCTCTCTGACTGGCTGTTCAAACCTCGCAAACATGATCTTATGTATGCATCACAAAACAAGCAATCCTCGAATGAAAGCTCGAGAGGTTTGAGAAAATGTGTGATTGCGTCACATTCATGCATTTGGCAGACTTGCAGGGCATTTAAGCTACACATTTTCTTTTCAGTATATGTGTTCCCTTGGGATGAACTCATGATGCTAAAGCAATGGTCCACCAATTTAGCTATAGTGATAGAGACTGAATGTATATGTTGGACTCACACAAAGTTCTCGGGGTACTCGCTGAGGGCCATCTCAATGATGTTGAGTGCATCGTGGTAGTGCTTCTGTGCTGACAGCAACAAGGCCAGCAGATGCAGAGAATGAACATCATCACCCTGCAGCTGTAACGCCTGCCGTACATAACCCAGAGCCTCTGGAATCTACCACACACACAGAAAACAGATTTTTATTATCATTTCTTTGTTTATTATAATTTTCTCTTGAACACATAATAATATATTTTGAAGAATGTAGGGAAGCAAACATCTCTTGGGCATTTGGACTACCATTGTATTTTTTCCTAATGTGGTAGTCAATGGGGGCCAAGAACGGTTGTGGTTTTCTAAATATCTTTCTCGGGTCTCATCATTCTCAGAACCAAGAAGTTTATAAAGATTTGGAACAACTCAGGGGTGGGTAAATGGTGCCAAAAAAAATATTTTGGGGTAAACTGTCCCTTTAAACCTGGTATATGAATAATGGGATGCTTGAATACCTGTGTGTGAGGACTCTTTTCTTACCTGTCGAGACACAGCCAGCTGGAGTGAAAGATAGAAAACAGCCAGATGATCAGTGGGAGATAGACTCTGTGCCCTTAGGATAAGAGAAACAGAGTTTGCATTATTAGAGAGAGAAACAGAGTGAGAGAGAGAGAGAGAGAGAGAGAGAGAGATGGGGAATTTCTCACCTCTGGAAAGCACTCAGTGCTTTTTTCTGATACTCTTCCTGCATTCCTCGAAGTGATGCTGTAAACACAGAACAGTAGTGTGAGAAGATTGTAATGATGATGACAAGATCAAGTTAGAACCAAGTTTTAGATACCCTAAACCTTAAAGTTACAGAAAGTTTTACAAAGGTTAACACATCCTATTAACCAAAGAAATTCTGTCATCATTTTCTCACCCTCAAGTAATTTAAATTTGTTTAAATTTCTTTGTTCTGATGAACACAGAGACATTTTTTGGCAGAACGCTTGGAATGATACAGTTCTTCGCAATACAGTGACTTCGATAGTAGAAAAATTACAATGGTAGTCAAAAGTGTCCCAGAACTGTTGCTTTCCAACATTCTTCAAAATATCTTCTTTTGTGTTCAACAGAGCAAAGAAATTTACAAAAGAAATGTTCACTACTATGACAGGCAATAGTGGCCAAGAACTATTTGTGGACAAGCATTCTTCTAAATATGTTTCTCTGAGTTCATCAGAACAAATAAATTTATACTGATTTGAAAGAACTTGAGGAGGAGTAAATGAAAGAATATTCATTTTTGGGTAAACTGGTCGTTTAAAGTAAGCGACAAAAGGGCATTTGTTGAAGTATTGTAGATATTGTGTTAAACAAGATTACATGGAGGGTACAGAATGTATCAGAGAAAACAAAAAACATCCAGAATTATGAGGGTATACAAAAGGTACAGAACGCATCCTGTTTCAGGTATGCTCACCGTCTGTGGCCTTCAGACTGTAGACAAGCCCGATAGCTAGGTATCCTTTAGCCCTGAATTCAGCTGCCTTCTCACCCATATCAATCACCATTTTAGCAAAGCGCTCACCCTCTTCCAGCTAAAACACACAAACACACACCCCATGTCATCAGCATCTCACTGTTCATGGATTCAACAGTAAAAGTTGTGAACAGGTCAGTGTCAGTTCTCTGGTTGAGTCTGCACGTTTCCCATGATTCTTCTTTTATTACCCAGTGCAGGTTTCCAATGCACAGCTTGACAGCCAGCAGTGGAATGGTGGGATCATCCGGCTTCAGTCTGATACACTCCTTCAGCACCTTTACTGCACGAGCCGACTACACACACACACACACACACACAGAATAGTGTAAATTAACTCATTGTTTGTCTTGTAAGGGTTAAAGTTGAGCTAAGTCAACACCGGGTTTGGGAAAATTCGGAATAAAAAAAGCTTTCAATTCATTTGTGTGAATTTGAATTTAAGAAATTAAATCAGAATTTTAATGGAATTCTCAATTGAATTTTAAATGGAACAGTGGAGCAAAATGAAACACTGACCTTCCCAGCAGCCATCAAAGACAAAGCAAGCTGGAACCAGAGATGAAATTCCTCAAAGGCAAACTTCATGGCTCTCTCGAGACACTAAGTAGAGGGAGAATTAATAAAACTTTAATTACGCCGATGAGGACTGAAAACAATAGCTGTGATGAGCCGCGCACACACACACAGTATAAGAATGGGTCAAACTCGGAGCCTCCTGTTGGAGATTACCAAGAGTGCAGTGGGGCTTCCAGCATGTCTCTGAGGCATTACAGTTAATCACACTTGCAGATATGACATCAATATAACAATAAAAAGCTACACACACAAACACATGACCCCGCAGAGCTACTATGTGCATAAAAATGGGCTTTCTTGGGGAACTGTGCACAAACAATCCCATAATACTTGACTTTGAAGAACCTACATCACAAAGTTATACGGACACCAATATTGGCAGGATCGGCGTCATCACTATCAACAGATTCTAAATGGAAAGAAAAATCTGCCCAGGTACGCCAACTAAAACATCCTACTACAATCCAAATCTCTTCTCTTTGACTGGCTGTTCTTTCTATCAGAGATCTGCAACTTAAAAATTAACCGAGGCGGTTCTCTGAAAATGAAACAAGATGCTTTAGATGTAATGCACAAAAAAAGGTACATATACACTGTGAATAGCACACATACACACTTAAGCACAGATCTGGTCTTGTTACCACAGCGACCACACCAGGACATTTAACTGCTCCTGCTGAAGGAATACTGTGTTCCTGTATGCTCCCATGGAAAGGAGTGTGGGCGGGGCCTCACCTCTGACAGCATTTCGTACTGTCCACGTCGGCCGAGCGCAATGGTCAGCAAGTCATACACTAGCGAGGCGCTCTGCAGACTGATGATTCGGTCATTATTGTGCTCGGGGATTCGGCTCAATACAGCGTCTCTGTTCGCCTGTGACAAATACATTTAAAATCAAATTAACACAACTCTCTTGATGCAGATTAAGATTTAGTTTACGTTAAGTCAACAGAATCTTTGATTTATCTGCTCTTCTGGTGAATACATATTTTAGATCCCGTACCGGTGGTGAAATCATATATAAAACCTCTGAAACCAAAATTCAGTGGGTGACCAAAGTTTTACTGTGACTCACCATAGACTCACTGATTAATAAAAGAAGTAAAGCCTCTTCAGTGTTCTCCTGTGGACAAAACAAGCTAGAGACAGCAAGAGAAAAAAAGAGACAGAAAAAGAGATTAATCCAAATGCAAAATTACTTGCAATAATACTTAAAAAATCTAATTAGTATTTTATTATACAATAAAGACTCGCTTCAAAGGGATACTCCACTTAAAATGACAATTCTGTCATCATTTAATCATTCTCAAGTTGTTCCGAACCTGTAAAAATTATTTTGAACACAAAGAAAGATAATAGGGAAAATGTTATCAACTGACATTTCTGGGACATCTTTGCATACCACAGTAGAAAAAACTTATTGCAAAATCTTTGGTTCTGTTGACTACCATTTAAAATTTTCCTACTTTGGTAGTCACTGATGTACCAGGAATGTCAACTGCTAACATTCTTCCAAATATCTTTCTCTGTGTTCAACAGAACAAAGAAATGTTTTCAGGTTTTAAACAATTTGGGGGGAGTAACTCATGAGATAATTTTGGGAGAAATATTCCTTTTATCTCATCTGAATCTTTTTAGAGTCCCTGAAAAGTAAATTTGGACAAATGAGACAAATTGGTGTGTCCTACTTCTCTCCTGAGTAGATACGTGGGCGGCGGCTGAGGGCGTAGTCCTTAGTGTGGGCGGTGTGTCTGAGTGGATCGTCGAGAGGGGACTGGTGAGGGGGATCTTCCAGTGGGTTCCAATAACTTTGTTCACACATGCCCCTCAGCAAGATCTCTGCAAGCTGCCTGGCAATAGTCTAAACACACACGCACATCATATATTTACTGTTTGTCTAGATTAAACGTGAAAGATTATTATAAAATTTGCTGATTCTAATAATAATAAGAATAATCAGTTGACAATGAATCATGATTGAATCACACATAAGTTTAACACACAAATAGATACATGTCCAAGGTTAGTATATAGACAGTTTCATATTCACAACCCAAAAAAAACATTACTGCGCTTCCGCATTTTTGTGACCCCGCCTGAACTTCCGGTACATATTCACAAACAAAAGAGTGACTGTAGATTATTATGATAACAATCAAAAGAAACCGGGAAAAACAGTTACTTGGCTAAACTTGTCTCTCCATATTTTGATTTTAGACTCCGATACCAAGCTCAACCTCTAGATGTCAATGTACCATTCGGTTTGTTTAAATGCAACCGAAGTGCAAGTCCCATTCAACAAATAGTTTAAAAAAAAAAATGAACATACGACAAAATTCTAAAAAGTTATTTTAATACAGTTATTATACAATAAAATAATAATGAGTGAATATTAATGTAAACTAGATAAAATATAAATAGTTATTATTATTATTAGACACTAGTCAAACACAAACCAGAAGTTAACTGGGAGTAAGGCGCGCAAATCGGATGAAGCATAGCATCGAATGTTTTACAAAGACAAATACGTCAAAATTTCTTACCATACGAAGGTTCTGAGTGGTCCTGGTCTCAACAGCACGGAGAATTTCTCGGAAACGGCCGACACCTCGGGTAAGGTTACTGTAGTATTGGGAAAATGGAGGAAAAGAGGAACATGAGATCCATTGAATCATCTCTAGAGATTCAATTTAACCTGACAGCTGACATCAACAAACCTTACATCAACTCACAAACACAGCCTCTGGCTGGGTCAGAACTCTTCTATGATTTAATGAGCACATGCATTGAGCGCTCAAACTAATACAGTGGCATCTCAACGGACAGGAAGTTTTAGAGCCTTAACAGCAGCCATTAGAACTAACAACTAGATCAGTGGCCAACAAATTGCTTATAGAAAAGTCAATTGTTATTGTGGTAGCTGTGGTATCGTCAATAGCTTGGGGCAATATTTCCATTAGACTGCAGTGTTTCACGGCTTATTCCAAATAATCAGTCTTAAATCTTAAAATGGAAAATATCTAATATTTTATCAATAAAAACAGTTCACAACTAATGTATGATGTTCACGTACACGTAGCACACGAGAGCCGAAGAGTATGCAAATACGTGATCCTGTCAGGTTTGCGTGTGCTGTGAGGTTCGAAGATGCTGCTTTGGTTCACTTACGGCCCTAACAGAAACATTGCCCACAATGCACCACCGCGCTGGTCATATTTCACACAGATGCATAACAAACACAGACAGATAGTCCACTTTTGTAAATATGGAGGTTCCCTACCGCACACTCACCGCATGTATAAAAAATTATGCATAAACACAAGCTTACATTTGCATTTTCATACAATTCACAGGAGAGGTGCCAACCACTACAGTAAGAAAACAAAACAGATGAGTGCCCATCTAGTTAGGGGACATCTGTCAGCACGCGGCAGCCTCTGAATTGGACAACTGGACAGAATGCAGGAACAGGATGAGAGATGGACAGCTTATCTTTTATTCTCTAGTCAGCAACAGGAGGTGCATGGGAAGCTCAAATTTATTTCATTGGAGTCCATATTTACACCTCATTCATTCATTTCCTTTAAAAGCTGCCTATATGTAGACTACTTTGTTTTGGTACAGCAGTATAGGTGTATCTGCTACAAAGCAAATGCACTATTCTAAGAGAAAGAAATTGTGAGATACATACGAATAGTCGTCATACACACAGCTTCATAAGGTACATGCCGCGCGGTGCAAGAGGGAAAGTGTGGTATCAGAATACACATGAATATATGACACACAGATATCTACTATCTGTGAACTACTGAGGTTCACAGGATACCAGTAAGTGGAGTTCATCTCAGAGGGCGGAATAGATGATGAACCAGTGTGAACCAGACCGTTTGCTGTTTAGTCAAAGGTCTGATCATTCAAAACTACAAAGAACATAAACACACCCACATAAGTGAAGCACTCACCCGTTTTTGAAATGGATAACATGTGCCCTCTGAAGTCCAGTTTCCAGGAAGTAGCCAAGTTCCTGTTCATGTGTAACTGGGCCAGGCTTTGGACTGCGGTTCTGAATGCCAGCACTGAGGGCCTGAAAACAATAAGAACTTTTATTACCACCTAATGTCAGTCAGTTCCTAATCGTTGGAGATGTTCCACTTCCTGTTAGTTCTTCATCAAATACAGAGCACATCTTAAAAGGATAGTCTCTTGAAAATAAAAATCTATGTTTGATTTTCTTCCAACTGCAGAACAGAGAAGAAAGTATTTTAAAGAACGCTGGTAACTAAACAACGATGGCCACCATCGACTCCTATGGACACAAAACCATAGACATTTCTCAAAATATCTTCATTTGTGTTCCATAAAAGATAAAGTCATATACACAATTTAAATGACATGAGGATTAATAAATGATGAAATAATTTCTATTTTTGGGTTAACTCTTTCTTTAAAAGAAGTAGAGAGAGATGTCTTTCCTACATGTATTCAGCGATCGGTTTGGACAGGATGGTGGTTTGGGTGGTGAGAGTTTTTTTCCCACCATGAAGATCAAACGTCAAACTTCAGCTGCACTTAAAAAATGCAGCGTCAACACTGCAGTAGAACACAAGCTTTCCTCTCCTGCCATCACTCACTTTCGCTCTCTCCATCTCTTTAATCCCCCCAACACTAAATCACAAGCAGTAAATAAGGAACACCATCCAGGGGAATGAATCTGCACTCTACTCTCCAAAACAGACATTAGTTTAAAATATTATACAGTAGAAAGACATCGGTCTCATTCCGGAAGAGAAAAACCTTTGACTTGTTACAGGCTTTGATTGTAAATTTAAGTGCATGGATAGGACAGGAAGGGATTAGTCAGATGGTTGCCTGCCCATCACTTTGCCCCTCTGCAGCAGTACTGAGTAAATCTGTCCTTGGCAGCAGTTTTTTTTTACATTTCCAATGGTCATCAAAAACGGATAAAAACTTGCCGGAAATTAAATGGGTCAAAAGAAAACATGATCTAAATAGAATAGCAACACAATGCTTAGTAGAATAAACTCACAAATACATTGTAAAATTTTTTTAAACTTCTGAATCAATGCACTCAAATTCACATTAAAGGTGCCGTGTAATTTTATGAAGGATCTTTGGTCGGAAATGCAATATAATACACATGTCTTCAGAGTTGTATAAAGACCTTACTTAAAGGGATAGTTCAGCCAAAAACTCAAATTTGCCATTTATTTATTCACCCTCAGGCCATCAGAGGTGTAGGTAACATTTTTTCTTGAGTAGAACCATAAAGAAGATTGTTTGGTAAATCTGCAGCCCTCTCTGCTTCATATAATGGTAGTCTATGGGGTCCACCTGTCTAAGAGTTCCTTAAGCCCATAATTCCAAAAAGCGGCTCCTGGCGAAACGTTGACGTTTTGGGAAGCGATACACTTGATATTTTCATAAAACTGAACGTCATAAAAACTATCCCTTTAATGAAGCGTTATATTTTTATTACCTTAGAATGAGCTATTTCTATATACAACAACCACAGATCCACTTACATGGAATTTGCCATGTGGTTTCTATAGTAGCCCCAAACGGAAATCTGCTCTACAGGAGGCAAAGAAGTGAAAACATGACGACATCTTGGAGACCATTTATACGAGACCTTTTCAAGTAACAACTTTTTATGCATTTTGGTTGTTCATTTACACTGAAAACACAAACTTTTGGAAACGGGTCTCTGAGTGCAAGCTTTTGAAAACGATGGCATTATCTTTTCCGTGTATTCTTCCAAATATCTTTCTCTGTGTTCATCAGAACAAAGAAATTTAAACACATTTAAAACAGATAGAAGGTGAGACGCTGACAGAATTTTCAATTTTGGGTGAAGTATCACTATTACTAGGATTCTAATGTTTGTTATGCTTGATCTATATGACATGAACATAATGAATAAACCAGATCTTCATATATTTTAATTCAGATCTTCAGTGTCATTGTACTAGTCTAGATCAACAGGAAAGTTGTAATACCTTTTCTACCTCCTGAAGATACAGCAAGCCAATGTCTCCAGACTTCTCATAGCAAGTGAGGATCTCCTGGTCTTTGTCAGCATTACGATTGGACAGTGATGGGGATGCCGCATGCACCTTCTCCAGACAAAGACCTACAAATAAATAACAACCATCAAAAAATCAACCACAGGAAAGGCACTTTATGTTCTAGCATAGTACAAGACTTAGTGGGATGTGTTCGATTTAGTTCTTAATACGATCATTGAAATGAGCTTTCATGAAGAATGGAGTACAACCAAAGAAATACATTGAAAGTTTTTGAGCTACAGATTTTCAGCTTCATGTCTAACATTATTACGTCTCATTTATAGCAGATCAAACAAACTGTTAGCAATTGTGTTTGGAGCCGCAGACATTAAACTCTTCACCTGTAAGGGTCTTGAATACCAATAATGCTAGACATGGCCTAAACTAATCCCGAATTCAGTGTTACTGAGCATAAGGAAAGCTCTGCATGTAGGTTCTCAATATTTTATAATGTAGTGAAATAAATCCCATCTGCACGACCAAAATTCTACATCAATCCTAATTCGTTTGATGAATGAACCACTCCAACCTACTTTTTATGATCTGATCTTCATTTTTAAACATAAATTATTCATTCTCAGATGGTCAAATTGAACGTGAGGTGGTTCTTTTATGCAGTCTCAGTTTGCTTCCTTTGTCGCTGCAGGACAAAGTAAGCGAGACCCTGAAATATACATGTGTGAGAAAATCAAAGACCTCCGACAAACCACGAAAGCCTTAAATGTTTTAGTATCATAGATGTCTGCTCAACTGATGGATGCCTTGTCTGGGTCAGCCGAGAACCAATCAGTTAAGAGAAGACACAAGCATGGCTACATTGAGATATCAGACAAACTGTAGTAAATCAGTAGTAAATCAGCTTAGACATCTAAAGCCACCTCTCAAATGTCTCTTTCCATGGGAAAAACAGGAAAAGGCAGCGCTCAGGTGGCTGGTAAACACGATAAGAGTTGTTTGTTTGGCTGCTGTTAGTATTGGGTTCCAGCTCAGATAAACTTTTCATGACAGTATGGCTTTGTGACAGGAAACCGAAATTGTAGCCCTCCTAACTACTCAAACTGCATTAATAATAGACAACGTAATAAATGGTTTTCACAAGGTGGAGAAACAGTCTGGTATGTTTTAGAATGATTCAGAAAACTGAGCTAAATAATTCATCATTATCAGTGATGTAATAACGACGACCCAGTTGACACTGTTTACGATAACTATGAGCATAACGTTAACAAAAACCACATATTTCCACAGATAAGTTTGTTTACTATAAGCATATTTTAAAAGAGCAAGTTCTTCAAGTTCTTTACTTGCAGGTTTTGTTTTTAAGCTTTTCATCTAAAGGCTTACGCTGTTAAGAGCCAAAAATAATTAAGCAATTTCACTTGGTGTAGCAGAAAAAAATACACATTTCACCTCTAAATAAAAGTTAAATGTCATGACTAAGCAGGGCAGAGGGATTTGCCTTTTTGTTCCACACCGATGCCTACGGGAAAAAATTATCACAAAGTATGTGTGTGTGTGTGTGTGTGTGTGTGTATAGTCTCATTGCCTTATGTGGATCTTTGTAGACAGAAGGTCTGAACTTGGCCTAGAAGCTCAAGAAAAGGTACATACTCTTCCATTCTGACATTCATAACGTTTTCATTAGTCTGCTGTACTCCTCAAATAAATATTCCCCATCCACATTTAAAGACCCATTATACTAGCCAGATCCTAGACAAGCCCTATTACTGCAAGCAGGCTCCTTAATGACCTGTATAACACCAGCAATAAATCTTACGCCCCAGAACAGTCCATCACAGGCATCTCGCAGCAGCAATAGGGACATTGCATTAACCAGCACAAGGGTTTAATATACACAGGAGAAACGCAGAAGTGTCAGTGAGATGAAACACGTGAGTATGTGTGGGGTAGATGATTAGGACCCTCCCCCTTGGCGTTAAGGCAGCTGTCAGTCAAAGAGATGCTACGAGGTGATTGACTGAGACAGGCACCGTGACACCCTGAAGTTTTCCCCCAGAGCATCACAGAACCGCCGACCCAGCGTAACTCTGATCACCTCATGCTGCGGTCCTGACAAACACTTACTGTGCCTGGTACTAAAAATGTGTGCGTTAGCACAGCAAAGATTTAGAAAATCACATCACAAGTCAATGCTGCCACCCAAAGGCCAAAATGTGAACTGCAATAAATGATGCAGAATCTGGCCATGATGATGGTACAGGAGGCAGCTAAAATTGAAACATGTATCTCTGTAAAAAGACAAGTACAGCTTCTTACAGTATAATACAGGAGATGTATGTGAGAGGTTATATTGTAGCTTAAGCAGCAGAAAAACATAAAAACATATTCATGAAGTTCCAAGAAGCTTTCAAAAGCACAACATTGGCCTGGTCAGGGTAGCCAACAAACCGCTAAACAAAGAGATAAAAATCCAGAGCCATGCTGGGGTCTAATCTCTACAATGTTTTTAATAAAATAGCAAGAAGACTACCATTGGTTGTATACACATATTACTGCACTGCTTATGCTTGAATAATATAAAAACAGCTGCTCTCTCACCTTTAGTGGCATAGGCCTCGGCGATCATGGAAAGTCTGTACATCGGAGCCCCAACCAGCTGCAGGTCATCCAGATTCACATAGCCGTTCTGATTCAGTGCATCTCTGTAATCACCCTCTACGTAACATAGTTTAGCCATAATCAGCCTGGCTTCCTGCATGTATTCAGGCTGAGTGAGAGAAGATGGAGTCACAATGAAATAAACACACCAGGCAAAGTACTTCAATTCATAACCTAAGACGGTTTCACTAGCAACAATTAAACAAACTTAACTTCCGGTTAATGTCAGAAAGAATCAATAACTCTTGAGGAGATTTGATTTAATTTAATACAATTAATAAACGATAAAATATTTGTATAATTTAATATTATTATAAATTAAAAATAGAATTAAGTATTATATTGTTACCAAACACAGACCCGAAGTTAACTTCGGGTAAGGTGCATACGTCCGATGAAACCGTCTTTAGTCAGAAATAAAATCACACAGATCTTGTATAAATGTTTAAACACTACCCAGTTAAGCACTCATTCTAAGACGGGTTTCAATCAAATTAAGAAATTTAGGATATAGTAAGGATATAGAAATTAGCACTTCATTACCCATAAAAAGGTTGTATAATTTCTATATACAAAGTCCATGATTCAAAAAGAGGCCTCCAGTAAAACTCCTTATACTTTAATTTTTTTATATATATATACACAATTTTCTCCCATTTGGAAATCAAACTCCATAGGTATATGGTAAAACCAGTTAGTAAAAATCTTAAGCACGATAAGAGAATGTCCCATGAATGTTGGCTGCAATAGTAACAAAAAATGATTTTTAAATGTGCTACAATGTAGAAATGGAGAAACTTGAATGTTTCTAAATGATCACAAATGCTTATCTGGAGTTAGAAATCCACTGCAGTGATTCATTATTCACTCAGTTGCATGTCTGAATAGTAATAATCTTTTTGTTTGACATGACTGTGGATCAGCTATCCTGATAAGGCAAAAAGGAGCATCACTTGCTACACGTCGTATACCTTTAAGTTTCCCCGATCAAGTGCAGCTGTCAGGTGTTTCCGAACCTCCTGAAGTTGTGGTCGGGGCCTGCGAGGACTGGCTCCTCCCTGCTTGATAGGGTTTTCCTTCAAGTACTGCTGGAGTTTTGCCTCCCCCAGAAGAAGTTCCCCAAGATCGTCTACAACACAAGCAAGACGCAGTTCACTATCAATTAACTGTGAAAGATGATACATTATGATAGATCTGAGTTGTTGTCCCTGTGGTCTGTTCTGATAGGGTCATAGAACCTTAATTTAAAATAAACTAGTGTAGTAGAAGGACAGCCCACAGATACAGAAATATACAAAGGAATGGTGATAAGATAAGTATTTCATACCTACTTAAAAGTACCATGAGACAGAAATTACACAAAATATTGTGAAAAGGTCCGTATAAAATATCAATAATAAGGCCTGCTCCAGTAAATGAAAAGCTGCTTTATTCAGAATATTCCATATGCCCGTTTTGTCTTATCATTATGGGATAGAAACCAACAAGGTTTAAGAATGGGGAGCTGTCAAGTGTATATTATGCACAGCCAAATCACATAAATTTAACAGTGCATAATCCAGTGGTGCACATGTAGAACTGAGCACATTCTCACAGGTCACGTGTGCTTGTTTAAGTTGATCCTTTCACGCGCAAGTCTTGCGTCCTCCCTCAGTCTCTGTGCTTCAAACCGTACAACTTTATATCAAAACTGGCAAGGGCAACTGAATTTGCTGGTATTCCTTTTAGTGAATCAACCTCGAACAATTTCCTCTTTAGAAATCTCACAATTATGTTTATTGTTTACCTACTTCCTTGACGTCACAAACTGAGCAAGAGCAATGTCAATGAATGGACACAATTATAACAGAAATCAGGAAGTGTATTCAACTGTGTGACTGAACATTTGCAACAACTAACATCTCATTTTAGACACCTTAAAACAAACCTGTCATTCAATGAATCGTTTAGAAATAGTGATACACTGATATCGATTCTCCCCAGAAGGCCTGACACATACACAGTCCGAGCTAACAGGTTAGCCTATAGAATATGTACAGAAACACACACACCGTTTGAGATTAGTTTCGCAGACAGCTGTCGCACAAGTTCTGGTATCTTGTCCCATTGTGTCTCTGATCGACATCGCTCTATTTCAGTCTCTAACCGCGACCCGGACTTTCTGGCTGTCATCTTTCTACCTTTTCCAAACCAAAACACGACCAGAGCCGCAGCACAGAAACATCACATACCTGGAAAAGTCCACTGAACATGACCTGTGAGACTTCCGGTTTACGACACTTGAACGCTGATTGGTCGGAGTCTTGTCATGTGATTTATGCTGTCTTATATTTTTCGCATTATTTAAAAAAAACATTTGGGGTTTCACTTGCTTTAACTATTTCATGAACAAGCGTAGTCGTTCTGATGGAATAAAACGTCTAAAAACCTTGTTCCCCAAAATTTGGCAGCTTTACTTTTGGGCCGAATAAATGAAGCTGCCCTTCTATGTTTTTTGAAGTTCATCGTTCGGGAGAGCTCGTGCACTGTAGACTCCATTGCTGTAGGTGGCGCTGCATTAAATAAACCGCTAGTATTTTGCAGCAGTGCGTCTTCCTCATGGTGATCTTGGATGTAGAGAGAAGATCATGTAAGTAATGAAGGGTTTTAATGACTATTTTAAATGTTTTTAGCTCTAAACAAATATGTTTATTGACACATAGAATATTTAGAGTTTCGCTGTTGTCCGTTTCGCAAGAGTTTTGTGGGTAACGTTTGCCTATTACCCGTTCACAGAAACATCACTTAGAAAAATAAAGGGACATAATCGGTGTCAGATAAATCTAAAACAAACATACATGCTTGTATATTAACTATACTTATTTTTGGTCTTTTTCATTTAATTGACGATTATCATGGCAAGGTCACATCGGCCTTGTCATATAAAAGTAAATATAGTATACAAAATATCAAATAAAAAAATTGGGTCCAAAAAACCTATTTGATCATGTAATCAATACATAACTGTGAATTTATGTTATCTCACATTCATAACTTATTTTGTTTTTTTACAGAATCTTTCCACAATCCATTTTTGGCTACAGGATGTTTTTGACTTTGGCACTTCTTCGGAAAGGTATCCCAGGGAAGCAGTGGATCGGGAAACACCGCCGACCACGTCAAGTTACCTGGCAGATGAAGTGCAATATGATTAAACGACTGGAGCAGGAAGCAGAGAATGAATACTGGATCAGCCGGCCATACATGACGCTAGAACAAGAGCGAGGTCATGCAGCAGAGAGGCGGGAGTGGATGTGGCATCAAATTAAAGAAACCAGACAAGCCAAGTTCCCTGAACACAAATACATTGCAGACCAACTAAACCATCTGAAAATCACCAAGACCTGGTGATTCCAGTTTATTAAGACAACAAAGACAAATGGTGCAGATTTGAAGGGGAGCAGATGAGCTCCCTTTCAAAGGACATGTTTGATTTGATTGGATATTTGTATCTGTGTATGATATGGGTTGTGTTTATAAATTACTTCTGATCAACAAAAATATTGCTTCTCTCTTTATTGTATTTCATTGTTGCACATGTAATTTTTTAAGGGGTCATTTGACACGGATAAAACAAATATTATCGTTTGTTTTAGATGTAATGCAATGCATATACACGTTTTAAGGTTAAAAAACGCTGTAACTCCCAACATGTTTCATTCTATTGAGAAGAAATATGTCGTTTTTTGTCATAACTAATAAATAAAATATGTATCTAGCTTGTATAATACCTCCCTTACACTAGAGGGAGGTGTAGACGTCCAGGCTGCCACCCATATTTAAAACTACGCTTCCCATCAGACATTGCGCACAAGAGGCTTGGTCTCCATGACATTCATGTTATTGTTGTTCAGTACATAATCATGCATGGATGCAGGATTTGAATGCCTTTGTTTTCATGAAGCAAATACAATAAATCCGTTTTAGACACGCTGGAATTAGGAAGTACTCGTTTTATGGTCGCGGCCTTTTTTCTGTCATCCACGCCGGCTGTAACATATCAGGTTCGGCCCAGGTTGCTGCACACTTGGTTTATCCCTTCAGTCCCTTACGATCCTGTGGGTGGTCTGACTGTGCTTTTGCAGCCGTAGAAGCATGCGAGAGGAGCGGTGTGGCAGTGGCCCTATCCGGACACAGGAGGCTCGGAGAGGCATCGCGGGATTGATGGAGAAGATGCGCATGTAACAGCATCAGAGGATGATTTCACGATACAGCCGTCGGCCTGTATCTCACAGCCTGGAGATGTGCGTGAGACTAACCCGACACGAAACACGCAAGGTCTCAAAACCCGAATGACAGCATGTTTGGGCGCCTTGTCTGTTTGACACTACTTGACTTTTTACGAATACATACATTTTAAACTGGATTTACAATATGTAGACTTGGATTACAATATTTAGACATGGACTTGAATGCATACAACAAATAACATCAGAAATGTGAATGCATCCATGCTTTGTTTAAGCTTGATAAAGCTTCCCTGACATCTTTAACTGTTGTCTGTTTTCTTCATTTTTTTTCTCTCCCTGATGCTGCTGGTGGTCTTGATAAATTTGTAGCCGTGGCTTGTCCCGCAGCTGTTTGGACCATCATCCTCTTCCAGAG
This sequence comes from Triplophysa dalaica, assembly GCF_015846415.1. Classification (NCBI taxonomy): domain Eukaryota; kingdom Metazoa; phylum Chordata; class Actinopteri; order Cypriniformes; family Nemacheilidae; genus Triplophysa; species Triplophysa dalaica. The sequence goes on along the minus strand of NC_079556.1, from coordinate 8,292,397 downwards.
GAGACAGACGATGATACTGTTCATCCTCCTAGGCACCTGCATGATCTACAGGAGGATTCGTCTTCATACAGCAGGTGTGTGTCCTATTGACAGCTCAGCTGTACCAGGCTAAATTGCATTTTTAAGACCAGAATTCTATCATTTTGACACTGTTGTTTTATAAGATGTGAAATCAGATCCTTTGTTTAGACAGTGTAGTCGATATCTGGTATTTCTACATTGGTTTCCATAGTAAAGACTTACAGTAGGTATTAGCACAACGGTAGGAGACATACAAGTGGCTTGTAAAAAGGGAGGTGGAACTAAAAAGCTTGCCTATTGTCTTTTGTCATAGACAGCTCATGAGGATGTGTTTATTCATTTTAGTTTACTAAACTATAGATGTGGCAAAAGTGTAGTTTTTGTTGCCTGTCTAAACAAAGCTTTGAATGCCACAAAAGTATTTTCTATTGAGGGATGTAAACTAGACATGTTTCATCATGGCAATTGAATCTGTCTTGTTTTACGTCTGATGATTCCTCTGCTACATCTGTCAGATCAGAATGTCAGACTGTCACCACAGACGACACCACTCAATCCTGGTCCGGTATCCATAGTTACACAGGAACTGGCATCTCCACAGAGCGCAGCTCCGTCTTCTCCTGGGGCTATGATGTGAGTCGTAGAACGATGAGCAAGTGTGATTTTCCTCACAGTTTAACACTGTTTCCTAAACAGGCATGATGTGACGAAATTCCAGCAACAAGATATCAGATATTTTACATAAATTAATAAAACGTCGAATTTCGGACCAGGAATTTGGATAGATGTCCAAGTGGGTCTTGGTTTGGCCGCGTCAAAACAGCAACAAAGAGAACAACATAACTGCTTGGCGCTGTGGCTAAATAGAAACTAAACTCAAGCAACTTCTGGCTTTGATCGTTTCTTGCTTATATTTGTTAAGCAGCATAGATTGTTCAACAAAATATGTCACAGGTTGAACCTTTTTTCCTCTTTACATCTGAAGGAATTTGATAAGGCTGCTTCTAGACAGGTCCAGCATATGTTTGAGGAGATCGACGATCTGTTGTACGAGAGAAAATGTGAAACTCAACTCAAAGGTCTGCAGGATGAATGTCAAGAGTGGGCTTCTCGATTCCCTCATCTACGGTACAAACACTATCATACATACATGCTCAGATTTTAAGCACAATGCATTGTGGGAAGAGTCATTCCTAATCACTCAACCTGTTTTGGGTAACAGGATCCTTGGGACGCAGCTGGTATGTCCTACAGATGAAGGATTCCAGTGGTACGCCACACCGGCACACATGCCCATGTCCTCTAGTGCCGGACAGTGCACGGAGAAGACGGCCAATGAGTGAGAATTCTTGCGTTCCTAAACAGCTTGTGATAAGTTGCAAAAGAGAGCCAATCATTAGATCCATTATTGAAATATTTGTGTGCATGTCAGATTGTGTGTGCAGGGTCGAAGGGCTGTTTTATGTAGGCCGTCTGTGGAGGTGACCCACCCTAGTACCGCATCTAACAGTGACCATGGAGATGAGTTGCCCAGGGTGATCGAGGCAGAGGGCTTGATAGAAGAATATCTCGCATTTGACTGCAGGGACCTGTGAGAGTGTAGTTTCGTATAAATCATTATTTGTCTATTTTTCTTTCCATAGCTTCTTTTCGGTAAATATTTTATGTGTGCGGTGCGTGTAGGGATGAGGAGTGGGAAAGAGAGTATGTGAACAGAAGGCAGAGACACTTCCTTCCCCCTGTCTCGCCCTATCGGTGTCGTCGGGAGGCAGTGCTCGATCTTCTTTTTGATGATGTGTGGCGTAAGCTGATTGGCTGGATGGAAGAGCTCGTTCGCAGGCATTGGGAAGGTTTCATGTCAGGTAGATTTAATTTTCAGTTTTGGTGGATATTCCAAGTAATTCATTTACGTGACCTGGAATGTATCTGTGTCCATAAGACGATGAGAAGAATGCTGTAGCCCTCAGCCCTGCATGTCCTGACTCTCAGAATCCTTTTCTGCTGCTGTCCACCGCCTCAACGGTGCTTCCTCCACTTTTCCAGACCAGAACACAACAGCTTTCATCCAGCCTGCAGGCCCAGGTTAGTCAAATGCTTTGGGGCTCCAGGAGGGTGGTTTGAGGGAAGTTTTAGAGTAATTTCAAGTTTAGGATTGTTTAGCAGATTTCTACATAGTTTTTTACTGTACTGATTCTAAATAATTAAGCAATTTCTATTTTATATATAGGAAGAATGACTAAGTAATATTTACAATCAACATTTCTTTTGACTTTCGTTTTTGGATTTTTTTTCATTGCAATGCATCCTGGGTTTGCTTTCCCTCTGAATGAAACACACCTTAAATTTTGGCATCACTGCTTTATGTCTTCTCTGTCCTCACACAAGCATTCAAAAAAGACACACAAATGCTGTTTTACACTGCTGTCTGTCTTTAGCTTTTTTCCAGGCTTTCAAATCATTAACTTTTTACTTCCTTGTTTCTGTGTTTCCCCGGATCCCTTTTCTGCCTGTCCCATCATCCATCTGTCGTCTATATCCTTTCTCTCTCTTCCTATTTCTATTATTTTCCCCTCCATCTTCTTTCCAAAGAGCTCAAAGTCATGGGGTTCAAAGCACAAGGCAAGAAGGAAATCCAAAAAGCAGAGAAAGTCATCTACTGTATGTAATTCAATGCTTATAACCACATGTAAACTTGGGGAGGATGGATTTGGGGTTTTAGGGGCATGAGAGGTTTTCTGTCTTTGGGCAGGTTTCTTTCTCTTTGTTTTTACTTGCAAACAGATCTTTTGAAACTTTCTGATGTTATGTTAACCTTGTATTTTTTTGGTGTGCTTCCTTGATATAGTTTGTTATATTTCAGTGTTTCACACTTTACTTCATGTTGTACATTGATGGATATAAACTAGACTGTTATCATAAAACGACTAAGATATGCAAACATGCATTATAAAAAAAATTGCCTTTTAAGCTATTCAGTTCATTCAGGGATGTTTATTCCCTGTTTATTTTTATGGCCCTCTTTTTCTGTTTTCCCTCAGACCAGTCGAGTGCCTGTAGGGGCAGCTGTTACCCATCACAATCTCGATGACCTCATCATGATACATGGCATTCCACTGCAGCAAAGGAACATGGGCACTCTGGACCGCATATCTCAGTAAGAACACTATAGGAAAGACAGAAAGGATAAACAAAAATACTGTCTTTAGTTCATATATTTAGCAGCTGCTGAATGCTAAGTTTTAGAATTAAATATTAATTTAATCTGACGTTTTCTCTCTCTCTCTTATTCTAGGGACTCTGAGGAGAAATTGTCTCATCGTCCTGGCTCTAGCATCATTCCGGCCAATAAACCCCGTCCCCGCCGTGCCCTGGAACAGAGCACTTCCTCCCTGACCCGTCCCCCTCAGTCAGCACGACGACGGAACCCACCCCCTCGCACCCTGATGCCACTGACATCCAGCGTAACACAACCCATTACAACCGGTTCTATGGAAGAAGTTGTTAGAGGAACAAGACTGTACGTTTTTTTTTTTTTTTCTATTTATTTCGGTCCCTTTTATGTTGTGATAGAACGTGTGTGTTTTCAGGACGACTGCCAGCGATCGTTTGACTTCACCTCCCATGCCTCTCAGCAGAAATACGCTCTTGCCTCCCATTGGCTCTGGAGACCCAGAGCACCCGCACTCCGGACAACACTCTCGGCTCATACAGGTGCGTTAAACTTAACACGTTCAGCTGTATTTTAGTAACGATTAGCTATTTAAGATCATATCCAGAAATCATGAGACACAAATCATTGCGTCTTTCAGTGTTCCTTTATTAATATTGTGTCTAAGGTCTGTTTGCTTATGTGTGCAGAAACAGAGAGGCTCTTCTAGTCGAGCTCATAGTGCATTAACCGATGAAGCTGTTAGTCTGCAGCCCCGAGACAAACTGCACCTGCTGGATGTGTTTTCCAGACCCAACACTACACACTCTTTCAGGGTAAATCCCTCTCGCACATGTATACATACAAGCCTGAGCCAGCATTTCAAGTGACCTTCAGGCCTTTAAAGCGACAACGAGACATTTTGGTGTATGGTTCCCCCATGTGGTTGATAAGCGCAATTGTCTGTTATAAATGTCGTAAATATTTCCGCTGTATAAGCTTCCATGTGGGCAGCACAATACACATGAATTTGTTGAATACACAGAAACCGCTGTTACCTCATGTCACTTCATAAACTGTGCATGTACAAAAGCTCTTTTGGCTCCCGTGGGTTATACTTCTGGGCTATAATAATAGTTCAAACTAGATTCTGAGATAGCAGTTGGTGGTTAGCCGTTAGCACATAACGTGCTAGCTACATAGCAGCTAACTTGCTAACGTAAGCTACATAACACATATGCGGTCAGCCAAAACACAACGCGTGGACGTGAATGTGTTTAGTTACCAACGCAAGTCATTTTCTCTAGTTATATTTTCGTAAACACACTCGCCAGGCGTTGTGCTTTGTGTAATGGGTGCAATCAATAACTTTCACTCAACTTGCTATGGGAATAGTGCCTAGCACAGTAACTATAGATAAGGAATCAGCAACTTTTGACCAGAAAACATCTATTGTGGTGTGGTAGTCCAAAACAAGCATACTACTAAATTTGTGATGAGGCACGATCATGCTACGTAAGCTATTGAGATCCGCCAACAATACATTATCTCTAGTCTACCATACGGTTATAAATTGTAAACCAGTTACGTTAATGCGCCCAAAAAAAACTGAGCACAGCCAAATTACTAGCAGGAAGGCTAACGTTAGGTCTCCATCCGTTTTGCAACCCGTTGGCTCTTGCAGCTCACATCTCCGAGTGTAAGTCCGTCAGATATTGATCCATGTCCTCTGATCACTCTCTGTCTTTTCCTCTTTGTTTTATTTGCTGGCTGTGCCATGGTGAAGGTTTGGAGACTTGCGTTGATCTAGATCGTTTCGTCTTATTGTTAGCTGTTGGCTAACTTCTCCCAGGCAACAAGTAAAACTATGCCGTACGCCGTAAAGCAGGGGATAGGCGGGGCTTGTACCGGCCCGAACACCAGTTACAAGTGCCATTTTAGCCGATAGGAGGCTGCTTAGGAAACAACGGTAGTAAAATTTGTCCAATTAAAAGTTGTCCTACCACTTAAATAATTATAGAGACATTCATTTAAGGTCAAAAAGTTGGTCTTTATCGCTTTAACAGACGCTCAGCCTGTGCTTGTATGTATATTGTTAATGGTTGTTATTTTTTCAGTCGGATACCCCTTATCGACGTTCATTCACTGGAATAGACACCATTGGGCAGGGTCGACCTGGCAGAGCATCTGTTGGCATAGGTTGGATCATACATGCATACAACTTGAAGATTTACATTGTAGTTGCATAGAGCAATGTTCAAAAACTTCAACCTTGCTTTGTGTGTTTGTGCAGATTCTCTTGGAATTGGTGTGACTGGGATCAGTTTGGGCATCAGCAGCTCCTCCTTCATAGACTCATATTCCCATCATCCTCTAGGTCACTTCCCAGTCGAGCATGAGGAGGAGACAGAGGCAAAAGCTCCACTTCCAGGTGAGCGAGAATTTGTTTTAATAAGCTGATTTAGCCTGAGACCTAAATGAGAATTCATTCAAAGATTTCATTTAAACTATATTTGCATTACAAGTGTTTATAATATTTATGTAGTGGCTTCTCAGATTTTATCTTTTCAAGTTAACTCAGGTCATGAATCTTGCATGATTTTTACTTTAGGAATAGTGATGAGAGGAATGAAATAAAGTTATTTATTATTCTGATTTATTATTAATTGATAAGAAATCTTTTAGTACCATGATCTAAGTGTCAAATGTCGGAGGGTTTTTAATAAGCTGTAGATTTTTTGATCTTGTACAGATATACAACATTACAGAGTTTTTTGATCACATGCAGACTTGCAATACAGTTGCATTTAATGCAGGGGTGCCCCTGCTCCTGGAGATTGGCCGTCATGTAGAGTTTAGCTTCAACCCATAAAACACCTGAACCAGGTCATCAAGGTCACAAGAATAATAACAACAAGACAAATAGCTGGTGTGTTTTATTAGCGTTGTAACTATGATATGCATAGACAGGACATAGTACATCTCCAGGAGCACGATTGGGCACTCACACACAGATTTATTTCCTTACTATTCCATTCTTCCTACTTTTCCAGCACGTTCCCATAACAGAGGTGGTACAACGGCACGAAGTAGCAGACCAGGGCTTTAAAACACACATGCACACATTCACACACACATGGTCTCTTGCGTTTTTGATCGCAACGCACCTCAGCACTGATGCTAAACTTTTCTTAAGTAATGACAGACACTTTACAAATCTGCTGGACTTTTGTATAACATGCGGTTTGGTCATGTACTTTATTTATGAGGACTATTGTTATGATTAATAGCATTATTATTTATGTTGTGCTTTGAAATTTTCTAAAACCGTATTTTTGTATATGGGACTATTCAGCTTCATATGGCTGCCAAATAACTGTCTATCTCTACATCTGCAGATGTACTGTACTGCACATGATGTACTGTATTGAGCAACAACTTTTTGTTTTCCTTATGACGGCTTATTAAGGTCTACGTGGCATTCTTATGCAGGCTCTGCAAAGCATGGCTAGGTTTAGTAGAAACGGTTGAGGGTGCCTGGATGTAATGGAGGTGAATCTAGCTAAAGATAATGCTTTCGATTGGACATGTCTTCATGCAAATTAAAAAAAAGTTTTAACAGCCCTTTTATTATTTTTAAGGGTTGTAATAATTCTTATAACAAGTTTTCCGTGTTAAAATGTCCTTGAACATTTCACATTCAAAACCCTATGTACTGTAGAGCAACGCAAAGTTCACTTATTGTCAGTGTGACATCATAATTGTATCCAGGGTTTTATACCCACGTCCTTTCATAGCTTAAGTCTTGGAACAATGTGACCCTGTTTTTAAGGGTGGAACGGTACGGATCGAAATTCTGGAACTGTGCGGCCATAATGACAGGTCAAAAGAGGACTGAAAATGTAATGTTTCTTATTTTTTATTCAGAAAACAAGCCTTTGTTACTAAGCCTTAGTCTCATGAGCCATACAAAGCATGCAGTGTTTGGCTTGACAAGTGCGAGAAAATTTAAGGATGCTTTACTAATAATATACCTAAAAAATGCAAACAAAAAGAGTTCAGGTTTCATTGAATTAACTGTACTTTAAAAATATTTTTTTTGCCATAAGGTGGAGAGTCATAAACTAATTATTTAATAATTATTTGAACATCCACTAAAATGGTCATTTGGTTTCTGTGGTGCCAGCAAATTCTTAAATACATAACTGTTGAAGCACATTTTTTTCTGCATACAATTTTTGGTAGCTATTGAATGTGACTCTTAAAGGTTTGTAATGTTTATGTGGCAGCTTTATCGTAAATGCATTTTGTTGAAATTGCACCAGTTCTGACAGGCATCGATCCTCTGTACTAACTGAACCTCTTATCAGATTTGATTATTGTGTTGATCTTGGTGAGTGAGTCCTGCTTTTAATACACTTTTTCTATCTGGAGAGTAACCTATCTCAAAGCATTTATAATAAGTGTACAGGCCATGAGATTGATGATGTTTCATGATAAGTCAGATGGATTCCTTAACAGCCATAATGAAGTGATGTCACAGGAAGCTTTCTGTCATCTCTTCATACCGCACCCTAATGCCTCTGAGACGGCTCCACCAATTCTTCACTCAGCTCAGCAAGGACAATCTAAAGTTGCCGAAGTTGTAGCCATGTCTGAGATTTTCTTTCTTGAATTCCAGTTGATATTCTGCTATAGGTATTCGGCTAGATATTCTGATATATCTGTAGACCACAAAACTTTATTGCTGCTGGTTTGAATTGGGCAGATTGGCACTTGTCACGTGCTGCTCTTCAACACGGATGCATACAGTTTTTTGGTGAGATGAATTGTTCAGGAAAGAGTGTTTGGTTTCCTGTGTGGAAATAATATTTTGTAGTGACTCTGATTGAGATTACAGAGCTGGATGTGTGCGTGTGTGGGTATGTGGTGGAGGTGAAATGCCTCTTTTTTTTCTAGGTGTAGCACTGCTGTATGATGATTCCCTCTGAATGTTTACTTCTGTAACAGAATGGCAAATAAAAATGTTACTTGAATAATATTGTTGTTTCTTGTCTTTGACCTCGTAAGTACGTTGAAAATCAGATTTACTGAAAACGCTGTCAGATCCTTATCCTGACAGTGAAAAAACTACCGTGGACATCATTTCTGAAAGATGTTTGTTTGACGTATGGACTGCAGGGGGAGCCACATGAGCAATGTTGGTGTCTGGTTGAAATGGCTTTTTTTTTAAAGTTAAATCTTTTATTATTAATTCAACCTCATGTCTTAACTGATGTGTTAATAAGCCGAAGGTAAAATTTTGTAACATTTTTATACGATAAAATATTAATTAAATAATATATAAAAAGTTAAATTTCTAACCGCTATAACCAGACTGGAAGTTAAAGGGGTCATTTGAGTCGGCAAAGGCGAATATTATTGTTTGCTTTAGATGTAATGTAATGTATATACACGATTTCAGGTTCAAAAACGCTGTATTTTCCACATACCGTGCATGTTTGTATCTCCTCTTTGCTCCGCCTCTCTGAAACGCGCCGATATTTTACAAATCTCATCGCTCTGAAAAGCGAGGTGTGCTACGATTGGCCAGGTGACTAGTGCGTAGTGATTGGTCGAATACTGCAGGGAAATGTAACGCCTCTTACCATATTCGGAACATCAGGCTGCGCAGGCAAAGGTACAATGAGATTTTCAAGACCGCCCACCTTACTTGCATATACATTTGGGCGGTATTAGTCAAATCATACCACGAAGTGACGTACATACGTGGGGGTGTGGTTACACGAGGTGTTTCAGGCAGGTCTGGGTGAGCATTAGCTTTGTGATAGAACGCATCTTTTGTTCCGACAGTTACATTTTTGCAATTTTACATTTCTAGTAAATGCATGGGCAACTTATAACACACCAAAGACACAGAAAAACACGTGTTTCCGCCATATGACCCCTTTAACATCACGTCTGACCCAGGAAACCCTCTATAAATTCAAAATATTGTTTTCTCTCACACACCCATTGTTTTTTTCAGAAGATATTAACTTACTGAGGCTTGGAGTGTTTTAATGATGCTGTTTTTGATGATTTCTACCTATGAAAGCATTGTTGCATTTTGCTTTTCAATTGGGGAATGTAACACCTGAATGTGCTAATTTACATAATAAAGCAATGTATTTAATTTTAAATGCACAAAAAACGAATTTTTTTTTAGGTAAAATATGTGTTTTTTTGGTGCATTGATTATTGTTGGCAAAACCATCATTTTCATATGTGCAGTATCATGAACATTGTCAAACTGAAACAAAATGTCATCACCCGTGATTAAAGTTTGCTTGACACATCTTCAAATCAGTTTATTGTACTTTTATTAGGGCGCCGAAGCGCGGCAAAACGATCACATCAAAGACAATGAATCAGATTGGTAGCTTGTATTTCCCTGCTGCATGCTTTAGCAGAGCATATTTAACACACTGATTTCACACAAATCTTTCGCTCCTACTCCCTCTCCCTCAATCTCTCCCCCCTCTCTGTATATTCTTCTGATACTGGTGGCAGATTGAGAGATCTGATACACAGCTCTGTTTAATACTGGCCCTCAAAGCTCTCTGGCTGCTTCTTTTGCATATTTTGGCACAGTCTTCCTTTATGTATGAGATGAGAGAGTTTCTCTATTTTTCAGACACTCAACACTGTATAACTACCAACAGAGACAGCTTCACACATAACAACAACAACACAAACATTAGTACATCGATATTGTACAGTAAATTACTTTTTGCTGGTGTGAACTTGGTCTCACCTCTCTTTGTATTTTTGTGTGTCTGTGTGTGTTATAGCATAGGTCTCTGTGATCTGAATGATTATGTAGGCTTGCTTGAGTGTGTTTATGTGTGTCAGTGGTCACATTTGACCTCCACCACACCAGATCTTGGCCCCCGACAGTGTCTTCTCTGGCCTCATCTTGGGCTTCACCATGGCTTAATGTTTTAAGTCCTTCTCAACCGAGAGTAGATATCTGTAATGTCCACCCATCACTCAACATTCGCTCCTGGTTCTCACAATCTTGCTATGGTACTTAATTGGCAGTCCCCAGCGTCTCATAAGATAAACATCAAACATGTACAGCGCTCCTGGATCCAGTTCACCAATCACAGCTGTCGTGACCGCTCGGCGTGGATTGAGCTCCTGGAAGTACTTACAAAGGACTCTCTGGTTGGCCGGTCGGGACTCTGGGTCAAGGCAGCGGTCCGTAGAGCTGTGTTTGCCTGAGTCATTTGGAATCTGCCTTTGGTAAACACAGTAGAGACTCCGCTCTTCGGTTCCCATCCAGGCTATTGTAACAGAGTTGCAGGTCCGCAGTTTGTTGAAAGACTTGATCTGGAGCGTGCTAGGAAACACTGGCACCGCTCGGCGATGGTAAGCTGATGATGCCTGCATTCGGAGACAGAATTTGTCAGAAGCGCTTTTAGGTATTGGGAGTGAGGAAGCGTCTGGAACTAAGGCTTGAAGTTGGATGAGGTATGACGGGCCACCATGCAACCATATCTGGGCCACCTGGTGTCCTACCTCCTGAGACGTTAGCTCCTGATCTTTACTGGACACGGTGACCTTGACATTGCTGGTGCCATTGCAAGTGTGCATGGTTAGAAGGCCGTTTTGCTGCCACCCACGAGGTTTAAATCGGAACAACCGTTCCCTCTGTTGGCCGCTTCCGGTACCGCTCAGGGTCACCCATTTGACCTGCCCCTCTCGTAGGGACGTGACGGCCGGACGAGCCTCTTCGTGTGTGCGGGTGAAGGTGCCCGTGTATGCCATGCTCGTGCCATTAACCCTGTCCACTACAAACACATCAAAGTAATACTGGGTATCCGGAAGCAGGTCTGAAACCGTGCACACACTCTCCACGTCCTTGCACACGCATCCAGGGTCCTCAAAGTTGTCTAACAAAGCGGTAGGAGATTCACGGTCCTCGGGGGCAGCAGATCGCTGCCACCACCTGTCTTTAAGTGGTGCCCACACAATCTCCTTGCCTGGTTTTTCCCTCTTCTGCCTCATCTGTTCATCCTTCCTCTCTTTTTTGACTCCCTCACGAAGAGCGCAGAGACTGCGGCGGTTATGTTTGCGGTCAACCAGAACGCAGTATTCGTAATATGGACGGTTACCATGGCGGCTGTCCTTGACAACAATAGAAGAGCTCGGAGCCCATCTTAAAGTGACACTGGTCATGCCTACCCCCAAGGTGTGCACTCTAGGGTCGGACGGCAGCTCCGGAAAAACCCCAGAGGGCCCTGTGCCTTCGTGGAGGTAAGCGGACACCTGGGTGTCGTGCTCGTTCGATTTCAGCCGAAGAACGTAGATGGATGCTGGAGCATGGGCAGGACCAGTATAGGTGTCTACAGCGTTACCGTTGTAGGTGTGAATCTGAACTTCCTTTCCAGAACCTCTCCACCAAAGCTCAGGCATGCTCTTTTTTGAGGTCCCTGCAGAAAAGAAGCATTTCAGAAGATCCTGCCTCAGATCAAGCTTATTCAACAGACAGCTCTAATCAAAAGAAAGCCCAAAACATTGGGCACACACAACCCTGTTTTACATGCGAACCATCATTACTTTAGTCTGCACACTTTTTAGAGGGAATGTTTGGTTATCAAAGTGAATAATTTAAAGGTGTAGATGGGGACCACTGACTTCAAAGTCTAAATGATTTAAATGTCACTTTATGATTCTGCATTGCCTGGTAGACTATCTCTTCATTTTAGAGCATGCGCACCATTACGGAAATGCAGTCACCATAAATCTGTGTGGGTACAGTTTGACACTGAAAGTTAAAAGTGAAATTTGCTTCCTATGTATTATAATAAATTAGTGCCTAAAATATTTGATAGATTCATTATATGTAGATTCAAATTCAAAACATACATCACTTATGTACGGTAATACATTCAAATTTGTACGTTACATTCTTTTTTTTTTTACATCATTTATTTACCCTCATGACTTCAAAACCTACATATGACTGTTACTTCTGTAAAACACAAAGTACAATATTTTGAGAAAGGGATTCAGTGTCCATACAATGACGGTAAATTGTGTCCAGTGTTGTGTGTTTACCAGCATTCTTCAAAATATCTTATTTTGTGCTCTGCAGATGAAAGTCACGCGTGTTTCAATGGACATGAGAGTAGGTAAATGATGAACTAATGCTCTTTTTTGGGCGAACTATGCCTTCAGTGTATGATATTACAAACCACAGTCTACACAGATAAATCTTAGGCAATAATTTCCATCTAAATATTACAGTAATAAGTTATGAAAAATACATTACGTAAGCCACCTCAAAGTGAACTCTTGGTTTTTGGTGATTTGGTTTTACACATAAATAAAAAATGTGATAGAAAATGGATTTATCCATCCAGGATTTTGTAAAAAGAACAAATGAAGAATAAAACATTTATTTATCTAATTAATTTATAACAAGCACTCTTTATAATTAAGCAGACAATGTTTATCCCTCCAGAAGGTGTTCGCATATGTTGTGACTCTGATTCCTTTTGAAAATATTTGTCTTCTTTGTAACAGAGAAACAGCCTGGAGATTTGGAGACGGATAAGAGGAGAATCTTCAGGCCGCCGAGACCCCAAAGCAACACAACAGCAGTTTTACACCTGCTAATTAAATCAGTGAGCCTCAAGCGACTGCTTCAAATCTTCATTAATGTCTCTGGAGGGATATATTACCCTTCTGCCCTTCAAAAAGAAAACCCCTGAGTTGTCTGATAGCCGTGGTCAGGACTGTGCCTGCACACCACACGACTCCAAATATACACACCTGCATGTTTATATGAACATAACATGTGCGAGTGAATCAATGAACAAGCAAACGTACACACACAAACTCACAGTGGGGCTTCTTAGGTGGTTTATCCTTCAGGGTGCGAACAGCCAAGCTCCATTCAATGGGTACTGCACATGGGCTCACAGTAATAGACATCAAATCAGCTTTCTTCTTTAATGTAAAATACAGTCTGAAATACAAACAAATTCAAAGTTTAAGGATTTACATTTCTGCTGCTTCAGATTGATCAAAACTGATGATTGTTTATGACATTAGCAGGGGTCATTTAAAGACAAATGCATTTGTATTAGATCATCTGAAAAGTATATGAATTAAAATAGGCACTGTAAAATATCTATAATAAAATAATGTCATAGAATTTTAAATAAATTAAATACTCCCAGATGGTGTTACAACATGTACCAGAAGTGATTAAACAGGCTATCCTACACAGCCAAACTTTGAACTCCTGATTTGAGGAGGAAATTTAAAGTGATTTGTCAACCATTGGAGTAAATTTCCCCAGCAAATAGTTTGTATTTGAACCAACAATGGGTTAAAACAACCCAGCATTTTGGGTTGTTTTGCGTCATACATTCATGCTTGCTTTGACTCAAATCTTACAGGCACAGCAGCCTTAAGAAAAAAGAAAAGAAAAAAACAGCCCAACACAAACGTTGTGAAAAAAAGTTGTGAATCATAATAAATACATTTTAATGTAGGAAAACAATGTACGGAATAAATATTAAAATGATTTAAAACATAACAGGACCGCTATAAATAACATCTTAGAGCTTTGCTTGTCTGCTGTTGTTTGCACAGCTTTTTCTGATGATGAAGAAGAGGTGAAACAAGAGCAATGACAGATCTCTGATAAACTTCCATCGATCCATCACTGATGTTTAGATATGGATCTACACAAACCCTAATGTTTACAGAACGCCAGGTGCTCCATCGCTGTAGCGCACTCCGCTCCGACAGGAAACACATTCATTCCCCCCTGTGAATAACATCACACATGGGCAGAATCTGGTGAACCTCCCTCGGTGGATTCTGGAAACACCCGCCATTTGGCAGATACCACTTCCTCTGACCTTGAAATCCTGCTTGTGGTCTTTGACATCTGCTCTGTAATTGCTCTTCATTTTATTTGTGAAAGCTTGTGAAAATATTCAGACAGATTTAAGACGCCTTTTTGAAATTTGTCCACGTGGATTTATTTGTTTGACGTGATTTGGATCTCTGATTTGGAAGGGGTTTTTAATTTTGACCTTGAAGAAAGGCTGAGGGATTACTGCCAGTCACTGGCTTTAATCTCTGTTTTATCAAGTGTGTTCATCCCTTGCCCTTTTAATACCGATTTAGTCAGATTTTACTGTGGAAGGTACAGTCTTTTAATTGATTCATTAATTTGATTTATAATCTGAAACTCGTAGCCTGTGGCTGTGCATTCAAATGTGCTCTTTCTCTCTTTTTCTCACACTTAGACTGAATCCTGACACCACCCCGGTTACGGGCGAGAGCAGTCCTGGCTGTGTGATTCTCACTGGCTAATGTTGGTAATGGAAAAAGGCTGCCATTTTTGCTGTTTGATATAGAGCAAACTGGGGAGTTTGTGGTGAGGTTTAAATACCATTAACAAGAAATGAACCAATATGTAGAGAAATGACTTACATCCCGTAAACTGTTTGTGTTATTGCAAGCTAATGGTCTGGACACATCATTCTTCTCAAATAATGTATGGACTCTATGGAAATATTGCACTTTCACATGGAATAGGTTACAACCATTCTTGTGGAACAACCCCCTCGAGGACAGATATTAGTTTACTGTGATTATTTTTTTTACTGTGAGTCTGTTGCCTGCTAAGTGATACTGCAGTATTAGTGGTGTCTCTGGAGATCTGTAATGTTGATTCTCCCACTCTTGTATAGCTTCTCTAGTCCAGTAAGAAGCTTCAAAACACACGCAGAATCAGTTTTTTATTTGTTCCTTCTGGTCGGTTAGCTTGAATGAGTTTTGTCTGTTAGTTTCTCACATCCCTGTTTGCCTGGAGATGTTTAAGTTTACCCGCTCAGATGTGTTATTTACCTGCGTGTGCGTCCTTTAGGTAGATGTACGGATGTGATCTTGTTTTCACTCAGCCACGTCGTGGGGTGTAATGTTACTTCATTTTCAGGTGCGAGGGCGAAGATGGTGGCTGGGCCGGAAAAGAAGGCCACAGCCAGGTAAAGACAGCAGGACAGAGTCATCCTCATTTACGACAAATGGCCAATCACTTGTCTGGAAAAACAGAGAACGAGAGTACTTTTCTTTTACAAGTCTCTTGACAGTATAGATTATTTGAGACTGAAAGAACTCAAATAATGAGAATAAAATAAAATGCTTTTCTTTTTTTTATATTTTTACATTAAAACAACCTTTTGTGCTGGACAATTTTCTCTGACAAAAGCACAACCGTAGAGTATAAATGAGATTTTATAGATGTGGTCTGTTCACCCTTCCCCACAGTGAAAAGCTCTGATTCAACTTGTCATTCAGCCGTAAATCACCATCTATTTAGATTCTAAACGAGCAAACATGCTGGCTATAAAAGCTCAAAGACAAATGAGGACATCTGGATGTTTATAAAGAACTGATAATTCAGCTAAATCTTGTTTTACAAGAGTGAATCCATCCTATCTGAAACATCCCGTCCTTGAAGTAAACTGCGGAGACAAAATTGCTAACTTTAAATGAAGATTCAAATCTAAAACTGTCAAAATGCAACTTTAAAGTGATTTGCAGAGGCATTTAATCTCGTAATTCACAGTAAATCCTAACAAGATCTGCACTGTTCGGCGTTACTTATTTATCTCACAAGGTGCTGACAAACTACTTTGTGCGTTTCTACAGACTATCAGCACAAAGGTTTTTCATTACGGCTGACAAGCGCAGAACACAGCTATCAGTCAATCAGTTGATTCTCACACTCCATCTGTTGTGAGGGCAAGATGAGAGAGATAGAAGCTGTTGAAGAGACGTCAGGAGGGAGAAAAAGTTAGCCCCATCCCAGCTGATGATTCATTGATAGCAGGAAACATTTCTCTTTTACTCAGAGAGAATTATTTATACGAGCAAAGAAAATTTGCTATCCACTAACACTCGGGAATCTTTCAGTGCTCTCTGCTTTGACACTCCGCAGAAAGCGCTCAGACTCGAGTACTTCAGTGATGCATGGCAAACACACTCATTTGAATCTATGTCTCTATTTTTAACAGGAGAGTTCAAATTGGTTTGCCGTGGAAATAGAAAGTTCTCGCTTGTTGAACCCGACTCCTCTCATTATGTACGAATAGCAGGCTTCTTGATTCTTTTTTAACTCGTCACAAAAGAAAAAGAACAAACCCAACCAAAACAGCACCTGGAGGTAATCCAAACACCAAGTGTGGGGGAAGTTGAGGAAGTTTCAAACTCTCGGATGTTCGTGCAGTGTTTATCTGCAGCTGATGGGCCTAGTGATGTGAGTTCACATCCCTGGAGAGACAGAGGCGGCGATCAAAGCCGTCGTGCTGAAAAGTGTCCCCATAACAACACGCACAGTTGTCGCTGGGGAATCGTTGCCCTGTAGATCAGATGACAGGCGGCGATGGAGTGAACGCACCCTGAACAGACCCTTGTTAGAAAAAATAAGAAGAGGATAAGGATGAAGGAGAAAAGAGGACGCAACGAAAGTGCAAAGCGAGATCAGGACGGGAAAATGTCCAGGAAAAAGGAGAGAGGGATTAGGAAAGGTGATAAAACGACAGCGGAGGTGAGAAAGAGAAGATCAGAGGGAAAAAAAGAAGGAGGATCTGAACATGGGCGTAGGAGGTGAGAGAGGAGGAGAAAAATAAAAAAAGTGTAGAGGAAAAATGAATAAATTGATGCGCACATAAATTAAACATTCACACGTCCCCGTAGGAATAAGTTTGTAAGGATCAGACAAGGAAATAAATGTATTCTTGTCTATATCTCTGTGTTTACTCGTGTGACTGTATGCACACTCTCTCGCTCTCTCGACCTGCTTGTTGATGGCGTTGGTGACGGTGTCATGTGACACATGCTCTTTGCAGGGGTCCTGACTGCTCCCAGGGGAACCAGATATAAAGAGAGAAAGAAGAAAAGAGAGAGAGAGAGATGGGAAAGAGAGAAGGAAAGATTGCAAACTTGAATGAAAATTGAGAAGTGATGCAAAGATCTGGGCCGTAGGGGGATTGATAGAAAGAGAGAGAGGAGAAAGAGGGATTAGTGAAAGAATGACGAGGACTATGAATTGAGCATGACAAGAGAGCAGAAATATATTGAACATGGGGTAGTAATAGTTGATTTGAACAAGTCTGATCATTTCAGATTTCAAAGAGGCATAAATATCCAGTACAGCGTAACAGAGTAGTTTTGAAACATATACTGTTCATATTTTGTTAGATAGACAGACAGATAGACATGATACACATATAAGCATGTTTTTCCTTGAGAAAGTTTAGTTTTTACAAAAAAGCAACAAAAAAAAGAAGTCTAAAATTAATCTTTGGCACTTTCTTGCTGCTATTTTTATTTCAATTCAGTTTAACTTTCCTCAGCAGCATCATTAGTTTCCCATCCCTGCTTCAGATTTCTCTGAAACAGATCCACCATCCCAAACCACAGACCATCTCACTCTACATATGGACTCTTTAGTGGTCAAACAAACATGGGATAGAAAGGGAGACACAAAAAGACATATACAACACAATAGAACCCATACGGTGGTGAAGAATTAATACAGAAATTGAACATAAGGATCTCCCAGATTAACGTCAATCTTTTACACTGTAGCAGTAAAACACACTGATTGCTTTCCTGACATTTTATCAAAGCCGCTCAATCACATGTTCCTACCTCAGCATTCGCTCTGGACTTCTCCTCTGAAGAAAGAAGAAGAGAAGTAAACGTCTGATGTCTTTTGCTCTGGAGATCACAGTCCTACAACTCTGCTGGAGTCCTGAGGACCGAAGGGAAGAACACAAATAATAAAAGACCTCCCACTCTTCTCCTTCTCCTCTTTCTTTCCAGTCTCCTCTCTCTTCTCTCGTTTCCTCTGCTTTTCTCTCCCTCCTCTCCCCCGACCCAGATCTGTGCAGTCTGATAGCTGAGGCTCGCTAGTCAAACAGACACATGCGCATGTGGAGTGTGTGTTTGTGTGGAAGAGAGAGAGCGAGTGAGTGAAGGAACAGATAGATGACAGATAGAAGGATGGAGAAAGTCTCTTGGTGAGAGCTGTCGTTGCATGTATGAGGAGACTGGGAGGTCTTGTTAAGGGTGTGTGTGTGAGAGGAGTAAATGCAGAGAGAATTGGGGAGGGTCTTTGTAGACTTGTGTGTGTGTGTGTGTTGAACAGTGCAAATTGATGTGTTAATTACATTAGGGGACACACACTAAACTCAAAGATCATTTCTCATTAATTCTCATAGAAACCTTTATCTTCTATAAACAGATCCAAAGAAAGCGTACATTGGAAAACTGATTTCCTATGTGTGCATAATAAAACACTGACACGCCAGTTGCTTTGTAACCATTACAAGAACTTTTCAAAGTGTAGAACAGATTTGACAGATTTCATATGTCGTGTAAATGAGCTATAGCAGCTATTTATCATGAAAAACACTAAAGGTGCAATGCCTCCTCACCCAACATATGTTTATTTATATATGTTGCTCTGTAGGTCAAGTGCTCTTTTCAGAGAGATTGAATATATACATGCTGTAAGTGTTTTTCCTGAACACGACATTGTGTATCTCTCCTCCACACAATGCTATCTCTCCATCTTCCACCCCTCCCTCATATTCCGTCCATCCTCCACGGCAGATTGAAAAGAGTCATTTGCATTGTGTGTGTTAAGCATGTCTCCTGGGCCTTTTTGAATGTATTCTATGGGTGCTTCAGCCACGCTATTGAAGTAATGAGAACACTTCACCCATCTGGGCGTTGTGCGAGTGTGTGCCTATGCATGTCGGTGACCCCTGTATCAATCACAAGCAAAATCAGAGCTCAAATCTCCTCCAGGACTCTACCTCCAGCATTTTCCTGTTTCCTTGACCATCAGATATATCTGTTGACTGTAAGAAGTGAATATCCATGGCTGGCTGCCATTGGTGGCTTTGGTTCAGATCAGGACAGCAGCTAGGCAGTGACAAAAGGAACCTGATATGACTGACAATCAGTCGGCATCAGTCGGTCCACTCTGTGTTCTCCAAAACACACAAGAGTCCTAATAAATCTAGAATGTTACAGTCGTCCTACAGAAGCTCATCCTACAGACCAATTAGAATGTATTTGATCTGATTATGGTAATATATATTACATACATATTTAGAAACTTTTGGGGTTGATATTTTCTGTGAAACTGTAAGTTTTAATGACTGGTTGTTAGTGTTGAAACATGTAAAGTGACACTTTTTACTTATTAATGGTCTTCTTTCTAGGCAATTTTTGGTAAACATGAGTCTTGCTTGGTAAATGTAAGAAAATGAGACATCAGCTCTATTCCAAAATCTAGTTTACTATAACATAGATTGCATGGTGTAGGCATCTACATAGTAAAAGTGTTGTTGAGCTCCATAAGTGACACATTTTGACTATATTAAATACAAAACAACTCCTATCCCTAAAATCATGCAGGACTCAAAAGAAGATATTTTGAAGAATGTTGTAAACTGAACAATAGCGGTACCCATTCACGTCTATTATATGGACACAAAACCAATGCAAGTGAGTGGGTACCGCCATTGTTTGTTACCTACATTCTTCAAAACATCTTCTTTTGTGTTCTGCAGAAGAAAGAAAGTCATAATGCTTAAGTGTCAAGATGAGTAAAGGATGACAGAATTTTCCCTCCCTTTAAATTACCATTGACAAAAATCTGGAATAAGCATAAAATACAATTTAGTTTTTTTTGCTCAAATAGCAAAAGAAAAACTCCACGATAGTGTTTTCGCTACTTTTCACAAAATAATAAAGGACGGCAGTCATAAGAGAGAATTATGTCAAATTGACCATGACTTCCATAGACGCTGTTTAAGAAACGCCCTTGCATTAACATTAACAATTTTGTTTTAATTTGATGCAAAGGTTATATAATACAAATTATAGTTTTATAAAAGTACATAGATTAAAAAAAAATTGGAGGATTTACAATGTTGATGACTGTTGAATGCATCATCATAGGCTTGTTAAAAAGGTCCATACCGTTGTAGTGTTTCTGTCTAGAATCTCGGACATATACAGTATATCTATTTGTTGAAGATCTCGTCACATTGTTGCATTGCTATTTCCTCGATGTGTTTTAAGCAACACAGCTGTGGTGCGTGGTATTGTTTTCGAATTTTTTTTTTTTGAAACATTTAAAAAATCTCGTAAGCATACCAGGAGCATATCCATGATTATAGGCTATTTAAGTACGGAGTTTACAGATTTCGACCAGCGAAAAAAATAACATTTTTCTTTTCATCTTCAAAATATAACGTATGAATCTGACCAACCTCCCCAAAAGATCTTTATTTGAAAGACTCATGTTTTAACCAGGCAAGTGCTTCATCTTTTGGGTGTTTTGAGGTGGGCCCCATCTCCAGCCCCCTCTGGAAAGCTGGGTGAGTGCTTTAAACGGTTCTGGCCCACTTCAAAAACCCTTTGAACTTCATGAAGTTTGGCTCTCTCTCATACTGCTGGGGTTTTGAAGTTTTGATTTATAACTGATTAACCCTTTGGTTTTGCCAGAATTACTAAACATGATACACACACAAGCATGTACATATGTGTATTAATGCACACATACTGTACATTTAGAATCTGTGACTCTTATAATCTCTCTCTCTCTTCTACTGGTTAGTTTTTTGATCATGCAGTTTTTCTGTTGTGTTCTTAATAATTCATATATTTGCAGAATTTTTCCCACTCCAGTATAACATGCAGGCGTACGCACACACAGGCCTTAGGTACAACATATTTTTATTAATATAACAGAATGTTTTATTGTTTTTAATTATACTACTTTTGAACAAGTGCTTCCATGAGTACAGTAAATAATGACATAATTTTCATAAAATGTCTTTTGAGTTCAAAAGCTGTTTGAGTTGACAATAAGACCTCTGAAGTTAGGGGTAAATGTTTGCACAACACACACCCGAAAAAGAAGAGAGAGAGAGAAAGGACAGAGAGTTGGGAAGACAGTGATCTGAATTTCAACAGCAGATGATACAGTTGACCATCTGCCCATGCAAAACTGTAATGCCCCCTCACAGAGTAACAGAGAAAGAAAAATACAGAAAGAGCAAGAGATGAGATAAGAAGAAAAGAGAAAATAAAATGACCCTTAAATGAATACATGCTGTCATAGTCACTCTGTCTCTTTAACCAATCAACACATGTCACTTTTACCCATAGTTCAGCTTGACCCCGGGGAGTGTGATGTCATGGACACAGCAGGTCATAGAGTGACTATGATGTGTCATCCGGTGAGACTTTAGTGAATGACACATGCAGATGATCTCATCCATACAACTGTTCCATATGGACCATTATTTATGCATCTGCCTCCATTACAATTGCAAGATCTCTGTCTTGAGGGCCTTAGAGAGATAAAAATGTGACCACAAAAGGGGTTGTAAAGTTTAAATGTGTATGCGTGTGTGTGTGCTGTTGTGGGAGTCTAAGGCAGAGTATGACAATGGATCTATTAATGAGGTGGAATGTGTGTGTCTCCCTGAAACAGTTACATCTGATTGGGAAGGAGGTTCCTTTGAGATCTGAGGGGTCTGATTTGACCTCAGGGGTTGTTTCTTTACTAGACCTCATTTCATTTCATTCTTTCTGATAAAAAGGGTCTCTCAATGTTTCTCGCTTAAAGTAATTCATGAGAGAGATGCCAAGTTCAAATATTGGATTGAAAAAAATATATTTTATATTGCTTAATTCATACAGCAGCAGACATACAAATACCTTTAAATTAATATTCCTTGTTTAATAAGTTAACCTTTTACATGTGTATGTATACACAATAAAATTCACAATTCACACTTCAATGGTTGTAATTCTTAAAGACCTGAAGTCGGTCTACAATGAAAGAGGTTATTTTAGAACAATTGCTTTAGCTGGATCATTTATATTGTAACAAACCAATCAAATGTGTATTCTAGAGGCTTGGACATTTCCAGGGATTTGTATTGTTGTGGATGGAATTTACAGTAATTGTGTAATGTTAAAGTACAGTATACTTACACTGTGAGAATCTTTTACAGATTTTTGATGAATATTATCCCAAAAACATTTTCACAGATTTTTGAAACAGTCAAAGACTGTCAAATTACAGATCAAAATTGTCATTTTACGGATCATTTCTTACGGCCCAGCTGACAGAATTTTTTTGTTTTTTTAAGTGTGCAGTAAGTGTTGAATCTGAAGGAACCGTATCATTTAAAATGTTAAGCTGTATTTAGAATATCTGTGACATTTCCAAAAGATTTTGACCAGCCTAATGTAGGCTATTTACAACAGAATTATGTGGAGATGTTATATCATTTTGAAAATCAAGATAATATCTACACTGAATATTCTATACATTTTATAGGATGATTTTTAAAATAGAGTTAAACGTTTTTAAAACGGGCGAGATATTGACTTTAGCTGGGTTTTCGCAGACTGGATCACATTTATTCAGTATTAATATTCGTTAAAGGGACAGTTTTGGAAAAATAAAATGATCATATCATTAAGTCACGTCATTCCAAACCTGTATGAATTACATTCCTCTGCAGACTCAAAAAGAAGTTATTTTGAGAAACGCTGGTATCCAAACAAACTTGGTCCCATCTCCTTTTGCGTTGTGTCATATACACATTACACATGACTGTGAAATGACAATATATATTTTTTAATTTTAAGTGAACTATCCCTTCAAGCCTTTGTGTTTCATTCAGAATCAGCACAAAACACTGTTTCATAACACCCCACCACAAACCCAATGTAGAAAAAGGCATAAAACTGATTCTTCACTGAACTGTCTGCAGGAAACTGATCCTACTTTAAAAGCTACAAATGAAATGAGATCTGATTACTCCACAGCACTTCCTGGAGTCATGTGTACATGCAAAACTCAATCTACTTGTTTTCTAATGTTCTGATTCCATTTTTCACACTTTGTCTGAAACTATTGGAAGCGTGAGACGATGTACTGAAAGTTACTTTGTGGTGGGACACCTTTAGTTAAACTCTCACCTATAGACATACAGTATACCCACTCTCCCTTATGCAACTCTCTCTTTCCCTCATCCCCATCCCCCTATTCTCTCTTTTCCGATCCATTTTTCATGCTTCAATCTATTTTCTCTCATCCATTTGCAATGGTTTACTGTAACTCGCCCATCCCCGCCCCGTTCTCTGAGTGCATTACAATATTCTCTCTCTCTCTTTTCTGTGTCCTTCTCCCTCTCCGCCGTATTATATATTCCTCTCATCCCTGCTCACGTAGTCTTTTATCTCTCTCATGGGTCATCCATCTCTCCCTCCTATTAAACACCACCCCTCAATTAATCTGCTCTCCCTTCCTCTGTTTAAGGTTATAGCCCAATCTCTTCTTCTCCTGCTGTCCCTCTCCGCAGTAATTGCTTGTGTGATCCATGATCCATTGTCCAGTGTCCCTCAGTTTTTGACTATATTGCACCACCGAGTCACGATAAGAGCGCACACACACAAAAGACGCAGAAGGGATGTTTAGACTTTACTGTTATGTTTTACTTTACATATAATGACAAAATAACTATATTTGAAAAACGTTAAGGTTAGAATAATATACGTTTTGGGTGGAATCAAATCATTCAGATTTTGATTGTTGACAGTAATTTCGTCATAACTTTCAGAACAGCTGAATAGACAAAGCACCCAGAAAAACAACAACTGAAATCAAAGGTTATCATTCGGCACAGGACACAGCTTTGGGGAGCCCATCTTGATAGCTAAAGTGTAGAGACAAAGAACAGAAAATAATGAAATCATATGTTTTTGTTAGTGTACATGCTTACACGCAAGATCTAATTGTTGCATGAACACGCATACTTACACATGAAATCTTGATACCAGCGTTCTGACCGGTTAACCAGACAAGACGTCCACTCCCTCAGGGTCACCTTCTTGTTCTTGTTCTTGTCACATGACCTGTGTGCACACACACATTGTCTTGATGAAATCTACAAGTGGGCTCTCTTTGTCTCTCTCTCTATTTCTCCCTCACTTTTGATATGTACATCTCTCTCCATAGCTATCATCCATAGAGGACACAACTCACATTAGAACAGGAGGAAGGGAATAAGTATTCACAGCTCTGAATGAGAGAGAGGGGGATTGAGAGACATTGTAAACAAGAAAAAGGAGAGAGAGAGAGATAGAGAGCGGGGTGGATGACATCCTGAAAGAGGCATGTGTACTGTAATCAGAATGATGTTGGGGGGGTTTGAAGTTATATCTAGCAAATACAAAGAGGTCAGACAGGTGAAAATCTCACAAAACCACATCAGTAAAACGGTTTTGTGTGTGTCTGTGTAGGTACAGATTGGTGTCATTTTCTTTATATGTGATTTTTTAACTGAAAGAATCTTTGTGCGCAGTGCTCCAGTGGCATCCTCTTATAGTGCAGCTTCTTCAAATCTCTCCTGCTCAACTTCCCGTCCCTGTTACGATCCAGAAGCTCAAACCTCCTCTGAAAGAGAAAGCCAAAGATCAAGTCAAGTTTTTTATTGGGGTATTAAGGGTAGTTCAGTAGAGATCATTTTAATGTTCCTTCATAAAGTTCCCATTGATAACCTAAAGCAGTGGTTCTCAACTCCAGTCCTCAGGCCCCACCTGACAGAATATTTTGGATGTCTCCCTATTGAACACATGAACAAGTTAATGAGATAATGAAGTGATGATTGATCAATAATGATGAACAGGTGATGTTAATCGCTGAAGAAAACATCATAAGTTCAAAAACCATAATAATGTTTCCTTTAGTGGGGCTCTTACCCTTGATTTATTTTTTATATCAGCTGTTATAGTGTGTTTCTGAACAGCCATACAAAAGACAAAATTGTTGGAATGAAACCTTCTTAAATTGTTATAAGACAGATACAAATAAGGGGGATTTAATTCTGACAAATGTTGTGACACACCAGAAATCAACCAACATTTGCACAGCTATTACCAACACCAGGACGAAATAATTTTGTCTTTTGTCAGGCTCTTATAAATATGCTTCAGAATCAAACTATTTCTGCTAGCAAAAAATGTAACATAATAAATCAAGGGTAAGAGCCACACTTAATGAAAGCTTAAAACTATTATGGTTTTTATTCTAGTGATTGTGTTTGTTAACATCACCTGTTCATCATTAATGACTCAATCATCACTTCATTATCTCATTAACTTGTTCAGGTGTTCAATAGGGAGACATCCAAAGTATTCTGTCAGGGGGGGCCTGAGGACTGGAGTTGAGAACCACTGACCTAAAGAAATCAATCAGATGACAAATTAAGTTCTATACGTACTTCTCTCGATCATAAAACACAGGTATAAATTTCTCAGCTTGAACATTCGTCAGAAGACGCGCCCGGATCTGGATGAAATGGTTATCTTTATTTCAGTTTTGTATTTCAAAATACGTTTCAGTTCAGTGCAAGTGTGTCATCTATGTTACTGTATGCAGGTTAAGTGTGTTTTCATTTTTAGTAGCCTATGCATGTATGTATGTATGCATGTATGTATGTATCTAAATTATTTGATACATCATGTTTTAAAAGCCCTTAACCTCTCCTTGTCGTCAATATGACCCCAATCAAATTTTCCTTAGTTAAGAAAAATATTCCCTTCATCTTAGTGTAATAAGTTTTTGTGACTTCTCTACATTTCCTATCTATATTCACATGAAAAATTAGGATATATTCGGTTGTTCTGAAGGTATGTAAAAGTAATTAAATTAATCTGTTTTTTGAAAAATGAAATTTTGTAAAACGAACAAAAATATCAATAAATCTTGCATAAATCTGTACATTTTCAAATAGAGATGAAGGCCTGGTACTAGAGCACATATGCTATGTAGAAAAGTTAGTTCACACACACACAGTTGATTATGTGGTTTACGAGGACTCTCCATAGACGTTATGATTTCATACTGTAGCCTACAGAAGATATATTATATTTCCTAAACCTATACCTTAACCTTACCATCACAGAAAACATTAGAATTTTTTTTCTTTTTAAAATATCATCAGTTAGTATGTTTTTTTTGCGATTTAGTTAACGAGGACACAGGAAGTTGATTTATAGTTTATACACATGTCACACACAATTTATTTAATTACTGTAATCCTTCTAGGTTTATCTCTAATTAGCAGATGGCAAAAAAATTGATACATTTTGATAATCAATTAAGTGATTTTTTTCATAAAATTTTTATATTTCACATTCAGGCTAATGATATAGTTGAGGAATGTTGTGATAAGTAGGTAAAAAAAGTACCTCAAATCCCCCACAAATAGCATTAATGTATAGATGAGAAGTAAACAAAAAAAAGATAAATTATATGTATTATTAAAAATGATAATTACCAGTTGTGCCTAAGAGACATACGTACATTTTTTTTGCTTACATGTCATTATATCAACGCTGTCCTTCAGATATCCAAATTCACTGTATTTCATGAAATGTACAAAAACCTGTACTTTTAAAATGATTAAATACTGTATTGTTAAAGCTGACAAGCACTTTTTATTCCTTTTTATTGGTTAGATATTTCCAAATCCCAATGACAAACATAAAGAGTGAATCATAATAACGATTGATGAAAATAAAAGTCATGAAATATGGAAATATGAGGTTTCAGATGGACAGCAGTGATATATGAATTTTGTTTAGTTTGCTACTGCCACACTCACAGGCATAGAGGAGGCTTGTCAAACATGTCCAACAAATTGTACGTCATACATTGATGTGTTACCTGTGCAAGCTGAGTTCGTTGTGTGTGTGTGAGGCAGCTTTGTGAGGGAGCAGCTGGTGTGTATCTCTCTCCCATTCTGCTGAGAAGTAAGAACCAGTCCAACAGACGGTACGGAAACTGCCCCAACTCTTCGTCAGTGCACTGTGACCCGCTCACTGAACATCACAGCAAAGACAACATCATTGGATACAGGCGTGCACACTGAGTTAGAAAACTGCTGATGAATTAATAAACTGTCACAAACAGGAATGAACATGCCTGTCAGTAAATGTTGTCTTAAATTGTGTGTGTGTGTCTTTTTTTTACCCAGACAAACTCCAGTATGTGCTGTGCCTATGCGTCTTTTTTTACGGCAGGCCTCTTTGTGAAGCAGACACTCATTACTGTACATCTTCCCCAGAACGCTGCACACTGGTGCCCCCTGGCTGTACAATACAACAAATACATAGTTGTGACTCAAAAAACATGGTCAGGAAGAACCTCTCATTCCAGTTCTCATCACAGCACATTTTTTCACTTATTCCATCTCTACTATTTCTTTTAACTCTGTTTCAGCTGAATACTGTACTGTATATAATAAACAGAACCACGATGGAATTGTAGTGCAACACATGTAGGCCTAAACTTTTTGCTGTTTGGCTAATTCTGTATTTACAGTAAATGTATGTCAGGTTGTTTCATGTAGTTTTCCTGTTGCTAATGTGTTGAAAAAAATCATGTTGGAAGGGCAATGGGCCTAAACTTTGCCAACAGACATTTGGAAACCAAATGGTCAATGTTATGTTGTTTTTATGAATTATTAATGTATTCATTATGGCCTTCTGCTTTTTGTACGACAAACCGTTGTGATACTTTTACATCACCAAATGTAAACTTGTTATAATACTTTTTATTTGTTTAAACAGTTTTAGATTTTCAACTATTGCCTGTTAAAGTATTGTTAAAATACTCAGCCACGTGTGATGATATTTACTTTTGACTATAATCATCATGTCAGCATCACTTTCCATGTCATGTCTAAAGGAATATTTATATTGTTAAACAGATCTTGAGCGCATATGTTCATTGTCTCTGGGCTTTCTACATCAGAGACTTTGTCTGTGGGCTTTCTACATCATAGACTATGTAGACTTGGACAGAGGTAAAACTTGGTTATGGGCTGCCAGCCATCAGGTTGCAGGTTTGATTCCAGGGAGTCCGTTAGCATAATGTCAAAATTCTGTTCTGAACCCTGACACTCAAGAATACACGGCTCATTCCTTTGGCTCACTATACGCAGCTTGTGATTCAAATAAGCACAGCTGTATTGGGTAGATTTGATTCATTTGTGGCTTACCGAGGACAGGTCTTTGGACACACACACTTCGGGACAAGAAGGCCTCCATCATCCACTACTTGGCACCAGGAACCAACGGGACTGTGACATTTTAACAGCTGACATAGTGATTCTGAAGACAGAAAGAGAGTAGGGGAGCAGTGAGCTTTATGGTCAAAAATTAATTAAGCCATTAAGCCGTTCATGAATCATTGTCTGAAAATGTAGGCTAAACTTTACTTGGCTAAACTTAAATGCGACAGTTATAAGACCCATTCAACAAATTATATTAAAAATGTTTTTTTTTTTATTTAATACAATATTATATAACAAAATATTAATTTATATAAATTAAATAAATGATGCCTGGAAATTTCTTAAGTTACGATGACAGGTCAATGTTACAAGCTCCAGCGTCCAGCCTATCTTACCTGGATCTACTCTGCCCAGATAAGGCCTCAGTTTCTCTTCAGCCTGTCTCTGTTTGCGCAGGGCTCTTCCACCCTTTTACACACGCACACACATACACACACACACACGCACATGCACACACACAATAAAGTGCTTCAATATATTTTCCATTACGAATTTTAAAAATGTTCTCTATCTTGAACTTGAAGAAATTTAGGATTTATTGTATAAAGCTGCAAAATATTAAGACTGAAATATGTATAGGATGTACACAGACATATGTGCTTTGAAGAGAGAGAAAATAAAATAAAAAAAGATAGCGGGAGAACACAGTTTTTATTGCAATCTGTTAGTGATTACAACACAGTAAGTGTGAAATCTTTCTCAAAAATATTCTAGACCTTTAGACTCCTGCTCTCCTTACAAATTTTATCTCTGTTTTAAATGCCTCCCTTTATAATAATAAATAATTATGTAATATATCAAAAACATTCTTTAAATAAATATGTATAATCTTTGTAAATCCTAACGGCCCCCTTTCTTTTAAAACTTTGTCACCATCATGTACCAGTATAGTAAGTTCAGTTGAAAGTAGTAGTTTTGTTTACATCTAGGAGTACACTAACATAAATGTCCTAAGCTGATACACATAGACTTATAGCCAAAAAACTCGTGAATTTATTGAGTCTTTGACAAAACAACATGAGCAAACAATCAATGTGATATCACCATAGCAACAATAAACCACTCACCATGATGACATCAAAGTGAAGAGTCACTGTCAAGAACAGCAGATGAGAGAACAGGTGCATAGCTGCTGGCCGTCTCTTGGAAGAAATGTTTACACGTCTGAAATGCGTATAACATGCATTTTTTAGTGTGTATTCAAATTCAAACTAGAATCCAGTAGAACTCAGACGAACTGAAAATGTAATTTAAGAGTGTGAAGGAAATGAGAAGTGCTTAAAAATGTATAATTTCACTGCAAAAATATATTCCCAAAGGACATCCAGTGGGGAAAAAAGACAGCTTTCATTCTGTCAAGAATGTGTAAAACATGCAAAAAGTCTGTCAAGAGTGCTAACCTGAACTCAATGTTAAAGAGATCATAAATGTAGAAATAATGGTCCTCAAAGCACAAACCTTGATCAAAGCTGATCTTCTTCACTCTCTTCTTCAAGCAAATCAAAGTTGTTCCAGTATTGTGCATAAGCCCCTGAGTGCTCATTAGATGTGTGTGTGTGTAGAACAGAGTGGCCCCATCACTGGGAAGTCATTATGGTATAAAACATCTCAGAGCAGATAGAGTTACTGTATGTTAACAGAGCAGTCGCACACTAACAGAATCCCTCCTTCATTCCTTTGCTATTTCCTTTAATTGGTGTTGAAATTCTTACCAGATCTTCTTCTTTCTTTAGATCTTACTTTCTGGGTCTTTTTCTGTTTTCCCATCTCTCTCTCTCTCTCTCTCCCTTTGATTTCCCTCGCTCTTACACTATCCATCAGTCAGATACTTTCACTTTTCCCATTCATCTTTGGCCCTCCTTCAGGTTTGTCTTTTTTCACCGTCTCTCTTCTCTTAAAAATCTATTTTTACCTTATCCTCTTACCTGGCACTCCACTCCTCCATTTCCTCTTCTACCTTCTTAGGCTTCACCTGAGACGTCCTTAATTAGCAATCCATTAACAGCATGGATGATCACACACAGTCACCTCGACTAACACATGGACTCTGAAAAACATCTAAAGTCACTCTCTCTCTCTCTCTCTCTCTCTCTCTCTCTCGCGCTCCCCTACTCTGTACTGCGTTCCTCCATCTGTTTTTTTTGGCCTGTAAATCTTTTTGTCTAAGAAAAAATGCAGACTTAAATAAGAACCAGAAATCCCTCACTCTTTCTTACACATGAACACACAGAAAGTCAGAGAAGGTTGATGAAACGAGAGATCTGGGCTATATGATTTTCCAAAACAAAACTCTTCTTTAAACTGGTGTTTTTATTATGTCATAGTTATATACAGATCTTTACACTAAAAGGAAGCAAAAACGTCCTCGAAACATCATTATTTGAATACTTACTGTAGTTTTAAGTGTTTTTCGTGCAGCACATCTGACCTCTGTGCCCTTTGACCCCTGTTGCTACAACATGAAAGAGTTTCACAATACAGTTTCTTTGCCAATCATCCCATTTGCTTTTGTCACATTTGTCTCATCATATGTTATGATTTACGAATTAACCCCCCCACTACACAGGTATATACACATGCGCACACACAAGCACGCTCGCACACATAATGGAAACCATGAATATACTATTCAAGACTAAAGAACAACAATTTTTTTAACAAATTCCATCTTCTACAGCATATTATAATATAAACTGAATTTACAGTAATATTACAGGTATAGAAGACCCAAATTTAGGATGGTTAAAATAGCTGCTGTGTCCCATACACCTATTATCTTCCATCTTTGTTAACATTGTCTAAAGGCTAAAATACACTACAAGACTTTTGCTCAGATTTTCAGTCTGGACTTTTTGCTGAAAGTCTGTGCCAGTCTGTAGATTTGATCATTTAGAGTGTTCTTATCTGAAAATTTCAAAAAGTCTGTTCAGATTTTAAAAGTCTTGTAGTGTATTCCAGCCAAAACATGATTTATTTAACACATACATCCCCACCTGACTTACCACAAAAATGTCTCTGTCAAGCCGTCACAAAGCACTTGTCTCTCCTTAACCGTTGCGGGTGTTCGCCCAACAATGGAAAGGGGATGATTTTAAAACCTTAAAAAGTTGCTATAATAGAATTGTTATGGTTCATTATGGATGAAAGCTGCTGCTATATGTAGAATGTACAGTTTTGTTAAAAGGAAATATTTTGTTTTCTTGTAACATATTGTCCTGAAGATGGCGTTGTTTCATCTAGTCACTGCAATGTATTTTGTAGAACATTATGCATTGGATTTATTCTGTTAAAACATGTTTTAAACCTAACGTTTCATATTCCTTTGTTTGAACAAAGTATTATTAAGTAAATTAACGTAATTAACAATATAAAATAGTTATTTATTGTATTACGAAAGTACCATATACATAAAATATAATGGTCCCTAAGCAAACCAAATGTTTAATGACTACGATTTATACATGGCCTTGAATTAAAACATGACATTAAAAAACAAAACAGCCCTGAAAACATTTAATATGTCCAATATGTCTCTGTACATGTGTCTGTATTTTTTGTCTCCCTTTCTTGTGGCATTAAATAAAAATGTATATATTTAAAAAACATCTGATCCCAGTTGTCAGGTCGAATGTCTAACTACGGTCGTTGGGCTCCGTTTCAGACGTAATTTCCGAGTTTGAGGTAGGAAATACCCTTCGATCACACCTACTTGGCTATGCAGCGACCTCCACTGGGCATGCGCACTTCAAAACCGCATAATGTTTGTAACGCTATCAACAGTTAATTCATATTTGTATTATAACTATAAGCTTAGGGTTGGTGTAGTCATTAGCTAATTTAATTTTTGTTATTTTATGGCAAGATTTCGCCGTAGCTGTATCCCTTCTAGCAACAACCCGCACAACAGGGCTTCATGAATATTCATATTTTCCTCACGGAATGACGTCTTACGTCAGAGTCACACTTTCAACGCGCGTGAGAGAGATCTCGCGAAGGGGGGTCGATAGCTCTGTTGTATCCCGGGGCCAAAAGATGAGAGCACACTTTTCCTATATAGCGAATCAGAATAGAGGCAAACAACCGCCCTGCGTACAAAACGTATGTTTTTGCGTTTTCATACGCGCGTTAACGCAACCACGCGGGTGAAGCGCAGGTGCTGATGGGACACGAAACTGGAATAAACGACGACCATCGTAAACATCACAATGGACTCTGAGTTTACAGCATCACTGTGACATCAACGCTTGTGCTTTTAAACTCATTGCCTTGACCGTAAAGATGCTATATGAAGCTGGATATCGCTCTGCGGCCGTAAACAGCATGCGAACGCTATACTTCTCGATCCTATAATAGGAATGCATTAAAACTTTCGGACTATAGTTTGTGTTGGTAGTAAACAGTCTCAATCAACGTTGTGATATTGGATGCTTTTCTTACATTTCTGGGTTGGTTTAGTGACACGGTTGTTTTGTTACACGAACTTAACTTTAGTGTTTCATAATTTGTGATATTGTGTAATGTGGCTTGTTTAATAAGCATTTAAAGTTGACCGTGAACTCGTCTGAAGCTCCGCATCTCTTGACATTGACCTCATGGGTAGACTCGGCTGATTTCATCTAACAGGTGCGTCAAATCTAATGCATCAATTATTTTTTTATACCGATATGCATTTATTTAGAGCCATATGTTTTCTTTTATATGAACTTTTGTGGTGTAGAATTTATACCATAAGTTGAGTATAAGAACAAAATGATCCTGTATGTTGTTAGTTTTATGTGTGATGCACATGGCACATTGCATTCTTTTCAACTAATTGTAACTTTGAAACCTTCCTCCCAATTCTCGAACTATGTGGGAACATTGATGGAACAGCCACGTTCACTCTGAAGTTCATGTGTTGTTCACTCTCATGATAAGCTGACCTGCTATTTTAAGAACAGACATAACCTTTGCCCCCAGACTGCAACTGCTCTTTTTTTGGCTGATGTCCATCCAAGTTAAAGACAGAAACATGACTTATGCAACACGGAGCCTTCAGGGATATGGAGGATTTACCGGATAAAAGGAAAAAAGTTTAGTCAGAGCAACAACACCCAGTGTGTACATGTGACAAATATCAGCCGCATGCGTATGTAGTCCATGTGATTTAGTACACAGAGGATATTATAGGAAATTGAAGCCTAGAAAAACATAGATCTCTCACATAATGACTTCCTCTGTGTGTATTCCAATAATGCATTAATTCTTCCAGAACCTTACGAGATCTTGTCAGCATTAGGTATAGGAATGAATGCATTAAATATAAGGGTTTCCTGGCACATTTTCACACGTGTAGACTGATTTTAAAGTGAGTATACGCTCATTTATGAGTCATATTGTCATTTGGTGCCGGGGTTAGAACACACACCCAAAACACTTAATACACACACAGTCATTCAGTTGGTTTCTATGGAGCCTGCGTAGCTGTCAGTCACTGGTTATGTTATGTTGGCCATGAACTGTCAGGGATGATTTTGGCTTTACACTGTCTGGTGTGCATTAACTCACCAACTGCCAAAATTAAACTCCTCACTTAACTGTTGATAGACTGCGTGTGTGTCCTCGACAGGTGCGAGGTTCCCCGTGTTTACTGAATTAGTTTGCATGGGTGGCATGGCAAGAGCTGTGGTCTAGCATCTGTCGGGTGTGTGTTCTTATCAAAGAATACTTGCGAGCTCAAAGCCACAGAATATGTGTGGTCATGGTGTACTTTATGTTGTCTGTGTATGTTTCTGAATGAGTGACTACACAACTTACATATGCAATAACAGTGGCACACCTCGATCAAGCTTTCAGATTTTTCTCTTAATGGTTTTTATATCCAGCAGCAGGGGCTATTAGGTGATCATTCTGAACGCTGCTGTCTGCTGATCTAGCTACAGTACCATATTGTATTACAGTGAGTGTAATGTAGTATAATATGAAGGGTCCATGCTATCCTAAGCCCCAGACAGCTGTAATGCGTGGTGTTGGGTTGTGCCTGTGTGTACTTTTATTGTGTGCTAGCTTATATGACCGATATTACATTTGGTTACATGAGTGTGATTATTATTTTTTTTGGACCTGTAACATCATCCTAAATCGTGTTAAGGGTGCTGATGTGTAGTTTGTTCTGCAACAAGATTCTGTGGTTCTGAGTGCAAATGAGTTTTAAGTATGGATATTGTTTAAAGTATGGATATTTTTCCTTGTTTTGTACGATCGGCTGTTATGGCTGCAGTTTTGCCATGAACTATGACTCTTTGATCAATAGGAAGTACTGCTCAATCTAAAATCACTAGGAGATTAAGTTTATGAGTCCTTTATAACGTGCAATTGAAAAAGCAAGACTCGTCAAATATGGAGGACGAGAATTGACTTAAGTGCATTAATACATAAATGAATAATGAATATATTAATACACGCGTAAATAAACAAACAAATAAATAAATACATGCATTAATGCATTAATGCAGGAATAAAGAATTAAAAAAATTAATACATTCATAAATAAATAAAAACATAAATACATGCATAAATGTACAAAAAATTCAATCAATAAATACATAAATGCGTACGTAAATAAATAAAAATATCAACTTTGTACCTTTTTTGTAATTCTACATTTATTTCTGTATATCTAAATTTATTTATAAATTTCTACATTGATTTATACATTTCTACATTTATTTTGTGTCCGTATGTTAATAAGGTAGGCGGTCCTGTTCCTCTCTCAAAACATGATTGTTCTGCTCTAGAAGCGCTGCAGCTACTACTAGCCCTGTTAAAGATGGCGGTGTTTTATGAACGATTGCAAATGATTTAAGATCATTAGTTAATATCAATGATCTTCAACCTAGTGACTACCTTCAGTTTCGTTTGGAACGAATAACAGATGATTAAGTTCAGTAAAGTGATGATATTATCTTTACGAGACAAAGGCAAACAAAGAATGGCTAACAACACCTCTCCCTCAGGTCAAGAAACTCTGCGATAGAGTCATGTTTTCTCAAACGCATTTCCAAATTAATTATCAGAGTAAATATTTCTGCTTCTGTATGAAACATCTCAAATCTGCAACAAAAGTGACTGTTTACTTGCCGCTATCACTGCTTCTTCTTCGGCTCTTGTCTTGTTTACACATGCACCACGTGTGGACACTGACGCCTAGTGGTTATTGCCTGTCGACGCAGACAGTGCCGTAGAAGTATAAATGAAAACCGACATGCAGGCTACGACGTTGGTCCGACGCTCGAGTATAAACTTACCTTGAGTCATGACTGTTCAAAACCTCAGTATGCACAAAACAGTAAGCGAGAAATACCCGGATGGGCTACTGCTTCTGCCGAGTTTGTGATTGTGGATCAGATTGACACTTTTCTATGCCGCAGGAGCTGAGCAACGGTCAAATTTCAAAAGTAATTTGAATAAATAAATCGTGAAACTTTAAGGTGTACGTCCATTTTTAATGTAAAGGCCAATAAATGAATATCTCGTGACTAAATGGTGTATTTATCAACGCTCACGTACAGTTTGTTGTTAATACGTCATAGGTCAAAGAGCATATGGGTCACATGACCATAAAACATGGCGGACGCAGTAAGTCCGAAATGTATTCATACTCGTACTATATACAGTAGAACGTACTGCTTTTAGGTCCGATAGATAGGTACAAATTCAGTTCGTACTGTGACAGAATGTAAATGGTGTAAATGGTACTACTTTTGCTGACCGTATTTGGACCTTCTGTGCAAGAGCAGCGTCTGGATTTTAAGAGGTGATGGCAATTAACTAATTTAATGAGAAACTGTGCATAACAATTGCATGATCTATCGTCCCAGCCCTAGTCTCTCTGCATCTTTATTAACAAACATCTTTGTTTCTGTCAACTTATGTTGCTGTCAAAAGGCGTTTTTACTTAATCTTTAATGATTCTGTTCGTTTGCATCTACTGTCAGTATTCTATTTGTTGTTACATCATCTTGTAGTGTAATAAAAGTTTAATTTATTATTGAACTTAAGTCAGCAGATATAGTAAGTCACTGTTGCTCTGAACAGCTGTAGATTGTTCTGTAGAAAATGTCAAAGTGAGTTTTGGCAGGATTCCTGCTGATTATAGTATTGAACCCTGTGTCAGCGACTTGATCTGTGTGCCTGTGTTTTTTTGTTCTTTTATCTGCTGGGTAGGGGTGGACATGTATTAGGGCATAATAATAAAGCTGTAAATGTTTTTTTTTTGTAAATGTATTAAAGAAGCTGTATATTTGTATGATTAACATAGGGATAATAAAATCAAGACCCATAATTTCAGCTATTAACATATGATTTCCCTTTCTTTTTATCCAGTTGAGAACGATGCAAATCTCCTCTCAGCTGACATGTAAATACTTTTTGCAAATTATGTTTGGCCAGGCTGGGGTTTCCACACTGAACAGATTAGGTTTTTCCCTCGACCGATAGATGAGTAATGTAGTTTCATAACTAATCCTAAAATACATATTTAAATACTTAGTTTAAATGTTGTTATATATGGAAACATACTTTAGCAAGTGGATGGTACAATGTAAAAAGTCCAGTTTTACTAGTCACTTCGATTAGAAAATACAAAAGATAAAAAATCTATATGACCATAAAAATTGTTTCTGCATAAAGGCATACCACTGTCTCTCTCTCTCTATATCTCTTTTTCTATTAGGGACTTAAAAACATTTCTGCTCATAATATAAAGAGGTTGCCGCGGGTCCTTAAAAAGTATTAAATTAAGTTTTACTTATATAAGGCCTTTAAAGTGGAAATGAACTGTCCAGTCAAGTAGACATTATTTATTAAAGAAGTTGCCACTCCAAATCAAAAATGATATAGTAAACCAGATTAATGTCACCATTTAAAAGAAAAAAGGATGCCTTGAAGCAAGGGCGTCACCATCTTGCAGTGCCGCTGATGGGGACGTCACTGGGTTAGTGGCCTGAGACATGTTATGTTAAAGAGACATAGTTAAATACAGGACAATGGAGGACAAATAAGGAAAGATCACCGTGACCGTTCTTTGATTTGATTGGTAACCACAATTGCTCTGAAAACAGTAACTCTCACCTTCTTACATTTGATTGGCCAATGGCCACCTTATTTTGACATTGAGGTCCACTGTTAGACCACGGAGGAAAGTTTGCAGCACCAAAATACAGATGGGCTTTTAGGCATTTATTTCACACATTTTATTACACTCCTCAGAAAAAAATGGCGGGTACGATCCTACGTGAGAGAATGGATGTTTGGCGTGGAAGCGTGAGTAAACAGTCAATTACATGAGTCTCACGTCGAATGCGTGAGAGTTGGTCCCTGTGTGTACACGTTGTGTTTGCTCC
The DNA here is from genome assembly GCF_015846415.1 of Triplophysa dalaica. Classification (NCBI taxonomy): domain Eukaryota; kingdom Metazoa; phylum Chordata; class Actinopteri; order Cypriniformes; family Nemacheilidae; genus Triplophysa; species Triplophysa dalaica. Next base: position 8,254,586 of record NC_079556.1, on the reverse strand, counting down.
TTAGCCCACTGAGATGTGATGTATTTGGAATTAAGTGGTCGGCTTTGAATCTGTTCTTTACTAGTCTGATCCATGATTTTTTGAGTCTCAATGGACGCCACACTTAAGTGGAAACACTTCAGGAGACTTTATGTCATCCTCAGATTAGGTGAATTCTGCAGGATTTCCGGAAGTGTGTAACAGCATTCACCTACTTTTTATATGGAGGATTTTTAACATTCATGCTTAATGTTATATTTGTTTCCCAGTCATTGCTTAGTTCTTTTGCAGGGTAATGTTTTAAGTTATGACCGAAACAAAGAAATTGATGACTAAATTCTAAAACTAGTCCAAGCAGATTATGCACCTGCCCCTAGAAAATGTATAACAGCCTCAGTAGGTGTTTTGTTGAGTTAAAGGGATTTGGCAGCGTGTGCTGTGGTTGACCTGATTTGTCAGAATGAAGAAGATTATAAAGCTCTCCCCTCAATGTGCCTCTCCCTCCCTCTTTCTTTCGATGTCTGTCCGCTTGTCTGGTGTGATTGCTGGTACAGTATAATCTCTATCATAGAATGTGGGTCAGTGTGTGAATAAAGGGTTGCTGTGTTCATATCTGGTTTGCCCTTGTTTCAATGGACGTATTCCCTTTGTTGTTTTGGTTCAAGTCCCTCTGTGGTCTATAATAATAACATTTAAAAGCCTTCTATGAGTGAAAAAGGTTTTTCCTGTGATGATAATTCCTTTATGCCTTAAAAAATCTTGAATGTAACGACATCCCTGTCTCAATAAGTATATCCATGATAATGTGAAATGGTCTCCGTCTCCACTCAATACCCTCGGCTCCAACACTATGCATCAGTGTTAATTTTGACAGCAATTTTTGATTTAGTTTTAGTCATAGTCTTTTGACGAAAATGCAATTTAGTTTTGGTCACATTTTTTTCAACCCCATCGTTTTAGTCGACGAAATATGAAAAACATTTTAGTCTACCTAAATATAAAGGGTTAAGCTTTCCTGTAGCTCAGTTGTAAGAGCATGGCATTAACCATGCCAAGGTAATGGGTTTGATCCCAAGGGATTGCACATACTAAGAAACAAATGTATAGGATATATGCAATGTAAGTTGCTTTGGACAAAAGCGTCTGCCAAATGCTTAAATGTAAATCATTTACTTGGTGTAATTAAATGTTCCATACAAAGATTCAACTATTTTGATATAATTTACTTCACCTTTGAATGAAATAATCCAGTTCATTACCTTTATTTTTCAGGAAAAATCATTAAATAGATATGCATTGTTGGAACACAGAACATTAGACCATGAACGACATGTTCCAGTTCATTCAATCCCATTTGACTCAAATGACTCGATATGTAGGGCGTATTCATGTTCTGAGTGTAATCTGGGCGGAATCTTTGACAAGAACCATTGATTATCTCAGCCGTACAAAATGAAGATGGAAGAATACGGTTTCTTTTGTTTAAAAGCAGAGACTCTGTTCTTTCATTGGATATTGTTTGTCCATATATTCTTTACAGAAACAGTACTGTGAACCACTAAAGTTGGGTGAAAATGTAAAAAAAAACGCTGGCGTAGGCTGGCAACTTTTTTTTAAAAGGCTGGCGAGGAAAGAGTTAAAGAGAGTTGCTTTTAAGAAGACATACATTGTATTACATTTCTTTAGTCATGCAAACAGGTTACATATTTGGTTCGAATGTACAGTTTAACTCACTTTATCACTTCTATAATGAGTAGAGGAGAGTGCTGGTTTTCTTTTGGCTGACTGTTGCATTTAACGTTAATGCAGCAGCTCGTGTTTGCGGATCACATGATCACATGCTACACATGCTGTGTCCCACCTGGAAGACTTCCATCCCTAAAGTTCACGAGGTTTAGTTCGGCTCACTCTGTTGGAGATATCCTGGATTCTCCCCACCCCGTTTTAGCTGTGCTGTCACGTTTCACAGAACTGTCCAATCCGATCACTTGATGGCAGGGGTCCAACTACATTTACTTTGCATTTAGGCATTTAGCTGACGCTTTTATCCAAAGTGATTTACAACAGGCGAGGAAACAACAAAGTGGTAAATCGAAGAGGTAACTATAGAAAAAGAGCTATAATGAGTTACCAGGTTACAAGTTTGCATGCTCCTGTCAAGCGTTGCTGAAAAAGATAACGTTTATATAGGCCATTGCCAAGTGACAACAACAACATTGTTATTGTGAATTCATTTTATTTAAATGCACAAAAGTAACATTATATATGAACAAACCGTCCATGCCATAGGCTTGTCCTTGTGTCTAATGATTGATAATCCAGGGTATAATAATCTAGAATACGTTTTTTTGATGTACAGCTTGAAATCTGGTCTGTGGCCCAAGATGCTGGGATAATCTCCAGTCCACCACGACCCTGCATAGAACACGCAGTACAAGTCGGTTGGATAGATAATCGATTTCTCCGTCTCTCCCTCCCTCTCTCTCGCTCTCTTCCTCTCTCTCTGTATCTCCTATACCCACACACTTTGTGTCTGAGGAACATTGGTTAGGTTTGGTAAAATCTTTGCTTGTTCCTCTTTTTGATAAAAAGCTAAATTAATACATTTAAACTTGAAACGTTACAAAATTATTTTGTTTAATTAGCTGTTATTAAGCTTCTACTAAAAAATTTCATGACAATATTGATCATTTAGACGACTAGTGAGGTGTGAAGAACTGACCCAGTTTCTTGATGTGATGATACAGTAGTTCCATCAGTTGTTGAGTTTTCTATAGGACAGTGTTTTACTAACCTACTAATTAGCATTTATGTTTGGTTGTTATTTGGTTTGAAACTGTGCTAATGGAAAAACAAATTGGTTATGGCTAATAAACAAAGTTTATGGCCAAAAAAATTGACTTTAAATAATCTGTTTTTTGCTGTTTCCCTCTAGGTCTCTGTATATTTGGTCCGTCCACGATTCTGTTATTTGCTGATGGAACAGAAGATTCTCAGCAAGTCTCCCATGGTGTCCAGACTACCAAAATTTGGTGCCCGCCCAGTCAATGGTACCCCCTCACCCCTTCCCAATGGGACAACCCAGACTGCGCCCATACAGGAAGTCAAAAGTCCCCCTGCTAAGCCAAATGGATTCGTCAGAGCCTCTTCCTTTTCTATGAAATGGAGAAAGGAGAGTGGTGGGACAGTGGACCCTAAAAGCCCTGATGAAAGTCGTCCGCCCGAGGAAAAGAGAGACATCCGCTCCCTGCATTCTCCAGCAAACAGGGAGTTAAAAAGCCCTTCTGTTTGCTCAACTAAAATACACAGGTCTGCCTCCTCCATTTCAACTGGAAGCCCCAAACCTGTACCCAAGTCCATTCCAAGTCCTAAATCAAAGCCCCAAAACTCTCGGATCACAACAACCGTCAACACTCAGGACTTAACCCAAAAAATCTCATGCTCCAAGGCAACTCAAAATGGAACATTGCCTGTGGGGTCGACCCCTGGGCGGATGGTTTCTTCAGGGCTCCAGCGACCCAGAGCAAACTCTGGATCTCATGGAAGTAGCTCCAGGGATAGCCTGTCCCATTCTAATGACAGCCTGTCACTGCAGTCTATCGTGCCTGACTATATGGTGCGTTCTCAAAGCTTCACTCATTTTAAGCAGCTACCCTCACCAAGCAATGCACCCATGATACGGTCCTTCTCTTTCAACAAGGCCGTGGAGTTAGCGAAACCACTGGCTAATACACAGCTACGCACTCCACGAACATTTGGTCTCAAATCTCCCCAAAGCCTTAGCAAAGGCAAATTGGCACTCGGTTTCGGGGGCTTGCGGTTTAGAAAGGGGCTTTCAGACCAACTCCCGGCTGCAGCTACTTCGCCAGACAGCTTTACACCCCCTAATGTCATAAAAAGACCTCTTCTATCCAACTCTGTGTTGACAAAGCCCTCATTACAGGCATGCAGGCTTAATCGAACAGTTGCTGCCAAATCACAGTGCTCTCTATTGGTTGGGAGGACACTTATAGAGAATGACGTTATAACGCCTCCACTTACTCCAGAGCTGCCTCACTGTCCAACGAAGAGTGTAAGTATCTTTAATTAACATGTATGATTACCATTTATAATTCAATATTTAGGGGACATTTTTTCAAGAAACATAAAGGTTAAAGGGATTTTTAGATATATTTTGAAGCCTCCTGTCCCTCCGTTTCATGTCATGCCTAACAACACCCTTCACCTGTGATTTATTTACGATAATGCACTAGCTTAGAGTACCTTATTGCTTAAAAAAGAATGCTTAATTCCAGCGCTTGATTTTGATTGGTTAAGTGTACAATTCTGTGCCTCATTGTGCAGCACACTAAACGACATAAATGAAACATTTGTTGCTGTTCACAGTCGATCAGGGACAATTTTTCAATTGGATAGAAGGCTTTATGTGATTTAACTTCATGAACGTTGCATTGATGCATATTTTTTGGCCTTAATATTTGTATTGTGTGGTAACCGTTTTGTAATATTTATTATATCGTTAATACAGTCCTCTTTTAAATTTAAAGGTACAGTGTGTATTTTTTTGGAGGATCTATTGACCGAAATGCAATATAAAATACATAACTTCAGAGGTGTATAAAGACCTTAAATAAGGAAGCGTTATATTTTTATATAACATTAGAACAAACTATTTCTATCTACATAACTCACAGGTCCTCTTGCATGGAATTCCCCATGTTGTTTCTATAGTAGCCCTAAAGGACAAATTGCTCTACAGAATGTGTTTCATAAATACGTTATATCCTCTGGCAAAGAAAGAAAAACTAACAAGAACTTAGCCCTGTGTCAGCCACTGTGGTGCATCGAAAGGGAGGGGTGGAGTGAGCCGTTGGTTGCAATTCGCTACCTTACCACTAGATGCTAGATTTTAAACACTGGGCTTTTGAGTGTTTCTGTTCCAGTTTAAATGATGTCGGTAATCAAAAATGTGTTTATTGTGATATGATTCTTTTATAATTTAACATAATAAAAAGATTATTAGTTGATTAATTGAAAAAGTCTAAATAAAACGGTGTATTGATGGCACCGTGATTAAATTGGAAAAGGTAAATAGTCATTATATTGTGATGAAAAATAGCCGTCACATGGGTACCCTAGAGAAAAGGGAAATTTGCTCTAAAGCTGTATTTTTCTTTTGAAAAGGCATCAACTCATTCAGATTCCCCTGAGGAGGTCTTGATAGAGCAGGGGCTGGATGGGAACCTCCAACGCAAAGTGGAGGGCACAGAGGACATGTCTCTCTCCTCTGCATCCTCTCTGGAGAGGAATGACACCAGTGAGGAGTTCCTTGATGACTTTGACAACATAGGGGACCAATCGCAGAATGGGATCTCGCATAACAAAAGTCTTGGTGTCACATCCACCCAGACACGCCTTCAGAGCTTCTTAACTGAGACCATGGACTGGACTGGGATTGGTCTTGGAGGTATATGCTAGAACTATTGCATTTGTGAAAAGGAGAGAACTAGATGACATATCTTACATATTCTCACCATATGATTCTCCCTTATTTGTTCTCAGGTGGTAAGGCAGATTTTAGGACTGGACCAACGCATGGGCCGTCACTCACATCCCCTGATGGAGATTGTCTCGCAGCTTCTTCTCTGGAGCTGTCACCCTCAAACAGCTCCGGGGGGACGTACATGTGGGATGAGGAGGGAATGGAACCACTGGGACACAACAAGCACATGCACTGTTGCAGCAGCTATGAGTCAGACCTCAACAGCATTGTGAGTACATGCATACTCTTCGCCAAAATGATTATACGTCAAGGTTGACTCCCATTGCTCTCCTACAGAGCAACAGTATGATGGTGGAAGACTCAGACAGTCAAAAATAAATTATAAATTGTTTCTATAATCCGATCTCTCCTTTGCTCCACGAGTTAGCATTTGTGTTACGAATTTGTGTGTGTGCTTTTGCCTTACGACCTTATCCTGCTAATTATTTCCCTGCTTATTATGGAATAGCCTCTATGGTTCTGACCCGTGACTGCAGCGTTCTGACTGCAGAATTTGCCGTTGTGAAGTGAAGTACTGTTTTACCTCAGCTGCTCCAGAGCCCCTTGATCTGGTGCCAGTGCGGAACACTACCGCTTAACATTCCAGCTTCTGATCGGACTAAAACCAGATGGGATATTTTTTATTGAATGATTTCTACTGTATGATTCGATCTATGGAATGAAGAACAGGAATCGTAGAATAAAGAGAAAACACAAACGCCATTCGTTCAAGTTTGCATCATTCCTAAACAGTTTTGACATTGAAATGATTGTGTCTTAAAGGGCAAAAAATAAAACAAAATTCTGTTATTACTTACTCACCTTCAGACTGTTCCAAACCTGTTTACATTTCTTTGTTCTGTTGAACACAAAGACTATATTTGGATGAATGTCAGTAACTAAATAGATCTCATCCCCATTTACTGCCATTGTAGAGAAAATAAATACTATGGGATTTAATGGGGGATGAGATCTGTTTTGTTTACTGACATTTTTCCTAATATCTCTCTTTGTGATTAGCAGAACAAGTAAATGTACACAGGTTTGGAACAATCTAACGGTGAGTAAATGTTGACAGAATTCTCATTTTTAGGTGAACTATCCCTTTAAGTAGTATTATAATAAGTATTCGTAAAGTGCTAGTATAATCTACTGTGCACACTCTTAAATCTGACGTTAACCACAAATCATTGCACAAGTTAAAACTATTGTAAACATCACTTAAGAAATAATGAATGAAGATGTAGCAGAAAGGTGAATAGTTTTTTGTGGTGTCATGTTTGTCAAGTGTAGTCCCAGTATTTGTAGTCCTTTAAGACAGTACATTTGGTGCATTGTACAAGCAGGCGAGCCATGACAAGCATTATGTAATAGGGTTGTGTATAAATTGAAAGTTGTCTGAGTCATTGTTATCATAGTTTTATTGTTTTTTCCACTAATGTAGTTCAACCTAAGTGGCCAGGTTAAACAAGTCTTTGAGTGACATCTAGTGGTGTGCTGACGGTATTGCAAGGAATTAAACATTCTGTCAGTCTGTGTTTTTATGTTAGTATGCTAAACTGCGTTGTAATTATTGTTCATATTTAGGAGTTTGGAATTAAACTCATAATCCCAAGTATTAGAATTAGATTCATAACTAATCCCACAAATTTTGTGTTGTAGAAATGAATGACACCTCAAATAGCTCTGCCTTAGCAACCACCAAAAATACCCAGCAACAGCATAGCAATGTCCTAATAAACTATCACTGACAAACCCTTTTTTAGCTGTGCAACTTTATTCCTGCACCCACTCACAACAGTCAAAGTGTTCTGACAATTTATAATGGAATATATGCTTAAATACATATTATTGTTATGTGAAAAATCATTTTCTGTTACAGAAATAACTATGGCTGCATAATACTCCCTTACATAATATGTCATGTATAATATAGTATTAATATATTGTATAATATACAAAATATTTCCTAACTACACAAGGGGGCTGTATGAACTTTTAAGAGTCCTTCCATGTCTCTTCTTTGTGTGTATTTGTGTGTTTAATCCCTTGGTTGACTTTGACTTCAAAACGCATCCCCTGTTAGGCTCAGTTAAGAGTTGTTTATATATTCTATATATAGTCTGTCTTGCAGGAGGCATTTACAGGCCAATTCATTAGTGAATAAATGAGCTAGGTGCCTAAGCCTTGTGTTCACGACACTAAGTGATTCTGGGACATGGTTTTATCTGCTGCTGTTCCAGCATTAATTAGCTGGGACTTAAAACTCATTGTTTACGCTTTATCATTTACTGACATTGCTTATGCTTCAAGCAGGATTTGAATAATTTCTATAAGTACTTAAGCCCCATAATCACATCCTAATTTATTAGGTTATTGCTTTATTGAGTCTCTTTTATTTTGCTTTAATCTTTTGGAGCCCTACATTTCCTTATGGCCCTTTCAGAGTCCTGTTTTTTTTTTGTGTTTTTTGGATCTCTGGGCGGCAGTGGCAGTTTGAAATTTAATCTATATTGACAGCAAAAGAATATCAAGCGTTAAATGCTGTTTATTCTTAAGGCAGTTATGATGCTTGGCCATTATTGCTTTCTGAGATTTGCTGGTGATGCTGTGAAAGCATTATGCTAAGACACTCTAGACACAATTGTGATATCCTGTAATTGAGAAAAACAAATATGTGTCAAAAATATATGTGTGTGTATGTGAATCTATTTGAGAACGTTTTTGTAATTTTATGCTGAACTGAACTTATCCATAATGCCTACACTTAGTTTTCTGAATAATTTATGGATGACGTAGGTCAGTGACGATGTGAATGAGTGTGGAATGATGGAAGTTGTTGTAAATGAATCTACATGAATCGTAGTTTCTGGAACTGTTTGAATGAAAACAATAACTTAAACTTGATATGCAATGTTTTATTTAAAAAAAGTATTAGATTACTTGATTACAACCTTTTTTGAAAAAAATTCTGTTTAATGATTGAATAATTATTTTCGATCTTGTTCAAATATAATGCTTGATTCCCAAGTGCAGGGCTCAGATCGTGTGAAATGTGATCAGAATTGTGGGCTTGTCTAATAGGACCTTTCTTAAATGTTATCTGAAGTTCTGTCTGTATCAGTCCAGCTCTAAAGGGATCTTTAATCCGATCTGTGCAGGTCTATGTGAAATGAGCTGCGATATGCCTGCTCTTTCTGCGCAGAAGGAGAGGGCTGATGGAGCTTGGGCTGCGTGTCTAAGCTGCCGCCCAGCGCAGTGAAATGTCATTTCCTTTGAAGCAACCTGCCGTGACTAAGCCCCTTTATGGAGAGAGTATGAGATAGTAAGGCCTGGAGACTCTGTGTGTGTGCGTGTAGGTAAAGGGTGTCACATCTTGGTTCTTTAAATGCACTTTGTAGTCACTTTGAGACAAAGAACTGTTGGTTGTGTTGTACATGTGGGTGTTTTTGGGGGCGTGTAGCACCATGTTTTGGCCTGAGGCTTGTTTCTGTTTAAAAAGGTATAAATATGATGGAAGATATTTGAGAACAATGTGTCAGCTTGAAGAGACATTTTGCACATTATCTTTCTGTGAAGGGATAGCATAATTGATCATGTTCTCTGAAGTGTGCTGAGAGCGAATTTGTACCATTGTGCTTTGCCACAGCTGTCCTTTTTACGTGAATATTATGCAAAAAAATCACATTCTGAACAAGAAATCTTCTTGGAGATGTAAATGTGTTTTATGTAGCTCGATAACCTTTATAATGTAACATTCTATATGTGCAGTGCAGATTTAGCTGTTGCATAGGTTAAGGGATAGAAATGCAAAGGTTGTAGCTTTGAACTAAAGGTAGCGCATGAATCATTAACTGGAAGTTTACTGCGACCCATTTGTCAGCATTGTGCCCCTGAGCGGGACACTTACCCCCACATTGATTCATAGGAAATGTCCTTGCAATTAGTGTACCGTTTAAGCATCTGTTAAATGTCAAGTGACCAATTAAAAAAACAAGCCTTTTAAAGGCGTCCTACTTCCACAAAAGGAAGTTCAATTGTTAATGTAAATAAATCAGCAAAACAAGAATGTTGTTTTGTACAAAACTTGGTTAGGAATCTTTACTGAAATAAAACTATATACTAAATGTGCTGGCTTCTGAAGCTTAACAAGGTCAACTTGTAAAAAAAATTGTTGAATGTATGACATTCCTCCGCACCCCCACGCGTCATGCAGCGAGCGAAAGAAAGAGCACGCCCACGCGTCAACCAGCCAGCATGAGAAGGAGTACACCTATCATTGCCACTTCTCTTGGCTGACGGAAGTTCAGCTGTGTTTGTTTTACTCGATGCATTTTGGTGATGAATGTTATATATACGGTGGATATCACGCTGGATTTGGAGATCGAGAAATGGCGCGGTCGCAGCGCTAAAAGATGCCGGACATGACCTGTTTGTCAAAAAGTCATATTTTTGTTCTTTGTTGGCATAATGTAATCAACACAAACTTATAGTGAAACAACAGTTATGCAGGGATAATGCGATGATGTATTGTGTGCTCGTGCTGTAGGTCTGCCTCCCGGAGCTTGACTTTTCCCTGAAACAATCATACAACTATATCGGTCTTTTATAAATTTGATCAAACTAAATAGTCTTCGAAGATACAAAGTATGCAATTCTATGGTATATGTACTAAAGATTACTGAGTGTGTTACGTCATCTTTAATAGCACAGTTTGAAACGACCTCTTTCATAGCAAAAACTCATAGCAAGGTTACAGTATGTTCTAACCTCTGCTCCGCCAGGCGCTCTGCTCACATTACTCCTCTACTGGATGATGTTCACTGGCTACCTGTGACATCATGTATTCACTTTAAGATATTACTGTTATCATTTAAGGCATTGAATGGTCTTGCGCCTCCATATTTGTCTGACCTAGTCTAATCCTACACTACTGCCCGGTCCCTCAGATTAACTGAGCTCGGTCTTTTGTCCATTCCTCGTTTTTGTCTGTCTGCTTTAAGTGGTAGGTAATTTAATGTTAATGCTCCTAAATTATGAAATTTGCTACTCCTTACACTTCATAAGATATAATCTTTGCCTACCCTCAAGACTCAGGTAAAGATGTAGCTTTTCAATATGTATTTTGGATAATGTGGAAATATGTGGCCTTATGTGTCTGTATTATGGATGTGAACGACCTTGAGCTATGGAAAGGTGCTACATAAATAAAATATCTTCTTCTCTTTCATTTTTAATTGAGTTTTATGATTTTCACCTTGACAAGCTTTTGCATTTTCAAATAATCAAATTGCCCCAAAACTCCCGGTTTTGATTTATGAATTAAAATCAAAAACGTAAAGGTCTATTCATGTAGCATTCATCTACTCTCTTTGAGTTATGTCAGCGTACATCTGTGAATTACCATACTGTATTCTTCCCAATATTAGACCGTACTGATTATAACACAACACCCCATTTTCAAGATTTACCTTTTGGAAAAAGCCTTTTTGGAGATAAAATCTTGTGATATATAAAGATAATACATTTATTTTTCACAAAGCATATTTTATTGTAATATGTGTATATTGTATATACTGATAAAACTTTTAAAAACACTATTATAATAGAAATACCATTAGGTGTGACAAAATTTCATTTATATAAAATCTTATTTTAGAGAGAGAAAAACTAAAAAGACTACAAGCTTTTCTATGACTGTTAGCATTTTTAAGCTAATTTTTAAACTAAATGAACAGTAGTTTTACACATATTTTTGAGGATGTATAATTGATGAAATAAAATGTAAAATATTTATAAGAACACTATAGGACTAGATGTTCCCACCACCCAAAACTTACAGCGGTTCTCTGTCTGTCTGTTTGTCATTCTTAGGACATTCTCAACAACTTCGATTACACTGGGTCATGTGACCTGGAGGAAGATGACCTCATGCTTGATGTGGATCTGCCAGAAGACGGGGCCTTGCGCAGTGGTATGTGCTCACAAGCAAGCACACACACACACATACATTCAGTTTTGTAGTTAAACCTGCAATCAACGAACCAAAATTGCCCCTCAAGGTCTAAATGCCTTTCCAAACAACACAACTGTGATTATGGTTACGAAAAGTTTTCTAGAATTACTTTGTAACGATCTTGGTCTGTTTTTTTTTGTGAAGATAGTTACTGAATGACGTCCCCACCATATTTTCTCAAACCTCTGAGTCTGGTTAATAAATGACTGAAATAATGAATCTGATTCTGTTCAGCACTGTTTATCTATATAGCTAGAATAATCCACTTACTAGATTTGTAACCTAATCAACCTTGTGTTGATCTGTCTGTGATCTATTGAATTGCTTTCCAATCGCTTTCTGTTTGCACAGACGTGATAGCTGTTCAGATTTAATCAGCATGCTGATTGATCACAACCAAATGTAATTGTGAATAATGACTGTTCAAATGGAAAGTTTTCTGCAACTTAGTGTCTTTATTTTAAATCATTTGGACATTAATGAAGAATGTTGAGGAGGGATACAGTAACAGAAGATGATGTATTTAATTTCTTATTTCTGTTGTTTGAAAGACATATTGTTTCATTGATCTGACACAGCTGGCTAATACGACAGAGAACAACAGACTTATTTTGCAGCAGCATGTTTATAAGTTTACATGACGGTGGGGAAGGACTTTGCTTATTTTATACCCCATCTGCTGGGTGGGCTTAAAGACTGTAGTGATGCTTTTGTTTGTGGAATTTTTATAAGGGAAAGTGTTTATTTTTGGTGCTGTGACAGATAAAGTATTTTTTATACCATTTTAATCTACTTTTTTTGTGATTTAGCAGGACTACTATGTGTTGAAAATAACATTTTAAAGTTGCTTCTTGAGTTTTATAAACTGTTTTAGTCCCATAAATTGTCTGTTATTGTAACGTTGGGTGTTATAAATAGCAAATGCTTAAATGTTGTACTTTCTGTCTTCACACAGAAGCTATTAAAGACAGTTATTATAATAACTAATGGGGGGAGTTTAGCCAAAATTGTTTCATCCTTTATCCACCCTGTATTTAACTTTTTTTCTGCAGAACAAAAAAGAAGATATTTTGAAGAATGTTGTTATCCATACAACATTGACCCTCTTTGACTTCAATTGAATGAACACAAAATAATTTCTCAAAATCTCTTTTATAATTTTATATGTGAGTCCATTTAAAATGTAATCTGAATCATCTGATTCTCAGTTTTAAGGTTTTAGGCATTGGAGATGTTGTTTTGTGTGGATCATTTCTTGTTCCTGTCAGTCTCTGGGATGTATAACATGTGATGTCATAAGCTTTACAAAGGTTCTGTATTTTCTCAGACACTCTGGTTACGTTCCAATAAATGAGTGCTTCCTCTGTATACAGGAAGGGTGTGGGGCGGTCGCTTCCCACACGGTACTGGTCCACTTGGATCTATCAACAGTTAGTGGTGGATAAAAAAGCTCTTGTTTATTGAGTTTTTTGCTTGTTTTGTGTTTACATTCGGTATTTTGGCAGGCGCAGTCAGAAGGGGAATATAATTCACTCACTTTTACAACACGCGCTGTGCGGTATTTATAGCCCCGGGCGTTTTGCCCCGCAGTCATGTGAGGGGGACAGATTCAGAAAGAGCTTGGAGGAGGGAATATATGACTTGAGGCCCCCTCCCTCTCTGGCTTTCTCCTTCCCTTCTTTATTCCTTCCATGGTCGATCTGCCCTCTTGGCAGGCAGGAAGACCCGCTGTTTTGACGCTGGTTCCCGTGACCAGAGGGAGGCCCTGCCTGAGGGCTGTGTCGACCCTGCCGAAAAACACCACCGTCTTGCCGCCAGCACGTCCAACTCCTCTTCTCTTCTGAAGGAGCTGGGGCTAAGGGATTACAGCTGTGTGTCTGAATGTGTGTCTGATTCTGGTCAGTGTTCCCAGGGAGTTCCCAGAACTCACAAACACACACACACACTCATGTTCCAGCGGGGCGTAAAAGTTATTGGCTCTTCAACTGCTCAGCTGAGAAAGTCGCGAGAAGTTTTACAGGAAAGTTTGCTGCGTACCTTACGAAACACTGGGAATGTTTGTCGAGCTGGATATAATCTTTGTCTTTTGTTAAATTTGAAATGGTGTTTTTCTCTCAATGTGTCATTCAGAATAGACGGCTATTTGTATTCGTGGATGAGTTTTAGGCTGTTTTTTCTGAGGCTTTGGTACGAAGGACAAGTGGAATATAGCAGGTTTGTTTTGAGCTAGTTTAGATTTCTGTTTGTTCTGAGTGCTGTCTTACGTTGTATGTGAGACAGAGAGAGAGATTTAGTTAAAAGAATAGAGTTATACTTTTACAGAGAATATCCAAAGACAGACTGTGTTTTATATGCCTCAGAGTATGTGAATGTTAGTGTGCCCTGGTTTCTCGCCTCAGGCAGTGTAAGTGCTTTGTATCTAAAGTCTAAGACACAGAAAAAAGAACTTTGGATTTGGGATGACGCTGGGCAACCTTTAACACTTTCATTACAAGTGTGTGAGTGTCTGAGTGTAACGGACTGAATGTGTAAATAATATTTTGTTCGTCTGTCATTGACTACTGTTGTTGACCACTCTTAATGCAGATGGAATGGCCCACTTTGAGCGCTCAGAGAGGGGGGGCCGGCCTGCTCACTGGAGGAGGAGACAGCAGAGATGGAGTGGAACGGATCATGCTCAAAATGACAACAGGTGAGTTCTCCAGAACACAAACAACAGGGTGACTGCTTACCTGTCAATGTTATGGCTTTCGAAATACCACATTTTCACTACAGGATTATTGGCCTAAAGACTTCAAGATGATAAGTTAAAAAAATGTATATCTAAACAAAAAAATTGCCCTGACATATCCTAAAATATTGGATTGGAGAGGAAATTTTAATTTCTTAAAGTTTGACATCATCCTCCTCTGTTTAGATCAAGGACAATTAAAATTTCCAGACAGCCCTTTTAATACCAATGCTGTTTCTTCAGGGTTCGTACAAGGTTTTTTAATTTAAGTCCTGGAAAATCCTTGAAACAGCCTAATTAATGAGAAGTTACTTGAAAAGTGCAAAGGGAATATAAATAAAATTACAAAATAATTGTCTCTCTTCAATAAAAAAACTTAAATCCCCATAAAAATAAATTACAGAGTCCCTCTAAATTCAGGCCCTGTTTAGAGGGAAATGCAAAAACAAAAATGGGTTATGTGCCGTTACTACGGAGTTACTTAAAAAAAATAGAAAATTCATGTCCATGTTTAAAAACAGCTTGTAAATAAAAAGCCAATGAGTTTCACTTGTAATAAATGTTTTTATTGATAAATTAGAAAAGGGGGGAGAAATGTATTGAATTGTGGGTCAAGTAAAGATTGACATCTGTACTTTAAATTTTATTGTGGTATACATGTGGTTTTCAATGGTAGGTGTATTGTCTTAATTTTATTAGATGTGGTGATTGATCTGAAAAGTTCAAGACTATTCTTGGACATATGCTTGTTCTTTAAATGGTTAAACTACTAATGTCATTGTAAACTAACTAATTATATTATATATCAAAATAGAAACATAGAAATAACCAAGAATACTTTATTATGACTGAATCTCAGTGGAAACTAAGGTGGCCTTATCTTTTATCAATTTCCAGTTCAATCTGAAAATGTATTGTCTAACGCTACCTTAGTATCCACAGTCATTGTATACTTCATTTACCGCATTTGTTTTATTAGTAAATTTTAAGATCAACAATGAATTTCTTTGATAAATGACATCTCTAGTTGTAGTCCTTCAAAACAAAGAAATGTTCTTGAAAAGTCATGTAGTTTCAGTATACAATATCTGTACGAACTCTTTCTCTCTGTCAGACTGTCTGGATTGCATTACGACGGCTGTCGAACGGTCCACCGGCCTCTGCATCCCTCGATTCAACGCGACGGCCACGCGGCGGCGCTGGACGAGCTCGTTCTCAAACACATGGCTGATGACTGCACTTCTGTCAAATCACAGCTGCTAAAACTTCACAGTCTTCTCCAGGTATCACAAACATTTGAATGTTTCTTGGCAGCTGGGATACACATACGCAGCTGTAGCCCCTGAACTGCTTCGAGTGTGCATGCATGTCACTGTGAAAGACGATGAGATAAAATGAGTTGTAAACAGAAAAGACTCTCTTGAATAGTTTGCGTGTGTGTTTATTTAGATGGATGACGGTGAGATAACACCGGAGATTCTGGACACCAGCGAAGATGAACGTAAAGCCCAGCAGGTCTGTAAAATGGCATGGACAACCTCTTCAGAATTCCACATGTTCACAAATACACATTTAAATACAAATCTGTTATTTATGTGAATGCAAAAGAGCTTTATATTAGGTTGTCGCAACAGCTACAAAAGTGACAGTTGTCAGTGATGAAGAACAAAAATAAAATTAAAATCATTTTGTTGTCTTCTTGTTTTTTTTGTCAATGTTCCTGTTTGATTCATTTTGACAACATGCAGTAATAAACAGCGGCAGGTTTAATGATCAAATCCAGTAATTTGACACGCAGCCTTGTTTAGGTCTCATCTACTTACTTTCACGGCTACGTCAATACATCTCCAAGATTGCATGTTGCTGTGTCTAACAATCATTTGTGTGTATAATTGAGTCCATCTGCATTTGTGTTTCTATATTTTTTGCTTTTGTGTGTTTTTCAGATGGAAGAGATGATGAAGGAGGTGGCGTATCTCAGGGAAGAGCTGAAGAAGAAAGATCAAATCATCACTCAGCTCACGCACCATCAGCAACAGGAATCTGTGAGCCAGCATTCCAGACGCATTTGCGCTCGCCCTCTTTTTGAACATTTTGTATTGATTGATAATACATAATACATGAGAGGCTAATCAAAGCTTTCAGCTTCTGCTAGAAGATACTACAGCCTTGAGCACTCCACGTCTGCCCGTAATCGGGGCGAGCGGTTTCAAAAACACACCCATGCTTGTACTGTTTGTAAGCAGTCCTAAAAACATGCTAAATAGTGCATCAACACATGCCCTTCCACCTTAACTCCGATATAATGTAACTTTTGCTAAGCAATTATATCATTAGTGCTAATGAACTTAAACAGCTTTTATTATGCAACCGGCAGAGCAAAGATGAATGTTAAATGAGATTTCTTTACGTTAGAACAAAATTTCGTGGCAGTTAGGGGTAAAGTAGGTATTAGCAAGCACCACTTTTGCTTATGATCGCGGATAGAGATTTCAACACAAATGCAACCTCTAGTTGTTCTTGCTTTATCTCCTTCTCTTTCTCTCTCAGTTGGTGAGATGTCAGTGTCTTCATCAAAAGTGCGGGGTCAAAGGTGAAAGAAGAACACACCATGATAAATCCACTCAGACGGCGTGGCGGCCGCCCCATCATCACCACACTGTGAGTTCTTTCTCTCTATCCTGCTAGCAGCATGCATGTCAACATGATTGCATCATCACGACTCCCAAAAATTCCCCAAAATGTCAGCGAAGTGAGATGTGCTTATCTGCGTCCTCGCTGAGCTGTCGCTCTCACTCTCATTTCCTGTTCCCCCTAAACCCCTGAAATGTTTTGTAGGTGGTTAGTTGTTTACAAAACGAAGAAGCAAATGTGTTGTCAGGGCTGACAAATCAGACAACACATTCCTTCTGTTCTTTCCCTCTCTTCCGTCCTTCGCTCGCTCGCCTTCGTATTTCACTGCGAAATAGCACGGCGGTCTCGCGGGACGACCGGAGCGGAGTCTAGTTTGCCGAGGTGCCGATTTGGCCAATTTGCTGCTGCTAGGGGAAAGCGGGCATCTACTACAGAGTACAGAATGATTGTCATCTCCTATTTAAGTGAAGCAGCGCGGCACCCACCCAGGTGGCTTAGCTTTCAGAGTTCCAGCCTGGGCTGTTCACGGGGGGACGTGTTCTTATTGAAGACCGGCGCACAATCACTAAAGCTAACAGCACTCGGCGAAAGGCCGGCGTCTGGAGAGATTAGAGAGAGGTGAGATGGGGTAACTCGCTGAGAGGTGGATGAGAAGAATTTCGAAGTGGAAATGAGGGAGGAAGACAAAGTTGTTGTGGAAAAGAAACTGGATGTTTGGTGTGAAGTCATCATGAAGTACTGTTGTTCTTTTTTTGACATCAGCGCATTTAAAAAAATATATACTTCATCACGCTTCAGGTTTAATTTAATCAGCCTATTGTAATAAATCAACGCCTCTGGTTCTCTTTGAAACATTTTTCTCATCCAATGAAAGCAAAAATGCCTCATATCTCCAAAATTGCCACTTCACAGGGAAAAAACATTTGTCATGGTAGTTCTTCTCAGAGAACTGTGTGTGAAATGTGTTTGCCAACAAGTCTCCTGATCTCTGCGTTTGTCTCGGGTTTGCTGGAGTTCTCTCGATCCCCAGCTGTGATTGCCTGTGCACTGTGTGTGTCTCGCAGGGCGGCTGTGTGTGTCATGGTTTTTCTGTGTGTGTGTGTATTGCAGGCTGCATCCACTTCACTCCCCTCTCCCTGGCAGTGCCAGTACCAGGCTGCACCTCGTGCCAGCATGCCTCAACGTCGACAGAGTGAGTCATTAACCCCTGACCTCTGACCCCGTCCCCTTGGCAAACAGTTTAACAGTTAATCACTCTTCTGCTTATCTCTTTCTCTTTTTTTCGTCTTTCGGGGACGCTGTCTCACTGTAGACTTGTAAAAAGGCGGTATATACACAAACAAAACCTCCGTTATATCAAGGGTTGTCAGGCTATGTAAGCATGATATCAGTTCAGTCTATTGAGAGCACGTCAGAGAGATTTCATGTGCGATAGAATGATACTGAAGATGGAAAAGTGAAAGGGAGTATCAAGTTTCTCTAAAGACAATGAAGTGACTCTTTCGGGTCTTGATGGGCTGCCGGCTGGACACACCATCCATTACTCTGCACGTGTATGTGCGTGTGTGAGCGTGCGTGCATGTGTGTAGATGAGCTCTGCTGCTGTGAGGTCTTCAGGTGTGTTTTGTTCAGGGGCTTTGGGTAAACATCTTTGCGCACCAGAGCGGTCAGCCAAAAACTCAACATGTGTTGCTTCAACCAGCTTGACCACACGCAGCTGTTGTAGATTGTGTGTGTGAAAATGGGGATTGGACACAGTTGTACACTCTAACAACACATATGGGGGTAGATTCCCGGACAGGGATTAGATTAAGCCAGGACTAAGCCTTAGTTACATTAGGGCATTAAAAAAGTTTTTACAAACACTCCTTACTAAAAACATTACTTTTTTTAATACTTCCTTGTGTAACATAGAATACGCATTTTAAAACATGGCAGTGCAAACTATTTTCAATTTAGAAAGCGCTTACATTTATTTTAGTCTAGGCCTGGACTTAAACCCTGTACGGGAAACCACCTGCTTGTGTTTAGTTAAGAGCAATATACAAAATCAACTTGTTTGGACCGATTCATTTATTTAATAGGAAAAAATTAACAATATGTTAATATGATTGTTTACAGTGTATTTGCTGTCTTCTCTGAGGTGCGTCCCAAATGAATGTGAACGTTGAAGTGTAATTAGTCTGTTAAAGGAATAGTTCACCCAAAAATGTAAATACTATTATCATTTACTCACCCTAAGATTGTTCCAAACTTGTATAAACTTCATAGTCCATTTACATTTATGCATTTGGCAGATGCTTCTATCCAAAGCGTCTTACATTTTATTAACCTATACATTTATACTTAGCTATTTGGAAGAATGTCACTAACCAAACTAATCTCATTCCCCATTTCCTGCCATAGTGGGAAAATAAATATGGTAGTCAATGGGGATGAGATCTGTTTGGTCAGTGAGATTCTTCCAAGTATCTTACTTTGTGTTCATTAGAAAATAGAAATTGATACGGCTTTGGAACAACTGTAGGGTGAGTAAATGATGACAGAACTCACTATCCCTTTAAAATTGACAATTTTTACAAGAAATGCACTTTATGATAAACCTATTTATTTGAAAAAATGAAGTGTGGAACACATGACATTTCTTGAACTCAACAGTCACAGATACCTTTGAAAATGCATACATCAGATGGTAGAGTACACAGCGCATTGTTTAAGTGCATCGTGTATAGATAGTATGTCATTTGGGACACCACTTGGACTCGATAATGGTTTATGTGAGATTAAGGGATTCATTTAGTTAATCCAGAGGTTTGTGTTATGGCATGAAGCTACTAATAAATTTACAAGTAGTAAGAATATACCTGCCACACAGTTTTCTTTGCGGGATTGTTTTGATATTGTAAACTTTTTTTAGACAGATCTAACTCATTTTCTTCTCTCCCTCCATCTCGGTTTTCACTCATTTCACAAATGTATTCTTTCTATCTTTTCCTCTCATGTTCTTTTTTCAATCTCTTACTTTTTTCCTGCTTCCTAATTGACAACACTGTGCTCTGTGTTGTTTCTCCCCCTCTGCTTATCCCATAATGCCCCTGGACAGGGGTGGAGCATCTTGTACATTACTTCCGTGACACAGCGTGGTACAGTAACGGCTACTAAAAGCCTTTGCATGGTCATTTGACGTGACAGTAATTGACCAGTGCATGCTTGTATTGTTTTCTTTTCGCATGTGCGAATTTGAACAATTCTCATTCACATTCTACACATGCACTCATACACAAATACACACAGCGGACACGACTCTTTCTCTTTTGCCTAGTCCCAGTGTAACTATTCATGTCTTCCTTTGAGGCCTGTGATTGCTGTGGGTATGTTAGATCTGTCTTTGCTTTCACTTAGCTCCAGTGTTTACTGGTGCTTTCTGGGAAAACCACAACTTCTGCCAGCTTGCTTACAGAGACTATCCAAACATTTATCTGTCTGCACAGGTGGACTGGGGCTTAGACATCGAACACACACACACACACACACACACACACTCACACACAAACACACACCTTGGTCCTGTTACTGCCCAGGGACACACAGTTTTAGAGGACAATTAAAATAAAATGATCCGATAAGTCCTGAGGAGTTGGTATTAAAACCTCTTTTTTACAAGCCCAGGATATTAAAAACCCTTCTATTATCGAAATGGCCACATTTTATCACACAGAGCCAACAGTAAGACGAATAACTGAATTAGAGGCAGACTTTATTACAGCTCTTTCTGTTGTAATATTCAGTGAAAGTGTTTCGGAGGTTATCTTGTGAGACATTTCGGAGGTAGTTAATTCTCCCCGCTCGTCTCTGTAGCCTTGGGTGTTGCTCTAGCTAAAACCAAGCTCTGTTGAATAAAGACATATTTGACTCAATTTGACTCTTAATCTCATTATACTGAAAAGATGCTGTTTACCTTATTATTCAGATATTTATAGAGATACTCTTTATAGGGCTCTGTGGAATAACACGTATTGGTGTCCACAAAGGCAGAGCAACTGCCAACGACAAACAGTTTTTCTCTTGTCTGTTTAACATCTTTTTTCTTTTGTTGTTTGGAATGATGCTGCATGTTTGGTTCTGATGATTTCTTAAGCTGCATGAAACAGAAGGCATGTGTTGTGATTTCATACCAACAGCATTTCTTTTGCATAAAACAGCTGTGGCTGTACAGAATTGCAATAGGGTATGTGCACACGGGACGATGACGTTCTTCCGCTAAAATCACTGCCAGCTAGGTCACTTCCACTCTCATAGCACTAAGGGGATTTTTCACCAAATGATAAAGATGTTTTTAGTATGAAACGTTAAAATTTCGGCAAACCGACAGCAATACGGGTGATGATTGTTGTGGTGTTTGAATAATTAGACTCATGTTGTTGATCATAATCCTATGTTCATCCTGAACTAAAACTGCCATTGTTCCCTATGGCTCCGGATGTAACTGGCAGAGATTTTGGCAGAAAGATATCATTGCTCTGTTTGCGTTTATGTGTCATTACATATGTTTAACTTTATCTTGTACAGGCTGTTGAGAGTAATGACTAATGTACTAGTATATATTATTTTTATCAAATTTGTGCAAGATTCCTTTGTAAAAATTCTTAACCTATTGGTTGCTTAAGCAGATGCCCTTCTCTCTCCATCACACAGGGGTCGCTCATGTTATCTGACCTCATTATTAGGCCCTCACAGGGTTTAAAAGTTCACTGTCTATGGGACCTGTCTGTTCTCTCTAAGAGAGAGAGAAACACAAGGATGAATGTATTATGAATGTGTTACCTGCAGGTGTCCGCCTACATCTCACCACCTTAGAGACTTCATGACATCACACACAGAGGAAGTGACTGTCTGTAGCCTTGCGCTTCTGAAGTCCTGGTTGCGTTCCTGGTCGCACACAAGCACTCTGACACACTCACGTACCCCTATCTGCACGTATTATATTCTTATTCAGTTTATGTAAGCGAAGGCCCTGTTCTTCCTGTAGCTATTTTAAAATATAATGCTTTGGTATTTCTTGCTTTTTTCTCTCCGATTGTTGGCTTCTTCACAATGCTGCTTTTTGATGGTATCTGCAGGCAGTATTCACATTACAACGATCACGGACTGCATCGAAATGCTGGATGCAGTATGAAACTAGAGCTGGCCACTAGGGGGTGCTGTGGTCTCAGTACACAGCGCTTTGGTCTTTTTTTAAAGGAAACAATACTTAAGACAGACAGTGAGCGAGAATGAGAGAGCAACAGAAACAAAAACACCTCTTGGCCTGTGTGTCCGGGTGCCCTGATGTATTCATGGTTGAGTGCGTTGCATTTACTCAAACTCGCGAGCATACATGCTCATCCACTCCAAGATTCAGCTTGCACCAGACTTTTGACATCAGAACTGACCTCAATTATGTCATATCCTGTTTGTGTTCACACATCCACAGGAAACAGTTGTCACCCGTGTTTCTGAGTTTTGTGTTTACAAAGTTTAGTTTTCGGAGTGACACATTCACACATTGTTCAAAGTGTCGTATTATATGTTCTCTACTCTAGGATGAAAATCACTTTATTGCTTATTATAATGTTCTGTATTGTGTCTTCTACAGCCTCAAATACTTCAGCCAATCAGCCACATCCCCAACGACTCCCTCATCCAGGGAAGAGTAGCAAGAACAGCCCCCACCGGGGACCGCAGTGATGCCTGCCCTCCACGGGAGAGGACTCCCGTCTACCATTTTCCCGCCCCCTTAACTAGCGTAGTTCCTTCTCCTGCTCCCAGAATGGCTGAAGTCCCTCACAAGCAGTCGAGATCTCAACCTGACCCGGAGGAGCTGAGCCAGTTGCTTAGCACCCACCTACACATCCAAGACAACCGCGAGAGTGACTCACAGCAGAACGGAGAACATATTGTAAGACCAACCCTACATAACCGACACAACCGAGTCCAGAGTATGTCTCTGTCTTTCTTTAGCCCTCGTGTCCTGCAGGGTCCTCGTCTGCACAGGCGGTTCACTCTCTCTGCTCTGCCTCAAGGGGTCACTACAGAGGCAAACCCAAAGCTCGCACCCAATGCGATGAATGCGAAGCAGCTCCCTCCTCCGTCCAGAGGTTTACCGTGCGTCAATTCAGGGAATCGCGATAGGTCTCTGGACGTGTTGTCCCAGCCTAGGCCACCAGTGGTTAGAAGAGAGACTGTCCCCAACCTAGGGGGTGGTAGTGAGGCAAAGCCGGGATCCACGTTGAACCACAGTGCCAAGCCGCTTCCCTCCTCCATCCAGAGGTTTACAGTGTGTCAGTTCAGCTCACAATGAGACTCTGGGTGTGTTGTCCCATGTTAAGAAGAGAGACCCCCAATGAAGGAAACTAGCTCGGTGTCTCTGCAAGACTTGCAAAGCCAAAGATCCACCGAGCGTAAGCTGCAGACACAGATCAGGCTACCTCCCTAAATGCATGCACACAGATGCAGCTTGCACTGGACAGTGTTTTTTTAACGGCTAGGCTCACAGGACAATAATAAATAGATTGTTTAAGCTAAACCAAGCAACTAAGCTATGCATCTAACTATGCAACAAAGCCGTGTCACAATCAGTGCTTCTGTCGCACACAATTGCTCTTTTAGCCAGTGTCCTTATGTTAAGCTGAGGTCATTGATCATCTGTCATTCCTAAACCCCCGAGTAACCTTTGCCACTCACGGCAACTTCATACTGTACGTTTTTTATCCTCTGTTACTCCCGATGGAAAGATTGGAGAAGAATATGAAAGACTCCATGTAATACAGTCAACTTTATTTTTCTGTACATTTAAAAAAAATGTGACATGCGTCCAGTGCTATACTGCCTGTGAAGCTCATTTTAGACCTTCAGTGTCTTGATATTTTCCTCAGTGCTATGTCCTGTGGACACCTGCTGGGATTTGGCTCTCTCATTTAGTGGGTGTTTGTGACATTTACATCACCAAGCTCCCACGTCATTGCCTAGAATACATTATTGTTTCTGTCCGGGAGCTTTTTTGAAGGATGAACAGATTCAGTCTATCACGTCAATCCATTCACGCCTGTTCTTTAGGTACCCCAGCATAATCCGCCAACTTTCAAGTCGTTTTTTTTCACTGTGGTTTGATACATAATCAGCAGATTGTGGTTTTAATTAGACCCATGCCTCCCGTATTGATGAAGTTCTTTTTCTTTATTATGAATTGTGCTCAAGGCATTTTTCCCTAATGCATACATAATAATGCTCCTTAATTATTTAAACATTGTAAAGATGTTTACTGTTCAAATGCCTTTATTAAGCTGCTTCTTTTGCTCCTATACTGCAGGATGCATTTACTGTAAGAAAGATTTTATTCCCTGTTTTGGGGACGAACCTTGAAATATTTATGCTAAGAAAATGTAAGGCACAAAAGACTACAAACATGAGCAAATTCTCAGGTTTTGGTATTTTGAGTTGACCACAGATGCCAAACGTTTGGCTTTGCAAGCGGTAAATTATATTTATTGATGTTGACGGATGAGTGTCAGGGGAAAATTTAATTTATGGTGTAATTTTGAGGCTAATTGGACAGTTTGACCGGTGCCAAACAGGTATAAATACTTGGCTGCTGACCACAGTAGGGGTATTTCAGTGTGAGAAACATTTTCTATATACCATATGTTTTACTTGATCTGGGATGTTGGTTTTGGTTTCACTAAAGAAAGGTTTTCTGTTCCCATTATCATGTCAGATTTCAGAAATGTATCAGCGAGCTATTCTCACGAAGTGGATGGTCAGTACTTCAATGTTTTGTGCTCGCTGCATGTCTTGGCAGACTTCAAATAACATCTTGTTCAGTAATCACACTACAATGCAGAAATATACAGCAAGATCATTTGCATGTAAAAACACGCACGTCTCTACTAATCACACTATTATTTTAAACATAGCAAGAGCCTACGCCTGTATGTTTGTATACTGCAGCCATAGCGTGTGCAGATGTGTCAATATACAGTATAACTCTAACATATATAGTTTAACAGATACTTTACTCTCGACGTGTGAAATAACACCACACCTTGGACATTTAATCTATAGCGAAATTGATTTACTGCCATTTTCCCACAATGCAAGGGGGTCTGAGTGCAGAAACACACCTTGCATGGGCCACATACTTCAAGACACACCCAAAGCCGAAATGGGCAGCCATGTCTAAATCCACCTAAAGAAAATAAATGAAACAAGGATATTTGTGTGTATGCGCTTCTCTCGCACACACCTCTGTGGTTATACTAAGCAGAAAATCAATGCAGGGCTTGTTTTGTAATGCTCTGGAGATGGTTTGTTTGTATTTCTCTCTTTTTCTGTATCTGTGCCGCATGCATGTGCAAGAGTAGAGGTCCTGCGTAATGCAGGGCGGTCTGGCTAATGGAAAGTTGCAGTGAACATCGATTCCGTCTGCTGCGGTCAAAGGTGAATGGCTCGTGTCAATGAAGTGTCTGCTCACAGCTAGTCTGATCTGTCTTCTTTGCCTATTAACACGACACACCTGTAAATGGCTTGAACAGACATCTCATAATTAAAGAGCTAGAGATTTTGAGACACGACAGCCAAGATTGCAAGGAACTGTCCTTGCGTTTCGTGGTATATCAGCGTAGAAGTGTGTTACAAGATCGATATGTTCTAAATGTAAAGTATGTTATGAGTACGTTTTTTGCACTTTTATGTTCAAATATATTGACAGAAACTGAAATGCTGATATTTTTAACACATTGCTGCTCAGTTTCAGTTCTTACACGGAGTTAAGTACAGTTGCCTGGATGAAGAAGATATCATTCAAATAAAAATAATGTACTTCTAGATCCCCAAATCGCAAAAAGAAATATTCTCATACATACTGTTGTGTAATACACTCATGTCTTGCAGCCCATGTCTATGCCTTCCTGTGGATTCTTATCACAAAATAATGTTTAGAGCATGAAATAAAAAGCCCTATTTTTCTATCCATATACTTGTCACGTTGTGTTGTTCACCTGTTGTTATCAAGTGCTGGCGCTATTGTGAGAATGCAACCTTACACGATCTTTGCGAAAACAACAGTTGCCGACTGATTGTGTAGACACAATTTTAACCAACAAAGGAAAGAATTTAAGCACTTTAAATGACCTGTTTCAACCTCCAATATGAGATATTGTTGTCTGTTCTGACCCGGGCGGATGCTGTTTTTTGTAATTTTATTGCGTTTAAATTAATTTTAATTTTTCTCAATTTATGTTTCGATGCTCTGTCCCAGTGTGCTGTCCCGATGAAGGTTTGTGTGACTTTAATAAAGTTCTGAAAAAATATTCATGCGTTTGAAGTGTTTTTTAATGAGTCGTAGATTTTGCCTCCATGTCAAAGACATTTTCTCGCCCCACTTTCCAGCTTTTCCTATAACGTTTTACACACTGCAGTATATCTGTGCAGATTCTAATACATCACTTTCATTATGTTATACCAGATTCCTTGTTTATTATACTATAAATCCACACATTGTTTACAAATTGTGTGACATTCTTAAAGGGTGTCCTGCGAGGGTTTATGAACTGCCTCGCATGTATATATTATACAAATATATTATTTATAGATAGGAGCTGAATATCAGCACTTACTGAAGAAAAGTAATTTCAAGTTTGTTTTTACAACATTATACAGACATCCACTGAAATGAATAGTGTTCCTTTAGGTTTATGGTGTAATTACAGCCAAGGTGCTGAGCTGTAGTATATATTTTGCTACAATGATTTCAATTTAAAAATTTGCATAAAGATGGGGATGAATAGATGGCAAGTCGCTTTGGTTTTCTGGGTGGATGCAGGAGTAATGCTAGGAGGTGGATGGATAAAAACACCGTTGAAGAGGATTTATTCAAATAAACAATATTAAAGAAACAGATCTTTCATTTCAAACCTGTATGACTTTCTTCTGCAGAACACAAAAGATGTTTTGAAGAATGTTGCTATTCGAACTATGGCGTTACCTATTCACTTCTATTAGGTGGACACAAAACCAATGTAAGTGAATGGGAACTGCACTTGTTTGGTTACCGAAATTATAAAATATATTCTTTTGTGTTCTGTGAAGAAATAAACCCATACAGGTTTTAAAGCGGCCCTTACACACAGGGTTTCTGCCAATTTTATATTAATCTTGAGTACCTATTGAGTAGTATTGCATACGTCGTATCTTCAAAGAGTATTTAGTTTGATCACATTTATAAAAGATAGATACAGCTTAACAATTACTTCAGAAATCATATGCTGCGTGTGGGGGGGAGGGGTAGGCTGAACTAAAGCACATTGTCAACAAAACACAGACATCAGTTTCACTCACCGCATGCGGTTCATGTCCGGCATCTTTTAGCGCTGGGACGGCTCCATATATCAGTTTCAAACGATCACCAAATCCAGCGTTATATCCACAGTTTATATAACAATTATCACCCAAATGCAGTGAACAAACAAACAACTGAACTTTGAAAACATATGCTCTCTCTCCTGTACACAAGTGAAAGGGAAGTCTGCGCATTGTCCTTCTCCTGCTATCCATACTGCTGCGTGGGGGTTTCCGGGAGAATTGTCCAATAAAGGACTAAGAAAAATTGTTACAAAACAGTTTTAAATGTTCGAAAACAACTTTCCAAAACCTGTATGATCCCGGGGGAGTGTATTGAGCACAGAAATACTGCGTAATACGCCCAAATCGTTTTTTGACAAGTTGACCATGTTAATTCATGAGAAGACAGCAGGTTTAACATTGTAAAGAAGTCAGAATGCATGACACATCGTTGCAGCACCCCTTTAAATGAGGGGAGTGAGTAAATGATGACTTGTTTTATTCTTTAAAGTTTTAAAGAGCAGTACTTCAGAACAACTGTTTGTCATTCTCAGTTGCATTGCTAAAATTGCTTTTGTCAGCACTCTCTGTGGTCCTGATGATTGTGTGTAGATCCCGAGACGCAGGCTGCTGTGTCCTCTCGTTCCCCCTGTAGCAATACGATATTTGGTAGGGGGCTGTTTCCAACAAACCCCCAAGTCTCTTTTTAAATTCAAGTGATTTTTTTTCGATTGATCTATTGAAACATGTCGGAGGTTAGATTTTGATGCTCGGTCAGCCTGTAGGAGCGTGTACACATGCGTTTGAAGTGTTTTGCTTTGAAGTTCATCGTAGGTAGGTTACCTCCAACAAGGACACTGATTGCTATTGTAACACAGAGTGAAATTGAAAGACTTATTTGGTGGATTGCCAACATAAGTGTTGACCTGTTGACAAGATCATGCTCCGTAATCCAAAGGACAAGACAGTAGATGGGTGCCTTTTTCATTCAGATAGCCTGTTACGGTCTTCTGACTGGGTAAATTGGTGTGCATGTGAGAAAGTGAGACAGACAAAAGAGAATAGAAAATGTGGTCTGAAAGAAATCCGTAATTACATAATTGCATTCTGTGATTATCCAGACCTCGAGTAAGTGTTTGTTTTCCTTATGTTCTTTAGTTTATTTAGACCATAATAGAGGCAATGACAGTCATCTAATTCCCCTGGATTCAACAGAAGGTTCTCATCCAGGCTTGGATTCCCGCACCAGCCCCAATAGAAGTCTGATGTGGCCTAGTAAAGTGTAAATTATAAATCCATTCCTGATATGTGGGAAAACAGTGTTCCAACCCTGCAAACTCAATGTTATGTACAATGGATTTTTAAAATCATTTAAGTAATAGAAAATGTGAAAGCAGATTGTTACGCTGTTGCTTTGAACAATTCTCCAGCAGTGAACTGTTCAGTTGTGTACATTCCTTTCTTTCTTTTCAGCAGTTTTAAGAAAATCATCTGAAACAAAATTCACATTTGAACACTGATGATTCATTTTCCTGTGATGTTACTGCTTAAGCATGTGGTACTTCACAACTGATATTTATCAACATTTATCAAAACCAACATTTGTCTGACTTTATTGATTTATTGGTTAAAGTGTCTTTAAACTTTAAATATTTTGGTAAATATTCGTGCAAAAATTTGGTCCAATATAAAATGAAATGTTTTTAAATGTGAAAATAAAATTTAAATGTTTTATATAAAATACGTTTTCTACCACGTTTCATGTTTATTGAGTTGTTTGGTGCGATTATGGTTAGACGACTTCAAAGATTGTCATGTGATTTTCGGTAAGGGCACATTTTTGCATTGCATTGTGGGAAGTGTTTGGGAACAGACCCGAATGAGACTCAATGAAAATGACTACCTTCAGCTTTCAAAACGTCTATTTCATTACAATTTGTTTTCTTGTAGCTCTGCTGGTAAAGCATGCCGCATGCGAAAGCAAGGTTTGACTTCCATGGACTGAACGTGTATGCCAACTGCATTGAAAGTGGCTTTGGGTAAAAGCTTTTTCCAACAGGTTGCCTTACCCATACCTCTGTACGACAATAGTGTACATTTATTTCTTTATTGGGGAGTCTGTGTTTACTGCAGGGAGATAAGTTGTGCACAGTGATGCAAAAGTTAAAATCACGCTAACTTTATTTTATGGTCCTTATTTTTAACTGAGTTTGACGGTAAAGGTTGGACATTGCTCCAGAGTTTCAAGCTAGTGTAGAATGTATTCAGTTTGATGGATGTAATGACTTCACCTAGGTTTTTGAGATGTTGAGTAGTCTGAAGCAGAATGCAGTGTGATAAATACGCTTTTTCCACAGGGATTGAATGTACAAAAATCTGATGTTTGTGGGCTTGCTTAAGTAAACTCTGGTGAACTCTAAAAAAAGAAAAGAAGAGTTTCACCCACTCAGAAATGCTCACACTTGAACCTTTGGTCTTCATCACGACACAATCATAGAAAAGAGCACTTAAAACCATCATGCATGCAGCACAGAGGTCAGAAAACACTTATGGCTGTTCACTGCCCATTCAAGAAGGTTACTCTGTCCTCGGTAGGAAAAAGATGCTCCGAGATCAGTGGGAGAAGTGTGGGCATTGTGTAGGCCTACTTGTCAAACATTATATTAAATGAAGGACACATAAAAGGGTTAAGGAGACATAAAAAACACCACAAACCGTATTATGGTATACATGTTTCAAAAGAATAATTCTACTTATATTGCAAGTTCGAGCAATTTAAAGGGATAGTTCACACAAAAAATTAAATTCTGTCATCGTTTACTCATCCTCAGGTTGTTTCAAACCTACATACATTTCTTTGTACTGTTAAACACATATAAATATATATTTGTAAGAATGTTAGCAATTTTCAGTTCTTCGATGTCATCCACTATCATAGCCAGAAAACAAATATTGTATATTTTGTTGTTCTGTTGAACACAAAATTTGATATTTTGAAGAATTTAGGGACACAACCAGTTCTGAGGCACCTTTGCCTACCATTTCATTTTCCCTACTATGGCAGTCAATGATGTAACAGAAATGAAAATTGCTAGCATTCCTCCAAATATCTTTAAAAAAAATCTAATAATTCATACAGGTATGAAATGACATGAGGGTGAGAAAACAATGACAGAATATACATTTTTGGGTGAACTATCACTTTAAGCTTTGGTAACAAGTGTTGAATGCAAGTTAAGATAAGTCAACAGAATTTGTAGCACAATGTCAAACTGAACATTACACTGAACCCGAGAAAAAACGTATGTAAATACAGACACAGAAAAGTTGTTAAATGTCCAGTGTATGAAATTTAGTGTATTCTAGTGGTAAGGCTGCGAATGGTAACCAATGGCTCACTCCACCCCTTCCCTTCTTTTTAGAGCACCATGTTGGCTGAAGACATAGTTATGTATATTATATTGCATTTCTGTCAATAGATCCTCCAAAACATTATTTATTTTTTCTTAATTTACCATTTATATAGATATGCGTTTAAGTAAACTGATCATTTTTGTTTCATTCTGTGAACTAGTGATAATTTCTCCCAATTTCCAAATGGAAATATTGATTTTATTTGCAGCAAATTTAAACAGGACAAACTGGTCAAAAGTAACATTTGGAATCTGGAATGCTGCTTGAAGTTCATATTTAAACAACACAATACTATGGTTTTTGTAACGTTGTAGTTATAATCCATCAGTGTTTTACATGTAGCTGACTTGGTAGTTTGCCTGGCTGATGTCATAAATGTTTATAAGAACGCGTGCCTGTCTTGTGTTGCCTGAATGTATTCATCATGTCCAGTGAAGAAAATGTCTGCCTCGACTTGATAAAACCTCTTTTAAAGTACTGACAACACAAACAGACAGTGACAAAAGATTTGGAGATCATCTTGAACAGCAGTCCCACTGCAAAAATAATGATTTAGACAACTGTAGCGTTAAGCTTTAATCATTAGCCAGCCATTACTCCTTTGTCTTGTGCTGCTCTCAGATAGCACAACTGAAGCCAGTAAATTCAATTCAGATCGGTCTCAGTGATCCCAGTCCCAGACTGGCAGGGTGTGTTGATTAAACCCCACTGTTCTACCCATGTGTGCATATTTCTTTCTTTGACAGGATGGCAGTTTGCCAGACGCTTTTGTCTTGTGGATTAGTAACCTCTGCCGTTCTCGACAGATCAGTGCACTTGATGTCTGAAGTATGTAAGTACATGCAGACTGAGTGGTTTTGTTCATTATGAATTCGGTGTCTTGAAGTATTCATGGTTAGATGATTCAAAAGCATTGTGTACCGTAACATCCTACATCAGTTTGGTCTACGGTGCTGGAGTAATGCCATGGACCTCCGCAGTCCAGCTTCACGTAGGTTTCAAAATACATTTGAATGAATTTAAATATTTATGTTGCAAATAAATGCTGGGGATGTGAGAGTAATGTACTCCTTTGTTATCTTTCGTACTTTTTTATTTATTGGTCATTTTTTATTAATGATTATCTCTGCTTTTCTGTTGCATGTATTTTTAATGGGTGTTTAGTCTGATAAATCCTTGTCTAATCAACTGTCATTGTTAAATCGTGTGTCTGCAATGCTGTTTGATTAAACATTAATGATCTTTTGTCCATCCGAAATTCTTAAATTAATATTTTAGTTGTTGTGATCTCGAGTCAATATATTGACTGAGGAATATGGCTGATTATTTCCCCCACGCTTTGTACGTTATGCTTGACAAAACCTATATTTTTTTGGCTGAGGTGGTGTGGGTAGTACTCTTTTAAGGGGATAGTTCACCCAAAAATGAACATTTCATCATTTATTCACCCTCAAGACATTCCAAACCTCTGACTTTCTTTCCTCTGCAGTACACAAAAGGAGACATTTTGACTAACAATGGTTACCTAACAGCACTGGACCCCATTGACTTCCAGTATATTAACACAACCACTGGGACATTTCTTAAAATATCTTTTTATATTCCATGAAAGAAAGAGTCAAATGTAGGTTTTGACATAAAGGTAGATAAATGATAAATAGATTTCATTTTCAAGTGAGGTGTAATAAGAGTTTGCTGTCTATCAGTGTGATCTAAGGCTAAAAATGAATATTTAGTGTGGTATGGACTGGAATACTAATAAAAGCATGTTATTTAAGAAATAATTAATTCATCACCATCTTACTATTAATATTATAATGAGATCAGTGCTGCAGACATCTATTCTTTCTTGCTGATTTTAAGCGTTCTATCACTTTAAGAGCGAGAGCATAACACTCCAACAGTTTGCTAAGGAATGGATACTGCTGTTGGCAAAATAAATAAAACACAAATAAAGTCAGAAAGGTGTAATCTTCTGCCTCTGCTCTCCTCAACCAATATATTTCTACTGGTCTAAATTTGTTTCATTCACTAACCAAGCATGTGGATAAAATGGTTTGGCATATAGGCCTATATGTAGTTTTAATCGAATCTGACGCCCCTGTTTCTATACATCCAACTGCAAAGAATTTCTGATCATATCTGTGTGGTAAATGGCACAAGAAAATGTGATAAAGAAAATAACGGAGTCTGTTTTACCAGAGGTTTTGTAAAATTTAAACTAGTGCACTTGAAATTAAACCTTTTGTCTGGCACTTGAAAGTCGCAGTTCATTTATAGGGATAAACCACCCAATCCACCCAAAAATACAAATTGTGTAATGAATTACTACCCTTACGTTGTTCCAAACCTGTATACATTGAACACAAAGAAAGATATTTGGACAAATGTTAGCAATTGACATTTCTGGGTCATCATTGACTACCATAGTAGGGAAAATGAAAATGGTAGTCAGGGGTTCCCCAGAACTGTTTGCTTTCCTAAATTCTTCAAAATATCAAATTTTCTAATGTAACAGAACAAAAAAAATATTTTTCCTCCTATATAGTAGTCAATATACAGTATAGTCCCATGAATGTCAACTGCTAACATTTTTCCAAATACATTTCTTTGATCTTCAACAGAACAAAGAAATGTATACAGGATTTTAACATCTTGAGGGTGAGTAAATGATGACAGAATTTTCATTTTTGGGTGGATTATCTCTTTAAGGTGTATCAATCAAATCAGCAGCGATCAATCAACAGTTACATGTACAGAGAAAATCACTTAATTCCACTAAAGGGGCTTTGTAATATTTCTGTACTTTTGTTTTAGAATTTTTACAATTTCTCAGATTTGTAATCCACTAACATGTAAATTTTAAATCAATAATCTTTTCCTTTAAAATGTGTGCTCTGTCCTCAGGAGTTTATTGCCTTAGTTTACCAAAGCTATTCTTTACTTATAATTGCTTCTTTCTTTTCTATTTCAAAAGTGCACAGTGAGCGTCTGTTTAATCACAGTGAGCTTGCTCTTGCTAGAGGCAGATTACAAACCCTGTGGCAAAAGCCCCAAAGGACAAAACTTTTTCCTGTTTGTGGATGTTTCCATTCAACACAATCTTGCAGAAATATGTAAATAGTTTATGAGGTAAAGTCATATGAATTCATATGATCAATTTTTCTACTATTTGCTGGGCATGCAGCAGCAGGCAAGTTTGTAGGTATGTTTCCTGGACCATGTTTGTGCTGCATCCACTAACAAAAATAGTTTTGATATCTTTCAGTTGGAAATTTACAAAATATCCTCATGTGACGTAATCTTAACTTAATATCCTAATGATTTTTGCCATAAAAGGAAAATCAATAATTTTGACCCATACAATGTATTGTCGGCTATTGCTTGAAATATACCCTGTGCTACTTATGACTGGTTTGGTTTGTGGTCCAGTATCACATATTTAATCGAAAAATGGCCACTTTTGAACAACGGTATAACCGAGTAGCTACAGCATCTACTGTTTAAACTAAATTAACCTTGAACGAAAAAGTACCAGTTGCAGCCCTCACAGTACAACTAACCTTTAAGACCTATAAAACATGATGTTTTTCTCTTCATGGATTCTAGATTTACTCGCTGGTTTATCCAATTACAGATTATTTTATCCAATCAATAGCAATAAAAGGCTAACTGACTGTTCCAAAACTGGTCAATCTCATTGCACACTGTGTACACCGTACACTCTGTTGCACTTCATAGCCCAGAAATTCCTAGTGCAACTTTTAATGTGTGAGTGGGTTGCTTTTGGATCGAAGATCTGCCGGTTCACTCCCATAAATTTTAAGATCGTTTTTTTCATAAATGCTGATCTCTGACCCCTCTCTCTATTCATGCTTTTTGTACGCGAACACGTTAAACCGTAGGTTTTACTTCCATTCAGAAATCCTGCAATTAAAATACAATAATGTAAGAAATCTTTGCAAAGAGTCTTGTAGCCGTATACAGCAATTGCTCTCAATTCCCAGGATGTTAGCACATCAGTCTGCAAACCCTTTTATCTTGTCTCTCTAAGCGCTGGTAATTTATTAATCCGTCCCATATGTAATAAATACTCATGGCTGTGCAGTCAGAATGACGCTGCTGAGATTGCACTGTGAAGAACCTCATGTTTCAAAAAAATAGACCACAGGTAGTGCCAAAGCTTGTAAACTAACGCTACTGTTTAGCGTGTTGACAAAATGTTTATATGCTCTCCTACTTGTTTGTCGATTTGGATAAAAGTGTCTGCCAAATGAGTAAATGTAAATGCAAAGCCATACAACATTATCCCCCTGAATTTATTTTGCTCTGTGCCCCATACAAATTCAGATAGACATTGCTCATTCTCCAAAGTGCATTTGAATGACTCTCATCCACAAAGCTTTGATGAACTGTCTGTGTTAGGAAGGGTGATGTTGACTCTATCAAAGATATGTAGCAGATTTCCTCCCCCTCAAATAAGCTTCGATAAAAGCACATTTTTACTATTTCAAAGGCTTATAATCTAGATAGTTCATGGTTCCTGTTGACCTGAAGAAGTGGGTGCAGCTTAAGGGTGTCTTTGGGGGAAATCTTCAAACAGCCTTTCAGGACCTCCACGGACTGATAGATCCAGGCACAATAACCGAGGATGCACAACTGCCAAGTGCACTATAAGAATGACCTCCATCGTTTTTATGAACGTCTGAACCTCCCCAACTGCTAATGCGGAGCACAGAAAAACAGAGATAGAGAGAATTCGGCTCTCCCGTCTGAGCCCTCAATGATCGAACGATTGGCCTACTGCAGGATTCAGAGAGCCAGATCAAAGTGCGGACAGCTACCTGTCCCTGAGAGTTTCTAAGGAGATCAATACAAGTTTATAAAAGACTACACACGTGCCGAGTGTGTGATCATGGCAGGCTACTACGTGAATCAGGTACAGATACAGTAGTTCTTTTAAAGATTGACTTTGTCAGTGTCATTCATGTCACAGAAATATCATAGCTCCGCATATCTCATGACCTAGAGGAAGTATAACAGGTTTGGATGTATATAATAAGCACACGACGAAGAGAGTAGAATCCAAAAGGTACTTAAACAACACATAACATAACCAAAGGCAGACAGTGGACTAAGGAACAGACAGGGTTTAAATATACGGAGCTGATGAGCTAACTAGACAAGACACACGTGACCTGAATATGAAATCGCATACTTCCATATTGTATAGTAGACGAAAATGTCATGTCCAAAACCTCAGTAGGCGAGAAATACCCGGAATTGTCTAAAACTTCTGCTGAGATTCGTGAGTGTGAATCGCATGGACACTTTTCTATCCCAGGATGCCATTGGTGCTGAGCAACGTTCAAATTTCAAAATTATATCAAATAAATATATAGGCAGACGTCCGTTTTTAATGTAAGTGCCAATAAATTATGTTTTTATCAACGCTCACGTGTAGGTTGTTGTTAAAACGTCATAGTTCAAAGAGCTTATGGGTCACATGACCATAAAACACGGAGGACGCAGTATGTCCGAAATGTATTCATACTAGTTCCACTCATACCATATAGAACTTACTGTTTTAACGGCCGATAGATAGGTACTTATTCGCAGCACAATGAAACAAACGAGGTAGAACTGAACCAATAAAGACATCAGAACACAATGGACACACCAAATGACAGGAAGAGGTTGCTCTTTCTCAGCAGATTTAGGTTATGTTTTATTTAAGTATCAAAGTCACTTAGTCTCTGGTTAGGGGAAATAAAAATAGATACAAAATAGAAACATTTGAGCTTGTTAAATGAATTTAGAAAAATAATATTTGTATTTGGGTTAGTTTAATAAGACGTGTTTGTTCATATTAAAATCTCAATTCAAATAATGTTGACCGTTGATTGAATCTGAGCAGTTTGTCACATCGTTGAAATCTATTTAGAAAAACTCTAATAGAGACATTTGTGAGATTATTTACTGAAGTCTTTTTCTCTGACATATATTTGGAGATGCAGGAATTATCCATTTGCCAAATCTCTGTGATGTCTAAATTAAATTATTAAAGAGATCTGGTCTGTGATTTTTCTTTTGTAAATGGTCATTGTTTTGAAGAATAATTATAAATCAAAACAAAATTGCAATTTAAGATTAATAGTTTTGACATGCAAAACAAAAATTACAAATACAAGACGTTCTTTGTACATAAAGATCATTCAATAAATCACATAAAAATAAAAACAGTACACAAGAAAACAGAAATCTCACAGAAAATATATATTTTGGCTACCAATTGTACTTTTTGTAGTTAAAATGATATACCTTTTTTGTTTACATATGTAGTGTTAATTCCTTTTTTTATTTCTACACTTCTTTCTGTCACACTTCTTTTTCTATTGCTGATATGGAGATCCTGGGGAATACAACAAACATTCTTAGAATTTGACATGTAATGTTTCCCATTTTTACCATATGAGAAATATTTCCCAGCTCCCAAGTGGAAGGTGTTAAAATGTTTGTGACAGACTTTTACGGTCCATTGAGAGATGCCGTTTTTGGGTCCCTGGGCTGTGATTCAGCTTTCAGATAAACAGCAAGAATAACCGACCGTTGAGCTCTGCTCCTCTCTGAATCGTTTAACACACCCCGAACCCTTGACAGACTGTGAACTTACCACAGACCAAACCCCGTCACCCACTTATGTGTCAAAGCCACCGAGCCTTGTGCTTTGATGAAATAACAACAACTTCCTTCAGCCCTCAGTCAAGAAAGGCCCAGGTGTTGACTGACCCCCGTGAAGTAGTCTCAATTTGGGGATCGGTGAGCAGAAGCAGACAGGTGCAGATACGCCTTCCATATACCCCACACTAAGTCATGACTAATCGATATCGCACTCTGCATGCGGCTGCTACTGTCTGCCAGAATGGCCATTTATAGGTGGTGGGGTCCATCACTAAATCCAGATGGCCCCGGAGCAGACTTGCTGCCAACCGCACACAGCTCTGCGCAGTAAATGTGGCCTTAATGGTGTGGCTGTACTGCTGTGACTGTCATATTTTATAATGAGAACTGGAACTGTCAGGAGACCATAATACTGCAGATGTGACCTGTCATGGCTCTGTCCTATCATAACGAAACTATCCCAAAACAACTTAAATGTCTCAGCAGGTTATATGTTAAATAAACACATATCCTGTGATTTTCTTTCCGTTTATTTTGGTCAATTGTGCATGAAGTTTGCCTGGTCACATATATTTTTCTCCCCTTGTTCTCCATCTTCGAGGAAGGAAAATACCTTCTCTATTCTGCAATTCTGTTGTTTTTGGCATTAAGTGAATGAAAAACGGGTATTTTAAGGGTATTTTCCAGTGACAGAAGCTAAATGTTTGGTTGTTTCATCCTATAATCCAGGGCATTCTGCATGGTTTAAGATATTAGCATAATGAAGAAAAATCCACAATTTAGCAGTTTTTATTATTTTGAAAACCTTTGTTTCCTAAAAAGGCATTCCCTCTTTATTCAAATCCCCTTTACAATACACATTTTTATATAACATTTTAGTATTGTTTATTGTTTTTTAGTGTTTAATCATAATAACATAATATTTCGAGTGAAAGAAAGAAAAAAGGTCACAGCTCACAATTTCAAATCCTCTATTTGATTCCTCCATGTAATTTCCACCACTTTAAAGATCCCCGGTTGTATAACAACTGTTCCAGTAAGCGTATTAATATTTAATGCATCTATAAAGTGGATAAACACCCTTTAATGCTGCAAATTCTTTGCTGAATGCTTAATTTAATAAAGACGCATTGACCAACATTAGGATCTGTATAAAAGTAAAACTCATCGTCTCTTATGGACATTAAACATGTCCTGAAATGCCTTGAATTGAGGCGAACATATGCACAAAATCCCCCATGTGTCCCCACTCTCCAATCCCAGTGGGGTGGATTAGAGTGAATGAATGTGGTGTGAGGTTTGTCTGTCAGATATGAATAAGCGCGGTCCTCCCAGGTGTCATCTCTTCCATCATCACAGCGGAGATCTCCCCTTTCTGGGGCAGTGCTGCTCCAGGGGATGCCCACCTCCCAGGAAAGAAATATAGGATATAGAGAGATGGCCTACCGTGTCGTGCTGGCTCTCTGACAGCATTCAGATTAAAATCTCTCAGACGTTTCCTCCTGGAGTATCAAGGAGTGAGAGATTAAATAGACTCTAAATTTAGCCTCGTTTTTCACTATGCGAAAGCGGGAATGATATATTAGTTTTAACTTAGAGCACTATGGCTCTGGTAACTGTGATGGAAGCATATAGGTCTATTTGCAGCATTGCACATGGATAAACTAAATTGAACTTTGAATTGTTGTTTTGGTGAGTCATGACTGTAGGGAGCGTTCTGCATTGAGGGATCTATTATTTTGGATGGCGGAATTGGGAAGCAAAACAAGTTGTGGGAGATAGTGTAACTTTAACAGTTATTAATATGCATGAAGTTTGCAGTTGATGAATATGCATGTTTCATGTAACATTTTGACTGCTGTTGATGAATATGCATGTTTTAGACCTCTCAGTCACAGTATCATAGCAGTGGGGGCTTTAGGACTTCTTCAGTGAAACAGGTGCTCCTGGGGTGTGCCTGTTGATAGGAAAGCTGATCCAGCCTCTGGCGGTTATTGAGGTCGAAGAACTCTGTAAAACTTCTCTAACCTTGGTTCAGAGCAACAGCCACTTGGTTTTCCAACGACTTTGAACTTAACCTTTCAATGTTCTTTTCATTTTAAGCATTTTCTTTCACATTTTTGGAAATACAAACACAGGGATCGTGTTTTTCATTTGTATCTGTTTTTTATACATTACATTGTTCTGTCTGTTTATAAAATGGTTTAGTTCCATGTTAAAATAAGACTTTTGGTCACACTTTATTTTAAGGTTCAATTATCGCTATAACAAACCATTGACCACGACGTTTGCCTCAATAAACTCGTAATTTGTTGCTTATTAATCGTTAGTAGTTGTTAGTAGGTATTGGGTAGGAGTAGGGATGTGCAATATGTTCATCATGAATATGTGCTTTATAAATACTAATAAACAGCCAATATGCCAACTATACGCATGATAATAAGCAGCTAGTTAATAGTGAGAATTGTTCCCCATACTGAAATGTTTCCAAACATTTTTAGGATGTTGTGAAAAGTCATACAATAACGAAATATTGTAAATATGATTCTGAGATTAAAATCGTAGTATAACTGCTTTTAGACCATTTTAACTTGGCTACTATCGTTATGATTTTTATTGATTTTACATTTATGTTATACAGAAAAATTGATTTATATGGCATCTGATCAAGAGGATTCTGCAACAAGTCAGCCTTCATTTTGCATGCAAACACACATGCATGCACACAGATAGGATGTCTATGATCATGGGCTGGATTCACAAAACATTCTTAAGAAGTAAATTCTGCTTAACTGCCATTTTTTTTCTTAAATCCGATAATTTGAATTCCAGAAAAAAACTTCTTAAAACAGTTCTTACATTTTTCTCAAGATTGATTTTCAAAGAATTTTATTTTATTCTTATGCAAAAATGAAGATCTTCTAAAGAAAATATTTGTACATTTCTTACGACCTTCCATATTTTGTCTAAAGAACTGAGTCCTAAAAAAATATTTTGCATGAAGACTTATTGGTCTAGTTTATACAGTTGGTTGAAGTAATTCCTACTGTATATGCATTTGTGCATAAAGTTGCAGGAAGATTTTAAATGAATACATATGGTCTAACCTGTCTTTATGTGTGGAAAGTAAAAAAAAAAATTCTTGTCATTGTTTAGAATGTCAAACGCAACAGAGGATATGATTTCTCTTTTTACTACGAGATTTTCC
Organism: Triplophysa dalaica; assembly: GCF_015846415.1. Lineage (NCBI taxonomy): Eukaryota > Metazoa > Chordata > Actinopteri > Cypriniformes > Nemacheilidae > Triplophysa > Triplophysa dalaica. Next base: position 8,214,004 of record NC_079556.1, on the reverse strand, counting down.
CTCAGTATTAAATTCATGGCGCTATATCTATCAATTCCATATGCTTCTTTGCCTCTGCGGTGTAATGGCTTGTACCGTGTCATCGAGTGGTCTGTCATATCTGCAGTGTCCACCTCTTGTATTGATCGGCTATTACTGCAGGCACTAAACGAACACGAGCATTGCTCAGCCACAAGGATTTTATAGCCAAAGTTTTACAAAAATATTGCTACACCTTTTTAGTCTCTTTTCTAGTGTTTTTAAATCCTCTTTTTAACCCTTTGAAAACAACTAAAGCACTATTTGAAGCGGTCTTAAAGAACAATTACGTATATAATTCTAGTGATAATGACAGTTCATACCGCGCGCTCTAAATTAGACAAAATCACTCAAACAATAACTTCTAAACTACACATAATTAGTGAAAATAGCTTGTGTCATATGTTTCTTCTTAAACCATAGGATGTATTTGAACATGCATCTTTAAACATGTCGACCAAAAATGCCTAAAAACACTGACTAAGGATACATTCAGCCAGTGTAGTTAGTACCACCCTAGAGTGAGACAATTGATGAAAGATCAGGGAAAGCTTCACATGTGACGCTGGAGATCGAGTTCCTTTGCGGCTCCAGCTCGGTCCAATTAGGGCACCCATAAGGTGTTATCCTTCAATACTGCTTTCATCTCGCTGAATGAGGTGATGAAGTTAAGCTGGAACGAAAGAAATGCAGTATGTGAGGAAGGTTGATGCTAGTTTAATGAGACAGAAAGTACACATTCAGCGAGGTACTTTGTCGCTAAATATCAGTATATTCTGAATGCGGAGACATGCCTGATGGGAATTCAAACGATGAATTTTATTTATTATGTAAATGGCCAGACATTATCACATACTTTTATAAGATTTTAGGTAAATATTAAATAATCTGTTAATAATTTTCCAAATTGGTTTATATAGACTTCCTAAATTGTGATTGACAGAGATATGCCTTCGGTTGTTTTCCGGGCACTGTTTAGTAGCAGGGGAATTCATTAATTTTATTGAGTTAATTAAGTAGAGGCCAAAGGCACTCAGTATCTGTATCACTGTTACTGCTGCCAGTCTCAATTTCTTTCATCCTCTTTCTTTGCGCTCTGGTGCTCAACTGGGCTAGTTTAACCCCATATAATGTCATCATAATGTAGCCATAAGCTTGCACAAGAAAGCATCTGTTGTTGCATCGACACATGCAATATAGCCATAACCATGATAAAGTAGCCCCTGTTTTTTTTTCATGGCTTGCACAATAATGTACATGAGAAATCCAGTATAAAGTCAAACCAGTTTATTATAATTATCATAATCTGTAAATGTAAATCTGAAAGTTATATTGTTGCTTTCAATAACTTCACTGTAAGATTTAAATGGTTTTAATTTTTTGAGAAGCAATTAAGAACAGTATAGCATCCATGTGCTGTTGTTAAAATATTATTAGCATGTATAAAACTGTATATTAGTTGTATTCTGATGAAGACTTAATGGTCAGGGGCGGACTGACAGGTAGTACATTCTGTCAAAGTCCAGAACAGCCCTCCCACTAACGGCCTACTGCCGTGATCATGGGTGAATTTGCCATCTGGGATAACGTAACTTTTTCCTGTGGGCTACTAATGTATGGGGCCGGAATGGATGCTTGGGCTGGACAGACGGACGTATTATAAACGTGAATGCACGCAACGCGAAGGCATTAGCGAGTCGGACATAAATGCATGTAACCCAATGACATGTTACAACATCCCCCCTGTTGACCAAAGTGGTAGAGTGCTGATGCCATACCCAACACCCCCCCCCCCCCCGTCAACAGAAATGGTGGAGGGCCGAATAATTCAGGGCCGATTTTGCTTCCCAGTCCGCCCCTGCTGATGGTCAAAACAGTGCTGTTGTTTGATAAAATTACCTAGGAGCTGTAAATTCACTGTGCAGACATTATTACTTTTTTAGAAAAAAAAAAACACTTGCATTCAGCCAATGATTGAGCAGCTGTCCTGGAAAATCTATTTTAAATTGATTCATGCTAATGATTGTTTTTGGCAAAGCCGACTTAATTTCAACTAAATCCTCATGTGGTGTCATTGCAAAAATCCCGATAAGTGTGAACAGGATTTCACAGAAGAAGCGAGTTTGAACAGCACAGGCCCCAGATCCCAGAAATCTCCCTTGCTGTTTGTTTTATTTTGAATGAAACAGAATTGCAAACATTTATGGTTCATATCCAGCAAGGCCTACCGCTCCCAGTGGAGCCGGAGTGTCACTAATGGAATATCTCACAGACTGATGCTCTTTTGACGAGCGAGGCTCAGCTGAGAGAATAGTTGATGAGGGTACGTCCATTCCCTTGCTCCTTCTACTCACTGACAGCTTAAGCACACCGAACTAGCTCACTCACTTTGTTACCCTCCATAGGGAGATGAATGTTTTGTGAGGAAAGAATCTGTGCATTGAATATTAGAACATCCCACGTGACAGAGGTGCAGACAGTAGAGAAAATGCATAAAAACATTGAGCTTTGTGGACATCAAAATCACATGAACATCCGAGGATTAAATGTAAGGCTTTGGTTCATTAATACGATAAAAGAAAAATACTAACGCTAATAAACTTAATTTTCATTTGACCTATTTAAGCCAAAACGTACAAAATACTGCAAACAACAATCACATTTTTGTTGGGGGGTATTTCTACCCATCGTTGGGTAAAAATCCAACTGTTGGGTTAAAATAACCAAGAAAATGTTCATATTTGACCCAACAATAAGTTAAAACAACCCAGCATTTATGTTGAAACAACCCTGCGTATAATTTATAACCAAACATTTGGGTTTATCCCTTTTTTTTAATTTATAACCCAATGTTTGGCTTGTCCATTTTTGACCCAACGCTAGGTTGAAATACCCACATTTTTTTGAGTGTAGTAAAGCAAATGGTGCTAGTAATGCTAAATGCAGGAAAAGATGCAGTGGGTTAGCATTACACAACAAGGTAAAAAAAGAATTATCAGCCGTTATTTATTCAGTTGCCAGAGATAAATATGTATAATTTTTCATTCGTGTTTTAAAAGAAAAAAGGAAGTGTTCTCAAGTCTTGTTGCTGGTGCCCATGAATAAAAAGCCGGTAAATTATCTCCTAAGGACCTTAGTGTGCCACAAGGGCTGTTAGAAAAGAACAACTCAACACCCAGCTTGTTTTGTGGCGCAAGGCCATGGATGAGGTTCAAAAGTTAAATTATTAATAATTACATTAAAAATTAATATTTTACACCCCTTGTAACAGTAGTTTTATACTATACGCAGTTAGTGACTGGGCAGTGACTTTGATAGTCTGATATAAGTGTGTGTGTGCCCTTAATGTATCGAATTCACACAAGAGTTGTAGGATTCAGAGCGGTGAGAATTTAATTATACTGGTCTCCAAGTGAATGTATACTACATTTTTAGCATCTCTAATGCTGAGGGACAGAGACTGATATCATTCTGTGTCACATAGTCTCAACCTTAGACATCCCCTCACGGATCGTTCATAATCTGTCCCCTGACCGCTTGATCCATTTTACACTTCGTTTGTCTGCTTTGTATGCAATTTCTTGCAGCCCTGTTGCAATGGGGCCTTTAGATAAAAACTAATTCATCTGGCCTCATTTCAAACATTTTGCAGATTTTACCATCATTTCTCAAAGCGCACATTCATAGAACGAACTGCCTCTCTATCCGATGTGAAATCTATAAATCGCAAATGATTGTGAAATTGTGCGCAGCTGAACTGTTTCAGATCTCCAGCTTTTAATGATATCTAATTAATGTCATTGATACTAAAGAGCGCCTGTCAACGTCCAAATCTTATACAAGCGGCAGGAATGGCTTATTTTTCCAAAAGCCTGTAGCACTCGCAGAAGCAAAAGTGCTTACGTCGGTTTTTCCACGTCAAAGACGTCCAATTTTTATAAATATGAACGTTCACGTGTTTTTTTGCGTATGTAAACTTTACGATCAAATCAGTGCGAACACGCGCTTAATAAATGGATCAGCCAAAATTTTCAATTTGTATCAAATCTTTAAAAGATATTGAAAATGTTAACCAAAGCACTTCTTAGCAAATGAACTAGAATATTATATCAGTATGTGTGTTACCCGTGCTCGAGCCAATGACCTTGGAGTTCCTAAAGCAAATGAACTACCATCTAAGCTACATACTCTGCTTGGTTGTTTATGTCAGTCTTACACTAAATGTTTAAGTGCAGTGGCATTGTTTTTGCAGGCCTGCTTAAATAATTGAACCTCGGTGGTCTAAATTAAAACCAAATTCGTTGTTCTTTTCATTGTTCTTGAGAGTTGTATTCGGCAAAAAAAAACCAAAACTGTTGGAATTGAAGATACAGGGGAGGCTGCTAACTTGAAAACAATCACTTGAAAACAATGTACACCGGACTACGGAGCGCATGAAGGGACAAACATCTTGCGCAGATTTAGGTCAATTTTGGATATGTACGAAGTTGAGGCATTTCTTCTAGCATATTCAGTTAATCCCTAATTATGTATAACCATCAATTACATTGGGAACATGCTAAAGTTAAAAGTTAAAAAGGTCAATAAACATCTAAAAAGATGTGCTAATGTATTTAGGCCATTCTATTTTTAATAAAACTTGATAAGAGGGGAGACTTTCTCGACTTGGCAGTAAACTTTTACTTTTCAATAGTTAAATGTGTAATGTTTTGGACTGCACTCAACAGTGACTCTATTAATGAAACACAATTCAAATAAAATATAGTTCAAATGTCAATTCATGTTTAATGGTAGACTGAGGTGATCTTTTAAAATTTAAGTATATCACAATTCAAACAGAAATGAGATTCAGCTCTTTTTAGCAGATCTTTGCCAAACCCTGGTCCTGCCTTCGCTTAGGTTGTGGGTGGTTACATTTTTAACCTATGATTCTTTGAGCTCTATTAACCTAATATATATATTTAAAGATTAATGAAAGTGTTATGTTTTATTTAGTAAATATTTGAGTTGAGAACTTAAATCAGAATATAAAACTTTTATAGACTAGAATCTTCTTTGTTGAACAAACATAAGTTGGCCAATATGAACATGGAAAAATTATGCTGAGTAAACATATAACTTTAATACTGCTCTGTGGACGGTTCTTGGACAAATTAAGCAGCACTGTCTTTACACATTGAAAGTCTGACTTTGGGAGACCAAGAATGATGGACATGAAATTAGAACACAGTGAATATTTTATCTCATGCAGAACAAGCACATTGTGAATTTTCTTATACATAAAACATATATTTATATATTATTTGGACAGTTCTTCTTACAGCTGTTACTCATTTTTTTCATTTTTATTGGCCACATTCAGAGGCACCATTGGACAAGCACAAATTAAAATCAGATTAAGATTTAAGGTTTTTCAGAAACCTTACACTAATTGAAAGCCAGTCTTGTGTAAAAGCTGAAATTAATTTTATGTGAATTATAGTTTTCTATACCATTTGTAATTTTCTATTTAAAAACTAAATTTGGTCATTCTTTACTTACTGTTTAGTGATAATATTCTCATTAACTTTAGAGCATATCTTAAATGTTTCCCTAAGGATTCATATTTATGTGAGGGAAGTTGATTTGAATCATTGTTGCTGAAACGAAACAGCAAGCCACATTTTTTATGTGCATGTTATTAGTTGTGTTTATTCTATACTGACTACATATTTTTTCAAACACACAATGAATTATCATCACCTTTTCTCCAACAATACCTCAATATTCCAATAGTTCACATAAATCAATGAACCTGCACATACTACCAATCCATAGCAGCGTAGGACCGTCCAGAACATGACCAGACACAATTACAATGACAAAATTTGTTCATGATGGCAAGTAAGTCACGGCCTTTGCCAGGCTGGGAACTATGTCAGAAGTAGTGTGATGGACTTAAGAAGCGTACATGAAATATTCATCATCCTAAACCAGTGTCAAACCTGCCCTCCTCCTCATATGATCTTCAATCAATTGAGTTTCACAGTAAGCATTAAAAATGCCCAGTCTTCTCACAATTTAATATTTATAAAACTGGCCATCCACAGCTATTCTCTGGAGAATTATGGTTGGTCCATCGGGGTGAGCCATTTTTAAACTAAACCAAGGATGACAGAAATTTTTAAGGACAATTTCTCTCTCTCTCTCTCTCTCTGGTCCTCAGTAACAGTGTTTTTTCTAGGACCTGTCTTGTCATTTCTCTGAAGAGAGACATGTCTTCATCAGAGATATGTTGTCATTTCCATCTAACAGGCAAATGACAGAACTTCAGAGTTCATTTCCATATCCCACAATTCCCTTGGGCTGACCCATGTGAGTCTCACAGTTCATGACTGAAACAATTTTCTACTTTTAATTGCTATATTCTATCCTGCATTATTTTTTACATTTTTCATTGAAAGTTATAAGGTAATATCATTAAATGCTATTGGTATTTTAAATATATTAGTATTTGCTTTCAATATACAGAATAGGACGGATCACTTGTTGATCAAATATGTGTGAAAAGAATGACTGTATCGTTGCAGTTAGCTGCAGGGTTTTTATTCTTAATCTTTATTTGGATGTTTTTGTTTACTGCAACACTGAGTCTCAGGCACCTGTCTTTTTTTCTTTTGTTTGGGCTTTCTTAGACACACACATTCTCTCTCAGACCTCTCTTCACACACACAAACACAGGTGAGTGTTTTCAGGCTCAGCAGAGAATTGCCTTTACACTCGGTTGAATTTAGATAGAGAAAACTGGGCTGAACTGATTTTGCTCAAGACACCGGCTATCGGTTCTCCCATTCCATATATTATTATACATTATAATACAATATTAAGTCATGATGGAAGCAATATCGTTTCTGGGTCCAAGCCTCTACTCGTTTTAAGTGAGGTTATTATGTAAACAGCCGTTTATGTGCGCTGTTTATTCATGTCACATGCTAAACCTTTTTTAAACTTGCGGTGCACACTTCAGTCTCTATAGACTAACGGAATCTCCGACATCAGTAATCCCAATAATTAATTGAAAATGAATTGCTTTCTAGCCATCTGGGATTTAGTTTTGAAGATAAAGGTCAGGATCTGTTTTACAGCATGCCATGAGTGTATATTAGCATTTATAGTTGCTAATATATTGGACTCTCACAGTCTGTCTAGACCAGACGCCAGCGGCGCGATGCCATGTGACAAATGCTGTGATCTTAATGGTCTAGTTGTATCGCTTTGCGATGCATCCAGTGTGCACAATGTTACATTATAATAGGTTCTATTGTCTTTTCTCTCATGTCGTGTGCATCCAGTGTAGAAAGGGTGTTAGCGCATTTGGACCCGGTAGCAGTGTGCAAAGTCAGACTTAAAGGCGGCGTGTCTGATTTCCGAAATACGCTTGTTTACACAAAGTCAGGCCGAGTACCAAAACAACCCTTTAGCCAATCAGCAGTAAGGTGCACAGTGCACAGGATGAACATTAGTTGAGCCGAGCGCTGACGAAAGCCAAAGCTTGGGGCAGAAATTACAAAGATCTGACAGGGATTGTTTCCTTTATCTCCTAATGCAGTAAAGCTTTAAATAAGTGTTTATTTATATATAATGTATTTATTGTCCTTGGTGCACTTGCAATTCGCTTTTAATGTGGCTTTGTTAGGTTGTTCCAGGCATCTTGCCAAAAGAAATAAACATCACATATACACATATATAGATTATTCTTTATCTGTCATTGACTTGCTAGAGGATTTCTTTTCTCAGCAGTGTTCACCACAGGAGATTTGTTCTCAGTCTCTGAGTGGAGTTTCGTGAAAGCTGAAGCATATATCTCATTATGCTACATAATTACCTCCATAGGATTATTGGCCTTCTATTATTGGTTTCTGTGAATGTGAGGGGTGGAACGCTCAATGCCACTCAGATATTTTGTGTTTGAGAGTGGATGACAGGTTTTAGTCAAACAATTCAGTTCTTCCTGGAATATACAGTATTTCAACCTGAAAAGTGTGTTGAACTGCAGACAAACATTGTGTAGATTTAAAGAAAAATTGTACGGTTTCATGGAAGCACAACAAAACTATTTTTTACATTTCAAGAAGTTAATATAACACCAATCAACCTTTCATTGTTGCAGATCTTTAATACCCTGTAATAATGGAAATTTTCAGAATCTGTTTTAAAGGCACACATAACAGTTCAGAAAAACTGAAGTATTTTGATGAAATTCAGGAAGGAGCAGCAGTGAAATGTACGTTTGCCGCAATTTTGAAATGCTTGCTCTATGTTGGATTAATTCAACTTAATGATAATTTCTATTTTATATCCATCTGCACCTAGTTTGCACAGAAAGAAAAAGAGCAAAAGCGAGACCATTCAGAAAACATTAAATGCTTTGGAAAATGATCAGATTAAATTAAGGGAAGGTAATGTTCAGAAAACGAATCCAGAGCCCTAAAGTACCTACAGTAGAGATCTTAAATAGAGGATTAATATTATATTACCCTCAGTGATATTACAGTGACTTCATGTGATAAAATGAAGTCTGACAATAACAGTGACAATCGAGTTAAATCCATTTTAAAGCTTTGAAAAATGTTACAAACTAAAGGCTAATGCCACCTTCACATTGTCTATTGTGATCCAGCTCAGCTAACAGTAGAGTTTATATGGGCTTTGAGATAGTGAAGGACTGGGATTGAATGGGAAATATGGTGAGACAAGAGAAAATGGATTTTATGGTGTGTTCCTTCCTCTCTGGCAGATGCTGACAGACCAAACTTCTGAGGTATCAGGAATATAACTGCTAGTGACATTTTAATATAAACAAGCACTACCAGAAATCCGCAGGGAATTGTGTATTTTAGGCAGTCCTCCCATACCTAAAGTCAGTGTCTCTCGAGATTTAAGGTAGTGTTTGACAGGTGCGCGTAAACCATCTACAGTGTCCTTGAGTTTGGAGGAGTTTAAGAGTTTGACGAAAAGATTGTTAAAGGCAACGAAATAAGCACACAGAAAGTGTTATTTCAGATGGATTTGGAAGCTACTGTACACCTGCTTGATATTACACTACCACATATTGACTAGTTTAACTGATTTTTTTACCTAGGGACACATTTTAAACTTTGCCAATTTAAATCTCAAACAAAAAAGCAAACACAATCCATTTTTCAACTTACCAAATGTTCTTCTTCCAAACCCAAATGTTAAAATTCTCATGGAAGATTTTTGTACTAAAGTCAATCTGCCAATAGCAAATCTAACAGATTTAGATTTTATCTCCGAGTGTGACTCTTGTTAACACCGACTGTCAATATTAGCACTGAAGTTAATTAGTTTACCAAAGGGAGCCGTGCACATTGAAATTCTTAATCATGTTGTTTTTAGTAATGTGGGAGAAATAAATAAATGCTATTCATATTTATAATAACTTGTATTATAACTTAATTATCGTGATTGTAAGGTAATTCATTAATCGTTTTCTCAACAGTGTTTTATAAAAATAAATGTAATATACATATTAAAGACTATTTTAACACTTATTAAAATAATAAAAGTAAAATAAGTCTACTCTTTTCTTGTTTAAGGAGAGAAAATAGAGAACATTTTCTTTTGTACCCGCTGAACTGCACCCGCTGTGATTGTATAATAAAGTTCTAATGATCTTTCTCTGGGTTGACTAGACTTTTTTTGACTTGGAAATTTAAATATTTCCTCATTATGAAATAGGCAGTGGAGAATTTTCACTGTGCTTGATGGAATTTAAAAGGTTGCAGAAATGCCAGTGGCTGAATTACACTTCCCCCTTTTAAATAGCCTGCCTTCAATAACTAATGCATGCAAATAGAGACTGAACAAAAAATTACCAACATGTCATTTGGGGTGTCAAACATAAAACTTAAACATTATACCTGGCTTTACACTAACCTTGTAAAGCCTTGTAAAGATATGTGTAGGCCTACTATGACATCAGCTGTCAAATACAAAATGGCTTCCAGGAGCTTCCACATTCCTTGTATGGAAAGTGATTGTTCACCCAATATATATCTGGCAAGCAGAAATCCCTTTGAAACATTCTTATTCACTGATCAAAGAATCTGATCGAAGCATCCACATAGAAGTTTACAAACTGTAGATCAGGCCCAACGACAGAGTGATTTATCAGGACACCTGTAGTTCACTCGTATCTCTCAGGTAACATATTTTGCCATTCAAAAATTGCTTCGAGAAACATTTAAGGAATCAGAAGATGAGAAACTCTTTCTGGCAAGTAATGCATATATTCAACTTTATTGTTGATGTAAAGACACTCAGAAGAACTTATTGAATCAGAAATAATCAAAAGCAATATTAGACATCATCATTCCGGGCTAAGTCGGAGGGATGGGCTTTATTAAAATGTGTGTTTATGCAGGCCACGATCGAAAGACCTTCTGTGATGTAATATGTATTCACAAAGATGTGCGTGTATATATTTGATCATTGGCTGAGAAGTGCTCTCAAACAGCTAAACTTGATCAGCTAAACTTCATGGATCCTGTTCATGGAACTTCATAGATTCATCCTTTACAACATTAGGAAAATTAGACTTATCGTGTCCGAGCGTTCTACGCAACTCCTAGTCCAGACTCTTGTCCTATTATTGCAAAGTGCCATGGCTGGACTCCCAGCTTGGACAGGAAAACCTCTACAGATGATCTAGAATGCAGTGGCAAGATGGTCTTCAATGAACCGAAGAGATATCACGTCACTCCTCTCTTCATTAGGTTACATTGGCAAAGTTCTGCTCTGGGCCTGCAAGACCACCAAAGGTTCGGCACCCCCATATCTTCACTCGCTAACACAGATTTATGTACCCTTCAGATCTCTGGGCTCTGCAACTGAACGTCTTATGGTGCCATCCCAAAAAATGAAAAATAAAATCACTCTTGCGTACCTTCTCTGGATCTGTTCCACATTTGTGGAATGATCTGGCTGCTGCAACAAGATCAGCAGATTCCTTAAAAATCGTCTGAAAGAACATCTCTTCCTTCAACACCTGACCGATTAGTAATGACTTTTGGATAAAGCGTCTGCTAAATGACTGAATGTTATGTGAATGTAAACAAAATTCTTAAGGCAGCTTGACAAAACTTGGAAGGGAAAGTTTTCGGACGAAAGAGTTCTCCTATGAAGTGCAGAATATGATTATTAACCCCTATTATTGAGAGTGTGATTTACACACAGACAATTTATGGACTGATTTATTTTTTATTCTAAATATTTATGTGAGTTTGGGTTATTTAACTGCCATCTGCCTCCTTCCTGTAATCTCGTTGTTGTCATGGGAACTTCATTAATCATCACGTTTTGTAATCTACAGATATGAAGAGGTCAACGCATTAATGAGGTAACAGCATGTGATAAAGATCCGCAGACTTTACCACGCACTTCTGAACGTGTGAAAAGTGCACGCAGAGGTCACAGACTTAAAGAATGACAGATGGCTGGCCTATCTGCTCTTCGAAAGTATGATTATTAAGAGTTATGAGGTCGGAGGTCATGGTCTATCTTCTGCACACGATCCCACCAAAGCTCATTAAGAGGGTCACAGACTTTAGTCTGACCACATTCGATTGAAAAGGTTGATATGTGAAATCTAATGAATAAGTTTAATGAGCCTAATGGAGGGCAGATGCAGAGATCATTAGTTCATAAGTTATTAAAAGTACAAAGTAATAACTTATTTTAGACATGATGTGCTGATTAATTATTTAAAGTTATGGCAAATAATCACATATTACAGATTTTTTTTAAACATTATAAAAAGTGAGTTTGGAAATACATACACATGTTTTTCTGTTTTTTTTTTCATTGGTTTAATGGTTCAATTTAGTTCTCATTATCTATTAGTCATGAGTTTGTCTATCGACTGTGTCTATCTGTAACCTTCACATGTCACGTTGTTGTAATCCGTCTGTGATATTTTTAAGCATATATCTATTCACGCGTCAGAACTGATATATTTGGTCATTGTGTCACATTTCATTGTTCTCCAGCGTTTAGAACCCTGAGGGCCGCACTTTGAAGATGCAACTTTGTGGCATCTTTGCAATCCAGACTCATGTGTGCTGTTTCATTCTGCTTACCGTCTAGTTATTTCTAACAATAATGTGCATTTTATGCTCGATGCGAATTTCTGCCATGGCAAATACAAATTAGTAAATTTCGCGTTTTTCATGTTTACACAAAAAAGTTTAATTTATTAAATAATAATATAGAGGAAAATGAATGAAGCATTTGTACTTATGTGTTCTGTCAGTAGGACAGAAGGAACCCCAATGCAGCATTTTTTTCCTAAATTGTGAGGCCATTTTTGTCTTCATTATGTAGGTCAAACTAATACATTCAAACAGTGTCTGTTTTCTGCCGACATGATTCAGATGGAGGCCCATCCGCCACCTGTATGTGCAGGGCAACAACAAACCTACAACTAAATTGACACATTTGGTTAGAGCCAGATTGAAGAAGAGGCTTTGACATTACAGGCTGCTCTTAGAGGCTTCGCACCGCTTTCCAAAGCGTATTTTTTGTGACAATTTTCTGCATGTCTGAGCCAGGAGTACATGTGAATCTTTGATGCATGTAATATTCTGTTTTCTGTATTCAGGTCGTCCATTGTGGTCTTCTGTTACAACAGAGGCCAGATCTGCTGCAAATGCGTGTGATTTTGTAATAAACTAGATTTCAGAGAATACTTGTGTAAATCAGAGTTTTTCAAGCAATAGTGGGCTGCTTGTTTATTTAACAGAACAGTGGCGGCACGTATTCACTGCTATTGTATATGGAAACAAAACCAATGCAAGTCAATGGGTACCAACATTCTTCAAAATATCTTCTTCTGTGCTATGCAGAAGAAACAAAGTCATACAGGTTTGGAATGACAAGAGCGTGAATAATTGATGACAGAATTTTCATTTTTGGGTGAACTATATCCCTTTACTGGTCAGAATGGTAATAATGTAATCATAGATTCTCCAGTGAAATGCAAAAGGCTGTGCTATAATTTTTCAAGATTTTGTGTCACTAATCAAAACATTTTCATCATCCACCTCATCATAAATTCAGTCCAGTGTTTAAAAAAAATCTTGATTGATTAAATTCCTCCTGTTTCTCTCTATTTCTCTATACTATAGCCTGTCGCCTCAATCAAGCGGATGCTGAGAGTAAGTTTAGTCTTCATTATAAGGCACAGATGAGGCATCTGCGGGGAGATTAGACCTGGTGTGAGATGGCACTTAGTCAAACCCCCTGCTGCTCTCTTCATCAGCTTCTGTTTATGGAAGCAGAGAGCGATGATGGAAGATTCTCTTCTGGCTTCAGGCTCTGCTAATTGTCCAATAGGCCGGAGGTGTATCAGGGGACGGTGTGAAGATATGACACTCCATCTTCATATGGCCTAACTACAGCTTCACACCTGGAGCCATGGATTTGGAGTGATGCTCTCTTTGGCTCTTAGATGCTAGTGTTAATAAAACTTCGAGTTTAGTTTGAGCAACAACATTACATATAAATAAGGTTAGGTTTGAAAAGATAGATGGCTTTATAGCTTATGTTTTCCCTTTACACATTGTCCTCAAAGACTGCCTGCAATTCATCAGTATTTTCTATTAGCATTTTAATGCTATGATGACATGCAGATTTTTTTGTTTTGTTTCAAAGCACCGGGGCTACATATTTTGGTGCACAAATGCATTTTTTAAGTCTTAGTGAAGATTGGATAGCGTAACTGTGTTAAGGTGGATGACCGTTTCACATCAGTTGAAGCATCTTAAGAGAATAATGGAGGAAAAGAAAGAATCACTTTTCACTGTCAGAGATTTACACAAAAGAACCAACATTTTTTCGGCATACTTTTTGCTCGCTGCTTGCGATACACTCTAAGAGATAAAACATTTATTTTACAAATTTAATAAAGACATTTAAGAAAATGAATGTCCTCAAATATGGAATGATCTTTAACTCACATTGTGTACATTGTGCTCCAAACCAATAGTCTAATAAATTGCATATTGTTACATTAATTTCACTCCAAAATGCTACATTCCCAAAGTTGACCAGGTCAAAAGGCTTCAAAAAGACTTACGGATATTTCGTTGTCAGTATAAAAGTTTTTTTGAGAGTAAAGACCACAGACCTTCAGTTTAAGGTCTTTCATTCAGAAAATCTGTAATGTAAGCTTTTAAATTACTAAACCATTTCATTCTTCAAACAGGCTCTTTCAAAATCTATTTCTTGAAAGGCCACTTTCTGAAAGCAACGTTTAAGACAAAATGGCACAAGTATGCTCTTCAAAGAAATGTTTTTTCAGTCTTTCCAAAGGTTTGCCAAAGCAAATGCGGGCTGGACCACAGTATAAAATATCTATTTATAGTTTCAAGACCAATCGATAGTCCATATTTAAATCACAGACACATTTTAGAGCATGCTTGTAAAAGACAGAATTGATAAGAGCAGACAGGTTACACACTTCACTAGACTGCTCTGTGCAGAATCAGCCGCTCTGTGAAACAATACTGTCATTGAACGTTGCAGCAATGACATATTAATTTCAATATTTCAATATGTTTCCATATTTCCTGACTTCTTTACATTATTTGTATTTATTGTTTTTCAGCCAAACATAAAAGTGAATGTCCTGACAGATGCTACTGTATGCTCCATTCACTTCACCCTTGTGGAAATGCAGTCGTTGGAGAGCAAATTCAAACTAAAATTTGCTTCAAGTTTTAAATTGTTAACAGTGTTGAGAGTATGTAGCAAAAATAAGTCACACATTGGCACAAAAGATGGTTGCAGATAATCGAAGTAATCATATTTTGACACTGTTCGGTAGTAGTCCAATAAGTAGAGTTTGTATCATTGCAGGTTCAGTAAAGGGGCACTTGTGACTTCCCTTCAAAATCATTAAACAACAAACCAAAGGCAGGCCTATTCAATAACCTTCAGTTCAGACCATAATCACACACCTATAGCAGAGAATAGAGTTAGAGTTTTAAAAAAATTACTCTTTTTGTTAAGTTTCTGTCTTGGTGTTTTTGTTTAGAAAATGGATGTACTGTATCTGCCGAATAAAGGGAGAGATGGGGAAAACAGCGGCTGATGTTTTTGTTGCCATAGCAACTAGAATAATCAAAGGGCATCTGTGTATTTCCTCTCCAAAAACTCGTATGGATGGAGAAATCAATACATTTGTCTATTCAACTGTTTATTTCTCTTTCACTTCATAATTCCATTTATACATGCATAACGTCTGGTGGGCTGGTAATGTGTATGGCATTCTCTGCTTCATTTCTTTACTAATAATTCTTAACAAAAATTAATGAATAAAGGAGGCATTTCTATAGCGCTTTATTGTGTATTTCTGAACACCCAAAGTGCTTTACAATCATATGAGGAGGATCTCTCCTCACCCACCGCCAGTGTGCAGCATCCACTTGGATGATGCGACGGCAGCCACAGTACAACGGCTGTAGGCGAAGACGAGAGAGAACTAATCAAAAACTAATCAAATGTAGTTTAAGTTAGTAATGAAATTAAAATTTTTATTTAAAGCCTTTCAAGAAGAGATGCTTAAACTCAGATCTCACAAAATGCTCTGAAAGACATGCATTAGCATCCTGCCACCCTGAAAAATGATATATGATTAGCATTTGTACAACATGGCAATAGGCCATGCCGTAACCATTAGTTTGTACAAAGTGCAGACATACAGTTCCTGTTTATGTAATTCAAATCTGTTATTATCATTTTGCATCAATGTCAGGGCATAAATGATTTCAGTGGCTTTTAATAATCATACAGCATGAGTCATGTGAATAGTGATAAAAGCATATGTCTTCATCAAGCCTCAAAACAAATATCTGCAGCCAACAACAGAAGCAGCCAAAGCTTTATTTAATGGGAATATTGCTCTTTTTTAAAGTGTAAATATAAAAGGTCACATCTGGCTTCAAATAATATTATTCACCTTCCTGAGTAGCTCATTTATTTTGTAATATAAAAATTACACGCTATTGGTTGTCATCAATGAAAGTTAACAAGTTAAAATGGCAGGTAAGAAATAAACCCTGACCAGAAAGGAACATGTTATTCATCACAAGCTTAAGTTACACTGTGAACATTCTAAGTAAGGGATGCTTGACACTAATATTCTTGATTACAGAAATATTTTCTTATACAGGTTATCATTTTAGTTTAACATCTAGCTTTGTTTAAAAGCACTAGTTAAAACGCTGAAAGTCAAATGCTTTTACACTGTGTTTCGATGGATCAATGAGCTCTACTGTAGTGGGTACAGAGTGAGCACATTTTGCTTTGATTAAGCTTTAAAAGTGGTATTTCTCCTTTGATATGATGTCGAAAGATTTACTCTGAGTTCATAGTAGTGATCTTTAATAATTATCCTGTCAAAATGTTTACTTTCTTATAAGCATTCAGAGCTCTGAGAATTTCAAAGAGCTCACCAAGAAACTGCGAAGGACGCATAACATAGACAATGTTAACACAACCCTAATATTAAAGAGTTCAGCGTGACATGCAAACATAACAAACAGAACAAAAGCAACCGCAAGCTAAGCTTTTTATTTAATATATGAAATAATCTTCAGATGGAATGCATGTGAAACTACACTCTTAAAAATAAGGGTTTTTCACAATGTCACAGAAGGACCTTTTTACATTTAGTCATTAAGCAGACGCTTTTATCGGAAGCGAGTTACAAATGGAGTTAACAATGGAAGCAATTTGAACAACACAAGGACAAAAAAAACCATAAGTGCAATAAAACTGGTATACATAGCTCAGTTTTTTTTATAGAAAGAGTAGAAAAAAGATAAAAGTTAGAACTGATCGGGCAGGTGCTGACGGAAGAGATGTGTTTTCAGCCGATTCTTTAAAATGCCCACAAAAGCTGATCTTGTAGCGGCGGGCAGATCGTTCCACAAATGTAGAACCCATCCAGAGAAGGAGCATGAGAATGATTTTTCCCTGTCTGGGATGGTTGTAGAGCTAAGGGATCTGGCGGGTCCATAAAACTGCATTAAATGAATGAAGATAAGGGGTTGCCATGCCAGTGGTGGTCTTGTAGGCAAGGAAGAGTGTCTTGAATTGGATGCGAGCGTCCTTTTTTGTCGTAATGTTCCATAAAGAACCTTTACCATTTGAAGAACCTTTGTGCTTCTTTGTGGCGAAATTAAAGTTATTGAGATAATAAAAAGTTAAGACGGACATGTTTCTTTATAGAACCTTTGACTGAATGGTTGTTTGTGGCATCGCTGTGAATTTTTTTTATAATTTATTGTAACAGAGGTTGATCAGGGGAGTAAAGTTGCTTGTTTTTAAACGGTTACAGCCATTATACAAACCAGCAACCTCAGCTAGTAGTTTAATTGATTAGACATTTAGACAGACGTGCGGAAAATGAATATCTGCACATTTATTCATTCTGTTACCCCATGCCGCACAATCTAAAGATGTATGGAGCCATGCAAGGGTCACCAGTGCAGAAATGAGCTGTTGAAAATGATCAAGATAAAAAAATTGAATAAAACAGGCTTGTGCAGCTTAATGTGTAATGATGTTTTGAAAGATTTAGACCAAGACCTCTTCTTTAAGACAGTTGTATAAAGGCAGTACATCTTTGTAAGTGTATTTTGTCTGTCTCACTTAATTTGAGAGACTGATGCTTTCAAATGCACTTATAATCTCCTGCCTTTAAGATTTTATAACAAATTCTAACCTTTTAAATTGAAATTGAAAAACTGAGTGTGACAGACTGTTACGAAGATGTACTGCAAACATCCCTCTTCAAATAAAAAGACACCATTTTCATTCCTTGCTTTGGTGATTTTTTTCCATACCTGTTCAAACAGACTGTTTGCTTGCCTTTCCGGTGATATTCTTTCTGCAATTATGGTTCGGACGGTAACCTGTAATCTGTGGAAAACAGGGAGGGCTGATGCATTTGAAATGTCTGTAACTTTATGTATGAATGTAATTTAAAACACATCATTTTTGTTGACGTGAGCCATGCTCTTTGAAATCATTTTCTGTCTGTTATGTAATTTTCTTTATCAAATGTGTCTCTTCTGCCAGCACCCATATACAGGGCAAATAATGAAGTTGGAGGCCATTTATGCCAACAATACTGTTTAATATGTTGTAATATGCAGCGCGGGGTTTTATAATTGTCTTTTTCAGATAAGCTTTTGGAAAACAGATACAATCATCCCTAAATAGCACTGTAGCTGGTCCAAAACACCGCTTCCCAATGCTTGAGGCATTCTGGGACTTGTACAAAAACCTTATTACTTGACATGCAAGAATTAGACTTTGCCATGTTGCTAAGCTAATGGTGCAATCATCAAATAAACCAGCAAATGTTAGTTCCTCTTGATTTGTTCTCCATACTGTATTTATTTTAATCACTGAGCTCAAACGTAATGCATTATGAGATTGCTTTCTATGCAGACTATAAAAAACAGTATGATGCCACCTTATAATTAGATCAGAATTAGATATCTAAGGAGGATCAATTATTAAGATAATAATTTTTCGTACAGCCTTATATTGAGACCAATGATGCCTAAAAATGCAGCTTCCATAGACAGTTCACTAGGTTTTGGAACTCAACATATGGAAAAGCAATAGATCAATTTCATGGGTTTCTTGTCCTTTCCTAGTTTTAGAAAAAACATTCTGTAGTACTGAGGAAAAAAACAGCAATCTAATGTGACATACCCAGACAGAAGGAAACGCATTCATACAGACACTGTCAGCTGTTTTGACATTGAAGGTTGATAATAGTATCACAGTGATGGGATGTACTTTATATCCCCTGAAAACATTCCTCGCTGTCACCAAAATATTGTATCTGTGTGTGGTTCCATGAGGGTTTGCATAATGTATTTATAATTAAAAGACTAACACTTTGCAATAAGGTTCTATTTGTTAACAGTAAATGCATTAGCTAACATGAACTAAGAATGAGCAATATAGTTTTTAAGCATTTATTCATACTTGTATGTTAATTATTATCAAACAATTATCCATGCCAGCCTTAATGTTTAACATTACAATCTTGTTATAAAGCGTTACCATGGAAATAAAATAATTTGAGGGGTTGGATTGTGTGTACATGCTATCATAGATTCCAGTCTAATTGCGCCATTGAACAAAAGGTAGATTTTCTATTTAATAAAACACACTGAAAAAGACTGCAAAATAGACTCATGAAGGTTTAATGTTGTTCCTGCTCATTTCAAACTGTTTGTGAGAGCTGCTCCATAGTTGGAGTCACTATGACCGAAGGTTAAGATAAATGCACTTATGTAAAAAGGAAAATGGCTTTCAAATAAAAGCTTCCTAATTATTGTCTCTAAATCGTCGCCTTCATTTAATCATTTAAAAAGTTTTACAAAATGTTCCTTTGTGTATCCGAGCATGAAAACAACATCTTTGTCGGGCAACGTGACCTAAAATGACAGGGCAGGTCATTATGTCTACTATATATGGTACAATGAATGTGGCAGTGGGCATATTTTGTTGTTCTGTGTAAATTATAATCTTGCATTGCATTGCATTTGTTGCCTGCTGAGCACATTTGCAGTCTGAACAAGACAAATTTTGGTACCTTACATTGTGGCAAATAATCTTTATGGTTGTAATTGCTTCCCTCTACTGTGCTAAAAGTGTTGCTCTGGTAATTATGGTTAATGAATGTAACTAATGTGGTAATCATACACCTTACATGTTTAAAAGGCTTTCCTTTCAAATACTTAACACTTCACGGGAAGTGGCAAGATTTGATCATGAAGATTTGCTTGAAGATATGGGCACATCATCTATAATCCATATGTCTGTAAACATTCTCATCTGTTTAAACGGCTGTTGCTCGGCTTGTGTGTGACCCCATCTATGCTCATGGGCACATTTTCAGCCAATCAGCTGACACGTAACTTGTCAGGAAAATGACATCTTGACAACGATTCCATGGCACTTAAAGAACATGCTCGGTGCATCCCGATGTAAAGGTTATGCACTTCCAATGCACCTCATGCATCCCAATTCGTTTGCACTATGCTATAAAGTATATACTATATACAAAGTATATACTTTTAGTGTAGTGTGTAGAAAAACGTTACACATTGGGACGAACTGTGACATCTTGGAATTAGTTTAGTGTTCATGGATTTGTACTTTGAATGATTGCCAGTAACGGAAGAACGTCTGGTTTTTTGAGAATAGGCTACTAATTTCAACATGCAAATATTTGGGAAATATTCATGTTATTATAGATTATTTATAGATTTTATAAACCATTTAGGATGGACAGTATGCACATTTGGATGCAGGGACAGTCCTGGGCCTTTCATTAGAAATTGATGTGAGGTTTGAAACCCCCCCAAATAATCAAGTCTCTTGCTTGACAGAAACAGGCACACCTAATGAGATACAGTATGTGCAAATGTACAGTATATTTCAGATTTTATCAAAACACACACACACACACATGTATACATATATATATATATATATATATATATACTTACAACATGTACCAGCAGGGTCTAATTGCAAACCTGATGCCTTTGACTGTCTAAGTAGACATTCATTTTCATGACACTCTGTCATAAAGCTCAATAAATTGCTCACTTCTTGTGTTAACTGGAAAATTACCTTCGATATTCCTGTCATGTCTGTTTCTGTGGCTCCATGGAGACGAGCTAACTATCTGCCAGCAGATTAGCAGGTGCGCTCTCCATCGCCCTCCTTCTCTCTGGGGGGGTAAACACACCAGAGTCACACCATTAACTGCTTATTGGGGCATCATTTCTATCAATTACCTCAGGCCCCGTCCCTCTATGCAAATCAGTCCCCAAGGACATGCTCAGCTGTCACTCTCCGTCAGCCAATCACTGTTTGTGCAATTGATTACCATGGAAATCATCTTAGGAAGGGGAGGGCTCGGAGGTGAGTCTGGTTATTATGACAAACTGAATTCTTATCTCTCCGAAACTTGCAATTTGTCTCCATTTTCTATGTCAGTTCTCTTCTCAAATGTGATGCGTGCTTTTTTAAAGATACATTAGCCTGTCACATAGCTTCTTTATTTAGAATCACCAGTAAAAATAGAAAATTAAAAATGGATGTTCCTTTGAATGTCAAAAGCCTAAGAACTTTCACGGTGGACTGGACTAATCTGACTATGGGGCCGAATCCACCGAGGTTTCTGCAGGCGTACAGGTTTTTTTTTTATTGTTTCCAACAAAACAGATGGCGTTCTTTCACGTAGGCTCACGAGCAGTGCTCAGCATTTTTTTTTCACGCTTATTAACCAATGCACCTCCGCAAAAAAAAGCAGTTTAAGCCGCGTAAAAGCACTTTTGTGGATCTGGAGGCTAATTGTTACTTTTCAAGATTCATTTTACGTAATGCCGTGTTTATACCGGACGCGACGCAACACGACAAAAGACATTAGAAACTCTTTAGAACCGATTTTTATTAAAATTTTGTCGACAATGGATGTGGCGCGGTACGTAAAAAACTATCATCATCTAGTCCTGGAGTTCACAAATGTACTTTCTTCCATTTAAAATACTTTTTGTTTAACTGTCTTTAATCTTTTATATTTGAAAACACAAATATTAACAGGTAAATATAATAAATATTTAATTAATTTTAATTTATTATTAATAAGTTTAAAGGAATAATCTTTTATATTTGAAAACACAAATATTAAAATGTAAATATAATAAATATTTAATTTATTTTAATTTATTATTATTAAGTGTATAGGGACTAAGCACGGTCTGAAAGTAATCTATAAAACAGATAGACAGCTCTTAAAGTCTGTCTAAGAAACATACATTTACGTTTTGTTTGCTTCCTGCAACAAATACGGAGACTTCTTAATGCAGAACCACATTTACGGAGCATTCACCCTTACACAAAGAAACCAATTACTCTGACAAGGTCTACAGAGCACACAGCCTTACCTGCGGTTTTATTGGGCGCCTAACTTAGAGGTGATTTTGTGTATCACTGAGCACCATCTGAAAAGGAGGTTTTTATCAACTGGAACTAAGCACCAGCACAACCCAAAATAAAATGAGAGGGAGGATTTTAAACAGGGTTTAATTCTGAATCTGAAGTTTTTAGATCAGCAGACCTCATCACAAAACAAATGAATTAAGGGGAAAATGGACATAAGAATGAGTTAAAGCTTGAACCGAGAAGCTTGTTAGGAGATTCGTACGTGTCTATTCGACTAAAGCACGACAACTTTGTCCTGAAAGGCGGCCACAGCTGCAGAAGCTTTGTGAGAGAGGAACTGTCACAACACTGAAAGACATAGCAGACAGCTAAAAATGAGGGTCTAAGAGCGGCCACATTATGCTCCTCACTCGACCCCATTCCTAAATGACATTTACTGTCAAAATACAGAATTTGATCTCACTCTTAGGAGATCTACAGTATAACAACACAGATTTAAACTCGTAAAAGCTTATTAAGATGACATTCACTGATTTCTAACTTAAACAGGAAACGCATCATGCTTGCTGGTTGTCTATTCTCTATAGTACCTTTATCATATCAAATTGTTTGTAATTCAATATGCAGAAACATAAGATGCTTGTAAATCACTATTTACGCTAATGCAGAGTTTTAAAAGAAAACAGTGAGATGTGTATGTTTATAGTGCACATTCTGGATTGTTAACTTGCTTCAACCATTTTTCTTTTCAAGATTCATCACTAAGCTGGCAAACGCAGTGACTAGTTCATGCTCCAACATGTAAACATCCAACTGTGGACATCTGTGGTTGGTAGACACATTAAAATTAAAATATCAGATTTCCTGAGGATTCCACTTTTGAACTCTTTTCCAAATTCACATCGATACATACAGACATTTTCCCCAGATACACATTAATCAGAATAGTTGTATCAAACAACAGATTTCATTTGGCGAATTAATAAAGCAAACAGCATTTAAAAATAAAAACGGGTGTTTGAGTCCTGCATAATTTTTCTTCATCAATAGTTGTATTTTTCTGTAAATTATGTTATATTTTAACACTTTATCAAATATAAAAACAGCATTTGTAAGATAGTATATCAGGCATTTCAAAAAGAATCAGGATCACAGTTTGGAATTTTAGAGGACAGCAGGGGTTTATTCTACATCACAATGTCTTACTTCTGCTTTGTTGCCTACTGTTGCGTGCCAACGAGGTTCTGATGCAACTTTAAGGGTAGTGTGACAGCATGTGTGTGACTGCCAGCGTTCTGTGTGTCGAATGACCCCCTGGATATATGTCAGATCGAAAGACATCTATTTTTTTAAATAAAGCTCAGAGAGAGAGAGACATAGGCTTTTATAAATATAGAAGAAGAAAGGACTATGGTATACTAGAACATAGATTACATAATTCTCAAAAAAACACTCTTGGTCGAGCACAAGACCAAAGCAATATGCTCATAATTTAAATAAAACAAAAGATTACATCGGTTCATTAGAGAAAGTGATCTGGCAGCTCACGATAGAGATATCAGAAGCTCGAGTTGAGAGACTGAAGAGCATTTCACAGCTGCCTGTCATCACACAGACAAGACAGAGAATCACACTTAAAAGCTACTAAATTAGAATTCAGTATCAAAGGGTCACAGAAGGTAAAGCTTAGTTAGGTCCGGCTTTTATGTTTGACTACAGAAAGCTTCAAAAGTAAACAGGGCGCTCTGAAGATTAAAACTTACTGTTTGTTGGAACTGCTTCTGGGGACAAATATAAAATATTGTGGCGCTTTTACCAGATTTTCTGTGTAGAATGTAGTTTTTTCCATGGCAACTAATGTTGCCATGTGACTCACAGAGCTGTGTCTGTAATACATTACTGACCAAACGTATTGCTGTGGTTGCCATACTGGTAGCCTTTTTTCTTTTTTCCAAAGGGGATCGTGTGAATTAGGTTTTTCGTTTTATTTTTCAAAACACGACAATAAGGTTCTTCTTTTTAATATTTTTTATGTGAATAAACAAGAAACTTCTACATCCACATAATCTTCTAATAAAAAATTCTAATAAATATTTGAAATAAAACCAGCTAACACAAAAGTACATTAGTATTTGTTCTGGCAAATATAAACAGTAAAAACACATTGATTATTAATTTATGTTAATGGTTATATACAAAGTTAAAAAATGTAACATGTCATCCAGAATGTTACTCAAAGTGTTTCAGTGTGAAGTGATTGGATAAGACAGAAAGGGAGATATAGAACAATAGAGGGACATTTGAAATTCTGCAGGAGTCTGATGCTGTCTTGTTTTACGTTTGAGAGCATAAAACTTTTATTGCTCTGACTCGTGGATTATTTATCAAATGAGGAGCGGCTGTTTATCATAGAGCTAATCCGGTTCAGCACAGGTACAGGTTAACGGCTGTATGCACGCTCATCACCTGCAATAAATCTCTGAGCTCGTGAAGCGCAGCGGGGAGGCAATGTCTCATTCAAAGACGTGTGCTGGGCGGCCCAGAGAGGCAGTGCAGGGGAACGCTCTGTTTGTTCAGGTAGAAAATAATCTGTAACGGTTGCATGCTTGAGAAATCCTAATTTACATGTTATATTAACATGTTATGGTCATCTCAAAAACGTTTTTTTCTCTTTTTTTTCATATTAGTCAATAGGGATGGACCATGACTTGCTGCTTGCCTGTGTGTTGCAAGTAGTAAAATGAGAAGAACGATTCTCATTAAAAGTCCAGTTTGAATGGTCAATTTTTTTTATTGAGCAGGATAAATCATCAATATTTTTGGTCTGTCTGGTTGTCAACTTTTAGGAGTTGCTTTTAGAAATTGTAGGAATCTAGGAATTGGAATAGCTACTTTTAGGAACCTTTAAATATCTGTGATAATTTTACATCTTTGTCTCTTCTGAATGTTTGCTGTATGTCATAAAAACTGCTATAGAACAAAAAAATTTTTTTAATATATTTTGTAAGTATACACTTTTGTAAGAATATTCTGTTATGATTTTATGAGGAAATTTATGAAATTAATTTAAATATCGTAAAAAAAGAAACTCTCTCAAGGTTTGCTCTCAGCAAACTTCTGCAGCCTAAAATTCCATGTGGACCTGTTCACAGATGATCTACATTTATAAAACATACACACTTGTGTCACACTCCTTTTTGTGTTATCAAGTTTATGCTGACCAGTGCTTTAAATAATGCCTCCCAAATGCTATTTATGGTTTCCAAAACACGCACTTGCAGGTTTTTCCACCACCACTTGAAACGTGATGGAGTTTTTAAAAAATGTGATCTGACAGCCGCCATATTTCTTTCTTTCTCCACCTCTCACCTGCGGGCATTGATATTCGCTCCATCTCTTCTGCGCTGCACTGTTCAGCTTGCCTCTCAATCTTTCAGTCTGGCAAATATTGATCTAGCAAAATGACTTCTCAAGGTTAGGGTGCTAGTCTGCGTGCTACAGTAGATAAGGAAGGAGCCGTGTGATTTGCCGCCCTCGTGACTGAAACCTGCTGTTTCACAGGTAGAAGGCCGAAGTTCACCAAAATCAGGTGTATTATATTAACTGATGTAGATAGACATCAAAGGAGGCTTGAACCCCTGGCATATTCATACCACACGTATATAAGTGTCCATAAAAAATCTGAATATCAGGTCGGGAAATGTTAAAAGACTGTAAAGTTCCGCTTCCTTTCTCCCCTCACGTCCCTGTGCAGGTGCGCACGGCGCAAAGCAGTCAGTCAGTGTGTATGATGAAGCACACATGGTATCGCACTGATCGCAGACAGGCACAGCACAGGCAGAGAACCGCAGAAGTGAAGCCCCCTATTCCAGTTGTTTTTGTCTTGGTTTGCGGAGAGTAATGATAAAAAATATTAAGCTACCATTGCCTCGAATTTACAGCTAATTGTCCAAAAGATAAAATCAAATATGAGATATTTGTCTTGACTCATGAGCTACCATGTGATAAGTTAGATAAAGTTAAGCTTATGCAGCCTTACTCAAATCTGATTATGTTTTATTTCGGGTCTAAACTTGGCAGAAAAGGGGATCTCGATTTGAATAACACTGAGCTAAATGCAATATCATGGGCATAAAGGCTAACTTCATCAAAATCGACACATGCATATCATGCAAATCAGGCGTTATGTAATTAAAATGAGATCATTTTCATACATTTCATGCAAGCCACTGCAGATGAATGGATAAACAAAATAACTGAAGCATATCACCACAGAACTTCCAAAGTTATTAGTTAATGACTTATATCAAGAGAATTTTCCCTTTAAACGATGTTTAAATATGCATATAGCTTGTTTTGGTTCATTTGAAAGAAATCTACAGAAACAAACATAAAGTAGGCTTTTAACAAACACCTTAATTTGTAATTTTGCAAAAGAAGAAATGGAAAGTAAATCAATGTAAATAGCCTACCAAAATCTCAAAACACTACAAGTCTCCTGCCTTAAAGGGGTCACATGATTAAAAACATGATTCACTTGTGTTTATGAAAAAAAACACATTTTCTTTTATATACTGTATATGAGTGTAGCTCCTCTATGCCCTGCCTTTCTAAAACGCTTGGATTTTGACAAAACTCATCGCTTTGAAAAGCGCGGTGTGCTAGGATTAGACAGTTGCACAGTTCGTTTCATTGGCTATCGGTTATTGGTTATCTCAAGCGTTTGGAGGAAATGTTACGCCCCCGGACGAGACCGATTGTCAGTGCATCTCTCACTCAGAGACGTCGAAGTGATTATTTTGAAGACATCTGTTGAAAAATGAAACAACATGAAACAATTGGGTGAGGGAATTCAAATAAATTGGTAAGTTAGAGTTGTGTTAATATATATAACATTTTGTTTAAAAAATATGTCAAATAAAACTATCAATAATAAAACATAAATAAATATGTGACTCTGGACAACAAAACCAGTCGCACGGAAACGTTTTTAGTTATCGCCCAAAATACATTGTTGGGGTAAAAATGACTGATTTTTCTTTTTTCCAAAAATCAATAGGATATTATGTAAAGATCATGTTCAATGAAGATATTTAAAAAATTTCTTAACGTAAATATATAAAAACTTTCTTTTTGTGAGTGGGTGGTCTGCTAGAGTGCCTCAGATTAACAACCTCAAAGGCGAGTTTCCCAATATTTAGCTTTTTTGCACCCAGATTCAAGCTTTGTAAACAGTTGTTGTTCCGCCAGATAGTGTCCTATCCCAACAGACACTATATCAATAGAAAGCTTATTTCTTCAGCTTTCAGTTGATGTAAAAATCTCAATTTCAAAATATTGACCCTTAAGACTGGTTTTGTAGTCCAGGGTCACATATGAGAAGTGCCCTTTTATCCACTTGAGCCCCTGCCATTAAAAATGTTTGTGCAAGTCCCTGGTCCTCTGTACTGTATCTTGGTTGAATGTTTTAAAGAAGGAGTGTATTCCTTGTGTTTCTGTTTGCTGTGGAATGGGTGTGTGCGTGCCTGCACTCATTTGTATGACTAATGGCCTCAAATTAGCAAGACTTGAAAGCATCAGTATCATTTTTGGTCATTGAATTGTGTTCACATTCTGCTGCTATAATTAGGAATCTGAAGGAATCTAAAACTATAGAACATTATTGAACATCTTTAAGAGTGAATGGAGATGCAGAAGACTTTTTATCTAAGTGTTTTAAGCCTTATAACGTTTAGGAACAAATGACCTGCTATTTTCATTTGAGCCCTGGATCCCAAGCATTCATCATTCAATTCAGTTTAATATCATTTACATTTGTATTCGCTTGAGTTGTTCATCAGTCCATCACCAACTTTCGATATTAACCTTTTCAGCTGTTGATCACATTAGTTTAAAGATCGGCAGCCATCCGCCTGCATATAAGCATGCTGTTAGCAATGGTTACACATGCCAAGAGAGACCTTTAGAACAAATGTAAATACAAAGGCCTTTTCGCAAATTGGTGTTGACAAAATTTCACGCATCAAGTTTTTGACAGATTTTTTAGTATTTCACGCATGTTGACAGTCATATCACTGTGGCCTTTGAAAGTTTAGTAAATGATGAAAAGGATCACTCAGCCACGAACAAATATCTCTATGAAAACACGGGCTTAATAATATGGTATAAATAAACCTTTTAAGGTTTACAACCAATTTCCTCACTAAGTAACTGTCCTGAAACTATTGACCTTCCCACCTTAGCTACAATATATTAGCCTATCGATATGTGTGTTGAGGTTTTGGAACTGTGAAATGCTTTTTTGTTTACATTTTTCCTTGCAGAACCAATCGTGGCACCTGCCATATATGTGGTGCTCTGGATCTTTTATTATTGACACCTAGCTGGAAAAAGGGTTGAAGAAGTCAATACCGCTCTGGGTCTCTAACAAACAAACAACTCAAAGGGCCCGAGTGCTCGGCTCTGGCTCGAAATCCAGTTTGTTCGTGTAGCCTCAGGGTCAAAAGCAGAAGAGATACAGCCATGTCCATCACTGCGACCTTGTTATTTTGCTTCACGCTTTGGAGAATGGGGTGTTAAGGCCGAGCACCAGTCCTGTGACATACTGAGAGGAGTGGAACAAAGCGAAGTGGAAAAGAGGACAGCGGGTGAACATTGAGAGCAGAATACAGATTTGAAACTTGACAAGTTCGCTGGAGAGGGCCAAAAAGCAGCTGTTTAAAAAATTACAGATGAGCTTAAAGCCGCAGGTTGTATGGTTGTGTTCATTAGTGAAAATAAGCAAGCACTGCTTTTTACAAAATGCATAGCAAGAGGATTTTGCAAATCGATAGTCGTGTAGAGTTTATCTGTAAACAAACTATATAATGAATGCTTTCATTGATTTCCTCCGTAGGGAATGTCATGTGTTGATCATTATTAGTATCTGTGATAGATGGAAAATTAATTGAAGATGAAATATGCGGCTTTATCGCATCAGATATTCCTATTAATAAACACTAAGTGAAAAGTTATTTTTTTAAATTCCTGTGACATTTTCTATTGTACTAAACAGGTTTCTGCAACAAAATAAAAAGGCTTTATATATTTATCTTTATCGTCTTGTGTGGTCATCGATGTAAAAATGCTTACTAGGAGCAACACAAGTCCTCTAACCCAGGAATATTTTGACATTTTCTGTTTCTCTTTCTTGAGCTCTCCAAAAGGATAAAGTTGACCAAATCCAAGTTGGTTTATACTACATTATAAAAAGATTAAGATGAAGTCATATAATGTATGTTCATATAATGTACATATAATGTACATAATGTCTCCCTTTCAGATTTCATATTATATAAAAGATGTGTATCTCTTGTACGAAAACTACGTGCCCTGGGATCAAATACGATGTAATTGTATAAATCCCCCCTCCAACCTTAACAATTAATTTACTTTAAAACTTCTTTTAACATATATTTTTATATAAAAAAACATGCATGAGAAAAAAACTCACTAATTGGTTATTCTGTTTTTTTAGTAAGTTCTTGTCATCTTATATTCTTCAAATGAAAAACAATCTTTAAACGTGGCATTTAGAAAACATCCACAAGGAATTCTCCTTTTTATTTTAGAACAAAATTTACAAAGCCATTCAAACAGTCTGTTTTTATGTAATTACTTTTCTTTTAAACTCAACTTCAAAAAAATCATGAATATTCAAAATACACTTTGACTTCACTGCTGTCTCTCGGTATATACATATATGTACAATCGTGGAAAGTCAGTGTCTCTTTACTCACAGTTTATGTTGTACTGTATCTGTATATGAAATAAAAAGATCTAAATTTCCCTTTCTGTGTATGCAGTTGTATAAATGCATCCAGACCTAATCCAAAATCTGTGATCGGCTGGTTGGCAGTCTTTAGAACGTTGCGATTGGTCAGCTCAAATAGAGGTCCCATGGCTTGAATCAATGGCTTCTGGGATGGGTCCCCTGGGCATTGCATGGTAAGAGATGGGCATTGGAGTCTTTACGGGGCTCTGACGGAAAAGGCCTCCGTTGGGTGCCCGGTGTTTGCAACGCATGGAGGGGGGCAGAGTGGAACTGCTGAGAGGGAGGCTCCGTCCGGGCACGCGCCCGACTCCAGGACCCTCTTGGAGGAAGGAGGTCACGGACAGGGCCCCAGGTGGAAAATCTCTCATTGCTTCCTGAGAGCCCTGCCGTGGCCGCATACTGCCCATGTCCAGGGCAGAGATCTCCAGAGACTGACCTGGTAGCTGTTTGTGTGCTAGATCGTCCTCCATCAGCCCACTCAAACGCTGATGAACCTGCTCCAGATTCATCTCTTTGTCCTGGGAAAGAAAAAAGAAAGATCTAGACTGAGAGAGCGCTGAGCAAAGATTCATGAAAGGATAGGAATTGATTTGTGGGGTGGAAAAAGAAAGAACAAGTGAGACGTGGAAAGGCAAAAAGTGGACAAGGACTCAAGCAAGAAACAGATATGAATGAAATCAAGGAAAAGAAAGTGACACAAGTGAAAGTTCAATCCTCTATAAAATGTTCCAGCGCACTTTTAAGTTTCAAAAATGATATTATTCCAATGTACCATTTAGCAGATCTCTCAGATTTAGCATGACCGCATATCTCGCCATGCGATACCAGATAAGCTAGGGATGCTGTACAGACGTATATCTGATGATTGAGACCCATTACACAATTTACTACTGACACCACAGAATACACTCATAACAATAAAACGAGATCAATGTCTCCAGCAAGTAAAACCTCTGAATATTACCACAGCGCGATATAAAAATTTCTTCGTTCTTTAATTTGCACTGCCGTGAAATAGCCTTGGTTATGCGTCAGTGATGTCATGGCTTGCAGCTTAATAAGAGAATCATGGCAACATTAACAGGGTGCTAACTGCTTCCATTTTCCCCACACACCTCTGATAGTCAATTCTTGTGCAATGCATCATCCATAACTGTCAGTCAACAGTGATAACCATTACATCCATAATTATTCTGTTAATCACTGTGAAGCAGAGAGCATACCATTTGCCTCTTCGTTTGTAAAACACTAATGCCTTAGTAATGCATTCATTCCAGAATAATTCAATAACACAGATCTTCAATGATTTTACTGATACGGTCGATACTGAGAAATCATCTTTGTGTTCTTCTGCTTTGTACCATTTTTTGTTATTAGAAATATCACATTATGAGACTATTTTTCTAAGTCGTGAGATCAATGAAGATATAATTAGATTGCATGAAGCTGTACTGGAAAGCCTTGGTGCGTCTGGATATGTCATCTAATTAAAAATGCATTATTTTGCAATTAAAATACACCCAATTTGGGGCCCTAGCAGCAGTGACAAATAACAAAACTGGAGGCCAATTTCCTTTTTGATTCAAGTCTGTAATATTTTGGGACATCGGTGTGGCCACCGGATAGCCGATCCAATGGATGACAAAACAGATGGATTTGATGAGCATAATGGAGATGCACACAATTAGTGCTTTGGCACAGAGACGCCATGAATAAATCATCATTCTTGTCCGTAAACAGCTAGTACTAAAACATATTAATCCACACAACATGGATAAATAAATCTTTCAGACTCTGCCTGTGTCTCTTCTATCAGTTAGTTCTCCTATGTGATTTTATGCATGGGTAGGTCATAATTGCTCACCACCCACAAGCGCACACATAACCTGATTGATGTAGACATGCAGGCGATCACAGAGCCCTAATCTTTTACAGGAGGATATTTGTCTCTCTCCATAGTTCTGGCATACTGTAGTAAATGATTCTGGCTGAATGTTTCGGCTTATGTTTCTTTGTCTTATGGGGGAGACCAGAGCATGTCGTCACACAAGGAGGTTGTCACAAGGGCTAAATTTAATTAATAAGTCTAATTACACAAATGTCTACGAACTAGTGGTTTTGTATGTTGTGTTCAAACACCTACTGAAGTTTAAACATGTTTCTTAATTATAGACAAATTAATAGTGTTCCCATGAGCGTTGGATATGCATGGAAACAATTTAGTTTTAACTGTTTTGTATTGCATAGGGTATTTTTCATAAATGTCTTAAAGAGATAGTTCACCCAATTTTTTTATTTCCGTCATCATTAACTAATTTATCTAACATGTTCAAAATCAAATGTATAAAATCAAAAAAGAAATTTCTGTCATTTACTAACCCTCTTGTAATTTCAAACATGTATGACTTTCTTTCTTCTGCAGAACGTAAAAGAAAATATTTTGAAGAATGTTGGTAACTGAACAACAGTGGTGTGTCCATAATATAGAAGTCAATGGGTATCGCCGTAGGTATTCAGCTACCAACATTCTTCAAAATATCTTCTTTGGTGTTTCGCAGAAGAAGAAGGTTATAGAAATATATTGAAATGACCAGAGGGTGAGTAAATGACAGAAGTTTTTTTTTCGATTTTATACATTTGATTGTGAACATGTTGGATAAATTAGCCTATATAATTAATAGCCTACAAAGTTAATTGCCATGTTATACCAGATTTCATGGCGACAACTTACAATGTTAACTTTTAGAGCTTGTTGTGTTTAATTGACAACTAAAAAACTCTGGTTAATAACCGTAAATTTGTTCAATAGCCTTTTTATCATCATCAAATTGAAAAGTATGCCGACAAGCCCCGATCTCCCCTACTCTTGACCCTCGTGTTTACCCCGCTGCCAGACATCCCTGCTCAGGTCTCTGCTGACCTGTGTAAAAAGCCTGCGAGTCCTCCCAGTCTCTCTCTCTCTCTGGCCAAACGTCCCGTGCGCATCCTGCAGCAGTCGCAATTTCATTATATGCCAATGACCCAGACGCCATCTCCAGAGCGCAGCCCTTAGTGTCCTGCATGAGACCACAGAGAACCCGTGACTGTCTGGATATTGGCATATAATTGCAATAAGAAGTCACAAGGGAGAATAAAAATGTAAAATATCAATCTGCAGGGTTAGTTATTGTGTGGTTCTTATTGCTTGCCGGAGCAGCGCTGGCTTATATGCATCAATATCTACAGTAAAGCTCTAATCACTTCCCTCATTAAAGCCGTGACAGTACAGCAAGCCATTGAGCTAGGTAATAGGTTTCCCCTTAATAGCTTTTGCATATAAAAAAACATTTCCATTCTGCAGGCGCATGGGGACTTTCTTAAACACCCTAAAGTGAGAACAAGGGGTTGGTGAAAGCAATATCGTCTAAAGGCTGACAGAAGCTACGCTTCTCATTCCTTATCTCCTTGTGCTATTAATTCAAATGCAGTCAAATTTTCAGCAGCTGACAAATGGTAGTCATAATGTGGACCTGTTATCATTATTATTCGATATCTTCAATCGTGTCTTCAGAATTTAATAATGTGGTATCGACAATCCATGTTTCTGAACTATAATATGTGGTTTATGAGCTGCGGCTCTCATCAGTCCACTTGCTTCAGATATCACCAAAGGGAAAAAAGAGAAGGAGAGGAAAACGGTCGGAAGAGTATACTGCAGAACACTTGAACATAAGTCAATAAGTCACTGGCTTTCTCATTGCACACACTTTAGTTTAGGGATCCAGGTACAAGCGTTACTTAAAATCTAGCAGAAGAATCAGTAAATATGTGCTATGCTTTAGCTGCGGGATGATTTTAATAAAAAAATAAAGGTTGCCAATAATAGACCTTTTAAAGGCGAATTCACACTGCCTCAACAAATCCGAACATTTCAATCTACAGTAAAGCTGGCTGTTGGATTTAGAGTCATTTTGTTTTCACACTGACCTACTGTAAGAAACACCCTGATTTGTTGGGGCAGTTTGATCCTTCAGATAGGATTTGATTCAATTATAAATCACTTAATAAATCACTACTCCCTCCCCCTCCACCCTTCCTTCTTGCTTTCTCTTTGGCAACACTAAAGCAAACGGGATTCTGTAAGTTCTTGTTGCCACACCTATAGCTGGGTGTACTGGAGCTCGACTAAATCGGGGCTTGCGTCAGTGGAGTCTGGATCCATAAAGTAGAGTGTGGCAGTGGCTGTACAGTCCTGGGCGCGGTGGGCAGGGGTTGGCCGTAGTTTGGCCGCCTGGGGGGTCACCTCTTTGGGCTGTGCCCGC
This sequence comes from Triplophysa dalaica, assembly GCF_015846415.1. Classification (NCBI taxonomy): domain Eukaryota; kingdom Metazoa; phylum Chordata; class Actinopteri; order Cypriniformes; family Nemacheilidae; genus Triplophysa; species Triplophysa dalaica. The sequence continues at coordinate 8,179,825 of NC_079556.1, read as the reverse complement.
TGGCAGCGTGGGCCGTTCCACCAAGACTCCAGAGCAGCCACCAGGCAGGCCAGCAGCAGCCCTGCAGCTAAGATGCAAAAGACTCCCGCGAAGCTGTGTAGTCTCAGGGCACGGCCTTCGGGCTGGGTTTCCGCATGCTTGTCCAGGTCGCAGCGACCTTTTCGCGGCCACCATTTCTGCTTGAGAATATCGAGGTCCCCCTTCTCCTGCAGGTCAAGTATCCTGGAGAAGAGAAAAGAAGGGTGGCTCATGGTGAAATCACATAGCCACTATATACATTTTATTACTGAACTCTATAAAAAAATACATCATATCGCTGATGTCCTTCTGAAACAACCTATTTATGAAACCTTTATTTTTTGCCATAAATCATTAATATCAGTCGCTCTTTGTCAATGGGTTTTGCAAATATCTAATCAATAAAAAGTATTAAAAAGTGCTTGTCCACTTTGACAACACAGTATTTAAAGCTACAGTTTGTAAAAAATGCCGCTAGAGGGCGCACGGTTAAAACAACAACAATGCCGTAGCTTGATGACGCTGTGAAGGAGCGTGGAATGATGGGATCTGTTGTCTTCAATTCCACCACTGATGGCCATTTATCAGACGGAACGAGATATCATGGTAGCGGATGAGGTAAAGTTTTATAAATGTTGCATTTGTGGTCCATAAATAAGTGACTGCTCGAAACAAGCTAGTGGCTTGCTAGACGCTAGACACTACTTCCGCATTTGTCCAGGACACTGTTATCATAAAGTTTCTATGTCAGTAAAGGGTAACAAAGGGTAACGCGGATATGACGCCATTGACAGGCGACAGCACAGCCCCGTGTCACTGTTTAGAATGGCAATTTTCTCACGATTTACAACTAGTTGGAAACATTTGAGATATTGTAAGTATTGAACAAAATATATAGCACTAGCTTAGTGGTTTTTGGATAATTTATTGCAAAATTGGACCTTTAACCCTTTGAAAAGCAAACAGTTTTTTTCCATTTCTTTTAACACTGAGTCGAATGATACATGTAATGGTCTACTAACATGACAGTTGCATGTTATCATACAGTACAAGTGGCATTGAACAATTGATCTTTAAAACAACTGTATTAATTGGCTTTCTGTTTATTCGTTGTTTTGTTTGTTTTAAAAAAGCCCCCATACATACATTCTGTCTTTTTAGTATTATTTCATCTCAATGCAGCCGAGATTTAGAAAGTGGATATATTTGTGAAGCATCTAGAAGAAAGGTCAAAAACTAATGATAGAAAAGAAAATGTCAGAGGTTGAAAAAAAATCAACTGTTACATTGTAATCCCCTGGAGTATCAATTTAAACTGCTAGATAAAGAGGAACATCTCATTTTACATGCACAACACATGTAGAGCATGGGCAGGTGATGGGAGAGGATTCTCTATAAAAACGGGTTTAGAAGCCATGATGTTTCTGGGAATATGTGCATTATTAATTGCCTGAGAGTTTTCACCCCTAAAGCATATCTGCGTGTGTAAAGGGTGCGAATATGAAGTACATATGAATGCAAATAACAGTCAAACAAATGAAGAGCTTGAGGGTGGTGTTTCAAAGCCAGCGTATGGAGGAGAACTGAGAGAAATGCACGGAAGAGCAGACACTGGTGACTCAACGCATTGATTCTCCTGCAAGATGTTATGGACGGCATCTGTCAAGCAAATAAATGTGATGTAAATGAGAGAAAGGATGTTTGTTGAAAGGAAATAGGAAGCGACCCATCACGGTCGTGCGCTGCGATGTTTGGGAACCTTGGGAGCTTGTTATTGACTTGAAAATGATGAAAATGATGGTGTCTATCTCTCAGCTGGTTAAAAGACTTGTATCATTCTTCAGGATGGTATTGGGGATACGCTCTGACAGGAGGCACTCACTTCTGAGAGAAGAGGTCTCTGTAGGGGCTGCTGTGCTGCAGAGCCAGGCCATATCCTTTGCTGCTCATGCCGTTTCCTGTGACCACCAGCGTGCAATCGTCATCCGTCAGCGCCGCGTACTCCAGCACCGCCATATCCCACAGCAAGGCGTATGAATCCCGCTTCACCTAAGAGGAGGCACACATACGCACGATAAAATGTTTAATACGGCCATGTGTGGCTGAACATCACAGCGGGTTTTGATGTTTTTGATAAGTGTAACGTAAACACTGCCTGAGGTTTTACTTTCGAGTAACTCGACGCCTGTCAGACGGGTCGCAGTCATCATTCAAAATAAAAGGTGTTTATGTTTTATTGAAAGACAGGAAATGGCTTTGAACCCGTTTCTTCGTTGGAAACTAGCCTTACTTGCTCTCTTTTTCAAGAGATCTGTGTCTCACAAAAAATGACATTTTTTCCCCCACCAATAAAGTGTCTACTCGCATACTCGTCTCATTTCGACTTGGGCTCCATCGCACACACACATATGACAAACTTTCATATGACAAGTAGAAAGGAAAAACATATTATGAGAAAGATGGAATGACAATGGAGCTGGATTCCCCTGACTCTTCCATAAAAACATAACATTTCTCAATGTAAAGTAATTTTATTCTTTTCATACTTTGAAGACAGACATCTATAGAACTGTATATATATTAAAAGTAAACTTGCCAGCGACAACTTGCATGTCTCTCAAACAGGACAAATATGAAAAAATAATTAAAACCTGAAAATATGATATAAAAAATTATAAACCGGATATTGTTCTTCATAAAGAGAAACTGATAAAAATCCTAAAAATAAATAATATCTTAAAAAAAAAAAAAAATATTAATAGAACAATTATTAACATTACTAATGTTGACAATAAATGTAAATGATAATGTTTCTTGACAATGTAAGTGAACTAATAAAAGTGTGAAAATGTGCCCACAGGGTAAAAGTGTCCATAGTTGAAGCAACATCTTTATATGCGAGTCTGCTGGGCAATTAGTGGCAGTTAATCACTTTTGCATAGACGCCCTGACAATAGCATTATTTAACAACGAAAGTGCCAGGGTGCAGCAGCAATTTCTTTCTGTCTTATCTCTTTTCATTATTCTGCTAAGGAAATCAATTCCCACCCTGCTGAATTGTTAGCTTAATAGTCCGTTATGTAACTTGGCTGGAATATGCTCATCGAGATTCATGGTTGTAGTGATATCTCCTGTGAAAAACAGACATCTTCTGAAAAAAAAAGAGTAGGTGTGAAATTACATAGCTGTGAAAGGTATTTGCTTCTTTTAAAAAATCTCATGGCACTGGCAATAGTTTGTATACAAAGTGACTTTGAAAGTTTTACCAAACAAGCAGAAATATATGAAATGTAATTTTCATCACTGTGGGATAGCAGAACATTTTCAGAAGAATAAATATTTATCTAAAGAAGCTGCCTGATTTCTGACAACTTGCATGTTTGGTGAGACATACTGTGGATTACTAAGAAAAATTGATAGCCAATTAGCGTCAACTGCAATGCAAAGCAATGAAAAAGCTCTCAATAACGAAAACAACTTCAGCACCACGGACAGCTCACTTAGTACAGACTACATTCAGTACCATGGACAGCTCTCTTTCAGTGCTACAAAGGAAACATTAGGAACCACAGCTTTCACCACACTGGATTCATTTAGAAACATGGACAGCCCGTTTCAGCATTTCAAGCTCAATTGCATTTCTTTACATCATTTTTTTTCTGCCGATATATAGGAAAGGTAGTCAAAGTTATTTCTTCTTTATATAATCTATTCAAACAGCTATAGGTGCCCAACCAGAATAGGCCAGTCAAGCCAACCTAATACTGTGCCTCATTGTACCATATAAACTAAATTATTATCATCATTTTATTTTTATCTTAATTTTTGCTAGCATGTGATCACAATAAAACAATTCTACCATTCCTTCAGGCAAGGGTCAACTAATGAAAGTCGATTTTAGGAGTACTATGTGTGACCTCTAGCTCCGAGTTCCCCCATAATAATTGAACATTTGCAGGACTCTTATACTGGGCCAGGTAATCTCTGCACCTAATCTTTAAATAAAAGGGTTGTTTGTGTGCGGTACCTTGCGGATTCCTTCAGCGGGAGAGGTCACAGAATTGTCCTGTCCCTGGTTTTTATTGATAGTTCTCCATAGCTCTGCGAAAGTGTTGTCTTGCTCCAGGGGGTTCGTGCCCTTCACCCTGAAGTACTCGTACACGGCTGAATCTCTCACTGTTCCGTAGCTCAAATCCGTCTGCTTGGAAAGGTCTTGGAATGTTCTGGAATTATGGGGGAAAAAATTAAAAGATATATTATAGGTTAAAAAAATGCACACGCAGTAAAAACAGCAAGGGGCAGAAAATCAATTTAGAGAATTAATATATGCTAAGAATTATTGATGCCTGATGTTCAGAACGTGTTTGCTAAATTGCTCCTGTGTTAACAAGCATGTACAGATGGTTTGATTTATTATTTTGGTGGTTAAATAATCTGGAATTCTAGACATGCTTCAAACAACGAAGAGTGTGAAAAGGAGCATCAAACAACAATTAAAATCCCTCTCTCACAGGAAACAAATCACAACACATGGTATGTTTGTATTTACCCACTGGCATAATGTAAAAGGTTATTAAAAGATAATGAAAACAAGGTGCACCAATCAGTGAGGAGTATATTGTAAGATAATATATTGATATCTGAGTCACGCAGTGATCTTTTGCGAGTTTTCAATTCTGATATATTGCAATTCTATTCTTTACTTGTTTCTCTTCGAATCTGCATTTAACATTGAAGCAGTTATGTTGTTAGTTTAACATTTTTGTTTAAATAATGCATATTATTCATTTTCAATAAATTAAAAATGGTTTTAAACTGTTTTGTTTGATTTTTTCATGCTTTCTCAAAATAACAGTATTTTAATGAGGAAATGAATGAACCAAAATTACATGAAAGCAATGTTTATCATGGCACAGCCAGTGTATTATGCACATACAGGCTATAGCATGCTTATATGAATGTCTGTGGTAAGTGTAAAAAAACCTTTCGGCTAATTGGGTGAATTATAACCAGGGCAAACATGTCTGCCATGTCCTTTACTCTTCTAAGACGCTTCACCTCTCAATCATGAATCAAAGTGCTGTGAGGCTGAACCTCTAACACACCGCTTATCGATCTGATAATAATGAGGTTAAAGAAAGACCTTTATCTACGATGGTCATTACTAAAGAACTTTAAATCAGACTGCAGTGCACTAACCAACTGTCTCACCTACTGTCTGAGTTCACATGGGTCTGATATGTGTTACTGCGAAGAAGCTCAGACTCTAGACTCCAGGATTCTGAAGTAAGCCACAATCAATTTGAAAGCAGACTAGGCAACAATAAATATGTCACGAACAATAAACAAATGAGTAAAACTTTGAATTATTTGTGAAAAAAGAACTCCCGTGACAACATAAACTTCTATTTGGTTTGCGTGCAACTACCAGCTGCTCCCCTGCATCTGCAACTTCCAGTTCCACGTACGGTAATGTATTTAGGACAGCCGGCTGCTTTTCCCTCTTGCGTAATGATAGCATGTTGCGTCTCCTTATGATTTTCAGTGGGAAGTGACTTCGTGTTGAGATAAGCATCTTCCATCACCTTTGACAAGGCTATTTAACAGGACTTGTGCAATTATTTGCAGATTCAATGAGTCAGAGAGCGAAGCTTGGGAGAATAATATCAGAACAATTAATCAGGATAATTATAGTGATAGCTTGTCCCACAGCTGGAGGGGAAAATAAAACAAAAGAAATAGTGTGTCATGAAGTTTTATTTATGACTTTGAGTCAACCCTGCTGTGCTGCTTTATAACATATAGATTTCACTCTAATAAAATTTAAATTTTCTTTGTTGGGCAAGTTTGAATAGTATTTGTTCATGTCGTTTAAGACTTTGTTTCAAAAGGATTGCATCATTTGTAATTTATACATTATTTATCTTTATTTAGTTTGAACTTTTTTAGGTTGTTTTATACAGAAACAAAGACAGAATGTGGCTGGCAATGCCAGCTGCCTCATTTAGGACGGAGCGTTTTTGGCCTCAGGCCTAATTTGACTCAAATGTAGACCGACGCACCATGATTTTGCAAAGATGGACCGGACAGAGACATCCCACAGACTAAGAGACAATATTATTCTTTTAACAAAGTTGTCAAATGAACCTTCATAATTCACTACTTTTCCACTTCCGCACTTTAATGTCCTGTTTTTAACTTGTAGAAGGTATCTGGCCTGTCTACTGTGATCTGCCTACTCGAGAACAGAGAGGTGACCATGTTCATTGTGTTACTGTGATTGTTGTGAAAATTGCTCGAACAGCAGACAACTTACATGAGCAGCACAGCTGGGTCAAGCGACCTCGAAGACTACCAGCATAACAAACTTTTGCGTGTATTTAGAAACATGAACATGATAAAAGCATTAAAGATTTATTAAATGAGTTTGCATAGTAACATAAAAGACGTTATGAATATACTTTAGGATGTGTTTTTGTTTGAGAATATTGAACATACTGTACATCCAACAAAGCAAGCAGAATGTTCAGCACCAAGCAAAACTGCATACATTCATTATTAACATAGTGTTGTATTTAAACCCATTCAGGCTGAATCATCCGTTGACTGCAGTGCCCACTGGTCTAAAGCCAAAAAACACTCGATGTTACAGCATCATAAATCATGCAAACTAACCGAGCCACTAAATGCGAATTAAAAATGAGCTATAGCAATAATATTACTATTTTCCCTTAATTTCACAAAAATCTAAATGATAAATGGTATCTCCATGCTTTGCCTGTATGCAAACAATTCTAAAATACACTGTTTTGCAATGTACTATAAATGCAAAATAGTACATTTTACACATTCACTGTATGTTATTGTGAGATCGAACTGAAGCACATCCAGAGCAGCTAATCGGGACAATTTCCGCTGAGTTGCACATCATTTGGACCAGTCGCTGGCTGACAATAGTATATGAAGCATGGCAGTGATGTAAACTTTTGCATGAATTTGAAAATAAGTGTATAATAAATTATTTGTATTGCATAGTGCACGGAGCTAAAAGAAGTGTGACTCTTGAGGCTAGATAAGAATGCTTTTAGTGCTCAATTTTCTCTTAAAATCTTCTCTTCTTTGTTTAGTCAAAAATCTAATAAAATGGAAATTAAATTAATGTTGTACTAATTAACAGTTGTTTTGGCTAATGTCACAGATTGAAGACCTAAAAAGCACAAACGGTTTTAATTGTTTGTTTAAAATGTAGAAGGAAAACAGGTGTGTACAACAGACTGCTGTATCAGGTACATAAGAAAAAATCTTGGTACCAAATAGACTCTCCAGCTCTGTACTGTACAATTAAAACCCCATCAAAATAGCCTTACAGGCGCCCAATTGATTAGCCAATCAACAGCCTTTCCACCAGCCAATCACAGGACACCATTGGGGAACCTTAACCTGAAACCCATTTCACATTTAATGCTGGGGAGTGATATGAAAGATTCCCAGTGGACTCCCAGCTTGCTAATGATCCCATATCATGCACCAGCAGGGCTGCCTGATTTTAATAACAGTTACAAACAAGGTGATTAGCACAACCATAGCAGCTGTGGATGATGCCACTGCGCGGAGAAGAAATAATTCCCTTGGGTCTTTGCACACACACGCACGAATGACAAATGTGATGGTCTGCATTAATGCTCCAAAGCCGAACCCTGGGGAATACTGTGTGAGGCATTTCACTGGTGAACTAACAGGTCTGCCAAAAGTATAAAGTCAGAATTCAGATAGTGAATGTATTAAGCCTCACCTACCTTTCAGCTGGGCTGGTAAACCAAATTCAATGGGCAGGCAGATAACATTTACAGAGTCACGGTGAAACTATTTGCACATCAGGCGGGGCATTATCAGTTTATTTAAGAGCACTCTCTTCGTCAAGAAGGAGGTTTTAAAGCAGAAAGGGAACCTTTATCCTCCTGCAAACAGGTAATTCTCTTTTCTTTAGTGGGGAGAAGGGGAAAAAGTTTCCTAGCGATACCGGGTTTCATTGACTGCAATCTGACGGCTGTGTACCAAAGAAAATCACACTGCGCTGCGGCAGATGAGACTCGGAGACCCGTGTGTTTATAACAACAAGTGCATGAGAATTCTCTGAAGTGGGAGTACCCAAAACACATAAAAGGGGAAATAAAGGTCTGGCATCCACAGAAAGCAAAAGGAAAAAAGGAATTTAATATGGTGCGACCTTTTGTGGAATTTATGGAGAATGTCAGGAGCTGTGAGCTCCACGCTGGGAAGTGAAGGGCCGACAAGATTTCTAAGACACAGCCAGCATGCTGAGACTTCAGTAGAGAGCAGATTTCATTTGGGAAAAAATAGGGCATATTAAGCCAAGTATCATTGTATCCTTGCACTTCTTACGCACATTGAGAATCTGCATTTTAATAGGTGCAAATGACGACATTCGTGATCTGATTTTCTAACCTAGACACAGGTTTAAAAATGTGATAGATCTAATAAAGTACTACAGCACACCATGTGGTCTTTGAACAGCATCTCTTAAACAGGGACCCCAGGGGGTCCTTCTCAAATAGCTAGGGGGTCTGCTTAAAAATCCAGAAAATTTCACCAAAATAGCTCCAAATCGGCGACTATGAAATGAAAAGTAAACTCCTCATTATAAGTATAAGCTATACCTGTAGAAATTGGTTAAAGAAATCTGATTTGCAAAGAGGATTTGTCCCATTTCTATGGTAACAGCGATTTTCTGATTAATTCAAAAGAGTTCTTGACTCAAGAAAAGTTTGAAAAACCCTGGTCTAGAACGCATACAAAAATGCAACGAGTGAGAGTTATTACTGTTCTCCAACCTTACGCATGCATGTGAATGAGCAACTTGCGATGAACTAAGATGCAGAGTTGGACTAGTTAGCATCAGTCTTACCGAACAGCATTGTCCATGCGGGAAACGGTGAGGTAGGCTGCCAGGTTGGCTGTGTAGGATGAACAGACGATTAGGGTGAACAGCCACCAGCTTCCCATGGCAATCCTGAGAGCCACTGAATTCATGAAGGACTCGCCACCTACAAAGACAAGACAGAAGAGAAACATGGCAACGTGTCTGTAATTGTAACTCCGTTACATAAAAACACAATCTTTCTCTTATTTCAAGAATGTTCTTTCCGTTTTATTAAAGATTTTAAAGCTATTTTAACATCATTCGTTTTCTTGAAAAATGCAGACAGGTCTACCACATTTCGTTCCCTAGCACAATTCCTCATTTTTTACTTCATTTTCAAGCTCTTTCACCCATGGCGTTCCACCTCTGTTACCAGGAGAGATCTATAATAACTTAAGATAGCTATCAGCCATCAGTAATACAATGACAATTTGTCAGAACGGCCATCAAAGGAAAAAAGATGCCTTCTGTTCCTAGAAGAGGGTAGTTACAACATCTACCAGCAAGTGTACCGACTGTCCCTTGCAAAGTCTATATCTTAAACCTTTGTGATTTTTCTTGGCGGTGCTTTTTTTGGCAGAGATCGGGTCCTGCATGCAATAAGATTCATTCTTCCATAACAGGATTCCTCAGGAAAGCTCTACACCTTATACCGGTAGAAATGTCAACACAATATTCCTCTCCAGCACACACAGCCTTTATCACTGAAATGTCATCACTGACACCGGGACGGTGAGAAAGAAATGAAAAGATCATGATCACAGCTCATTAGGGATTGAAACTTTTCTTAAGGGACTTTGAGACTAAAATCTATGTCCATTCAGGTCTAAAATGAACTCCACACAGATAGGAAAGGTCAAAGGTTAGGTGGGTCATTCATGGCCATTACTGCTTTGACAGAGCATTAGGGTTTGATATGATGAATGCCCACCCCCAACGACACCTAAATGTGTCAGGTGAGTGAAATCACAGACGAGATTGGAAAAAAATGACCCATCAAATGGGGAAAAAAATCCCAGCATGCGATTTGAACCAATGCAATGTTCCACAACCGCGAGTGAAATAATTTCAGACCGAACTGATTGTGACCAAGGACAAGTAAACAGACTTTGGTCCATGTGCACCTACTTCTAATATGTGTTGAGTTAATGATGTTTTAATGGCTTTCGTCAAGGGTTAGGGGTCCACGATTTCAATTTTCAAGCCCACCTGAAAGCTATCATTTTTGCATCATAAGTGACTAAAATGTTTATTAAAAGAAAGGTGACCCAAATGCAAATATAAGCATCATTTTTTAATTTTGGCTCCAGAGCTTACAAGTACAAAATAACACACAGCCATGGAATAAATCACAGTAAATCTCTTTGTGCAGATGTTGCTATTGCTTGCATCTTGGTTTGACTTGTCACGCACACAATATGCCCCTGCGTGAGATTAACACAAAGGGAATAGTCTCAAAGCCTTTGAATACAAAAACGGCACCTGTTTCAGTCACGTAACAGTTTAAATCTTCTTAAAATGATTTGATGATTCATGAATGGTTTTGAATGTGTGGATCACTTAGCTTAGCTTCAATAAAGTTCAAACTCTGTTAATACTTTGGTTCTCAGCTTTAGTCTTGGTGACCGACAGCACTGCACATTTCACACGCCTCCATAAATTAACACAACTGATTCAATTAAATAAATTGAGGGAGTCATAATCGAGACACGCAATGCCGTTGTTCAGCAGGTAAAAAAGTTGAGAACCAAAGCGGTAATGTAAACACATAACCTTTACAGAATTGTTGGCTTAAGCTTTGAGGCCATGTAAAGATTCAACAGAATAGAAACTTATATTTCATTTGACAAACAACCTCCCAAATGTAGTGCCGACTCCTCGCACGTCACTGCTCTTTATAAGAAGCGTTATTTTCACAGCAGATCCATCTTTCTGACTTTCTGTGCCAAAAGTGCTATTTCATTGTGGGTTGCAAAAATGCTTTAGGATAATTCATTTTGCAAACACAATTCAGACTCCCCAGGGATTGTCTTATAGTGCCTTGACTTTGGAAATTCTATAAATACTATATATGAATTATACAATCCGCTAAAAGAGATCTTAAAAAAAGTATTAAAATGCTGCACAAGCAATACCGCACTAGACGACAACAACGATATCATCTCTCGACTGCACCATCCAGACAGCTACACAGAAATGATACGTCATCCCTCACTTTGATGTTGATAAGACATGACCCAGCTCACCTTGCTGTACAAAAGCTCCGTAGACGATCCAGATGGCACTCTGGAAGGACGTGGTGACAGGAGCAGGCTGGTGGGGCCCAGGAGGATTTTGGGAACGCACAGACTGGATGCGGCGGAGCAGAAAGACCATGACACCCACCACAGGGATGGCAGCGGCTATACAGGCCCAAACGGCCAGGTCAAACGGTGCCAGCAATGAGAAGATACTCAGTCTCTCCTCGGTTTTGCTCATCAGAATTCCCACGGAATAATCCAGATAACGTTTGCTGAAGTCAACCACGTTCTCTCGCTCATGAGTTATGGTGATGGCTGAAATAGCCACATCTGCCCTCTGAAAAGCAATGATTGAATAGCAGGTTATACAGTACTTGTGATATAAGTTACATAATATGTGACCCGGTCAAAATTATAGATTTTTCTTTCATGCCAAAAATCATAAGGATATTAATAAAGATCATGTTCCATGAAGATATTTTGTAAATTTCCTATCTTAAATATATAAAAACTTTATTTTTGTGAGTGGATGGCCTGCCACATTGCCTCTGATTAACAACTTCAAAAGCTGTTTTCTCAATATTTAGATTTTTTTGCACCTTAGATGCCAGAGTTTTAAACGGTTGTATCTCAGCCAGATATTGTCCTATTCTAACAACTCATACATCAATATAAATCTTATTTATTCAGCTTTCAGACTGTGTAAACATCCCAATTTACCCATAAGACTGGTTTTGTTGTACAGGGTCACATATTGTCAAGGCTGGATATTTAATTCACAAGAACCTTCATTTCCACCAATAAAAGGACAGCAGTGTGACGTAATGATACTTATAAAAAAACACATTATTTGAAAACGTATCATACTCTACTTAGAAATCGTAAACAAACAAACATACTGCAACACAATACTACGACTCAATCTTCTTATAAATGAATCTTACCTTCCCAATCAGCTCTCCGATCATTCCGTTCCAAGAACCATTTGCTTGTTGAGATCCGTATTTCGCATCAGCCACTTGATACATCTCATACTTAAAGCCTAGAACTTTGGCCAGGGCGTCCAGGACATCAATAGAAAATCCTTTGTATCTCTTAGGCTGACCAAGAATGTTTTCCGCCACCATTACAAAAGGCTCCTCCTGAAAAAGCAAGCGAAAATTAGGGTCTAATTATAAAGTTACTTACTCATTTATTGATTTTATACTTTAAATGAAAGGGCAGAACACACCTTCTTGTCTTATCTTTACACTTTGCGTTTCACCTCATTGCAATGTTTTAGTTTTTGTAAGTGTTCAAACAATGACTCTTTACAGTGAACTTGAGCTCAACGGACACCATCAAACATGATCGAATCTTTTCATTATTCATTTAAATGAGAAGCGAAGATGACCGCAGAGAAAAGTCTGACATGACATAGCAGCTAATAAGTATGAACATACTTCTGCAAATAAAAGATTTAATATTCATCTCTAAACTTATTTCAGTTTAATAGGTCCGTTCAGGAGGAAACTCGGCTCTCAGATTAGCCCTCTGTCACACACAAAGGTGACGTGAGTTTTATACCGGCGACAGCTGGGACCCTCCAGTCTCAGGTTAATCTAAATGAAGTGTTCTGCAGAACTTTTACACCACGAGCAGTGAAGCGTGCGATGTCTCATCAGACAGAAATTACCTTTTTAAATTCACCTGAGCAAATTGCAGTAAGGAATGTCCCTGCTAAAGACGATTGACTGTTTTTGAAACCAGCCTTAAGACCCAGCCAAATGTAATATCTGAGGAACCCATGAAGGTACTCGTATTTAGAGGGTCCGCAACAGTGATAGACTCAAGAATTAATAAAGAGCAGACTTAATCAATCCCAAGAGGAACCATGAGGAGCGAGCGGGACTACAGCACTGACGCCAGATGATCACGGCACAAACCACGATCAGATTTAGGATCTGTGTTGGAGATTACACACCTTTTTATCAAGCGATCATTCAATCAAGATTTTGGGGGTCAGGTCAATAAACAGTCGACAGGAATGTTGCTCCAGGAGCATGTCTTGCATTTGTAAATCAACTTGTGCTTTATTCGGCTGTGATTCAGAGCTGTCTGTCAATGCGATATCACAGAGACATGACCACAGCGATTTATGGAAATACGTACCAGTAAGGTCACCACTTTCAGAGTTACTCCATGCATGCCTTGCTCAGCCCGGTTCTCCCTCAGACTCCCATTCAGCCCACGATCAGAGTCCCACGTCGCCAGCTGGGAGACGGAGAGAGAAACATTGTGATTGAGTCGAGATCAAGTTTGAACTAATATAAAGTATTGCAAAGAAAAAGCTGATCAAAGTCAGGTGACACGATACAACCCAAGTTCTTCTCTTTAAAATTGCCCTCAAATGCTTATCGGTTTATGATTGATCCATCACCAATGGGTACAAATTCAAGAGTAATCTCGGGCATTTGTGCTACACGGCCAGGTTAAAATGGTCATGTAAGCTTGCTAGGCACTCGTCTAGGCAACAGCTGTCAGCCTGATGACAAATCAGAAGTTCACATTGTTTTCCCCCACTCTTTAAAATAAGACAAAAGGTAAAGTGGAAAATACCCATACACGCACAAACACATATCTTACCTTTATCTATACAGATGGTATTCTTGCTAATATCAACAAAGAAAATAGAACAAAACAAAAACAGCCAAACTTTCCCAAAAGTTTTCTTATTTCCCAAGGCCTCAAAGGTTGAACCCTTGCAACAGAAATAAGAGTTATATTAAAAACTTAATATAAACTGTATTTGCATGTCCGCAAGGAAACACCAAGATTGCTAGGCAGTGAAGAATGTTTCAAGTAAGCTTATAATTTAGGCCTCTGTTCTGTATAAATTATTCATGGCACTCAGCACACATCTTTCTTATGGGTTTGCACAACAATCAACACAATGTAATGCTATACTTGCAGTGTAATAGATGGATGAAGAAAGAATACACAAATCAATATGCAAACAGATATTAGAAAGAAGACAAATCACAATGAGCAAGTATACACTACAATGTCATATGAAAATGTGGCCAAAACATTATAAGTCAGTGTTCACCCAAAGTGGAAATGACAAAGAGAAGTGGAAACTACTTATATTGTCCTTCTACAAGCAATGACATTGCTTATTTCAAAACGTACGGCCATCTCATGAGAAAAGACTTGATCAATTCATCTTCAACTCAAGTCCTATCCATCATAATCCCAATATCCTACGAAATCTGTGATGGATTCAACAGGCTGCAGATCTAATATCTCGGACATGCAGAAACTCTGACCCTGAAATAACACTCGGCTTTCATCTGGCCAGCTTTTGACCCTAAGGTCCTTTTCGAGTGACAATATGACTGAAGCTTTATCATCTGCCCTATGACATATTACTCATTCCTACAGCACACAATCCCTCTCACAGTAACAACAACTCCCCCTCTTTCATTTGTTAAATCCCATTGAGTTCAGAAAGCTTTATTGCCGTTTTGTATATTTAAAAAAAGGAAGCATAATAGAGAAATAAAAATAGACCAGGCTTCAGCTCTGCTGTTTTTCATTTCACATTCTTGAAATTTGTCAATGTTCTGACTGCAAAGGTAAGAAATGTTCTTCTCACATCAGCTAATGTTAATGTAGGTGTTAGAGCCCCCAAAGAATGAATTACAAAAATCACACCAAACAACTTATTTACATCAACATAAATTGATGTTAACTTTATTTATTTGTATTGTGTTTTTTTCTTCTTAAAAAAAACAACTGATTAACCTCATTTAAAGGGACACCCCCCAATGATGTCATCATTTACTCACCCATAGTAGAAAAATTTGGTCCAACAGAACAAAGAAATGTATAATGCAATTTGACTATGGTAGTCAATGGTGACCAAGAGCTGTTTGGTTTCAAGCATTCTTCCAAATATCCTTCTTTGTGTTCATCAGAACAAAGATTTGAAACAACTTGGGGATGAGTAAATGAAGACAAAATCAATTTCACAACTTATCTGTCATAAAATAAGAACAGTTCTTGCATTTTTTTATCCCCATCATCTCAAGAGAGTCTGATGGATTTTCTTTCATGTTTTCCTTACATTTTCCCTTCTAGCTTCTGTCTGTGCTGTTAAATATTTAATCATAAGGGAAGGTGTTGACATAGATAAAAGACAAATGTGGCATGTCCACTTGAGATGTGTCAGAGAGCACTTGAAAGGCAGCATGTGAAAAGCACACATGTGTGTGTTCTACCCTTCAGTTTGTCTGAGTTACAGTATGCGCAAATAACGCAAACCAGCAAATTCCATATTTGTCAAAATAAAAAATGAAAATGTACATTTGACAATTTGCATTTTCTTTTATCCAGTGAATTCGAGGTATGTATTATCATTATGTGTCTTCCCCAAAATTCAAGCCAATGACCTGCTCTACCAATTTAGCCACAGAAACACACTGCACAGGAACACACTGTTACAACATACACCTTCATTTTGAAACATGTCAATCACAAACATCTTGAAATTGAAATGTTGCAACATACAGGGGAATCTTGTAACATACATTACGTCCAATGTGTTTTTGGCGGAATAATATTAACAGCAGCCTCTTCTGCTTTACAGTAACAATACTCTGAATTCTCAACATTACATCGTCTTGTTAAGAGACACAAGGCAAAGAAATTTACACAACACACCCTTGACTGTCTTTTGTCATTTCTCACTGTGTTGGCTTCTTTGTGCCATGATACACAGAGCTGAATTTTGTTGTTTTCAAGCCTCTCTTTTGTTCTCTTCATCTCTAGTTTGTGATATTAGAGCTACAAGCCAACCCGAATCCAGCCTGTGAAGGCACAAACATTTTGTCAAGTAGACTTAAGGGCTATGTGCCAGACTTTCACAAATTGTGTTGTTTGTTACTTTGGGAGTGAACATCTCCACTTGAGCGCACATATTATAGTGGAGAGAGAGAGGAACAGAAAGAGAGACAGAGGATTACAAACAGCCGATAAAGTACAGTAGGTAACAGGATAAGACATAGAGACGTGTGGTGCAAGCGTGAGAGGGGTTTTAAAAGCGCATCGTGAGGGTTGTGTACTGTAAGTTACCGTTTCTCAGCTTGTTTAGAGAGAGATGTGCCTTTTGATCTCTTTATTGAGTCTGTGAGAGAAACTCATTATCGTTCGTCAAATCGAATGAGATTCGCGCTTTGGCGGGTGAAAAATTCACCTCATCGATGCATCTCAAAATACACAGGAACAACTCTGCCACTCTGTATTTAAATCACTGAGGCAATTTGCAGGTCCTTCACAAGATTAGCTGCAAATATTATTGTTAGAAATGTTGGAATCTTCATCATTCTTCGGAGTGGGAGCCTATTTTGGCTGTTTAATGAGATCAATGTAGTTTCAAAAAGGAGAAATAAGATGCCGGTTGAAACTTATTTGGAATAATACATTATATGGAGATATAGAGATTAATATAGAGATTTGTTCAAAGAATTAGAAGACATTTTAATTAGATTAAGCTACATGGGCATGGCTTTCTGTTAAAAAAACTGCAAAAAATGTCAGTTTGTGAGCTGTGGGCTTTGAGATATACAATGATACACAGTGATTTCTTGGAAAAAAGTATTTGAATGAAGAAAAAAAATGTAGGCGCTAGGCTTGTGAGCTGCAAAAGTGAAAAATGTCTCATATGAAATTGGAATATGTATATATTAAGGTTTATAAAAAATACATTATCCTTCCATTTTATATATAAAATTCACAAAAGAATGATGGATGAATTTGTGTAAGCATAAGAAAAATAAGCACTTAGGAAA
This sequence comes from Triplophysa dalaica, assembly GCF_015846415.1. Lineage (NCBI taxonomy): Eukaryota > Metazoa > Chordata > Actinopteri > Cypriniformes > Nemacheilidae > Triplophysa > Triplophysa dalaica. The sequence goes on along the minus strand of NC_079556.1, from coordinate 8,162,795 downwards.
AAGTCCAGTGTGTGTGTGTGTGTGTGTGTGTGTTTTCTGAAACCAGTGAGGTCCGCTGTATTCTTATTTTCTCCACACCAATTGCTCAGAGAGGTGACAGAGGCTTATTAAGGCTCATTTCATTTCCCCCAGATTCACCTGCAGCCCACATCTCACCCCATCGCCATGGGAACCACTCAGGCAATTGTGCAGAGGTCACCCACGCTTGACTCGCCCAGATGCAAGCATGGTAACTGTGTTCCTGGAGAACTATAGCCTGATGTCACCAGAGTTTCTGAGATCAGCCAGATGATGTATGTTTTTTCATTACATTTACAAAAATGCATTGTAATGCATTTGGCAGATGGTTATATCCAAAGTGACTCAATGTATTCAGGGTTACATTTTTCGTCTTTCCTCGATAACCATATTTATGATGCTACTGCTAGTGCACGCTATTACTTGTAAGACAGTATACACTTTAACATCCTACATGTTTGATTTGTCTGTTTGTTCATTCAACTATAAATACCAACGGGGGTTCTTACTGCTGTCTATTCGAGTCTTAAATTCAACGGATTTATTTTGCTCTGCTTAAAACGTTCTGCTCAATATGCGTAGTTGCTGTCATAAGGCAAGTAACGTAATTACCAAACACACACACACACGCACAAACGCCCACTTTGTCACTCATGCATAAATACAGATTCTATCTCACATCACTGCCACATGACATATCAGTACATCCCCACTAACCAATAATTCTGAGTTTAGTTCACCAACTCTTAAATCTCCATGAGACCATATTTCTTAACACCTGCGCCCTTGTGTGCTTTGTGTTGAATTAAACCGCTTTGATCGGAACTGGGATCCAATCCATCTCGTAAAGATGTTTGGCCCTCCTAGTCCCAGTCCGGATTACAGAATTGACGCTTTAATGAAAAGAGAAGATTAAACGAAAGTGAGAGACACAAGGAATGACACAAAGCGGAACTGGTGAAAGAGACGAAATAACATCTCCATCTTCATTATGGAGCTAGATTTCAGCCGACGTCTGGTGGAAAGATAAATAAATAAATGAAGAGATGGGCGGAAAGAAGAGATAAAAAAGCGGGATGATATGCAGGGGGCCTCTCTACGGGCTTCAGAGGGCCCCGAGGCGGAGACATCATTTTAAAAAACAGATCAGAGTGGAGGAATGCATATTCATGCTGATGGACAGCGGGGCATGTGTGTATGCGTGTATGTGTGTGTTTATTAGCTGTCAATGTTATGAGTGTATTGGACAGTGGGGGTGCTATGTTTGAGCTGGAGGATGTGTGTGTGTGAAGTCATTAGCTCTCAGTGTTTCTCGCCAGAGGGAATGGCCATGTTGACAGTGTTAAACTCACACGCTCACTAACGTTCAGGCAAAAAGATTGAGAGTGTTTGGCACGTTATGGAGCCGCGATAATGACCAGAACCACAACACAAAACACTTCAGCTGCCCTGTCAGCATTTGTGTGTGTGGGTGTACTTGTGCATCAGGGAGGGATAAATGAGAACGAGAGAGAGAGAAATGATAGAATCATCAACAATGACGGGTTTGGTTGAGTGTGTGTGTTGTTGCAGGACGTTACGCAGCTATTTGTATGTCTGTGTTCTATGTCAGTGTATCCAATTTGAAATCACAGCAGGGTCTGTCTCTCTTTCGCTCTGTCCATCTGTTTTCCTCACTTTTCTTTTGCACTCCACTCATCTTTGTCCTCTCAAACATCATTAGCTGTGTGTCATGATTTCTGTTATATACACAACAGACTTTACTTGACCAGAAGGGGGCGCTACTCTGTCCCTGGTAAAATATTACAAAAATTCTATCATTTTCATGCAACACACTCACTGGTGTAAAACATATTCAAACCAGATCTTAAATGTACTGTAGTTTTATTTTAGGACAAGTCACATGGAGGTGTGAAACGTATTTATATGAAAATCTTTAAAAAGGCAAAGACCAAAGAAAGAAGCTTCTAAATAAATCAGTCAAAAAACAGCGATGACAACAAAATCTTGCAACATTTATATATTTTCTTGCCAAAGACAGGTATGATCTTATCTTGCCAACTTTACACTCAATATCACACCTCTGCTTAAAACCTCAGTGAGGGCCCGTTGTGCTTCTAAGAGAACAACAATTTGTCATTATGCCTTAAACGTTTTATGCATTTATAAAGCACATGTACAACTACATAGACAACAAGAAGACAACCACAACTGACACATAAAAACTGAGTTACAATTATATTATTTGTTATTATTATTATCATTTATTAAATTAATGACGTGTGAAGCCTGTTTTCTAAACCAGATATTAAGCTTTGTTACTGGAGCTCTGAGGTCTAAAGGTGCTGAACTAAGGGGGTCATTTTCTTTCAAAGCTTGTTTTTCAGGGCATGGACCCCTTAGAAGAGAGATGCATGGAGCAGGGATCCCCCATACTAAATGTGTAAACAGAGCTATTTAAATAGAAACAACCTTTATTGTCACAGCAATATTATGTTTAGATATTGCATTAGCACTATTATTATTAAAATAGATTGCTTGATTATTTTAAGGGATTTGCAGCATGGACATTTTATCTGTCTTGAATATTAGTTTTTATTAATGCATCTATGAGATGACTGATGTCTTTGGATGCGAAAGAAATCAGATGTGCAGATGTTATGCATTCTATTGTAAAAGCAGGCTGTTTCATTAAGTTTTATCATTTTTTCCGCACACGTACAATAGTTTTTACATCTACATTTAGTCATTTAGCAGACGCTTTTATCCAAAGCGACTTACAAGTTGGGTAAACAATGAAAGCAATTGGGTCAAACATTAGGACAACAAAAAGCATAAGAGAGATAAAATGATCACCCACACACCTACTACAGTGGACAGAGCCAAGTTTAGTTTATCTATGCATGCTTTTTTTTGATATTATAGAAAAGATATAGAAATCAGTTTTGTCAGAGTTTGCAATGCAGAAGCGGTGCGGTGTCATTTTCATGTCAAATTAGTGCTTTACAGATTTAAGAAGTTTAAACAGAAGTTCAGAAATATATGAGACTGCACTTTATTTGCACGCAACTCCTTTCATGCATACTCTGAACTTATCGGAAGGGAGACAATGATGCATATTAATTTTTCTTCTATTGCTTCTGCTCCCTGAATGGATGTCTTTGTCCGTGCACAGGTAGGGGGATCATGTGCAGCATAAAGAGAACGTTGGTTGTGATATTACTGTACTCATGCTTTACATTTTTAACAAAAAGTTGCCTGTGAGTAAACAGTAATTAGCGGACCCCTTTCAATTCCACCGAGGACCCCCTAGAGGCCGCCGACCCCTGGTTGAAGACCCATGCTCTAAAGCAAATATTTAATTTAATCATGTAAAAAACCTGGCAAATTGAACTTTATAATTACAATTTTCTAGAGATACGTTATTTAAAATTAGTTAGGAAATGGAGAAATGCATATTAACACAGGGGCGCCGCCCCCTCTGGCCAGCCGTTAGAACCACCCCTGTCCCCCCAATTTCCACTTACCCGTTTGACGTCTTTCCCAAATGTTTCGCTATAACTGGTTCCCAGGATCTCAAACTGAACGTGGGAGTTTGCTCCATTGCTACGAAAGTCCATTAAACCAGTGAGGCCCGAAATTCGTCCCTGCAGTGAAAGACAAATTAGACTTAGAAACAAATACATTGTTTAAACTAGACCTGTTTTATTGAACTGCACTGAACTTTACTTATGTTGACTTGAGTTGAAGTGCACCAAATCGAATCAGATGCAAGTGACATGAATTGGAAAGTGGCTTCAAACCTTTTGGATGGTATCCAGCATGGACCAGCCTCCGTTCCAGGGCTTGGTTGATTTCCGCATGCAGTTTAAACTAGCCATGCTATGCCATTTTCTGTCCTCTAACTTTCTGTAGAAGGCATTGGCCAACATCAGCACGCTGTCGTACAAGTACAGACTGGAGACCTTGAAACACACATAGGTAAGAAAAAACGGTAAAACCTTATTTAAAGCATATACGTATAATGCATTATAAAAGTCATTTTAATGTATTATTTATGCCTTGATTTGCACCTTATAATGCATTGTAATGTTTCATGTATAATTGTAACTACAGTTATATTATACAATATATAAACACTCATCAATTCATTGTTGCACTTTGCTGTTTTGTGTTTGTTATAATTCTTTACAACATTGAATGTATTACAACACACATTATGAACAATTATAATAGATCACACCCTTTAACAACCCTTTATATGCAAAATACATAAAGGTTATAATTTACTCCAATCTCTTGGTCTTTTTTTATTATATCTAATTGCTAAATTGTGATTGACTTTTTCATTATTTCTCCCTTTACACTTTAAGCATCATCGAGCGTTATGTGTTGATCACACAGCCGTCACACGGAGACTTACACACAGCCGCCTGAACACAAGACACATGCTGAGTATTATGACCATGTCAATTTATTTCATTTACACAAAACTAAAGCTCAAAAAGTAACCTTAAACCATTCATTCCTTGCATGAGCAGTGGTAATTACTTCAAGAAATGCAAATTGAGTTATTTTTCATTACTTTGCTTCAACAGTTCTCTAACTTTCTGAAGGACGGATTGTGTGTATGAATGAGAATGAATCTGGTGTTGCTCTTTGACGGTGAAAAAGAGACAGACAGAGGAAAAGAAAGAGCACTGCAGGAGGTGTTTGCAGGACTCTGTTCCTGCAGAGAGCAGCTATCGTGCTGAGAGACACCACTGTTATCGTCAAGGAGACGGGAGTCTGAGAAGTCGCGCAGCCAAACTTGATGTCCCCCCCTAAAATGTCACTCTGGCACAACCACACACTTCAGAGGAAATCAGCGCACAAAGAGCGACAGCATAGAACGTGACTTACAGAGGAAACCGAGGGATCATCATTGAAAATTACATCTCCATCCACTCTCTTTACAAGCCTTCTACAAGTGAGATGAGAGAGGTTTCACTGCTCTCTCTGCGGGCTTCTTTCGGCAGGGGCCGTGAGACACAGAGTCTCACAGAGACACACCGCCGTCTCACCAAGAAGGAAAAACAAACCCAACAAAGCACAGGCAGGAAGTCGAACAGGGAGGAATTAATCTACCCCTCTATCCTTTCGCCTCATTCCGCTCCAGGTTCATCCATTTTGCATCCCTCCCCAACCCCTCTCATTCACACTGCGTTCACGGTCATCTGGGTTCACAACCAAGCGTGCACAGTGTCAGTCAGATGCCCGGTCTGTTCGCTTGTTTATGCGAAATGCATGCTAATGTGCCTCAGGGCCGCCTCTAAAATTCATGGGGACCTGGACAAAATATTTACAAGTCCAAGGCTCAGTGAATATGTTATAGCTTTGTAGACCGTAGCGGGCACCATACATCACACGGGCTGGAATGACGTTCCCATTGAAGGCGGCCCTGTGCTCTTATGACACAAGGTCAGCAAGTATAGGGTTTCAAAATGCCTCGCTCATCCCATAAGAAGCCCGACCGTTTTTCTTTTAAAGTAAGATGTGCACCCGGTGCCAGCTGTCCGATTCATCCGATGTACCCTTGACATGGATTCAGCTCTGCAAGACTGGAGTTATGAGTCAAAGCATTTTACGCCCGCAAGTGAGACAAAACATGTTATCTGTTTGAACCGCTTCCTATTGCTGTAGAGCTATGACTCACACAGTTACTAAGCAACACAGATAACATGAACCGGTGAATTTACCTTTGTTCATGCTTCTGTGTGACTGTGATCTGGACAGAATACAAATGTTTTAACAGGGCCTTTAATGATTATTGTTATAAACAAATGGCTGTAACTGACAACTTATAATGATGCGTGAAAAAGGCTGTGGTTATGTTTTTGTTAACCAAATAATAACATTTCCTGACGAACATTCTTGATGTAATTGATATGGGAAATCACACCTTTGTGTTTACTTCAAAAAGTGAGCCTGTCATTTTGAATGTTCAGGTTTGCTGCCGTGACATTGGAGGATTACGTTTTGGGGGCGTAAATGTGGTTTTATTGAGGGGTGTACTCAAATTCTAACAAATAATTACAAAACAACTAAATCTGTCTCAGATAATTGGTTCAAATGGTCTATTTCAATTGCTTTGCGAACTGACTTCTGATATAATCTAGTACACTATATATACCATTTCGGAAGATGTAAACAAAGCTGGTCTAACATCGGTCCAGAAGAATAACTTCCTGTTTAAGGTTTTTTAACACTGCACAAATGTTTAAACACAACACAACCAACAGAACATTTAAAACGAAATCCAAATCATAAACAAATATATTTAAGATTTAATTATATATTAAGATTAAAAAATAAAAATGAGATTAAAAGTGCTTATGGACCAGTGACATCTTACAAATTGGTCTATGTACAATGTATTATTATTATGTATAGAAATCATCTGTTCTTTCTTGTCAAACCTTTACATCTTTTTGCCAGAGGATCCGAAACCCCTTATGTACTGTACCACACAAAACATTTCCACCAGTAGACATACAAGGCCACTTAGTTGAATGAAGTCTGTAAAAATGTTACTAAACATCCAGTTGTGAAACATCCAGCGTTGAGCAATTGTTCTGATATCACCAGCTTCAAATCCAAATGAGGAAAACAAAACACCAAAATGAGGCCATCAATTAGATAGATAAAAGCTCAACGCCGCCCACAGAGCTTTTACTCAGCATTCCACAAACTGTCAGCGTGCAGTGCTGAGACCTGTGGCCTGAGGGCTGCGATGCACAATGCCTAAACCTCTCGAGTTAATTAAAACATCCAATCTGTCACAACACTGACTCAATATCTCTCTTCACCCACCACGGTGTCCTTAGCACCGACGGAGGGGGAGGAGCATCCCTGCGGCTGCTAACATCTCAAATATCCCCTCCTTCTTTTGTTACAAGGGACTTAACGCTGCTTTTGTGGTACCGCTATGACATCAGATGGCACAAAACCCTCTTTTCATGAATTATTGAGACAGTAATCCCAAAATAAAATGTACATGGATTCGCAATCTGTTCTTAAAGAGGGAAAAAGACCCAAACAAGGTTTTATTAAAGTCAGAAACAGATCCAGCATTTAAATGTAGTGTTAGTTAGGCGGGGAAAGGTTTCACAATTATAGCCAGCGAATGTGATCTAACAAGATTATATTTGTTAGTGCATAAAAGCATCGGGGCACAGCGGGCTTATCTGGATCAGTGGCGCATGCCCTTGTTTTGAATTAAAATTCTAGAGAAATTAAGTGATACGGCATAAAACAAACATGACACATAGTTACTGCAGTCATTTAACAGTGGCCCGGATACTTTTAATTTAAAGTCACGGCTGTAATAAAAAGACAATTACGAATAAGATTTTAGCCATATGTGTCAGTGAACTAAAGCAGTACTCTTTAGCTTTAGTGAGAAAGAATCTGCCAGGATTTTTAAGGCCACAACTATTAATGCAATACGTATATTTAGAGAATGCAAATTCAAAATGAAGTGTTTTAACTATAAATGACTGTTGTGAGGAAAGTTTATTGTACATACAAAAAAGCAGTGCTTTACATATATATACTGCATAAGTTTGTACCCCTGAAACTATTAAAACCAAACACTGGACCAAACTAAAGGAATAGTTCACCAAAAATGAAAATTCTTCATCATTTACTTCATTACCCAAACTGTCATGATCCTGTCCTAGTAGCTGCTTCTGTTGTTCTGGCTGACGGGATCATAACAGTCCCATGTCTTGTGTCTGTGTTTGGAAGCACATGGCCTTTGTTTGTACCTTTGAGCCATGTGAGTCTTAGCCCCGCCCCCTTGTTTCCTTATTCATTATCCCGTTATCAGGTCAAACCCTTCACCTGCTGTCCTCTGTTATGCCTCTTTTGTTCCTCTCCTATTTAATGCCATAGTGTTTGCTGTCCTGTGCTGGATCGTTTTTCTTCATCCCGTCTTGTCCTGATGCCCCTGGTCTGTCTTTGACTTACCTTGACTTGACTTCCTTACTTTAACTTCCTTAACTTAACTTAACTTAACTTCCTTAACTTAACTTCGTTAACTTTGTTAACTTCACTTACTTCCTTAACTTAACTTCTTTAACTTAACTTAGCTTCCTTAACTTAACTTCCTTGACTTAACTTAACTTAACTTCCTTGACTTAACTTAACTTAACTTAACTTAACTTAGTTAACTTCCTTAACTTAACTTACTTAACTCAACTCAACTCAACTCAACTCAACTCAACTCAACTTAACTTAACTTAACTTCCTTAACTTAACTTAGTTAACTTCCTTAACTTAACTTCACTTACTTCCTTAACTTAACTTCCTTAACTTAACTTAACTTCCTTAACTTAACTTAACTTCCTTAACTTAACTTCCTGAACTTAACTTAACTTAACTTAACTTCCTTAACTTAACTTGACTTAATTTAACTTAACTTCCTTAATTTAACCTAACTTCCTTAACTTAACTTAACTTCCTTAACTTAACCTAACTAGACTTCCTTAACTTAACTTAACTTAACTTAACTTAACTTAGTTAACTTCCTTAACTTAACTTAGTTAACTTCCTTAACTTAACTTCACTTACTTCCTTAACTTAACTTCCTTAACTTAACTTAACTTAACTTCCTTAACTTAACTTCCTGAACTTAACTTAACTTAACTTCCTTAACTTAACTTGACTTAATTTAACTTAACTTCCTTAATTTAACCTAACTTCCTTAACTTAACTTAACTTCCTTAACTTAACCTAACTAGACTTCCTTAACTTAACTTAACTTAACTTAACTTAACTTAACTTAGTTAACTTCCTTAACTTAACTTAGTTAACTTCCTTAACTTAACTTCACTTACTTCCTTAACTTAACTTCCTTAACTTAACTTAACTTCCTTAACTTAACTTCCTGAACTTAACTTAACTTAACTTAACTTCCTTAACTTAACTTGACTTAATTTAACTTAACTTCCTTAATTTAACCTAACTTCCTTAACTTAACTTAACTTCCTTAACTTAACCTAACTAGACTTCCTTAACTTAACTTAACTTCCTTAACTTAACTAACTTAACTTAACCTAACTTAACTTAACTTAACTTAACTTAACTTAACTTAACTTAGCTTAACTTAACTTAACTTAACTTAACTTAACTTAACTTCCTTGACTTAACTTAACCTAACTTCCTTAACTTAACTTAACTTCCTTAACTTAACTTAACTTAACTTAACTTAACTTAACTTAACTTAACTTAACTTAACTTAACTTAACTTCCTTAACTTAACTTCACTTCACTTTATTAACTTCACTTCCTTAACTTAACTTAACTTAACTTCACTTCCTTAACTTCACTTCACTTTCTTAACTTCACTTCACTTCCTAAACTTAACTTAACTTCACTTCACTTCACTTTTATTTTGTTCAAATATATTCTTCTTGTTTTCCCCTCGAGGAATTTTAAATAATGTTTTCTTCAAATAAAAGTATCTTTTTTAAGAGCTTTCTGCACTTGAGTTCTGTTTTCTGTCCGTTTGTTGATAAGAAACTAGCAAAATATTTTAAAGCATTTGATCAGTTTTCAGTTTAGGACATCATTTACTATCTTAGTTTGAAAAATTACAATGATAGTCCAAGGTGTCCCAGAACTGACAATTGGTGATATCCTTCCAAATATCTTTCTTTTTTTTCAACAGAACGAAGAAATGTATACCGGTGTGAAAAAAATAAAATGAGTAAATGGTAACTGAATTTTAATGTTTGGGTGAACTATCCCTTAAAAGTAAATCATAATTTCCTATTTTCGTTGCCAAGTATGACCACTGTCTCACATGCAGATCTTTTTCTGATGAATGAGTCTAATATAACATTGCTTTTGTAAAGGTTGCTAAGATTCACACCTCCAGAGACTGCAGATACCCCTCCTGTGGGTCGCAGAGCAGCGAGGAGATGCGATGGTTGTTCCTCATGCAGCGGACGTTAGTGTCTCTCCAAAGTGGGAAGATCTGCCTGATCACCGTCATTCGGCCCAGAGCACTGTGGACAAGCTCCATGATCTCTGTGTCACTCACCTCCTGCAAAAACACACATGGACATATTAAAACATGTTAATAGAAACAGAATGAGTCCTGGCTTGAATTGCTCTGGGGCAAAAAAATCATAGTTTGGTCCAAATGCATCTGATACCTCTTCTAACGAAATAGATGTAAGGTTTGCTGGTCTTTACTGGTTTAAGATTGTGTCAAGGCCAAGCCAAGAAGATCAATAGTTGGTCATATTGAACTTCCAGTAAAGCTGGTGTTGAGCTGTTTTAGTTGGCTTCCAGTCTTACCAACTAATTCTCAAATTGCTTTAAAATCAGCATAACATATCAGCTATAGGCTAAAATACACAAGACTTTTGCTGCAGATTTGATCAGTTAGTGTATTTCTATCTGAAACTTTCAAAAAGTTTGATGTATGATGTCTAGATTAAAAAATCTATTCAGATTTTAAATCTTGAAGTGTATTCCAGTCATAAGACTAAGAAAAGATGTTCCAAGTACTTTTGTTTTCAGCAACGATATGTCAGAAATAAAGTATTACAAGCATTATGCTGTAAACATGAAGACGATCAGGCACTGCTGCATTATACTTCAGTTAAGGTTTGGTTATGTTTCAAACAGTCTATGAAATGAAATGTGTATTGGATGTAATGCAAGAAGGAAAAACGATAAATAAAAGAACAGCAAAATACTAAAATGTGCAAAATGTCACACAAATGCACTAATACACGGTCCTGCTGGCTAAGGGCGCAGCAGTGAAGTGAGTCTTAGCATCAAAACATATTGATCAAAACTCAGCGGAGCCTAAAATAAACTAAGAAAACAAAAATAAAGACATGAGAAAAATCAAGGTCTGTCTTTTGAAAATATAAAGTCCTTGCATACACTCACACTGTCTAGAGAAAGTAAAGCTGGGAATCCAATTTGAGAAGGCATTTTCCATAATACAGGACTGTGACATAGTACAGGGAATAAACACGAAGAATTTGGCACTAAATTCATTTCTGCCTATACAGATATGTTTATCTGAGACTAGTTTCACCATCTGTTTCTTCATGCTTTCTCTCACCTTTAAATAACCTTATATTAATTTAATCCCCTTTTAGGGATTTCCAATCTATTTTTTAAATTTCAGATAATTAAATCACATAAGGATACCCCAACCAAGAAAATTAATTTTAATTTATTTAGTATGGCATTGGACATCATTGTCCAATTATTTATGAATCATGTTCTCCTTGTGGGTATCTCCACAACTTTGTTTCATCAAGTTTTGCTATTATTGCTTTGTGTACACATCCTCAGGGATTAAGCTCTACCTGAAACGCATGGCAGACACATATTACTGTCTCACCAACTTTAATTAGATTTTTGTATTTAGTATTATTATGATATAACCCTTCAAAGGAACACAACCCCATAGCCATCGTCTCTACTGCATGCTATTACAAAACCACGACCTTATTCATAAACAAATCACGTCTACAGTGTGTCTCTGTGCACCAAGAAAAATCACTGATGTTGTAAATGAGCTTTTGACTAAGTGACCTTCATATCCAGACTTGGTGTTGTTCAGGTCCTATAGTGACTTTGATCTTACAAAATATCTTTCTATGATCCCTGGTAGCAGTCTAATGGAGGGCATTCAGACAAAGAAGCATGACAATATAAGCAAGGAGGACAGTCACAGTGTGGAAAGATGGGAGATCATAGACAACCTCTTAGCATATTAATCAAAACAGCTCTGCCCAACATATACATGATCTCTGGTGCATGTCCCTGTCAGTGCTATTAATTATGCATGTCTATAAGATCTGCACTCATCAACAAGGTGATAACAGACAAAGTCAGGACATCCAATGTCACTATGTAATTAAATCTCTGTGGACATCTGAGCACCTGAACAGGCTGTGTGAAACGTGGATTTTAATTGAAGCTTTGGAGTCTCTAAATATAGCTGTGCCTTACATCTGTATTTGAACATGTGACATCACTGCTAAAACATACAGCACAGGAACCATCTGAAGTGCTTTGTCGAAGTATCTTTAGGGATCGTCATATCTGTGTCTATGCGGTTCATACAAAACCAAGTCCTGGAGCAACCTTAAACACAAAGCTTTAAGGGATAGTTCCTCCAAAGATGAACATTCTGTCATCATTTACTTACCTTCGTGTTGTTCCAAATGTTTATATGTTCTGATGAACACAGAGAAAGATATTTGGAATATTGCTTGTAACCAGACAGATCTCTGTGAAATGCCATTGGCTCTCCTGCTCCGATTGCGTCACACGCTAAACTTGAGCGTATACATCACTGTGTGCGTTCCTTCCAGGAGCGAGCTCGTCTGTGATTAAAACCTGCTGTGCTCACACAATCATGCAGCTATAAAAGACTAGGAATAAAACTTGACCTGTACGTTTTTGTAGTATTTTTGTTCTGTTTTATATATTTTTTCTACAGGTTTTAATAAATGCTGGTAGCTGACTTCTATTTGCTTGTTGCGTGCTTTTTAATTGTGAGGAGGTGGGTAGGTTTAGGGTAGGAGTGGGGTTAAGTGCGCTGAAATATCTATTATTTTATATAAAAGTACAATTAATACGTATGTTTAAAATCGTTTCAGTTTTACAGGTACAAAGAACTGAGGATGTCATGTTCACGGCTAGAAGAGTCTAAGCGTGACACTGACACGCATTTTCGAGTGTACCACAATGTCTGTTACGCAATGGGGGATGAGATTTGTTTGGTTTACAGGAATATCATACTTTGCGTTCAGCAGAACAAAGAAATGTATACAGGTTTGGAACAACCCGAGGGTGAGTTAATGATCACAGAATATTAATTTTGGGCGAACGGCTATCCCTTTAAGAAACAACGTTTATGTCAGAGCTCATAATTGGTTTTGTCTTCCCCATTCAAGGTACAGTAATTAAACTTTTGAATAAAAGTTTTGTATGACTGAAATAGCTGCCTGGAGGCGTTGCAAACATTGCCCTGTCGAGGAGACTTTCCTTAAAGGATCTTAGGTTACACTAACACTACGCAGCATTATTACTTCACAAACTATTGTCCATTTGGCAGACATTGACATACTGTACAATACATCAGGTGTCAGCCGAGTTCAATATTTGGTTAGGATTTGCATTTCTTCAGTTTTGAAACATGTATACTGATAATTTGTTTACAACCAAACTCCCCGTTTCAAGTAATCAAAACAGTGAACTTCAAAAAAATGATATTCAGACTTCAGACATCCTACAATGACCCTGATGGATGAAACCCATTAAGCCTTAATTTGTGAGTTTCATTTCAACTTTGTGTTGAGTCACGGGGAAATTATTCAGCTCAGACTCAATTTCAGAGACTCGGGGATAAACAGAAGCATCACGGTGATGTAATTCAGTTAACATCTAGGCCTACCTCTTCTTTCAAAGCCTAAGGTGATGCGTTGCCTAAGTTTTCTGAATCTCTTGATCTCCCTCTTTTCTCTCACCTTTTTGGATGAGTGCGACTGCTTTAATTTGATCTTGCTGAAACCTGACTACAGTTTGCAAATTAGTAGAGATGAAAAGGGAATTAGGCTCGGTGAAAAATCAAATTACACAACAAAAGTACTATGGAAAAGCTGTATTAACATAGACAGATATAAGGTATATAGTGACTAAGCAATCTAATTTATATTCAGTAAGAACAGCTGACTTCTGACAGCACGCGCCACAGAGAGAGAGAGAACAGTGAATCTGACTTACAGTTGCATACAGAAGGTGATTAGGATCTAGCGACTGTAAGTATTTAAACAAAGGAGTTTTCAAAAAACCATTTTACGTGTGGAAATATTATCTGACACCCCATATTGCAGGATTTCAAGGTAGCAATGAAAGCTAGACAGTGGTGCTACTTCGTAATGTGTGACTGAATCAAAACATAATATATCATATACAGTCTATTATTTTTTTATTATTTATAATAATATACAAATACACAACCCAAAGGACTACACAACCTTAACATTATGCCCAAAAGAACAACCTTAAGCCTGTCAGAAAAATAAACTGTTACCAAGGACACGAGAACAGCACCAAAAGAGCTCGACCAACATCCCCCAAGAAGCTTTGCAAATGATGGAATCAAGACACTGGCTCATGATCTCTATTCTAAGCTCCCAACTTTTATTTAACAAGATGGGAAAAAAGAGAAAAAGAACGAGAGAAAGAGGGAAAGAGAGAGAAAGAATGCAGGGCAAAATGTGGCACTGAGTTTTCTGCCAGTGCAATAATGCACTTTCAGCTTTGCTCTAGCATGGTGACAGCATATCCCATACTGAATGAGATATGTGTCATGCATCAAACGTCGTAAGTTGAAATTGGAATTGATGATGCCAGACTGAATGATTTTGGGCTGTTGGTATCTGAATGGCAAAAGCTTTGAGGTCAACGTATCTTATGAAACAGATAAGAAAGAGTTATGAAACTCATTATGATTGTGTGCTTACCTCATTGGCGTACACCCAGTGACTGTCTTTGGATGCTAGATTCGTTTCCACAGCCTGCAGAAAAGAAAAGGACAAAGGGATACGAAAATTACTGAAATGAATATAAACAGCAATCTTCAGCTCTGCATGCCAAAGTTTTAAGCTTTACTCAAGCTGGCTGCATAACGAGCCAAGGACACAATTGTACAATGTATTTGTAACAATGTATTGTTGTGAAGCACTCAAAGAAACATTGCATATATGTGTTTGATTTTGCACTTCCTAAACGCATTATTTACACATCTCATCAATGATTTTCAAATAGAATGATATAAAAACTGAGATTAGCTCTGCAGGTGGGGGTTCCTGTGGTTCCTGTTAAAACCTTATTCCTTTTTAGATATAGTAAAAAAATTCTGTCATTATTTATTCACAATGATGTAAATTTGTAATTATACATATACTGTATATACATTATTATTATATTATATGTGACCCTGCAAAACCATTCATGAGTAGCACGGGTATATTTGTAGCAGTAGCCAACAATACCTTGTATCGGTCAAAATTACTGATTTTTCTTTTATGCTAAACATCATTAAGATAATAAGCAAAGATCAAGATCAACTGCAGTTTGATTGATTTTAATTGGAATGCACAATAAAAAAACATGTTTTTTTTAAGGAGTCATCTCATTTTGGAAATAATCTCGTAGCAAGTTAACTGTCACCCGTTCCGTATACGGGACACCGAAGTTTGCTTCAATATTGTGCATGTAATTTCTAATTGAATCATGACGAACTATATATCATTGGAAAGGTGTAAGCCTCTAGAATACAGATTTATTTGTTGTTTTTTTAAATAATTTATGTAGGGAGAGTAATTGATTCTTTTTTATAAAGAGTGTGCTTAGATTTTTTGTTATCGTTTTGCGACCCATATTTTTTTAATGTATTTTTTAATCAAAGTAAAACATAATTTATTTTAATTTATTTTTTACAATAATCCTAACAACATACATTTAATTATTTTTTTGTGTATGTGTGATTTTTTTAGCAATAATCAGCTACTTTTCACTTTTCAAACGAGACCAACGGTCTGTATTCCAAAGAATTCATGAGTTACCGCCATTTTAGTTCCAACATGCGTTTTCATGCGTAGGCTCAAAAAGGGCTCCGACAGTTAACAGTAAACTGAATATAAACTCTCTCTCTATATATATTTTAAAGTTGCATGAAAAAAGCATGATATATCGCAATAGTTTCTATTTTCAATTTCTTTTTTAAAACATAATTTACTAAAAAACATTACTGATGTACATACATTTACATAAATGTATTCATTTGGCAGACGCTTATATCCAAAGCGACTTACATGTAGGAGAGCATATGAATATTTTGTCAACACGCTTAACAGTACCGTTAGTTTACAAGGCCATGCTACTAGGAGGATTAAAGCTGGAATGAGTAAAGGAGAGAATGAACAACAATATCTATATTTATTTTGGACAGTCAGAGAGTTATTGCTTAATCAAATAAATGTGGAACGGGTATGTTTTGAGCAGTTTTTTGAAAGTCATGAGAATGCTGTAGTTAAGGTGAAGGCTGGCAGTTCATTCCACCACAGGGGAATGAGTAAAGGTTTTTGCAAGCGATTTGGTGCTTCGATGTGATGGAACAACCAAGTGTCGCTCATTTTCAGACCGAAGATGACGGGGATGTAGACCTGGAGCATTGAGTTAAGGTAAATGGGCGAATTTGCCGTTATTGTTCTGAAGGCCAGTGTCAGAGATCCGGGCGGCAACTGCCAGCCAGTGAAGTTAAATGCACATCTTGAGATAAAACAATCACACTCATATATTTTAAGATATGTCATTGCAAGTTGTTTTACGATCAAGAAAATTCTAAAATTAAAGTTAGTCTAGGACAAGGGTTAAACGCTGTCCGGGAAACGCCCCAGTGAGTATTATTTTACCCAGCATGTGCAGTAGTGTCTGGGAAAACTAGGCATTGTATTCTTTTATCTCAAAGAAAACAAACGTTTTAAAAGTAATACGCTTTTGAGCGTCTCATCACAAGTTTGTTGTCAATCACTCCGGTATGAGCTCCAGAGCTATAAACACAGTGCTCCTCAGGGGCCAGCGCTCACATGGAGTGTCTGTTTACTCACAAACCCTTGCTGATACATACAGAATAGACTGCAACACAACTTGAAAGTAGTTCAACGATTTAAAGTCTGATAAACTTCCACTGTCTCTCTCAAATCAAATAGCGCACCTGTGGTGATTGGTGGATGTCAATAACATGAAATGGCATGGGTTCCAGTGAGTAATGACGTCAAATCAGTATGCTGTTACTGTATTGCAAAATTCATTTATTCATTTTCTATATTATTGGGAAAGATATGCAGTACCGAATTGCAGTTTACAGAATCAGGTTTAGGGAATATATTGGTTGAACAGTAGGCTGCAATATAAAGATACGGTCAAACTGCATAATGGTTCTAATCACCAACTTTTCTGATCAAATATCTGAATTGGGTATACTGAATCTATACTCTATTTATAAAAAGATAGTGAGATTATATTTTCAAACCACACAGAAAGATGAAAAGCAAAACTAATTTTCTTTCATACAGCATTCCCAAGTGGCCATCTCATGCAGGAAAAGATAAAGAAACAGCCGAGGGGCATCTTGGGGGTTTTGTAAATCAACTTGAAAAATATTGATCCAAATCGTATAAACTGCTCTTAGTTATAGTTGCTGCATGTCACATGCTTCTCATGTGATTCAGTGTAGGGAAAGTAAAAAATCATTGCCACGCATGCAATTTGCAAAACAGACCTAATCATCACATCAAGAATAGGTTTGCCATTTAATCACAAAGATTCTCTGCCGATCCTAACATGCAGTATAGAGACCAGGAACACTCTAGATGTCTCACTTGCATGAAATAAATCATATCATCAGGAGATTTAATGACATTCAACCTGTTATTTGGTTAAAAGGAAGAAAATCAAGCCTTCTATATCCAAAAGAAACTCCTGCTTTCGTGAAAAGACAGCTTTTGATCCTGCTATTCCTCATCTCAACCTTCAAAGTCGCTCATGGCCTTTTGTACAGTCACATTTTCAATTGCACAAAACGTAACGTTATTACGCTGAAATTCCTTCCTTCCTGCCTGCTGTTTTATCATGCTTCAGAAAGAGAATATGGCACATGATCTAACTTTAATAAGAATAGGATGGATATATACTGTACCGTCAGCCTATAGGCCTACGTATATTTGCCAACACTGGACGTTCTTTATTTACTGTTTACAGTGGGATCCAAATCTCGAGCTTTAAACAAATGACATTTCAAACCCCAAACTGTTAATATAGTCCCAGACCTTTGAACCCAATACCTTACAAGATCGTTTTGTTTATAGTTCCAACACATGGACATGGATATTAATTTAAGCACTCAAACTTTATCAACAGCCAATCAAATTTATCTCTGGTCTTGTTCAGCAAAGAAAAACCAACAAACAAAAAGACGGACTTAAGACGTCATAAATCAATTCTTTCTGCAAATTGACTAGTTCTTGAGGGATCCACATCTAAGCACAGCCAATGGAAAAACGTAGCCAAAGTCTTGAAAAGATAAATCCTGACCGTTAGTCCGACTGAGTTTAAGCATTGTTGCTTTGCTTTCTTGAGCTCTTGAGCACTGATTGCAGTGTCCAGAGTCTCTTAAGCTGTGGTGAACCTTGTTCAAAATGTTTCAAAAAGGCAAAGGAATTACTTACCGGCCCTTTAACTTCCTCTGCCTTTTAGCTCAACTGGTAGAAAAGAGCACTAAGAACTCCAGGGTCATGAGGCTCGATTCCTCTAAAACGCACACTCAGATAAAATGCCTAGAATAAAAGTGTGCCAAATGCAAACTGTTTTCCTTTAATCAATGCCGTTTTTGCTATGCACAGTTGCTTTCATTAGTGTTTCATTAGTGAAGTTCTAACAAAGAATTACAGTAAGCACTTATCAGCACCCCAGCAATCCCAGCATGCACTGCTAGCAGGAAAACTTGTATGCCTCCCTAAGGCCTGCCCTCTGTAACCTGTGTGCCTCAATGATACATGCCCACCGCAAAGGTGGGTAAAGCCTCTGCTCTGAGGATCTGCTTAGAACTGAGCTGAGATTTGAGATATCCATCATCTTTCTGTTGAATCGCGCTAGAGTTTGGACTTTGAGTTTGCACTGGAGGGTGCACCCAAAGCGGACCACATAAGTGTACCGATACCGAACAGACCCAAATACAAAAAAGTACTGCACTTTTTGGGACTAAACCAGCTGCCATAGTCAGCTGCGCTGTGTATTATGGAATGAGGACAAGTGTTTGTTGACAGTTTGCACTAGCGTGGCAGCTCGCGGACAAACTTGGAGTTGTGAGGAGGTGGGGAGCCTCATAGTAATTTGGTCAGGTGACCATTTTACATCCCAACTTTCAAAAACTCACAAGAACAGCATGATATTTTCATTTTTTAGCAAACAACTCAGGGAAAGGTGGTTTAATAGATCTGTGGAACAATGTCGGGTTAAGGTAAAGAAACTCTGCCAGCAGTACATCCGAGTGCGGGATGTACAAGTTCCCCTGGTACGATGACCTCGATAATATACTTTGGACAAAACCGAAAGATTCTGTGGATGTTGTTGGGATCGCCATCACAGCTTACAATGATGCAACTGATGCTAGCACAGTTGACTGCGATGTTGACGGTGAGTTAATTTCATTTAAAAAGGCAGTTTAGGAAATACGTTCTGTGATGTGGATGTTGTCACGTGACTGCATTTTGGTTTGTTTCAACTGGTTCGGACCAAAACTATTTGTGTGGTTTGAAAATGAACCAACATCGCAGAAAAATGCTACAATGTATAATTTTTTCCATTGGTTCAGACCAAATGAACCGCATTAAAGGTGAGAAAGCACCCTTAGGGTGACCACCACCCAACAAACTAAATGAGGCACACCACTGAAAGGTAGCATGAAACTGGGATACAACAACGGAATGAAACACTTGTATATATTTTTTCTACCTAATATCTCGAAGAAATAATTTGTTATTTGGTTCATTCCAACTAAAACATATTTAAGGCATAGATAAAATGTTATAGAACATAAAGGCCCGGTTTCACAGAAAAGGCTAAAGGGTAGTCACCGGCTAAAATTAATGCTTGAGCTGTATTAAAAGAAAATAACACGCCCAGAAATATCTTTAGATATGTCAGTGCCATTGTTTTGTCTCTCGGTGAACAACAGTAATGTTTTGCGAATGCATTTTATAAATGCGACTTAAATATACTAATTTATCTAAGGCCTAGTCCTGGCTTAAGCTAAGCCTTGTCTTTGAAACCGGGCAAAAAAAAACATTTTAATGCCGATTTCAATTTAAGGTGTCTCTTCAAATTTTGAGCACAGATCAGACTCGGAGACATCATGTTGTGCACATTGAAGATCTTCTCAAAAAGAGAAAAATAAAAAACAAACAGATGACGAAGATGACGTGCAGGACAACACAAAGTGGGATGGGTGGTCACCCTAGAGGAAGTGTGTCTGGAGGGTCAGATTTTGCCTGACAAATATATCCACGAGGGAAACGATCATATTTATGTAATTAATAATCATCTTTACATACTTAAGAAAATTCTAAATAAACCATCAAAAATGTGGAAAGGTTGATGTGAGGGTTTAGCGTGGGGGTTAGAAAGTATCATTAGCTCAATACGAAAACATAAATATATACAATGTTAAAAACCTTGGTGTGAAGGTTAGGTTTAGGAGTATACATTGTCATTACCATTTTAAAAACAATGTTAGTCTATGAAATGTCCTGACTAATATAACATCACATAAATGTGTGTGTGTGAGAGAGTTAAAGAGAGACAAAGAAAATAAATGTGGAGAAAATGGGCAACAGTACCGAAATCAAAGAGAAAGAGGCAAAATTGGATTATTGGGAAGTAACATGCCTAAATTGTCTCAGTAATTTATACACCTATGGCTCAGAAAATAAATATGTGCTTTGTGAGTGAAAGCACGTATATGCTGCTCTCAGATGGCAATAACAAAACACCTCCATAATTCAATTCTCACTGGCAGAAGAACCATAAAAGAGTAAATGCATCAGCTGAAGTGGATCTGCACTTTAAAATGAAAACCACTCTGCAATCTGCTGCTTTTCACTCCAGATTCTCCTCACTACATCACCTGCCTCTTTCTCAGAAACATCTGTTCCATTCCTGCATTGATTTCACCTTTTGCCCTCTTGGCAGAAAATGTCCTACTAGAAACTTATGTGAAAGTGCGAATATTGTGTTTCAATGCCTCAAACAAACTCAACTAACACAAGACAGAGGTTGTACCGGCGATGTTCCCCTTTGCTGTTACCTAATAAAAGTTGTTGATTTTGAGAAATAAACAACCAACAATAAAGGATGCACCCTTAAAAAAATGCTATGCTAAGAGTAGTTTTCAATTTCTCAGCTAGTGGTTCACAAAGGCCAATCACAAAAAAAATCATAGTAAGCCCTGGGAAAATCTAGAGAATCTCATGGTCAATCTTACAAGAAATCCGTCCAATGAAAGTTTGATGTCTAAACACACAGTGAGGTGAAAGCTCCTCACTCAAAAAACGTTTCATCAAAAAAAAGGGTTTAAGGGATGATGACATACAATCCAGGGATACAATACAATTTCATCTGAACGCCAAAAGATTTACTCAATACTTCAAACCCAGGAATGCCTGTCATACAAAACAAACAATGTTTATGAGTTAAAACTAGGGACAACTTAAAATAGAATTCTTTGTGATGTAATATTGCACCATACGGCACAAAGCGATTGGTTAATGGACAGCAATACTGAGCTCCGAGTGGTTCCTTTATTTCTTAAAGACCAAAGAGGATGGAGAAAAATGCACATGGGCACGAACACACATCTCTTCTTTATTGCTGTGAGCACAAGGTGAATGCATTACCATCAAGCCCTATTCGACAGTGTGAGTGTACCCATGACTCAGAAACATATGTCTTCGAAATAATGACCAGCAAAGATTGCAGAAGCAGAATAAAATCAATATGCACTATCCTGGCAAAAGCCCATCTACCAAATTTGGAAAGGAAGAAAGGACACAGGAGCTTAAAAAAGTCATACATCAGAGATGCATGATAACAGACCAAAACTCACCATATGACAATACTGTTTTTATGTGTATTATTAACCCAACAATAGACACTTCCTGTTCTGCATTTTCTTTAAGTATATGGTCGCTTTGTTTTATATAGTATGTACGTTTTTGTTTCATGTCTATTTTACACGCACGATAGCATTCTGACAAAAGCAAAGTTCACTGGCAAGCACCAATAATTCTAAGAGACTACACAGCAAAAGTGCAGCTAGGCATTTTCCATTACTACCTACTGACAGACCAAGTAAATTGCTTTCCACACTAATAGCTGAAGCTTCCCTTTTAAATTAAGCCAGACTACAAACAAAGAAACTCTAAAAATACACAATAGAATTCATTTAAGAACATTGTCACTTTCTGTTTCTTTTTAATGACTTTGGGCCATCCATTAGAGGCAAACATTTGAAAAATGTGTTTCTTTTATCTTCAGGCAAAGAAGAGCCCATAAAAAGAGAAACTGTGAGAAGCTATAGTGTGTCCTTGCATAAAATGTCACTGACAAATCTACAAACAAACAAAAATCTGTAGGGAGATGATACCACCACCCTTTCTGTGTTGTCAGAGCTTTAAGCAGATCCCTTAAGGACAAAGGAAGGAGAGAGAGAGACAGACAGCTCTGTTCTGGTTGTAATATTATACACTGCCACCAGAAACCAATGGTGAGGCTGTATAGATGGTTTCATCGGACACACGCTCACCAGGCCCGGAGTTAACTTCCCATCTGTGTTTGGTTATTAGTCTGGCTAGTGGCTAGTAATATAAAATGTATTTTAGATTTAATTTATATTCATATTCATTTATTATCATGTTTTCCTGTATATTAATTGCTTTTAATGAAATTAAAATTACTCGAGAGTAAATGATGAATTGTGGAGATCTACCGGAAGTTAAGTTTGGGCCACATAACGTTTATGTTGTTGCCTGAGTAACCGTCTATAAAAGCCTGAGTGTGTCTAAAATAAAAGCATTGGATCTTCAAAGTTCAGCAAAACTAAAGCAGATTAACTATATTTTATATTCAAATGTGTTATTCTATAATTTTATAGTAATACTTATTATTATATAATGTTTGCTCTTCTTGAGGCAAAATTTTAAATGTAAATATACTAAATGTATTTATAATGTTATGTTGCTAAAACAAGTGCCTGGCATTTTTTTTTTAATTGATATAAATTTGATCAAGTGACATCTCACTGACTGAAATGAAACCCAGTCTGTTGAATTATGCAAGTACAGTATTATAGCACTAAGCTTCCGACCATCTCATCCTCAGACCTAGGATTAACTCTACGCTCTGGAGCCAGGCAGCGCTCGTAACAACCATACTGTTTAAATTCTCAAACACTAAAAGTTTGAATCATCTTTTCTTGACAGTCATAAACATCTTCTCGCTTTTTATCTCTCTTTCTTTGCCTCTCCGCAGACCCATCGATACGTGCAACAAACAATCAGCTGAAAGCCAATGAGAATTGATTCCCTGACACGGAGATTTGTGGAAGAGCAGGATGTCTTTGATGGGCTAGGATTGAGTTCAGACTCTTGAATCAAACACCTAGTGATTGCTGTCAATCCG
The DNA here is from genome assembly GCF_015846415.1 of Triplophysa dalaica. Lineage (NCBI taxonomy): Eukaryota > Metazoa > Chordata > Actinopteri > Cypriniformes > Nemacheilidae > Triplophysa > Triplophysa dalaica. The sequence goes on along the minus strand of NC_079556.1, from coordinate 8,139,452 downwards.
CAACAGTATAAACAAGACGGGAACAGAAAGCGATCCATTCCGAATGAGTGGTACAGGTACGTGTACCTTCGACCGTTATGAAATGTGCTTCACTTTGGAAAACAGCTTTTTCTAGGGATATGCAAAACTGCACGTTTTCACTATTTTGGTGGCTAAAGTTTTCCTTATATCACCATCTTTGTTTGAAACATAAAATTGCAGGTTACTTATCTTTATACGAGTTGGAGTCAAATGACGTCAAAAGAGGCCAAATTCCTTTTACATATGAAGAAGACGTCTGTCAGATAACAGCCAGATGGGGCATAAAAAATATATTTACTTCTTTTCAACACTGATGCTATAATATTACAGATAAAACCAAGCATTGAAAAACACAAATCTACATAAACTAATCCATCACATTCAACAAGATGGACGGTTGATCACACTGACCCATGTTAACTTTTCCCTTTTTCATTTTCACGCGCCTATCACTGCACACAGATTCAAAATTTTGTTTCAGCTCTAATTCTGAGCTGGACCTTGTTAAGTGAGAGCCTGTTGCTATGGCAACTCTTATCCAGGCTTCTCACTCAGAGAGTGTTTAATTGAAGATGGAAGGGCTTTAGACAGTAGCACTCCACTCAGGGGGGCATCAGGTATTCATGTGACTGTGAAAATGAACATTAAGAGGGGTGACTATCTATCCACCATTTGAATTAAGAATATGAAATCAATACACTTGAGGCAAAACAAAAGAAAAACAGACATCCTCAGGGAAACCTAAGAAATCTATTAACTTATTTATTACTCTTTCATGTGGTGATATGTTAGGGTCTTTTCTTGCCTGCGGTTATACGCATTTGCATGCATAAACATGTATAAGGTGCAGGATGCACAAGTCAGTCACACATTAATTAAGTCCATGAATCTAAATAAGGCAAACAGGCTCTCCATTTATAACTGACTCCGTCAACTAACAAGGACCTTGATTAAATATTTTATCATTCACAAAGTCCTCCCTGCATTTGCTTACTCTAATACCCGTTGCCATGACGAAAACAATTGACCTCCCTATTTATGTTAATACATGCACTGCCCTGATTCTGAACTGAAGGTTGATGTTGACAGTCTGGAACAAACCAGCACCAACCTCCATTATGTGGAACATCTTGGTTATGTATGTAACCTCAGTTCCCTGATGGAGGGAACGAGACGTTATGTCGAGAACGACAGATGGGGTTCGCCCTTGAGAACCAATCAACTCTGACTACTATAGAAAAGGCCAATGAAATTTGCTGAATGTCCGGTATAAAAGGAAGCCGGCGTGCAGTATTCATTTACCTCTTGTTCTGAAGAGCCTGAGAGCCTCTCATGACTGCAGCTGAATACGATACATGTTTGTGGCATAAGGGACACAACATCTCGTTCCCTCCATCAGGGAAGACGTTCCCTTTTCCTGGGAGTGTCAACTCGAAGCTTTGGCGAAACTGTAACCTTCCAGTGTGGTGGTCGGGGGTTTTCTTTCTAGGATAAAGATGGGTACTGCCCTGACCAGTAACCTTTCACGGACGGAGCCATAGCTCTCTACTGGCAAGAGGCCGTCCGGCTCGGGTTTACACCGGGTAACCGCAACTTCCTTAATCAGGGATGCGCTGCAGAGGCCACCTCCTACCCGTGGGGAGGAATATGGTGGATATAGGTAAGGTCTCGTCCTTGGAGGAGAACGCATGGAACGTGTGGACTGAGTAGTTAACCGCGATGTGGAGGTCCACCTGGGGAAGCTCATGGGTTACCAAGAGTGGGAACCATTCTCATGAGGATATATCAGACGGAACAGACCACGGAGGGGATGTTACAGTGTCAGATAGTACTAGGTCCGGTTAGAGCTATCTGTGATAGTTCATATGGTGTCCCGGCCTAAGGGGGAAGGCTGCTCTGCCCAGCCAACCTCCAGGGGGTGCTTGCTTAGTGATGGATGGAATGCGTGTTCTTCACCAGTGTTTGGGTAAGAAGGAAGGTTGGTGTGGTACCAGTTTCTTAGCCATGCGTTTGGGTAAGAAAAAAGGTAGATAGCACACTGACCCAACCTCTTGGAGGGTGGGAAAGTGCTTTCGCAGGCATACGCCCCCCCCCCCCGATGCCAGTCCTACATGTCGCCACGCAGGTTGTGGGCTGACATCGGGTTTACACGAAGGTTGTTAACCCTAGTGAAGATGTTTGGGCGTAGCCAAACCCGCAGCTCTACAGATGTTTGCTAGAGAGGCGCTTCTGGCCAGTGCCCATGAGGTGGCTATACCCCGTGTGGAGTAAGCCCTCACTGCCAGTGGGCATGGGAGATTCTGAGATCGGAATGCTGTCATAACGGCATCCACGACCCAGTGCGCCAGCCTCTGCTTGGAGACAGCCTTCCTTTCTGCTGTCCTCCAACACAGACAAGGAGCTGGTCAGAGCTACTGAAGCTCTGCGTGCGGTCCAGGACACAACACGGATGGGGTTGGGTCTTCCTCCCAATGAATGCTTGGAGGTCCCCTACCCTCTTGAAGGAAGCGAGCGCCAACAGGAGGGCCGTCTTACTAGTTAGGTTAGGAAGATCGGAACCTCCGAGGGGCTCTTGGACCCACACTAGGGTCTCAAGAGGGTATTGAGCGGAGGTGAGGCGGATTCTGCCCTCTCGCGCCCCTAAGGAAACTTGTGACCAGGACGTGTTGCCCTAGAAACTTTCCATCGACTGAGTCGTGATGAGTGGCGATAGCGACTACATACACATTCAGTGTGGAGGGGAGATGTTGGTCTCCAGTCTCGTAAGAAGGACAACACAATCCTGATAGACCACCTCAGTGGGTCTTTCTCGTTGAGAGAGACACCAGGACGAGAAGAGGAACCGTCTAGATAGTTTTGTACCCGCACAACGTTTTCCCCAAGGGGAGAAAGGGAGGCTTCCACGATCTTCGTGAAGACCCATGGAGATAGGGACAGACCGAAAGGGAGGACTCTGGTTTGATATGCCCGCCCCTCGAACGCGAATCATAGGAACGGCCGGTGTCGAGGGAGGATCGAGACATGAAAGTAAGCGTCCTTCAACTTTCGCCCTCTAGGCGGCCGAGTCGCGGCGCGGTGCTTCTTCACCGTCAAAAACTGCTGGGGGCAGTCCTCGACGGTGTTACCAACAACCCTACCTGCGAGATGGGTGCATCAAGAAAGCGGACTTCCTTGGTGTCACTCTTCTGCACAAGGTATAGCCGGGGGTGTCTCTCCTGGACCACTACCGTGGACATCGTCCGTCCCAGGGCTCGTACCCGGGTCGGCCTCACCCTCATGGAACTCTCTCAACGCCCTGGCCTGGCGGACCTGCAGGATGGCCATGGCCTAGAGAGAGGAGGCAGCCTGGCCCGCAGCAGCGCAAGCTTTCAACACCAGTGATGCCGGAGTCCTACACGCTTTGGACGGCACAGGTGCACCGCAGCCACACGTTCCACCCGGGGGATCTCGACATAGCCTTTGGCTGCCCCACCATCGAGGGAAGTAAGGTAGCCGGAGCTGGTTTGACTGGAGCGGGCCGTGAGGGGAGCGCTCAAAATTTATACAGCTCTTAATGCAATTCCGGGAAATAAATGGCTGCTGGGGTTGGAGCTCTGTTTCGTCAGAGTCGGATGCCAGTCTCCCTCCTAAACTAGCTGCCAGCTATCTAACTCTCACTTAAGCTTAACCTCTGTATTTGGAAAATTCCACACAGAGATTAACCTTTACATAACAAAAATAAAGTTTTGACCAATGGGTTTCAACAATATGGATTGCTCAGTTGTCAATTTTTGGAGATTTAAATACCAGTGTTAAGTCTTCTTCATTGTCAGGTAAGTGTCACATTCTGAAGTCACATCCATAAAAGTCCATACTCTTCATAAATGGGGGCATAAAAATTATAATTTCATGTTCTGTGAAGAGCCAACTCTTCTCAATTTGTTGGGCATTACTGATCCTGGTTTGCACATTTTCATTAACAGAAATCCTACAAGGTATGGGGGGGTGTAGGAAAATATAAACAGACGTTTCAATACAACATTCTCTGAGAGTTTGTGTTTGACTAAAATGTCACATCCATAACGCTGGAATTGCCCATTTGTGTCTGTGTGTGGTAAGGCAGGATAAAAAATAGGTCAAAGGATTAAAACAATAAAAGTAAATGGAGAGTCCTTATAATGCAATTGCAGCTTGTGAATATAATGTATTTGTACTTGAACAAGAAGTGCACAGACCTCCGTTCCTGCAGTGAATTATATTCTGAATTGAATAATTCTAATGAACAGTATTTGTAATTTTAAGATAAAAGATGTAAGGGAATGAAATCACTGACCTTCTGAAAATGTGTGTTCTCAAAAAAACAGTAAAACAAATCTATGTGTCTGTGTGAGTGCATATGTACAAAGGATGCCGTTTGAAGTCTTTGTTACAGCAGCTTTCTATGAGAAAAAAATTAAGGCATTCATGCAACATGACAGACAAATTGCTCATTCTGTGCCCACCTGGACATTAACTTAGTGGGCAGTTAGCGTATAAGTTCTGTTTTCCTTTAAATGCTGCTGTTCGCACTTGACCACACTCTTTGAATCGGCTCCTCCAGAGATTAAGGCTTCTCAATTCACATATGTGCACATGCTTCATTATAAACTCAGATGCTGTCAGTTGAGTTTTATGCCATAACAAGGGCTCTAAATAATTCATAATAAATTCTGCATGTTCAAAGACGCAAAGCGTGTTCATAGCACATGCCGAGGCGGATTCCTCAGACGCTTGACTGTGTTTATGTTGCCCTACACAGCATAGTAAAAGAGGGGAATCTGACCTTCTGCATCTGTGTGATGCTTATTTCGCTCTGATAACAAGCCTGTGGTAGATGGTGATGAGAATTAAGACTATTTAAACTGAAATGTGGTTTTCCAAGCTGGTTTCTGGAATTTATTTTTAAACACGCAACCGATGCTGCCACTGTTTTAAAGAAATGTTTCTTTTTTCACTGACAGCATTATCTTTGGTGGTGCAGAAGTGATCTAATTTACACACTGAGAGATTTATTTAAGAGAAAAAAATGCATAAAGAGAAATTATTCACACGATTTGCTGTTCTCTTGACCTATCGCTTCTGTTTAAGAGGACCCATAAGCAAAGCGCCTTTTATGGGTGCCCTGTTGGCTCCCAAAAGATACATGCAGCGATGCTTTCTCGAAATTGGATAACAGACCTGTGATTATTATGTGAATAATATTTGCAATCAAGATCATTCAATTTAGGAGAGAGTGGGAAAACACATATGCTGAAGATTACTACTAAATGAAGTGTCGATGTGATACAGTGATAGTGCTTATTTGCTGAACAGAACAGTAGCTCACACGCTGCAAGATTCTCCTCACAACCATTTTAATTTCAATAATGGAGAACTTTAGATAAACTGTAAACTGAACAGAATTTTACTATTCTTCAATAGTCAAGGCAACACAAGTGTGAAGCATGGATTATTGTGGATATATAATACTGTGTTTGCTAGGGGTGACTCCGAATAGGTGAAGATTCGATTGGAGGGGCCTGATTCGACTACCGATCTCACAGTCAAACCTTCGCAGAGGTATTATGCAATGGAGATCATGCCATTTTGGTTATATGGGTAGGAACGTAGCAGACGGTCAAGCACTGCGCAGCCAAAAATATGATTTATGATGTAAAGAAATGGGACATTTTAGGGTTGGGTACCGAACCGCCCGGCGCATATGAGCGAGCAAGCACGACGCAGACTTCCGGAACTTGTCATTCTCTGAATTGAAAGCAAGCATGCCCATCAGGAAGACAGAGAAAGAGTGCACAGGGAAAAAGGTGAAAGGGACTTTTTTAACTGTTTAAATGGTAAAATGCTTTATTGCATTCCTCCTTTACATGCGGTAACTTTTTTGGTAGTTCATTTTTAATTGCCATTTGTAAAAAATATTTTATTATTATCAAGTAGTTTAAAAATAGTTTTGAGGCGAGATATAGTCTAGTATTGTATGGCACAGCATTGTTACAATCAGGATGTTTTATTTTCTATTTTACTTCTTCACAAACCATGGTGGTATAACATCTGTACGCTATGCATTGACAATTGACGGTTACATACACTGTAAAACTTTGCTGTAATTGCGCAGCAGGTTTGCCAGTAAATTACTGTAGATTTAATGTACAATTGTGTTTCAAGCATAATCGTAACTAGGCTATATATTTTTATTTCATAAAACAAGACTGGATATCTCGGGTCACTTTTCTTGTTGACCCGAATGTAAATATGTCGTAATTTAAGAAGTTTTTAATATTTCTTCATAAAATAAGAGAAAAATGCTTAGGAAAAATGTTTTTTTTTTGCAGTGTTGCTGTGCTAATGCCTGTCTCTTCTTGCTCATTTTGAATCTCAAAAGTCAAAGTGTTTTAATTTTGGTTAAAGTAGTTGAAAACAGTACTAATTTGATATTAATATTAAGAATATTAAGTAGTAATTTAATCTACAGTAAATTACTGGCAAACCTGCTGCAAAAACGACAGCAAAGTTTTACAGTGTACTGTTTATTTACATCTGGCCCTTTTCCCATTTTTGGATTACAGTCCACACGCTTTAAAACAACTGGAACCGAAAACATATCACAGCATTTCGAAGAAATGATCTTTACCCACCTTGAAACTTTTATTGGCCATTAGTTGCGAATAAAACATTAAAATGCACAAAGTCTTGTTCAGAAAATGAACTCTAAACCTTGGAGTGCCATTTCAGAATCTGAAGAGACAGTGGGTGTGTGAAGCTAATTTGCAGAGGCGTGAATGTTCCTCTGGATAATTTCATTTCCTCTCTTTTTCTCAGACGCTTTGGTGGTAATAACAGGCTTTAGAGAAAAAGAAAAACAACAAAATATAAACAGTGGTTTTAAAATGGCTTAAGCAGATACTCTTGACTGACCAATTTGTGGCACGAACAATTGGAGCCAGCTGTAACGGTGAATAAAACAGCTCTTTATTATTGTTATTGTAAGTCACTTCAACAAAACAAGCTGAAATCTTTCAGTGGGTGGGGCAGATATTCATGCCAATTTTTCACATCAGTTAGAAATGCATACTGAATAGCAAGCTAGCAGTTCTGTACAATAACATCCTTCCATAGATCTCATTAAGTCATTGAAATACTTCTGGGATACTGTTCTTAATCTCAGCAGAAATCAAGAACCTAGTAAAATAACTCAATTTAGCAGTTTACCCACAATTAGGCAAATTGACCCGTCTGAATATGCCTGTTACATTTAATGGGATTGACATATTTAAAGTCAAATTTGACAAAGGAACACCCTCACGCTCTTACAAACACTTATGCACATTATATAAAGTAAAGCGAAGATCGTCCAATCAGCTTCCATTCAGTGTCTGCCTCAATCTCTTTCTCTGTTACATATACTGTAAATAAATTGCAGACACCATTGTCTTCTCACATTTGCTCATGATTATTATTTGTTAGGCTTGAGCAGGTGTTATTAACCTCACTTAGAGGTGTGACATTTTCAATTTTTCGAAAAACTTTGAGCTTTATTGGTACATTAAATACATTGATTTTATAAATAAAACCAATTATGCAGTACAAAATATTAATTGTGTAACATATTAATCATCATATTTGAAATTGGTTTAGAAAAGAGGTTTTAGCTGAGAAGAGCGAGTGAAGAAAATTCAATAAAAATAACCGAAAGGAGCAATAGAATGATTACACGCTGATCATGTAGTTCATATAGTACAACACAAGCTCAAGTGACTATGAGTTTATGGCTTTCTGCTCACCTGCTGTGAAAACTAATTAATTCACCGGTTTTGCGATCAATAAAACCACAGCCTATGCCTGCATTTTGTTTCATAATGCCAACCTGATCTTACAAGAAACTGCCTGGCTAGACCGATCTTTTCAAGGACAAAATCTAAAGATTAAGTCTTTAAATGACACACACATTGACAACTTAAAGAGTTTTTCATGAAAGTCAACCACACTATTTTTGGTAACGTAACAATAAGCTTCCATTCATTTACATTAGTTAAAGCATTAACTAACATCAACTAACAAGCAACATATTTGTTTATCTGTGTTAATGTTTGTTAATACAATGCAATTGGTAATTGTTGCTCTTGTTAGCTCATTGTGCTTTAACTAACATTAACAGATACAAATGTTTAAATGAACATTAGGTATACATGCTTAAGAATTTTTCTTTTCATTGTTAGCTAATGCTGACTAATGTAAAAAGAACAAAATTGTAAGGTGTTACCCTGTTTTTCAGATTGTTGTACACATGCGTCTTTGACTCTTGCCATGTGATATCTCACACCGCTACCCAGTGGTCTCCTAAAGTTTAGATTTCTGTAACAAGAGGAAACTATAGAGTTATATCATTCATTTTGTGTCACACTCATGAGGCTGCCACTTAGTCCCTATCCAGTTCTCTATTCTGGATGATGTCCAAATGGGAAGTAACTACACTTAAAGATCTAGCCATTATTGTACATTTTACATGACACCGATGCAAGATGAAGCTGATTATGTGTGTTTACATACATGGGGTGCTAAAGAGTGATGGGAAAAAGAAGACGACACCATGATCAAAGCCTGTATTTTCCAATCACTCCTTCCTCCATTAGTTTGATGAATGAGGCGAATCCACCCCACAGACAGGGCCAAAGTCCTGAAAAATGATGCAATTACATGTCTTTGAATAGAGGGGGGTGTGTGAAAGAGAAAGAGAGAGAGAAAGAGGTAGGATACGTCTTTGTGGATATTTCCAAAAGAAATAAGAAAGGAACATTCACTCTTTTTCTCTATTAAATGCCCCTGTGCTGGAATCCGTCATACAATCGCTGACCTGGATAAAGCCGTTACGCCACAATAGAAAAACAAACTCACTCGCTATCAAAAAGTGAACAAAATCTTGCTTTATACATAGATGAAGCTGTTTGTTGGCCCACAGTGATCCCGTCTTTTGCGATGTGCACAGATTGATCTTTAATTTGACTTTTAGAGCTGTATGGAAATAAGGTCATTTTGACTTTGTGTTTGTGTAAATTCAACCATTGCTGGGGTGAAGTCTGGCCTGTGAGTAGTTCACTTGTGATCTGCCCATATTGAATACTCTCCATACTTCCTGAATTTTCCTAGCTTCTCATATTGATTAATAACTACAAATAATTACAATAAAGGGTACTAATATATAAATCATCTTAATATCTGAATCGTTTTCTCCTGATGGTACTTTGATGCTCTTAAAGTAATTTTAACACATTGTTACGCGTTTCTTTCAACCTTTTGTATTCAATACTTAAAACTTTCAAAACAGCAGTCACAAACACATTAGTAAAATTATAACAACAGCTGCTCTGATTCTTGTTGACACTGTATATTCCTCATATTACTCAGATGTCTTGAATTTCCACATATTGAGCATTCTTTACATAATAGAGAACATCAGAAAATAATCATGAAGCAACAGCAGTCACATTAACTGTATACAATTCTGATTAATTTGAAGTCAATGACAATATAAGCGTCTAAACAAATTAATTACCAAAAATGTTCTTAATATGCTAATACTTAACCAAACATTATTATTTCAGAAACCAATGAGCTTCATCTATATTTGTAGAACATGACCAAAGGGACATGCTATTAACCACACTATCACATGAAGACTATAAATTAAGTCAAGTATAAAGATAAAATAATGGTAAACTGTTTAACCTTAAGAGATAATTTAAAAAATTCAAAATAGAACTGGAAAAATATATCATTTTCACATGGATATTAAATAAGTTTGACATTGTTCACAACGTTTTGCTTCAACTGCAGGGAATTCGACCTGTCCTTGAAGTTATTTCCAACAAAAATTACATATTTATTATCCCATATTTAGTAAAAGGCTTCTTTTGCTGTCTCATTACCTTTATACTTCCCCTGGTCTGTTTAAAACACTAGACTCTAAATGGCACCAGCGGAGAATATGCAAATCCCACAAAGGACATTTTAATGTCTTTTCAGAGTATACAACGCAGAACTTAGTAGTTTAAGTAGCTTTTAATGACCCTCTAAAACAAAGACAAACCAGCCTAAATATGACTGAAGCTGAAAAGTTTATTTATGCTGTTGCTGCTACAATTTGGCATTTGCTCAACTACAATGCAACACATTGATTTCATTTTTGTTTGACAAAAAAATAATACACTAATAAAACTCTAGCCTCAATGAAATAAAATAACAACAAAATTCTTTGTTGCCACTAAATGGTATAAAATGGATCCAAAGTGAAGAATTAGCTACTATGGATTGTAAAAATGCAACGCATTTGAACTATACATTTCATAAGAAACTTAAATCTCACCAAACGGAACCATCAAAAGCACCAAACTGAACAATCAAAGATTGTCCATAGCACATCATATATCGCCTAAAATGGATGAAACATCTGCATTTGGCAGGCGATTGTCTCCAAAGGGACATTAAAGTTGAGAATTCATGATGAGTAATTGTGAACCATGAGTTAAGTAACATGAAAAGTCTATGTTACCTAGTTCTACAGTGAGCTCGTACAGACATTGTTTATTGAAAAATGCCAGGACTATCAAGGGCTTTTCAAGCACATTTCTGTGACTTATCATCATTCTGAAAACTGATAAAGTCTAAATGCACATTGTTTACCACTGAAATTTTGGGATCCACAGACCACAAAAGAGAAGAGCTTCCAAAAACAACTCTTAATACTTAAGATCAGAAAACCAGGAGACGAACACCATGAGACGAACACCAGGAGACGAACACCAGGAGACGAACACCAGAAGACGAACACCAGGAGACGAACACCAGGAGACGAACACCAGGAGACGAACACCAGGAGACGAACACCAGGAGACGAACACCATGAGACGAACACCAGGAGACGAACACCAGGAGACGAACACCAGGAGACGAACACCAGGAGACGAACACCAGGACACGAACACCAGGACACGAACACCAGGACACGAACACCAGGACACGAACACCAGGACACGAACACCAGGACACAAACACCAGGACACAAACACCAGGACACAAACACCAGATGACTTCCACAGGTAACATAACAAAGACAAGACAACAATGGGAGAACAGAATGAGTATTTATGCAGTCCTGATAACTAGGGGGATGGCTGGCAGGTGAGGCAGATGACTGACACGGAATAGGTGAGTGAGCATGGAGAATGTTGAAGATGTAGTCCAGGGGAAAAACTAGGGAAAACAGGGATGGGTACCTACGAGATTGTGACAATTATTGATTGTTTAAATGTTTCTGTCTTGATAAAATACGTAATTTGTTTGTTAACATTGACATTTTAGTCTTTTGAAGAACAAGCATATATGTGAGATTAGTGGTTCTCCAACTTTTCAGATCAAGTACCACATTTAATAAAATGAGACATTCCAAATACACCTACTCACTGCCATAGAAAATCACTTAAATTATTTTGTAATTTCATTTATAATGCCTTTAATAATTTAGGAAACTTTTCAAGTACCTCTTCATAAATATGGATGTTTTCAAGGGTTTTCCATGACTTGAATTTAAAAAAGGTAAATTCAAGTACTTCGGACCCTGTTTAAAATTGATTTCCAAAACGACCTGTTAAGAATTTTGACAATTTATATCTGCATGTGCCATGCATCAACAGATAAATGGAGTGTAGATTCCACCACATTATGTACACAACATTAGTCTTGGCCTTCTGTCCAGCAGACAATTCATACAGAAGCCTGCAAGGTTTGTTTTGGATTGCTTGCCATGGCATAGTGGAGACCACGACCCCAAGGCCTGCGCTCATGCTGGACCTGCCCTCTGGATCTCATTCATTATTGTGCTGCCATTAGTCTGCAGATACAGGTATCTCCCTCACCACCAACCTCACCATATGTCAGTGCAGTCTACACTAATGATGCCTTTTGTTCCACATCGTTTCTGCTCCACAGCACCACAGATTCACTGCCAATTAATTAGTCCTGTCAATCCAGCTTCTGCAAACCCCCTCCTCCCCAAAAAAACTAGATTTCTTATAATTCATGAATTCAATGTTAATTTGACCTTGTCAGATAGTATGGCTTCGACCGTAAAAGTGTAATGGAGAATGGAGACAACCACAAACAAACTGAGAGGTTAGTTAACTAAAGGTATTTATTTGATGCCGGTTTTTTAAAAGTATGGTTGAAACAAATGATAAAAATAACAAAGCAAATGTTCAACAAACAACTCGTAGTTGAACAATGAAAGAAAAAAAAACTGCTATGAGCAGCAAACCTCACTGACACTAATCAATGTCCTTCAAGTCGTGATTTGACTCGCCCTTTATCACTGACTAACAGGTAAGATTCTACACACACAATTTCAATCCCTAAAATATAACACGAAATCTAATGATTTCAGAAAGCAATGGTTCTTCATAAAGACATAAATAGAGCCGTTTTGTTATCGCGCTCCACTGATGACGTAACTTAACAGTCACGCCATCACAGACCTCAAACTTTGATTTGGAATTTGATCTCAAATGCTGTGTTCCAGTTAGCGTAAGATATATTATGTCAAGGCCTGCACAAATAAAATGAACTTTAACAAAATGAAGTGAAGTGAAATTGATTGCATAAGTACATGCAGAGTTCCTAAAACGACTTTGTAAAAAGCGCATAGTAGTATTATCTTACAAATGATGGCGATCTGTTTCCAAATGGATTTGTATACTGTACATATTCATCAGACAGCTGCCTTTGTCTAAAAAACCCTGGTAAAATATTTATTCAGATCTATCTCCAGGATAGCATTTGAAGAAAAATGCCACATTTACATAACCAAAGCACTTTAAATCTTCTAAGCTCTCTGACTCTGGGGAAGCTGCTTGACTGGAATCTGTATCTTTTCAAGATGCAAACAGCTGCCTTTCAGTGCTTGATGGATATTAAATAACGCACACATAGTATAGATATATATATTTTTAGGGCTGTCAACGTTAACCGTTATGTCATTCACGCAACATCAGTATTTTCTGTCATCATTGTTAAGCATTAGATAATATAATCAAACTTTTATTCATATGAAGGTCTTTAAACTATTCAGGCGCGATTTTAAATGGTTGTATTGAAACGTCCAGTATGGATTGACAGCTTCTGGCTGTGGAACATTGCTCAACGCAACCCGACAGCGGTCCCGTCTGGTGTCAACTTGGGCTTAAGGCTGCATCAGAATCTGTCTCACAGTGCACCAGTTTTAACTTACCTTTCATAGTATTTTTGCAAGCGTAGTCTTCAAGGAGTTAAATAAAATCATAAATGAATTAAAGAGTAGTGAAAATAGGGAAGCGCTTTAGACTTGCTCTGAGCGACAGCTCTTAAGGGGGTCGTGTTCTGAAACCTGTTGGTGGGACTCCTGTCACTAATGTTAATCAACGAACAAAATAAAATAAGAAATCAACGTTATTTTGTAGCTATAATGAGGACTCTTCTGTATTTCATGTATTTAGCAGTTAAGACTGTGTAAAAAAAAATGCTGTGTGTGATTCAGTTGTTATATTCTTTAATCGATCGACAGCACTAAAATAAAAATGTGTGAAACAAAATAAGTAGTGTATGTTTAATTTCTATACGTGTGCGATTAATCGCAGTTATTCACACGAAAAGGGAGTGATAATCGTGATTCATTTTTTATCTATTGACAGCACAAATATATGGTTTCAGACAGATGTGTGATATTATTTTTAGGCAAATAAACAAACTTTCAAAGTATTTGCATTAACATACCTAATACATAAAACCGAGGATGTGACCTAATATTTTTGGGTAAACCTGGGTTTCAATTAACAATTAGACCAACGTAAATGTATATATTTTGATGAGTAAAATAAAATGCTTTTTAAACAAAGTAAAAATGTAATGTTTGTATCATATTGAAAAAAGGATAGGCTGTATTTGCATGTCTTACATGCTATCATGCTAGATCAGTCTATAATAGTTTTCTGATAGCTCTGTCAATCTATTCCTTTACCAAATACAATATAAAAAGTTAGAGAGACGAATGTGGAGGAATGAAAGAGGCACAAAACTCCAACGGATCTAGATCAGTCTATTAAACTACACACATTTGTCATGTCTAATCAGTTTACATCAGAGCTCAGGTCTGCATGTTTCAAAACATCCTACAGCAGAGACACAAATGAGATTTCCCAGAGGTGCAGCAACCAGTGCTGCCAGCTTTTGCAATAGCACAATTACAGTAAAGAGATCTGATTTATGCAATAACTTTTCTCCTGAGCTTTGCACAGAGAGTTGCACACAGTAGGATGGGTCAGATCAATAGATTGTATGCAAAGCAATGCACAGAAGTTCCTTTGTGTAGATTTAACACACAAATCTTTCTTATACAGTATTCTGCGTGATTTATTTACCGTATCCCTGAACTAATCAACAATTATATCCAGATAAATCCAACAATAAAATCCATCTGTACCATATCCAGCAAACGTACTGTGAACGCAATCCCCTGACCTTGAAATATAATATTCATGATTTGCATATGCACTGAATAAACATTTCAAACACAACATTTTTGCATTGACTCCAAATAAAAATAAAAATTGATGATTTGCATTTTGTTTCATTATAACTGTCCAAAATCGAATCTCAGGAAACAATTTCTGAATGGCTCTTAAAATGTCCCCTGACGTTAAGCATAAGCATAAACAAAAGTAGGCTTATAATCATCCATCATGTCAATGAGCTATCAAATGTAACCTTTCTTGATTCTAATCTAGCATCCCGCACATACTGCCACTTTTCATAACTATTTTCCCCTCAGTGCGAAATCTTCAGACTCTGGCTGTGAGCTGGTTGGCTGTTACAACACTTGTTGACGGACACTTTGAAAGAGCCTGCTATCGCAAGAGACAGTTTTATAATGAAGAACGTGAACCCAGCACTCCGGCATATGATTAATTGAGTATGCGATAGCCTTCAGAGGTATCTGCTGAGACACATCGTGTATGAGCTTAGAAACAGCTCGATGAGAGGTTGAGAAACACTGTGAACAAAAACTTTGTCGATGATTAAACTTGCCCCACCTGTGACACGGTGCCGTGAGTTTTGCTGACTCACTAGTGTTTGACAGTAAAAATATTCCCTTTAAAATCTTCTAACAAGAGCCTCTGACACAACAGAGGAGAAGCTTGTAAAATTCTTAATCACATTAACACATTAAGACATTCGCTGGGCGTATATTTGGTAAAAATATGAAATGGCCCGCAAATACAGTTTGAACCTTTAATGCAATATTCAGTGGACTCTTCCATGTAGGTGACGGGTAACTGTGACATTGACGCTTCCTGTTGCTAAGCCCCAAACAATATGCTGTCGGCGCTTTAGCGGCGATGTTGAGAGCAGCAGAGTTTTCAAAGTGATGTCGAAAGCTTCTGAAGCAAGGAAGCCTAGAGGTCAGATTTTTTCTTTACACATTTAAAAACCATCCCCTAACCACATGCAGAAATAGAGCAGGAACTCTGCCTTTGATGTTTTTATCAGGGTTATAGAGATCAAGGGGGAAAAGTGGAAGGATGTTAAAAAAAAGAATAAATGCATTCAGAACTAGAGGAAGATTGAGAGAAGGAGAGACCTAAGAAAGAAAGAGAGAGACTCTTCAGGGTTGATGGAGCATAACTTAAACTGTATAGTCCACACATTTTAAGTACGATTGCAAAGCACCTTAATTAATTTATTTAGCTTTTTATTATATATTTTGTGTATATGGATGATTTGGCAAAATGAAAGGTACAGCAATCATGCCAATAAAGTACTTTCAAAATTGAAATTAAGATAGATGGACCATTCTTCACCAAGCTGAAAGGAGGTGATAGCAGAGTGGAAAAGACAGGCAGAGAAAGAGGGATAGAGTTGAAGAGTATCTTTTAGAGATGAATTAGTTGAAGGGCGATGAGAGATCACGCATCATTTGGAGCATCCAGAGGTGTGTCACGCTGCAACCGGATCTGGAAGCCAAGAACAGGTTCTTATTCAGAACCCGTTCCATTAAGAAACCCGTTTTACATGATTATTTTGATGATGTTTGATTTCATCATTTGCATGATGGATTTGCATCCATTGCGACTGCGTTCTTCATGCTGCGTTTAATGCGGGTGGTCCACATACAGTATGAGACCCTGTCTCTGAAATCCAGGCTCAACACCCTGTCTACACCGGACGCGACGCCATGCGACTTTTGTGTAGTTTTTACATAGTTCTGAAGTAAATGAGGGCAATTACTGACTGACTGTTCATAACAATGACTTTTAATACATTAAAAATGAAACATTACCATTAAGCGCCTTCCAAACCAGAACCGGAGTCATTAAATTCCTCACAATTCCCATCTCTTGTCTTGCCATCTGTGAAAAGGTCATATTGAAGAGCAAATATGTACAGTGTTGACTGACAACCCAAACCGTTAAGCTAAATAAGCAAGGCATCTGCCAGGGTCCAGACATACGCAGGCAGACGCCTGAAAATGATCACTTTTATTTCTAAATTGTGACGGTTAAAGGTATGAGAAGTAACAACAATCAACATCACAGCGAATAGAACAGCGCAATATAGATTCATATAATGAAAGAACTTTCTAGCTGAAACATGTCGTCTGAACGTTTTTACACAAAATACGTAGAAATGTCATTACAAATAAACAAACTGCCATGCTTTTCCATGCCAAGCCTTTCCTATGAAATTGCAATGCTATCGCAGTCTTTTATTTGAATGGTGCTACAGCAGAATGCAAAATTGAATAACCACAGATGTCATCTTGGAGTCTAAGAACAAATCAACCACAAAAAAACATTAGGTTTCCCGAATACCCTGTCATGGTCCAGTAAACTGAGGGCTAAAATTAAATTTCACTTATGATTTGTATATGTTTTCATTAATAACGTCCTGCACACCCACACGTGCACAAAGGATGAAAATATGATTTTACGGCAATATTGCTTTAATTTAAGCAGTCGTAAAGTTATATTTCTGATCTCATTGCATCAGCATATTAGAATGTCATTTCTTTTGTGAATATTATTTCTGCTGAGGCTTTATGGCATCGGAAATTAAATGTGCGGAAGAATCTGCCGAGATAAACAATCGGCTTAGATGAACAGAATAATCAAACAAAAGGCCGCCCTCCAAGGAGTTCCTAATGCACGTGAGGAAAACAGTGAACAATTCAAGGGACTTTCACTTGCTGGCATTCTGTGAACGTTTAATTGGATTCCTCCCAACCCTCCCATTTTAATCAGCACGTCAGAAGCGTTTATTGGCGTTTTAATATTTGAATCCTTGAAACAAAACTGGACACGGGTAATTATCTATAGCATCTCATTACAGCTGCCGCTGAAAGATGGAAAGTGGTTGAGGTATGTGTGTGTGTGTGTGTGCGCATAGAGGAAAAGGAAAACCGCTTACTGTAGCTATGGCATAAGATCAAAATGATAGGCTAAGATTCCAATTGTGTTGTCCACAAATGATCCTTAGTGTTTAGTAGTAAAGATAATAATATCATGAAAAAAACACACCAACACAGTTTTCTAACAGCCGACTAATCATAACATACAAAAGCACGGAAGTCTTAGCAGAGCATTTAATCTTAGCTGTGCATTTAATATTATAATAATTGATTGTGTGGTAATGTATTTAGTATGGCCAGTTGCCAGGGTGATATTACACTATGTGCAATTACAGTTAAATTACTGTTAACTACATGTGTTTACAGTAATATGGGCTAGGGTTAGTTTTATAACTCAACTACTTCAACATAGGTTACAGTACCTGTCAAAAGTTTGAAAACGCTTGACAGAAATCTTCTTTTTTTCTGTATCGTGACGTATATTTGAGTAGAACGGCTTCTGAAATCAGAAAAAAATGAGGGGCGGGGCTTTATTTTACCCTTCCCTTTTTGGGCCTGGAGGGATGGGCTAAAAATGCCTGGCCATCGGACAGTAAGTATAGTAATAACTCTTTTTTGTTGTTGACGTCATTTGAGTTATTGTTAACGTTTTTACAAGTACAGATCAATTAAAAAAGGTGTACACGGATAAATCATATAAAACAATCACTGCAACACTGTGTAAAACACTTAGAATTTTCCTGTTTGATTGCATGTTGACTTTAAATGTTTGAAATGACTTTTGTCAAAACATTATTTTGGAAAGATATACATTTCTTTAATTAGAAAAAAATGCATTCAATTTAAATGGTTGACTTAATAATGAAGAAAAAGCAGTCATTAAGAGCCAATAGAAGAGAACTCGTTCAATAATCTTTGAAAAGCTTGCTCTCCTACTGTACCTATAGTACCTTGATGACTTTACTTATATTCTAAAAGCAGGGAAAAAATATTTCCAGACTTTTTCCATCCGCTTTATGATGCAGCACAAAGTTATTCAGTTCGTCAATAGGACACCACAACTAACCAGGTTGCAAGAACAGAACCACAACTGACACAAATTACTAAATGACAATGCAGGGTTAATGATTCATAAAAAAATCCAAAACAATAGTGTTTATGAAAGGTTGGGTTACGAATTATAGTAGATAAGATTTAAAAAATATTAGGGATGTTTGAATTAGCAAGCAATGCTAAAAATCTGCCTGTTCTGTGTGCATATTCACTTTATAACCTAATATAATGCAGCAGCCCCTATTCAACACCACAAAGGACTTGAAATATAAAACAGAAGTGTGTGCGGAAGCTCCTTCAGGGCCAACAGCAGCCTTTGAGTCTGATGAAACTGTCAAACGGTGACATATTTTTTATTCTTTTCATATCTATCTCCAGTTCGGTCCACCCATCTTTAATACCAATAAATAGAGCTAAAAAACAAAAAAACATTCCTTTGTTATCATGTTACAGAAACAAATAACTACAAAAAAGATTTTTAATTGGAAGATAACAATTAGTATAACATGTCTGTTGTTTGCTGAATTATCCTTCTTTGAGCAGCATAGACTGTGTACCAAAATAGACACACTTCGGCTACATCCAACTAATGGGCTTCTGGCTCTCTGGGATGAACGGGGTCTCGGGGTTGCAGCCCCCAAAACTGTTTTGCTCAGATTTGGATATTTTCATCCAGTTGCTGGTCAATTTTAGAAAGTTTGTGTCCAGGTTCAGCACACACACAAGCGGATGGCTATTAAATGGTAGCGCTATAAATGTGCCTTGTGTCCTTGCTGTTCTTCTCCCGTCTAGCTTCTGGCATGCGGATACACTCGGCCTAATGCACATCAGTGGTAATGGCTGTGCGAATCACACTGAAAGCCGTAGAAGAATCAGAGCACACAAAAAAAAACAGAAAGCAGCTTTCGCTGAACCCAGTTATCTGACCGTGTCTCAGAGCAGCAAATCACGGAGGAAATATACACAAATATAAGACATCCACAAACAAACAAGGTTATTAAGATAAAAGTGAATTACTACCCACAGGGCTTAGAACAAGAGAAAGAATGCAGGACATACTCATCCCCTTCACAACATGGAGTTCCATTTAGACCTTTTAGAAGAACTCACAGGATGCTTTGCTTCTTCTAGAGGACTTTATCTCCTAGCTGTCGCACTGCTAATCACCAGGAGCACAGGGAGGCGATATCAGGGGCAAAACTGACCCCAGATTCCATCTAACTGCAACAATGCGTGCACGGAGAAACACACACACATTTCCGATTTGCTGAATTGCAATATTTGAAGCAAGGTTTTTTTTGAGGTGTAAAAAGTAATCTATTTAGATTAGTGGGACACTTCAAATCCAGCTCAAAATCTGATACACATTGTACATATAACTATTCAATATATACAGCTCCAGTTGTAGTTTAATCAGCATTTATACATGTATTGCGTCCATGCCATTACAGATCATTCCGAAATGACGTGTTATTTACGAATACATTGTTTTATTCTATTCAACATATAATTTGTCATTTTGTGCTAAATAAATGAGTTGTCCTTAACTATACACTTCTCTGTGTTATTTTTGTGAAAACTCGTTTTTGGCGTTATCCCAAAAGCAACACATATTGTGTTGTTTTTAAAAAACATTTTTAGATCGCATAAAGACAGCCAACAGCAATGGCAAGACTCTTTAAAAAGGATCACAGATTTGAAATCAAATCCTCATTTTTGAAATGATCCTAAAATACATATAATAAATATTAGTATTGTGTTTAAAATTATTATAAAAGTTTCTCTTAGAAGTATTCAAGATCAGAGAACATTGCATCTTTCAATTTTGCTGCAAATAAAAAAACTAGTTCACAATTTCAAAGGGTCATATTTCGGTGTCTTTGGCATATTATAAGTTGCCTGTGCATGTATTAGACAAGTAAAATTGCTAAAATTAAAGTGTTGGTACAAAAGATGCATGCTATCACAAAGCAAATGCTTACCCAGACCTGCCTGAAACGGCTCGTGTTACCACACCCCCACAAATCCACATTAGATTTGTGATATGAGTTGACTAAGACTGCCCAAATGTATACGCAAGTAAGATGTGGGTACCGGTCAGTACAATTGCTTTGGAACCTGATGTTCCAAATACAGTTTAAGAAGCGTTACATTTCTGTCACACACTTGCAGTAAAAATCCACGTGTTTTAGAGAGGTAGGGCAAAGAGAAGAAACAGTACAAACATGCACGGTATGTGGAAAATACAGCGTTTTTTTAACCTTAAATCGTGTATACACATTGCATTACATCTAAAGCAATCGATAAAATTTGTTTTAGCAGTATCATATGACTCCTTTAACAACGTTCATGCCAAAGACCTTTTTAAAAAGTATTTAAGGCAAAGAGGTTATGTAAAAACAATAGGTATAATCACAAAATAACATTCTGCAGTAGGTTATAAAACTGTCTTAAAGGGTCTCCAAACATTTTTGCAATAGCTGGAATAATCTTCTGGTTACGTCTCTTGCTTAAGGACCTCGTGGCATTGACCAGTCCAGTGTTAGGGGTTTAGATATAAACCGCCCCCTGCCACTTAATGTGGTTATCCTTTCATATTCCTATCAAGATTCCAACCGACAACCTCCCAAATACTAACACAGCCCTTCATCCCTAAATCACAGCTTTTGCAAATAATTCACACTCCCTTCAATACAATGCATTTGGGAACAGGAATGTTAATATTGTAAGTGCAGACAGGAGTGTTGGGGGGTGCACAAAAAGCAATTGAGTTTAGGCAGCTAATTTCAACACCATTCACTGGTTCTTCAATCATCAAGCGTTTAGATCATTTTACTGAGATTACAGCTTCACAAAATGAAATGTACAGGATGAGCCACTTTAGTTATTTTCCAGTCCATTTGGCACAACAGTCCATGTGCCTTCCTGCCGAAAGCTTCGTTCAAAACTTGTTTTTTTACCAACAAACAATGCTAAATGTCATAGACATGATAAACCACATACACAGTAGCGGTCTTATTTAGCTATCTTTCAGTTCCTGACGTTTTAACTTTAAAACCATGCTTGTACATGTAATGTATTTAGATGAAAGAAGTTACATTTATTACAAATATTATTTATTTCGAGTGACATACCTAAAGACTATTTTTCAGATGAACCTTACTTTTCAAAATATCAGAAAATACAAAGACAGAAACACACATGCAAACACATTAACTCTCTAAAACTCTGGAATCTGTGTGTTTCTATAACCTTATACAATGTGTTTAAATTAATATAGAAATGTTGTCCAAAACCTGCTACACCTGAATTGAGCTGTTGTCATGGCAACCCTCACCTGGTGGATGAAAACCTGGGCAGTGCGGGGACTTAGCAGCAGGATAGCCTTTCTGAGCGTGTCTCGGTACCGATTGAGCTCCTCCATCCTCATGGTGCTGAAGAGGGTGGAGAAGACCATGGTCACGTTCCGGTCAACCTGCTGTAGAGACACGTCCAAACCCATTCGAGATGCCTGGTCCAGAAAGCTCCGTAGGCCACGCACATCTGAAGGAGGGAGAACAAAGGAGAAATCTTGACATTATCCAAAAATATGCAACAGTATTTAAGATGAATAGTATTCAAGAATGAGTTTCATCTGTAACTCGACATTGCAGAATTTATGTTTAAAAGTTGACAGTTCTATCAAATATAAAGCTCTGTCACCATTTACTTACAGTTACAATAAATAATCATTTTTGTGATTAAAAAAGGCTCCATAAAAAGTTCTACTCATGTTATTTGCCAGCAGTGACGCCAAATATCACTGAATATAAACACTATTCATTATCATATATGTGAGAAAAAGGAACCAGTGCCAACATTCTACTAAAGAATAAAAATAATATATCTTTGGAATAACAAGAGGAGTAAATGATGACAGATTTTTTTATCTTTGGGTGAGCTATGTCTTTAAATCTTCAAGACTGCCTCTGTTAGCTGCTGAAGATTGGCCTCAGAGGAACAATAGTGCCATTCGGCGCAAGGCAGCGACACAAGGACAGTTGAGGACGATGAAAAAGGCAAAGAGCCCGGGAGACAGAATCCTGTTTCTTGCCCCTTTGCACATCACGACTGTCACGTCGCGAGAAGGCTGTTTGATGGCTTAATCGTCTTGTAGGGCCTCATGAAACTTTCAAACCATCCTTTTTAACAGAAAGGACACAGAGAAGAACCCTCTTCTAGGACTAAAATAAGATCTATTGTAGCTGTTGTATTAAATAAATGTAATTATGTACGTTTTCTGGTCTTAAGGCTATTATTTTATTTTCACAGCGTGACATTACCGCCAGTTGAAATGTGTAAAGGGCTACACCTTCGTCACTTTTATGCAGCCACGTTTTTTACTCCCCTCACCACAATTCGAGATGTTAATGTGTGTTATTACTAACCACTGACATGTCAAAACCAAAAAAGAATGGTATGGAAAAGATAACAGTAAATGTATAGAGTTTTGGAGAAGCTAAAACGC
Source organism: Triplophysa dalaica (assembly GCF_015846415.1). NCBI lineage: Eukaryota > Metazoa > Chordata > Actinopteri > Cypriniformes > Nemacheilidae > Triplophysa > Triplophysa dalaica. Next base: position 8,116,428 of record NC_079556.1, on the reverse strand, counting down.
TAACAGGTCAATTTAAGATGCTGCTCATAGATTATCGCTGCATTTAGCGTTGCTAGCAACGCTTCACTAAATGTGCAGTGAACACAGAATATCCACTACTATTGAGAACTTGTCTTTTAACACAATCATGTCCAGCAGCTGACAGTTGTGTAGAAGCCACAACATATACATTTGACACTTTAAGAGAATGCTAAAGTGCCCTTGAGACAATAACAGGGTGAAATGGATAACGTAGCTTCAGTGCTATTGGCTAAATATCACTCAACCTCCCTGAGAGAAGAAGACTGAACTCTCATCAGGGTCAAAATATCTCTCAAATATCCCCCTCCCGTAAAAACTATTTTATAGCTTTTTCAATAATGAACATAGATCTGTTCTATCCCAGTGAAAATCTATGTTTACGAGCAGCTACAGAAAGGCAACTTTATATTTTTTCTTTTATACTATTTTTATAATTTTATCAGTATCTTGGGTCTGTCAACTTAAAGGAACCAAACAGTACATGTCTGATAAAAATCCTCAATATGAGCAGAAAATGTTTAGCCCATCTGCAGATTTCATGGTGTTCTGACAGCTAATTTTGCTTCACTTGACAACAGTGCAGAATTTACATTTAAAACAGCTTTTCAGTATCAGTCTGGAGAGGTTGCTCAGAGACAGATAGTCTTTGTTGCTTATTCACTTAAATTGTTCATTCAGAGATCTTTAATACAACTTTGGATATAAAACAGTTTTTTAAGGTCAGGGAGTTTTGCTTTACACTTTGTCAATTCATGTTTCTAAAGTCCCAGTGAAATAAAAAATGACAATTCTTGTTATTTTTTCATGAAATGTAACGTTTATAGTAAATAGCTTATCAATGAGTAAATATCTTATCAAATATTTTCTATTTAAAATGAATTTATCCTCATAATCTTCAGATAAAATCTGAAAATGCTCTTCCGCCCAGACATGACTATCCATCTCAAATAATGTAAATTAGATGGCGTGGCCGGAGCATCCGTTAACTCCTCCCCTTCCTTCAACCGTAGGTCTGCTTTTATTTTCGTTTCAAAATCAAGGCACCAGCTGTTTTTACACATCCAAACAATTCGCAGTGAAAAGCGCAAGCCGCGCCAACTAATTCCTTTTCACTCGGAAATGTGTCAGAATAGGCAAGTAAAAACGATCGTAACTTCAGGTTCACTGGGATTTAAAATGTAAACTTTTGAATAGTATCAGCTAAACAGTAAACAGCAAACAGTAGGAACAGTTCAGCAAAAATGTAAATTCTTATGTAATTTTATCATTCTCATGTCAATCCAAACCTGTTTGACATTCATTCTTCTGCAGAACAAAGAATAAGATATTTTAAAGAACACTGAACCCACTTGGCTTCCATTTGAAGACATTTCCCTAAATATCTACTTATGCATTTTAGAAGAAAGAGTCATGGAGGTTTTGATCCAAATACAGTGACGTATTTCTGGTAATCTATCCCTTTAATGAGACACTTCTGTAGAAACTCAAACTGTGTTTCAGCTCAAATCTGCCGCGGTTAATGTCTCTGCCTGTTATAAGCATCATCCCAAAAGCGAACTACAATACATTTGAAAATATCACCGGTATAACAGTTTGGATTTAGAGTATATACGTATTGCAAAATTTTTTTTTTGTTCTATGCGAAAATGAAAAGCACATAACCTCTGTCCTTTCATTTGATAGAGTACTGAGAAATTCTAATGTATATTACTGTCTTTTTCCTGCGGTTTCTCTTTAATTCAATCCTACTGGCACATACATATTTCATTGTCCGAAATCACATATGGTCACATAAAGTCTGAGATAATAAATTGAATGATCAACCATTTTATAAGTTTGTTTGCACGTGTATGCAAGCGCTTGATATTCATGACTGCAACTCATCTTGCGAGCGGACAGAATGCTACAGGCTACAAACTGTTTCCATGACAACTGAAAATTTACCATCAAAACACTCGCTTCAAAAGAGATTACTTGCCCCTCGATGACCTGTAGTGTGTTCTCCAAACAACTTAACAGGTACGAAAGCCCGAGCAGAGCGCATTAACAAACAAATGAAGTACAAGTGGTTCTACAATACACTAATGAAAACCCTTTCAGCATTATTGCCAATGATGTTAGTAGGCCAATATTGGTTTTTGTTATTCTCAATAATCCAAAAGCCTTGATGCATTTTCGCAGGTAAACACGCGCAATATGGAAAACAAAACATTATTGTAAATTATTGAGAAAAACGTATGTTTCATCCACGATGAAAGAACAACATGTCGAAAATGAACAAATCATTAGATGGATAATAATCAAATTCAATTCCTCAGTGTATAATAAAGAATGTAATACTGTAGTTCCATAAAGAGATGAGCATCACGTTGCAAAGGGAATGTTGGTCTTTTGGCATGAAATCATGTCCAGTTCCTGTCAGAAAACATATTTGACAGTTTAAGTGCAGGACTTAACTGTGCTCACTATATTAACAACGTGATCTGAAGAACATCAGATCAGATTTAGCTTTAGTGTTATATGCAGTCGAGCAGGCCAGGTAATGGTATGTCACTCGGCAGTGCTGTAAGTTGATGGGTTAACTCCAGAAAATGAATCTGGGATATATTGAATGTAATTTATTTTAAAGCTGCCAAGCTGTGCCCTTAAATGTATTCTCTCCCTTCAGGAAAGAAAATAATAACATGGTAAATGCTTAATAACATATTCAATAACCCATGGATCATTTATAAACCGCTTGCTGGTTTACACTAGTCAAATCCATGAACATCTGATGTATGAGCCTTTAAGAGTGACCCCACAAACACAACAAATAAAAACACACGCACACAATCGTTTCATTTCCCCAAACTCTCCAGGATTGGTTTCATTGTACCATTGTAAATCAATTATCACAGCCTGAGCTCCAAAACTTAAAGGAAAATGAAAGTCACTCGAGGAAGCCTCAGAAAAGCAGAAATAAACAACATGGAAATTTGCAGAAAGAAAAGACTGAGAGGTCTTTAGAGATATAAATTGGATTTGCTTAAAAAGTGTTATTATATATCTAAATGTCTATTTACTATACAGGGAAAAAAGGTTGGTGCAGGAGATCAATCGAGCTATTTAAATAAAACACTTTGACTTCACTCTGTTTTTTCTGTAATGATGAACATAATGATCTGAAGTCATATTGTGACATAACGACATGTTCTTGGGTTTAATAACTAATAGAGTAGGTGATATATGTTAACATTTACCTTAGTATGCAATTAGCAGGCGCTTTTGCAAAACAATTGAGGGTGCATTCGAGGTATACACACACACGTGCACAGACACTTATATATGCTTCCATTGTTGGATAAAAGCAGCTTGTGTTTAAATAAACCAAGTCTAGATCAAACAACAACTGTTTGTTTATAGAAGCCTCTTAACTTGTAACATGACATAATAAACAGAATATTGATAATGAAACGGCTTCATAACATCCATATAACTTAGTGTTTCATAATGCATCTACATTACAGAAAAGCACATTGTGATTAAAGATCACAGGCCGCTTCATCTTTGCATTAGGGGTCACCGTCAAACCCTTTCCAAAGATCTTTTTAATTGGTTCTACAAAGAGTTAGGAGTTATGAAAGCTCATCGTCTCATCCACCAATAAAAGCTTCTAGACTGTTGCTAGGAGATGGTAAAATCATTTCATGTGTACGTTCTTTTTATGATTCTGCGGTTGCATCTCAACCCACTGCCCTGTCGTACAGAGAGCCGGGGGGCCAGGGTGGGAGTATTGCTCATGCAGACCATGGAGCGTTCTTCCTGGAAAGACTTAGACAGAATACTCATCTTCTATTAAATAAGAGAGGGTTGGCTTGACACACTGTTGATTGGTTCCACGTGACAGCGTTTCAAAATCTACACAGGATCAAAGAGACAGTTGCTCATTTAATCGTCCCTGACATGAATTACCAGAGACACCGTCTGAATCTGAAACAAGGCCACATGTTTCACGTTCTCAGTTATAGATGTGCTCTTCTTTTCTTGAGAAGGCCACATGTTTCACGCTCTAAGTAATAGATGTGCACTTCTTTTCATGAGAAGCCAATTTACAATAGTTCATCATCCTCTTGTTCAAAAACAGGAACTTATGACATGAGCTTTATTATTACACCCAATGTTCTGACGTGAGAGTATCACTTTAATATTAATCACTCATGTTCCAAACAAACATGCATGTCGGCATGCGTGTTCACACAGGCACTCCACACATACAAACCAGTGTAGGGGACCGATCACGTAAAAAGCGTTTATTGCTGTTAGACGCACGTCTTTTTAATTGTTTTCAGTTGGCAGAGAGCGTTTTGCGCGCTGCTTATGCGCGCCGGGCGTCTTTAGTAGTGTTTATTGAATTCTTAAGGGTAAAGAGCATGGATAAAAAGTTGCCAGTACAGCCCGTGGTACAGCCCATGGAGCGAGGGGTTTTGGTTTGCCGACGCAGCACGTCTTTCTATTGGTCTATCTGTGCGGCGACCGGCTGAAAACAGAAGCACATTCAACATACCGAACAAAACGGCTTTTCCAAAGCTCTGTCACTGTTTCAGACTGCCTGGGCATATGAAAATGGATGTAGTTTGTCTGTAAATATTTGCATGGTTTGTTGCCCGGACAGACATTTATGCTACACAATTCACTAAAAGTTACATTGGAGTACTATTTCATAAGCAGAAAATATGTAAATGAGAACGGCTTTTTGAATTGTGTTGTATAAAAATGCAGCACTGTATGTAACAGTTAAGACATTAAACAGAAGTATGACTAGATGACGCCATAAATATGATGATTAACATATGAAGGGTTGATTTGCAAAAATAACTTTTACACAAGATGTTCAAAACAATGTTTTTACTGTGCATTCAAATCAATATCAATGAAACTGCAGTTGGGTTCTTTTCATAAGGTGATATAAAAAATACAGCTAACTATCACAATAAAAATATGATTACATATTTTTTAACAGATTTATCTGTTTTCCAAATAAACTCTTCGTATAGAGTTAAAAAAATATATTTTATGTTCATTAAAAGCAAATTTTGTAATAATAATTTTACCGGACCTTTGACAAGAAATCAGATTCGGACCTTTGAATATAAACATTGAGAACCCCTGCCATAGGGGTTCAGAGGACCCATCACCTCCAGATCATTCAAAATCAAAACAAAACATATTGCTTTCATAAATCCACATAATTTGTGTGATGGTCAAAACGATGTTTAATTATTTAAAAGATTATTAAAATAAAATGTAATCTAAACAAATCTGTTATTTAAATATCATAAATCATCACAGTTTTCGATGTCATCAAAACCACAACAAAAAAGATCCAATGTTTTCAGGTCTTGAATACTACAAATGAATGAAATATAAATACATGCCTTTAAACAACACAATACTACTTATTTTACACAAAAAGCATTTTTGAACAACTCTATCAATAAGTCTACTCGTTATATTTATTTCGTCTCATTAAAGAAATAATGCACATTTGAATAGATTACATTAAAGTATAAATTGTGTTTTACTGATCATTTAATCTGGCCTAGCGGGCCTAGACTAGATTTCCCCACCAACCCATATTACACCTGCCCAAGAAATCTCCCACATAAAGCTATGATTTTAAGATCAAATAGAAGCCTCAGCCAGTTGGTCCCTTTGTGTAAAGTGTTAAGCGAAGTGTTAAGTATTACGGCTAGCACACACTTACCTGCCTAAAAGCAAGGGCTTACTCAGCAGACAAATGACATCTTAATTAATATTGATGAGCCAGTCTAATAACGTGCACCTCCCTCTCCTCATCGTTCAAACATCCCTGATAAATTGCCTGTACGCAGGCAAGGGAGCAAATGAAATTCTCAGAACAGGTGGTGCTTTAGCTTAAAGATGCTATAGTTTTATAGTTCCAGAGTGGTGAGGACATTAGACATTAATCAGTTTTATGTACAAAAAAAAGTTTCTCGTTAACTGAGACCACTCAGCTAAAACTGAATCAATTAAACTGATCACTAAACAACCACTTACAAGCCTGAGGGCTAACTTATTATTGTTAATAAATTACAAAACATGAAAAGTCCCTAACAGTAAGATGCTTTATAGACGTATTTTATAGAGGTTGGTCGTACACAAAAACATGATGATAAAGCAACTCAAGAGAGAATTACTGGACAAGAAAATGACACTCCCAAACTGAAGTTTGTGAACTGATGGCAGAAGGGTTGACAGAGAAAAAAACAAACTTTAACTAAGACTGAAATTGGCATGTTAATATATTGTTCAAATACATTGTTATATAGACATTTTGTGAAAATGTCTCCTTTTTGTTTAAAAGAACTCTGTAATAAATCTCCATAAAATGGAAGGAAGGAGGCGGGAACCGGCAAACATTTAAACATTTAATAACAGAAATAATAAAAGTTATATGCTCCCTATCTCCTACGAGATTCGAGCCCGGTGTGCGCACAGCTGGCGCTAATTCACAATTACTCACCGGACTCGAACCACGGTCTCGCCCCGCCTACTCGACTACAAACTCATTTCGTTTTTAAATGTCATTTTTCAATATAAAATCATTTACATTCTCTTTATTTGACCTGCTAAAAAAATAACAGAATTACCAACTTAATAAACCTGTTAAGATGTTGCTGTAGAGGTATATAAATAGACATAAATAGTGGGAAGATTAGCAATTATTGCAAGTAAAACATATGCTTGACTTCCTGAAGATCAGTAACGTAAAATCAATATATCATACATTCAAAAATATAAAATAAAACAAGCCTTAGAGGGGCTGTGTGTATTTTTGGAGGACCTATTGATATAAAATGACCTTACATGCTACTAGCTTTAACTTAAATACTCTGTTTTTTTTTCCAGCTTCAAGCTTATTAGCGCAGATCTCATAAATTTGGAGGGAGGTGTTTCCAGAAGGCTCAAGGGTGAGAAATGAGAGGAGGTAAGTGAGAAAGACTTATCTTTCTCACTTATCCAACTGAGATTAAACCCTCGAGATCTCTGTAACAACTGATAATTATAAAACTACCACACTGACTTCCGGAACTGATTGCGAATGCATGCACTGCATATGACCTTGTGAGGGCGATGCCAGCTGCTATGCCCTGTGAGTACACAGTGAGCAATTACGTTTGAATGTAAGTTTGAACCAGTTAGAAATACAATTTATTAAATGAAGTACACATACATTTCTAGGAAAATATCCCTTTTTCTACTTACAGAAATATGCTTAAAATGGCCGTAACACACGCAGTTTCTGCCAATCTGATATTTATCTTGAGTACCTATAGAGTAGTTTTGCATACATCGTATCTTCGAAGAGTATTTAGTTTGATCACATTTATAAAAGATAGATACAGATGTAGGATTATTTCTGAAATCATACGGCTCGTGAGGGGGGGAGGGGTAGGCTGAACTAAAGCACATTGGCAACAAAACACAGACATCAGTTTCACCCACCGCATGCGGTTCATGTCCGGCATCTTTTAGCACTGGGACGGCTCCATATATCAGTTTCAAACGATCACCAAATCCAGCGTTATATCCACCGTTTATTTAACATTCATCACCCAAATGCAGTGAACAAACAAACACCTGAACCTCGCGAACGTATGCTCTCTCTCCTGTACACAAGTGAAAGTGACATCTGCGCATGCTCCTTCTCCTGCTCTCCTTGCTGTCGCGTGGGCTTGCCGCATGCTTTTTTCCGGGAGAATTGTCCAATAAGGGACTAAGAAAAATGGTTACAAAACAGTTTTATTTGTGCGCAAAAAACATTCGGAAACATGTACGATCGCTGGGGGAGTGTATCGAGCACAGAAGTACTACGTAATACGGCCAAATCGTTTTTTGACAAGTTGACAATGTTAAGCATGAGAAGATCTTTGCAAATCAACACTTTCATGGCGTCATCTAGTCGTACTTGTGTTTACTGTCTTCTGCTGCATTTTTATATAACAAAATGCGAAAAGCCGTTGTCATTTACATATTTTCGGTTTATGAAATAGTACTTCAATGTAACTTTTAGTAAATCATGCAGCACAAATGTCCATCTGGGCAACAAACTATGCAAATATTTACGGACAAACTACGTTCATGTTCATATGCCCAGGCAGTCTGAAACAGTGACAGAGTTTTGGAATAGGCGTTTGTTCAGTCAGTTGAATGTGCTGCTGTTTTCTGCTGGGCGCTGCACAGATAGACCAAGGGAAAGAAGAGCTGCGTCGGCAAAGCAACACCACGCGCTCGCGGAGCTGCACCGGCAACATTTAATCTACACGCTACACCTGAAGAAGATGATAAACACTACTAAAGGCTGCAAATTTCAACAAATACACGCTTTCTATGTGATCGGCCACGTACACTGGTTTGTGCGCTTGACGTGCCTGTCATACTTTGAAAAGGACTGACATAGAGTATCCTGCGGTTCTAATCTGCACCCATGTTAAAAGAATTGTGACTATCTACAGTAAATAATCTTCTCTCTTTGTCATGGATGATACCAGATTATAAACTCATTTACAGGTTCTCTTCAAATGTCTTTTCTCTAGCCTAAAACCAACTCTATCGCATCTTATTTAAAAAAAAAAGTAGGCATATTTTATAAGGAAATGGCTTTGTCAAAACGCCTAGAAGCCTCTTACCATTCCCAGCAATTCATATCCAATCAAAGCATTCATATCATGAAACACATACAGAGCAACTGTAATCTTTTAGGAGGGTGTGATGTTCAATGCTGATAGCTCTGGACCATCATCAATCATGTTTATGGTCTGGCCTAGGTTTTTCTCTGATCTCAGGGACATTGGCTTTAAAGGGGGGAAACCAGGGGGGTTCGCTCTGAGGAGGCAAGGGGGGCAGTGCATCGCAAAAGCCAAAAAGGACAAGGAAATAATCTGATAAATAAAACAAAAGTAATAGAATAAAAGGACATTGATTTACTTGTTATGAAACAACTCAATTTATTTATAAACTTATAAACTTGAATTGAACTGAATTCAATATTGCTTGTAGATAGATTGTGGTACATCTATCTCCCATATGCCTTTAATTCAAAGGCGGGTAAAATATCCGTAACTTTGCATTGGATTGTAAAAACCCAAATGCAAAAAGGGGACTTTGTCTCCTCATTTCAAAGTCTGCCACCCATCACTGATGTAAACCTATGTCTGCTCCAGGGGTGTTGTGGTCTGACTCATCTCTGCCCATTGTCTAAACCCGCCTGCAGCCCAATTCAGGAGCAGATCCCGCATTAGCTCATAAGCACAAATGCAGAGGCGTTTAAAGCACAGTGCACTTCCATTATTCTGAAATAGATGTAAACCTCATGAACCACAAGGGAGATTTGCCGTGACTGGGGGGACTGAAATGCCCCGTTGTGGCTGTGAGTTACCTTTTTCCACATTTTTTGAATTCGCCCGTTAGCTAAGAAAGAGGTTCACCTCACCTGATCAAAGAGCGAAGAGAAAACTTTGGGCTGACTCTTTTAAAGATAACAAGCCATTGTGGAATGTGAGAAAGAAGTTGTATAATTCAAGGAAATCTTTGTTAAAAGTGCCTGTTTTATAGCCTGCAGCACTGAAGAGGAGGGTGTTATGGTTTAAGTGTTAATTGGTGTCAGAATTAAGTACAAATAATTTTTATGGGAGCGCTTTATGTTTGACCTTCCCCAACATGACCTCCAAATTGATTGTGTTGTTTTCACAGAACAATACATCCGAGAACAAGAGCCATGACACTTCAGCTTGCATAACCAAATTACAGTTAAAGCTTTACTGTATGATTAAAGCTGTATAAATAACACCCTGTATACAGCAAATGCGGTACAAAAAGTAATGTCAGCAGATTCTAAAGGAGGCATTCAAATCCATGAATGCAATTTATTGCCAGACAGGACTAGAAATAGAGATCTGTGATTATCAGCAAATACTGTATGTTCTTAAGGGTACAGGTCAGGATTTGAACACAAAATTTGGGTTCCCACCTGAATCGAATATCTTAGTTACATCTTTGATTTAGCTGATCCAAGCTGGTTATTAGAGGTTATGAAAGCTGGTAAAAAATCCTATTCTTTCATATTCTGTCAAACATAAACATTGAACAAATAAGTGATTTTTAATAAATAACCAAGAAAATAAAAATATAATTATTAAAATGATCATGAATAATAATTATTTAAACAATTGCAATGATTGTAGAGAATACATATAAATATCAGAATTAATTATACTAATGGAATAAATCAATATTGTTTTAATTTTGCATTGTTAGTGTTTCTCTGTTCATTTTAAAATGAGTGGTCATTTTTGGGCTTAGTTTAAATTGTAAATCCAAGAGTTAAGCTTGGTCTGTGCTTCCTTCAAGACAGGACAGGTTCTACTGCAATTCTGAAAACTGTCCATATTTACAAACTTTAGTTTTGTTTCAAACCTGTATGCTGTTATTTTTTCAGTGAAACATCAAATTCATTTGGAGGGATTTCAGTGTCTCTGTTTTCCATACATTTCACACAGCGATGACCAGTCTGACTCCAAAAAGGCAACAAAGGGATCAGGTCAAAAATCATTTAGATAGCTCAATTTAAAAATGAGTCCTATCTTGAAGCGTTAGGTATCGCTGTTAAGTATTAAAGCTGAGCTATAAAAGAAAATTCTGGATTACGATAGCCAAACCTGATTCCCATTGAGCTGAAATGTATTGGTTCAACAAAGGAATGTGGAGGTTATCCAAATCTGTTTTACATCGTTTAAGTTTTATGATTTTCAAAAGAAGACAATACCGGAACTAGTTAACATCTGACAAATTCTGCCTTTTAGCCGGGCAGAGTTCACCTGCTCACATCAAATTTCCAGAACTTAAGAGCCTGAAAGCTGTTGCCTTTGTGCTAGAATGTTTTTTTATTATTATTTTCACTGCTTATGACCAAATCTTTCTAGTCTGAAAAGTTATTGTAAAATGTTGCACTAAAATGCCAGATGAATTCTGTCTTGGTAAGGGATATTTCTTCTTTCACTTCAGTGTAGCTGTGGCCCCTCTGACGCTGCCTGGAGGGGAATAGACGAGACGAGCCATGCCATCACATGCACAGGCCATCAGACCCTGTGTCCCAAATTCAACCGGGGTTCCCTTTCTGTCGGTCTCTCGACGTTGTGTCGAGAACGACAGATGGGGTTCGCCCTTGAGAACCAATCAACTCTGACTACTATAGAAAAGGCCAATGAAATTTGGCGAATGCAATTTGCATGCCGGGCTCCGCCCCCGGAAATCCGGTATAAAAGGAGGCCGGCGTGCAGCATTCACTTACCTTTTGTTCTTCAGAGCCATCGCTCATGAGTACAACTCAGGATTCAATCCTCTACAACTACACGCTGGTGCTACGACGTGTTACAGCGGATCGTCCCTTCCTGCAGCGACCTTCCCCTGGGCGTCTCGGCGGTTCCGGAGGTGTTAGAGATTTTTTCTAAAAGTCCTTTTCAGGACTGACTGAGCATTCTCCAGCGCGGCATGTCCCGCTGTTCTCTTGGGTGCGGCACCCTCATCGAGGAGGGGGATGGACACGATCGCTGCATTAGGTGTCTGGGCGTCCAGCACACTGAAGCAGCGTTCGTTGACACATCTGCCTGCACTGCGGGCAGATTGTCATTCAGAAGTTGCGGTCACGGGTGGCTGTCTTCCTACGGGAACCAGCCACCATTTCGTCTGCTACCCGGGCTGTGACATCTGTGGCTACGGCCCCGATGACCACCCACGTTAGCAGCGTTAGTGATACGGGGAACTCTGCGAACGTAAACCCGCCAGCCAAGTGCTCACGGGCCGATCGCACCCCGATTCGCTCTTCTGAACGTTCCCCAACCGGCGGTGGCATACCGTCCGGATCCTCACGCACACACTCGGAAACGATGTGTGACGTAGATGAGATGTCGCTCGCAGCATCGGAGGGAGACTGGCATCCGACTCTGCCGAATCCAAACTCCACCCCCAGCGGTCGAGTTCAGGAGGAAGCAGAAGTGATGTCATCCGTGCTAACCCGGGGATGCGTGGTTCCCGAGGTCGGTGCGCGGTGCAAACCGCGCCCACCCCGGGTGCCATGTTTTTCCCGGAGGTGCATGAGGAGCTGTGTAAAACTTGGAACGCTCCACTCACGGACCGTTCCAGTGAAACCAGCTCCGGCTCCCTTACTTCCCTCGATGGTGAGGCAGCCAAGGACTGCGTCGAGATCCCCCGGGTGGAACGTCCGCCTGCGGTGCACCTGTGCCGCGGACGGCTACCACCTGGGGGGGGATCGACCACTCCTACCGTCCAAAGCACGTAAGACTTCGGCATCACTGGTGTCGAAAGCTTGCGATGTTGCGGGCCAGGCTGCCTCCTCTCTCTATGCCTTGGCCATCCTGCAGGTCCGCCAGGCCAGGGCGTTGAGAGGGCTCCACGAGGGTAAGGCCGACCCGGGTATAATGCAGGATCTCCGTGCCACCGCTGACAGCGCTCTACGGGCGACTAAGGCGGCGGCACGGGCCCTGGGTCGGACGATGTCCACGGTAGTGGTCCAGGAGAGACACCCCCGGCTATACCTTGTGCAGAAGAGTGACAGCAAGGAAGTCCGCTTTCTTGATGCACTCATCTCGCAGGGTGGGTTGTTGGTAACACCGTCGAGGACTGCGCTCAGCAGTTTTTTGACGGCGAAGCAGACAGTGGCAATTAACCACATTTTTTTCACGCCGCGACTCGGCCGCCTACAGGCCTCCGAGATCTCACGTGACGTCTGCTTCCCTGCAACCCAGGACCCTTTCGGCATCGGCTCCGGTTCCTGTGCCCCCACAGGCGGCACCCCGGAAGCAGAGGTCGAGGGGGAAACCTACACCCCGTCAGCAACCTCCTCGCGAGAAGGGACACTGACGGGAAGACCCCAGGGAGAACAACATCGGGCCCGAACCTTCACAGCCACGGCTCTGATCGGTCGGTACGGGACGACTCCTGCCTCGTCACCAAAGCCGGGCCCTTGTTAGGGCTTGGCGCCCACTTACTCACTGAGTTTTCTGTTCTCCCCGGGTTTACTTGCAGCCGATCGCACACTCCACTGGACTGTGCTCGGCGAACCGACCTCACACCCTGGCGAGGCGTGAGGTCGTACACATACGACAGCCGTCACCACTCTCAAACCGACAGTGCGTGCCGTTGTCCCGCCAGGCAGGTAAGCAGGCGGAGCAAAAACCTTCCCTCCGGGGACTCCCCGCGACATGGTTAGCTCCGCCAGCCGACGAACCACCCCCCGTGGGAATGATGAAGCAGACCGTCCCCTTGGTCACCCTGTCACAGTCCCTGGGAGCTCGAGAGCTGCCCACACTGTCTCGCTGGCTAATGAGGGCGGTCCGTCTTGGTTACTCGATCCAGTTCGCCAGAGACTCACCCAAGTTTCGGGGCATCATCTCTCCCTCTGTCAGAGGCAGGGACGCCTCCGTACTTCGGGTAGAGGTCACCACCCTTCTGGCAAAACAGGCATCGAGTTCGTCCCTCAAAACCAAGATGTTCAGTGGGTCACCACCCGCACTTCATCGTTCCCAAGAAAGACGGCGGGTTGCCCCCAAAGGCTGCGTACCCTGAACAGAGCACCTTCACAAGCTGCCATTCAGGGTGCTCACACAGAGGCGCGTCCTGACATCTATGAGGTGTCAGGATTGGTTCGTGGCAATCGACCTGAAGGACGCTTACTTTCATGTCTCGATCCTCCTCGACACCGGCCGTTCCCACGGTTCGCGTGCGAGAGGCGGGCATATCAGTACAGAGTCCTCCCTTTCGGTCTGTCCCTGACCGCCCTTTCTCCCTGAGAGGAGGAAGGCGAGCGGGTACTAAACTATCTCAGCGACTGGCCTATCTTGGCACACTCGCGAGATCTGTTATGTACACAAAGGGACCTGGTGCTCCGGCACCTAGGTCGATTGGGACTCCAGGTCAACCAAGAGAGGGGCAAGCTCTCCCCAGTGCAGAGCGTCCTCTTTCTCGGTATGGAACTCAACTCTGTCACCATGTCGGCACACCTGTCCGCAGTTGTGCCCAACCAGTGTTGAACTGTCTGAAATGAACATTTTAGGCAGACAGCGGTCCCCCTGAAACAATTCAGAGGCTCCTGGGACACATGGCGTCCTCGCGGGCTAATACCCCTCGAGTTGATGCACATGACACCGCTCCAACACTGGTTTCAGAGTCGAGTTCCGAGGAGAGCGTGGCACACCGGCAGCAGGCGCATGGTGATGCCGCCCTGCTGCCGACGCACCATAACCCCTAGTCTTTATGACTTTTTCGACGGACTCAGGTCCCTCTGAGCAGGTTATGAGGCAGGTCGTGGTGACGACTGAAGTCTCCCTGCAGGGGTGCGGTGTAGTGTGCAACGGGCACGCAGGTGGGGTGTTGGACGAACCCCCGCCTGCGCTGGCATATCAATTGCCAAGAGTTGTGGGCTATGCTACTTGCACTGAGCAGGCTACGGCCTCTCGTGCGAGACATACACGTGCTGTTCCGAGGACAGCACTATAGCTGTAGCGAATACAGATCGTCAGGGTGGCGTTCGCACACAGCAGCTAAACACAACTTGCTCGACGCCTCCTCCGGTGGAGTCAACAGGTGACTCGTTCCCTGCAGGCCACACACCCCGGGCAAACTGAACTAGACAGCCGACGTGCTTTCTCGCCAGTTTATGCCTCGTGGAGAGTGGCGACTCCACCCCCGTGCAGTCCAGCTCATTTGGAGGCTGTTCGGGTAGGCCCAGGTAAAACCTGTTCACCTCCCGTAACACCACCATTTGCCCGCTTGATAGTCCCTGCCCTCGGCACGGATATCCTTGCGCACAGCTGGCCGCGGGATGGGCGGAAGCACACCTTCCCCCCCCAGGAGCCTTCTTGTACAGACTCTGTGCAAGGTCAGGGAGCAGGAGCACCAAGTGTTATTGGTTACACCACACCGGTCTAACCGCACTTGGCCTCAGAGCCGATGCTCTGGATAGCGACTCCCCCTGAACCATTCCCCTGACAGAGGACCTGCTCTCTCAGGGGAAGGACACGTTCTGGCATCCCAGATCAGACCTCTGGAACACCCATGTCTGGTCTCTAGACGGGACGAGAAGATCCTAAGATGGCTACTCCCCCTATACGGCTGAGACCATCACCCAGGCTAGGGCCCCATCTACTAGGCGGTTACACGCCTCTAGACGGTGCCTCTTCTCGTCCTGGTGTCTTTCTCAACGAGAAAGACCCACTGAGGTGCTTGATCAGGATTGTGTTCCCCTCCTCACGAGACTGGAGACTAACATCTCCCTTCCACACTGAAAGTGTATGTAGTCGCTATTGCCACTCATCACGACTCAGTCGGTGGAAAGTTTCTAGGGCAACACGACCTGGTCACCAGGTTCCTAAGCAGCGAGAGGGCGGAATCCGCCTCATCTCCGCTCCATACCCTCTTGGGACCCTAAGTGGTCCTGGGGAGCCTCAGGGCCCCCCAAAGAGCCCCTCGGAGGTTCCGATCTTCCTCATAGAGTAAGACGGCCCTCCTGACGGCGCTCACTTCCTTCAAGAGGGTAGGGGACCACCGAGCATCCTCCGTGTCCCTGGATTGCCTTAAACTCGGCCCTGGAAACTCTCACGTTATCTTGAGACCCAGGCCCGGATGCGTGCCCAAGAAGTTCCCACTACTCCCTCCGGGGCCAAGTGGTGAACTTGCAGGCGCTCCCCATAGGGGAGGAAGACCCAACCCGATTAGTGTTGTGTCCAGTACGTACTGGACCGCACGCAGAGCTCTGAAGCTCTGACCAGCTCCGTGTCTGTTGGAGGACAGCAGAAGGGGAAGGCTGTCTCCAAACAGAGGCTGGCGCACTGGGTCGTGGACGCCGTTACGACGGCATTCCGATCTCAGAATCTCCCATGCCCATTGGCAGTGAGGGCTCACTCCACACGGAGTTTAGCCACCTCCTGGACACTGGCAGAAGCGCCTCTCTAGCAGACATCTGTAGAGCTGCGGGTTGGGCTATGCCCAAACACCTTCGCAAGGGTTAACAACCTTCGCGTAAACCCGGTGTCAGCCCACGTCCTGCGTGGCGACATGTAGGACTGGCATCCGGGGGGGCGTATGCCTGCGAAAGCACCTTTCCACCCTCTAACAGGTTGGGTCAGTGTGCTATTTACCTTTTCTTCTTACCCGAACACATCGCTAAGAAACTGGTACCTCACCAGCCTCCCTTCTTACCCAGACACTGGTTAAGAATAGGCATTCCATCCATCACCAAACAAGCACCCCCTGGGGGCTGGCTGGGCAGAGCAGCCTTTCCCCTTAGGCCGGGATACCATGTGAGCTATCACAGATAGCTCTAACCGGACCTAGTGCTACCGGACGTCTGTAACACCCCCTCCGTGGGCTGTTCCGTCTGATGTATCCTCATGAGAATGGTTCCCACTCCTGGTAACCCATGAGCTTCCCCAGGTGGGCCTCCACCTCGCGGTTAACTACTCAGTCCGCACGTTCCATGCGTTCTCCTCCAAGGACGAGACCATACCTATATCCACCATATTCCTCCCCACGGGTAGGAGGTGGCCTCTGTAGCGCTTCTCTGATTAAGAGTCGCGCTTACCCGGTGTAAACTGATCTGGACGGCCTCTCGCCTATAGAGAGCTAAGGCCCCGTCCGTGAAAGTTACCGGTCAGGGCTGTACCCATCTTTCTCCAAGAAAGCTCTGGAACCCCCCGACCACCACACTGGAAGGTTACAGTCTCACGAAAGCTTCGAGATGACACGCCCAGGCTTGTTACCGTCGCTTCGCTAGAGATTGTGACGCGATACAGCGTTGTGGCGTTTTCCATAGGCAACCCCATCTGTCGTTCTCGACACAACGTCGAGAGACCGACAGAAAGGGAACGTCTTGGTTACGTATGTAACCTCAGTTCCCTGATGGAGGGAACGAGACGTTGTGTCCCTTATGCCACGAACACGTATCGTATTCTGCTGCAGTTTGAGAGGTCTCAGGCTCTTCAGAACAAAGGTAAGTGAATGCTGCACGCCGGCCTCCTTTTATACCGGATTTCCGGGGGCGGAGCCCGGCATGCAAATTGCATTCGCCAAATTTCATTGGCCTTTTCTATAGTAGTCAGAGTTGATTGGTTCTCAAGGGCGAACCCCATCTGTCGTTCTCGACACAACGTCTCGTTCCCTCCATCAGGGAACTGAGGTTACATACGTAACCAAGACGTTGTGTCAGTTCAGTCAGTGCTGTTTTGTTTTGTATTATTTTCTGGATATTCACTTTCTGAATGCTGTCAATCCTGTTGAACTTTATCACAACCCTTTCACAAGCTATTTCTGACCTAAAAGTCTCATTTGTTGCTGGCATACATACAGTATGAAAAATACTCCCTTCACATAATAATAATAATATTTAATAATAACAATAAACTTCAGCTTCGTGTTTCTAAAGTTTAAATCCTTAGCAAGGAATATTCAGACACGCATGTTGAAAGCTATTCTGAAGCTTAGATTCAATAAATGGATTGAATGTTTTGGATCTGGGAGGAAGTTGCAGTATGCTTTCAAAGTACATCAAACTCTTTTATCTCTAAGGATCAAGGAAAACGTGATGTGATTCCTTTGAAATAAAACACACCCAGCGAGTCTGCATTCGTTCACGGCACCTCTGTGCCACTCACCGTACTCGCTGTCATAGAAGATGATAAACTTGTGCCAGCGCAGCTCAGAGATGAGTGTGATCATCACGTCATTTAGACGCACGGGAGGGCGCGCGGCCAGAGTGTAGCGCTCTTCGTCAGGGCTGGGATTGAGCTGACACTCGGCGCGCGGCGTTCCGTCTCCGTTCCTCTGGATGAACAGGTGAGGAATGTGCATGGCATCCGTGAGAGACTGCAGCGCGTTGGCTGCCGCGCAGCCTGTAGACGACACCAGCGCTAGGATCCCTTGATTCATGAGCTCACATGCTGGAGAAATTGACACAAAGAAGAAAGAAACGGAGAAAATGCAGTTAGACAATTATAGTAGACGGAACTCATAGGTATCACTTAAAGTCATGGCACAAAAATGAAAATTCTGTCATCATTTCAAAGCTTTATGACTTTCTTCTGCAGAACACAAAAGCAGATATTTTGATGAATGTGGTGAAATGGCACCCATTGACTTTGACAAAAGAAGTAAATGGGGGCCAGTGCTGTTCGGTCACAAACTTTCTTCAAAATATCTTCTTTTGTGTTCTGCCTAAGAAAGGAAGTCACAAAGCTTTGAAATGACGGGGGGTCAGTAAATGATGACAAAAACATTGGATGAACTTTCACTTTAAAGGAAAGAATTTTGGATAAAAAAATATATTGGTTGATCTTCCATATAATTACAATGAATACTGAATTTAAAATATATAATATAAGTATAATATAAAGGTATACTGTATATGACTAACATTTTTGAATTTGGGTGTACAATCTATATGGATCCTTATGAAACAAATGCTCAATTTTAGTTATCCAGCAGTAATTGATACAGAAAGTCTTAGGGTAATACAATAAAAAACAGATGGCAAAACACATCCAGATTTTAGAGGACAACTGTGATTTTCTTACAATATGCTGGTAATTTATCGCCTTTGTTTAACATAGCTGGTAGATTTCTCAAAGAAATCTTGTTAAAGTGGCCATGAATAATTTATAAGGTAAGACATAGATGTTGCCACCTCGAAGCTGCAGATTGAAAAACATACTCTATAATACATAAAGTAACCCTGAGTTTCAAAAGTGAATTTCAAATCCAAGGCTGTTCCAAGCCGCATACTTGACAATTAATATCTGTATAAAAAGGACATTGTGGCATAGAAAAATTGCATTAATATTAGTAGCTTTTTATGCAGGAACATCTCCTACCCCAGCGTAAGACTGCTTCGGTATTACAACTCTCACAATCTAAACGCATCATGCGTATAATATATGTGACCCTGGATCACAAAACCAGTCTTAAGCAGCACAGGAATATTTGTGGCAAAAGCCAACAATTTATTGTATGGGTCAAAATTATCGATTTTTCTTTCATGCCAAACATTAGATTAGATTAGATTAGATTAGATTAGATTAGATTCAACTTTATTGTCATTACACATATACAAGTATAGTGTAACGAAATGTAGTTTAGGTCTAACCAGAAGTGCAATTAGCAAGTGCAGATATACAGTGTGAATAAATACAGAATACGATATTAGGAAAATAATTTACGATGGGCATGTACTATAAAAATATGACAATCGGTATGTTCTATGAACAATATATACAGAAGGCTATATACTGTGAACATTAATGTACAGGAGGTTATGAACAGATAACAATAAAGACTATACAATAGTGCAAATGACTTGAGTGTGCATTAGTTACAGACATTAGCTACTAAAGTTACAGTGCAGTAGATGAGTTAATGTGGTTATTAAAGGTACGGTGCAATACATGAGTAGATGCAGATATACAGTTACAGTATAAACATAATTAGGATATTAAGTAAAGATCATGTTCCATGAAGATATTTTATAAATTTACTACAATAATTATATAAAAACTTAATTTTTGTGAGTAATAAGCTATGTTAAGGACTTAATTTGGACAACTTTAAAGCAACTTTTAAATTTAGAATTTTTTGCACCCCGAGATTCCAGAGTTTTAAAGTTATATACCGTCAAATCCTAACAAACCATATATCAATGCAAAGCTTATTTATTTAGCTTTTAAATATATTTAAATTCCCACAAAAGACTGGTTTTGATGTCCAGGGTCACATGTGTAAAAAAAATGAAATTCATTTTTCATATATATTAATTTTATCTTTTTGATCTTTATACAAATTCTAATTATTTAGAGCATTTAGTTTTAATTTGCATTGTAATAAATATTTTAGCATAGATCCAAAAAAGAGGGACAGTGCTTATTTTTTCTGTGCAGCAGAAACATTTTTACTGCAAGAGCTAGATAATGTATTATTAATAAAACCAAAACAGCATTTAAAATGCACCAAGCTCATAGTATAGAGAGCAGCTAATGGAGTCTTAATAATATTCCAAGTGAAAAATAATAACGCAGTAAATTGCACACAATAGCCGTTTGTCCATCTGCCCCCATAGAGTCCCTGTGCTCATTCAATTTCAGCAAAGCCTGGATTCAGATTGAATGTGCGCAACTGTTTTAAAGAACAGTAAGATCAATGGATTATAAATTCCTATCAAATAAGAAGACACACAAAGATTTTTACAGCAAATAAACGAAATACTTTTCACCAAGAAACTTGCTTTGGGTCACCAGAGAGATTCCTCATTAAACATCTGAACAAACCCAATTCAGATTGTTATTCCACTGAACCCATCCAGCTATAATTTGATGAGGTACAAAATGCCCTTAAACGCATAATCGACTCTCATAATAGCCTGTAGTATTTTACGATCTTATATTCGATTTTTATGAAAATCAGGTGATTTCAACAATATAAAACGCGTTCGTAAAATCTTAAATGCAACGCAAATACACAATATAATGTTTCAAAGAAAGTAATATGATTCTGATCGGACAGATAAACTTGTCCGTGTGGTTGTCAAGCTTTCTTATCTGTCAATAACTATGCAAATAGAGCTTTTTTATCCTTAAATGATCTGTGAATATAATGGAGCTATGGAAGAATACAGGTGTGAAATACATGAAGGATATTTAAAAGAGCTGATCTGGTGATACACATCACAGAGGGAGAGACAGAGAGAGAGAGAGAGAGAGAGAGAGAGAGAGAGATCCAAGATACGGGTAGTGATAAGGTTAAGGAAGAAAAGCACTGTATTGCAGGTGGAGGAACAGAATACTTTTGCCTCCTATGTAACATTGTCAAGAATGAGTTGAAAGACAATGCAGAAACACAGCAGCAACCCCATCAATCAATCTGACAACATCCACAAACTTCTTTAGAGCGAGATAAACGTGCAAGGCTGCAGAGCACAGTAAAACACAGGACAGCAAACCTGGGCCATGTGAGAAAGGCCATTAAAGCATCTGAGGTGGAAATTCTCAGGCTGTTTCTGTTCGCTGGTCCATGAATGCTACATCGATAGATTCAGAAACTTCCTAGTGATGACAACTAAAAAACTTAGAAAAGGGAAATATTTCTTTTTTTTGCCAAAGGGTTGCCGCTGAGGTTTCTGGGATCCATCTCCATCTATTAGCAATAGAGTTTCCCCTACAGGGTCCACCTCCATCCGTTCACTCCTGGGCCCCCATCACCAAGGTCTGTTTACTCTGTTCCCTCTCCGATGCCCGTTTGTGCCACCTTCACTAAAGTTTGACTAGAATCAGATTAGAACTTTATGGAATAAAGTGGTTACCTCTCTCTCTCTCTCTCCACAAACTGTGTGTATTTTTAATGCAGATTATGCTGTATTATGGACTAATATTCAATTATAGAACAATGGTTTACACTGAGGTTAAACTGCAGCATTCTTTCCCTTTAATCTGATTCTGGGATTTGACGATTGTTTGTCTCTTCAGCCTTGATAGAATGCATTTAAAATGTCTCTGCCATGCAGATTAGAGACCTTTATCACCTGACAGGATTAAGAAACGTATCTCTGCTTTATTTTGAAACGACAAGGCAGATAAGAGAGCTGGAATCGGGCGGCAGGAATAATTCACAATTAGGGATTGCACAAAACCAGCTAAATTAAATAATCCACAGATCATAATCCTCAGAGTCGTTCTGTCATTGTTTCCAGAATCCCCCGCGCCAAAACGTTCACCATATGGCAATAGAGAGGGCAAGATAAGCAGACGAACGATGTTTAATTCCCTTTACAGAAATGACATAAATGGTGGTGTCAGGATGATTTCACACAGGCAGACAGATGTTTTTATTGGTCTTTCAGGAAACAGAGAAGATGTCCTGGACAGCAGGGTGCTGTTTGCCGATAAGGCAACTTTGTCTGTTCAAAAGTCTATATTTGCAGTTCAAGAGTTTGAAAAAGAGAATGACAACCCAGTGTGTGAGGATGTGAATGTGTGTGTTTGCATGTGCGGAAGATGGCATGACCACCGGAGCTTAAAAGATTACCAGACCAAAAACATCAACCCCTACAAAATCCCATAATCCTGCTGGAATTGGCATCGTCAAACTCTTTCAGTGCCCTGAAAGAAAAATTATCCCTCATCTGTTTACGCAAAAGCCTATAATTAGCATTCTATCGGTTCCAAAATAAACTATTTCTGTTGCGAAATGAGCAGGGTTTAGGATTTGAATCATTATGTGTGTCTGAATGCCATTCAAAGAATCAAAAATCATTTTCGAAATGTTTTCGCTAACTTGCTCAGTAGATAAATCCTTTTTGACGTGTCAATTCAAATGGGGGCATTAAAACTAGGCCCTTATTCGTTTTTCAGATTAATCAAACGGCCGTACAATCGTGAAACAAACAAGTGACCTTAAAGACACGTTACAGAAAGATCTAATTCCTAGAAGGTGGTTTAAGATTTATTGTATACATGTAACATACACACGTGTATCGCAACAAATGGAATATGATTATTCAACACTTACAATCCTGATTTCTTAAATGATTTTTCTTTCCATTTATGCGATCATTATGGGATCGCCCTTTACCGCAAAAGATGCACAAAACTGCCCTTTAGAACCTGACTAAATAAGGTTTGATACAGCACAGATCATGTAGGATGCCTATTTTTTTTTAACAGCGTCAGCTTTGAGCAATTACTGTAATGCCCTCAAATGCTGACTCTTAAGATTTTGGGACAATAAAACAGGGACATATATAGAAACGTTCCAATGTCAGCATCATGTCTCATGTGTCGCTCATTTGTAAGGACAAAAAGGATAAGGTCAAGCACCGGATGTGCTCTTTCTTTATTGTTTTTGTGATAATTTGAAAGAACATTCACCTCCATTTATCTTTTGTTACAGTGTGTAAGCAATATAATTCTGAACAATAAAGACTGATCCATTATCAGCACCCAAACAACAGCTTCAAATTACAGCAGAATTAAAAAAATAGATTATTCTTGTCATTTGTGAATAGACGGGTGCTCGAATTTGTTCAAACCTATGATGTTCATAAAAGTTTCAGTTATTCATATTATTATGTTTTCCCTGTAGGTTGGCTAGAGGTTATGAAACAAGTTAATTTACGACTTGAGGTCCCATTTACCTCAAGGGATGAAAAGAAGCACCTTGTTCTCTGTTCGAAAGAGGATGAAGAAGGGGGATGAGAAGGGGGAGGGATGTAAAAGCTTTGCACAGCAAACACATTTTTACAGCAACCCCTTTCTTATACTTGCTACAACCCAGCGCCAACAAAGGACATGCAGTACAGGCTGGAATGAGAGCCTCCCTCAAGCAGACAGCCCGGCACTAAGTCCTTCCTGACTTTGTCAGTGTGAGTTATTCATTTGGCCCGGCCCGTCCTGTGTCCTTCATTAATAGGTAATGCACAGCACCTGCAATTATGCGTAGAAAAGCTATTTAAGGTTTGATGCTCTGAATTACAACAGGCTGTGAAGCAGCCTTGAAAAATATGAGGTTCTTGTCCCAGACGTGTTACATTAAAAATGAGTTATTGACGTTTTGCCTCTGCCCGATATCTGTCTGTTTTCTTTTTCCGGTAAATAGATGTACCGTCTGGATCGCAATTCTATTAATGAAAAATGACGCTTTTTAAACTAATTACAGTTCAAAAAGTTTACTTTTTCTAAAGAAGCACATTTTCAAAGAGAAAGGCTGGAAGAAAAACGCCTCGATATTTCAGCTGAATGAACTGAAGCTTTTTCTGAGGAACTGAAGAATTGAAGGAGGCACTTAAGCGAGACGCTTTTTTTCGACAGGAATCTTCGAAAAACTCCCAATACACCTCACAGTGGAAGTAACAGGACAACTACCTAACATCTTCCACTTGAGTTTTTCTCTCCAGCAATCAATGATGCTACAGCGTCCCACCAGAACAAAGTGCAAAAGTGTTTCAGCAGCGCAACATTGACCGTCCTTGTAAAACTACTAAGATGGGGTCTGCATCGAAAGGGATAGATCAACCAAAATTAAAATTCTTCTGTCATCTCACCATCATGTTGTCCCAAACCAACAGGACTTTTGAAAAATGTTGGTAACCGAACAATATTGTTACACATCAACCTTTATTGTATGAACACAAATTCCTACAATTGAAGTTAGACGGAAGAAAGAAAGTGAAAGAATTAAGAGTGAATAAATGGTGACAGAATTTCGATTTGTTGTTTGAAGTGAAAACTACAGAACCTTGTTGACTGACCTCACTTGTTTGTTTGGAGTTTGCGTGTCTGTTTTTTAAATCGCCACATTGTGGGTTATTTACGTTGTAAATTTTCATTGATAGGCCAGCACAGCTGGATTTTTTTATTGGTCGTCTGGCAGATTTTGTGGTGACGGGACAGTTCTGACTCCTGTAGACGGATCAGCTGAGCAAACTCCCGGTAAAAACCTCTTCAAAACTTCATATTTGTTTTGATTTCATGTTAAAACCACAACCGATTCGAAATTCTAACCATATTTAATAATTTCTGTCTCAGAATCATGTGATAAATCCACAGATTCTCTCTAAAGATTAAGTTCATTAGGAATCTATTTATAAAGCATGTTGGGAGAATAAAACTTTATCTGGTTTATTATATCAATTTATTTTGTATTCATTTACTGTAGCTATTAAACAACGACAATAAGGCTCATACAATACCTTAAAGCTGTGAATGGAAGGAAACATCTCTCAAAAGAAAGATGTTTAATGAAACCTTTGTTCATTAATAAAAAAAGATCTCAATAAACTCAACTGACTTGTGAATATTCTGAATAAAAAATGATTAAGTACTTGACAATATTTATTCCTTAATTGAAAATTCATGGATAACAACAATAATGATAGTTGAGAATTAAGAACTATCCGAGCACATGATAGTGGATTAACCATCACAGAAATATAATGAAATGTAACGTAACTCTACAGTGTTATGATCACAATCATGATCTAATGACAGTTTTACTGAATAAAGTCATGTGAACATAAATAAAGCGAACAGAGACCTAGACATAAAAACATGATAAGGGGAGGGATAGAGAAAACAACAATCACAAAAGGCAGAAATGATGCAGCGGCAATGAGAAAAGATGGCTGTGTGTGAAAAGAACAGAAGATAATGAGAAGTTTTTGTATGATCGATAAATGTCTCAATCAGACCGAAGACCCATAGAAGAAAAGAGCAAAAGATAAATCCTGTTTTGTTTGATTTCAAGTCACTAAAGGCTTGTGTAAACACATCGGTGTTAGAACAAAGATTAGCAATGCCATCTCTCTAATCGATGGCAGAAGACAGTGACATTACAAGTAGTGAAGAGACATCAATAACTACTGTCTGGAGACATACACAATCTTCACACGCTTCAAACATACACACAATAAAAGTAATAATGCATAGAACTATAAAAGCTAATATGTCCAGTGTGAAGAAAGAAAAGTGACTTATGACCTGATGCAGAGAGTTAATATTTAAAATATAAATATATGATATGATATGATATGATATGATATGATATGATATGATAGGATATTGATATCATATGGATATGATAAAACAACAATATATATATAGTGATTTTAGACTCTTTGCAAAACTTATTTTTATTTGTCCTATTATACAAAATTTTATTTCCACCCTTAAAAAATTGTAACAGTTGGCATCCAAATTCTCGAGCGGCAGCGCCAAATGCTTAAAGCATCTACCCAAAATACCACTGTGACATGATCAGGTTTGCTCTTGAGATGTCAAGAGGATTCTCGCTGTCCGTATCTCTTTTAAATGCATGTCATTCCCTATCTCATTCATCTCTGGTGTGACATTAACTTTCAAAAGCTCCAATCCTATCACAGGACGATATGAGGTGTAATGTCACTGAGTGCTGTGATAGAGACCCGTCTTCCATTGTGACAGTAGACAATAGCTCACTCAAAATGCAAATTCCATCATTATTTACTCACGCTCATGCTGTTCCAAACCTACGTTTATTTATTTCCTAGTGGAATACTAGAAATTAGAATGAATCACACATGGCAGGTTTGATATCAATGACATTTGGTTAGAAGACATCGAGTCTGTGTTTGATGATGTCACTGATGTAATCTAACATGATGTGTTGAAAGACACAATTTAAAAAACTACAATTGGGGCCACTGAATAGCTTCTGCTGGAGCTTAACAGACTTGGTCACTATGAACTGTCATGATATGAAAAATAACTGCTTCAAGGTTCATCAGATCAGTGTTCAAAGTCGAAATAACTGCATATGAGTTTGGAACAACACGGTTACAGTAAATAACAAGACAATTAATTTGATTTTAAGTATGTGTTATCACCATCTTTTTTCTGTAATCTTTTTTTAAAAGGATTAAAAGCTTTCATTCGTGTATCTCAATGTTCCTCTCGTTCTGGCCCTGTTTTAAACATTCTTAAAACCCCTTCAGCAGAAGCCTGTGATCAGCAAGACATCTTTTCAGCGAGAAAATCACACTGTGTTCAAAAGACTACCACTAGTGATTTTGAATTGGCCACAGACATTTACAAAAAAGTGTAAAACATCTTATTACAGTTTTTCTCAAATGCTAAAACATAAAAGGCAATCCTCTAAACCAAATGACCAGTTGTCTAAACACAGTTACTAAATCTCGCCATCATTTTCCAATATCATAAACACATTTCACATGAAGACACAATTCACAAAACACAATCCTCCGTTCTCATAAATCTTAACACATTTTTCCTTGCTAAAACACAAGTTGCACTTTGCTCGTATTCTCAAATGAAAGCTCATGTGATGCAAAATGCTTGCCACAGTCAGCAATATTTGAAAACAATGAACACACCTGGCGTCATTCATTACACACAACGCCTCAAAATTGAAGACACTTGTTGCTAATGCTGTGACCACATGTATAAAACCAAGTTCAGAGTGCACAGTTTGTCGAAGATTCCAAACAAACACAATGGATCAAGGCAGAGTCAGGGGAAGAGGAATTCGAGTCAGAGGAGGGAGAAGAGCTGGCCATGGAAGAAGAGGAGCAGGCCAACAAGGGAGAGGAGGAGGCCAACAAGGGAGAGGAGGAGGCCAACAAGGGAGAGAAGGAGGCCAACAAGGGAGAGGAGAAGGTCCAGGAGGGAGAGCAAGACAACCTCGCACCATCATTACGGACGAGATGCGAGCAACAGTCATTGACCTTGTCATTGTCCATGGCATGACAATGGCTGAAGCAGGACTAAGAGTCCATCCAAAACTGAGTAAGTTCACCGTGGCCACCATTATGAGGGCATTCAGACAACACAACAGGTATTGTACTCTTTTGCTTTCTTTGTCACAATACAATTATACAAGCCTGTGAAAGCAGTCTATTGGTTTTAAATGAGTTGTTACTGTATTGTAAAACATGTCAATTGACAACACATGTTTCTTTCTTTAAAGTTGAAAGAATGCCACATAGAGGTGGGAGGTTGCCATATTTACAGCGGCACAAGAAACCCTCATTGTGGATATGGTTCGTGAGAACAACCTCATCAGACTCCGGGAGATCAGAGAAAAAGTCATTGCCGATAATGTCAACTTTGAGAGCATTGATGATGTCAGCTTGGCCACAATAGACCGAGTTCTCCGGCGCCAAAAGATGCAGATGAAACAGGTCTATAGGGTTCCCTTTGAGCGCAACTCCGCGCGTCACAAAGACCTACGTTACGAGTATGTGCAAGTAAGTATACAACTATGTTCACAGTACAGTTAGTGGACATACTGTGTTGCTCAGTGGCCTACAATAGTTTTGGACAATACTGTGCTACCTGATTGACTTACTGCATTTGGTACAAATGTTTGTTTATACATTGTATTAGGTTTTCCATAATGATGATGGGATGGATAAACAAACAATGTCATATTGTATTCTAGCTACTGTCTCCTGGTACCACAACTCTGGTGAGCAAAAACCTCAGCGCTGATCTACTACTTGACTGTTTAATAGACCTAGATACATCCAGTATTAATGCGAGGCATTGTGTTAACTACGACAGCCACACACAAAAATCCTCAATACTGAAAGCAGGAAAATGTGATGTCATGTGAAACGAATATGAATTTATAAGCAATTTTGAGGTATTGTTTTTAAAAATGTTATAATATTGCAGGTAAGCTGCTTAGGAATTAAGGATACTGTAATAAGGTTCAATACAGTTTTTTCCAACTACTTACACACGTTTTCAAAACTATGTCACCTTTTCTCAAAACTCTACACACAATTCCCAAAACTGCACACACAAAATGCAAAATGCCTCATATCTCCTTCAAAATTTAACACTGCATTCAAAATTCCATAAACACATGTCAGGATGAAGCATTTGCAACAAATGGCAAATACTTCTTTCATAAAAGTGAATGTTTCGATATACCAAGTAAACACTGTTGTTCTAAATTTAAAGCTCTTTTGTCTTTCATGTGCTCATATCTACATGTTCTACAGTGAAAGTTATCTGCTGAGGGGAAACAAGTACACTGTAAACACAAATGCAATCTAGATACAGAACATATATATTAGGCCAAACATTACTGTTTATTACAGTAGCATTCAACAAAATCAAAGACATATATAAACCAAAAGTATGTTCTTCAGAATTGTGTGTGTGGGGTCCCGGGGGACAGTCCAGAAATTGGTGGAGGTGCAGCCATCATTGTTGAGCTAAGCTTCATCGCTTCTTTGGGCTGGGGCTGGCCACAATACTTTGTCCACATCACTAGAAACATTTTCTCTTGCCAAACATCGAGGGAAGTATCTCTTAGCATGGCGTATCCAACCTTGGACAGAGGCAAACTCTGTGTCCCCACATGCATCCTCCATTGCCTGGAGAAGCGCCATGCGGGCATAGGGTTGGCGATCATAGACTTTCCAGCGCCTGGCTGAGAAGAATTCCTCTATGGGATTTAGAAAAGGTGAATTTGGGGGTACGTACAAAACTACAAATTGCTGATGGGTGGTAAACCAGTTTTGGACCAGAACAGCACGGTGAAAACTAACATTGTCCCATGTAACCACAAATCTAGCATGCTCCTGATCTGGATCAGGGACAAGCATTGTGTACAAACTGTAGTACAGCATGATAACCAACCTCATTCATTCAAGGCAGTGCAATAAATGGATGGTTTAGAGTTACAAATGTTTTTGCAATACTATGAAGTCATAGGTATTTACTGTACATTACTGTATAGCTAAAATAGTCATTAGATAGTTTCATACCTGTTCTCATTTCTGAAGGTTTGAATTATTGATGCCACTGTAAATCGACTCAAATTGGGCTGGAGTCTCATTCCAGCCTATCTCATGCTCAAACCGTGGTTGATCACAAGATCAACAAGTGTTCCCCTAATCTTATCAGAGATGGCTCTCCTTCCTTCTCTTCTTTGCCCTCGTCCTCTTCTTCCTCTTCCTCCTCTTCCTCCTACTCCTCTTGCTCTCTGTCCATTGTTGGCATGCATTGTTCAAAACAGGTAATCTGACCTTTGATCTATTTATAGGCCAATACTACAGTAAAGCAGTGATTGGATAGTGATCAGTTAAGCAATTAGTGTTTCCACATGTGAGGAGTGTGTGTGTGACCTGGTGAATAAGTGTAGCATTTTGACTGGTTGTGTTTGGAAAAGGAAAGCAAGTCACTTCCTGTTAGATTTTTGTGTTTTAGGTAAATAATTGTGTGTAATGTTTTGAAAAAAGTGTTTTATGCAATGAACGCTGAGTCAAAGGCTGAGAAATAGCTTGTGGTTTTGGAGATTTTGTGTTTAGTTTTGCACTTTGGGTGAGAGGTTTCAAAAAGCATGTGACATGAAAAGATTTTATGTGTAAGCAGTTGGAAAAAACTGTAAAAGGAAAGAGACGGGAACCGGCAAACATTTAAACATTTAATAAAATGACAACAAAGTAAAAAGACAGCCGGCAGCCACTCACGGACGACTGCCGGCGAATTAAACAAACCACTACTCAAATGCAGGCCTGGTCCTCAATCGTTGACGGTCCGGTCGCTCGTCCTCTTATGCTCCCAATCTCCTCCTTGATACGAGTCCGGTGCGCGTACAGCTGACGCTCATATTCACTCACTCGGCGGCCTCGACTCACGGTCTCGTCCCGCCTACTCCACCACAGATACATTTTATTCTTCAAATGTGTATAATTTGCTTTGACAAAAAATGGACCCATAACAAAAATTGTGCACAGTTCAATTGCCAATTGTCAAAAGCCTGAAGCAGACCCAGACAGTCCTGGTAACAGCATGAAAGTATAGTTAGGGAGATGAGTAACGAAAAGAAAGAGACACAGAGTTGTGCTTAGAGGATTGTTGATGGAAACAAAATGCATCAAGGCTCAGAAGTTCTCTACCTTCTCTGCAACTCAAATACGAGTGTTGCATAAGACTGATTCCAGTTGACGTTATGGACTTGAAATCCCCACAGAACAACCTCACTCTGCCGGACAAACACGCCATCTGACATTTAGGCCTGGAGGTAGCAGGAGGCTGCATTTGAAATTATTCATTTTGAGTTTTCCTTAAGACACACAAACTAAAGAACGTAATGTGCTGCTTCCGTTTTGTGCCCCGAGACCCTGTGCCTTGTTATTCCTCTTGATTTCCTTCCGCTTCATATTTCTATGGATTTACAGGCAACATATAGAACGGAAACAAGTTTACTTCATCCTTCATCTGTAATCAATACGATGTGATATAGTGTGTAAAGTGACACCATCTAAAATAAAGGATATCAAACCATATCCACTACATTCTGGGAAAATAATATCATCACGCCTGGATGATTGGCTGACTATTTGGCAGAGTTTAATAAACAACTCCCTGCAGGGGGACGTCTATCTGTGCATCATGATAACTCATGCAACATTATTTTTCTCATTCATTTGCATGTAATAAAGCTTCCAACAGAGATTTAAAAACATTGGAAATGTTATAACATATAAGAGATTCTAAAATAAAACAAACAAACATGAAGTGGTCTATTTGAACGTGCAGAGATTATAATATTACCATAGGTAACATAAATAATTAAGCCAATCAGATTTCCTGAGAAATGTAAACTCTGTGACTTCTGGCTCAACCAATGTCACAAACTTAGACAACCTGTTTGTCCAAATATTAAGAAATGGGATCAGCCAGAGACAATGGTTTGTAGGGAAAAGCATTGCCTTTACAAACATGTTGGTAACCAAACAATGGAGCTACCCGTTCACTTTGTAATAGAAGTGAATGGGAACCGCCTTTGTTCGGTTACCGGCATTCTTCAAAATATCTTCTTTTGTGTTGTGCAGAAGAAAGAAAGTCAAACAGGTTTGATATGACAAGGGGGTGAGTCAATGATGTCAGAAATAACACTTAAAGAAGAGTCAATGTAAACTTTGCTGAGTCAATGTAAACTTTGTTGGCAAACAAGATGTACACTAATTATGAAAATGTAAGTAAATGCATTGAAAAATACACATAAACAAAATAAACAATCATAGGCCAGTAAACTTTGGCTGCAGGCTAAAAGCAGTATGGAATTAAACATGTCAGAAACCAGAATCTATGAAAGACATTAATTGGATGCTGTGAATAATCTCCATTGTCCTTGCCAATAAACGGTCACTTATGTATCCCTACATTAAGACGAACAAATATAGGTTCCCCTAAAATCCTGGCTGCAAAGAACAGCCATATGCTTTCTAAATGTAGATATAATCTAAAGGGACTTCAGCACGGCAAATCAAATTTTAAAGAAGTAAATTAAAACTTTATATATATATTTACTTTATTTAATGTTTTAATAAGCTATGTCAGTAGTGCTCAAAATTGGCTAGAGATGATTTCTTTCACTTCAGAAATGCTTCCTTCTTCGGCAAATAATTATTTTTCACTCCTAAACATTTTTTTACTCCTTTACTTGCCTAAAAAATCCAAAATGGGCACCAAGATTTTGTTTACCCCATCACCCACAAAGATAGCACAGTTAAGAAACAGTAAATGTGATTATGACCGAACATAAAGCGTCTCTTTTCCTTTTTTTGACCCGGCAGATGTGACTCACCTCACCCTCAGTGCAACTTATAAAACATGAATAAGTTTTGATGCGATTATTTATTTCCACCATCCAAAGCCTTAATGGACTTTGTAATAGTGATGGTTGGGCTGATGCCCATTAGTACTGAGGCTTAATGTTTGCTCACAGAAGCATGTGGGCCGCATTTAAAGTCTGGCAGGACGTGAGCGTTGGCTTGACTTTGCTTGGCTAACTGCAGGTACCCCCATTTGAGGCTAATGAATCTTTCTCCCTTATAGCATGTGTGTTTTTTTTTTTAGAGGGCGATGTGGCTTAAAGCAACAGTACTCGGCATCTGTGCACTGTTTTGTGCGTGTGATAATTTATGAAATGATTAAAATCAAATATTAACTTGGGTAAAAACCGCTAACACGTCTGTTAAACTCAGTTAAGATTTAGATACGATTTAAGAGAATCCCCCAAAAAAATTTAACAGCCGGGTAATTCCATGCAAATGTCAACCATAAGATAAAAATATATCTTCAAGCATCTTAAAGTTCTTATATAGCAATTTGGTAGTTGTATTAAAAGCATTGTTTTTTTATAGTCAGTTGTGTGAATTGTCACATCCATAACAGAATAGTTAAATATTCCTTATAGTTTTTCTACATTTTAATTCACTGAAACTCTACAAAGTATGCCTCTCAGAAATGTGCATTATTATTTTCACATCCATAACGCAGGAATCTTTCTCTCTTGGAAAACAGTCAACTTGTGCATTGTCAGATATTTTTTGAATGTCTGGACTCTATCAACAGGGGTTTAGTAAAATCCAAGAGGCTGAAATTGCCAAGCCAATTGTTTTTAAGAATAACATGCATTTTAATCACACAAGCGCTATGTAGATGTCTATAAAAGGTCTTGAACAACCATAATTAATGACACAACGCTACAAAAATAATTTTTCTTACACTCATATAACCAGTATGTCTATCCCCAGTGCTTTGATCAGTCATATGAATATTAATACAATATGTATGACTACTTTGATGAATCTTATATGTCTAAATGGGTATATTTTAAAAGACCACGTGACCTCTTTCACTTGGTACCAGTCTAATTTAAGAAAGCCCTTTCAATGCTCCCCATGGATCTCCATCTCAGGTACTTTTGTTATTGCCAAAACTCATATTTGACCATTAATGTGGCAGTAAGCAGCACTTAGGCGCAGCTTATTAAAGAGTTCAGACCTGATGAGTATAATTAGCTCATCTGTTTACCTCGACAGATGCGCCTGGGACATTAATGCGTCGCTAAAGTCCCTCTTAGATGCGCGCTCATCATTGATTATGACTATATTGTCGTGAACAAATGCAGGCTGCATTTAAACATAAATTAAAGAGGACTCCCTCCATCACCATATTAACAAAGCCGTGAGCTGAGTTAGGACCAAATGACTAAACAGAATTTCATTTATTGCAAACAAAACATCCAACTACGACTTAGAATGACTTGTATTTCAACGCATTTTAATTGTTAGTAATGAGCGCAAACATAAAACAATTATAGTTATCACCCAAATAAATTTAGAAGCTTAGATCTTAATAGGCTCGCTCTGGAATTTCATTAAAAGTGTCGTCATACCAAGCAACATGATGTTTGGTGTGTGTGTGCTTTGGTCTATGTGTGAGCAAAGGAAGCATGAAAAACATAGGGAGAGATGTGGATTCATTCTAACGGCCTGCTGACAGGTGTATCTTATTGGTCTGTTGCGCCTTGTCACTTACTAGTGATCCTAAAACATCACACTTGACTCTTTGGTCACCACCTAAAATTAGAAGCAGAGCTGCTGCTGATCAGGCCACGCTCAGAGCCCAGGCTGATTCATTAAAGAGATGGGTATGCCCTATAGGTCATAGATTCAGACAGAACCCATCACAAAAAACCCCAGAGTCAATGCCTCCATCCTCGCTGCTTCAGAAAATTTAAACACCAAAGATGCATTTCAGAGCAAGGAGAGAATTGAAAGACTTTAATGATTTTGTTGTTGCGGCTTTAGGATTATGCTGACGGCTCTATCAGGGGAGGAGAGCATGGTTGTGAGCTAGCAGCAGTTTTGAGCCTTCTGAAATAGTATTTGATAAGAACAACAACAGCTTTGAACACTATAATCTATAATTCTTTTCAGTGAACTTTTTCGACGTCAGATTATTCATTCATGAATTATTAAATCACAAAGGGAAGGAAGAACAGAAGACTTAATGTTTTTGTCCCGTTCTCAGCTCAGTTGGTAGGTCATAGAACTGGCAAGGTTGTTGGTAACCGAAGAGTTGCGTTTCCCATTCACTTCTATTGAATAGACACAATGCAAGTTAATGGGTGCTGATGTTTTCGGCTACCAACATTCTTAAAAATATCTTCTTTTGCGTTCTGCAGAAGAAATTATGTCATTCAAGTTTCAAATGACCATTCAAAATCCCTTTAGAGTAGAATGGACCATTTAGTCATCCACTAAAAGCTCCCTCACAAACTGGTTGCCCAATAGTTAAACATCTCATGATATATGTGTCGGATGAGACAAGCTTTAAGGATCTCAGTAAAAGAGCAGAACACATTAACCCACTCAATTCATTCAAAAGCATTCCTGCAATTAAGCCTGTGCATTGTACGTCATTTAGGATAAAAGCCTCGGCAAAATGACAAGTAACCATGCAGAAATCAGACAATGGCGCCCTAATTGCAACGCATGTCTCTCATCGCTGGATTGACTGTTGAATGAAACTTTTATGCTTTTACACTTCAGACCTTTCTGTTTGTTCTGTATCATATTGACTCCCGTAGTTAATAAATAGACTGTTTATTACGCTGCATAAACCTTTGGCGTACGAGCATTACTATTGAATTTAATTTGAGTATTACCGAAAGCTTTTAGCATTCTTTGTTAAAACAATAAAATCTGGAGCACTCAGCACATCTCAAATAATCCATCAAAGTAAAACTGCATAGCCAAAGGCCGCCTGATGCCATCATGCCTCTGCTTAAACTCGTCCTGTGGTCACACGCTAAGCTCTCCTTAAAAAAACAGCTCAACTCAGCAAGATACCGACGCTTCTAAACACGCCCGATGAAGACAAATGTTTGCAGGCACCATAAGGTGTCCCTTCATCTCATTTTATTTTTTGGTCAAGCTTAATGCAGCCCAGTGTGATAAATTATTCAAGAGCCAGGAAACAAAATCAAACTGAATCTCCTAAATAAGCTTGTGCGTGGCACTTCAGAAAACAGTTGGGGATTTATGGCATTGAATGGACGCTTACCAGAAGCAGTCTGTCTGGGCATAAAAGGGCAGTGGGCGAGCGCTCATGCAGGAAGGGTAGATTGGAACAATGAAATGGAATTAGAATAAAATAACATTTGAGGGAATGTATAAACAGCACTCGATTCATTTAACCCTTTTACGGTTGTCTCAACGGGTAGATTCCCAGATAAACATTGGGAATCATGCCAATCTGGTTTTCATTATTTATACTTGGGTCAATGAGTCGTAAATGCCACAAATGAACGGAATGCCCCCAAAATTCCAGATAAAAGCTAGGGCAAAAATGGCCATGCAATAAAACTAAACGTATCACAGCTGTCACAATTAAAAGGAATTTTGAGGATGCATTACAGCATTACAGTTTTAATGCAATTAGATCCGATTGCGGTGCATCAGAGATTTATTTTCCATCTTTTACTTGCAGCGTCTTCATTGAGCATTACAACCAATCACAGACGGCGCATGAATGTAATGACCAATCAGAAATTAAAATGAGTCCCCGGCGTACAGAGGTTCTGTTGTGATGCAATACACACTTGCCGACTAAGATAATCGAAAACAACATCCTCATTGGCTCATTTTTTGTGTATTCCCAGTTTGACTAAACATGCTTCATGCCACTAAGAGAAACATACCAAAAATATGTGCACAAGAGTCGTTTTTAACTATGTGTTACTTCTTGAGAATTCGGGATTAAACCAAAAACTCAAAGCAAACGGCCCACAATTAATCTAAGAGAAAGTTGTTCCTCAATAAAACTGTCCAAATCAATCATTGCCAGAGCCCAGATAGGTGTCACAGAGGATGAGGACGCTCCGGCACTCCATTCACCTGAGAATTTTGTCATAACAAACCCCCTCCTTCAAACCTCAGTACTAATTGGGGAATGATTAATGTGCTCATGGGAGAAATGTCCTTGAGTGTGTCTGAGAAAGCCCACGACCGCATTACTCCTCAAAAGAGACTTTGTCATAATAAGGAAAACTGTTTAGAAAGCACAAGTTTAACAGATACAGTTTCAGAAGTGTGCAAATTCAATTTGAGGGAATAACCAATGGCTTTTATGAAAAGAGGGAGGAGCCATTTAATGTGTCGATTCCTAATTTCCTGTTTTAGTGAAAATGACATTAAAGCACCTTAGTGGGTCTTATAATGTAAATGGTTATTTTATGCTGTATTTCAGACAACATAAGGCAATTATTAAAAGCAAAAACAGTTGCAAAACAGGTTGCATTCTTGGTAAATAATTAACCTCATAAATATTCAACAAATGTACAGTGCAAAATCTTAAAAAAATACTACCCAGGATTACAGTACTAACAACCGTAGCCCAGCACAAAATATAATATCTTTTCATTAAACATGCTGTAAACATTTTTCTATGTTCTTTCATTTTGTGATCAATTTCACATCTATTGACTCATCGGAATGTTATTAAAATGTTCTGAACGAGGTCATCTGCATCAGAGCCAGGTGTGTAAAATAATTTCCTAAATATACAGACTTTTAGGGCCGGTAATGGAGTGTTTTTATAGTCTCAGCATGGCACGAATGTGCAGGAGTCACAGTATGAGGATGGAGACAACAGAATGGAAAGGTCACGGTTATAACCGTTATTCGTGACCTTCATCTATTCGTTCTTAACTGCATGTCTCGACTTCATGGACCATAACTCCAGTTTATGGACCACCCGGTCCAGGTCTGATATAATCAAGATGTCCTCACATTCCTGTCCAATATTATAAAGTGGTTCCAACGGACATTAACATTATGGCTATGAAATGATGGGACAGTAAAATATAAATGAAGGAAAATCAAGAATTTATGTGCCATTTATGGACAATTTATTCAATTGGAATTTTATTTTTGGAGGCTCCGGATACACTGGGGATCTACGTGCTTGCGTGCATGTCGAGAGTGCATAAGCAGTTCTGGAGAAACTACACTGCTTCATAAATGCAGGTTGACTACAGGTTACTCATGATTTAAAAGTAATTAAACTACAGTACAAAATGGAGATGAAAACAAACAAATCTAATTATATAATTTGGAGTCGCAATAATGAATAATAAATAAATTAACCGTATTAAAAATAGGGCACTTAGTGTAGTACAGTATGTCTTGTCTACACACTTCACATTTTATCTCGTATTACAAGCTTGGCATTGTACCGAACAGATATTTTTGGCTCCTATGATAAATAGCTTGCGATGTTCCTTGTATCACCAAACAGCTTTGGATAAAAGCATCTGCTAGATGAATAAATGGAAAAAATAAATACAAATTCCCATTTTTACCTTTGAGCTCTTGCCCCTGAGGAACTCTTTGCACATCCCTGATCCATCTAGATGCCTTTGAATCACGCCGTGTCAATCGCATGACTGCTATATTCCAAAAATACTGAATGCTCAACAGCCCTGTAAAAGCCCTACAGTATAAAATTTACAGTTCAAACTCGGTCACAGTCATGTCTTCTACCTCATTCATTCAGAAGATTATCTGTGATATCCTGAGGAACCAGTCAAGAGTGAATATGAATTTAATATTTTAACAAATATATAGATATAGGCCTATGGCCCCAAAGCTTATTATATCAGTCTTCCATAATATCTCATTGCATTAAAATCCGTGATTGTGACCATCTCTCCAGCTGTGTTGTGATTCACAGGGCCTTAACTGCACCTTACTAACTCAGCAGGGGATGTCTGTAAAGTTCACTTGACACAAATTCATTTGGAAATGTCCTGAAATGTCTCTAAACACAGATAACACTTAACTAGGACTGGGCAGAGAATAAAAAAGGAATAAAAACCACCAAACTTTCATAAAGCACAAGTTTAATAGAATGTATTTTTCCACGGGGCTCTGGAATACAGTGTTTGTTTTGTGTCCATTTGATCACACTTATATGATTTCACCTCAGACCTCATTTCATGTCTGTTATGATAAAAAAAACATAAATCCTGCTCACCTGTTGATTATGTGATAAAGAATGGTGACACAAAAATATGTATTTAATAAAAAAAAAATAGAAAGCATCTTATTTGTTTCTTATTGCGTTAACTAAATAAAGCAATGGAAACATAAAACCCACAAAAGTTCTGTAAAAACAAGCCTGGACCAAGCTGGAGTTAAGAGCACGATTAATGTAAAGGACTGAGATTTCACTTGTTTAAGGTCATCCTCACATCGGCCCTACAACCTTTGTGTTAGCGGCTATTATGTTCAACTTCAAAGCTACAACCTGCAGTGCATTCCTTTTACAGTTCTGTGAGTTATCACGTGTCTGTGGAGTACATATTGCACTTAATAGCACTCCTTAGAGAAAGAATCTTAGCTCTGCTTAAGCTAGTGTACCAGTACGATATAACGACCATTACGAAACCTGTTTTAAGCATGTTTTATTCATCAGAGAGCAAAAAGTCAATGCAAACAGGCATCTACACTACAATGTTCTCAAAATACCATAGCAAGAGCTCATAGATTTCTTATTTTTGGGCCATATTGATGAACTGTTATTGTAATCAACTTTATACGATAAAAATAACATAACTGGTATCCACATTTTAATCACATTTTAAGACATTTAATATAAATAGAATAAAAATATCAGTAACACTTAAAACAAAAATGTATAATGCATTATAAAAGCGTTTTAATGTATTAATTATGCATTGTAATGCACCTTATAATGCATTGTTATGTCTTATGAATAATTTTAACTACATATAATACATTATAACACTTATCAAATTATTGTTACATTTTGCATTTTTAATCAGGCTATTACTCTTTACAAGAATATTTAAAGTATTACAACACCAATTATGAACAATTATAATGCATCGTACCCTTCAGTAACCCAATGCATTATGATGTACATAAAGGCTTTAAGTAAAGTGTTTCCAAAATAACATCCACAGGCTCACCTTCCTAAGCCTCAGGTTTGAATGTCCATTTAATGATCTTTGAGACATTTCTTCTAAATATTACTCTGTCACTATTATGTCCTTTAGAAAAGACAGATCCATTAACACATAGGCACAAAACTCGCATGCAATCTATAGTGTCACACGCTTAGAAAATAACACATCTGAACATCTAAAGAGCTCCAACCTGAATATGTCACAAAGGGGATCCAACAATAACAAGCAAAACAGCAGAGAATAAACTGGAAAAAATCTGGTAAAAATAGGTCTAAGGTCATGGTGAAAAGCAGCAAGCTTTCCCGTACTTAACATGTTACACCCTAGACTATGAATGTAACTGTTCTAAACTCTAGTTAAAAACTAAAATATGCCTCAGCTTAAATATGCCTCAGGTTTTATTCTGTGTTATATGTTAGTTGCTTTTATTCTGTAGCAATGTTCATTTTACATGCTTCATTCAGTTTGAGTACAAAATGAAAGGTGTGTTCGAGAGACTGACAAAAGGGTCCAAAATTTACACTCGCCAAGTGCCAAATGAGAGTCAGAATTAGCTGAATTACTCGCCAGCTGGCTGTTCCTGTATTGTAAACAGCAAAATAATACACGGTTTAAAACGAACTGGGAGAATGATAATCACATCTTTACTCACATGAGATTTATTAAATTATCCAGCTTTTCTTTAATGTAAAAAAGGATCATGTCAAATGTTATTCTGTAACGTTATAACCTTTGTGGTTTATCACAAATCCGCCATAAATGCAAAACAACAAAATAATCAATTTTAAGAAGAGAGTTCTGTAATGTATGTTATCTCCAGTAAATAATGAGGAGCTTGTAGTTTAACGCTTCTGCTTCAAAGTAGCTTCACCAACACTGAACATAGTCACCCTGAATGTTAAAGAGATGTACCACACACACAGATACACAACTGCAATAACACATGCTTTACTGCATGTACAGAAATAAATAAAAACAAACAAAAATTGTGAAACAAACTTTATATTCTGGTTCAACAAAAATAGGTAGTTCTCCTCTGCACTCTGGGTATGGATGACAATCAGAATGTCAAAGCATACTGTTTTACATTCACTGCAAAAAAAAAACATCATTGTCATTTCATACATTGTCTTGCTGTAGGAAGCTTGCCTGCTCCTCTTCTCAAAGATCTTTGATGTCTTAGTACAAGTGCAGATACTCAGCTGAGAACAAAATAACCTTCCATCTTTTCTTTTTGCATCACCTTATGTTCAGAATTTCACAAGATTCACTTTTACTCTCAGAAGAACTGTCCCATCTCCGCTGATGCAATCAAAAACATTTTCAAATCAGAAATGAAAGAAAATGCCAAAAAATGAACGATGCTAGAACTTTTTAGAAAAACAGAAAGGTAAATGGGTATGTCGTGGTATGTAAGAAAACAATTTGTGGTGTTTGTGGTGTAATATAATTAAAGTACTTTTATAAAAAAAAAACTCCAAACTTCCAGAAATACGCTCTGGAGAAGCTCAGATACTTTATTGATTGTAGTCAGAATGTAAGCCAGCAGGTAGAAAATAATGACCAATTATTTGCAGGCATGCTTATTTATCACGTTTAATAAAATTATTTATTTAAATGTGTTTATCTCATTCATTTAATCTGCATATACTTTAAAAGTTGAAAAGAACTGTCAACCAGAAATAACATAAGTGTGTAGATTTATATATACATTCGTGGCATAAACGGTCAGTGTCCTCCACCCGATTCTAATCAAGCCGGCGTCTCGTGTTGTATCATGGGAAATAGTGAATGAGATTGGATGTACACTCAAAATCAGAGTGCACTGTGGGTAAAAAAGAGTGAACGAATGTAGGGAATGAAGTAGTTCACTCAGGTGTCAGACACCACTACAAAATAGCGGACGCCAGATATAATGCACTATATTGGAGAAAGGGAGCGGTTTCAGACACAGCTAACTGTATTTGTTCTGTAGGTGTCTCATCAAAATGATGTCACTTCCTAAAGGATGATGTCATGATGGAACAGGCATTTGTCATTTAAAGGGATGCTACACTAACTAGGTAAAAGGTTTCAAGGACAATGAAAAAAAACACAAATTAATTAAAGTAAAAAAAAATTTACATGATAGAAATGTTTGGATTGCAAAAGCGATAACATTAAGAGACAGAAATAGAAAATTGATAGAAAGTTCAGCAAAAAATAACAATTCTGTCATAATTTATATTCACGCTTGTTCCAATTTCTTTGTGCTGATGAACACAGAGAAAGATATTTGGAAGAAACTATTGCAACCAAAAAGTTCTTGGCCACCATTGACTACTATGGTAGTAAAAATTACTATTATAGTCAAAAGTGCCCCAGACTGTTTGCTTTCCTACATTCTCCAAAATGTCTTCTTTAGTGTTCAACAGAACAAATACATTTATAAAGACTTTTAAAAAATATTTTTCCAACTAAAGTAGTCAATGGTAGACAAGAACTGTTTGGTTACAAGCATTCTTCCAAATATCTTTTTTCTGTGTTCATCAGAACAAATACATTTACAGATTTGGAACAACTTGAGAGTGAGAAAATGAGGACAGAATTTCATTTGTGGTTGAACTGTTCCTTTAACTAAAAAATGTTCCTAAGATGTTCTTCAAACCTATGGACAAGGCAAAATGTCTGCATCTAAACCAAACACTTTTAAATAAATCTGTAATAAAAATGTCCTTGAATCTCAGCATAATTATGTCCATACCGTACAGAATTGTCTAAAAAGAAAACTATTTTATCCAATATATTAAGACATATAATGGATGGAGACATAAAAATGTAGACCCAAGAAAGACTCTTTTCTCTTCTCGGGGTTTAATGGCAGTGCCACAGAGATACAGACCAACTTTTTTTTGCTCTTCAGTCATCAATCTTGAACAATCTCTTGAACAACTTAATTACATGCTTTCCCACCAACTGTGCACTATCATATAGATCACAATAAAACAAATTAACAAAGCTGCCAGTCAGAGAACCAGCATCAAATTATAACAAAAGCTTATGAATATTAATGCAAAGCTAAACAGGTGTTTACAACGCAGATATTAGAAGAGATGGGCTTTGATCTCATCCTGAACATAATAAGAACCTGGAAAGGCCAAACAAACAAATGGCCATTATACTGTGACTGATACTTCATCTTTGTAATAACCTTGAGTCGAGACACACCACAATGGAAAAATGCCCTTTTTTATTGAATTTTTCAAACTGCAAAGCCCTGCAGTGTGCACCGGCCCAATTGTGCGGGAACTTCTTGTTTTCCTTTTTCCTCCTCAGTTCTTCCGACATTTTTCTTCCCTCTGGCCAAAAGCCAAATTCTCTTCCCTCCTCCCGTCTTCTCACTCTGCCACACACTCATTCGATTGTAAACTAAAGTTAGTTTCCCCACAAGGAGTCAATTGTGCTGAAACATCTGTTGAAGTGTCGTGAGTATTTTGGAGCTGGTGGATGCGAAACCTCAGGTTTGCATGTGATACAAATAGCAAGTCAAAAATCCCAAGAGTGACCATTTAAATAAAAAAGAACAGCGGAAGAGTGCTTGGCTTGCATTAGGGAGAAATAGAAGGCTCATTTAGGGTGCTATTACTTGAGAAAGACATTTCTCAACAAATTGTCACAGAACAGTTGTAAATCACTGTGTCACACTTGAACTTTATGGGTAAAACATATTGCTGCCTAG
Source organism: Triplophysa dalaica (assembly GCF_015846415.1). Taxonomy (NCBI): domain Eukaryota; kingdom Metazoa; phylum Chordata; class Actinopteri; order Cypriniformes; family Nemacheilidae; genus Triplophysa; species Triplophysa dalaica. Next base: position 8,073,278 of record NC_079556.1, on the reverse strand, counting down.
AACATCCGTCAAGCACTTAGCGCACATAGCCCTAGCGCAATAATTTATTATAGGGACCAATCTCTGATCATTTCATTCATCAACATTCACCACCAGATCCGTTCTGTATACACTAAAAGCATCAGCTGTCTTTTTTCTATAGACGGTTTCATTTTAACAACGTAAACAAATGTTACTGCGCATTCGCACTTTTGTGACCACAACGTTTTCCGGTACACATTCCTAAACAATAGAGTGCCTGTAGATTATTTCTGATAAGAAGCAAAAGAAGCCGAGAACCGTTAGATAGCTAAACTTGTCTCTCCTATATTTTGGACTTAAGACTGCGATACCAAACTCAAGCGCTAGATGTCAAAGTACCTTACGGTTTGTTTAAATGCGTCAAAACTACAGGACCCATTCACCAAATTATTTATTTGATAAAATAAACTACAACAAGATTCAACAAATCGTTTTCAATACAATTTTTATACAGTAAAATAATAATACAAATTAATATTAACATAAAAATTTAATAAAAATAAAAATAGTTATATTATTCAACACTAGCCAAACACAAAAAAGTTAACTGAGGGTCAGGTGCTCGTTTGTTCGATGAATCGATCTATAGATAATAGTGGATTTACTTTTGGTGTGTCTGATCGGGCCTCTTATTCTGAACCACATGTATCCTCATATGACTTGTCTATAATTACTCCATTTCTTTCTGCCTGGCACAATTATATAGCGCCCAGACCGACATGTCATCCAATGAGCGATCCAATGAGCACACAGCCTGGCTAATTACAACTAATCAATGCTGACCCAACAAAGCTTGCCTTACATTCAACTCTGTGTCTGATCATCAAAAGCATCATCAGTCACATTGATGAAATCTTAAAGCTGAAGCATGTCATTTTATATGTGTTTAAAGGATTGCATGACAACAATAACTCTGTAGAGCTGTCAACATTATTGATCATTGAACACTGGCTGGACCAATGGCAGGGATTTTGAGGCAGTTTGAAAACAGTCATTATTTTTGCAATTCTGTATTGTGACGCTACGGCTGTTAAAATTACATACTTCACCTTTAAAACCAAGAGACTTCAGGAAACATTCACAGAAACAACATTTAAGTTCTAAAACAAAGTGAAAAATGATTGTTCTCTTTTTATAGGACTGCCGTGTTAAAAATTCTTTCATTTGGCTTTTGCAACAACACAGTCAATTTCACATGATTTTAAAGGTCAGGTCAGAAATGAAAGGCCATTGATAAAAGCTGAACGTGAACACTTTTCGGCAACAAATGCCATACTTATTTCAATGCTTATTTTCAAAGACTACTTTTTTGACTATTTTTAAGAGCTATAACAGATAGTTATAGACTCTATAACATAAGTCTCTGCAGGGGCGTAGCACTTTTAGAAACAGGTGATTCTGATCCCCCCACTTTTTTTTTAACCACTGCCTATGTTTCCGCCTTGTGTTTACTGATTTGTTACTTAAAGGCCGCTTACACAAGATCGTTTTCAACTAAAAACGGAAGTCATTTATGCGTTTTGGCTGTTCATTTACATGACAACGGCATTTCAAGGGACTGAAAAGCACAATTTAAAAAAAACGGATCTCAAAGTTGACGTTTTTGCAAACGACCGCATTATCGCCTCCATGTAAAGTCTGAGGTGGAGTTTTTTTCAAAAATGATGATGTGATACGCATGTGTATTACGCATTCAGTCTGTAGGCATTCGCGAGAATTTCCAAAACAATAATGGCGGCTTACATGATGCATTCTTGTACTTCGTGACATTATCATTCCTCCGGCAAAATGTAGATTTGAGGCACCACTACAACCAGCAGAGACACTGTATTTATATACACAAACTATAAAATCACATACATGCCAAGTATATTAAAAGTGTTTTAGCTTAAAACAGGTTTTGCGTATGTGCGCAGGCACGTAGTGTTTCTTTACAGCGCAACATCGCCATGCAATGGCCTGGCATGCATAATACAGAGTTTCTATTTGTTTTACTAGATCCATGTAAATGCGGATCGTTTTGATAATGGTGTCGTGTGTTGTGTACATTAAAAACACAAAGGAAAAACTTTTCCGCTTCTCATTATGTGAACACTCTAAAATTTGAGTGAACTAAAATTCAACCAATCAGAAGCCGAATCATCACTTGGGCGCATCTGCCAAGAGTTTATAATCTACTATTGCTCTTCCGATTTTCTTCATTAACTTTTTTGCTCTTGGTTGTTTTGGGGTAAATTCTTTACTTGTAAGTCACTTTGGATGAAAGCGTCTGAGTCAAATGACCCCTTTGATAGTGACTAATTGCCAATATTTAAAAGAATTAAACATATACTGTATATATTTCATTTTTTGTACAATTTTTTAAATAAAATAGGTGAAATGGTAAAGGATGAGTGATCCATTTGTGTTTCTGTGGTAAATTATTTGCTATTATGACATGTTCCCAAAATTGTCAATAGCATGCTCTAAAATTCCAACTACATGGTATTCCATAAATAATTTATTATATGAACATGTACTTACTTCGTACATTATGTGCATAATTTGTTTGGCCTTTGAGGGTCACATCACCTGACAGCTGTCCCCCCTCATGCCCCTGTAAGTCTGTACTGTATATGAAAGATGAACTTTACACCAGAACTTTGGATATTTCGATATCTAAGGCACTATCCATGCAGACATCAAAGTTATTTTTAAGGTCTGAGGGCTTTTTTAAATTTGAAGGCAAGAAAAAATACATTTCATGAATATCCCTAACACTGTCTTCTTCGTTCATGGAAGGATTAATGGACATGCACACATACTGAATTTTGCATATCATTTTGCACGTGATGAAGAATTTTGCACACATTGTCTAAATAGTAACCAATATGAAACACTGCTGGACCTCAGTATTCAACCCCAGGCTTTAGTTTTTCGATGTCACCCTCCACAAACCCCCTTATTCATGCCACAGGGCCACGTTCATCTTCAACTGGAGTGACAGTGCAAGCTAAAGTCAAGATGAATGCTGCCAAAGATGTTTTCTTGGACTTAAACAGATTACGCGTCTATAAACTTTTAGGTTCGTATTCGTCTTAAGGTTAGAGCTTGTGTCTTCAAGCACTCAGTCTGCAACAAAAGACGGATGAGGTAATGAGAGGAAAAGAAGAAAAGTGTTGTTTTTAACAACGTCTCTGTCTGAAAAATGGTCATTTTGTTCAGACACATCCATCAGTGCCTGCGATTTAGGTGGATGGATCTTGATGAACATGAATGAGGAGATGGTGGAGCATAATGCAGGAGGAACATCATACTATATAAATCTGTAGAATCTGAGATAAATGGTATTGAATAAAATCCACTTTATATATTGACTTATTTCTAAAAGCCATTATGTAAACTTTGTGCATACATGGCATAGAGGTCTAAGAGTGTTCAGAGCGTAACCAGATGTATAAATCCATCATGTGTTGAGACTGCTGAGATGAATCAATATTTCAGCCCCCGGAAAGAAAAATTCTACAACTGGGAGGAATTGAAACACCTAGCTGCATCTCACGAAAACATGCCCAAAAAATATTTCACTCAAGAATCAAAAGACAGAATATAAGAAATTGTATTTTGCCTCTTCTTTAAAACTTAATAATACCAATAAAGACAGGTGACGTCTTATCACACATTAAACTATAGTGCATTTCAAATATTCTAAAACCAAACAATAGATTAATCCAGAAAACAGAATAAAATGTATGTCATTACTTACGGAGTCAAATGTTTTGAAGGAATAGTTCACTTTAAAATTACATAATAATTGACTCACCCATGTCATGCAAGCCGTCCGAGTGTTAATTTCTTCTGTCGAAAACAAATTGAGGATTATGAAAAAAGCTTTCCAGGGTTCTTATCCATATAATGCACTTCAACTGGGGGCTGTTGGTTAAGGTCCAAGCCGTCTATTTATGTATAAAAAGTATACAATTTGTTAGTTTTTTCGGAAAATGTCTAATCGTTTCGACATCACCTTATTCATCGACTAGAGAGTTTTTTAACGCTGAGATGAAACTGAAATTTGGACCTTAACCGACAGCCCCTCGTGAAGTCCATTATATGGATAAGAACCGAAAAAGCTTTCCCTATAAGCCTTCATTTGTTTTCAACAGCAGAAATAAACACACGGACGGCTTGTATGACATGTGGGCGAGTGAATTATTGTGAAATTTAAATTTTAAAGTGATATATTCCTTTAAAACATTTGAATTAACATCTTGGCTTCATTTTTAAAAACAAAGCTTACATCCCATTTATTGTAGAACGTGATATCCTTCGTTTCATAATCCACAGAAAGTCATGCAGGTTTGCGTTAATAACTACAAAATCTTTATTTTTGGAACTATCCCTTTCAATGAATAAAGGCAAACATCTATTATATGAACACACTTGGTATCACAATAGCGCTGTAGGAAAAATCTCCTCTCTTTCTCTACCTCAATCTCTATATGTCCTTTAGAAACACGCACACACTCATAATGGGTGAAGGTCGCAGACAAAGAAGAAAAACATTTGATAACGAAATGTTGTGTTTGTGTAGGTCTGTGTTTTCTGCTGTGACACTGAAGTTCAGTTTTACTTTCTATAAACCGTCTTATTAAAAGCCTCACTATCTGCTCTTGGTAAGGACTTGATTAAAAACCAACAATAAATCTAAACAAAAAAGAGACATGTTACCTTGAAAAACATAAAGGAGTGTTTTTCAGCTCAAATGTTTGAGTCGGGTGCTCATTTTACAAAATATTAAATTTAAATTCCAAGTCTTAATCGAGGTCTAGAGGTATAAGGTTTAAATTGATTAAGTACAGAGGGAAAGGTTATCGGCATTATCAGAAATGTTTTCTAAGTGCATAAGCAAAGTGAACGAGACCTTTTAATTTATTTAGCATACTGTAAGTGAATGACCTGATTTTTTAATCAATTATCAAAAGGAAAGTTATAATTGAGTACACAGATTCAGTCTACACGATTTGTTTGGGAAAACAGATTATTTATCAATTGCAGTAGCTATGCAAACAAATAGTATTTTTTTATTTTGTTTTAGGCTCAAGATATTTAAACACTCTTAAATAAGATACTTACGAGGCCAACAAGATAATAAGAGTGGATTTCAGAGGCTCTACCTTGTTTTAAATGCTTTAATTTAATTGTTAAATTAGTAAGATATATTCTGAAAGAACAAGTTGTTATGTTGAAGTCCTCAACTAACAGCTAACGAATCACTTTTTTATATGTAAAATAGGTTTTGCTGTAGACGTTTGTACTGTGTAATGCAAACAGAGAAAAGTCTTTCATGTAGAGTATTTACACATGTATGCCCTTTTTTTTCTTTTGCTTCTTTTGTTCACCTTATTTGGATGCACACTCAAAAAATTCATTTGTTGAATTTACTTTAAAAAGCTGCATCAAGTGGATAAACGCAACAATATTAAGTATAATTAACACTAGTTGTATGAATAAAATAAATGTACCTTTTTTGAATAAATCCAAACCATTCCGATTGAAGCAGTAATTTTGATCTAATTAAACTCAAAATGTATCCTCTTCAATGGTACTTTTTGTTGTTATATAAATTCTATACAGACTTACTCGTATGAATCAAACCCAATGAGCAAATCAGATTAGAGGCATCTCAGTACTGGCATTAGCACAGTTAAAGCTCATTGAATGATGCAATATACAATCATATAGCGTGCATAAACCTTTCACAGACTAAGCATATGTACTACTCTTCCAAAAATGGCAACCCTAAAACAAAAAAATACGACAAACTCTTTTAAACCAGTCTTACGCAAAACCTGGGAACTGAAAATCCCCCTCAACCAGTCATGTTGAATTAATATTTTTATATTACATAAACTCACCAATAGGTCCAATATTACAGGGTTCTGCGTTTCTACTCAACAATGTTAGGCTGACCAGTCAAACACTTTTTAAGTGAAGCTGACGGATCTAAATTTTTTAGTATAATTAACATAGTCAATTTACGTTAAATTAGTTACCTGCACTCTTTATGTACTGTGAATAAGGATGGGGTAAGTAAAACTAACAGCAACGAGAGTTAATTTTTTTGAGTGAATTGTCTGCTAAATGATTAAATATTTTTTTATAAATCTAATATATGCAATTTCTTTCCCAACTAAACTAATCTTGTGTAAAGGATGTTTAGATTTGTTTGGAATACCTGACAAATCTGAAATAGATTTAACAGATAGAAAAGCTCATTCTCAGGTAAATAAAACATAATACTTCATTATGTAAGGTCTTTAAACACCTCGAAAGACATAGTCATGTTTATTATATTGCATTTCTGTCAACAGATCCTCCAAAAAAATTACACATTGGCCCTTAAATGATTTTTATACTGTGTACAGAGGACCTCTGTTCACTCAAGTCTAACAACCCCAAAGGATGATGGGACTGCATAGGCGACAACCACACAGCAGAAAGATGCCCACAGGGGTTCTTAGGGGGAAAACACTTGCCCCTAAGTGAAATCTGAACCGACAAACCTCTCATTCATGATTCAGGATTCTTGCTCTCTGGGGGACAGCATTGGAGATGTCAGAGGACTCTTATTATGTCCCCGAGCTTTCCAAACTGCGCCAAGAACACTGTTGATGGATGGAGCTTTTGCTCAACACACATACAAACGCAGCTATAATCAATAGCTTTGCTTATATGATAAAGCTATCAAAGGGTCTACATCATAAAACTCACTAGTCCAGCAGGATCTTCTATTTGGTTGCAAAGCAGTAATAAGAACATCAAATAGCCATATCAATCAAAGGATCATCGGCCAGATTCAGGGGAAAAATCTACTCCCTCAGGCAAGCAGTTTGATAGAGAGAACAGATCAAGAGGAAAACGTATAAAGGCAGATTTGAAAAAGAGCAGGTAGAAGACGTGTGTTGGACTGTGATGATGGAAGTTCTGGGCAAGGCAAAAAAACACAGATTCCACTCTACATAAGGGTACAGTAAAACAAAATTAATTTAAGAATTCAATAAAATCCACAGGAATTAAGTCCAGCTGTGAAATGTCACTTTTTGACTAATCGGCAGCAAGAAAGTGACACATTTTTAATATAAGAAATATTGTTCTGGGATGCCCGGTCCCTAGTGAGTCTGAATCTCACATGTTTGTTGGATTTCAATTTGTGAAACACTTAAATCTTAAAGCGACACAAAATAACTTTTGCTCACTGGTTCCACCATGTGGTTAATAACACCAATGGTCTGCTAGCAGTGTTTTAAAGAGTAACCATTAAAACAATGTCATTAAAATTACATTTCCTGCAGTGTGTAAAGTTGCTGTGTGTGAATGTAAGCAGTCTGCCAAGTTGTAAAGCCAAAAGTGAAAGAATAACAAAGTTGGCTTGGGAAAAAAAAGAGTCGACTCTGAATCACGCGAACGAGTCATCTGTCGTTCGAATTTCAGTTCAGGGTCGGATTTGCGTCACTCCGTGTAATGGCCGCCTATGTTTCATTTGCGACACTGCACACGGTAGACCAATCACAGCAGACTAGATCATCTGACCAATCAGATCAGAGTAGGCTGACAGAAAGGAGGGAATTAGAAACATGAATCACCGAACGAATCATTTGAAAGCCAGTCAAGAAGTAAGGTAACAATAACTGCCTTGTATGTACGTAAACTTGTTGTTGGACACTCCATAAACCAAAGTAGGACCATAAAAATGACAAAATATTTACTCTTTAAATAACGTCGATTTGTAAGCTTCCCCGTGGCCAGTGCAATACAAGTGAATTTGTTTACTTAGCTGATGGAATTGGCGAACTGTTTGTTTGAAAACCATGTCAGACTCTTCCGCAGGCAGGGAATGGGCAGGGCTGTGTGCATCGACCCGATCACAGAACTTACCGAGTGTGGATGTTGCCGCTGTGAGGCTGCTCAGGTAGCAAAGGCAGAAGAATTCATCCGTTTTAAGAGTTGTTCTACCACTGAAATAATTTTAGAGAAATAATTTTAGGGTCGAAAAGTGTTGATTTTATTGAATATAGATCTTAATTAAGTGTGAAAGAGCAAAGATTCAAGTGCTGGTGTGCATTTAAAGAGATACACCAACAACAACAAAAAAATTCTGTCATGAATCACGTATCCTCAAGTTGTTTAAAACCTGTATACATTTCTTGGTTCTGTCGAACACAAAGAAAGATTTTTAGACAAATGTTAGCAACTGACATTTCTGGAGCAATATTGACTACCATAGTAATTAAATATTATTGTATCTTTTTCTTTGTTCTGTTGAACACAAAATGCGATATTTGGAGATTTTAGGAAAGCATCAGTTCTGGGGCACCTTTGACTATTATTTACATTCTTTCTACTGGTAGTCAAAGGTGCCCCAGACATGTCAGTTGTAAACGTATTACTAAATATCTTTCTTTGTGTTCAAAAAGAAACAACTTGGGGTGGAGTAATTCATGACAGAATTTTTTTTGTAATTGTTGGAGTATCCCTTTAAGTGTGAAACAGTAGTAACTCAGCATGTCGGTGTTTAGGGCTTAACGTTAAATATTCTACATGTCTTATTATGGAAGATCTTCATGGGCTGCTGTACACAGACTTGTCATTCTTTAAGAATCATTATAAAGTATACTGAAGTAATTTATTACTTAAACAAAGATTTACTGTACATTATGGCTTATCGTGTTTATGACCTGCAGTACGCCAGCTTTAATTAACATTATCTTGTGCTGAATTGCCTGGTTTAATATCCGCAGCACATTCCTAATAGCTTTGTCTGTATCACATTCTATGCAATGCAATAGGGACATAATTAACGCACACAAAACAGTGGCACAGATGTCAAGAAGTCAATCTTTTTTTAACTTTGTTTAACAAAGTTTTGGCACGTAGCCTCTAAACAGAACCTTTTGTCTTCAACATATTCCATTTTATTCTCTATTGGGGTGCGTTGTGTAAAGGGGCCACTTAAGAGTGATTGACATGTCTGGATTATCATAAACTAGCTCCAACCCGGGATCAGTGTAGTCTCTGAGTGGCAAACAGCTTTGTATCTGATACCCAAGGTGTCAAAAAAGTCAAATAAAATAAATAACATTTGACATAATCGTGTTTGGCAGAATTGCATTAAAGCTGTTTAACATGCTCCTGCATGATTCATAAAACAGGGTTAGTGACGGCACAGGAAGGTTCAGATCCTGGTCATCTGAAAGGTGATGGTAAGGTCTCTCTGTTCTGCTTTGTCACGGCTGTACCCCTGAGCAAGACGCTTCATTTCACATTATGTCAGGAGGATGCAAACTTTTGGATTAAATGGCTTAGACATGTTTCAACCTTAGACATGTTTTATGTTAAGGCTGACAAAGCCAGGGGATTTATTAACATTTACTAGTAAGTGCATTGAACCACTGTTCTAATTTCAGATTTCATTTTTTCAAATATATATTTTTTATATAAATATTGGAACACATTCAGAATGCAGCTGAAAATACATAAACTCATTATTTAGATTCTGAAAGGCAAATTCTTACCAAGGTGATCTACAAGAAAGTGGATCCATGAATGGACGCATGTACTGTTCGTATACATTGTATGCGTTTTTGTGGGCGGAGCTCAGGTGGAGGCAGAAAGATCCTCCGACGGCATTGCTAATGCTAGGAAGCATGTTTTGTTTGCTTGGTTTTTGACAATGAGTGGAAAAAAATGTGGTTACTATCTGGTGCAATTCTCACTATTAATTAGTTGTTATTTGCAAGCCTATTATTGGCATGTTGGCTGTTTATTAGTGCTTATGAAGCACTTATTCTGCATGACCGTACATCCCTCATCCTACCCAATAGCTCAACCAAACAACTACCTTACTAACTATTAGTAAGAGTTTATTGGGGAAAAAGTCGTAGTTAATGGTTTGTTAATAGCAAGAATTGCCCCCTATACTGAAGTGTGACCGAATATTGGATACAATTTTAACATTTAAGGTCACTCACTAGGACCGTGATTGTTTTTGAAAAAGTTAACTTTAACGCCAGGAACCTGGCCGACCAGTACGTGCTCACTCAATGAGCCAAAGACGAACTAACAGGGGGATTGCACATACCGATGTACAAATTTATAGGATAATGTAATGTTATGCGCTTTGGATAAAAGCGTCTGACAAATGCATAAATATAAATGTTTGTGGAACATTCTAAAAACATTATCATAAAACTTTATCATTGCATTGTTAATGTAACATTTTCAAAACTTTAACATTATAAACGTTACAATTGCATTGTTAGTGGAGCGTTCTAAAACATTTGCGATAAAAAATTAACATTGCGATGTGAGTGAAACGTTTTAAAACGTTAGCATTAAACATTACCGTAGCATTGTTAGTGGAACATTCTAAAAACGCATAAAAACTTATCTTGAGGTGATATGAAGAAAAGTAAGCAAATTTATGGATGAGTATAATAAAAAATAATAACGCAAATTGAAACAATCTTCGAAACTAGCGTAATTTTTCGGTTCTTGAGGCTGCAAACAAATGTGCTATCAATCAGATAATTAAAACCATTTTAACTTGCAGTGTACTTAAAAGTCACTAGATGAAAATATGAAGTGTCACTTTATTTAACATCGAAGTTTCTTTTGGGCATTTGGGGGATTTGGGCATACGTGAGATATTTTTAGACACATACCCAAATCATAATCCTCTAACAAAGGACAGTAGTTTTTTAACCTTAATTCTTTCCCCGACTTGTCGCGTCACGTTCCCGCCAAAGACGAGTTATTACGGCAATCAGTGATTGTACTGTTATACAGCAGGTGGCGCTGTTACACACCTTTGGAAAAATTACAGAATTTCTGAACCTAGAACGTATATGTTTTATCTGGTTTTAATGATTGTTCTGAGTGTAATCTGGGTGGAGTCTTTGACCTTAAAACGTTAATTATCTCAGCTGTTTAATCCAAGTGGTGGATTTTTGAAGAAACCTACCCACATCTAAGGGGTGATAAAAAAGAACAGAGGGAGATACAAGAATACGGTTTCTTTTGTCTGAAAGCAGATATTCTGTTCTTTCATTTGATATACTGTTTGTCCTTAAATTAATTGCAGAAAATGTACTGTGAGCCATCAATTCTAAGTGCAAATGTTCAAAAACACTGGCGCTGGCTGGCCATTTTTTTATAAAGTCTCGCGGGGAGAGATTTAAGTGTTATGAAGTGAAACGCAAGCTCTTCGCTGATAGTTTCTGTTCAGTCCGCTCGTTTTATTGTGTTTAATTACAGCTGTCGTCAGTGTTCTTGCTTGCCAATGGCAGCAGGTATGTGTCAAAATATGAAATTGGAGACTGTATTCTGTCAATTGTTGCACTAAACAACACAAGATGATATTTTTTTAACTCCGTATGTAGCCGAACCTGTGTTGGTTGGTATTGGTCGCCTCCAGTTTCCCTTTGTTTTGCCTCCAGCTAATGCTGTGACGTAAGCGTGACATTGGCTCAAAAGGGGTCAATGAACAGGTGTATGTACTACAAACAAAGTACAATCCACATCACCAATAGAGCTAAGCATATTATTAAGTGCCTCCCCTGTCAAGACTGGGAAGTAATGTGGTGCCATGGTTCAGATAATGTCAACCTGAGGATTCATGTTTGGCATTTAATTAAGCATCAGGTGGGTGCTGAGAGCAAATTTCTCAGCTTGACCACAAAATGACTTGCCAAGTCAAATTTTGTGGGCACTTTTATGAAGCCTGTATTCAAGCACTGAGAAGTAAATGTTTAAAGCAACTCTGGTCTTGCAAAACTGACTGAGTCTATACAGTGTGGTTTCAAGACCAAGAAGCATCATCCACGCACAAATTGGTATGGAAAAGTACATGGGTAGTTGACAAATATACCGTATGTGTCCTTTGGTGTGACATGGCACATTTAGGGTTTATTAATAATGTAAATGTTCATGTAATATATTCCCACAGTATATCACAAAAAGATCACAAACAGGTTCACACATTCTACAAAATAAGCATTTTTCATATAACAATCTACGAAACACAAACAACTCAAAGTTATGTGTCACACAGAGACATACAGTATAGTACATGGAATACTTCAAAATTTGTGTGTGTGTGTGAGTGTGTGTGTGTGTGTGTGTGTGTGAATGTGAATGAAGCTTGCAGTGGTTTCCAGCTTTGAGTGGCTCAGGATTAAAGGTGGATTAATATAGTTAAGAGCTCTAATCGACCTCAAACCCTCCTGTGTTTTCCCACAAAGCTACACAACACCAAATCCATCACCGTGACTAATGCATCCAATAGAAAATCAAGTATGAGACACATTTACCAACCTATTTTATTATCATGTCGGTTCCAGTGACAGAAAGGAACTTGATATAGGAAACGTTGAAAAAAATGTTTTGCTCTTGCATAATAGATTGCTTGTGATGGAGCCCATTTTTAAGGCGCTTTGTATAAAAGCGCTTTGTAAATGACTAAATGTAAATTTTATTTTGCATGGGGTAGGCTACCGATAAAGAAGGCATTGATCGTTACAGGGTTCCTGTTAGAGAACTCCTACTGTATTTAATGTTAGTGTCGTGGGGTTGTATTTCAATCTGAAAAATTGTGAAATGTTAAAATCCTGCAACTGCTTTAAGGTCGAGGTAAGCGATTTCTAAAAAACAATGCCGATATGTAAAGTTGATAACCACACAAATACACCTCTGCCTACATTGCTCTGCCCTTAAAATAACAAATGCTTGCTTACTTTCTCCCCTATCATGAGTGTATAAGCCTATTGGCTTATGATGCTGTGTGGTGCTCGATTATGGTTATGGTGCTAGGTCTGGTCCATTTACTTTTTTCTCCTGTTTACACACTCAGGACTACATGCAAACACATTGATTGTTTCATACATTGAGAACATATTGATGAAATTGTTTGTTTTGGTGTTAAGCATTCAAGCATTTGTCATAAATAGCCTACTCCGTTTAAGGACCAATGTTGAGATTTATGCGGCATCTAGTGGTGAGGTTGAAAATTGCAACCAATGGTTCACTCCACCATCCCTTTCTTGGGCTGTCATCACATCTTTGCTTCTTTGCCAAAGGAGATAACGTATATACGAAATGCGCTCTGTAGAGCAGTTTGTCTGTTTAGGGCTACTGTAGAAACAACATGGTGAATTCCATGTTAGGAGACCCGCGGTGTATTTAAAAAGAAAAAGCTTATTCTAAGCTAATTAAAACATAACGCTTAATAATGTAAATTCGAAGACATTTATATAATATTACATTTCTGTTAACAGATCCTCCAAAAAATGACAGACAGGATCCTTAAGTGTGAAAATGAATTCTAAGCTGGTCCAGAGACACCAACAGTCTCCCACAAGCCGCAAGCGTAATAATTTACAAACTGCAAAATATGAAATATGAAACCGCAGCATCCGGGCCAAACCATAGGGAAAACAGCCGAATCGAAAAGCAACATTCTAATCCCTCTGTATAGCCCTTAAAGCCATTAAAAAGAACTTCCTCAAGGCATATTTTCAAGGCATGTACATGAGTTTATATTGTGTACAGTAACAAGGGCTTCTGGGTACAGTTTTAGAACTGATCCTACATGCTGGGGCGCTCCTAAAAGTCAACTTTAATTGCCTTTGACCTCATTCATATTCTGCATCTGAAAGCAACACGTCTTTTATTCCAGTTGGTTTGCATTTGCCAAATAAAAGCATTCAAAGTATGTAAAGTTGGTATCTCTGGATTTTGTCTTCCTCTTGGTCTTCTCAGTGGATAATCCCTGACGGGTGAGGGGGGGTGTTAGATAGTGTACTTAGGGGGCTTTTGCTTCACATTCAGCCTGCATAATAAAACAGAGTGGGTCGGAATAGAGTGGCGTGAGATTGAACAGTTCACAGCACCCCAATGCACAAAAGTGAAAGGCTGCTGAGGTTTCTTTTATTGTTTCGAAGAGAGAAATTAGCATCTGCACGCAACCTTTAATTTCCCTCTGACAATTTTACCTTCATTTTAGCATCTCGTCTTTCCATCTTTGAGTCCTAATTTCATCAGCGAGGAGATCCAGCACAGACAGAGGCTCAATTCACACCGCACACCTCATCAAAATGCCCGGCAGGAAGCTGACTGTTGAAAGCCAATCGTCAAAAAGCAAACAATTAATCTTTCTCCACCCTTCAATTGTTTCGCTTTTTCTTCTTTGTTTGTTTGCTGCTTCGAACATTTCATTACACTCGTTCCTCTCAACCACTGTTCCTGTAATCATGTGTCTCTCCTCTCATCCTGGTCTTTATGGGAGGTTTGTGATGTAGTGCCGCTCTGAGTGTCTCCAATTAACAGACAAGGACATGAGGAAAGACCGAAACTTTCATTTCTGCCTCAAGCAATCTTGCATTTAAACCACACCAACGTTAAAATGTGTGTTTGCCACTATATTAAAAAAGACATTTCATAAAATTCATAAAAATTAACGCACAAGCACACTTTTAACCCTCTTGGACACTTCATTGATTTTTGAACGATAAATGTTACAGAAGCCAAGTGTGACCCCTAAATGAGGGGGAAGTCATAGAAGTCGTCAAGTTAACTTAATATGGAGAGTACAAAATATATTTTTGTTTGCATTCCCATTCGCTCAAATAGCAAAGGAAAAACCCCACAACAGTGTTTTCGCGACATTAAATAAAATGAAAAAAACGGCAGTCATAAGAATAATGTCAAATTCACAGACGTTGCATTAGAAACACCCTTACATTAGCGTCAATTAGTATTTTTTTTTGTAATTTGAAACAAAGGTACTATAAAACCAAACGTAGTGTTATCAATATACACGCATTAAAAAAATACAAATATTAAAATCTTTCAAGGGGATTTACGATTCTGTTGACCCTGATCATGTGATAGTATGGGCGTGGTTTTAGAGAGCACGCGTATATCATACAGCTGGAATAATGGATGACTGGTTCAAGCTATAGGGACTTTCAGGTAAACATAGTGAAATTTGTTGATTGAATGAAAAAAAAAAAATTTTCAATGTTGATTAGCTTAATTTTGCAGCAGTTACTATTATTTAAATAAGGTTATTAATCACATGTCACCAGTTTGAGTGCAGCTATGACATGTCAGAGGGGATCTGGCCCTCCCGGTTGAGCCTGGTTTCTCTCGAGGTTTTTTCTCCATTAATCAATCATTGGAGTTTGGGTTCCTCGCCACAGCAGGGCAGTGTTGGCCTGCTCACCGGGAGACTGCATTCATTCATGTATTTATTTAATTAGAAATAAGATATTATTTATTAGAATGATCTTACTTGTTGTATAAATACCATGCACTGTGCTGTGTTTTAACTTTTCTGTTTTTCCTGTTTGCCCCTGTAAAGCTGCTTTGAAACAATACACATTGTGAAAAGCGTTATATAAATAAACTTGAATTGAAAACTTGAATTGAGTTATGATTGGGTTAAAAGTGTACCATAACACCATCGGAGCAAAGAATTTAGCACAACTGCCGCAAACCAGAAAAAGAGTGAAGGCAGATAGAGAGAGAACTAATTAGACTGCCAGCAGAGAGGAGCATTAGAGCTACACTAAGTCCGAATGTAGCACTCCAGGACTTAAAGTTCATGCTATCTGCAAAGCGAGTATAAAAATGCCCCGGTGTGCGAGCGTAAGTGTACCAGAGCAGCGAGAAAGAAGAAAATAACTTGAAGAGAGGACATCAATAAAGCATGCAAAGGTCCATTCTGACTATAGTAATGCAAAGATGTTGGCCTTACAATCTGATCCACGGCTCTTATTATCTCTCAGCTCAATTTCCTTCTGACCTGAAAGCACCTCACTAAAGTGTTGCCACTTCAAAAAGACACAAACCAGGGGGCATTCGTTTTTTTCTAGATTGAGCATTCCTTTTCTATGACAGTTGAACGACATGCCGGTCAGAGCCGTAAAAAGCCCTTACAGCGAGCCTGAAGCTAGAGCAGATTAACAGTGTTTCTTGAATATAGAGATCATCCTCAGAGAGAAACATTTATGAATAAATAAATAACATAAATTGCATGAAGCTGAATTACATCGAAGACTCTTTAGGGAAGTAGTTTCACTCTGCAGCCACATTTGAAATGTTTCAGTCATACAAGCCATATTTTCCTGAAAACTGATGTTTCTGAAATCATAGGCTGAGGCCACAACAAAGTTTACATCAGTAAATAAACATGACATCAACTGTACCATAAAGTTTCTTAACACTTCTTTGTGGAACTTGAGCTTCTGTCACTGAAGTCTCGAAACTAAGGGACGCTTCCCTTGTTTATAGTAAAAACTGCAGCGTCTTGTTAATATTTATTATCATTGTTTACATACTTTTATTTATCCCCGAACAGCCTCTCTCATGCAGAGGAGTTGCTGATGAAGTTATTTTAATGATCCTAGACCGTAACTAAGACATACAGCGAGCAACAATATGAATAAGCCAGCAAATTCCGCTGAGAATTAAGCAAAGTAAAACCAAATTATCTTTGCTCAGACTATTGGTTTAGCTGAGCCAGGTAAAATAAGTTTGACAGAAGTTGGCAGATTTACGTTGGCTTTTTTTTATCTACCTTTAAAAGTACAAAACACTATACTGCTTAATGAAAGTTTAACTCCTATGGAAGGATTACCAAGACTTTTTCAATGTTTATGGTTTACGAGAATCTTCTCGGTGTTTATAATGCAAACAACGATTTTATTATTCGACAGTAAATGTATTTGCAACTATAAGTTTTGGCTAGCCTGTTGTGGTGTTAACACGGTTGGTTGGTTTATTTTCTCCTTTTAGTCTAGTCACATCCCTAGAATCAACATGGTCTTGCTTTTCAAATGTAGCTGCATTTGCTTATTTAAAAGCATTTTGGTCATATTTATCATCATTAAACTGATTAAGGTTGAAACCGAATAATGTTTACGCTCACTTTCTTTTCCTCATATTTCTTTGTCCCTCTATAGCTCACAGCAAGACATCTATTAAGCAGTGAACCTTAGCGACCAACCTAACAAAACAACTAGCATTCTACTGTCCCCACAGTGACACATTTTGTACGAAGCTTTTAAAAATGTTACAGTTAATGCCACACAAACACATAATATATGCCACATTGCTAATATGCTTTTCATCACTTGCACCTCAAGCTAATTTTTGTATAACTTTGGTGCTTTTTGCACACGTAACTTCCTGATTAAAAGTCCCCACAAGACTGGTTTGAGCCGGTAGTTCTGATGTACATTGTTGATCAAGAAACCAGTATTTGCTGGTGACCACCTATGCATGTCTATTCAAAAGAACTATGATGGTTGAATAACAACGGGCTGAACTATGAAAGAACATCATCACAGTGTATTTTTCATTACTGTGCCAGTTCTCTCGATAAACTTCAGGAAAGATCTCAGGGTGAGAGCACAGAGCATAAATGTACCGAAGGCCAGTCTTTGAAATGGCTCTCACATGTCTTTGTTAAACTTCTCTCTGCGTTTGTATTTCTATCTCACAAACCTGTGACCTCTTATCCTGTGCTAACGCTGAAAGCTATTACTCTCTCTTTCTCTCTCTCTCTCACTCTCTCTCTCCTCTTTATCATTAAAGGAATAGTTCATCCAGAAATGTTAATACAGTCCAAACAGTCTGTTCATGACAGAGCAGAGATAATATTGTATAAGTTATGAGAAAACTTATGCAACTGTTATTGAATTAAATAAAGCTATGTCAGGATTCTCTCAAATTCCAAATTATAAACAATATCAGCATATAGGTTAAGAACAACATGTCAGTCCGAATTTTTGTTGTAACTCTAGGTTCACACCCTTTCTATCTGAGGTACATCCTTTTAACTTAAGTGTGACTTTCAGGTATCAGAAATAAACTAAAATCCCTAATCATAAACAGATCCAATAAGTTGTGTGTTGGTGACCTAACTATTTTTCTTCTGGGGAGATCTGTATCATTGCTAGGTGACCTTCTTCTGCCATATTAACATGCACAAATGTTGTTGAGATGCACACTTGAGCACCCACATCCTCTTAACACATACCGGCTTAAATGTTGACTAACCAATTGCACAATTACCTTTTATTCTTGAATTGTGTGGCGTGACGTGTGACCTCTTAGTGTCTAACAAGTTCAGCTGATGTAATTATAGCTTATGTTAGCCTTAAAACACAACCCAATTTAGTTCAGTACACCAAACTTAATGCATCAAACCAAATCAGAAAGAAGTATTAAGTGAGTATTAACGTGTGTAAACTGTTCCTGTATTCTGGAAAAGTTAAAAAGGGGGAAAAAATTCGGAAACATTCCCAAGTCTTGCTGCTTTACAGCGCTAATGTGCTAACAGGCTTCTCCCGCTAGCCTAACACTCATGAAGCGAATACAGTAGCTAAGGTGATACTGAAACAACCAGGAGAAACAAAGGCTTATTTTAGTTTTGAGTCATCACTGTATGTCTTTAATCTGATCCCAGACATGTCCTTTACACAAATATTATTGTTGACATTACAGTTAATAGTTATATATATTCACATGAAATTCATTAGAAAGACTCAAGTGTGTGCATTCAAAGAGTATGCCAATGTAAAAATCATGATACATTAATTATGAAATCTCAGAAATGAATATGAAATGAATATCCTATATTTTGGCTCCAGTGTGGCTCATTTACAGCTCTTTCCATGAGCTTTCTTAAAATATACAGAAAGTATAACACTTGCTCCAAATTCACATTTATAACCAAAATAGTAGTTTAGTTTCTTGCTTTGATTTGTTTGCTTCATTAACTTGTTTTGTACTAGCACAGTGCCATTAGTCTTGGAAGACTTCCTGAGAGGAATTGGTTTCGCAGACCTCGACCACTTTCACAAGCCACTTTAATAGTAAAAGCAAGTGCAGTAGAAAAAAACTGGGAAAAAATAGGATTTATCCATTCACAGCAGAATACCCTAACATTAACACATTTCTTATGTGACCTTATATGACTCGCTTACTAATGTGGTACTGACATTTAAAGAACTTTTATGTGATCACTACAATTATACCAAATAGTGGAGCCAATTCTATGTTTTTTTTTTAAATGAATATATTTGTCACCCAAGCATTTCATAAAATGGTAAGTGTCATTCTAATGCACTTTGGCAATATATCCATTCAAAAGCTCAACATTCTCCGACCTCATTTTTATTGTTATTAGCCTCATAAAAAAGAGAGCTATAAGTGTCCTCATGTCAAAACAAGAGCCATTCTCTCTAATCTTTCGGTCTCAAAAGGGAATTTCTGTACCTCTGATAAATTCAATTCACGGTCTTACGGGAACAATGACATGGTCATCCGGACCTCGATAGATACAGCACCTTTTGTAGAAAATTTATGAAACTACACTGTTCGAAGTCACGTTCAAACACACGGACACACAGCAAACAAGAAAAGAACAGCCAAAGAAAAAGATGCCCTTTAAAGAACAAAATATGTGGCTTGGGTTTTAAATCTGAACGTTTATGGACTCTGATGCCAGCTTTAAATGGACAACGTTTGATATTTCTTTCAGTCATGAGATTTTCTGCACAAATGGTGAATAATTCATTAAATAATATGCACACATCTGTGGGGAAATATCTGCTGCATACCATTTAAACATGTGAACCCAATCAGTTTCACTTCCAGCACCAGAAAATGCCTCACTGGTTAATATATGATGTCTACTGGAGTGAAACAAGACATTGCAATGTGAACCAAATCACCTGCAGATGATAACTGAGTGTTCTAAAACCAGTCTTAAAGAAAATCTTTATTAGAGATTAAATCAGTTATTTGTGAGGATAACATAACAACTAAATGGCCATTTTTCTGAATTCACAGCTCAAAATGACTTGAATGGTCACCTATCGGCACTTTAGTTTAATGTCAAAATATATACTCAACCTGAGACTAAACATATTTTTGACTTTGTATAAAGCATTGCTTCATTCTTCATTGAATTTAAACCCCTGCTTGGCAAGACAATCCAACATTGATCAATGTCAAAAAAGTATTTTTGTATATTGAGCTAATTCAAGTCTATTCCCTGGCAATAAGCTTTTTATTTTTAAATAAACACTGCACATAAAAATGAGCTTGCCTATCCAGAAAATAGCTTTGGTGGGATATAAAAACAATGTATATTGTTAAAACAAAAAGCCTTTCTTGCACTAATGTGATTATTTCTGGAGAAGCTCCGTGCAGGCTGCCAGGACATAGCATTGGTTCCTTTGTTTAAAGTCTCGCTTTTTCATCGTCACCAGTATTACAGAACAGAGTTTAAAAAGGGGTTCGGATGGCTCTTCTCAAGGACAACAAAATCAATCATCACAAAAATCAAGCATGACAGAAACAGAGAGAGAAAGAGAGAGATGATGGAGGAGGAAAGTGGGGGTTAGGGGGCACAAAACGACATGCCCGCAGAGAATGGGACTCCTTAAGGTCACAGCACAGGTGAAAACAATCAATCTGTTTCGATCATAGACAAATGGCCTTTGAGTAGCTTGTGCTCTGCTGATGTGCCACCAGTTCTATTGATGTGTTGTGCTAATGGCCAAAAGGCTTGTGGCTCTACACCAGAAATGAAAGGATTTCTGGTTCAAGTCCCGAACATAACTACCTCCAACTGACTTCAGCTGTTGTGCCCTAAAGCGTGTCACTTTTTACTGTTGGCGGTCCTGTGCATTCCCAGAAATTGTAATGTAAAATTTGAAGGGACCAAGAGATCAAGGTTTGGATGCCATGCATGGTCCAGTTAGCACCTGCTGGTACCTAAAAAGTATGTTTCCCCAATGACATCAATTGTGACCGTGGATCACAAAACCAGTCTTAAGTGGCACGGGAACATTTTTAGTAAAAGACAAAAATACATTGTATGGGTCAAAATTATCGATTTTTCTTTTATGCCAAAAATCACTAGGATATTAAGTAAAGATCATGTTACATGAAGATATTTTGCAAATTTTCTACCTAAAATATATAAAAACTTTATTTTTGTGAGTGGATGGCCTGCCACAGTGGCCCTGATTAACAACTTCAAAGGCAATTTTCTCAATATTTTAATTGTTTTGCACTCTCAGATTCCAGAGTATTAAACGGTTGTATCTCACCCAGACATTGTACTATTCTAACAACTCATACATCAATAGAAATCTTATTTATTCAGCTTTCAGATTATGTAAATATCTCAATTTCGAAAAAATGACCTCTAAGACTTGTTTTGTTGTCAAGGGTCACAATTCATTAAGTAGTCATGAATTGTAACGAAATAAACATGTTAGGCCTTTCCGAGATGAACAGTTGCTGAAAATCTTCTTTTCTTTTACGATCTTCTTTCTAGATCCTTTTTGTTCATGTTCGAACAGACCACATTAGAGAAGTTAAGGTTGTCTTCAAAGAGCCAACGCTCCTGCAGCCCCAAAAAAATAACACGCACACACCTTGAGCCGCCCTCTTGCTGTCCAGTGATTGATAACGCTTGTTGGTTTGATTAGCACGTCTCATAGATTAATTAAAGATAAACGAAAGAGAGCTGTGAGAAATGCCGTCGCTGTTTGCGGAGGAGAGAGGAAGCGTGTAGGTGAGCTGATGGACTGGTGATAGATGAAACCGCAAGATTTAAACTCACTTAATAGCTCACGGAGTCGTGGCAAATTAAAGACCGCAGTTTGTCCGCGTCAGAGCGTCTCACGGCTCGGGACACACTAGCACAAAAAAAAAACAGCATAGTGAACTTTGCTGGAGGTTCAAATTAAATGTAAGTCATTGTTACAGCGTCACTGTTTTGTCTAATATCAAACACTGAATAAAAATGACCAAGCAAGGCAGTTCAGCGGTTTATGTTACATTTGCAAATTAATGCATTATAATCATATCATCATAAAATTGAAAATTTTAGCATTTTGAACCTTGGAGATTACATGTAGTCTAGATATCTACCCATACAGCATATACCCAACTGACATTATAAAGTATGTGGGTAGTGTGGATTAAAGGTTTGAGCACTGCTGCCTGTTGTTACCGAGAAAATTGTCCATTGAAATTCATCAAGTAATAACATCTCCAGGCCAGTGTGTCAAACATAAACAAGGTTAGCTCGCGTACAATCACACACCCGACAGCGCCCTTGATAACTTTTCATTAGATTTATCAAATATCTTCATTTCACGAATGAATACGTGACATGGAAACATACTTACTAATATTACATTCAGTTAACTTCAATTACCGGAATAGCTGCACTATTCCTTTTCCTCGCCATCTCTGTTTGAGACAGATGGTTCCATATTTTTCAAGCGTTTTTGCAAAATCTGACTTGACAGCTCAAACAATAAATCATCACCACAAGCTTACAATTGTTAGGTATTAGGTACAGTGAGAAGACAAGTTTTGAACGCTGACTTTCACTCATCCAAGATCTGTTTTATTGACTAGAAAGCAACACTTGCTGTAAGTAATCTGTGCTAAAATCTGTTTTAGAGCTGAATAGAATGAAAAAATGGCTCGGATGGTGTTGCTGTGACCCCAGACCCTCTTTCACGCTTTAACTTTCCTTGCCTTTTAAAGCAAAAAGTAAATTCAGCCACAGGCAAAGTGAAATCTGAAAACCTTCTTTTAAGCTGTTAGAAGACAAAAACCGACAGACACGGTGACTAATAAAGTTTGAAGTAACAGAATCATTAAGGTGTGATAAGCCCAGTGAATTGTGTGTCTCTTAATTGCCTTTCGCTAATTTTAATTGTCTGTATTTTGTACATAAGCATGAACAGATTTTTATTTTTTGACAGTCAGCCAATTTTTCTTCCACAGTGGATAGCAACATTTGTTTTCTTTTTCTAACCAGTTCCTTGCCATAGAAATGCTTTTCCCTTGAAGAATTGTAGGATGCCTCTAGACCCTCCAAGGGACCCTGGATTTATCCTTTAACATCTTTCAAAGGCCTCTGGACACAGAAGAACATCTGCTCTACAAATCTTTACAATGATCTGTTCAGTACATCTGATAATAAAGCTGACATCTGAGAGATACAACCATTTTTTTAATCATCCATAAACCCAAAGGTTAATGGCATACATGCATAAGAAAGATGCATTTGTGCGTCTTAAAAACAATTATTTCCCTGCATTAAGAAAAATACAACTTATAAGGCACACAATTTATCTATGAAATACAATTGCCACTTTCAATAATTTGAACAATGCTTGTCTGATGTTATGCAACTGTGCAGAAATTACATTCTGAGCGGGTTCGGGGCAAAACAAATACAGCCATAACATACATTAAAGGATCAGATCTCTAATCCTGTACTTAGACAGCGGTTTATCAGCTCTCCCATGCTGTCTCTCCCTACAGCCAGCATGAAGTCAAAACCTAATGAAATAATCCACCGTGCAATTAATATCTTTATGACAGCGCTCTCTAATTAATTGAAATCATCCAGATTAACTCATGCCTTGTAGGGTTACTTTCTCCCTTTCATCCAGACTCGAGAAACAACGCTGTTTACCCTATACAACCGACCCCGCGGTGTGTTGTCAGCTGATCAAAGCAGCCCGGCAGCAGTGCGACTGCACGCAGCACTGACTAACAGTGTCTTCAGGTGGAAGAATGAATCATGTAGTACAGAGGTTTGGTCAGGCAAGAGTCTATTCTGGTCTATCATGAAAAAATTGTGTGGTGAAGCAAGGATTGCGTGAAAAACCAAAAGGATGTCCAAACAAATCAAAAAGTGCAGGTATTCGGCAGCTGGAAGTCAAAGTGAAATGCTTTATTTGAAATTCATTCATCCATCGTTCCGCGCTTGGCAGCATAAACCATCAGTGCAAAAGGTTTTGGCCAGTAAAATTTATGTTTTTCTAACCAAAAATTTGGAACATTTCTTAGTTTTTGCTGGTTGGTTTGGGGGACGGCTATTAAAGGGGTCATATGGTCGGAAATACGTGTTTTTCTGTGTATTTGGTGTGTTATAAGTTGCCCGTGCATGTATTAGACACGAACAGTAAGTGTCGGAACAAAAGTTGCATGCTATCACAAAGCGAATGCTCACCCAGACCTGCCTGAAATGCCTTGTGTAACCACACCCCCTCATGTACGTCACTTTGTGGTATGATTTGACTAAAACCGCCCAAATGTATACGCAAGTAAGGTGGGCAGTCTTGTAAATCTCAATGTACCGTCGACGGTACAGCCTGATGTTCCGAATATGGTAAGAGTCATTACATTTCCCTGCAGTATTCAACCAATCACTACGCACTAGTGAACTGGCCAATCGTAGCACACCTCGCTTTTCAGAGCGATGAGCTTTGTAAAATATCAGCGCGTTTCAGAGAGGCGGAGCAAAGAGGAGATACAAACATGCACGGTATGTGGAAAATACAGCGTTTTTGAACCTTAAATCGTGTATATACATTGTATTACATCTAAAGCTAACAATAATATTCATTTCAAATGACAACTTTAAAAGCATAAAATCATCGTTCTGTAAATGCTATTTTTTTCTTTCATTGATTTACAAAGCAAATGCTTTCAAGTCAGTAACACTTAGGTTTCTCAAGGTGTAATAAACATCCAAATAAACAAATTGCAAACTCAGTACTAAATCCAAGTGCCCGAGCCATAAGTTATACATACTTCATAACACAATCTGGAGAGTTTCATAGAAATGTGGTTCACCACCCCAGGATTCTGAAATAAATATTTGAAAACATGATATGTTGAGACAGACTCTTCTTGTAAAGTGTTAGGTTATGTTTTTCTGCATGGTGAAATCTGCCTGGATATTGTCTGAAAGAAAAATACACACAGAGCCTGGCCGCCTCTGCAGTGGTGTGGTGTCACTCTTTACTAATGGAATGCACACCAGGCAAATGAGATCACGACTTTCTGCAAATGAGGTGTGCAGTAGAGAACAACAGTCTGCTTTAAAGAGCACCGAACAAACCGACCGAACACACACATACACACGCTATCAATACATACAACACCATTCTTCACACACACTTTCAAGCCAGACAAGGCTGTAGGGTCTTAGGCAATAGTAAACAATGCTTTTAATTAAACGTTCAGCATCAGTGGCCCCACCAGTCGGACCACCGCACCTTCTGCTTTCATTTCTCGCTGCCTTTTGTATGTTTGTTGCAGACTAGATATTTGTTTGTTTGTTTTTTCTTTCAGATAACAGACACACTTCAATGCGGCTGTTGAAATGCAATACTCGCTGCTGTGCACGTCACCGATTTGACTGACTTGTGACCAGACAGAACAAAGAGAGAAAGCACACACATGAAAATAGTACATCCAAGACATAAAAACCAATAAATTGAATGAAACATTTTGTCTCTGAATTCTAAAATGTGTATCTTGACCCGTATATGTTCCTCAAGAGTTTAGGAGAGATCTCAACTTTGTCTCCGACTGTGCTCAGATCTGTCAATAAACCAAAATGTGGAATTGAAATATATTTCAATATGAACTCAAACATTCTTCACTCAAAGAATGTTTGTGTGTCACTTGGATTTATTTCTATTTCTCCTATAAGCAATTTCAGACCAAACTGACACTGAAATAACTGAGCTCTCCTCACGTCCCATTCGCTATAAAAAGCAACCTCTGAGAATAGGTTTTATCACAAACTTTTTTAGATTAGATTCAACTTTATTGTCATTACACATATACAAGTACAGTGTAACGAAATGTAAGTTAGTGAGTTTTGTCCACATAATGACAAGCACAGATTACCATGTCCCTAGTGTAGTCATAGATCAGTCATGTTCAATTGAAAAACTACACAAATAACTGTCAAAATATCTGATAAAACTACAGTAATATAATATACGGTTTATGATATAAATATAAAAAGCAGGTGCTAATGATTTGTTTTGTTTAAATGCGTATAACATCATTACCTCACAGGTTTAGAATTTCTCCAAACAGAAACATTAAATATCAATAACTGCTAATGCAATTCATTCATTTATATAACTTAAATGTAACAACAAATCCTTAGTAGTAGAAAAACTGTGAAAGTTATGGTTGCGGAGGTGTGAAATCTGCACCACGCGTATGTAACAAAGCTCAAGTTCTTCATCTCACAAGGTCTGAAGTGTTTTCAGAGTATCTGAATGAATAAATGGCAGATGAGGAGAGGGCACTCGCTCGGCTGCTGCAGAGAACGTAACGCACATACACCAGCTACACATGGGAAATCTGAGTAAAGTGAACAGACTTTGAAGGAATAGATGTATGGCAGAAGATAAATGTGAAGGAGAAGAGCGAGAGAGCAGAGATGAGTAGTCGAGTGGGTCGTGGTCAATTACACGCTCAACTTGCTAAAACAAAATGGCTCCATCTAAGCGTTGTTATGGCAGACTAGATCGCATGGGGTTGGGATCTTTAATGAGCGACTAGTGGTGCGGTGGAAAATCCTCTTCATTGTAAACCCGGAGGAGTTCTCTGGCCAGACTTGAAAGATGTTGTGTAGTGTTTGTGGGTTAAAGGGCAGTTTGGGGTTGGACTGTGCCTGTGTGTTTGTGTTTGAGAGCGTGCTGTCTTGTGCGTAGCTTGCGTTAATGATCCGAAGGCGTTCGCATTTCGTAATGAAGCAATGTTGGTGTCAGACAATGAGAAATCCTTGACCTTTGTTTTTTAAGTGCTGAGTTAGCATTAAGCGTAAACATTCATAGCCTGCATTCTCAGCCTACGCAGGAAAACCAATCTAAACAGCAGAATAAGACGATTCGAATTGCAGCAATGCCCACCAAATGTCCAAGGGCTAGCTTATGCTCACTTGAGATTTCACTGCACTTTCCAGTCTGTCAAACCAACCACTCAGCTAATTTAGACAATTACACAAATTACTGAATATAATTAAGAGAATATCAAGAAAAAGGCTAATGTGTTTTAACGCTGCAGCTGTGGTACCAGGTTTATTCTTGAAATACAGTGCCGTGTTTTGGAAAATTATAGAGATTATAATATTGAAACAGACTATGGCTAAAGTTCAAGGGATTGTTCACCCAAAGAGTTCTGTCATCATTTACACACCCTTGTCACATCAAATCCGTTTGACTTTCTTTCTTCTGAAGAACGCGAAAAGATATTTTGAGGTATGGTGCGGTATTCATGCTCTACCGGATTTTGCCAAGCGGTTGATGTCCTCAGGACAATTTTTTTTTTAAAATAAAACCTAAACCCACACCAAACCCTAACCATAACTTACCCCTGAAATCAGAGGATAGTGATAAGTGAAAAACAATGGTCTAGAAGCACCTAATCCTGTTTGGAAGATTAAACTTAAAATAAACTGTAAATTTATTTCCGAAATCTGATTGGTTGATTTAAATGCTGTCCCAGATCAAACATGATGTTGTCTAAGGATAAAAACCACTTGGCAAAAACAGGAGAGCCCGGTACCCATTGACTTGCATTTGTTTTTGTGTAGAAACAATAGAAGTCAATCGGTGTTGTTCGGTTTCTTCAAAATATCATATTTTGTGTTCTTCAGAAGAAAAAAAGTCAGACAGGTTTGAAATGACAAGAGGCTGCACTCTTAACCCAAATTGTTGACTTTACTAGAAATTTGGGAGGAAACCCATTGCACTTAACCAGGGGTGGGCATGTATTTCAATACATTCATTTTTAACAATTGATATTTGTTTTAATTTAGGTGAAACTCACCATCATGGTGTTCAGTGTTTCCTTGAGGTAGTCTCTCTAGATGTTTAAATGTTGAATTGCTTTTGATATTCTGAAACTGTATGCTATCAAAGTATATTTGTTTTGCCAATGCAAATAAAAATCCAATCAAATGCTGTTGGTTGGAGAAGTAGTTCTCATCTCGTTTAATTCACACATTACATCAGCATTGTGTGCTTATCTTGAAACAACATAATGGTGGTAATATTTTGACATTTGGCATCGCAGCATGAAGTTTTTTGTTAGCATACAGTTACAGAATGCCAAAAGAAAATCAACATTTAAACATCTCGAGTCGAGAGCCTAACTCAAGGAAACACTGATCACAATGATGGTGAGTTTCAAGTAACAAATATTAATTGTTAACCCGCCCACAGGCCCTGTGCATGTTAAGGGTTAAGTATTTTGTATTTGAAAACACATCCCCACCCCTGGTTTAGTGCAACGTGTTTCCACGCAAATTTCTAGTAAAATCAACAATTTGGGTTAAGAGTGTGAGTCTTAGTGACCTGTTGAAATAAACATGTTTATTTATTCTTACGGTCATGCTGAGTATGTTTACATTTACAATATAATATCCCACCCTACCCCACTTCGTGACTACTACCATCTATAATTCAGACATAAAACTCATGCTTCAATCAGCAATAGCTAAACAACATTCAAAATTCTGCCAGAGGCTGTTTGGCAGTAAATTTTATTGCTCTAGAGCTAGATTTTTTTTATGAATCTTTATAGTTATAGTCGTTGTATGAACGTGGTTATACTCTTTAGAACGATTCTTAAAGCTTCATTTTTATAGTTACACTTATCGTCCATAAGGTGAACAGCCTCTAACAATTTCAAATGATGATGATAAAAAGAAATTATCGAAACAGACGTGAAAGAAATGCACTAAAATTTTCCTCCACCAATGGCACACGGCCATTTTAGGTACAACTCAACACACTGGTGGGTAGCCTATAGAAAATAGTGTGTGTTTGATCCATTGAGAGTGAGATCGAGAGTGAGATACAAAGTTGACAAGTGAAAAGATATTTCTCTTTTGGAGTATGTGAAACAGCCCAGCATCTGGTGTAATGCCAGCTTTAGCGTTGCAGTCTCTGACTCTTGGCCGTTCTGACCTGCAGCGTGCTGCTGCCGGCAGATTTCTGACACACTAGACAGCTTCTCTTGCCAAAGTCCTTTGTTAGGTCAGAGAACATCACTGAGATTGCGATTTCATTTTTGGGATGGCGGAGATCCTTCTTGACACGCACACAAACACCTTCATATAGGACGTTTGAGAGAGACGATGCGCTTTTGAAACTGTGACAAATAAAAAGTTGTTGTGCTCAAGAGGTTGCAGATTCGAATCTAGACTGCATTGTTGATCCCATTATCCCTCTCTCCCTTTCCCTATAACTGTATTGTGCATTGTAACGAAAAAATTATTAAAGGGACACTTCACCCAAAAATAAAAATTCGTTCTTCATTTCCAGTTGTTCCAAATCTGTATGAATTTCTTGGTTATAAAATGTTTGCTCATAACAGCATGGTGAACTGTAGCTAAACAACTGACTAGTATACAAGAATAAACCAAGTTTCTCTCCAGTTTGCTGTTTTTAACTTTGTGTCATATAACCATATAATAACCACATGTCATCCATCACAGTATGAATAGATGAATGAGTTTACACCGAGCTCTACCGACATCTTTCTCTCTCTCTTATCCACAAACACACACACACCACAAACGACAGCGACTCATAGTGACAGATAGACACAGATACATGCATTTTTTCACAAACCGAGCTGATACTGCCCAAGGCATCCGCACAAGCCTGAAGGTGTACAGATACGCAGAGCATGTCACCATTTCCTTAATACGACAGTAATGAGAGACATATCACGCGTGTGACGTGAATGTTCAAGCTGACAGACCCTCAGGGCACACTTTCTATGTAAACAATGCGTACAGTGTGTCGCCCAATGCACTGTTCACATAAGCATGACAAAATACACTATGGGTCATAATCTTTATGTGTAATGGATCGAAAGAAAGAAAGAAAGAAAGAAAGAAAGAAAGATGTCATTTTATGTTTGGATGAATGATTTGAAATGCATTGGAAAATAAGACTTGATCTTATCAAATAATTAAGGTTAGATATGTTTGCCAGCCATTCGGCAGGTTATTCTCAATATATTGTTGTATCAAGGATGTAAGCTGCTGTTTTTCCTAACACTAACATCCGAGGCATTTTGAGAAAAAGGGAGTCCATTCCTAAAAAGATTTAAATACGAAAAAAGTAAAAAAATAAAAGATCAATTTCAAAGTAAAACTGTCCAAAAGCAGCAAGGGGCAGCATATCAGTTTCACTTTAGCTTGTTGTTATTCAAGTTTTATGAGAGGAAGCGGCCTGTGATTGACTATCAAAAAACCATCTACTTTATAATGTTCAAACCTGTTTACAGTATGTGGCTGATATCATAATATATTCATACCAAGCACTGTTAAATGTTCTTTCAGGAAAATCTGTAAAAGTCTAATGGATCTGGAACACTGAAGCTTAACCTTTCTGAAAGCTATCAAAACAATGTAGCATACTATAAACATGTTTTTGTTTACATGACTTTATTTAGTCTGAAATGCTTTGAGTATGTATCATGAAGTAGACTATATAGTGGGAAAATGATTAACTGAAATGATCTTCTCATGACTACATTTCTTTTAAATGTCTCAGCTGGGATACAATAAAAAAAAGGAAAACAACCTCTCTTCATTTGTTCACTTGTCACATCGATAATGCCCAACCAAATTTAGCCATGTAGAGAAGAAGATCGGCTGCCCCTGCTTTGGATTTCAGAAAGAAACCTTCTTGACTGATCTTCATATTAAGACTCTGCATAAAATAGCATTTACTAAAATAGAACATCAAGGTTTAGGACCTATTCTGGTTCTGTCAGAGATTCTAGATCCAGACTAGCACCCAGAAGACCTGATCAAACACAGGAATATTTATTATCTCAAGCGGTTCTAGGTCCAAATGTATGGAGTATGCCAAGAGATTAAAGGGCAATAAAAAAGTAGGCCTGTTAATAATTTAGACAGGTCGCCCTGGCACGATCAGAATAGTCTCGAATGGTTAGACCTTTTGTCGGTGACCAGACAAGCCAAACAAAAGGACTAATGCTTTATAAAGCTTACATTGGCCAACAACCGTACATGTAAGAGCATGACTGACTTGTAAAGTGGTTTGCTTTTGCGTGCCATTAAGGGGCAGGGCTACCATAGATTTGTTTCAAAGATATGTTAAAAATGAATCATAAAAAAAAACAGTTGTCAAATATTGAAACAGTAGCAATAGTTAAAGTTGGCGGAATGAAACTGTCCTCGGTAGACTCTCCGCATGTCCATACAGCCTTGCATGGACAGAGTGGGAGCAAAGCAATACATATCGGCCCACCTGGGAAACCAGAACAGTTCATGATGCATAACAGGATTCAATTAAAATGATCCGACAGATGCAGGCAGATATGGAGGAGACGGGGATGGAGGTGGGGTTTGAGTGCTCACAGTAAAGCAGCTGATAAGGAGAAAGAAAGGCCTCTTAAATAGGACGCTGTCTATTATGTGTTGTTTTACTATTGTTTAATGATGCTCCACCTGATCTGATCGGCTGATTCAAGCTTGACTCACGTGACCTGCCAGAACTGACGCTACGCTTGAAACTTGTCCTAAAAAAATCTATAGACATTCATAACTATTTTACAAGGTGGCTAAAACGTATGAATTTTTTGGGAAAAAAACTATGCTCAAGCCCCTCCCCTGACCCCGCCCCTTAACCATAACAGAAATCGTACTAAAACGTGCTAATAAGATTGAACAACTTCATACAAATCAGCCACCTCGTAAAATAGCTTCGAATTCCCGTGAGATTGTGTGGATATGTCTATTGAGTTAAGTAGGTGGGCTGTGGCCGTACAGTCTGAGCATGTGACTAACCCTTAGAAAGTTCAGTTTAAGATGCTGATCTGTAAAACAAACCACAGATCTCTTTCACAAAACTGCTGTCTAAATTTTCTTTCCTTCACCCTGAAACAACTTCACACTGTTATTAAACTGTTGATTGGGCATTTAAAGAAATCAATTAGAGAGCTACAGAGAAGCTTCCCCTCCGGCGTGGATTGGTAGGCGATGTTCTCTTGTATATCAGCAATGGGATCGTCGGATGTCTCGGTGCAGACCTGGCGCGGGTTCACGCTGATCGTTTTCAATTAGAACATATACATCTCCCCTTGGTCTCCCTATCTCCTTGTTCTCATATTTAATTCACAACTATATCAGTCCCTAAAGTCTCCGTTGAGGTTCTGTTAAGATGCATACAAACCAATCGCAGGAGCATCTGCAGATGGGTGTTTAAGGAAATTACAACAAGTATCGACAGGGTTGATTGATGTAAACGCAATGAGCATTCAATTACAGTAGAAGGATTCAGTCTTGGCGAACGAAATGCTTTATGCTTTTCCTTAGCTTATGAATGAGCCACATCTGTCACAATGAGTAAATGATACGAACTGAATTAATGCAACGTTGTCTTACCTGAATTGCAGATGTTGTCCATGGAAAAAGCATGAAAAAGAGAAAGAAAACATCTGTGAGCAAAAATGTCTGGGACGTAGTGTATACATGTAGTGTGTATGAACCCAGGCTGTAAAAACAGCAAACAAAGTTAACACAAGTTAGATGACATAATTTTAGTGATTTATTCAAGCAGTTCAGATTTTTTGAACCATAACAATAGTGCGCTGTCAAAGCAAGCCATCAGGTTTACTTAAATACTTAAAGGAAATCAACAACCGCAATTTCCTTTGAATGTCAAACTTATTTCACTTAAAACTACATTATTGTGCAATGGATTAAAATGCTGTAAAATAAGGACGCTGTCTGCACTGTTTTTGAAACCGATTCACAAAAGGAATGATGCAAATCAGGTGTAAAATGTGTAAACATCCCAAAATGTAGTGCTGAATGCAATTTGCATGGTGTGACTGCAAATCTCGAGCGTGGGTTTTAAGTTTTAGAATGTGTAGGATCTAGCAGACTATTGCAATATTGTGTTTTGGGACAGTACAGCATCCAATGAACTGATTATTACAGGAGCTTAAATTTGCTATTATTTGAATCATTTATAAGTGACATTATCAATAGAGAATGTAAACAAATTTAGAAACGGGAAGTTTCATGGAATTTGCACATTTCACATGTGATCATGTTTTTTGCACATGTGACTTGTCTGTAAGGGATCCAATTTTTCATGAATTTTATTTCGCAAGTGATGCTGTTATTTGCATGTTGTAAAATGTTGGTTTTGCGAATAAGTCAAAAAAACACAATAAGATGAAATTACGTCAATAAGAAAGCAAAACATTGTACTGGGAAGTATGAAATACTCTCAACCATGAGAGGACGAAACATAATTAAATAAATGAGAGAAACAGAATGAGGCCATTATGTTGGTTGGACTCAAACCTGCATTTCTTCATGGCTCAATGTGTTTGCAGCACGTGTTAAGCACTTGGCCACAGCATCAACTTCCCTTCCAGTTTTTCACTTCGTAAGGCTGTCTGTGTATTTCAGTCCATTTCTCCTTCTGTTTTGGGACTGTGATAAAGATGGCCGAGCCATTACATTTATCTTTTTCTCTCTTTCTTTGGCATTATCACTCTATTTCATCAGACGTCTTTAGAGATTTTTCCACTCTCCCCTTTTCTCCAGTGTCTCTCTCGTCGCTGTCAATCTAATCTCCTCGGCTTCTGCAAAGGACAGGCAGGAACACACACAAGCAGCCACTCGCACACTCCATCAAAGACTAAAGCTGCAGGTTTGAGTCTATGATATCATCTAGGCTGTCAGGACACTGTTGAGATCTCTCTTTCCATCTTTCCCTCAACCTCTCTCCATCATTTCTCTCACATAAACATAAACATTTACACAAGCACAGACACATAATTGACACCACTTCTTTCATTCTTGAAAAGAATGCTACTTCTAAATGACTCCATCAGTGAGATCCTCTAATACAGTACTCGGAGCATGTGACGGGGGTCATGAACCGTGTGCCCGCTGGCACATGGGTGAAACAGTCATATTAGGCAGTCCGCGACTGGCGTCATTCGATGAAATACGAGCACGGTCCTTAGCGGGCGGTGGGAGGTACCAAAGGGCATAGCTGGCATAAAGGATTATGTAGGGGGTTGGCCAGCTGGTACTGCTGAATAGACAGGTTTGGACTATCGAGTTGCCAAGTAGGGCTGCGCGGACACACTCATACGCCCACAGATACATCGAGGACCATCTTAGAGCGACAGAGCCAACCGCCTGGCATTGCCAGGGCAGACAGCCCATGGATCCAACACGATCGCTTTAATCCAACCCTGGATAATGTGAGCTGAAGGATGAAGGAATGGAGATGGAACATCACCATTTGTGTGAATTCTACTGTGGTGGACTGCAAAACTGACTCCTGATTTGGACCACGAATACTGAGATCGCTGTAACGTGTCAGTTTAGCCAGCGCAGCATCAATTCTACAATCCGAGTGCGCGTGTGCTTGTGAATGAGAAATGCACTTTTAGGTGACCTACATAGTATTCGGCAGACAAATAGAAAGACAGATAGACAGAAGTGTTCCTTTTTTGCAGCCACCTGAAGGACAACTGAGGGACTTCAGACTCAATGTTCCACTCGCTTACTTACAGCAGAAAAGACTTTAGTCCTGTCCACCGAATGATGTATGAGAAATCCTGTACACGGCAGATAAACGAAACAAGGCGCGATAAGGCGCTCATCTCTTTCCTTCATTTTGACGGGTCTAAAGTTTCCCTCTTCATTTCTGCCATTCACCCATTTGTCCTCTGGTTGCGGGCTTGCTGTGACCTCGGCAGCCGGACAGCTCAGCTCGACTCGCTACTATACCCCGAGGAAGGATGGAATGAGTTTTGGGAATAAAAAAATGACCCCAGAGTCTAGCGAGGAGCAATATTCAACATGGCTCGGCAGTAGTCGTCTAAATGCTAATCCACTATCATGTACACAGCGCCTTATAGACCTGCGGCTCTAAAAGGACAATATCAGTGTGTGGCAGGAAATTACAACAGCTTAATTGAATTAAGTCATTGTAGTCATGCGGTGTGGACGGAGAGGCGATGCTATCGTCGAGGAGCAAAGACCGTGACCTTTCAGAGCGACTTGGCGCACGGAAGTACAAAAAGTTGACATCAGTTACCCAGACGAGAAGAGATAGCATCGTTTAGATTATAAACTTTAGAACTGTGACAATTTTCTAAGGCTATTATTTATCACTCATTATAATTAAGTTCACAAAAAATAAAAACATTTTTCTCATTCAATTTCTTGGCTCTTTTTTCAATCATTTTATATAAAACTTGTCATACTCAATTAGTATCAAATTGGAGAAGATGTTAAAAAACCTACACCCATCTCCAAAGTAATCCAAATCCAAATATTGATTAATGAATTTTATTTAGCAAATATCACATATCCATGGCAACATACTGTACAAAAAGGCACATACCTTACTGTGTGTTCATACCAAACGCGACTTGTGCGATTGAATCACATTATTCGCGCGTAATTGGACACTTCGCGCGTCACATTTGCTTCATTCGCGCGTCAAATTCACTTAACGACGCGAATTTGCATCATGGGAGGGGCTTCTGCGAGATGGTGGTCTAGTGGGTTAAACCACTGAACTGGTAAATCAAAGGTTGCTGGTTCGATCCCAGCAGCCACCACCAGTGTGTCCTTGAGCAAGACACTTTACTCCATGTTGCTCCAGGGGGATTGTCCCTGTAATAAGTGCACTGTAAGTCGCTTTGGATAAAAGCGTCTGCCAAATGACTAAATTAAAATTGACTAAATTCTGCCAGACGGCTTCAGTCTCGTATATATATTGTGTAAAGATCGTTTTTGTCCTACATTTTTTTTTACTTTTATTTGTCAACTATATATGTGCTTTTTGGAGCTTCGCCATGTTGACCCTTATATGAGAAAATAACATTTCTTCAGTTCGTGCTTAAATAAAGAAAAGATGTCTGAGGTGGCATGGGGAAGGGTAAGTTATTATTATAAGAAATATAGTGTTTTGCCAATTCCAGCGTTATGGAAGTAACATTTTGCGTTATAGACGTGACATCAGAGAATGAAATTGTTACGATTATTTTGAACCATCTGTTTATATATTACTGAACGCTTGTCGATGGATTCTAAACATCAAAAAGTGTCAGTCTATAAAAAAAAGGGAAGTAAACACTCGTTATCGATGTGACAAAAAAAATGAGGTGTTTTTGGGAGACTATAAACTTTGTAGGATTTCTGTAAAGTAAAATGCACAATCCTGAAACAATATTACCCAATGAATAGAGAAGGGATGCCTCTATATAGAACTTAAAATAGTTACTTTATATTAATTTTCATGTGTCCATTTATGAGGAATATGTAGAGTTATGGATGTGACAATCCTGAAAACGGCTCTTACCTGACTATGAAAAATCATGCACTAAACATAAAACAAATGCTTTACATATTTGAAGAGAGATCTCGTATGGGTATTTGAACAACCAAATGTAAAAATCTATGCTGTTACCATAGTAAAAACCGCTGGTAAAAACATACTTCTTTGTGGTAAGGTTCACATTTTCACGGAATTGCCCACTTTATAATTTGGGGAATTATTTCTTAATTTTTTCAATTATTTCAGAACATCTATAGACATGCACGTCTCTGTCCTTCTGAAACCTCTGATGTCCAAGTTTTCAGGAACTTATGGTATTTTGGCAGAGTTTATAAGCCAAGAGAAGAAACCTGTGCATGAATCTCGACTTTTCGATTGATTGGACTTTCAAACGCATTGCATGGCAAAACCCCTGCACAGCCCTCAAAACAAACCTGTGGCATTTATTTGCCTTGGCTAATTTGAGTTGCTTAATTTTATTACCTATTTAATAGCATGTTCAACCTCTCTTCAAATGAAATTCAATACAGCAAGTCAGCTCAAAGGATTTCCATATACCATCTGTGCACATGTAACAGCTTGCGTGCAGTGAACAGTACTTTCTGAGATTCTAATGCGAGCAACACGCAAGTAAATTATCGTGTAATTGGTTGATATGCTACCAAACCCGATACAAAAAGGAAAATAACCCCCTTTAGTTCCATTTTAATGATGGTACTCCTGGGTTATATTGAAAAATGGTTTGGGAAAAAATTGTATTCAACCACTCAAAGGTGAGGAGAAATTTGAAGGTCTAAAGCAGTCCTGTAAAAATATAGAAAATGGAATAAATGCAGGTCTGAAGTCTTCAACAACAGTGCAGATGTAGTGGTGATGTGGTCTACGTGCAGACCTTTTTTTCTATTCACTCTGTGGGTTTGTGGAAGTGTGTATTGGCAGATGCTACTCATGTAATCTCAGGTACACAGTTGCTCAGCAGTGAACAAGCTGCTGTTTTTGCTTAGGAAAACACATTACATATTCACCACCACACCAAAGGTACGGCTTTTCTTCTCTCACGCTCTCCTCTATTCACCCTCTCTCTCTCTTCTCGTGGGTATATAACTGAAAACTGGTTTGTATCTCTGTATTTTTGGTACATTATGGCAATGATTCTGAGAAACAGATTCTAATAAATTCTGTTATAAATGGAGAGTTTTTCTTGTGAAACGCATTTCACACCAGTTCATATGATGCAAGGATTGTTAACGTTTGGAAAAAAAGCGGCATGGACG
This sequence comes from Triplophysa dalaica, assembly GCF_015846415.1. Taxonomy (NCBI): domain Eukaryota; kingdom Metazoa; phylum Chordata; class Actinopteri; order Cypriniformes; family Nemacheilidae; genus Triplophysa; species Triplophysa dalaica. The sequence goes on along the minus strand of NC_079556.1, from coordinate 8,035,720 downwards.
TTTTGATAAGAACTCATTTACTTGGATCAACTGACCTAATGTGTAAATGAGTGACTTCTATCTAACAAATGTTTTTTTTGGAGGCTCCACTCAAAATCCCAAAACTGAAGGCACACGAACAGGCGTGAAGGTTCTGGCGTAGCATTTTGCTTAAGTATGTGCGTTTGATTTCTGCAGCAGGACAGTTATTTTGAAGTTCATCTGTGTGCGTTCACGATCCGCCCTACCTTCTCCCTGGTGTGCGTGAATGCACCGAGGGAGAAGCTGTGTGCTTTTTGAAGTATGACGACTCTGAGCCTGAAGAGAAGAGGTCTCCTGTGCTTTCTAGAGGGATTGTGAATACTCATCTGAATAATTAGAATCACTCCCTTCCTTCTTCTGTCAGTCCAAATGCTTCCACTGCAAACATTAAACAATGCTCCGCACAAAGCTGCCCTAGTTATTAGCTTTGTCTCTTAAAATACAAGTAAGGATGCTGAAATGTGAAAAATTGTCTCAAGTCATTATTAAAGCGATCATCACATCTGAACTGACACGTTTAAAACCAGATACTGTTATTTAACCATTATAAATCCATGAATTGTATTTGATAATAGTCTAAACAAGCGGGTGGAGATTTGCATAAACTGATATGCTAACATAATCAAATTAGGCAACATAGTGCAGTCAGTAGTCAATGCAGTGGATGTAGATTTCTAAGATTCATGTCATACATTAGCGGAATCAAACTGACGATGATGGAAAAGAAAACAATGAACAACACTCCTTGACACTCCTTCCAGTGTCGATCCAAATGTACATGCTTGAGTGTGCGTGTGTGCGGTTCCATCTCCAGCTGTAACACAAAGATCCCGCTTCCCATTACAGCATTTCTATGACAACATAAAGACAAGAAACATTGGCACAAAAAGCTATTTTTTTAAGTGCCTGCTGAACGGGTACTTGTGTTCATGAAAGATTATCAAGCTTGAACAGTTAAACCAGCAGAGAAAATGACCACTGTTTATTAGAGTAGCTTAAAGAACAAAGCTTGTGTAGATTACCTTTCTAAAGTCAAGTGGTTTGTTTCTAGTGCATTAAGATGAAAAGCATGATGCAGTCAGAATGACTGATAGGATGCCAAAATAAAAATTTAAACCATTCCTTTCAGGGACAATTACACATTTTAAGAAATGGAAAAATCCCTGAGCTTGTACACACTGTATATACCGGCGCTTGGATGAGGACGCTCCTTCAGCGACTCTTCTTCCGCGACATTGCATTCATACAGGAGGTTATTTTTGAATGTGACCTGAATGCATTCAGTATCTGCTGCCGTATTTGTGTCTCAGACTATGTGTAAATGCACATTCCTTTAATCTGTTTTAACTCCATTTGTTTTTGTTATTGTCTAGATCTCATGATATCCAATTTAGAGAGCATGAAATGAAAAGCATGTATTACACATAGACAGACATTACAGACACATAATGCATTCACATCCCATTCCAAGATAAATTTCTAAACGAAAGCAATGTCTCGGAAGAGGGGCACTGAGGAGAAGAGACTTCGGCTGTCTGCTTCCGAGTGCGAGACTATATGTACATATGAATCAGAAAACACAATGAGATCACACAGCATATGGAGCTGAACGTGTGATGGATGGCCTGGAGGAGTAATGGTATAAGTATATGAGTATATGTATAAAAGTATATGTTAGTATGTGTCTTTTTTTGCCAAGTTAGCTGAAAACATTGCAAGCCAAATTCAAGCCCCGTGCACCACAAAATAAGGTGTCAACAAATGTGTACTAACTATTATGCCAAAGCATCAATGGGGGCATGCTTTTCTCTTCTCAGAAAGACCGTAGATATAGACTGTATATACTGCCACTCATGCAGAGGAGAACATTGGACATCTTCAGAGATCCACTGCACGAAACCTACCAAAGAGACTGTACACTTATTGAACGTGCCAGAACCGGATTACTGAGCAGATCTCAGTATAACTGCCATTCTCGGGTCACCCTTTCTTTGGGACTGATCCTGAAACCTTTACGAGCGTCAGATCCTGAACCATTAGGCTCCCACCAATCTATTGAGCCATAAAGAACATTGATAATAAGAGGTAGTCTCATCTTGTCAGCTGCTAACACAGCAAGTATTAGAGGATTGAAAGCCAGTGACAAATCATTCCCAAGGTATCATTCATGCCAGTGGAAAAGACCCCTCTGAGAACAGTGAGTCTGCGCAGCTCCCCAAAGATAACACCAGTGAAAATCTTGAAAGTAAAGACTGAGGAATTCATTCAGTAATACAGAAAAGCATGAATATGACCGTGAACCGACAGATTGGTATATAGATAAGGATATATTTGTCCGTTTTATTCATGAGCTTTCAAAATCATCTTTTTTTTAAATACCAGTTAATTTTCAATTAGACAGCCATGTTTCAATTCAGACTAATGCCGGCTGAATTGCAAATTCCATTGACCCAGCCTTAATTGATTCGTACAAAGCCATTAGACTCTGGATTAGAAGAGCTCTAATGAGAGCGACTCTCATCTTCCTGAGGGAGGTGTGATCAGGAGTTTTGGTGTAAGCATAAGCACTACACAAAGACTCCAACAAAGCGTCCACTACAAACCAAAGTCACTGTAAACCACATCCTGAGCCTTGGATTTTCATTTCTCAGCAAGTCTGCATTTTTATTATTTTATTTCATTATTTTATTAAGGTTGAAGAAATAAACAAGAGATGAAGTATACATATCACCGTAGAATATTTGTAGCACTCTGTCAGGGGACAAAAACATTACCCAAACAAACACACGTTTCTTACAACTGCATAACACAAGAGAGTCTGTAACTTTATTATATTCTAGCGAGCTGAAATGAGTTATCGATCACATGATTCTATTACCTTTGTCACTGTGGAGATTGGTCCAAATTGTCAAAATATAAAAAAGTGATCAGTGACTATTTTACAAGGTTATTGTTTAGAAGATAAATCGAAAAGAAACAATCTTCCAAACTTTTACCCGTTGATCTTTATGACGTTTACGTACAATACGTTGTTCAATTGATTTGATTTGGTAAATAAATATAATGAAGAAAACACATTAAGGGAAATTATTTCTTTACACACATAATTATACAGTGTTTCAGATAATTATTAACATCATTTTGCATAATTGTTCTATTTTGCTTTTGCACTGTTTAGGCATAAAGAAATTGCATCCATCTCTCTATCCTCTATGACACATTCACTTACTCAATCTCTCTCTCTCTTCTCTCTCTCTAACACACAGATACATTTGGTCAAAAGAGTAATCTGCATAAATTAGAGTGATAAACAGGATTGCAAATGACTGTCCCAAATTTCAAAGTGAAGTGACCCAGATTTTCCAAAGTACATGAGAGAAATTTAGCACAAAGGACATTAAGAGTCACAAAATATCGAGTGGGAGCATAATATCAATTGTCATTTTTAAATGCTAAATTTATTTAATAGAAGTAAAATATTTGACCTAAAAAGGCGTCTTTCAAAAATGCGGGATATGACTCTCACATTGGACTTCTAACTTTATAGAAAAAAAAGATATCTCAATTGTTGACAGGTGACATCAAAGTAAATTGCAATAGCCTCAAAGTGCCAAAAATGTCCCAGATCACCCAAATTTCACCCTAGTTTAATCCAGTTTTATAATAATAGTTTTTAATAATAGTTTTATTTTACCGCCAAAAGCAAAAAGACAGGATAATTCCTGTGCCTGACTGTTCAATGCCATATAGTGCTAGGGTTGTTTTAACTAGCGTTCTCAGGAGTACAGCTTCCACTTAGTTTTGAAGAATATCTACTCTAAAGCCCGTTTGCCCGATTGCTCTATTGGGAAAGATTGTGTCTGAATGGCTTATTTTGATAGCACATAATAACATAGATAAAGTATCTACGTATCAAGCGTTAAAACAGTATATTCTGTTTAGTATGTGTGGGTCAAGTAAAGCATCCTGGTAAACCGTTTTTTGCATACTGAGGTCAGAAACCCACCAGTGTGTCCCAGCTTAAGCCCTCTAGTCAATTTTTATCCCATTAGCCAAATCAAGAAAGAGGGACTACAAATAAAGTAACAAACACAATTCATGTTAATTAGCTAGTGTTGAGCCTCAGTGTTAAATGAATAGAGTAGACTGAGCTGATTATGTGATTAGGTGAGATGAACTTCAGTCATTAAACTTTTAATGCTTCATACTTTCTTCTTTTCATTTCAAGCTCCGCGGAGTTCCAACAATAATTGATTTTTTCACGATATACTCACAGGAGGGAGATTTGTAATGCTTCTCTACATACTGAGACACGTCCCGTTCGGAAAATAACATTTAATTATAAATTCATCAATATTTCTGCATCTCAATGAGAACCCTTTAACTGAGTTTTGCAGGCATCTCCCTATATTTTGTTTTTAATAAACCGCACATCTCCCGTAGGCTTCATACCTTGACAGACAGCGGGAGAAACAAACAAGATTTCGGGTCCGTAAATATTTTATAAAGCCACAGTGCAATATAGCGCCCAAGCTCATCTGTTCAGGAGTAAGATTTATGCATGCATGAGATTTTTGCTACATGTCTTCGGTCTTACAGATCATCCATCTTTGCTAATAAGAGCCGGAAATCCTCTGAGCAAATAATGCAATAAGCACAGAGTACGAAACCCCAAGACTTCAGGCTAAAGGCACGTGGAACAAAGAGACAAATTTAGCAGCATGGTGTGTGACGTGCATCGTGATGTGATTTGTAGCTAAAGAAATTTTATGCATATGACATGCACACTTGTGTTGCCATTATCTACCTTACTCGAGCGATACAGATGGAGGTACAGATGTTTTTGTCAGCAAAATCCAAATGTGCTTCCCGAAGCTCTTAAGAACTTATTTCACAGTCTATAAAGATCCATGTGATAACTCGGTGGAGCTGATAATGATCTGGAACAAATTAGCTGCGATACTAATAGTGAAATGGATCCACGGACATGGTATTGCTAGTGAGTAAAACCTAAAAAGAAAAATTCACCTGTTCCCTACATTTTCTTGCGCCCGATTCTTTCACGGCGGATTCTGCAATAGAATGATTTTGCTCAGATCAAATCCTCAGGCAAGCGATGTCAGAGTGACTTCAAAGAGATATAAAGATAATAAATATATCTTCTACATACGTCTTTTAAAATCTTAAAGAGTTTAGACATTGCTGCAAACGCACATTACCTCTCATTAAGAACTTTCCAGATAACAGTTTCTTGGAAATTGATTTATTAAGCTTATTTTTCTGTTTAAAAAAGCAACTTTCTTTCATAGCTGGCCCTGGCTTTTTTGGCCCACATCGGCCCTCCACCATTTCTGTTGACGGGGGGGGGGGTGCATGGTCAAGTCTGTCGACCTGGGAGGGATGCATGGTTAAGTCTGTCGACCTGGGAGGGATGCATGGTTAAGTCTGTCGACTGGGGGGGGGCATGCATACGTCTCTTCTGATTTCACATTGTTTGGATTCGTAATCCGTCTGAGTGGCCCGAGCGTCCATTTCGGCCACATACGTTAGCAGCACCCAGGGAAAGCACCCGGAACGCCGGATGGCCGGACCACCCCTGCGTGTCCTCCTTAATACAGAGAACTTCAGCATCTGCTGCTTTATGAGTCGGTTCAAGTGTGATCAGGTTTATGCTATGGTTATAGATTAAATACTGAGAAAGGTCATTACTTTCGAACTATCTAATCTAGACATTACTCCGAACGACATGATAAAAATGGCAACCTATCGATTGCTCATGGTTCAAACGCACATGTTATAGGTCAAAACCCTTTCATCTTTGAGCTTTTAAGCATAACACAAACATCAGCAAACAAACCAGGCATGTTCATATTTTTTCTGGTTAAATGTGGGAGAGAAAAAGCCCTGCTTACACATTGGCAGAAAAATTACAACATTTTACCATTTGCCACCAGTGTCTTAGGACTCTTTACAGGTATAGAAAACATAATGTGTTTAAACATTTTAGAAAGATGAAAATATCACAAAAAAGCTCAAAATTAAGTACTGTTCTACTCCTGTTAAAAATAACAGATGCAAACCTTCATTATGGCAATTTCACATCTTTTTTTAACACAGAACAAACCATCAAATTACAGAAAAAGACTGCACATTTACATGAAAAAAATCTGCCGCCCCAGCTGCCAGAATTGTTTTACAGGATTTTTTTATACTTTGTTGACAAATATGATGTGCAACAGAACTCAAACATCTCAAAACATTTTATTTAGTATGTCATGATGCTTTAAATGTACAGTTAAATGTTTTGTATTCTTAACATGTAACTTTTCAATTTAAGGTATACAACAGGTCCAATAGGTTTGTTTATATGTGGTGCTTTGTATGTCTAGATGTAGCCGTACAAAAAGGAACCCTTAAGGGTATTACCCCTGCAATGGTAAAAAATAATCTGACTGTGGATCTGTGATTTGTAATCTTAGGCCAAATTCTATTTTATACCCCTCAATAAGATACCTATGACAGCGATTGGACTAAATCCATTCATATTTACAAAGCCTCACACTGGACCACGCAGACACTAAACCAAATACTTTCTGGCAACTTATTACATTTAAGGATCATTTACTTTCCTATGCTCGGTCTGAATCCTATGTTTTTGCTCGGTATCACTTGACTCAATCATGTGCTTTATTTTAACTCCACTGGATTTTGGCCGTACACAGAGTGCTGAAAAATCAATATGGTCAATCAAAACAGTTCTGTGTTTTTCAATTTATAGCTGTTCATGTAGTTGTGGCATATTGGAAAAGAAAAAGAAGAGATAAAATAGAAGATATTTGAAAGAAGCACCCGCTTTGGATTTAAATGAATGGGTTTGAATGTTCAGTCTGTTAAATCACAGCAAGCAGCTAAAAAAACATGAAATTGATTTTGACTGACGTGTACATTCTTAAATATTTCTTTTGCCAATACTCTCCTTAATTTTTCTAAGGATTCATTGCAAACTTCAGTAATCTCACCAGAATTTCAAAGCCACCTTTTTGTAGTTAGAAATGCTGAGTGGGCTGTATTTTAAACTAGTACTTACCTTACACACTATTAAACTTTCTCCTCCTGCCATTTCAAGCTCTTCTTTTGCAGCTCTCTAAAGCGTTCTCTCTTTCATTCAGTGTATCCTCTATTCAGACATGCAATGACTTCTCTCATTTTACCGTTACGTCCCCTCTCCTGATCCCCCTTTCATCTCTTCCTGCTTATTTCTCCATCCGCCTGTCTATCTAAGTATCTATCTCTCACCTGGGGTTTATAAAATGACACGCACACGTTTTTTCTTCATTTATTTTGAATTTCTAAGAGACTCGAGTGATTATTTTAACTGGAGGGGGGCACGGATTCCAGATGCGTATGATGCACGGTTTCATTTTTCAGCCTCGCTCTGCTCTGGAGGGATTCTCAGACAGCCAACATAAAACAAACTACCTTTACACTCTCAGAGAAAATGGAAGAACCGGGGCAAGGGGAGGTCAGCCGAGACATTAAGCATGCACGGACCCTTTAAAAAACAAGTTAACCTACAAGGTGCATTGGTGTACAGATAAAACCACACACAAAGTCAAAGATACCACCATATCAACGATAAGCCACACGTACTGTACATTTACGGTGCTATATGAAAGTGAAAACAGAAGCAACGCTGTTATCTGATAAGCTCTGTTCCGTTCGTTCACCACATGGACAGTCGCACCCCAGATCACGCATGGCAGACAAACAGGCAATCGGGCATCATTTCATCTAGACAAGGCAGACTTCACAAGCTTGGTAGATATTTGGAGGTGAAGACGTGAACAGCAGGTGACTATTTCGCAGGCCAGATGGCACTGCTTGCTTAACCCTCCTTTGCTCTGCAACCCGTCACAAGGTGAAAGGGAGAGAGGAGTTAAAAGCAAAAGGAGAAAATTCCAATGTCAGGGCTTCATTAGAGACCGAGCAGCCGACTTATGTGGCTGCAGATGTTATAAGATGAAAGGTGGAAATGTTTGTGGTGCTAATTTCTCACACAGATCAGGGTCAGCGGAGGCTTATGGGTAATCTGCATCACATACGGGGGACTGCCATTTGTATGCATTACTGTGCCCTACTAATACTGAATGGCTTTTGAAATGAGCCATCCAAAGGGCGCTGGCTTTGCAATCTCAAATGTGGCCATTTAAAGCGCCCAACAGAAGGATTAACAGCAATGCTACTTTTTGGAGGATCTGTCATTGCAAATAATACCTTACTATAAGATTGAATTTGTTAACATTAGTGCAATTGTAACCTGCGTGAAGTTGGCCCCTCACCAAGAGAAAAAACCCTGAAAAATATGCTTTATTTCTGTGCTGTAAAAAAACTGTTTGTGCTGATTCAGTTTTTTTAATATTAAGTGAAGAGTCGGCAATATATTATGTGTTGGTGATGTCATCACCTATAAATCAATGTCTCATGTTTTAAACACCAAAGCAGCACAAATGAAATTTTTACCCGCACAAACCAGCACAAATGAAGCACAAACCAACAATATAATTTAATGGTGAATGTATAGTGAAGCAGCACAAACAAAACATATTTTTCAGAGGTTTCGCACAGGGGGGAGGCCGGCTTCACGCAGGTACAATTGTATTGCTATTAACTAACATTTGAAAATATTAATACATGCTTAAAAAACATTCCTTATTGTTTTTTCAGGTTGGGCAATGCATTAACTAATGTAGACAAATACAACCTTATTGTGGAGTGTTGCCATAATTAAACAAACTGCTCTTCAATGTCAAATTGTCCTTCCAGGCGGCATTCAGTAAAAACAACGAAAACAAATGTAAACATAACATGTGTGTTTCAACTGATAATTTCCTTTTTTTAGTTAATTAAATCCATTATCAAAAATTCATGACTATTGCATGCATACTTCTCTAACAACACTGTAAGAGAGCATTTCATAAAGGCGTTTATTTGCCCACTTTGGTTTAGCAACCCCTCCCTACAGAGCTTTTCAATAGCACTCGATAGGTGTTTGGCCTTTGCCCATACAAATAAGGCCTTGCAATGCCATTTCATGCAATATGGCTCTTATTTTGTTTCTGTGTGAGGCAGAGAGCTAGCGAACGAGGTTAGATTTGTTTATGAGTAACAGAGTGGCCTGCTATGTGATGTCATTCCAGTAACTGATGCAATTTGGCTTACAGGATAAATGACTGGTAAGTTGCAGCAAAGGAAAGCGAGAGAGAGAGAGAGAGAGAGAGAGCCTGAAGGGCTTTGTAATTGCAATGGTTTGCAATGAATAAGGCCATTACTGTTAATGTCTTTAGGGTCCGTACGTACCATTTGTCACACCTCTTATCCAGTCAAGCAACGGAGAACCTTTAACACTGCGTGTTCATAATCTAAATCGCTTTTATACTGAAAAGCAACCGCACGTTCAGTCAATCCGTCATTTTGACGCAACTCTGACAGCTGTTACATAAATCACTCCAGGATGAATAATCAATAATCTCTCGGTCAAACCACACAGATGCCTATTATTTAAAGAAATGTTTGACTTTGTCGGGTCAGTGTTGAATCAGATGCAGAGCTTAATTAAAATACGCAAAAAACGAATACATGCTAATGTGACAGATAAGGTTAATCCAACCCTGTTGTCTGTAAATCACACTGAACTAGCAGTTATTAATATAATCATCCCATATACTATTATAATTTTAACAATTAAAAAAAAATACTGTACCATGATACACTTACACCGTGTCTACACCGTGCATGACCGGCACAACACGACATGACAAAAGACATTAGAAACGCATTGGAAACCATTATAATTGTACATTTTGTCCACACCGGATGCGCCACGGCGCGATGCGACAAATCCATTAAGAACAAGCAGGTTGTCATGTAGCGTCTGGTGTAGACACGGTGCTGTGATATAAATACAACAGGTCCTGAATCCCATGACAATATCATGATTCTACGACTGCAATGTATGTAGCCAACAATATTGAAATATAAACCTCAGATTTTGTATTCGTTCACACCTTCCTTCAGATCTGGCTGATAACCTGAACCTCAGGGAAACCATCTGATCTCTCTAACCGAACTAGTGACCCAAATAGAAATGACGCCCTTCTGTAGCCCGGAGCTCAGAGGCCTGCCCAACAACACCCAGCTCCTGACTTGGCTAGGGGATATGGCTTGGGTCTTCAGAGCCATATGTCCCGTGACAGACCTTTCAGCATTGGGAGGCAAGCTCTGTGTCCTGTCATGACTCTCTGAAACAGGCAGCTGAATGTTGAGCTGAGGGTGACGTCACGGTCAGAAGAGTATTTGGGCGTGCACCGTTAGATTCCCCTGCAAACTTCACATGTTCAGATCTAGTCGGAAAAATCGGAAAGACATAAATAGACGCAAAAAACAATTACTTTGGTTACGGGAAAAAAGTATGTGCCTTACATTATTAATGCTGGAGGGTTAAGCACACTGCATGTGAATATAAACAAACAAACTGCACTAAATATAAATAGAAGAAAAACATTTATATTTATTTATAAATTATTAGTTCAGCTTCAGCATGACAGATAACTTAATTAGCAAACTCAATACTTAGTTCACATATTAATTATTTCTAATGGCCTCTGGTAATAAAATACACAAAATTAATATGAATAATTAAAGCAGTTAAAAGATTATTATTTATTAAATGACCCAGAAATGTGTGTTGCAGATGTTTTAATCAAGGTTTAACAAATAAAAAAGGGGTAGTAGTTCACCTTCAAAATGAAAATGCTGTTATCATTTACACGCCCTCTTGTCATTTCAATAGAAGATTTTTTGAAAAATGTTGATAACAGAACAGCACAGCCCCCCATTTAATTCTATTGTAACCAATGCCAGTGAACGGTGAGCTGTTTACAACATTCCTCAAAATATCTTTTAAAGGGTTAAAGGAGTAGTTCACCTTCAAAATGAAAATGCTGTCATCATTTACTCACCCTAACCCCAAACCTGTATGACTTTCTTTCTTCCGCAGAACACAGAAGAAGATATTTTGAGGAATGTTGTAAACAGCCCCCCATTCACTTGCATTGGTTACTGTAGGAAGATTCAAAGTAGGGAGGGAAGGAGACGGGAACCGGAAGACATTAAACATTTATTAAAGTAATGACAGCCGGCAGCCCCTCACGGCAGACCGCGGGGAACAAAACATAAATACAAATACAAACATGTTCGAGCCCGGTCCTCTCTCTTCCACGGTCCGGTCGCTCGTTCTCTTATATGCTCCTGTTCTCCTACGTGATTCGAGACCGGTGCGTGCACAGCTGTGCTCTTTAACAATTACTGAATCCTGAACCACGGTCTCGCCCCGCCTACTCCACAACAGTTACAATAGAATTAAATGGGGGGCTGTGCGGTTCTGTTATCACGATTTTTTAAAGAATCTCCAATTGAAATGACAAGAGGGCGTGTGAATGATGACAGAATTTTCATTTCGAAGGTGAACTACTCCTTTAAGAAAGTGTCCCAGCACAAAAACACTAAACGCAACCCAAATCTGAGTTTGTCACCCCTGTCCCAATAAACCCAATGAATGCATGTCATATATTGGATGGATTCATTCATGCATCGGTCTCCATTCTCCTTCACACACTCCAATGTTCAATATAACACTAAAGAGACGATCTGTCAGCTCATATAAATAAGGACGACTATGAAATTTTCATAACCAGCATTCTATTTGAGAAGGACTGCCTTAATGTTCTCATTGAACAGCATAATTTCTCGACAGCCCTCAAAAATGAGAGTGAAACACTAAGCCAACACTAAACAGTCCCCGTGGGTGGAAAGCTCTTCGCAGAGAGAGCTATCAGCACACCTAAACTGTCCAACTCCTCTCTCATACTTTTGTATAATTGTGCAGCTCTTTTGGTGAAAATAAAGCACAGCGTTTAGCAAACATGGGAGCTCCCCACCCTGCTGCAGTCGAACGCGTAAATTATTATTTCTGTTCTGAGCAGCTCTTTTGTCTCAGACTGCGTCCGAGGTGTTTTTCAATGTGAAACAAATATCCTCCCACTGACTGTCTCGGTTCCCGTTTTCCCAAAACAAGTTCTCTATCCCCTCATTTTCTGGCCCTTACTCTGTTTACGAAGAAATCGCTCCATCATTTACCAACGCCCCGCTTTCGCCCTTCTCTGGCCGGTTCGCTCTATCATTTGCTATCCACCTCTATCCTTTCTTTGCGCAGGAGAGCGCAGCCAGCCCTCCCGGCTTTGTGTTGGTCCCCAGGCCAAGGGAGAGCGGTTCTGATCTATTGCGGCCTGTTATTTCACAGTGGAAACCACAGCCCTTCCTCTCAGCTCTCATTAGTCATTACGAACGCACAGACAGGCCCGCAAGATCATGATGAAGAGATGCTCCAATACACAACAAAAGATCTGGAAACTGCAGCTGGGAATAGGAGCCACGGGAGGAGTCTATCTGTGGGTGTTTGTGAATTTTGAAGCAGACACAAAAACAATCAAGCCACAACGTGAAAAAACATGCACACATGCTCATCCGCTCGCTGGGCTTCTGTTGAAAGATAACCGCACGCTACGGCTCTCGGTCCTGGCAGTCTGGCGCAGTTACTGTGGATCTCTACAGAGGCAAACTCATGTTTGGATGGAGAACAATCAAAATGTTGTTTATTGATTTTGGCTTGTTTATAATTGCTGCCTCTTATCTGCATGACACATGTGTTCAAGTGGTGCTATAGAAATTATTTATTACCTCTAATCTACCTTGTGCACGTAGTGAACTTTCAAATAATAATGAATGCGGTTAGACGTGCTTTACTTCATTGATCAACCATGAGAGGGCTTGTTAACATGCCATTATGATGGTACGGGACAGCGGCAGGTTATCAGCCTTGATCAATAGCGTACCAGAAAATCGGATAAATTAGCCTACTAGCCGTTCATGTTCAGAGAGAAGCTACGAAACTTGAATTATTGAATATCAGATCTAACATGTCAATCATACTGGCTTTTCATACAGAGTGGGGTTATTATAGTTTACAAAACCTGAAACTAAAACGATTAATTAAAATCTAATTAAATAAATCATTTTTAACAGAAACCAAGCTTAAATTTAGACACTAAAATTATTTTAAGAACTGAAATAAATCAAACTTTGACAGTAAGGTTGTATTTGTTAACATTAGTTAATGCATTAGACAAAATGAACTAACAATGACAAATACAGTTTTTCACCATTGATGAATCTTTGTTCATGTTATTAAATGTCAATACAATTCTTCATCTTAGTTCACTGTCAACATTGATTTAAATTAGTGGTGGGCCGTTAATGGTGAGACTCTTATCGCGCGATTAAAAAAATGTCGCCGTTAATCTATTCTCAAAGTTGGGTTGGGAGCTGGGTCTATACTACGCAAGCTATGATGACTTTCACCTTGATATTTTAGCGCGGATGTATACCAGCTTAACTGCACTGTACGGGGCGAGAACGAGATTTTTCAACTCGCGTGATTCGCGTCATTCGCGGAAGCAGAAGCCGCCTCATCATCTCATAACCAGGGCTTCATTCGCGCAGCAAGTAGGTCTATTGGCTCTTTGCATTAACATATAAATCACTCGCGCTTGACACGCCATTCGCGTTTGGTCTGAACACAACATAACGTTACTGTGAAATTACCGCATCAAACGTGACGTGCTAACATGGATGCAGCTATGAAGCCGCCGGGTTTGCTTCAGGGAATATTAATTTTTAAGAAGCTTCCCAATAGAAACATCGACAAGACTAAGGTTGTTTGCACCTTGTGTAATGCGGAATTGGTTTAAAAAAAACACTTTCTCTCAACAGGTAGTGGTCTAGCTTTAGTTGAAACCAGTAACTTTGTATTGAGATCTAATGTATTATGGCTCCTGTATGACATATCGCTTGTTGCTCCCTCACTCTTTGTAAGTCGCTTTGGATAAAAGCGTCTGCTAAATGACTAAATGTAAATGTACTGTAGGAGCTCTTCCAGTCTCAAGTACCACCTAAACGCAAATCATCCCTTAGCTAATGCGGAAGTAAACACAAGTTCATCTTATTGAACATAATTTAATTTTCATCACCAATTATCATAGTAGAACAGCTTTCTCAAGCAGTTTGTGATGCATTTTGGAAACAGGAAATGAGCCCCTGGTCTAATGCGCCACCTGGCTTGAGAAACCCGTTCTCAAAGACTTACTTTTAGTCATTATTTGGGTAGCACACATATTCTGAATGCCTTCGGCAGAATTCAAATGAGCCATTTTAATATAGGTTAATCTAGATTAATCTTGGAATTAATCTAGATTAATCTAGATTAAAAAAATTAATCTATGCCCACCACTAATTTAAATGTATTAGTAAATGCTACAATTAACATGAGTTTAGATTAATAAATGCTGTAGAGATATTGTTTACTGTTCATGTTGTTTAATGCAGGGGTTTTTCGACCCCCAGGGGGCCACCAGAATGTTTGAAGGGGTCCCCAGAAAAATGTTGAGAAACAAAAGACAGGAAAAGTTGTTAAATTTTACTGAAGATTATTACAGTTTAATTTCTACAAACAATAAGTTGTCATTTTAATATTACACGTACTGTTTGTCTTACAGTTTGAATGCTTCTTTATACAAAAAAAAGGATTTGTATTTTAGAAAGGTGGTCCCTCGCAAAAGGCTTGTCATATTAGAATACTTGACCAAAAGCCTGGTCTAATGCATTAACTAATGATAAAGGAGTAGTTCCCTTTAAAATAAGACCCCATTGACTTTCCATATAATTCCTACTATGGAAAATCAATGAGGGCTTATTATAAAGTGAACTACTCCTCTAACAAATACGACCTTATTGTAAATAGTTACCTTACAGCTATATAAAAATAAGCAAATAAATAAAAAAAGATAAAAGGACAAAACAAAATTGCTCAGAGTTAAACTTATAATAACATGCAATGAATATTTCGTATAGACATATTATATAGAAAAATAAAGAAATGAAAGCTAATTTAAAATATTAACAAAGCATGAGATTGTCTGCGAAAAAAACGCTTAGCAAGACCTTCAGTCTGGTTCAGCTAAAGCCTGACAGAGCAATGACCCGAGAGTAGCAAGTGACAAAATAATCTTGGGATATGTAGACTTCAGGGAGAAACGGGTGGCAAAAGTCATTTGGAAAAAGTTTGATAAAGAGGGATTGTGATCAGCGGCTCTGGCAGTCAGAATAGAGGTCACCTTAGGTGGCATAAATACTGATGATTTAGAGGAAATGATTAAGGTGGAGGAGATTCGCTGCCTACAAATAGCTTTATAGTCACTTATAAGGTTCCATTACAGTTAGGTTGCAGCCTTACAAGGAGGCATTAGACAGCAAGGCTGTTTACTCACTTTTAGAACAAAGCTTTTAGAACAAAACTCAAATGTTGAAGCACAAAGTCAAATAGAAATGCATAAAAGAGAATGGGCAAGTAGTTATTTCTGGATTATGAATGACTACGTGCTGTGATGGATCAAGTCGACGCAGCCCAATATAACAATAAAAACGACCACAGCAAAAGAAGGGAGACCGACATCAAAGAACAATCTCGAAAAACAATTCTCAAAGATTTTCTTTCTCTCTCTCGCAGTCATGTGTTTTCACTGTTTGTCAACATTGATCCTCAGGGTGACCGAATTCAAGAATAGCAAAACAGAAAGAGCACAGGTCAAATATTCCAGCCTTTCTTTATTTGGCATGTTCAGCATTTCAAAGGAAAGACATAAATCTATTATTATTAGGCTGGCTGAGGGAAGGGACCGGGCAATTCCCTCTGTGGAGATCTGTTTAAAATGCAGCACATGCAGAGGTGTGAGCACAGATGTGCAGAACGCAAACACACAGGTGAGATACGAGACAGCCTTCAAAGGCCCGGTGTCACATCAATTAGCTTTGTTGAGAACGCATATGTTTAAAGATGCATCGAGCAAAGGACTGTAGTCTTTTAACTTCCCTTTAAATGAAAACGAATTAATGAGAGAGATAAAATAATGGAGAATGAGAGGGAAAAAGAGAACAAATTATAAAGGAAATGAAAGCAGTCTGCTAGATGATTTAATTATTTTGATAGGATTTTGGCATTAAATCCCTTAACAAATATTTTATTCATTATAAAAGCTTTGGATGTACATGGCATTGAAGAGCAGGTACAGGTGTGATGGTGTGTACACATTTGACTATCCTTAGGGATAAATTTGTTCCCAGCAGTGAGGTAAATCTGACAAAAATATCCCTGTGGGGACGCTTGGGATGTCTTCATTTGTAAACGTAATATACACATTATCAATGTCACAAAACACAATAATACAAATGCAATTTCTATTTAGGATAACTGTGGGTTTTGGTTACATTAGTAACTATAATTGCCTAATTATATTTAAAAACTATTTTTTACATTTTTATTTATGACCTTATTTGTGATTTTGTGCGGCTGTGCGTGTATGTACAGGTGTCTTAACCAAATGTCCCCACAGGGGTGGTTAAATCCTGATTAATCTACATTCGCTGCGTTTCCATTACCCTTCATATTGCGCAACTTGTAATGGGGTATATGCACACGGAGGGATGACGTCCTTCGCTAAAATCTCTGCCAGTTCTGTTACATCCGTTTCGCTTCATGATGCACATAGGATTACCATCAACAACGTGAGTCTAAGTATTCAAATACTTCGCCTTACGCCGACAACCGAAAAGGAGAAGCACTTCAGGCTATCCGTTTCAAGGTACATCAACAAATATGAAAAAAAGGAAAAGTGAACTTTTGCACTTACTAGAGGTATGATCACAGAGGCACTTAATAATGACAGTGTTTCCCCTACCATTACCTTTGGGAGGTAATAATATATAACAATACACAGTAAAGTACAGTATAAAAGTCATCTATGTCTAAGGTAAATTCCCACAATGTAGAGAAATCTGATGTGTGTGTCTGTGCACACTGTGTTGGGATTCAGAGTTGTCAGTTTCAGTAAAAGGTCGGCAGTATTTCCCTCTGATTACAAACCGATGTTAGACCGAAGATTAATCAATGTGCAGCAGGACCAATAACCAAACAAACAGAAACTCACTCTCAAAGAACGAACAAAAAACCCATTAAAATAGTCCACACATCCCGTGCATATACCCGACAATTCTTTATAGCGTGTGTCACCTTAAAAAATAAGGCAATATTTGTGCCCGAACAAAATATGAACACACTGCAACGTTATTAATTTTTCCCACACTTTCTACTCTAAAGCACCAAAGCTACAAAAATACTCTGACGAAAGCACGGAAACTCTCCAACATGGCCTAACAGCAAGTGGGTTTAGCGGCTTTGAGCACAGCAATAAGACAGGAAGTGATGCATAAACAGGCCAACCGAGAGGAAATGCTGAGACCTCTTCACATATTCAGGCTTGAACTCTTCCTGGAGTCAAACGCTTGTATAGCATCAGGACCCTGCATTCACGCCTGTAGTCGAGTCCCTCATGCTGAGTGTGTGTACCAAAGAGGATGAAATTGGGGTTAGCCGGTGCATGTGTGTTTATATATATTTAGATGTTTAGTTAGATCCAATGATGTGTGTACGGGGGTCCAGATCTCCTAGAATGTTTTAGCCTTGCTCTTCGTAGACACCGTACCCACAGATATCTTGAAGTTGCTTGTCATGGCCATATGACAGTTCCCCCGTGATGGCAGCCCTTATGCCAGATCTACAAATCCACACACAAACACAGCAAGGTGCCCGTGCGCCACAGGCAGCAAAACACCATTTGTGGGAAACCAAAGGGGGCAAGCTTGGATTCCTAAAACGACCCTGAGATGATATATGCAAAAGCTGAACTGAACTGAAGAGACAATTCCGCCTAAAATAAAAATTCTGTCATCGTTTACTCTCTCGAGTTGTTCCAAATCAATTGTTCCCATGAATACTGTAACACGATTCAAGTTGGGAAGGAAGGAGTCGGGAACCGGAAGACATTTAAACAAACATTTAATAAAGTAATAATAGCCGGCGGCCCCTCACGGACGACCGCCGGCGCAATAACATTAACATAAACATAAATACAAACACAAGTTCGGGCCCGGTCCTCTCTCTTCGACGGTCCGGTCGCTCGTTCCTTTTATGCTCCCATCTCCTACGTGATTCGAGCCCGGTGTGCGCACAGCTGGCGCTAATTCACAATTACTCACCGGACTCGAACCACGGTCTCGCCCCGCCTACTCTACTACATACCCCCATCACCCCTCACAGGCCGGGGGATACCCCCGCGACTGTGCAAGCTCCCTCCCCCTCCCTCGGGGGGGGTGGGGTGGGGGGTATGCAGCGACGAGACGAGACAACGGAGACGGGAGCCCTCGGAGCGACCGGAAAGAGAGAGGGGAGAGAGGAAAAAAAAAAAAAATCCGGTTCCCCGACATGCTGCCGCTCGTTCCTCAACCAGCCGGAGTACTCTCCTTCGCGGTGCCTTGCGGTGGCGAGGACTCTCCGACAGCATGTCTCTCCTTCCTCCCGGGTTTCGGCACCAATGTAACACGATTCAAGTATGGAAGGAAGGAGTCGGGAACCGGAAGACATTTAAACAAACATTTAATAAAGTAATAATAGCCGGCGGCCCCTCACGGACGACCGCCGGCGCAATAACATTAACATAAACATAAATACAAACACAAGTTCGGGCCCGGTCCTCTCTCTTCGACGGTCCGGTCGCTCGTTCCTTTTATGCTCCCATCTCCTACGTGATTCGAGCCCGGTGTGCGCACAGCTGGCGCTAATTCACAATTACTCACCGGACTCGAACCACGGTCTCGCCCCGCCTACTCTACTACAAATACACAGAAACATATTTGAAAGAATGTTTGTAACCAAATAGTTGTCAATGGTGAACAAGAACTGTTTGGTTACAAACATTTTTCCAAACATCATTCTCTGTGTTCATCGAAACAAAGAAATTTGTACAGATTTGGAACAACTTGAGGGTGAGTAAATGAAGGCAGAATTTTCATTTTTGGGTGAACTGTTCCTTTAAGAGTGCTAATGAAATTCATGTTTGCATGCATTTTCCTCCATGAGTGTGCGATCCGGATTAACTCAAGATCCTCAGCTTTGTTAAATGAGAGCTCTTAAATCGGATCAACAGTTGTTATGGTAATATCAGTTTGTATGCATAGATAATTAAGATAACAGCGATGTAAAAGGTCTCAATCCGATTATGTGTGTGGTTGTGCTCTTTTAAACTTCAAGCTCTCTGCATTTTTATCATAATCAATTTTCTGCTTTTCCAGACATGGATTAAAATTAGTCAGAGATGAAACATCCTTATCGAAGGCAAATCTAATGCGGAAAATCACTTTGGGCACAGAACTAGGCTTAATGGTAAATTCATTTGAATGAATGGCTATTTTTTGCCTTCGCTTATTTCGACATATTTCTTTTGTTCCTCTATAAATTATATTGTTTCTCTAAGGATGTTTTCTGTGGGTTACTTTCAGACCGGAGCAGAGGCACAGTATAGAATCAGCTTCTAGCTCCGCTACTAATCTCAATTAACATGAACATAAAACTGGATGTGAAATGGGTTTTTATTCTCCTCCCTCTCTAAAATATACTGGTAACAATTCCCGGTCCGAAGCAGCATATGCCGGCCGTATAAATCTCCCAGACACTGAGAGTCGTAAAGGTAATGACTGTGACGTGGGGTCGCTCTCTAATGAATCGCCCACGGGGGGGTAGTTAGTGTGGTTAAAAGTCTCATGTCCCTGAAGCAGCGCTGACAAAAAAAACTACAGTCAGTCACAGAAGGTCAAACGTCCAATCCTTACTCATTATTCTTTAAGGGTGGAGCCTGACCATATGTTCCACCAACAGCAGTTCAGTGGTTAGAGCATGGCGCTTACAACGCCAAGGTTGTGGGTTCGATCCCAGGGGATTGCACATACTTAGAAACAAAATGTACAGTATAATGCAATCTAACTCGCTTTGGATAAAAGCGTCTGCCAAATGCATACATGTAAATGCACAATTTAAAGAATTCCAATGGGAATTAAATTATTTCATCATTTACAGAATACCATAGAGACCAGCGGACCACCAAGCAACACCCTAGCAACCACATGATAATATGATAGGATAGCAACCTCCTAGCAGCGCCCTGGAAACCACCAACCTTATTTTCAACAGAAATGCAAATTTAGTCTTATTTATGGATGGAACTGACATTCATCTGCATATCTTCACATCATGTGGGTGGTGTGATGGTTGCTGTGGGCGTGTGAGCATTCAAACCATTTAATCTTCATTTTTTAAAGCCATCCATTCATTCATCACCAGCTGAAATGCGCAGCTCCGTTTATAGTGGGAAACATTTATGGACTTTTCTTGTTATCTGCGTTTCGCCTCAGGCTTTGAGCACATCATCTCTGAGTGTCATGTCACTTTTTCTGCAGTCGAGAAAAGACAAATCCATGTAGAGGGTCACTGCGGTTCAGTTAATGTTTTCCCCCCTAAGAGCTCCAAATAATCACTGAAATCGTTCTGTTACTGAATGTTTGGAAAATACTCGCGTTTTCAAGCCCACACATTATGTATAAGCATGTGGAATACATAGGAGGTCATGAACTGTTGTAACATGGGCTGAGCTGTAACAGCAATAGTTTAACAAATGAAAACTAGCTTGAAGGGTTAAATCACTATTGTTCATGACCATCATCCTTCTGAGGAGACAAAAAACACAACACAACACAATACCAACAAAGTACAAACGACAGAAGATGCACAACCTAATCAAAATAGTAAACACACAACTTTAATACTAACTTTGGTTGTGAAATAAAAATAATCTATTCATAAATAAATAAAAGCTGAAACAGGAAGACATTCTGTTACAGTGTTGATTGCGTCTTGCGAAATGGTCTATATGTAAAAAATATATTATAAAATAACATCACATTTAAGTCAGGAAGGTTTTTGGCACAACTTTCTTAATTCCACAATGATTGAACATAATGTGTTTTATATTTGCCAAAATTGAATATTTTAATATAGGTAGACTATTTCATTTTTTCTCATAGTTTTTTTTATAAACGGTCTATTACTGCAACAACCTCCCTACTGTTACACCCTGGAGGTGAAGTTCATTTTAACAGCATTCTTAAAGTTAACCCAAACATAGAAATTCTGTGATCACTCACCCTCTTGTCTTTTCAAACCTGTTTGACTTTCTTTCTTCTGCTCAACACAAAAGAAGATATTTTGAAGAATATTGGAAGCCGAATGGGCCTGAATGGGTACCGCCATTATTCCAAATATATTTGTTTGTGTTCTGCTGAAGAAAGAAAGTGTTGCAGGTTTGAAATGACAAAAGGGTGAGTAAATGGTGACATCATTTCTATTTTTGGGTGAACTGTCCCTTTAATACTCATATCCCTTAACCGAATGAACACAAACTGGAACCTGTTTTGGAAGATTTGGACTTTACTAGGAACAGTAAGTAGAAATAGCGAGATGTTAATTTGAAGCATATTACAGTATATACTGTACATATAAACATTTGAAACACAACGCAAAGAATTAAGTAGTTTGCCTTTAAAGGCCTTTAGACGATCTAAATAAGCCAATCACATACTTTATAAAATACCAAGTGAGTTGTAACCAATGAACTCAGCAAAGGTTAATGAAGAGCATCTGACGTCAAAGAGACAAAATACATGCAGTAGAAACCAGCAGAGCACAACAAAATGAGTATTAAACAGGAAAGAGCTGCCTTTGTTTTTTTACATTTCTCCTCATGCCCTTTGCTCATAATTATGCTCCGGATCTGGCGTGAAAGGTCATAAATGAGACCTGCCTAGAGAGTTTCCACACCTGTCACGCACCTGTCAGCCTGACAGAATACAAACATTCTGTACATTTATGATCATGTCGTTTTACCAGTTGATGCTCTTTATGTGGCTCCGTGTGTCATGTCTGACTGCAACCATGATCTTCCAGCCTTATGGAATATGATTCTCCTCATCTAAATGCAGGAGAGCGTCTCCTCAGTGGGGAGGCAGAAAAGCAGGAGGGGTAGCAAAATGAAACATGTATGAAGCACTACACATCCCTCGATGTGGGATGATCAGCACGCTTCCATATTCTCCGGCAAATTTTTCTCAAAACGTGTTCGCGCCATGAGCTGAAGGCCAAGCATTTGCAGACCTTACACAGAATCCCAAGGATGAACCGCAAAAGGGATCTGCTTCACGTTAACGAGACGGCGAATACCCAACATGCAATGGGCCCATTGTTTTCCAGAGTAGCTTTGAGGATTGCGCACCTGTTTTTGGAAAGTCTAACACTAATTGCTTGTTTGGTACTGCTTGAAAATTCTCTCCCTAAAGTCTGCGTAACCAAATATAACAAATATGTAAACAATGCACTAAAAGACAGAAAATTCTCACTGTCTTCTCAGACCTAATGAAGTCAGGCACTTGAATTATTCAGTTCTCTCTAATGTGAATCACTGAACACATAAGGATAAAAGTGCTAATTTGGTCAATGTCTCTCAGTAGTCGGAATATGCGTAGCACACAAATTAGACAGGAAATGTCTAATTAAAAAAAACAGTTGGCAGCATAAGATGGTTTTCGAAGGTCTTAGATGGTCTCCCAGTCTGTTTAATCCGGAGAGTTTTTAGATGGGTGAGAGGCTGGGAGAGCAGCTAGACCGACTACCCTGCTAAAAACAATAGAAAAATTAATGGATTTAATGGTCATGATGGGAATTTTAAGGGTTTTAATGGAAACTATAATGGTCTCTACTGGTATGTGATGAATTCTATTGGTGGGCTGTTATCTGGCAGACGGGAACCAATAAAACACCATTAAAGGTTCAGTGTATGAAATTGCACCCCTTACTATCCCTTTCGAAGCACTACGGTGGCTGACACAGAACTAAGATGTTGTCACATTTTGACTTCTTTGCCAAAGGAGATATTTATGAAATTTAGGAATACTTTGGAAACAACATGGCGATTCCATGTAAGGTGACCTGCGGTAGATAGAAATAGCCCTTTCTAAGGTAATAAAAACACTCAGTATACTTCTTTATGTTCTTTATACACCTCTGAAGACATGGTTATGTTTATTATAGTGCTGTCAATGTTAACACATGATTACTGTTGTCCGATTAATGCGTAAACAAAATATTTAACGCCATTAACGCAACATCTTTTTATCGGTCAGCCTTGTCTAGCGTTAAATTATTGAATCACGTTTCCTATTAAACTATTAAGGCGCAATTTGAAATGGTTGTATTGACACGTCCAGTATAGATTGACAGCATCAGGGTATGGAACACAGCAAAACGCAGTGCGACAGAGATCCAGTCTGACTCTGGTGTATACAGTCAGGGGGCTAAAGGCTGCGTCAGTGAATCTCTTTCAGACAAGGCACCAGTATTAACTTATAGTTCCTGCTTGAATGAACAAAAACACACAAGATTTTGCCAGAAAGCACATTTTATCTAGTATTTTCACAAGCAAAGTCTTCAACAAGTTAAATAAAGTCTTAAATTAATGCAAAGAAAATGCATTTTCTGTATATTTCTTACCTGTTAGACAGATAGGAAGGGCATACATATTATAATGGGTTTGATTATTAGAAAAAAATTATATATTTAATAAAGACATCAGTTGCAAAGCCAACAATATTAAAATGTGGGTTTTTATTCATAAAATGATGCTTTTAAAGAAAAGTGTTACTTCTATATTAATTTGAAATTATTAGAATGCAAAAGTATATTTAAAAACATGAATGCTGTGTTTGATTAGTTGAAATAAACATGTTAAACAAAATAATTGGTGTGATTAATCGCGATTAAACATTTTCATCTATTGACACCCCTAGTTCATTATATTGCATTTCTGTCAATAGATCCTCCAAACAAATTTCATACAGCATCTTTAAATCCTACCGGAATAAACACATTACAACAAATAATGGTTTAAATGGAAAAATCTAATAACTCATAAATGTTTTTTTAATGAAAAACATTAGAATTTCTGTGATGGCTTCTACAGGGATTCTTTTGTTGTTATTTTCAGTAGGGTAGAATACAAGAAAACCATTTTAGACTGGTTTAAGCTGTTTCTAGTTCAACAGCGTTTGCTTGCTTTCAATGGCCTAGAAATAAAAGGACTCATGTGAAGAAAGAGGTGAAAGTCTCTATAATGACAAAGACTGAAAGTTTGAGGGCATGAGAACAGACAGGAAGTGTCTATGATGTGATGTCTCAAAAGGAATCCAATCTGGAGGTAAACTACAGGCAAAGCAGCAGATTGGAATGGAAATCCATAATCGCAATTGACAGCAGACAAATTCAATGCCTAGAACAAAATAAAGGCATGATTACTGCGGCTGGAGAATGACTAAGAAATGAAGTATCGGAGAGATCCACACAGACCTGCGTGCTCGCAAACAATGAATTTATCACTACTGCGCTATGCTCAATGATGCAAAGGCACAGCGTGTGTTATCACTGTTGTCCAGAAACAGACAATGAAAAACCTCTCACACAGAACACAACAAACTACAACAAAACCCTGAATGCACAAATCGAAAAACTTCAACAGTATTGTTCCTCTAATTAAAGAGGCATTATGAACAGAAAGATTTAAAATCTTGGGTCGTCCAGCCAGAAGCCATATTTCGAACTCTCAAACCTTGCACTCTTTGGAGAGAATGGATATTGGATTCAAGCAATGTTTCACAATCACGCTCATTATTAAAAAGGCAAGAAACCAAGTACATACAAGTGCGCAAGCACGAACGTGACTAGCAACTTACAGCAGAACATTTTCGATATCAGCAATTAACAGATGCCAAATTAAACTGGCCTCAGCCAACTCTTAATCTATTCAGATCATGTTTCTAGGCCCAGATATCAAGGACTGCATCCGACCGAATCACTTCACAAGTAGAAGAAGATTTTTCTGTGAGGAGTGTGAGACCTTCTTTACACTTCACTGAGAGTGTTCATGATAAATCTTGTTAACCTCTTCCCCCTCATCTCCCGTCTCTCTCTGTGCATCAAGTGTAGGGGCCGTCGGGCCCGTGGAGCCCTCGTTCTGTTTAATTGATGATAGAAGAGCTTTGCGCATCTGGACAAATTGGACAACATCTGTGTTGCTTGTGTGTTTTTGTTCGTTTCATTGCAGACGGATTCAAATCCCCCTACATGGGGACATCTGGACACTTCTGGTCATAATGAGCTCTGATGCTGTTGGCAGACACAGTTCGTATCAGTTTCATATGTTAACAAATTGAAACAAGGCAAATTTTTGCAGTATTGGTTTTGTTGGTGACAGTCCATCTGCTAAATTAGTTTCTGTGTGAATATTTCACTGAAATAAACATGATGCTAACTAGCCTAATGTTGGATGGCTGCTCTTACCCAGACAAACATTTTGATTTGGTTTCAGTGTTTATTTGAGGAA
Organism: Triplophysa dalaica; assembly: GCF_015846415.1. Classification (NCBI taxonomy): domain Eukaryota; kingdom Metazoa; phylum Chordata; class Actinopteri; order Cypriniformes; family Nemacheilidae; genus Triplophysa; species Triplophysa dalaica. Next base: position 8,010,155 of record NC_079556.1, on the reverse strand, counting down.
CAAGTCTGTGAGATGGATTGAACAATTTGTTAAATGGACCAAATATTCTTATTAAATCAAAATTAGCTAAAAACTAATCAAAATTAACTAAAGCATTTATACAAAAATGCAGTCAAATGCTGCACAAAAGATTGTAAAATTTTTGAATGTTTGCTTCTAAATCTACAATTCATAACTTTTTCCTCTCTATCACCAACTCTGTTTGAAACCTTAAATGGCAGGTTCCTCTCATTTTCCCCAAAATCCAACCAGAAATCCAAACAGAAAATCATTTTTAAAAGCTTATCATAGTGAATAAGGGTAAGCACGCTATAAAAAATCCCAATAAAATCTTTGGTTCAAAAGTTATCCTACTGTAAATATTCAAGGTAAATCAAACCGGCTTTAAATTATACTAACCAAACACATGAAATGAAGTTGAAATTGGTTAATCTACACTATCTGCAAGAAATACCCAACATAAAATAATTGTTTTTGTTGATTTTATGAATTTTTAGTTATTTTACACCCAACTTTTACAGCATTTCGAAAATATGTGAAAGCCTGTCAAATAAATCAATACAATTCATTGAAATTACAGTTTTCTACAGTGTAGATTTTCTTAAGTTATACAAAACGCAACAATATTTTCAAGTCTTTATATAAGTTTAATATAATTCAAATTCAACTGATTTGATTTAACTTAAAAACATTAGTTCAAAAGCTGCCTTAAAGTCTTAAACTAAAATAGGTTAAACTTTTTACCATGTAAAGAGACTTTTATCTATTTATGTACTTAACAGATCTTTGTTCATTTTCAACCAAAAAAAGTCACAGATCGCTGTTTTAGGTTCATAGGTTTATGTGTGGTCCTGCAAGTAAGTGATGTGTTTACAGAGCTACACTGAGCAGATAATAACAGCAGCTGTTTCCTTATTCACAGCGTGAATTTCCTGTCAAGGACGGGTCAACAGATTTCACGTTTGCATAAATATGCCTCTCCTTATGACAAATTATCACTTTTCATGCTGATATTCATGACTTCAAACTTCTCAATTTCAGCCACAATATTGTTCCATTTCTCCGTGAGAGAGCCAATCATTTTGAAGAGAGACAGAATGGTCACTCAGTTTGATATATTCAGTTATGACAACCAACAGCCTGCCTCCACAATCTGATGATGTATGTATATATTCAGTGCTGACGAGCACAATAAAACATAGCTCTATTTTTGACATCTATATAAACACGATGTGAGATTTCACTCACCAGAGTGAAAGAAAGAGACCTTGAGACAGCTGCTGCTCAGCTACAGTACAGTAAAAGCGATTTTTGACATCAAGCATGTCTTTTCCACAAACGCCGCATTGCTCATTTTAATTTGGGAAGCCAATGTTTGCCATTTCCACAATTCCTCAGCCATTTCGAAAATAAGCCTCAGATGAACCGATGACATCACGGTCGAACGACGAGGCCTGAGATAAAGGTTTAATTTTGTGGCATTTACACATGAGCCCACAGGGACACTCGGGCCGTCTAATAACCTGGCCACGCCACACAATAGGGCTTTACAATGAGACATCAGCCTTGAGCTGCTTCCACGAAACCCACTGTGTGGTCGAAATAACTGTGACATAACATTCTAAACGCACACTTATTAAAAACGATGTGCTAGTTCAAATCAGCCTGCACAAATATAGGGTAGAATCCATTGTATTTGCTAAACAGGCATCTCAAAACCCATGCCATGTGAGAGGGTAAGGTGTTTGTCACAGGCCTTCTTTCACTGATTCGCAGATTAGAAACATTTTCCATCTTTGGTGCGTTTCGTGCTCCGGCGTTAATGTTGCAGTGTGCCAGTGGGGATGTGGGATTCACAGTCAAGTGTCTGCCTGCTGTACAGCTCTGAGCTGATGCTAAGCACTGAAATCCTGAGGATTTGGCCCATGATTTACACCTTTCATGCCAATCCTGTTCGTTACGTTATAGACCTTTGAGCTCCTCCAGGTGATGGAACCCAGCCGACGATAATTAAACTACAAATCCAGCTCAGATGAGATCCACTGGAGTTTCAGTCATTTCTGATCATGACTGAGACTAAAGATCGAAAATATAGAGATGGTACAGGCATGGTATTATTAAATTACAACTGAATTATAATTAAATATAAATATGTTATTATGATATGATATATAAAGTATGATAATTATTTTGACATTATTATGCAGCCACGGAAGAAAATAAGTGACTATTACAATTATCATTGAATCATAATTTCTAAATGTATTGTGGCAATTCCAGTCCAGTGTCTGTTAAATTTCAACAAAATCAAAGTCATCCAACAGCAATGTGAAACATTGAGTGCGTTTACATGCAATGTTATAAACCGGCTACGCAGACAAACGCGTTTACATGTCAGTTTGAGACCAGTCACAAGCTGTATTTTTATATATCTTCTTAAGTGTGTCCACAGAACCAGCATATGCAAAAATAGTTTTTCATTTTGACGTTTTTACATCAACTGCATGACTTGTATATGTTTATTACAGGTACTTCCGTTTGGGACTGCCAAACATGCGCACATAAACAAAACAGAGAAAAAAACAGGAAAGGCGTTTACCAGCAGCGCGAAATTGGATTAATGGGAAAAAACAACCTCTGTCGAGCATTTTTGCTCATGCTGTTTATGAGCTTTCCCCGATAAAAAAGGCTTTTTACGCGTTTACATGACCTTACTTGTTATCCCCTTATTAAGCATAAAAAGAGAAAGACAGACAGCATGAAATCTCGCATGAAACCTGTGATAAAAAAAGGTTATCCCGTCACTATCAATTGTTCGAACATTTTCCAAATATATGTATGAACATTACTGTTATATTGTTACATTGCATACTGATTTCACAGTATGAAACAAATATGATAATTTTCCCGTACAACATAAAAATTGTAAATATTAACTGAAAACTGATTTTTCTGGAGTATGTATTTCATTCAGACATGATCATGCCTATGTCCTAAGACCATCGAGGGCATCACCTTTACCCACATGGAAATACTTTAAACTGTAATTTGGATCAAATTCGCATGTAATCCCACCAAGGCGAATGATACAAAAGATCAGATAAAACCCCAAAGAAGATTTGGTGAATTAGACTATAGAAAAACCATCAACCCTCCCAATTTTGCTGTAGGAGCCAACCACAGAAGAAAAGCAAAGGGAAAACAATCTCTGTAAGACTCCAGAAACTGAATTCTTACTTTTGAATGGCATCTATTACCTTCACAAAAACAAAGCTACAGGGGCTGATATATATAATGGCATCCGTATTGGAAAACACCAGCATCTTTGGGAGGACCCGCTCTATTTCCAAACTAATGTTGAAGATGATTACTGTGGGGATACTGTTGAGATCCAGCACCGACTTACTGCGACTGAATAAAATGACTGCAAGCCAAGAGATTGAATATTTGGCCCTCCTTAGATTCACTATGGCAGAACTTTTGATTCTCAAATCTGCACTGAACGAATTTAGGCTGCAGAGTGTGATTTGGGCCAACTACTTTTGACTTTAATTGGATTTTGCAATGATGCATATGGGTGTAAATTACTGCGTAAACAGAGTTGGTCAGAATATTTCCCAAAGCTTGAGAACCTTTTCTAAGGATCAGTGGCCTGAAAGAGAGATGTTTCACAAAGAACGTTCAGTGCATTGCGTGGGTAAGTCATGCACACTCGTCCTCGTCCCCCCACACACTCGCCACACACATCATTACGCCAGCTATTCAGCGATCCTTAAACCAGAGGAGGAGAATTCTGAATCCGACCGTTTATCATACATGAAGTAGGATAGATGTAAAACACAATCCTTGAATCTGTGTTTCTGCTAAAACAGATAACATGAAGACAGAGCACCCGCCCTCCACACACACTCATCGGGGTTCAAAGCAGCTTCCAATGATATGGGATTATTGCAGCATTTCATGCATACCGCAGTCAGGTAGAAATTTAATCCGAAGCTCTGGTGGATTTAAAAAAATGTAGGAGGCCTATGCTTTTGTGTCACTATTATGTAATAATAGCTAGCTGCTGGAACAGAGATGCCAAATATTTTGATTTATTGATTCAGGTAAGGATGGATCAGACGTTAAAACAGCATATGCACATCTAAATCGGGGAAGCTGGTGACCTGACGACTTTCTGAAATCGAATTCAATGACAAACATTCGGGGTAAAGGTCAAAAGGTTACGATAAAATATTGCGCTGGAGAGCAAGCGAATTGAAACGTCATTATTGTTTGTTGGCTCCCGTGTAACCTCTTTGTGACGGGTGTAATAAAACGAAAAATCCATGAAGCGTTCGGATGGATTTCTTATTCATTGCCTTGAAGATAAAATGACATCCACACCACAACAGTGAAAGGTCATGATCAATACTTGAGAGATGCCTGGTAAACCCGCTGACGATCTGAGCGTGGTGCTGTCTCAGCACGCATTTCTCAACAGACGAATGGAGAGAAAGTCCAAGGTCATTCGAAATTGCGCTTTTAGTGCTAACGTATCATTCTGATATGCCACCATCACCGAGCATAAATACCGCAGATCAACACGCATTCATTTTCCACAGCCTTTGAACAGAGGGAGAGGGGAAAATAAGAGATACTATCATACGTAGAGAATGAGACAGGCGGTGGATCTACATCTTCACGTTCTGCCATCCTGTGAGGACTTAATGTCCGCCAGACTGAAAGAAAACGTCTATGTCGGAGTTCTGCATAGACGTATTAAAATGAAACAGGAAATAAATGCCTGATTCTATAAGGGAATTTTCTTCTTGTGTTCCGTGGTAAAACTTACAAAAAGATGGGGTTTGTACACTGTAAAGGTGAGTAAATAGTAACAGAATTTATCTTTGGGTGAATTATTCCTTTAATAACCTCTCTTGCCTGAAGCTGTTTTCTTTTCTTAACCGACCTGATTTGTCATCTCTGTGATGTTTTCTTTGCTATTTGTTCTTTGTAGAATAAACCTGTAGTTATCACTGTTTGTGTTTGTTGCCTCTGTTGAAGCTGGGCTTATCTGACTGGATGCATCACATTTACTCTGTAGTTATGTATTAACATTGCTATCAGTGTAATGACCATATTCATTTCAAACTATTTCAATTACTGACCCGTCAGACATCTCTCTCCCCCGAGCGGGTTGTGTGTTCTCTTGCAACATCATCAATGAAGTGTTGTTTTTTCTGAGATCTAAAGATTATTAGGGTAACTGTCACAGAGCAGTGATAATAACAATCTTTCTGCAAACTAGGTTGAGATGTTTCTTCTCGGATGGCTTTCTTAACATGATGCGATTTTACATGTATACTGTATGGTTAAACTCACACTGTCAGTGTTTGGGATTGACACCCACACTTGCTTAGATGTGAGTCTGGAAATGCTGTGTTCACACATCAGATTACTTTGGCAGCGCTATAGATGGTGTCATCTTCACAACATAAACAAACGTGACTGCGCATGCACATTTTTGTGACCCCAACTGAACTTCCGGCACACATTCACAAACAATAGAGTGCCTGTGAATTATTTCTGATAGCATGTTTCTTGGCTAAACTTGTCTCTTCAATATTTTGAATTTAGACTACGATACCAAGCTCAACCGCTAGATGGCAACGTACAATACGACTTCTTAAAATGCAACCGAACTACAGGACACGTTCAACAAACTGATTATTACATAAAATGAACATACAACAGAATTCAACAAATCATTATTTAATACAGTTATTATACAGTAAAATAATATTACTAATTAATATGAATATAAATTAAATTAAATATGAATAATTATATTATTAGACACTAGCCAAACACAAACCGGAAGTTAACTGGGGGTCAGACGCACGGCCGTCTATAATATTGCATGCGTGAACGAAATTAAGTCAAGCACTTATTATGTGTCAACAGAAAGTATATATTGTTATGATTACTTTATCCTGAATACAAGCAACACAGACAGCATATACTGTATCTGATGCTGTCTGTGAAAACCAGGCTTAAAGGAACAGTTTACCCAAAAATGAAAATTCTGTCTTCATTTACTCACCCTCAAGCTGTTTATTTATATTTGATCTTATGAACACAGAGAAAGATATTTGGAGAAATCCTTGTAACCAAACAGTTCTTGGCCACCTTTGACTTTACTTAGTATGGAAATAATGGAATACTTAGTTTCGCTCCCAAAACGAATTGAATCGCTTATGAACTGTATTAAGGACTCAAATACAAAAACGACAACTGTATTCTGCCGCTGTGTGAATGTGGCCTACATGTTTATTTCCATAAAACCTTCCGAGGTATAGCTTGTCGATACCTGTAAGCATTTATCAGAGTGTGTGTGTGGATTGTGCCTGTATATTAACCAGCAGTGCGGTGGGGGCTGGGCCTGTAGGAGCTCATTGTTTTGTGATGTAGTATATCATTCTGTACCTTATTAAGTTAAGATGCACCAGTGTCCCAGCGAGACCGGGAACAGCTCCAGCTACGTCTAATCAATGTCACACCATCCCCAGGACATAAAGCATGTAGTCAATATGCTTTCATAATGACCAAGTGTGCTGCTGCTGCATCCATAACTGTAGTGTTAATATAACCTGTGCTGCTGTTAAAGATTCACCCCCGAATCCAATTAATACGGAATATCTAAACAGGGTGAAGGGTGCAAAACCAGGAAACATGCAATAAATGATTTGGTTATTAACACAAGAAGCTCAATGAAAAAACTTAATACAAGGTCCGCAAAATTAAAATTGTACAAGAGCACTGTGAAGAAATTCTCAATTAAAGGGTTAATAAGTCTTAAAACTTATGATTTTCAGATGTTTACATAAAAATACCTGATACTGTATATGATGTGTGTCCATTTTTTATGGATTCCGAGTATAAATATAAACTGCTCATTTACACAGACCGGCAGAGAAATGAGTCAAAGCCAATCTACGCATCACAAATTATGTATAGTACATTAAACGCTGCTTGTCTAACTAGTGCCAACCCACTGCACCAAATCAGGTGCGTTATTGTAGGGCTCCCAGCTGACAGAGAGAACACTCAACCTTTAAAAGCAAGTGTGGTAGAAAAAACAGCTGTTTCCCAGCAGCTCCATAATATGCCAGTTAAATGTGAGCTGGGATCTGCTTTAAAAGCTACAAGTGAAAAGTCAAAAGAGAGGAATTCGGAGTTGATTCTACACCAAAAATTTCAAATGAGCTCCTTAAAGAAACCCACAAATAAAAATTCTGTTTTGATTTATTCACCCTCAGGTTTATTTAAACCTGTATAAATATATTTGTTCTGATGAACACAGAGAAAGATGTTTGGAAGAATGATTGTAAGCAAACAGTTCTTGGCCACCATAGTAGAAACACTTGCTTTATAAATTTCTTTGTTCTGTTGAAAACAAATGAAGATATTTTGAAGAATGTAGGAAAGCAAACCTTTCTGGGGCACTACCATTGTCATTTTCCCTACTATGGTAGTCAATTGACCCATGCAAGCAGCTTCATTGACGTGTGATAAAACGTCTTGGTTACGTATGTAACCTCAGTTCCCTGATGGAGGGAACGAGACGTTGTGTCGAGAACGACAGATGGGGTTCGCCCTTGAGAACCAATCAACTCTGACTACTATAGAAAAGGCCAATGAAATTTGGCGAATGCAATTTGCATGCCGGGCTCCGCCCCCGGAAATCCGGTATAAAAGGAGGCCGGCGTGCAGCATTCACTTACCTTTGTTCTGAAGAGCCTGAGACCTCTCAAACTGCAGCAGAATACGATACGTGTTCGTGGCATAAGGGACACAACGTCTCGTTCCCTCCATCAGGGAACTGAGGTTACATACGTAACCAAGACGTTCCCTTTCTGTCGGTCTCTCGACGTTGTGTCGAGAACGACAGATGGGGTTGCCTATGGAAAACGCCACAACGCTGTATCGCGTCACAATCTCTAGCGAAGCGACGGTAACAAGCCTGGGCGTGTCATCTCGAAGCTTTCGTGAGACTGTAACCTTCCAGTGTGGTGGTCGGGGGGTTCCAGAGCTTTCTTGGAGAAAGATGGGTACAGCCCTGACCGGTAACTTTCACGGACGGGGCCTTAGCTCTCTATAGGCGAGAGGCCGTCCAGATCAGTTTACACCGGGTAAGCGCGACTCTTAATCAGAGAAGCGCTACAGAGGCCACCTCCTACCCGTGGGGAGGAATATGGTGGATATAGGTATGGTCTCGTCCTTGGAGGAGAACGCATGGAACGTGCGGACTGAGTAGTTAACCGCGAGGTGGAGGCCCACCTGGGGAAGCTCATGGGTTACCAGGAGTGGGAACCATTCTCATGAGGATACATCAGACGGAACAGCCCACGGAGGGGGTGTTACAGACGTCCGGTAGCACTAGGTCCGGTTAGAGCTATCTGTGATAGCTCACATGGTATCCCGGCCTAAGGGGGAAGGCTGCTCTGCCCAGCCAGCCCCCAGGGGGTGCTTGTTTGGTGATGGATGGAATGCCTATTCTTAACCAGTGTCTGGGTAAGAAGGGAGGCTGGTGAGGTACCAGTTTCTTAGCGATGTGTTCGGGTAAGAAGAAAAGGTAAATAGCACACTGACCCAACCTGTTAGAGGGTGGAAAGGTGCTTTCGCAGGCATACGCCCCCCCGGATGCCAGTCCTACATGTCGCCACGCAGGACGTGGGCTGACACCGGGTTTACGCGAAGGTTGTTAACCCTTGCGAAGGTGTTTGGGCATAGCCCAACCCGCAGCTCTACAGATGTCTGCTAGAGAGGCGCTTCTGCCAGTGTCCAGGAGGTGGCTAAACTCCGTGTGGAGTGAGCCCTCACTGCCAATGGGCATGGGAGATTCTGAGATCGGAATGCCGTCGTAACGGCGTCCACGACCCAGTGCGCCAGCCTCTGTTTGGAGACAGCCTTCCCCTTCTGCTGTCCTCCAACAGACACGGAGCTGGTCAGAGCTTCAGAGCTCTGCGTGCGGTCCAGTACGTACTGGACACAACACTAATCGGGTTGGGTCTTCCTCCCCTATGGGGAGCGCCTGCAAGTTCACCACTTGGCCCCGGAGGGAGTAGTGGGAACTTCTTGGGCACGCACCCGGGCCTGGGTCTCAAGATAACGTGAGAGTTTCCAGGGCCGAGTTTAAGGCAATCCAGGGACACGGAGGATGCTCTGTGGTCCCCTACCCTCTTGAAGGAAGTGCGCGCCGTCAGGAGGGCCGTCTTACTCTATGAGGAAGATCGGAACCTCCGAGGGGCTCTTTGGGGGGCCCTGAGGCTCCCCAGGACCACTTAGGGTCCCAAGAGGGTATGGAGCGGAGATGAGGCGGATTCCGCCCTCTCGCTGCTTAGGAACCTGGTGACCAGGTCGTGTTGCCCTAGAAACTTTCCACCGACTGAGTCGTGATGAGTGGCAATAGCGACTACATACACTTTCAGTGTGGAAGGGAGATGTTAGTCTCCAGTCTCGTGAGGAGGGGAACACAATCCTGATCAAGCACCTCAGTGGGTCTTTCTCGTTGAGAAAGACACCAGGACGAGAAGAGGCACCGTCTAGAGGCGTGTAACCGCCTAGTAGATGGGGCCCTAGCCTGGGTGATGGTCTCAGCCGTATAGGGGGAGTAGCCATCTTAGGATCTTCTCGTCCCGTCTAGAGACCAGACATGGGTGTTCCAGAGGTCTGATCTGGGATGCCAGAACGTGTCCTTCCCCTGAGAGAGCAGGTCCTCTGTCAGGGGAATGGTTCAGGGGGAGTCGCTGTCCAGAGCATCGGCTCTGAGGCCAAGTGCGGTTAGACCGGTGTGGTGTAACCAATAACACTTGGTGCTCCTGCTCCCTGACCTTGCACAGAGTCTGTACAAGAAGGCTCCGGGGGGGAAGGTGTGCTTCCGCCCATCCCGCGGCCAGCTGTGCGCAAGGATATCCGTGCCGAGGGCAGGGACTATCAAGCGGGCAAATGGTGGTGTTACGGGAGGTGAACAGGTTTTACCTGGGCCTACCCGAACAGCCTCCAAATGAGCTGGACTGCACGGGGGTGGAGTCGCCACTCTCCACGAGGCATAAACTGGCGAGAAAGCACGTCGGCTGTCTAGTTCAGTTTGCCCGGGGTGTGTGGCCTGCAGGGAACGAGTCACCTGTTGACTCCACCGGAGGAGGCGTCGAGCAAGTTGTGTTTAGCTGCTGTGTGCGAACGCCACCCTGACGATCTGTATTCGCTACAGCTATAGTGCTGTCCTCGGAACAGCACGTGTATGTCTCGCACGAGAGGCCGTAGCCTGCTCAGTGCAAGTAGCATAGCCCACAACTCTTGGCAATTGATATGCCAGCGCAGGCGGGGGTTCGTCCAACACCCCACCTGCGTGCCCGTTGCACACTACACCGCACCCCTGCAGGGAGACTTCAGTCGTCACCACGACCTGCCTCATAACCTGCTCAGAGGGACCTGAGTCCGTCGAAAAAGTCATAAAGACTAGGGGTTATGGTGCGTCGGCAGCAGGGCGGCATCACCATGCGCCTGCTGCCGGTGTGCCACGCTCTCCTCGGAACTCGACTCTGAAACCAGTGTTGGAGCGGTGTCATGTGCATCAACTCGAGGGGTATTAGCCCGCGAGGACGCCATGTGTCCCAGGAGCCTCTGAATTGTTTCAGGGGGACCGCTGTCTGCCTAAAATGTTCATTTCAGACAGTTCAACACTGGTTGGGCACAACTGCGGACAGGTGTGCCGACATGGTGACAGAGTTGAGTTCCATACCGAGAAAGAGGATGCTCTGCACTGGGGAGAGCTTGCCCCTCTCTTGGTTGACCTGGAGTCCCAATCGACCTAGGTGCCGGAGCACCAGGTCCCTTTGTGTACATAACAGATCTCGCGAGTGTGCCAAGATAGGCCAGTCGCTGAGATAGTTTAGTACCCGCTCGCCTTCCTCCTCTCAGGGAGAAAGGGCGGTCAGGGACAGACCGAAAGGGAGGACTCTGTACTGATATGCCCGCCTCTCGCACGCGAACCGTGGGAACGGCCGGTGTCGAGGAGGATCGAGACATGAAAGTAAGCGTCCTTCAGGTCGATTGCCACGAACCAATCCTGACACCTCATAGATGTCAGGACGCGCCTCTGTGAGAGCACCCTGAATGGCAGCTTGTGAAGGTGCTCTGTTCAGGGTACGCAGCCTTTGGGGGCAACCCGCCGTCTTTCTTGGGAACGATGAAGTGCGGGTGGTGACCCACTGAACATCTTGGTTTTGAGGGACGAACTCGATGCCTGTTTTGCCAGAAGGGTGGTGACCTCTACCCGAAGTACGGAGGCGTCCCTGCCTCTGACAGAGGGAGAGATGATGCCCCGAAACTTGGGTGAGTCTCTGGCGAACTGGATCGAGTAACCAAGACGGACCGCCCTCATTAGCCAGCGAGACAGTGTGGGCAGCTCTCGAGCTCCCAGGGACTGTGACAGGGTGACCAAGGGGACGGTCTGCTTCATCATTCCCACGGGGGGTGGTTCGTCGGCTGGCAGAGCTAACCATGTCGCGGGGAGTCCCCGGAGGGAAGGTTTTTGCTCCGCCTGCTTACCTGCCTGGCGGGACAACGGCACGCACTGTCGGTTTGAGAGTGGTGACGGCTGTCGTATGTGTACGACCTCACGCCTCGCCAGGGTGTGAGGTCGGTTCGCCGAGCACAGTCCAGTGGAGTGTGCGATCGGCTGCAAGTAAACCCGGGGAGAACAGAAAACTCAGTGAGTAAGTGGGCGCCAAGCCCTAACAAGGGCCCGGCTTTGGTGACGAGGCAGGAGTCGTCCCGTACCGACCGATCAGAGCCGTGGCTGTGAAGGTTCGGGCCCGATGTTGTTCTCCCTGGGGTCTTCCCGTCAGTGTCCCTTCTCGCGAGGAGGTTGCTGACGGGGTGGAGGTTTCCCCCTCGACCTCTGCTTCCGGGGTGCCGCCTGTGGGGGCACAGGAACCGGAGCCGATGTCGAAAGGGTCCTGGGTTGCAGGGAAGCAGACGTCACGTGAGATCTCGGAGGCCTGTAGGCGGCCGAGTCGCGGCGTGAAAAAAATGTGGTTAATTGCCACTGTCTGCTTCGCCGTCAAAAAACTGCTGAGCGCAGTCCTCGACGGTGTTACCAACAACCCACCCTGCGAGATGAGTGCATCAAGAAAGCGGACTTCCTTGCTGTCACTCTTCTGCACAAGGTATAGCCGGGGGTGTCTCTCCTGGACCACTACCGTGGACATCGTCCGACCCAGGGCCCGTGCCGCCGCCTTAGTCGCCCGTAGAGCGCTGTCAGCGGTGGCACGGAGATCCTGCATTATACCCGGGTCGGCCTTACCCTCGTGGAGCCCTCTCAACGCCCTGGCCTGGCGGACCTGCAGGATGGCCAAGGCATAGAGAGAGGAGGCAGCCTGGCCCGCAACCTCGCAAGCTTTCGACACCAGTGATGCCGAAGTCTTACGTGCTTTGGACGGTAGGAGTGGTCGATCCCCCCCCAGGTGGTAGCCGTCCGCGGCACAGGTGCACCGCAGGCGGACGTTCCACCCGGGGGATCTCGACGCAGTCCTTGGCTGCCTCACCATCGAGGGAAGTAAGGGAGCCGGAGCTGGTTTCACTGGAACGGTCCGTGAGTGGAGCGTTCCAAGTTTTACACAGCTCCTCATGCACCTCCGGGAAAAACATGGCACCCGGGGTGGGCGCGGTTTGCACCGCGCACCGACCTCGGGAACCACGTATCCCCGGGTTAGCACGGATGACATCACTTCTGCTTCCTCCTGAACTCGACCGCTGGGGGTGGAGTTTGGATTCGGCAGAGTCGGATGCCAGTCTCCCTCCGATGCTGCGAGCGACATCTCATCTACGTCACACATCGTTTCCGAGTGTGTGCGTGAGGATCCGGACGGTATGCCACCGCCGGTTGGGGAACGTTCAGAAGAGCGAATCGGGGTGCGATCGGCCCGTGAGCACTTGGCTGGCGGGTTTACGTTCGCAGAGTTCCCCGTATCACTAACGCTGCTAACGTGGGTGGTCATCGGGGCCGTAGCCACAGATGTCACAGCCCGGGTAGCAGACGAAATGGTGGCTGGTTCCCGTAGGAAGACAGCCACCCGTGACCGCAACTTCTGAATGACAATCTGCCCGCAGTGCAGGCAGATGTGTCAACGAACGCTGCTTCAGTGTGCTGGACGCCCAGACACCTAATGCAGCGATCGTGTCCATCCCCCTCCTCGATGAGGGTGCCGCACCCAAGAGAACAGCGGGACATGCCGCGCTGGAGAATGCTCAGTCAGTCCTGAAAAGGACTTTTAGAAAAAATCTCTAACACCTCCGGAACCGCCGAGACGCCCAGGGGAAGGTCGCTGCAGGAAGGGACGATCCGCTGTAACACGTCGTAGCACCAGCGTGTAGTTGTAGAGGATTGAATCCTGAGTTGTACTCATGAGCGATGGCTCTGAAGAACAAAAGGTAAGTGAATGCTGCACGCCGGCCTCCTTTTATACCGGATTTCCGGGGGCGGAGCCCGGCATGCAAATTGCATTCGCCAAATTTCATTGGCCTTTTCTATAGTAGTCAGAGTTGATTGGTTCTCAAGGGCGAACCCCATCTGTCGTTCTCGACACAACGTCGAGAGACCGACAGAAAGGGAACTATTAATGAGCCGTGTCATATGCTTATGAAAACTTTACTGCTTGTAATTGGATAAAATGTGCAGGCATATGTTTAGCATGTCGATCCTAGGCAGACACAAAATATACAAATCAATACAAAATCAGTTCTGGGCCACCACTGACTATCATAGTAGGACAAATTACTGTATACTGTACATTTCCTTGTTCTGTTGAACACAAAATAAGATATTTTGAAGAATATAGGAAGGCAAACAGCTCTGGGGCACTCAGCATTGTTATTTTTTCTACTGTGGTAGTCAATCTGTCTGGTAACAAACATTCTTCTGAACTTCTGTCTTTGTGTTCAGCAGAAAAAAAATATTCATACAGATTTGGTATAATTTGAGAAGATGACATAATTTTCATTTTTGGGTGAACTGTGCCTTTAAGAGAGCAATGTGCTCAATTCTAGCTTGCTATATTATTAGCCTCTCTGAAATCGCCCACGCTTCTTTTAAAATATCTGTAACTTTTGCCTTTTTAACAGATTTTTAACCAAAATGTTAAGAATTGCAGCTTTGAAACTATTAATAAATCCTGGAGTGTATATTCTAGTAGATCATGAGGTGTACATTAAAGTACATTTTTGATTTCTGAATTCCGGATTATTGTGAATTGTTTCAGGGCAAAACCAGCAGAATTGTTCTCGACTGACAGGGGGTGAAAAGATTGTCTATCCACGGCTGAAGAGATCCATCCAATTCAGCCATCTAATAACACACACGCTCATAAAAATGACATTCAGGATTATATTCTACTAATAGTCACTTAATGGATTTAAATCATGGTATAGAAAAAATCAATGCAGATTATCAAATCAGGGTTAGTAGAAAAATCACCTTCTGAATTAGACCCTGGATTATCTTTAATCGGATGTGGAATGACTCTTCCATTTAACAACCTGCTATTTGTTCTCCACAAACTGAGAGCACATTTGCCATTATCTCCTTTAGCTTAAATCCTGCGATTCGTGTATCAAACCAAATCCAGCAGTTTCATTTATCGCTTTATATAGACAGCTTCTCTATTCTGAAACTAATCACCATGTAATCCAACAAACCAGACTCAGGCATTGACTGCCCATAGGTTTTCCAAATCACCCCATCCGTGACATTATTCCCAAAACAAATCCGACCCTGTAATGTCCTCCTTCCCAAAGTTATTCAGAACTTCCTTTAGGGCAACAAAATGCTAATGAGATTACAAAATCTGCTTTAGAAACTCTATATAGACAGAGAGTAAAGAGGAGGGCAGGAGGTGGCATTAACAAAGTCTGCTATCACAAGGGTTTATGAGTAGACATCACGCAAAGATTACACACTTACATGACATCAAACACGCCCAGACAGAAAATTACATATAGAGACGAGGACAGGGAGGATGAAGTTACTCTCAGGGGTAGGATCAGAGGAGTGACAGCGGCGATGTAATAGGGTGATATGAACAGATAAACGATGTTTAAGAACTGATGAAAGCACCCTGAGGATACTGCGAGTCTGTAGCTCTAAAGATCTGTAGAGCTGATCTATGAGTCTATAAAACTGACACACGTAACGATTGGAGAAACTCCTGAAACTCTTCTGAATGAGATCAAAATTGCTCCAATCCCAACCCATCATTACCACCGCATCCAATCGCATATGCAATTATGAAGGAAATCGACCTCATATTCAACACAAACTCAGCCGGGAGGACATTTGGCCATCGCAAAGGTGAGTCTGGGTTCGTGTAAACTTGAGAATGAAAATCCAGATCACTTCTCAGCTCTCTGATTTGGTTTGGACAAATCAAGCGTGAAAAGCCATTCCACTAAATGTCAAAACAAAAATAATGTGTTCTGTGAAATCATTACAAAACACTTTACGGATGGATTCGGAAATCATACCAAGAGATGTTCTCTTCTGACACATGACATTTTCATTTGCGATCAGCCAGTGTTTTATCAGCTATCGGTGTCCATAGTGTTAAAAAGTACTTGGGTGTTGAAGTGGTCTAGTTAAAGCGCATGCATGGGCAGAGAGTCAGTTTGCCTTGAGAATAAAAATAGTTCATCATTCATAATTAAAAGAATATTCAAGCTACCATGCTGGAGATCTGATTCTGTAACAATCGCTCGATCTTAAATATTTTCTAAAACCACGACCAGGTGCAGCAACGGTCACCTTAAATGTGCTTCTCCGCGGCCACAATCTACCGCATTGAGAGAGACATACTTACTGCCTCCATTGTTTCAAAATGTTAAAGAGGAAAAATAATTACATAAAAGAAATAAAAAACTACAATTAAAACAAGAAAAAACGCTTAAGAAACACGATTTTTTTTTGAGTACATGCAAATGCAATAATGAAATAAGGAAAAAAGAAGACGTCTCTCAGAAGATATTCGGTCAGTGAAGCAACGCTCTATTTTCGTCTGTTTCATGTATATCTGCGGTGATAATTCATTGATTCATTCTAAAGATTTAGTGCTGCAAAAACCAAACCTTCCTGTAAGTTATCTGCTAGGCGGAATGGTATTAAATGTTTTAAACAGGAAAGAAAGTATGGAAACCAAAACTATTACAAATAAATTCTAAACATCACTCCCAAACTTTTCTTTAGACTGTACAGTATGAAATGAGATATTCTATGCAAAGAGATATTTACGTTAGTTTCTTTTAATAAGAATATAGAGTTTTAACTCGTCCAGGAGTAAAAAACTGTAACTGCAGCATATTCTCCATTATTTAGGCTACTCTATTACTTACTATATATCTCCATTATTTCACCGCATTCTATAATGTTTTACCCTAAATAACTTCCCTTAAAATGATATCTTTGTGAAATGCAGTTAAGATCAGAGCAGCTTTGGTTTTGTTAATGTAATATAATGTAATTATAAATTAAAATAAAACTGAACACGAGTATTCGTTCTTGTGAATTAATTTGAAATAATCCAGCGCTGTTTCAGGTTATCGACAGATAAATTAAATTTCCTGCTCCTCCGATTAGTTTCATTGACATTTCATATAACTGATCGTTTGGCCTTTCTTCCACTATTTTACGCAACAGCAAACAGAGCACTCTACTAAAGTTACTCCTCACAAATCGCGCTGATACGTTGTATGTTAACTTGTCAATGAACAGTGCTAAAATACACTTTAAAAATACAATTATTCTGTAGATAGGGGATAACGTAGTCACTATTGACACACGTTATCCCAATTTTACACTGTATTTTTTTTTCCTCAACGGAAAAACGTCAAGAATTTCCACTTACGCTTCCCTCTGATGAGACGTAAGATTTACGTAAGACGTACTCTACGCCTTGGTGGTGCAACAGGTCTAATTCTACGCAGGACATAAGGTACATTTTACATCCAGACTTTAGTCTTACGACCGGGTGTACGTCCAGCTGGTGCAACCGGCCCCATGACCAATAAACAAGGGGGTTCAATTTAGCTTAATATCCATAGTTTCCGTTTTTAAGACTCACACAGTTAAATTCAAATAAATATTATTTCCCTATTTAATCACCTAATTACAGGGTAAAACCGATCCATGGCCAGATCTAAAAAATGAGGAAATGGAAATTACTAAGCACTAATTCTCCAGTTCTTTTGTGGTCATTTGACACACACACACATTCTGTAATCACGTCTCATATCTGTCTGAAATCTTTCAGAGCAAAGCCACCTCTTCTATCGAAGAAGAAGCCCCAATCGATTTATCTGTCAGATGCTGAAGAAAGCATTCATGATGCTGTCAGGACACTGTCCTCCACTATTGATTTACAGATTCAGAAATGACAAGGCCCTCATGAATATGTAAAGATTAACATTACTGTTAAATACATGTAGCACCATGTCACTCAAAATATAGGCTACAAGGCTGAATTTTTCAACATAATTTCTCTACAAATTACATTCATCTTTTCATGTTTAAGATATCTGCCTGGATTTGTACAATATGCATTAAATAAGTTTCTTTCTCATGTCAGAATGAGGATACAGGAAGGCATTTTATCTGATGTACACTATTTACCATCTCCTATCTACATGTATATAGATGTGTATAGGAAACCCAGCAGTTGAAGCAAGGCACAAACCATATGAATGAATGGGCAAAATATGCATTTGTGACCCATAGAGTTGAATGAAGGGAAACAAGATTAGACGAGAGCTCATTCTGTATTCCACTACTCAATAGAAGGTTTCGGCAAAGGTTTAGGCAATTTAATTCTCCTTTTTAAAAATACAACACCGGCACAGGTATTACAATTTATATTTAGTTTAAGCTTGTTCCAATGTCTGGAAAAAACATAGTAGACTTTAATTCTCTTCAGCTATGAATTCTCCCTCCCTTTTTTCTTTCTCCCTCACACATTATCTCAAAGTATTTTGCTGCCACAATTGTTACATTTTAAGAGTTTTGCCTCTGTAGCTGGCAGCAAAAATGCCTTTGCCAACCGGATGTTTCAGCAACGGACAAACAAATATGTGTTAAGAGTTAAAAAAAACTACATTTACACCACCTAAATATTATTCATAAGCCAAACTGATATAATATTCAAACCCTCCAGATCATTCTTACACCACTTATAACAGCCACACTTCAGCCTCTTTTTAGTTTAAGCATTTCAGACTTTTCTATTGTTATCATTAACTTTTTTCTTGCTATTCATAGGACTGTGCACATTAGCTCTCTTAGACATCAAACAGATGGGAAACGTTGTATTTATTCTCTTCCCTCTCATGGATTTAAGAGCTAGTGTGTTACTGATAACATACATTCGACACAACACATATAATTTATACTGTGTGTGGACTGAATTTCAAGTGTCCATTTCTGTAAGATTTCCATGATAACTTTTATCTATAATTCAAAAGGCATATTGGTTAAAGATATGGTTAAATTTGGTCATTGTGATGTCAGTGAGGGGTGTGCTATAATTGCAATGCTATAAATATTTTGCTTTTTTTTATTCTATTTAGCACTGTTGTTATCTGTAAAAAAAAAGAAACATTCTTTCAGAAACATTTTTAAATTTAATTTAATTTAATTATTTTAATTATTTAACCTGACGTTTTTATTGTTTAAGAAAGTTTTATATGTTTTGTAAAAATAAAACATTTTGTTCAGTGGAAAAAACTGAGTTTTTATTTAAAATAACACATTGTAGATACAATATGCAATAGTAATACCGTGACACCTTGGTAGGTTTGCTCAAGGTTATCATACCGGCCCATGCCTACACATGTGGATATGCATTAAAAGAAATTTGAATTAAGCCCCTAAAATTTACAAAACAGGTACCACCCCCTATAAAAAGACCCAGTGAGGTAGCCGTGTCTTATTTCCAGCAATGGTTGTTTTATTCATATGCTTATGCATGATGCAGTAAGGGAAATGTGCATTAGACACACTCACTGTTATTTGGGTGGAGTTTACTTTATTAAATAATATTGGGGAAGAGTAAGGAAGTGCTCAGAGGAGTCAGGGTAAAATCGTGAGTTACAAAAATGACCAGCATATTTAAAATGTCTGTTATCCAACATTGATGACATTTCCATTAATTCCATAATTTGCTTGGAGAAAAGCATGTATAAATGTACCCCTATAATGAGAATTTCTAATTTCTTCATCATTTAACCACCCTCATGTCATTCCAAACATGTGTGACTTTCTTTCTTTCTTTCTTCTGCAGAACATAAAGGGAGTTCATAAAAAAAATACCCATTGACTTCCATTCTATGGTAATAAAACAGAGACATTTCTCAAAATATTTTCTTTTGTGTTCCAAAGATATTCAAAGATATGAAAGAATTTTTCAAAATCAAATCGTTTACATGGAGCCTTAACAACACATGGAGTGCTTGAGGTGTAGTCACATTTTGTCTCTCTCGCAAACACACCCACACACAAACTACTGCACACTTTGACGTTCCTTAACCATTAGCACTTCTATAAATCATTCTCTTTGTTAAGGAAAATCTTTGTCACCTCCTGCATCCTCTGTTGGTTTCTGAGGAGCATGGAAACGTTAGTACAAAAAACACACTTAACAAAACTACTAGGCATGAATCTTTTATCTGAACTTGCTCTCAAACAGTGCAAACACAAACAGCTTGTGACAGCCAAGAGGTGCACGCACGCAGCCTATTGTGTTAATGAGCACATCTGGCTGACAGCGAGGAGGCGTGGTCTTCGTCCTACATGGCAGCATGCACATTCAGATGAACGCTGAATCTGAGGGATCACTGCTCCTGGTGAGATCCGGGTCATGAGGGAGATCTGGTTTTGAAATCAAATAGTGCATCTTTCACCAGGCTAATTACTAATAATTGGACACTTTAATCTAATGTGACATTCAGTGCACTTACTGTGCTACAAGGACAACCCTCCTTAAGCAACCTGAGGTTAAAGGCCTGTTACGCTTCTTTTTCTAACCTACGCCAGAGGCTCCACACGATGGTCTGGCTCTTCGTATTTATAGCTCTACAAAAATGTGTACGTCATATTGCAATATACAACCAAAATGCTAAATGATGTGTCCAATGGACATTTTTATCATCCTTGAGAATAAGGATGGTCTCTCCTAGGGGTTTCACAATATCAGATTTCATTACACGGTTATCATGGCCAAAAAAAATTGCCATGACAATATATATCACTGTATCTATTAAAAATAGATGATGCATAAATTATCAAAAACTTGTGTGTTTATCTTATATTTGGTCAATGAATCACACTTAAAATACAAACATAAGGAGACAAAAAAAGGTTTGGGGTCTTATTGTTACTCTTATAATAAGTGCTGAAAAGTTCACAATATGCGCAAAATAACACATCATCAATTATTTTGTATTTAATAGCACAATAATTGTCAGAACTGGTATATTGTGACCCCCAGTATCTCCAAAACCTAACAATACGTTGCATGCGTTACAATTCAATGCATATTGTCTTACGAAACTTCAGATGTCAAAATTTAAACAAGCACTTTTTAATATTTTTATTAGTTAGATATTTGAAAAACCCAGTGACACACATAAAGGATGACTAAAGCCCAGAGAATAGTTCCATTTTTACACGTCAGCAAGGGACAGCGTACTTTCCTTATCAGAATAGTATGCGCATGGTTGTGCATGCGCATTCCATATCTTGCAAACAACCAGGTGGCAACTGGGAGCATCGATACAATGTAGTTGAAGAAAACCTGACCCTTGTAGGCCCGGAGAGAAATTGCAATATGTCGTAATGCGCATGTGTGAAAACCCGTATACGCATATGAGCCAAAAGCAGTACACTTTGCAAGGATGTGCGTAAGCCTGTACGCATACCCTAGCGTACACATAAACAGCAAAGATGGCAACGGGTTTCATAGTAATGATTTATGGCAAATAAATAGAAAAATGGAGACGTGAGGTTTCAAAAGCACATCAGCAATATTTATCAATAGTATAATTAAGTATGCACCAAATTCATACACACGCAGTCTTCGAATGAGAGACAAATTGTTTAGTCAAGTCGTGTAGAGTAAAAGCACTTTTGTAAATCAAATTTAATGACAGGTGTCTGCTAAACGCCTTGTATTCAATTGTAAATGTATATCAAATGTCTAGAAAACACGTTTGCTGTAAAATCTCACAAGAATGCAATTCCTGCTATCATTTTCCCAGCATTTAACACATTATCATACCTAACATTTACATAAAGAGCATTTAGCACACAGCGCTTTGACAGCTAAAAGTCCTGCCCAAACACATCGAAATCCTTCACACCCATCACTCAAATTAACTGCCATGGGGATAAAGGAATTCAATGAGGGGAGGTTGGGGGAGTTTTAATGCTGAAATGTCAGACAGAAAAGCTGATTTACAACACAGGGGTCGAGACGATGAGGATTTTCATAATGAGCCTGCAGATCAAGCATCCAAGAGAGAGAGAGAGAGAGAGCAGATGGCAAGTGTGAGAGGTGTTATGAACAGAAGTGACATGGCCAAACATTTCCTGTCATGTTGATTGGCAGGTTTCCGCTGTAACCGGCTCTCATCCATCTGCTACCATTTTCTATAAATGTAATATGTTAACTATCAATACCAATAGTTATAGAACACAGTTATCGGTGTGCTGCTATGACCATCATGAGCTGTAAATATCAATAGCCTATTTGGACACCTTTGACATTATATGAGGTTTTGTACGTTGTGGGCCATGATCGATCAGATTGCTATTTTATTGATAAACTGATGAACACATCCCCTGGCCGCATACTGTACATTTATCCAAACAAAATTTAAAAAACATTGATATGATATTCTATGAGCTATAAGCAAATATAATGAAGTTCAGTTCTGTGATGATGTTAATGTTCCTGAGGTGCTTTGGTGAGCTGGGTGATTCTCAAAACGAATAATCCACATTTCATCATTTCGCATCACACTGTGGTAACAAGATAATAGACTCAGCGTGTTCCGTTGCGATTGGTAAGAATTTAAAGAAGTAGTTCACTTTCAAAGTAAATTTTCATGATCATTTCAAAGGGCTTTAAACGATACCAGACGACGAATACGGGTCTTATCTAGTGAAAAGAAATATTGTATATGCTTTATAAAGAGAAATGCCCACCTTGCTCAATTCTGCGAGGCGTGTTCATGACTTCACGTAATACGTAATAACGTTGAAATGGTCACGCTTGATGTATGCGGAAGTACCTAGTCAGTGTTTACAAGTTGAACGTGCAAGTTTTTAACATGATTACTTTGAAGCTGCACTGAAACTGTAATTTTGACATTAAACCGTTTGAAGTCCATTGAAGTCCACTATATGGAGAACAATCCTGGAATTTTGTTAATCAAAAACCTTAATTTAAACCTTTTTGACTGAAGAAACAAACAAACATCTTGGATGACATGGGGGTGAGTAAATTATAATGAAAATGTATTTTGAAAGTGAACTATTCTTTAATTTTGCAAACCTGTAGAGATTCTGAGATTTTAAGACAGGTTTGGGATTTGATGGGAAAAAGAAAAGAAGGAAGAGATAACATATGCTAATACTCTGGTGTGCTGGACACTTCACTGGCTGCCAGGTAAACCATGACAGCACTGAGGTTCCCACTCAGCAAACAAGCACAGCTTCAAAATCTCTCAATAGGTACAGCATGCATACATGACAACCTGTCCGCCAGATTTAAACCAGTCTGAAGAGCAGCTTGCCGTGGTGTTTCTCACAGGTTTTCACAGTAGGTCCCTCTGTGGCTACGATCTGGAGGCTTTCTTAAAACTTAAGGAGGCTAAATATAACCATTTTCATGTGTTTCATGAAACTCAGGGCCTGAAAAATCATTCAAATGTGGCAGTTTACATACTGGACACCAGTGTTGCTAATAACAATTCCACATATAGTTTATTAAAAACATAATAAGCATATAGCCTCTGTGTACATTTGGCATAAAGGTGTGTAATTTTTGGAGGATATATTTACAGAAAGACAATAAAATAGACATAACAATGTTTTAGAGGTGTATAAAGACCTATCATAATGAAGCTGTATGTTTTTATTACCTTAGAATGAGTTATTTCTATTTGCATACACCGTTCGTCATGTTGTTTGTTTCTACAATAGCCCTTAACGGACAAACTGCACTACAGAGCACATATCGTAAATACGTTATCGTATAAGAAGCAAGAACGCTATGACATCATAGTCCTGTGTCACCCACCATAGTGCTCTGAAAGAGGGGGGATGGAGTGAGCCATTGGTTGCAATCCGCAACCTCACCACTAGATGCCACTAAATTTCATACACTGGATATTTACAAGAATGAGAAAACGCTCTTTCTGCTTCCATTTCCAAGCCAATTTCTGCTTCCAAGACAATTTGATTTAGCATCCAAACAATTATTGCCCATTAAATAAACTCTAACAAACATGTTAAAATCAGAAACCTTGCTCCACAACTTATTACATCACCAGAATTGTCTTTCATGATGAACCGAATGTTGAGGCCAGAAGAAGATAACAAGATTAGAGATTGATATTATTTTGCTGCTAGACAGGATTTCCCACAAACCTTGATCACCTTCTTTGTTTGAAACTTCATCTCTGGGACTGTTTCCCATGTATCCATCTCCCTCAATCTCAGTAAAGCTGCTTTGTAGCAAGTGCCATTACATAAAGTGCTGCACAAATGAATCGGAATTGAATTGAGTGGAGATTTAGCCGAGGACTATGACTGCAGAGGTTGATTTTATTCAGACACACAACGAGTCTGAATGCAGATGCGGAAGTGTCTCACGGGCAGTAAATGAGAGTGATGTAAGATTACTGTAAGGTTTAACTATGAGGGTTTGATTGACAGGAGAGTTTGGGAATAATCCGAGCAATATTTTAGCTTTCAAACTTAATTCCACTGCAGTTACTGCTTTCATTTTCTCTGGGCTAAAACATTATCGTTCACCCTCCCACACTCATTCAATAAACTCAGAGGTCAAGTAAACAAACCAATAAGAGTGGTAAGAAGAATAGGTTACACCAAAGCAAAAGGCGCATATTGTGGGAGGAGATAGTTTAGGATTCGGGAAGCCAATCATTAGCATATATTCTGGGAGTTCCCAGTGATAAAACCCTTATGGACAGAGATACATAAAGCGGCGGAAAACATACTTAACATAGCCCGTCTCCTGCACTTCTCTACATTATTCTTAGGGAATGTGGATTTTCAGGCAAGACGACCTGATGAATATTTATTTGGTATTTTAATAACTGCTGGTAAAAAAGCGCTCACAAGGTATTGGTTGCTTTCTGAACCCCCCATAATACAATAAGTGGATGGATGTAAATTACATTGAGTTTGTGGAAAGAATTACCTTTCCACTTCGCCTTCAGAAAGATGTGTTCATTAAATTCTTGTCCAAGCAGGTAGAATATAAGACATTTATGACCAGACATTATGGAGGCATATAGAACAAATGTCATTTGATTATTGAAAAATAAATGTCAATGCAATCTCCTTTAAACACTTATTCTCTAATACAAATACAACTTCTAATTAAGAAGTTAGATCAAAATGTATACATCTGACCTCCCCCTTCTGCATTTTCTTCTGTATGGGTGTTCAGAAAACTTCATAGTGAAGTTGTTGTTCTTAAACAAGATCTTTTAACTCCAACTTTAAGAGCACAGATTGCTTTGTGAACCTGTGACAGTGTAAACCAGTCTTTTAAACAGGTTGCGATTGCAGTGGGAGAGCTACAAGATTATATTTGACACAAGTGTTTCCTCAAGTCGCAGAAGCAAAAAAAACTGTTTATATCTTAGAGTGAGAGGATTCCCCCAAAATTACTAATGTTACACCATGCCTACACCGGACACCCATTAAGAACAAGCCGTGGTTGTGTCGCTTCACGCCGGTTGTTATACCCTACTGTAAGTTGGACCTCAAAGAAAACAAATCTGTAATAGAAATTGTATAAGCATGTATCATATTAATGCAAATTTACAGTTATTTGTCACGCCAATTAACAAATTTCAAGCAAACAAATTATTAAGGTGAAAAAAAAGTAACACACAGTGATAAAAAACTCTGTGTTCAATGCTCATCATGTCAGACAGAAGACACAAATTGGCATTGTCACGTTTTAGTACTTCTTGAGTATTTGCAAGCTACTTCCAGAGGTTCAGGAAGCTCAGGGCTAATGTGGGACACACCAATTAGAGTGTTGGTGGAATTCCAAACTACTTGTGACATTTGGAGAGGAACTCTCACTTCGTTTGGAACAGAAACATTGCACTTCTGTTCAACATCTGCCAAACAGTCCCAATGCGAATGTTTTAAAAAATCTGGATTTTGTTTAGAGTCAGAGTTGGGAATTTGAGTACATCGGAACATAAAGTACAAATGTCAAAAATACCCAAACACAGTGCTTAATATTTCATAACATTTTTCTCTTTTTTTGGATGTGGTCAGCATGTGGTTATGAATAATGTCTGTAAGAGACAGAAGGAGTGGGATTTTGAACCCATGCTTGTTTGCTGAGTGCATTATCTTTTTAGTTTGAAGAGTTGCTCAATATGATTCAAACCTCAGAGCTGTCTTGGTTTACCTGGCAGCCAGTGGAGTGTCCAGCACACCCGAGTATTAGAATGTATCTCTCTCTTTCACATCAAATCCCATTGCCGTTTGAAAAAGAAGTTAGACTTTTTCCTGTATAAAAACAGTTTCAAATGCAACAAAATACACAAAAAACCAACCCAGAGTCTATTATCTTGTTACCACAGTGTGAAGCAAAATGATGAAATATGATGTATTCATTTTGAGAATCACCCAGACAGCCCATTATTCAATGTAGGCTGACAAAAATACCAAAGAGCCTCTCAAAACTACTGCTCTCCTTTAAAAGATAAAAAGCAAAGCTCAATTCGTTCCTGATTCAAAAATCCCTTCGTTCTATCCCATTTTGAGTGCATTGTGGGAGTTCTCATATCTGAACTCTACATCATACCTGTGTTGGAAAGTTGTTTTGGATATGATGCAACTTCCCTGTGCTTTTTGGGTTGACCATTTAACAGCACTTACAAAAACATTCATCTTTATGTAGGTGCCTACACTTAAACTTCCTCTCTTGGAATGTTTCCCATGTAACCATCACTGTGGTTTGACAAAACAAATAAAACAAACAAAAATGGTTACTCTGGTTAAAGCATGGTTAGTTTGTGTAAGGTATGGTTTAACTCACAGCGTGGCAATAGCAAAACTGCTTAAAATCCATTTTGCAGCCAAGTTGAGCGTTCACACTCTGGTCTAATTCAGAGTCACTCTGATTGTTCAAAACAAGCAAGTGTAAAAAAAATTACATCAAATTCTCATCCCAGCTATTTGTACTCTCCTAGTCCGGAGAATCAACGCAATGCCATTTCAAGGACAATTTCCCTCATCCAACGGAGTGCACGCTCCACCAGGACTACAATGGAAACTCTCTGACCTTTGACTCTCTCAGCGGTTCTGAAATGACGTCTGATAAATCAAACGTGACTTTAACCGCAAGCTTTTTCTCCTCCTCTAACCAGACCACACCAAAAGAGACAATTATAATCCTTTTATCTTGATAACCATGCAATGCAAATCCGCTTAATGAAGGTATATCAGACGAGGCACTTGTTAAAGGCCGAGACTGAGTGAGAGCAAGGGAGTGAAGGGAAAGGGGTGGAGACCGCTCTTTCTCTCTGGGAAGCTAATTATATGATGTTTTTTTTTTTGCTGTGTGTGAAAGAGCAGTCCACGGCCACTAACCTGGTCACTCAACAATGAGCATAGAGGCTGCAGGGCGACGTCTAATTAAACAGGGATCCGTCTATATTCATCCTTTAATCAAGCGTGCTGTTTACATAAAGCTCACGGTGCAGAATGCCTCGAGAGGCATGAGCTTTGTCCTCAGGTCCGCAGAGGCTGTGTGATGAGCAGGTGGTTATTACATGGACCTTCACGTGTCTCCATGTGGACCACCTTTAAACTAAGCTCACTGCGTTCATAAGCACCTAAGAAAGACTACAGAAATGAGGCTGAGAGCTTGTTTAAAACTCTTTGTTTGATAACGATCATGGCTTTATTTTGGTAACACAAAATGAACGCTTCTTTTCTGTCAATGTTGTATTGCTGTTCCCATGAAACCTATTCTTACACTCCAAAGGATTATATTCTAGTGTTTTCATGTAATGTAATTTCAATGTGTAATTTTTGGAGGATCTATTGACAGAAATGCAATATAATATACACATAAATATGTCTTCAGAGGTGTATAAAGACCCTACATAATGAAACATGGTGTTTTTATTACCTTAGAATGAGCTATTTCACTCTACACACACCATGGATCCCCTTATGTTGAATTCGCCATGTTGTTTGTACAGTAGCCCTAAAAGGATAAACTGTTCTACAGAGTGTGTTTCGTAAATACGTTATCTTCTTTTGCAAAGTAGTGAAAACATGACTTGTCCAATCAAATCAAGGAACCAGAACTAACTGGTGTATAAAACAAAATATAACATTAAAGTGGTATGTTGAAGAGTTTTAAAAGAGAACATTTCTAATTTACTTTCTTTATTGGCCACGGTGGATTCACAAAGTCACTAAGCAGGAAACATGTGCTATTGCACAGTATTGCCCACACTC
The DNA here is from genome assembly GCF_015846415.1 of Triplophysa dalaica. Classification (NCBI taxonomy): domain Eukaryota; kingdom Metazoa; phylum Chordata; class Actinopteri; order Cypriniformes; family Nemacheilidae; genus Triplophysa; species Triplophysa dalaica. The sequence continues at coordinate 7,982,320 of NC_079556.1, read as the reverse complement.
TCATAGTGAGTACAAGTCTCACAATGGGGAGAATAAACTTCCAGCTCATATGTGCCATAATAAGCCTTGTCATTGTTGTTATTGAGGATATATTGTTTCCCCATTGAGGCGGCACACATCTGCGATCTGATATGAATGAGATGTCCAGTGATTAGAGTCCCAGACTACATTAGGAACGAAAGTGAAATCCTGACAGTAGCCATTTTGGAACTCATTAGTATGAGACACTGGCCGTAGCTGCACTGGGGACCCAGAGTAGACAAGCTGCCATTTTGAAAGGGCACGTCAGAATGTGATTTGCCAACTAAGACCTCCTCCTGACTCAGCTTTAGATAAGAGAGAAAGCTCAAGAACATGAGAGAGAATTATGGCCCGTGGGAAAGTTATCTACGGGTCAGAAACGGGGAAATCCTGTTGATGTCATTTGAATTTATCTGTGTGAATGCAAAAGCCATAAAGTGTGAGAGATTGTACTTTACAAAATTGCAAAAATTGTGAAATAAAAAAAATCATGAAAAAAAGGAATAAATACTGTATTCAAATAATGTCTCAAGCCATATCTAAAATTTGATATATATTTATAAGAAAATTATGAATAAAAGTGTCATTTTAAAGATTAGGGCTCAGAGTACACGCACAGACTCTCTTATTCATCGTCATTTATAAAAACCTTCTCTTAACATTTTTTTTAAAGTGTGTCTGAAGTCAAAGACTGTTCCAGCTAAAAGCTTAGAATTACAGACTTGTATGAAGCTACTCAAAGCATCTGTCATGGAAAATTTGCTGTAGAGCATTCTAAAAGCCTGCCTTGATGATAGCTGAAGCTCAACAGAACTGGATGCTGTGACAAAATTTAACCCATGACTTTTACCTTATACCAAAACATTTCTTTACCGTAATTATATCCCCAAACACAAAATCCAGCCCTGGTGTGCAAACCATCATCAACCTCATTATGGAGAACACCTCTCTTTCATAAACTGATGCTTGACATGGGTAATAATCAATAATCATCCTGAATCTACCGGGAACAAAACGATGACGGACGGAACAAGACTTTGTTGAGCTAAAGAAGTCACAGCAGATCAGAGAGGAGACATGACAGGATTAAAGAGGAGAGAGTAATGTCAAAAATTAAGAAGAAATCTGTGATCTTGACAAGGTGGGAGTTTTGGACCTTTCAGGAGGAGTAAAGAAGGAAAGAAAGGTCAGACAGCTTCCAAACCACCGTTTCATCAACGATCAATTTCTGTGATCTACAACCCAAACAGATCAATTTTTAAGGTGATATTTACAAGGGCAGAAAAGAGGAAAAAAGGAATTGACGGATGTGACAAAATAAAATGAGCAGCTGAAAGGTGGCTAAACGGCCAAGGATCACCCTCAGTGTGACACTAAAGTTATTTATACACAGGACGTGACGCCTCAAGTAATTTCCCCTTCAAGTAGCTCTTTTTTCTGAATATGTCAGCGCTTTTACCCAAAACGCACAGCGGGGACTGACGAGGACACATTTGCCTCTCGAACATTAGCGTGACTGGTCACAACAGGAATCTGCTGTCCCGAATTATTGTCTCACCAAAAACATGTGCAGGTTCATTGTTATGCGATAGAGTCGCGGCCCATCACAGACTCCAGATGAAAAACACTCAGCGCTGCTTTTCATTCGCTACAACGCGCACACGTCCACCTCAGCACCCACATGCTGACCCGCTGCGTGTGTCCGACATCAAGTGCACGAAAATGCGTAGGTGAACGAGAGGGGAAAACTGCGTGTCTATGCAGTTGTTATAAAAAATTAGAAGTAATGCCCGCAAGGGTTCAAATGCAGGTGAGAGAACCTCACAGCTGGTTCCCCATGGATATAATCTTTGCACACCTTTTAAACAATCTCACCCGAGCCACGACGCCATGCTGCGTGTCATCTCTCCACAAACTGGATCTTAAGGTTTTTTTATTGACCGGTGGTTGAAAGGTTGGAACTGTGCTATGCTGTTCAGAAGAGGAGCCAATAGTATGTGTGTGTAGATCTGATGGTGAAGGAGATTAAGTGCTTCTGAGTGTGTGCGTGTATATTTGACAGGTGAGAGTTTCTACTCAGTGGGGTGAGTGTGAGCTAAAGAGCAAAGTGAAAGGTCATCCCCCATTCAGCTGTCAATCAAAACAAGGGAGGTTAATCGATCCCAGAGCCCCTGGAAACAAGACGGAAGCACAATGTCCGCACAATGCTTCAGGATGAGCAATCATTCCTATCCTAATCCCTAAACCCTAGGATTGACATGTTACTGTCAATAATAACTGCAATTAAATTCAATGAAAAATTCAACAACATGCAATTTGACAGATGATGACGCTTCATGCAGAGTGATATTAGATGTCACTGCGGGCCGATGGTAGAAGAAAGACCACATTTTTGCACAACCACGTGTGTCTATTCTGCCACTGGATTCTGATTGCTTTAGGTGCTTCCGCAACCCAGTTTTACTCCCAGAACAAAACATGCTTTCGACTCATGAACTTGTGTTTGTGCTTGAATAGCAAAGAGAGATATTGGAAAACAAGGAGAGAGAAAAAACAGAGATCACTGCTTTAAAAACCCCAGAAGACACATCCAAAGAAATGAAATCCCTCACCTGCAGGTCTTCTATCTGTTGACTCATCCTCCTATTGAATAACTGCTCGACCAAATAGATCGTATATAAAGACAGAGTAGAAGCGAGCGGTTAATCGATTGCCAAAAGACTCGAGTGCCTAACTCACCTTCTTGTACCGCCTGGAAGGGGTTATTGGGCTCGATGAGTTTGATGGAATGGGTAATCCTCTCGCTTTGGAGGATGTCATCGTTCAAACTCAGATCTGAAATCGCGAGCTGAAAAACCTCGTCGTCCCGTATGGCGTTCTGTTCAAAGATAGCACCTGTTGGACCAAACAGAGAACATAGATTATAAGTATAGTGTCATTATTGCACGGTTTTACAGTTGAGGCCCGTTTATACCAAGAATGAACCAAGCACCCGCACCAACGGAGAATAAGGTTACGTTTTCTAAGCTTGTTCGCTGTGGTTTCAATTTTTAAATAAGCCAGTGTTGTAAACTCCAATTAATTTCTCTGCCTATGTTTTGACCTTAATCAGTACAAAAATCACAATGAAAATGATAAGATATCGTTTCATTGTATCGTTATGATGTGGTTATGATGTCAGTGTTGACTATTAAAACTTTAAATTTTATCGAGTCTGTCTTTGGTAAGAATGAGCCTTTGTTGTTAAGTGGGTCTTTCATGCTTTTTAAGCCGTTAAAAGTGCATAACTCATCACACAAACAACAGTTTAGCTTTTCGGGTTATTATGCTACTTCTCCTACGTCTTCACGGCAACTTCCTATCAATAGCCAGCGGCAATTCAGGAGCAACTGAGCTTCAGCACCATGGAGAGCGCACATGTGAGAAGCATTCTAACTATTCTATACGCATCCCTAATTTGCCAAGGACATTTTTACAGCCTGTGGAAACACAGCAGGTTATAAGCCAACGGGAAGATCGTTCATGTCAAGAGGATATAATCCTATACGTGACAAGGTGCATTCGTTACCAATTTTAGCTGTAGCCTATTTATGGTGCATGTGTTCACTGCGTCCTTGCAAAGTCGTAAAATTTGGAAAGGATCGGGCGGAAATATGCTAGACAATGATGGGGAAATTAAATTAGAATACCATTCATAATTAGTTTAGAGTTTAATCTTGGAAAAAACTTTAACTCGCGTGGCTGAGTAAACCCCCAAAGCGCTGTTTCACTAACAAGTCCTTCACACTTGGATATCCAGGCCAGCATTAAATCAGAATGCGTCTGAACTCAATCAATAAGGCTGATTTGTGCGGGGCTATAAACAGTGACCCAGCCATGATATTGGGATCAGGGCGACAGTAATAAAATGCGCGCCGCAGAGGACGTGAGGTGTCAAAAATGCGACAGAAGTAAATAGGGCTTTATTTATTTACATCCGCGGTCCGCCATCAACAAACTGCCACCGAAGCTACGAGGCGCGTTCAAGGCGCGGACTGAGAACACAAGAGCGCGCACATTTTTTCATCACTCCCTCAACACATTCACAACTGGAAAGATCATTATTAGATTAAATCGACATTAAAGCAGAAAAAAGTAACAGAAAGCAGTCAACTGAACTACTCAGGCAAGATTAGTCAATCAATCTATAGGATAACGCCTTTACAAAATGATAATTCACTTAGGGAGAATTTCTAGATTAACAGTGTTGATTTGCATACGAGGTAGAATATATGTTGAAGAAAATTGTGTTTAAAATGTACATTATATTGTGAAGCTTTAAGTAACGAGAGCTGCCTGTGTGTGTTCGGGTCTGATGAGAACTGTCAAGCGCACCGGGTGACTGAGAACGATCATTGCATACAAAAGAGAGGTTCCCCCACAGAGGGACACAAGAGGCACTACATTTGTAAAACGGTATGTTTAAGACATTAATTTGGGTAAACAAGACCGCAAAACATACAGGCTACATTTATAGGTGTATGAGCATTAAAGTGAGAGCTATTCAATAAAGCAATTACATTGCAAGCTTAAGTAGCCAGAAAGCACGGAATGCAGCATACAGCCACAATGCTGCCAAACTGCCCAAGACGACTGACTCTGAACAACCCGATAACGCGTTGCTCTAGTAAACCAACACGCACATGATATAGGAAGCTATGAAAAAATCGGCTCAAACTTTGGTTAAGACAGACAACGCAGTCACAAGAAAGGTCGCGCGCTCTGTGGCTCACTTTACGCAATTAACATTTCCGTCACGTTCAACAGAAAGTTCAGGCTTAAGGCTGGGGAGGGGTGGGCTAGAGTTAACCCTGAATATGCGTCTGAAATTCACTTCTGAATGATTATGCGTTTATCTGAGTAGCTTGGATTTTTTGGCAATATCTAGGACCCTTTGCGCTGCAGAAACGCACTTACTTGGCAGACCTGTTTGATAAGGTTCCCTTGCAAGTTAGAGTCCAAATGCCGAACAAACTAAGGAGTTCGGATGACCAAACACATCTTCTGCATTAAACACAATCTATAAGCCTCCGACATTATCATGCTTTAAATGAGGCTCTCGTTTTACGGTTAGTGGTCTGCGTTAGGCTACATGTGAAACAGCGCGTCTGTCCGAGACGTAGCTCCGGGCGCCTTACCGATGTGGATAATGGAGTCCGCGCGAGCTAAGCGGCACTGCAGGATCCATAAGGAGAGGCTGATCACGAGCAACTCCATCTCCAGTTCTCGCCCAGGTGTATCATCCACGCGTCCACGGCGCTCCAAAAATACAGTTCCAGAGAAAGAAAATGCGCGAGAAAAATCACAACAATGCGGGTAAAGAGGCAATGACGGGTGCGTCACTTCTATCTTTCTCCGAGATCTACTAAAATTGAAAGTGAGAAAGGATATTCGCGGGGAAAAGAAGCTCTCGAGGGAAGGAAAGCAGAAAGGAGGGGTAGGGCGGAATGAGAGAGCGAGGGAAACGACGGGGGTACCACGGTCAGAGGCAAAGCAACGGGTCCGTGCGTTCCAGTTCTCAGTGTGGTTTGGTTACTGCTAACTGCAGCGCACTGAGACCCCCCCTCTCCTCTCTCTCTCTCTCTCTCTCTCTCTCTCTCTCTCTCTCCTCTCGCTCCAGAAACTTGTACTCTCTCAAAGCTCGCAGTCTTTCTCGCTTCGATTCACCACGTGACTGAAAAATCCAAAGATCTGAACGGTACGGCAAAAACCAAGGAGAAATGATATGTGCTCGAGCTGGAGAGAGTCACCGCAACTACAGCGAAGTGACGGCGGCAGGTGTAGCGCAGCCTTGAGCGAATGAAGTTCGTCCGACCATCGAGGAGAATTCCCGGTCTTACAACAGTTTTTCCCGAATGAGAGACACAAGCCTCGCGGATGCTGAAGGGAAAGAAAAGTTACTGCTATGTACTGTTAAGATTCTCCTCATAAGTTCGCCACACAGGCAGCGAGTCTGGGAGCATTCGGGAGCGCTTCGTCCGTCGGATATTTTGCTCTGGGTGAGCCGGCACTGCAAAGCGAGAACATTGAAAAGGAAGGAGATGGAAGCCGCGGCAATAACGCAAGAAAACCAAATGGGTGACCGGAACACAACGCCTATTAACAGTGACTGGGTGATTTATGGTTTCTAAACGTCAGATGTATAGAGCCCGTGTGAATTTATCATTTCAATTCATGGTCAGAAGTTGAATACGAGAATACGAGACTATTAACGTTAGCCTAAATAAAAATGAATTCTGCATCCCTATGGAAGGAAAACGTACAAATTACGTGAATAGCACTGTAGACACGTTTCTTGGTTGTTCATTCATTTTGCATTGCCTAGTTTTCTCTCGGAGTGTCTGAATGGATCCTGCACATGCAACGAAAAATGATAACCTTCACCTTACAATTAAAGGATATTTCTTGAGATGACACTAACGGAAATATCTCTTAATTGTTTGGTTAAGGCTGTCGGTCTTCAGCTCGAGTCAGCGAGACTTGGACAGCGCCATAGCGCCCCTACTGGTGGTCGTGACAGATGCTTCTGCTGCCTGCAAAGTTACTTGATCTGCTGCTTAATATCAAAATCATTTGAAAGTTTTGAATCAATATATTTTATTTTATACTTTGCATGCAGTTATTAGATTACAGTCAAACACAGAATTGTACGTTTAATTTGATGGTTTTCTTAAAATAAATCTGAACGAAAACAACATTAGCTTATCTGACAAAGGCTACTTGAATTTTTCTGGCAGAATGACTGCAAAAGGGTAAAAAGGGGACCAGGCCTATATTTTATCTCTTTATATTTGTGAATAACATGTGGTCAACTTACCATTAGCAGACTACTATATTTAAGAATATGAACGAAAATCCTGAATCTTATCAGACAGATTTCTGAATCTTTTCATAAAATCAGATGATGTGGAAAATGTTTTGCACTATTTCACCTCCTGCTACAATTCTTCGATCTTAATCAAATTTATAAATGCAAATATCTCTAAAATCCAATTAGTGGCTCTCTTTCCTACGTAAAACCCCCGCGAACGATCCTCTCTCATTGTAATTCAATCAATTCCTAATGCTTTTGCAAGCGGGATATCAGCTTGTAATCTGCTGTAATTCTAATGAAGAGCTTTCCTGTGCTTGCTGAATCATGTGGTGAGTACCGACTCTGAATCAGCAATACTGATGGTTAATGTGACCCTCAATCCTCAAGCCTTCAGGTTGCTCATGATCAACGCCATCCGTGCAAGAGGCTAATTGAAAGAGCAGAGGCTAATTGACAATTCAACAGAAAAAGGGTTTTCATAAAATTCTCTATGATTTCCAGGAGGGCTGGGTGATATGCCGGTGCGTGAATTTTTAATATACCACATTACCGGTGTATGTCGCTTAAACAACATGCGAAACACATCACAGCGCGACACTGTTTCCGTGGGGTCCCTTTTCACTGTTGCACTGTGACCGGCCATTCACACAGAATGCGTCTTTATATGCGACGAAACTACTTTATACAAATTTTTCTATACAGATGCCCTAAATGCTGCTCATGCATCGGTAACGTGACATATTTCTTTCACGCCACAATGGGAGCGCACACCTCGCGGCTGAACAGCAGCACAAGTTCGCATTACGTCATATTAAATATACTCACAAACAAACATTTTCAAAAAACGATCATGTTCCCCTCAAATCTGCTTAATTTAAGCACATAATATGATGTATTTTTAGTTTGAACTGTTTCTCTATATCCTATGATGAGAAATAAGGGTCAGTAAGGAAGATTGACAGCGTGATGCGATTGTTTTCCTCTCACATATATAATTTAAGCCTTTGTTTTATGATAAAAAAAATGATTTCAGGAAATCATGAAGGTGGATGCTACTAACTCATGAAGTTGGGAGCACCAGTGCTTCCAAGGAAAAAAGTTAATTTCCAGCCCTGTTCTCTATTTGTTTGCTTAAATAATATGTATGCAAGTTACCTTCGCATGCTATTCAGTTGTTAATGAAGTCTAAACTTTGCAGTTATGATAGGGGATACTGTCAGTTTCACCATGACAGTATAAAATGCCATTTTAAATTATTCAACAGCTCTCTTAATCAGTAGAAAATGTGGTAAAAAAAACCCGCCATGTACCGGGAAACCGGTATAAATCTGGAAAACACCGTAATATAAATATTTGGTCATACCACCCAGCCCTAATTTGCAGGGTCTGTTTTAAATTGATGATGCAGATCGTTATAAATATAGAGAAAAAGATCAGCGTGTAGACTGCTGGATTGTGTCGTGTTTACACCATGAAAACACAAACCACCCCTCAACCCTCTCCTTCCCGGCTACATCTGTATTTCTTTAGCACTCTGATGTTTGTGTGAAACCATATGAAGGCGCCTTCCTCTTCTTCACGCTGCTCAGGACTTCATAAGCGAACGATCATCATTAGGACGATCAAACCACGATGATCAGAGAGCATCAAAAATACAATAAGAGGGGACCATGAAATAACCATGGAAGTCCGATCACAAAGGATGAGAACAATGCCTCAGGCGCAAACCTGATACAAAGAATGCGAGTAAACAAGTAAGCCGCTAGGATGATAAGAAACTGAGATGCTGTTTGACCACTTGTAAGAGATCTCACAACCGTGACATTTACATAATTAAAAACGATCAAAGGGAAGCAGACATGTTTAGTGCCCTCCAGCTCCCCTCCAGCTGTAGCCTCATTAGTTAGACTATTATTGTGAAAGAGGATGAAATTATTATGTTGTTTATTACCGATACACACATTTACTTGGCTCTCTAAATAATTTAAAATACATTTTTAATAAAAAAAAATTAAAGAGGGGTTTCAAAAGTGTTTCATGCATTCTGAATTCATTACCCTGTTAAACGTGCTGGCTTCTCATGCTTAACATGTTCAGCTTGTCAAAAAACGAGTTGAGCGTATGACATAGTATTTCAGTGCTCGATACACTCCCCCCAAGGTTCGTACGCATTTCGTAATATTTTTGAGAATTCCCTAACGTGACAACTTTTCTCAGTCCATTATTGGGCAATTCTTCTGGAAAAGCACGCCCAGGCGTAAACCAGAGAGAGCAAGAGAAAGAGCGCGCCCATCAATGTGCTTCTCAGAAGTTCAGCTGTGTTTGTTTGTTCACTGCATTTAGATGAAGAATGTTATGTGAACGGTGTATATAACTCTAGATTTTAGATTGTTTGAAACAAATGGATAGATCAGTCCCAGCGCTCAAAGATGCCAGACATGAACCGCACGCAGTAAGTGAATCTGAGTCAAATGTCTTTGTTTTGTTGGCAATCGGTGCATACATGCATTATGTAAACAACACAAACTTAGAGTAAATCAACAGTTATGCAGGGATAATGTGATGATGTATTGTGTGCTCGTGCTGTAGTTCCGCCCTCCCCCTGCACTCCAGGGGCTCACCTGTTTTCGAAAATAATCGTACAGCTGTATGTGTCTCTTATAAATCCGCTCAAACTAAATAGTACTCTTTTAATATACAAAGTATGCAGTACTGCAGAACTCTATAGGAACTCAAGATTGATATGAGATTGGCAAAAACTGCGTGTTACCTCTGCTTTAAATAAGCTTCTGCAACATGGTTACATTGATTAGTTTTACACATTTTGCTACTGTCCTTCTGCTACCTTGTATCACCATATTTCGTGATACATAAATCATTATTATTAGTCACCTTTTATGTTTGTCACTGGGTTTTCCAAATATCTATGTGAATAACTAATTAGAAGTATTAGAAAGTGCTCATCAACTTTGACAATACAAGTGTTTTCTCCAAACAGCAAATTTGGACATCCGAGGTATAAGAAGGACAGCCACGATATGTAAATTAATGGCTTTACAACATTTGTGCAGTCTGACCATTATTTTTCCAGTGACACTACTTTTCATTTTCCAAAAAGGTTTCTGATAAAGTTGAAGGTAAGATAAAGTAGAACAATATATCCAAACTAACATGCTACATTGAGCTGAGATAATATTTTAAAGGTTTTATAAATAGCCATAATTTCACTTATAAGTCACTTTGGACCACATCAACAGCTTACTGACAAATCATTAGTAATTGGGTAACCAACTAAAATTGGTTAGATTAAATAGTTCAGGCTTACTTGACATCAACGAGTCTGTTAAACAGGAAGCCTGTCGAGTCTTGTTAGGATTCTTACTGCAGCGGTTCAGCGGTTCTGGTGGCGAGTGAAGCCAGCGATGTGAGCACAGAACGGAGATCAGTGTCACTTCAGCTGAGTACAGCAGCTGTTTAAGGGATGGCAAGTAGTTCCGCTTCTCCATCTTTCTTCAGATGATGGTGTGAAGTCTTGATTTAGATGAAGTGGGACCATCACTCTGAGCTCCCTAGGTTTCGAGGAGACACTAAATAAAACATGGCATTTGGATAGATCAAACACGCATGAACACCCACCACAATATACCAGAACCATTTTTCCAAATTACTTGTCAAGAATTTATTTATTCCATCAAATGAGAGTTTCCCCGCACATCCCGAAGTCTCAAAGCAAGAGAGCTGCAAACAATCATTAATTATCATAAAGGTGAACTTTCTAGAGAGAACATATTTTTTTATTCCTTTGACATTAATGTCACAGTCTGAAACCCTAGTTCTTTCTCATTAGGATCTTTCTCATCACTTAACCACTACAACTAGTGAACACGCTTTAAAAACCGAAGATCAGCACCATGGACAGCTCACTCTAACATTTCTCCTGAAAGTCTGTGGGACTTATTAGGAAATGAATCCCTGTGTTCAAAATCGTGTTCTTCCATACAATAAAATACATGAGTATGAGCAACGGTCAAATTCAAAAGTGAATTAAATAAAATAGCAGAAAACTTTAAGGCGGATGTCCGTTTTTGAAATGTACTGATAAATAAATTTCTCATGACTAAATTATGTTTATACCAACGGCTCAATACAGGTTGTTTCTAAAAGGTCACAGGTCAAAGAGCATATGGGTCACATGCCAATAAAACATGGCAGATGCAGTATGTATGAAATGCATTGATACTTCTCCCACTCATAGGATACTGTATAGAACGTAGTGGTTTAATGGTTGATAGGTAGGTACTTATTCAAATTCAGTCACACCATGCGACTTTGGACGTCTTTTCAATATGAATATCATGGCCAGATCCACTTAGGGTAGCTAGTGGGACAACACATTCTCAAAAAAGCACAGACTGGACATCTCTGTAGGTCATTTACACATTAAAAACACAGGCGCAATATCACATTTCCACAATGATCAACGCAGCTCAATGCTTCTTTGGATGTTAAATGACACAAATACCTGAAAATAGACAAGCTCAAATGTTGGAAAAAACACCAAAAGAGGCATTGGCAGTGGTGCAAGGTGTTAGTGAATCTAGCCTCAGGAACGTTCACAGACATTCACCAAACGACATGTTCATATTTTGTACTTCTATATGCAGTTGAATTACAAAATAAACATTCAGTTTCGCAAACACAAATTCGGTTTTCAAAACCCATAATCATAAACAGCATGTGGGAGGCAAACCGCCAACCATTCTTGCCTAGTCTTGTTTTGACACTTTAGTTTGAATTTCACTTGGGGAAGGTGTGGATTCGAGACCATGTAACTTACCGAACCCATTGTCGCCCATACACATCATTTGGACGAAGCATCAGCCAACCTTTAAATTCCTGCTTGTCAGAAATGTAATGTGTCCACAGAGAAAAGATACGGCTCACCTGTACTGTCAGAGCCCGTAACAAAACCTGACAGAGATCAGATTCACGCACAGCCCAGCAATGGGATGATTGACACACATCTGTCCTCATTAGACTAAAAAATATACTTGTATTCGGTCCTTTTTCTTTTTTTTAAGGAGTATATATAGTCTCCACAGACAGTGGATAGTCATCAGGGTAATTATCATTTATATTCCGCCAAAACGACAGAGAACTCTCTAATCTAATGAATTAAAATGAACTCCTAATAGCTCACCAAGGCTTTGAGAGATTCTTTGACTAATATCTCATATGTAAGCTGTAATGTTAGAGACTAATTAGTTTTCACGGCCTGGGAGAAATTCAGACATGTAGTTCAATGAAAACACTACATCAGGTCCATCTGAATGATGCGCCCTAAAACGTTTCTAGGCAGCCTTGTTTTAAAATAAATAAATAATACCTATGTTTTACTGGTGTATCTCTTGATAAGCAAATGGCTCCTTATGACTGTTAATGATTTAGATTAGAATGAAGGTGATCCAAAGAATGACTCTCTGATGTTAGTGTTCCTGATGTAATTTTTGCAACAGCTTTTGCTCTCCTCACTCCTTCCAAAAATTCTTCCGGCATCTGTTGTTCATCCCTTTATTTGTAATAGTTTATGTCCACATGGGCTCTCCAAGTAATGAGTTGTGTCCCCCATTGAGGACAACTCGCACCTGTCTAATTTTGTCCCCTTCTTCTTCCACATTAACACGGACGTGAGGTTTTGAAACGAGATAAACCCTTCCCACCGGTTTACACTGGAGGAATGATTTACAATGCAAGATGGCAGGGCGCATCTGGCGAGAGATCTCACAGGGAAACCTGACCTTGATGTGTGGATGTCAACGTCGGCATGTTTGATGTGAAGCCATCTTTAGTGCCTCTTCTTTCCATTTTTCTCCTGCTGTTTTTTCCATTTCATGGTGATAAAGCTAATCACTTGATTCTATTCCTACCCCCCACCACCCCCCCCCCCCCCGCCAAATTATACAGGCATGTTTTGTTTTTTTAACGATACAACAAAATAGCTGAAGGCCAAATGGCAGATTTTTCTGAACTTCTGCTCGAACTCTCAGTGTGCTTGTAAATTAAATACCAGTAAGAGACACATGGGAGCCCAATAAAGGGTTGCGGAGGTGGCAGAGGTTGACAAGCCTCACCTGGTGTTAATAGCACCCTGTCAATGCCGCTACCTTGGTATGCAGAGTAATTTATACACAGTTTTCATGACAAGCTCTCGGTAATAACCTTCAATGATCTACTTTAGACTATGGCGTGTCGCTGATGCCTAAAGCAGGTCGTATTGCATTTTTGCGAAAAGTCAGAAAGAACTCGATCGCTGAGCGGTTCATTAATTCACCATGGCAACTCTGGCAGCCGAGAAGAAAGGGAAGAGTAAAAAAACATCTTTGTTTGCAATGGAAAACTGCTGTTTTTTCTCAGTTAAAACTACTGTGTATGCAAATTATTGTGTATATCTAAATTATTGATGAGGTTTTTGCTATTTCTCATTAAATACCACACAAGGTTCAGCGATCAAATACTCACTTTTACGTTTTTGGGAATAAAATACTTTGATGGCTTCACAGCAGAATTCACTTCGGGCAAATGTCTATGATGTGTGTGATTTACACCATCACAAGTGGAGTTTTCTTCTTTTCTCAGGAGGAGTGCCTGAGTATTTGCAGAACACAGCGCCTCTGCTACCTTTACAAGCAGGTCATTTTCTGTTTTCTCTTTGAGGCGCCGTGTCGCTCTGTGAGTTGTCTGAGGGGCTGTGTTTTCTTCAGCAGGCTTTCATTTGGCTCTCCTATGTGAATCTTCTCCAGGTTAGTGTGAAGCTGCTGTTTGGATTTTTTTTTCTCACCAGCGGCGCACTAATGAGTGTGAAATGATAATTACACTTAATGCTCACAAACAAAGCACACCGGCGCATCCTCTCGAAAACACAATGCATTGCACATTAAAGTAAAAGCATGAGATGGGAATCTTATGACGCGGTGAGAAAAGAAAAATGAAACCACATCACACAGACAGAGAGACAGACTCAGAGGGATAGAGTCATTGATTTATTTGTTTATATTTATACCCCATCCTTTTCTTTCTTCCCCATTTTCTTCAACTCATATACTGATAAAAAGCCTAATTAATAGAGTTCATTTAATTGAATATTTGTTTGTTTAAATGTATTTCCTCTTTCATTTTATTGTAATATAAAATATAAAAAGATGTAATTTTTAGGTAAAAAAGTAAATCATTTATAATAATTTATAATAATAACACATTTTTTTTCACTATTTTTGCCTGGGATTCAAACGAAATGTTTCAAAACCTCCTTTACATGTGGCCTTGTGTTTTTTCACATATATGAAATTCATGTAGCTTTTTCAAAAGAGAGTGAGAGCAAAAAAGGAATATAAAAAAAGCAATTTTTTTAATGCTGACTTTCCTAAATGCAAAACGATAACATTAGAAAGGAAATACTAAATGCAGTTGAAATACTATATTATAATAGCAGGAAGACTCTTACAAGCATATAACCTATAGCTACCTGAAGATACAGACGAAAATAAAAACAATAACTTATGTAGGCCGTTCATACACATATTTGACAAGACACCCACACATGAAAACCTGACCTTTACTCTTGTCTGCTGGCAAAGAAAAAATACATCTAGCTCTGTAAGTTTCATGTATATATTCTATAGGGTTTGGCCGCATCAACACAGTTTAAAAAATACAACACAAACATGCAGAAGAACAGTAGCGCACATGCTTGCACCATATGGTCTAGAAAACACATTGCCCCATATACTTTTTTAAACATGTATGACAATTTGTGTTTTGCTAGCAGTAAATGATACACGCTCTGCAAGCATTTAAAAGAAAATGACAATGACAAAAAAAGATGAAAATACAAGAAAAAATCTTCAGAATTGTGTGATAAAGTTTCTAATCGGGCAATATAACAAAAGTGCTGTTGTATTGATTATCAGCTCTTTATGTCACTTATAATATAATATAAGTATCTCATGATGAATTCACTAAAGTACAGAGAAACATATTTCACAGACTTCACAACTATACTGTCATTCTATATCATGCATTATAAATAGTAGAGCATGAGAAACAAAGATGTACAATGGTATAGCGCCATTGTCAAACCTTCTGCTAAGTAGAGCGTAAAGTTAATCTGAGCCCATGAGAATATTTGACAGGTCTTCATGCCATCTTTTTTATTTATTCATTTGATGGTCAGACCTTTAGCACTATGGTTTTATCTTCTCAGAAATATAATTCTGAAATATGGTGTTTTTAAAAAGAGAACCAATTAAAAACATATTTTTTCAGATGCTACAATAAAGCTAAAGATAGATGTATACTGGCTTCAACAAGTGTTTGGACACTGAAGCATATGGCTAAGCTTCATATGGCAACTTCCAGAACTTGAGCAGCAGTCGCCAACGGTCATCAACGTTTTGTAATATTTTCGTACGTTAGTTGATTTCTACTGTAGAGAAAAGGTGTCCAGCTGGGATAAATGGCGTGCCTTCTCACAGTATGTGGCAAAATATGGAGCTAGTGTTTTTCATTACAAACACATTAATAATAGGTTCTCATTCCTGGCAGAGGAAGCTTCCTGCCCATTTCTTATACATTCTAGAGTGATGCTGCTGAAACTGTGAGGATGTATCTGCAAATGAAATTACAAACCTTTTCTCTAGCAATCTTGGATTGTTACGCTACCATGAAATCACACACAAACACTTGACTTTAAACATATCTGTGCAATTTTACCCGCGAAACTGTGATGAGCCCCAAAGTGCAAATCCACGAGTCTACCAAATGCTGCCATCCATGGAATTACAAATGTTCCTTTGAAGATTTATTGTGCATCTGAAAGCGTTTTAGTCAAAGTTACTGTGTAAGTTCCTGTCTATATACCTCTAAGGGTTTGATTATTTATAGAACAGTGTTGATTCAGATTACTTGTTTCTTTGTCACACCTATATTTTCCTCTGGTTAAGTTGACTTTTTGCTATGTTGTTTGACCCTGAGTCACAATATGATTTTGTTTATGGTAAATGCATATCTTTTCCACCCTCTTTCTCTTTTCTCTCTCTCTTTCACTCTCTCTCTCTCTGCTTTTCATACACACATTAATTACCTCTGATAGAATTCCTGAATAAGCTAAACGGGAAATAGTCCAATCATCATCTTTGCTCAGGTATTTACTTACCAATTTGGATTATGCATAATGACTAAATAGATTTCTTGCATAAATAGACAAAATACATGATTTGGCCGTCAAATGCTTTTAGACCTAACCGTTTGGTGATATGATGAAAATTTTGGTTAAAAAAATGCTACAGTTTAAACAGAATATAAATGTACTTTCCATTTCAAAGATATAACAGGCAAATACATGCACACGTGTACATCTGAGAATTGTGTCAGTGCTCAATGGGAAAGTAAACCCTAAAATGAAAATTCTGTAATCTTTTACTCACCCTCTTGCCATTTCAAACCTGTTTGACTTTCATTTCTTCTGCAGAACACAAAAGAAGATATTTTGAAGAATGTTGGAAACCCAACAGCAGTGGTATCCATTGACTTGTACTGGTTTTGTGTCCATTCAATAGAAGTGAATGGGTACCACTGTTGTTTGGTTACCAAGATTCTTCAAAATATCTTCTCTTGTGTTCTGCAGAAAAAAGTCATAGAGGTTTGACAAGACAAGAGTGAGTAAATGGTGACATTTGAAATAATAATTTATTTTTGGGTGAACTATCACTTTAAGAATTTGGGTCCTGCAAAGACATGTACATTTCTGTTGTGGAAATATGTGACCAATAGAAGGCTACTTATTGACCTCTTGGCACAATAAAAATCAAGCTTCAAAGATGCCAGACTCAAAGTGTTGCGGCAAAGCAGAGAAGCCTAAAAGGTTTTGACATTTCAAATTAATATTATTTTTTGTTAGTGACGTATTTATTAAAAACAGAAATGTGACATAATATCTGATTTACCAAAGCTTTAAAAAAAAATGTAGCTTCTGTCCCACCCTATACCTGCTCTTAGAAATGGCATCCCTTTGTTTTCCACAGCAGGCAAATATCCCTTATGCAAACAAATCTCATTTCCTCATTCTTACAACCTCCCAGTATGTCACGCATCCAAACAAAATTGAATTGTTCTTGAGGACACCTCTGAAAAAGAATTTGCTGGGAGTGCAAAACTGCCATTTACCTCACTTAATGAATCATCTGCTAAACGGAGTGTCATTGTTGTGCTGCTCGACATTGGACAGCACTCGTTCACCGTGAACCCTGTCGCTGAAGTATACGTTTAGAGGAACCGGACTTGTACCTTCGAAGTGTCTCCTGTCCTGCTCTGGCGGTCAGTATGCAGATCAATACAGCAAGGCTCATGAGGACTGTTTAATATCTGCGTGTCGATTATGTTTGGCTTTACTCCAGAGACTGAGAGATGTTTGTAACGATAATGAAATACATTATGCATGATGGGAAGGGAGGAATAAAGAAGCTACATCTGTTCTTATATGAGAGAGAGAACAACAGAGTAAAAGGAAAGACTGGAAAGATAGAGAGAGGATGATGGAGAACACTGTAATTCTAATCAGATGTTAGTGATGTCTTGTGTGACATGAGAAATTCTGACACTGACTGATTGTTGATTGATGGTTACCAACAGCTAATATATTAATAAAATCATATATCATACATATGAAGAGCTTGTTTCCAAAATTAGATCACTCCGTATTAAAAGGATCATATGGCGCGAATACGTGCTTTTCTATGTCTTTGGTGTGTTGCGCATATGCATGTATAAGACACGTTAAATTGCAAAAAATAAAGAGTCTGAACAAAGATGCATTCTATCACAAAGCAAATGATCACCAAGACCTGCCTGAAACGCCTTGTGTAACCACATCCCCACAAATCCATGTCAGTTCATGGTATGAGTTGACTAAGACCACCCAAATGTGTGGGCAAGTAAGGTGGGCGTAACTTGCCCGTCAGTACAATTGATTTGGAACCTGATGTTCCAAATATGATAAGAGGCGTTAGATTTCCATCACACTCTTGAAGTATTCGACCAATCACTACGCACTGGTCAACTGGCCAATCATAGCACACCTCGCTTTTCAGAGCGATAAGCTTTATAAAAAATCTGCGCACTACAGCGAGGTGGGGCAAAGAGGAGATACAAACAGGTACGGTATGTGGAAAAATACAGCGTTTTTTAACCTTGAATCGTGTAGACACATTGCATTACTTCTAAAACAAACAATAATATTCTTTTTAGCCGTGTCATATGCCCCTTTAAATAAAATAAAAAATCATGTTTCTTATTATGTTATCATATTTTTATCGTGTTTTATTGTGTTGGTTAGCTGTTTTTTTTTGTTATTATGGCTAAAATCCAAAAAACATTTATTCATTAATTGAAATCTCATTTTTTAAAATAAACTCTTAATATATGGACTTTAAGCATTATTTACATACTTGCTCGCAATTTTTTTTATTATTTGTAACAAAAGTTCTTAATTAAATAAGTTTAAGTCGAGTGGTAAAAATTGGTAAATCAAGGTGCACTGGGTTATTAATATATATATATATATATATATATATATAGATAGATAATAAATCAAATTAAATTGCCTCTGAACTGTAGATTACCATCCATTTGGTTAAAACATAACAGAATTGTCAGGATCTGCACAACTTCATTATCCTGATTATATTTTGTGACTGGGAAACTTTTTTAGGGAATAGGGGTCACGTTCAAAATCTACTGATATGGCACTTTTTCCAGGAGCAAACATCTGATAAACATGAGCAATTCAAGCATTATGGATGTGACAAGAATTTGTTTTCTCAGAGAAGCTATTTCTTTACCAACATATTGAATCTTGTATATTTTACAAAATCCCCTGCGACACTAGAGAAATATCAGTCTTTGCACAAGTTTCCTATCTTAAAAGGGGAAAATGAATGCATTATGGATGTGACAGAAAGCATGCACATTTCTGAGAGACAACATACTTTGCAGGATTTCTATAAATTAAAATTTTCAAACCAGAAGCAATAATACCCAAAAAATGGAGAACGGATTGACTCCTGATAGAACATAAAATAGTATCTAATATACATTTTACACATTTATGAGGAATATGGACCTTTATGGATGTGACAGTTCCATTAAGGATGTGACAATTTATTTAGCCTACATGATAAGGGAAAACTGAAAACATACAAAACGCTTTTTAAGACTTCACATGTGTACCACAAAATATTGTCATCGAACCTATATGGTAAAAACCTTTGGTAATATCTATAAGATATTTTCATTTTAAGGTTGACATTTGCAGGAATTGCCCAGATGATATTCTGATTTTAATCTGTTTACATCTACCATATGAAATATTCTCTAACCATACACTAAAATGCAGCAAACAAATGCTTCTAATAGACTTGCTGCATCTAAGAGCATAACAAAATGATGCTCATGTGCCTTTATAATAAAATATAATTCCAAATACATATCCCTACACTTCTACCTCAGGATCATTCCACGTTATGCACTTTCACTGAGCCAAGCTGCACTCCTCACCCCACATGACCCTTATTTAGCCCCAAGACTCTGAATTCTGTGCTGTGGGAAGCCCAAGGCACAGAACAAGATTTGTTTCGTCATGCATTACACAGTTAGATGTATGAGGCCAAAGAATTACATACTATTTTCATTATAGTGATGCCTCTTCGTGTCTATGCCTGTGCGCCTGAGAAAAGCAAAATATTGCAGATGCAGCGAGCTCTACCCTTCTGTTTCTTCCTTTGTTTTTTAATGCTTCTTCAGGCAGTGATATTTATTCATTTTGTTAGTTTTTTGTTCTTTTATTTATTCAGGGTTGTTTTTCTTGTGAACGGGGAACAATAGGGGAATGAACTGATGTGCTTTTTTATCTGTCCAAGTTAGACACTCCAGGGATAAACTCACCTCACCGAGCACAGAGAGATCCAGCGCATGCAAAAACACACTGCCACCAAAACACATTACAAACTGGCCCGAGAGAGATGGGGGGAGAGAGAGAAGGGGAGAAGAAAGTGAAACAGAGGATGATAGAGAGAATTTAGAATGTAGATTTCCCTCTTTTTGGATTCTGTCAGTGTATATTGATCTAAACTGCATTACCTGAGCTGAACTACAAAAGAGAGAGAGAGAGAGAGACACTGTAATTAAACCGGCGATTTCCCCGAGGGTTTTGTAACCGCGCACTGTAATATTGCATCAATGTTACCTTTCATGATTGGTGAACGACTTTTATTACCATTTATTGTCAGGAAAGTTCAGCATTTATTGCCTTCCGTGATACATTTTGATCCGGTACATAAAATAAGCTCAGGGTAACAAATGTAATTTTCTGTTCATTTAATTTTAATGCAACCTTTAAAGTGGCTCCCTCCACCATATGAAAAGATATTTCGCGTTGCGCTTTTATGTTTCTCTAATGAAACGCTGTGTTTGGATGACATATTTTTATGGTCAGGGTAATGTCAGTCACTTACATCACGTTCTCATGTTCCATTAAGAGCCGAGTTATCCAATTAAATGCAGATGTTTCTGAGGATTAATGATCTTATTCGAATTAATGTTTAATTAAATTGGGCATATTGCATTTTTTGCCTTTTAACTCTCCTAAGAGGTTGTATAATTGATAAACCAAGACTGAATGTTGGTTTACAGTGTGCGCGAGTAAATGAGCGTGAGTGTGTTTTCACAACAGGAAGTGAATGGGTGGGGGAGCGTTGAGAAAACCGAAACCCTGTGACATTACAGCTCAAATACAATCCATTAAAGCGAAAGTTCAACCCAAAACATTTTATACTTATTATTCATTATTTACTCACCCTCTTGTCATTTCAAATCTTTATTACTTTATTATATACACAAAAGATATTTTGAAGAAAGTTGGTAACCGAACAGCACTGGCTCTCATTCACCAGTGAAAAACATTCTTCAAAATATCTTGTTTCATGTTCGTATTCAGCTTTGAAATGACTTTTTTTTATTTGGGTGAACAACCACTTTAAATGGGATCCTATGTAAGCACAGACATTTACATCACACTTATATTAAGCTTTTGAAGTATTCCCCTAAAAAATTGTTAAATGGAAAGAGTTGTCTGGCCTATAAAGCCAGCCTTCCATTTGGCCCTATTTAACATATACGATTCCATGCTGTAAGCTTATGCCTTCACTGTCAAGCTGTTTATGTGGACTGAAAATTCCCCTGATGCAGCGTTCAATCCAACCAACCCTGAAAACATTAATCACGTGCAAGAGGGCTTACCCGAACATATGTTTGCTTGTGTTTTAGCGGATATAAATATATATTTGTACAGTAGCAGCTGTTTTAGCTGTGTACATATGGAGAGTGTCAATCCATTATGATGCCCCCTTCTGACAGCACACCTGTCTAGTGTCAGTCAAGGTGTTCCATCAGAAAATATTTCTCTTATACTGACACCACAAACAAGATTTACACATCCTTGCTTATAGTACTATACTGTGTGTTCAAAATTTCTCACTGTGTGAGAAACAAAAATGCCTCATATAGACCATTTTTTGCAAGATGTAAACAACACAGAAGCACTTCCTGTTGTTAACACTACACAAATAGTAGAATAAAATACAATCAATAGAACATTTAGAACTGAATTGAAATGATAAAAATCTGATTTGGTTAAACAATTATAAAATCATAAAAGAGAAGTGACATACCCAGCCGTCATAACTTAAGGTGGTCAAGATGTTTTTTGAAAAATAGTGGGTGGTTTATTGTTGGTCCAAAACTGTTAGTTCGGACTAGGTACCACATAATACAACTATCAAAACTAGTTTTAGCAGGGGGGCATTATGTGGTACCTGGTCCAAATCAGGGGTCAGACAGGTTAGGACAACCATCACATGTATCCATAAAGTGGATTTGAAGCTAGTGAGTTGAGCCTCCTACTTTATGTAAAGCGCTATTGTGTGTTGCCGCCAATTCAAGCATTTCAGATCAATCCCCAGCTCAAGATTTCAAGTTGTGTGTTTTACATCATGTACTTGGATGTGCTGACAAACATATTTTTTTTTCAGAATTTTAACATCATCCTGCTAACAACAGGCTCTCACAGGACAAAGATGTTGTCGCGTTTTCGACATTCGATATATCTGTACTGTATTTGTGAGTAAATAGATATAGCTCATTCTGAGGTAATAAAGACAAAACACTTCATTATGTAAGGTCTTTATTCACCTCTGAAGACATGGTTATGTATATTATATTGCATTTCTGTCAATAGATCCTCCAAAAAACTACATACAGCACCTTTAAACCTGAAATGTATAGAAAGAAACCTTGATTTAAAACATGGTATAATATCATGAAACGGTTCATCAATTTACCATAATATAAAAAACAATATTGGATATATATCTTCCTTGAAAAAACATATAATACAATCCCACACCGTTTCCTGTGTCTACTCCGTCTGAAAGGTGTCATTATCCCTGATAGCTCCGCCCCTTCTCCCCCAGAACCAGAAGCATCTGCTGTTGCTTGCAATAAACAGACTGGACAGATGAAAGTGATGTTTTAATCAGCACACCTGCAGCTGTCACATCCGTGTGATTTACAGAGCTGCTATGAGGAGCTGTATGAAGGGGGGAGGCAGGTGTGTGCACGGACAACGGACCGGGTTCAGATGGGGATACCCTGAACAGATGCACAGCCTCAATGGATATTCAATCTTGAGCACCTCGGCTCTGAATAAACACTGTGAGGTCAGGGGTTAAATTAGTCTTTTGATGTGTGTGTCTACTCACACACCTAATGTGACAAAGCTTCATGGTGGAGTGTGTCATTTCTACATCACTTGTGTCACTGAATGCAAACATTATAATTTAACAGGTTTACTCATGCGCTCATCTTTCTGCTATTGGTCAGAGAAAATATTATACATCTATGCCAAGCATTGTTTACAAAGATCTGCTTCAGATTCAACGCTTCAAGTAACTGTAAAGGCCATGTCACATTGAGTCCGAAATTTGCGTCCGAAATTTGCGCATGTTAAAAAATAAATAAGACCACACCTTGGGTCAATGACATTTACACACTGCCTCTGATATTTTCGTCCGTCATAAAATTATTTGAAGTGGGTTGGATTTTCTGCACAATATTGATGCAAACTTAAGTGTCCCGTATATGGAACGGGTGACAGTTAACAGGCTACACCTCAAAATTACCACATTAACTGCAAATATGTCACCATCTTAGTGAAGGCACACATACATGTTTGGTGCATAATAGCTCATCTGGTTGGGTCTGTTATTGTTTCAATGCGCAGAAAATCAAGAACACCGTGTAGTCTTCCCTGTGAAATTCTTTTGACAGTTGTGTAATGATGCATGAATTGTGTATGCAGTAAGTAAAATGTTTATGTGTGCTCAGCTTTATAATTTCATGGACATCAAACTGTAAAATAAAGCACCGTTCAATAAAACAACCTCTGGAGAATTTTCCACCTCTCTCTAATGAATGTTCTTCTTGTTCTCTCACATTTCATCTTTCCTCCCCTCATACTTTCTTCATTTCTCTCTCATTGTCGTAATCACTTCAAAACACAATAAAACCAAAGCAATATGAATTCTTCAGCTGAAAAAAATTAAAACTATATGAAGAAAAGAGAACTGAAGAAAAAAGAAAGATGACTTCTAATTACGCTCAAAAAAACGAAGGGGGCACATATTATTTGAAAAGAAGTCTTTGAGTGTGCATGGCTGGAACACACTGTCAATTTCTACTTTTACACGGCTTTGGCATCATCCAAATTTAAGTTCATATTTTTACATTTAAATAAAATGTTTTTCTGTGATTTATAGTGTTAGACAAGTGTTGTGCCCTGATCGTGATCACAATTCATTCTTCAATTCATTAAACAGATAAGAAAAATATTTTACAGTAAATTGCCAGTGTGGTGGACCTGTTTAAAGTCTAACAAGATCTAATTTATTTACCTAAATTTCATCATGCTCGGATATTACATTGATATTAATTTGTTTAATTAGAATTTTGAGGTTGTTTTGAGGTCAGACTGATTGATTACATCATTAATTAAACACCAGGAAGACACGGGAGACGTGACTGTTTCTTTAAATTTCCACACTGAGATCCAATTCTGTTCTGCAGATATTACTAACCATTTCAAGCTATTACATAGAATATTTTTGAATATTTTACGACATAATTAAATCACTGAATTCGCAATCAATGGGACTTTTAGATTTTGTGTATACCACCATTTAATTCACATATAGAGCACCATGTCAGCTAGCTAGTCTCTTTTAACAGATATGCACTTTTACTCTTTTTTCCTCCGGTAATATGAAGAAAAATTATGACTCACGTTGTACTCATTAATTTTGTCCAGTCAACTGATCTCTAGCCAAAGATGATGACTGGGATGTAAACTTCATAGGAACTTTAACAGCATACTTTCACAGCTTAACTTAAAGGGATAGTTCAGCAAAAATCGAAGATTCTGTCATCATTTACTCAACCTCTTTTCATTTTGAACCTGTTTGGTTATTTTTTAAAGATATTTTGAAGAATGTTGGTATTGACTTGCATTGCTTTGCTTTGCGTCCGTACAATAATGAATAGGTACCGCCGTTGTTTGGTTACAAACAGTCTTCAAATACCTTCTCTTGGTTCTCTGGAAGAAAGAAGGTTATACAGGTTTGAAACAACAAGAGGGTGAGTAAATGATGATACGGGGCTGAACTACTTTATTTACACAGCTACATCCAGATGCCATATTTTTTGATGCCCATACATCAAAACAAATATGAAAATGGCAAATGGAATATTCTAGTAGCTCTCTTCAGTAACAAATAGTTTACATTCCCTGACATCTGAACACCGGATCTCCTCTGGAATCTCTTGAAACCTATCTCAACCATTTTACCTCCCTTCGTTTGTTAACCTGTTTCTCTTCCTCCACACATCCTACCCTTCATTCCTGCAGTTTGCTGTGTCCGAGTGCGGTCTGCTAAACAGCAGGCCGACTCCACGGCTCTGCGCGGCTGATATGCGAAGCACCCGCCGTGCAAGACTGTAGTGTAGAGTGCTGCTGATGCTGCCTGTGGGAGGTCAGAAGCTGGACTCCGGCCTCATGCTATCAGAGGCTATTAAAGCACTGAACCCTGCAGGGACAGAGTCAATGAGCCCAACACTCCACTGTCAGACTCTGCTCATCAGCCTGCTAGGTGAAGAGCTGCTGAAGAGATTAACACACACATAAACAAGCACCTGCAGCAGACCGCTTAACATACGCACACGTGCACTTGCAGTAGACCGTTTAATACAAACATGCACTTAAACCGTTTAACACATAAACACACACACCTATAACAGACCATTTGACACACACATGTTTGTTTGGCTATTTATATAAAAACATAACAGATACATCATTTAAAAATAAACTTTATGATAATTAACACAACCGTAACCCTCGAAAAAAAGTTTAATACAAACCGTAACCCTCGAAAAAAAGTTTACTCATCATTTTAATCTCTCCAAAGGGAAGGTTGTTATATTTAATGGACTTCTGCGGACTTGTATTTGTCCCCAAGCAATAGCCACACATATAGAACAGGGCAATTAATACACTTGAAGTATATGAAACACAAACAAACACTGACTGCATATTGCATAACATAATTTGCCAAGGATATGTGAGATAGCACATGCTGCTATGAATATAACACGCATAGGGGGGTTTCATGAACAGGGCCTTAGATTAAAGGGGTCAAATGACACGGCTAAAACGAATAGTTTTTTTTTGATGTAATGCATTGTGTATACACGATTTAAGGTAAAAAAAATGCAGCATTTTCCACTACTGCGCTGAAAAGCGGAGATTTTTTACAAAGCTCATCACTCTGAAAGCGAGGTGTGCTATGATTGGCCAGTTGACCAGTGCGTAGTGATTGGTCGAATACTGCAAGTGTGTGACGGAAATGTAACGTATCTTACCATATTTGGAACATCAGGTTTTAAAGCAATTGTACAGACAGGTATGCCCACCTTCCCTGTGTATACATTTGGGCGGTATTATTCAACTCATACCACGAACTGACGATGGATGACGTGGGGGTGTGGTTACACGAGGCGTTTCAGGCAGGTCTTGGTGAGCATTTGCTTTTAGAGAGAATGCATCTTTTGTTCCGACACTTCATTCTTGCAGTTCTACGTGTCTAATACATGCACGGGCAATTTATAATACGCCAAAGACACAGAAGAAAACTTGTTTGACCCCTTTACGCCAAGAGTAGGTCTAGTTTAATTGAGACACTTAGGTGTTCAACAAAAGAGCCTTAGTAAAAACATTATTTATTGGTGTGCATCTTGAGCAGAGACCATAAAAAAGATGGACGACATGCCCCCCATTGACTTCCATTTTAGAAAAATGAGGTCAAAACCTCTGAGATATGGCAGCTGACATATTGCGCCGATGACGTCCTTCGGAGCCAAATTCTACATAGTAGTGAGCGCAAAGTAGAGAGACACAGTATTAAGAACACGCTCATATTTCCAGATGACTCAATCACAAACAAGCAAATCATGTTGTCGAGCCCACTTTTTAAAACATCTTATAACTACCTAAAACCAAACCTATTTGAAAATAATATAATATATCTTGAGTGTGAGCGAGATGTTGCATTTGATAATGTACGCAATGAGGAAACACAAAAAGCTATAAACACACAGATCAAGAATGACAACTGAATCCTGTACAAGAGGAGATGATATATATATATGGTCATAACACCAACCCTACAGCAAGCAAACATGTAAAACATGCATATGCACAAATGAAGAGGAGCACTAAAAAAAATATTTTCCCAAAAAAAATCAAAAACACTACATAAATAACTTGTTATTACTGTACTGGACAAAGACGCCCGCTAAGATCATCAGATCATCAGATTTAAATGATCTCTCATCTTCTATCACCTAAACTCACTCTCCCTTTTGACTGCTTCATCTTCCTCTGATAGCCAGCTGCAGGGCGTACACTGAACCCTAATGAGTTTTTAGCATGGCAAATTGATTACGTTTATGGAAATGTGACTTCCAAATGACAAGGCTCACTATGCGTGGCTCTGGGCTGTGTATCTAAGAACTACCCATGAGCCTTTGCACGTATGGAAGAAACTAAAATAACCTCAGCCATAGTCATTTAGTATGCCATCAAACCAAGGGGTCAGAATTGGACTGGTTGGCACGGGCTAGTTTGCCTCTTCTGGTAGATTCCACAACTACACAATTAGCGGCATAAAAATAAAATGCTGCCATCATTTATACACAATCATGTCAATCAAAAATCTATGACTTTCTTTTATGGAGCACAAAAGAAGTCTTCCATTCAATGGAAGTCAATGGGTCCCAGTGATGTTGAGTGCTGTTACCCAAATTCTTCAAAATATATTTTGTGTTGTGCAGAAAGTCATAAAGGATCTTGCAAACAACACATTAATTGCTGTGTTTCAAACCATGTATTATGTTTTATGTATACTGTATGCCATATTCCAAAAGTATATTTGGAACAGCAAAACCTTTTACAATCCCTATCTAAACACAGTCACGTGTGATTGTTTAAGAGCTAGATCTCATGTGTAATCCCTGTTAAACACCAGCAGGACACGGAGATTTGAAGATGAGAGCAACAGAAAGATCCCTAAACCACAAAGGAGCGTTTAAAATACACCAGCCTGAGAGAGGACTCGAGAAACCTCACAGTCTCACACACACACACAAGGAGAGAGAGAGAGAGAGGGAGAGAGGGAGAGAGGGAGAGAGGGAGAGAGAGCTTGAACGAGGAACGTAAAACTCTGAGGAATATAAGTTAAAGAGGAACAGATGCACATGATGATGTACTGTTTAGTCAGTGAGAAACTTGAAAGCGGCTCTTGAAAAGCTTTACAGTGGCGTGAATCTACAGAGAATTACCACCTGTTCACTCTACTCAGACTCTAATGGACGATGTTTGATGTACACTCAAACTGTGCCACTGTAAAACCTTTGGGATTTTTCATCTAAAGCACTTGTACTTTCAGGGACAGTCAGCAGGTGTTAAATGTCATGGTCACAGAATAAAAAGTGCTCATATAAGACTGTGATATAAGCAACATTTTGTTCTAACCAGACACAAGGTGACGTTTGATGAGATTTCTCCTGTAGGTCTTTGAAAGCTTTTGTCCAAACACATCCACAAGTTGCTACAAAAGCACTTTCATGTGCTCACAAACACACACACACTTACTTTATGAATGAATTACACATTTTAAGAATGACATCATGTCATTTATGTTGTGTAGAGCAACAGGAATATTCTTCAATTATCAACAACCACTCAACTTATTTTGAATCAATAATAATAAGAATGTCCAATATAACCTGTTAAAATAACATCTCAGGAAATCCAGAAGGAGCTTAAATTCAACTGCAAGATCATACGATTCAAATTTTGTGACTTAAGCATCAACCTTTATGTCAGCAGCCCAGATCCTTGAGCAGGTACCCACCGTGCTCAGCTGCAGAGGATGAAAAAAGTCTTAAAGTGATGACCTCAGTCAGACATCACAAACACCTACCTCAGTTTGACATGTGCGTGTGTTTGTGTCAGACCACCGAGCACATATTTACTGAACTTGAAAAATGAGACATTAACAGAACAAGAACTCAGCATCAACTGGTCATCGTGCGTAAGCTTATTCATTTCAGCTGAAATTATATTTAAAACAATAATGAAGAGTTACCATCTGTCAGACCCTGAATGCGATTCACAACAAAATCACAAAAAAGGCATAAATTATTCATTTGGTAGTACATTTATAAAATCTGCATGACTTCATTTGCTTCTGTGTTTTTATGTGGTTAAAGGTGTGCGGCAAATCTTTTTTGAGTTTTGCTAGAGACAGAAAAATCAGTGAGACGGCTGTAAAATGGAGCACCTTCTAGGAATCCAGATTTACAGTTGTGTTTAAAATTATTCAACCCCCAATGCTGTAAATGGTTTTAGGGAATTTAGTGTACATTTGTAATTCTATTCAGAATGAAATCCTACAAGGACTTCTTAAAGAACCATATGCAACTAAAATGACATCAATTAGTTTTGTAATACAGTAGTAAATGTTTATTTTGTGAATTCTTCATTGACATAATTATTCAACCCCTTAAAGACTACCACTCTGAAGAACAGAGGTTCAATGAAGTGTTTTCAATCAGGTATTGAAAACACCTGTGGATATCAGGGAGCAGCAATAAAGCCTAATAAGCACCAATTAGGCAGCTTTAAAATGACTGTGATACTCAGCTCCTTCTAGACATTTGCTGGTGTGTTACAAACATGGTGAGGTCAAGAGAATGGTCCAGGAAGACATGAGAACAGGTGATTACTCTTCACAGGAAGGGCAATGGCTATAAAAAGATTACAAAGATGTTAAACATACCAAGAGACACCATAGGAAGCATCATTGGCAAATTCAAGGCAAAGGGCACTGTTGAAACGCTACCTGGTCGTGGCAGAAAGAAGATGCTGACTTCGACTGCTGTGCGCTACCTGAAGCGTAGAGTGGAGAAAAGTCCCCGTGTGACTGCTGAGGAACTGAGAAAAGATTTGTCAGATGTGGGTACTGAAGTTTCTGCTCAGACAATACGGCGCACCCTGCGTAATGAAGGCCTCCATGCCAGAACTCCCAGGTGCACCCCCTTGCTGTCCCCAAAGAATAAGAGGAGTCGATTGCAGTATGCCAAAAGTCATGTGGACAAACCACAGAAGTTTTGGGATAGTGTTCTGTGGACTGATGAAACAAAATTAGAGCTGTTTGGGCCCATGGATCAACGCTATGTTTGGAGGAGGAAGAACAAGGCCTATGAAGAAAAGAACACCTTGCCTACTGTGAAGCATGGCGGGGGGTCAATCATGCTTTGGGGCTGTTTTGCTTCTGCAGGTACTGGGAAGCTTCAGCGTGTGCAAGGTACCATGAATTCTCTTCAGTACCAGGAGATATTGGATGACAATGTGATGCAGTCCGTCACAAACCTGAGGCTTGGAAGACGTTGGACCTTTCAACAGGACAATGATCCCAAGCATACCTCCAAGTCCACTAGAGCATTGTTACAGATTAAAGGCTGGAACATTTTGAAGTGGCCATCGCAGTCACCAGACTTAAATCCGATTGAGAACCTCTGGTGGGACTTAAAAAAGCAGTTGCAGTGCGCAAGCCTAAGAATGTGACTGAACTGGAGGCTTTTGCCCATGATGAATGGGCGAAGATACCCGTTGATCGCTGCAAGACACTTGTGTCAAGCTATGCTTCACGTTTAAAAGCTGTTATAACTGTAAAAGGATGTTGTACTAAGTACTAAGATTGAATGTCACTTTGGGGTTGAATGAAACTGATAATGATGTGAGCTCAGAAAAGACAAGACAAGGTTATTTCATTATAAATGTTATGTTATATTTGTCTGACCTACATGTGGAACCACACGTCTAACATAACTCTTTTGCGCGCGCTCTCTCTCTCTCTCTCTCTCTCTCAAATTTTAATAATTACTGGTTAATAAAAACTGGTTTCATCTTAACAACACGAGCAACCGCTGTCATTGTTTGTTTACATGCGACAGAACTACTGGACCCATTTAACAAATTGTTTATTTAATAAAATTAACATAAAACAAAATTCGACAAATCGAATTTATTTGTATAATTTACAAAAAAAAAGACAAATCATGAAAAGGTTTAAGAAGCACATCAGCTTTAAGCAACCATACAGATCTACCTAATATAAAACAAAATAATAAGTAATACTATAACTGCTTCCTTAACCTCACAAAGGAATAAGCAATAAATCTGATTTTTTTTTAAGGGGTGGGATTCACTAACTATATGTTATTTTAATGTACACACTAGAAATGTTTATAACCAATCTTAACAAATCTGTGACATACAGAAAACATAAATAAATACTTTTCATCGATTGCATCCTTTTTATCTTTCAAACCCTTTCATAGACATAAAAGATCTTACATGTTTTTCTACTCAAGAACCAGCAACCTACAAATGAAAGTCTTATGTTTTTGATTGGTGATAACGACGAAGATGACAATGCCCAGGATAATGATGTAAAAAGTTCATTGACCACACTACAGAAATCAATGTCCATGTAAGCTCAGGTCCAAGAACACAAATCCCAAATCTTCCCCGTGTCAACCGTAGTGTTGATACAAAATCACATATGTGGTATAATTCAGTTTCAGGATCCGCAGCATTAAGCCACATGGACTCTCAATTCACTTCATAACTTTTCAGACAAAAGTCCATACAGGCATGTCCGACAGAAAGACAAATCCCACAGAATGTGAAGTCCTTCTACAAAAAATAACCACATTAAGAAAATAACTATTCATACACCAACCAGTCAACATAAGAAAATAAACAATGCTTACTTCCGATTGAGCATCAAACTCTCAGTTTCCCAATCAGGACTAGTGCTTGTCTGGTTTCGTAAGGCATGCTTACTCCTCCATTACAAATCTCCTACTTCTACTCTCTGCACCCATTTTATACCTGAGAGTATTACTCCTTGTTGCCCCCTCAAGGTGTGTAGTATAATTACAATACAAAAAAAAACATGTTAACAGGTTTGACTGTTACAATACATTATAAATATATAAAAAATAAATATAAATAGTTAGAAATCTTACATGTAAAATAAATGATCAGTATATATATATAATAGAAATTAAAATATGAAAGAATAAACACATGCATACGGCTTCTGCTTTAAAGTGGAGCGTTGCAAATCTCAGAATTTTACAAATGCATAAGCCTGCTTTTTCTTGAGGCAAAGGCATCAAGGACATCATACTGTTCCTCCCAAAAAAAGTTATTCACTCTGTTAAATTTCCTATAAAATACTTATTTTAAAATAATTATTAATTTAATATTTTGACTCTGAAACTGAAATTGGAGTGGGTGAGCATTATGTCAACATTTTAAACGTTATATTTATGAATGCACCACTTGTAACTATAGGAATACGCTGTAATTCCCCAAAAATATTGCGAGTTGGTGCCCAGTGCAGTGGCCCTGTGTTTTTATTATATACCAAAAAGTTGACGTGGTTCCCTACAATGAGCACTTTGAGGATAATTTGCCCTGTTAATCGTTTTTATTTATTTATTGCTGTAATGCTATACAACCTAAAGAAGCTTCAAACGTTTTTCTACTTCAAAGTCCTTCTAACACTGCCCCCTCTCTCGTTCACACACACACACACACACACACACACTACTTACCACTCTCTCAAAGATGAGATCACACACTCTTTGGGAAGAATGACAAAGATTCATCTCTTCCTATCTTTCCGTTCCTCTCTTCATTACGGCCTCTGTCTATCTCCAGGGTCCATTGACTACAGCACTCATTTTCCTGCACTTGTCCACCCTGTGCTCCTCTCCTCGTCTTTAAGCTTACCACACACAATGACCCTGTTGTTCTCCTTCATATAGCTCACTTTTTCTCCCTATGTTGTTTACTTCCTGTTTCTCTCTCTCTATGCTCCGGGGCTGCCAGTAGTCTCCTATGGGCACGGGTGACTCACAGATGAAAGGGGGCTCGTGGGTATCGGAAGTAGCGAGGGAGAGTGCAAGACCAGCTGAGGAAATTAATAAAAGAAAAGAGCAGCACACAAGAAAAACAAAGAGCATGTTTGTGAATGAATCTATTGTCAGTGATGTTGTGCGATGGAATGAGACACACTCCAACAAAATAACACACCAAGTACTTAATGTAAGGAAAATCTGGTTGGGCTGGTAACTACTAGAAACTTGAACGTAATACTTAGCTTTAAAGGAAAACAAATATTTTTATGATAATTTACTCACCCCCACTGTGATCCAAGATGTTTATCTATTTGTTTCTTGAAACAAATGAAAACATTCCAGGATTGTTCTCCATATAGTGGACCTCAATGGACTCCATATGGTTGAAGGTCAAAATTACAGTTTCAGTGCTGCTTCAAAGGGTTTTAAAGGATACCAGAAGATGACTAAGGGTCGTATCTAGCAAAACGGTCGGTCAATTTCTAAAAAAAAGATGTATATGCTTTATAAACACAAATGCTCGCCTTGCTCTGTTCTGCGATGCGCGTTCATGACTTCACGTAATACGTAATAATGTTGAAAAGGTCACGCTGCAGGTAGGCAGAAGTACCGAGTCCGTGTTTACAAATGTGGAGAAGGAGGACCGTTCAAAAGTTGTTGAATGTTAATGACACATATTCAAATATTTATCTGTCAGTTTATTGCTTAAAATTGTCAATTCGGGTGCGTGTCCTGGATGTTTTAATAAAAAAGCGTGATCTTTTCAATGTTACTACGTATTACGTGAAATCATGAACGTGCATCGCAGAACAGAGCATTTGTGTTTATAAAGCATAAACATTTTTATTTCAATGACCGATCGTTTAGCTAGATACGATTGTTTCCTTTTGCACAATTGCTTTCTATTCTGGAGATCTTATACATTGTTTTGCATCATCACTACAAGAATAATTTATCGCTCATGTCCTTCTGAAACCTTGTATCCCCATATTTGACTAAATATATTTCAATAAATCATTATTAGTCATCCTTTATGTTTGTCAATGGGTTTTGCTACTATCTTACCAATAAAAAGTCAACTTTACACACATTCTGCCATTTCTTTCTTTCTGCCCAGTAAAACAAGGAGCCGAAAATGTTCATTTCAGCCCGTGCAGTTTTTATCAGATTAAGAACATCATCTCTGCTCTCCTACTGTTGACTTCAATAGTTCCCAATGGAAATTTTGCTCCCGCACATCAAAAGCCAAACAGAGGGTCATATTAAAGGTGAGTTATCAGTCACAGCTAATGCTATTAGATACCTGCATGCACTGACACACCCAAGCATGGAATTAAACACAATGAGGCAAATACATCAACATAACCGCTCACAGATATCCATGCAAACTCAATTCTCTCAGACACACAACAGCTTTTTGTATCAAGGACTTCATAGACCGTCCGCTTATGAAAACAAACATACATGTGCAGAAAGGCAGCATGACGGACGTCATTGATAACGGTCCGGAAATTAAAATCGAAGCACGTCAAGCTATATCTCTCCTTAATGATCACGATTATGATTAAATCAATATTAATCCGCTTTAGAGTGTGGAATAAAGCAGAAATGTCTTCACCAAGCCTTTGATTTCAGGAATGACAATGTCCCTTTGTGTGTTACATTTGCCAAGGCTGAACAAAAGTTCCTCATTCACTTTCCCCACATTTCCAACATCGACTTCATTCTATTCGTGGCCGGATTAATATTTCACAACCCACCTTATGTGTTATTTATTGAATCCTTCGCGACTGTGATTTCAAATTTGGTAACTTTTGTGTTTGGAATGTAGTTGTATTATAGTGGAGGGCTCTCAGACAACCTGTTCACAATCCTACTGAGCTGCCTACCAAGCAGGTAGAATTAGATTGGATTAGAAAAGGTAGAACGCTAAATTATAATAACTCATAAGGTACTAAATTGTGCATTTAAAGAGAATGTTGTCATGGGATCTTTAGGAAAGGAGGTCCTCTGTAGTCTAAACAACTTGTTGTGTTCACCTGTATAACTTTTTGTGATGGTTCTGACTAAACTTCATATCTAAAACTAACACTTTTTGAGAAGTGAGGTGTCGGACTAACCTATGATGCCGCCATCCTTTACTCATATCAAAACCACCCTCATTAAAGAGGAAAGAAACATACAAAGAGAAAAAGGCCAGTCCAAAATGTGATTAAATGAGGGTGAAAGAACGATGGGTGTGATAAAGCCAGACTGAGGGAGTCTGTTTCTGTTTCTTCATTAAAATTTCATCGCCAGACCGCTCTGATTTATTCCCTCCTGCAGGACAAACAACAGACAGCTCGGTCTCTCTCTCTCTTTCTCTCTCTCGACATACACACACACTCCCACAGACATCACCTGTTTAGCCGCACCATTCATGTTTTATTCCCCCGGCTGTCCTTTGGGGAGATCTGTAGTCTTCATTAGACATGCATAGAAAGGCCAGACATTAGTATGATTCTGTGCTCGCAATGCAAAGCCTGCCTCCTTCATCTCAGCTATCATTATAATACATGAAAAATCTGACCTGCCCACACATCTTTCACATCTGCTCTAAGAGGTTTCAACTTGCTGCTTAGTTTCATTTAATTCAAATTAAGCTACGTTTATTCGTTTAACAGGCATATGATAGGGCTGGGAAATATATCTCTGTGAAAATCGCAGAGAATTGAATATGACGGAACATTGTAGAGTTGAATATTGTTGAAAATTAAGACGAATGCCCCAAAGATGGCACAAATGGACAATTTAACTCCTATTTTACATTTTATGAGTAGCATTATCAAAATGGTGACAGCAAGCAACACTGATGTGGAAAGAAGCACTGGATTTGATGAATTATTTAGTTCCCAAAAGAATGCACAGAAAAACAATGTATCATTTGAAAGGTGTACAAGACTATTGCGACAAAAGGACGATAGCACAACTAATGATTTTCATCACCACAGTCATTGCAGTTTTTCACTGAATTTTTGACACTGTAAAAACGTTTTGAATGTTATATCAAATAATGCTTTTCTTCTAAATTTTTGACAAAGAAAATCGCCTTTTTTAATTATTCATCAAAGCAAAGGAGGGACACACAAAATACTTAGAATCTACGTAGATGTCGGTGTCTGACTCTGTATCGCTCAATTTGTCATTAGTAAACAACAACGAAAATTATTTAAATTAGCCATAAAGGCCTTTTAGTTATGATACAGCTTGCCTCATGTTTTAGGATCTGCACTGCCAACACATACAACAAACTTTCCAAATAACAAACCGGCCAAAACATCTGTAGTCATACTGTGAACTGAATGATTGACAGCTGTTTAATGGCTTCTGAACCCTTGTGTCTGTCTCCACAGAACGATTCATTGATCAGTCTGCTTCAATACCTGTGAATCCCCGCCCATAGGCAACTTTAAAATAACCACATCATTAACTCCAATTACGATCAAAAACTACGTTTCTATTCGGGACGACATACCCATTTCAGACCTGCTTTAAAACCATCTATTTGGATGGTTGGAATGTCTTCTGTCTATCAAAAAAGAATGAAACACTATTCTAAACGAACACCTTTTCTTTTCAACTTTCTGTTCAGAAAATGCAATCACAAACTGCAGTCTACTGATAAATGTCTTGTGAATTAGGCAACCATAATTTATGGATCGTAATCGTGTGTACGGAGAGCTGTGTATTCATGCAATGAATTAAACCTGGGACCTGCAGGAATGTCAATACCATAAAATGACCATGGACGTGTTGGTTGAAGGTAACTGAAGCAGAATACCAAAGTAAAAGACAGAAGGACAACTTTGAGAAAAGGTCAAAGATTTGTTTGCAGATGCCAACTGGTTTGATACCGTGTCCTCTAATGTAATAAAGGCACACATTTTAGTCTGCCTTAAGTGCCCAAATGCTTCCTGGAGCCCTGTATCAGCAAATCTTAAAACCACAAGATTCTGTCTTTGTGGGACTTCATTTATTGAGCGCCCAAACTTCCCTCATCCTGCAGTCAGTTGTTTCAGCAACATCCTGGGACATTTTAGTCTGTATTTATCACAGTACAGGATTTAGAATGAATAGATATGCCACATGCAGCCTGTGCCAGATCAAAGAAAGCCTAGAGAAGCTTCATGATATTTGATTTCCAGGAAAGAAATCTCCAAACAGTTGAACACAGATTTAGTCTCACTCCCTTTTTAAGTGAGACATGTTTATACTCAATGTTTATGCTACAGATCAACTCGGGGGCGGACTGGGAAGCCAAATCCGCCCTGGTTTATTCAGCCCACATCGGCCCTCTACTATTTCTGTCAACGGGGGGTTTGATGGCATCGGCCCTCCACCATTTCTGTCGACGGGGAGGATGGGGGGTGTTGTATGTAACGTGTCATTGCGTTACATGCATATGTGTCCGACTCTCTAATGCCTTCGCGTGCGTGCATTCACGTTTATAATACGTCCGTCTGTCTAAAAATAGCCCAGGTCAGTGCAATTTACGATGCACTGCCTGCAATTAAGTTACAACCACTAAAACTGATGAATTAATCGTCACTCACGCCTTCCTGTTGAAAGTTAAGTCCTTAAATAATCATTTGAATTTGAGCTGGTGCAGAGAGTTGCTTTACATCGCCGACATACAGTTCTGCACTAACGTTATTTAATCCTCAGATTTTATTTTGGGGCAATGAGGGCGAACATCAAAAACAAACTATCCAGTGAAATCACAAATGATTATGCGTTATATATTAAATACCGTGTGAAAAATTATAGTTCTGTTTGATGTTGAAATAACAAAAAAAATCTGTTAGCAGTTCAGAAACTAAAGAGCCTGTGAGCATCTGTGGTTCTCAAAACATCCTCAGCTCACCCTAGATCTCTTCTGAGGATGGGTTCTGCAAAACAGAAGCTGTACTTAAGGTCTTATCTATATAAAATGAAAAGTACTGTGCTCATTGACAGGTTTGGCAGCCTTTGGCTACAGCCCTGCCAACAGGAGAAAGCTCTGATCTGCAGCATCAACGTTGGGCAATGACCATGACTTGTAACCACAACAAATACCTCAAATAGGATGAAAGGTTTTTCTTAACGTTTTTATTAATCGTCAAACATATGTTAATATGGAATAATAAAGACAAAATGGTTATAAATTAATATGAGATTATGCATGTTTTAAATGCTTGTGATGGTGACAACGTTAACCCAACATCACCTGAGCCCGTAGTGAACTTGGGACGTAGCGCCCTCTATTGGAAACCAGTTGTGATATTCAAGATTTTCGAGAAAAAACATAAATTACGGAGATTGTACTAAAATGAAAGAAAACCAT
Source organism: Triplophysa dalaica (assembly GCF_015846415.1). NCBI lineage: Eukaryota > Metazoa > Chordata > Actinopteri > Cypriniformes > Nemacheilidae > Triplophysa > Triplophysa dalaica. Next base: position 7,944,365 of record NC_079556.1, on the reverse strand, counting down.
TAAGAAGCGAAAATTAGTTTCACAAGGACGTGCGTAAAAGTAGAAAAAAATCAACATTTGTAAAGGCCTGTCAGTAGGCTATGCTGGCTCTCACAATTCTTAAAAAGAGCCTTAAAGCTCAAATAGCGCAGACATTATGCAAAAATGTCGATTAATATTCATTTATATCTTAACGGAAATGACCTCAGTCAAGGGGTTATGGTTTTCAGTTGTGAATTATTTTGTTGTTGTTGTCGTTTTACAGCTGATGTTGCGCAGTAAGTTCCAGACTTATGACATCTTGTGCAGATAATAATTGCCTTACAGTATTTACAAACACTGGTTAACAAATACAAACCAGCTCTAAATTCCCTAGAGGTCTCAAAATAAAAAAAGAGTCAACAAGTTGTCAAAGTAGCAAGTATTTATTCAAGGAAAAATTATTTACATTGTAACCAAAGACAACATCTTGGAAAATGGTACAAATCCTTTAATATATATAATATTTATATATTTATTTTAATCGTTTCACTTTATCTAAAATAATGCAACCAAGGGTGGAGGTATACAAAAAATAAGGTCTAGCAGTCTAACATTAAAAAGCAACTATTTACAGAAATATGTACACTTTCAAAGAAAAAAAGCATCAAAATTCGGATCTGTAAATTAAATTATCGTAAAACTCACATCGGTTTTACAAAATAGAACAAGTTTACTCCATATGGCTCCGCTTCAGCAAAGATCTGAAAGAAATATAGGACACCTTTGTTTGATTTAGTTTGGAAAACGATGCTATGGTTGTTTTTACTTTCAGCAGTTATTCTTTGAGCCATTCTGCAGGACCAAGTTCGGCTGACTACACACAGGATGGAGTTCACATGTTTGAAACATAAAAACACTTTTCCCAATGTCACATAACAGATAAAACAATTCATAACATAAAAAAAATCTTGTTCTATTATATTAAAATCACAAGTTTAAATTAACATTTTTGATGGAATCATTCGTGAACACATTAATAGAGTGATGTCTTTTTTGACATAAAATGGGGTCACAGCACATAAAATGAAAAAAAGTAATTAAATCAATGGAAAATAAAACACCTAAATTTCATGATCAATTCAAAATTTAATGGCGGATTCTTAACATAAAATTATGGATGATCAGAAAATGAAACAAAATCACCACAATCTATCAGATGCTCAGGTAAATTATCCATGTGTTATCAACACATCATTATTTAGGAAATCAAACCTAAAAGCTCATTTCGCTGTATCTTTAAGAGTAATAAAAAATGATTTAGACATGTTAAAGGAGATCCATTAGTTTCTTGACAATCTATAAGAATTCTTAAAGAATGCGGCTCCCACTTCTGATATTATAGACAGAATATGGAATTAAACTAGTTTCTGTGCTTCACATGAAACATCTCATTTGGGCCATCAGTGATAAATGTATTTTTCTTGTAGAGCTTAAATGCATGGTTTCACAGACAAGGTCCCAGACTAAAATGAAAGTTTGAGGCGTCTTACCAGAAACCAAATTGCAATAACACATCTTAAAATATATCAGTGCCATTGTTTTGTCTCAAGATGCACACCAGTTATGTTTTTCTAAGGCATTTAAAAAAAAAAGCTACTTAGTTAAATTAGTTTATTTAAGGCCTATTCCTGGCTTAAGCTCACCCCTGTCTGTGAAACCGGACCATAAATTCACAAATCTTTGACCCCGATAAAATCTGTCAATATACATCTATTAATATCAATATATGTATTTAGTTCCCTATCTGCAAGGCATTTAGCCCACTGTCCCTGGTCAGATCGGGGTGCATTTACACCTGGCTTTTAATGTGGGTAAGTGAAATCCAAAAAGCACACGTTAAAGGAGTATTTCACTCAAACATGAAAATTCTCTCAATTTACACTCATGCTATCCCAGCTGACTTTACTTCAGTTGAACACAAATTTGTAAATATTAAAATGCTCTCATGTTTTCTTGTATGGTACTCAAGATAACAAAAGCTTACAAAAAAAGCACAAACATCAATCTATAAAGTCATCCAAATGACGCCGGTGGGTTAATGTACGTTTTCTGAAACAATACATGTATTAAGAAATAAAAATTGAGCTTGCTTGTAATAGATACATCATGTTTTTATGTAAACACACAATCAGTGTGGTAAATACAAATGGCAAACTTTAAATCTCATTGGTTCTTGCCATGTGACAAAACATGCTTTAGACAACTTGTCACAAAAAAATAGAAAATCAATTTACACAAGATTCTAACACGGTCTCTGTGCCACAACAGATGCAATGTGTAACATTTAAAATTTAACGGTTTCTAATGTAGAATCCATTATAGTCCATAGTGTATTGAAGTGGGGGCTGGTGTGGACAAAAACTCATGATAAAGATACAATTTCTAATGTGTTATGACATTGTGTCTTGTATGGTGTAATAAAAAAATTTGTGTTTAACTGAACAAAGGAAGTCATACATTTGGGAGTAAATTGGGAGTTTTTCGGATTTAGGTTAACTACTTATTTTGATACCAGATGTAACCGGATCTGTCTCAGGTTAGTCAGAAATCGTGGATCCCCAAGACTCCCCAAGTCTTTTTATCCATAATTTAGATTTAGTGAAAATCCTTATTGTAATACAGTGCCCTCCACTAATATACCCTTGGTAAATATAAGCAAAGAAGGATGTAAAAAAAAATCTGCATTGATTCTACTTTTGATCTTTTATTTAAAAAAATCTACAATATTCCAACATTTCATTAAAGTAAAACAATTTAAAGTTGGGGGAATATCACATTATGAAAAACTGTTTTTCTCTAATACACCCTGGTCACAATTTTTGGCACCCTTCGAAATTCCCAAGTATATTCCCATTGATATTTACATTTTCTTAGCACACCAAGGTGACTAGAAACATGATGTTGACCAGTAATGATTTCTTGTTTGACAGGAGAATAAATATTAGTAACACAAAGCCCAAACCCCCTCATTATCCATTGTGATAATCATTTATCACAATGGATAAAACCAAAGAAAAAAGTTCTGTTGAGCTACACAGAATACAAAATGTCTTTAAGGAAATAGTTACAACAATAGAAAATCTCATGTCCAACATCAGCGCATTGATCAAGAAGTTTTAATGGATTTGTAAGGTTGAAAATCTGCTCGAAACAGGATGTGTGTCTATATTGCCTCAATGCACAGCGAGGAGAAGAATTTGAGAGGCTTAAGACTCTTCAAAGAGCACAGATGGAAAATTGCAACAGTTGAATTTTAGAGTCAGAAAGCATTTTACAATAATAAAGGAAAACAGCACTTCCATCACCACAAGTTGTTTGGGACACTGTTCAAGAAACAAATCTTCTGCTCTCAAGCAAAAACAAACTCCACCATATTAATCTGCCATTACGAAACTTCAATCAGAACTGGGTTCTATGCCCATACGAAACTGAGTTTTTTGGGTAACAACTCGATAACACAAGATAGGTTTGGTGCACACAGGGATAAAAAAATGCCCCTTGTCCACAGTTAAATATGTCGCCAGATCTTCATGGTTGTGAACCTACTTTTATACCAGAGGTCCTGGACATCTTCAGATTTACAGCATAATGTTTTATATCAAATACCAACAAATCAAAACCTGACTTGCTCTGCTAGAAATATTAAAATGGGTCCCAGTAAGACCTTCCATCAGCACACTGGTTCAAAACAGACATTAAAATAAAAAAATGTCACTGAACGCAAAATCAAGATCATGCCATAGCCATCCCAGTCCCCTGATCTGAACACTATAGAAAATGAGTGGGATGAACAGAAGACAAGAGAGCACCAACATTTGAAGGATCTTAAGAGACTCTGTATGAAGGAATGGACTCAGATGACTCATATATTCTGAAAACTTCATTCATAAAAAAGACAAAAAGCAGTTTTTCTTGCAAATGGAGGTTGCAGAAAGTTTTGAATACAAGGGTGCCAATAATTGTGACCAGGGTATATTAGAGAGAGAAAAAACCATTACATAGTGTGATATTCCCCCACTTCAATTTTTTTTACTTTTAGTAGATTTCTTTGTATAAAAGCTCAAAAAGAGAAACAATGCAGATTTATTTTTACAGCCTTCTTTGCTCATTTTTACCAAGGGTGCCAGTTTTAATGGAGGGCACTGTATTTAAAACAAACAAGTAGTTTAAAATCATTCTTTCTGTCCAAACATTCTTTTGTTCCAAAAACAGAGCTCAGTTTGCAATTAAAACAAGAATCAGTTCTTTAAAACCAAATATTATGGAAACACAGCAGATTGTGTAAGCGAGAGAAAAAGACATCATTAAAAAACACACAATGCGAAAATGAGTAAAAGAATAATGCAAGTCTTTGCAGTAAGAGTCACCCAGGTGGTGTGACTGTAGCGACACTCAACCACCTTTACCACCGGAGCTGCTTCCTCCTGTCCTGAAGGGCCTAAGGCACGTTGCCAGGTCCAGATTTATCCCACGGAGGAGGGGGAACTGTGACACTTCTGCTAACATTGCTCCAAATAATCAATCACCCGTGAGATAGACTTCTGTCCTGTGGTTCCGACAGAACACTGATAGAAAGAAAGAAGGATTTAAATGTCAGCGGAAACAGCAGCGCACCGATCCTGAGCCACAGAGATTACACATACTATTCCTCGATATCCCTGGCTGCCCTTACCGTCAGATTCATGAAATTGAGGAATTTCTTCAGCATTTCCGTCATGATAGAGAAATCTCCCTTAGGAAGGCTGTCTCGCACCATTTTGAGATTCATCTGAGAAAGAGAGAGAAATTGTAAAACATCTCCAAGTTTATAATTTCACAAGTTTCATGTGGAAGGTGTTAACATGTAACATGTGAAGCTATGCATCACTCCTAAATATTAAAGCTTTGCTCACCGGACTCCCCTGGCATAGACACCCAAGGAGAAGAGCTGTATATGATGCAACAATGCTGTCCTCCATGTGTTTCCCAGCATGCTGCAGGGCTGACAGAAAGAAAGACAAAGAAAATATATATAGAAGCAAAACTTGCAAACACTGAGGAAGTCATGACAACCATTTGTGCTGCGAAAACCTGCAGATCTGTGAACAATTGCTACCTTTATTAAGATCAAGCTCTTCCTCCTCTTCCTCTTTCTTGTCATTTGTGTCATTTGTCTCATTGGTTTCCGAGGCGACCCACTGGATCTCTCCAGATGTCTCTTGCCATTCTCCGCTCTGGTCTGCCTGAGCTTTGGGTGCCTCACTGATGAGGTCATCAGTCTGCGCCTCAGCAAACACTGCTGCTCGTTCTCGCTCCAAGAAGAGCTTCAAAAAAAGACACATCAAGTGAACTTTAAAACATATATTAGGCCTGTCAGATCCATATCAAATATTGAACAATTTTATCAAAAGGCAAGTCACAAAATTATAGCTACAAATTTGTAACTTATGCCTCAGCGTCATCTCTGTTTGATACACAAATTTGCAGGTCACATTACAAATCCGTTTTTTGTCAAACATTCCACAAAACTGCACTCAAAACTCCTTGTATAATTATAATCCAAAGGCAAAAGTGTGCAGAAATCTGATTGGCTGCAAGCTGGCACCCACCTTTACCAGAGCCACCAGGCCGTTGGTCGTCTTTGTCGAGGTTTCCTTCTCGCCCTCTCCCTCTTCATCCACTTTAGTCTTCTCCTTCTCTCCCTCCGTCTTGACATCATTCTCAGTCTTCACTTCTGCCTCAGCATCCTTCAAGTAGCTTATGTCCACCTCTATCTCCACCAGAAAGTGTCTGTTTCTGGAGCTGTACTCCACCAGATTTATCAGCAGACCGAGACCCTGTGCACAGGAAGTGTCAAAAACGTCACCCAAACACGGATCAAGTCACACCACACGTCCTGACGATTATACTTTCATGAGCTCTCACCAGCACGCGGATGTCGAATCTCTGCTCCTGAAGCAAATAATGAGGAACCTTGAGAACGCAGTCTAGTGCCGTCAGAAGGAAACCCTCCTGCTCACCCGTTTTAGTGCTGCCCCACTCTGACAAAACCCAAGGAGACAAAACATTGAACTTCTCACGCAAATAGTTATGCTGATTGTATTGCAAAAGGAAACTGAAGCTGATAAGTAGATCTGAGAACGGCGCTGTGTGTTCAGACGTGTCTATTTGTGTCTCACCGTTATCGTGAGTGAGGTTGAGCAGAACCCCAATAACAGCTCTCATACAATCCTCCACGGCCTTGCCCACGTTGCTATGGCTACTCTGTGGGAGGGCGGAGCCGGATGATGAAGTGATCCCTCGACTGTAGCGCTGGATCATCTGTTTACAATGGTGCAGAGCCCTAAATACAAAGTACATTACTATGAGTACATAAGTAAATCTTTACCCAAAGCAATACGCAAACAGGCATCCTACAAAACCTATTATCTCCAATTTCCTTTGAAGTCACCTGTGTGACTTTCTTCTGCAGAACAAAAAAGAAGATATTTGGAGAACGTTGGTACCCAAACAACACTGCCCTCCATTGTATGGACATTAAACCACATTTCGCAAAATATCTACTTTGTGTCTTGTAGAAGAAAGAGTAAATAGAGGTTACGAATGACATAATTGTTAAAAAATTATCCTTACACACAAGTATACATATAACACACACGTCACCTTGCTGAAGACACTATTAGCTGGGACTCCTTGTATGCGATCAGATAAGCCTGGTTCTCTGGGTTGTGGACAGTAACCTGGATTTTAAATACAGATTAAATTCCAGACAGTAAAACCATGCATGTATGATTGTGTAGCACATGCCGTCTAGTGTAAACTCACACTCTCCAGAACCCGTAAACAGCGCTCTGCTCCCCAGAGAGATGCCACCAGACTCTCCTTATCTTCCTCTTTATTTAAGTTCTCCACACATTCTTTCACTGACGACGAGAGAGACGGAAATGTAGTTATTGTCTTTTATCAAATATTTTTACAAATACAGATACACAAACATTCCGATAGAGTACCTGTATCTACAATGTGGTCCAATCCACCCAGTAAACGCAGTTCTTCTTTAAACCAATCTCCAGCTCGCTTTGACGTCAAAGACAGAAGCGTCTCCATCGCTAAATGACCGTCTGGAAAACAAAATAAATCACTTTTTTCTTTCGCTTTAAAAGTCCTCTGAAAGTCGTGAGCTGCACGAGAATAGTTGTTAAATCGTTTAAAACGGCGCATCAATGTTTGGACGGAGTTGATATTTCAGTGATTTTGGTTCAGAAACGTGCTAGCCACTCACTGTGATGTTCTCCAGGTCCAGATGTTTATTGTGGACCGTTTCGCAGAGTTTACGAATCTTCTCTTTAACTTTGCTCATCTCTTTGGCTGTAAGCTGGTCTGGTACAGAGTCATCCTGCTCTAGTTCCAGCAGCCTGATCATCAGCTCCAGACAAGACCGGTCCAGATCCATGTTCAGCCGGTCTCGACTCAGAATGTACATCAGAGATGCTGTGCAAAGAGCCAGGTTCTACAGGAGCAAGAGAAACAAAGTTTCAATTGATCGGCGGCCATATCTGCAAAACCTTCAGGCAGTGATTTCAGTCATATGAGACCAAATCAGATCTACTTTAGATAACTTGCTGTAGTTTTGTCATGATACCAGATTTCGATACTAGTCGGTACTACAGAGCGCTTACACAGATACACCCGGATGCGTTTGAAAGTCTATCAAAGTCAAAATCAAACGCTTCCGTGTGTATCCGTATAAGCGCTCGGTAGAGAGTGTGATGCTATGTTCACATCACACGCTTCCGGGTTTGGTTGGACAAGCACTTACTAAGGAGCCATTCAAAGACATATCGGATGAGCTTTGAAACACAATGGCCAATCAGAGGTCTTTCATAATCTGTTTATCATCGCTCAAAATGATAGCGGGAAATACAAGTATCGTCACATTTAGTACCGACTGGTATCGAAGTTTGGTCTCGTGACAACACTACTGGTCAAAATAAAACATACTTCCAACTAACTAATAAACCTGAGACCTGACATTAAATGTCACGGCGCATACAACGACTTATGAGTTATAAGATACGCAACGACCAATGAGATTCAAAGTTATTAATGTGGAGCCGGCCTGCCGCCATATTAAATGTACATCAGTCATCTATAATATTTACATTCAAACGTGACCTTAAATACATTTTATACTTTATACCCTTATTTACAGTTATTTCTAATACTACTGCACCATCTTAATGTTTATAGTCTTTGGCCACATTCAAAGACTAAAACTAACAGTATATGGACAAATGTGACTGAAACACCAATTGAATTCCTTTGATAATATATACATGGCTACAAAAGAGTAATAAATTACACTACTTCTCTTTTTATGTGTTTAATGATCATTTAATCATTAATCAATTTAACTATGTACTTGAAGGTCACTTGACACGTTTCCTATAACAATAATAGCAGCCAATAGTGTCAGAGCCATGAATCATGATTTGCTACTCGCTGATCGGTGGAAGGCAGTATAATGAGAGCGAGACATTCTCATTCCAGAAAGCTATGGAACTGAAGCCCTTGTATATATGGCTATTTATAAGGATCACATACTTTAAATGAAGTGTCTACATGAAGTTTTGAAGACTACACCAACATAAAGGTGACCTCAAAGCTATCTAAGAAAAAACAAAACATCCATTTTGTTATAATAAAGTATAACTGCATCTTATATTACATCACCTTTGCAGATGTTTTGAAAAACATCGTAAAAACAAGCTTAACTCTGGCAAAGTCACTGTAACACTTGGCCTCTCGTGGCTTACGGTTTAATGCAAAACATCTGCCTCGAGTCATTAAGTGGATTTTTTTCACTGTACATCCTTCAATACGCAAATAAATTCTAGTCAGGCCAAATGAGTCAAGGCAAACATTTTCACGCGCCATCTGTGTAAACCGAACTAACAAGATTTACAGAGTAACGACTCGGCGTCTGTTTGCCTTTCCACCTCGACTGTGAGCGAACATGATTACATCTCTAATTAATCTTCAATAATAAAGTAAACAAACTGCTTTAGAGAGACTGTTATCATTAGGAACACAACTACAGCTTCCATAGAATTATGTTTAGTTAGATAGCTAGCTAGCTGGTTTGTTGGTAGATTAAGGATGGTTGGCATCCCGATCAGTTCGTTGGTTTTGTAGTGGACGTCTTGGGGAAACTCACCGGGTGCTGTTGGGCATCGCTGAGCATCTTAAAGACCTGAGCCACCTTTCCTCTGGCCCTCAAGTGCATGCGGAAACCCGGCATAGCACAGCGTGTGGCCAGACTAATTACACTGAAAATACATAAAAGATGCACAAAAAAAAAGTTAAATGATCTGAGCTGGTGCATGTCACATCTTATTCCAAGTGTCGATGGGTTGAAGGGATCCATCCATCCATCCATTTTCTACCGCTTATCCGAACTACCTCGGGTCACGGGGAGCCTGCGCCTATCTCAGGAGTCATCGGGCATCAAGGCAGGATACACCCTGGATGGAGTGCCAACCCATCGCAGGGCACACACACTCACTCATTCACTCACGCACGCACTCACACCCTACGGACAATTTTTCCAGAGATGCCAATCAACCTACCATGCATGTCTTTGGACCAGGGGAGGAAACCGGAGTACCCGGAGGAAACCCCCGAGGCACGGGGAGAACATGCAAAGGGTTGAAGGGATAGTTCACCAAAAATAAAAGTTCTGTCATGGTTTACACACCCACAGGTTTTTCCAAACCTGTATAAATTTCTTTGTTCCGATGATCATCAAGAAACTTGGAATATTTTTTGTAGGGATGCACCGATATGTAAATTTTGGCCGATAACCGATCATTATTGACCGTTGGAAGTCGATAACCGATATATTGGCCGATATACCGTACCTAAATATTAATATAACATTTTCTGAGACTGAAAATTATTTTTGTCTCCTGAAAATCATGTATTCTTTAACGTTTAAACTTTCCTGGTATAATGTTAATGTAATAAACAAATAAAAGATGTTCTTCCAGAGCAACCCAGAAAATGTTCTCAATAGGCACAAGTCTAATAGGTCTCAAGACAGTAATCATTCAGACAGCAGTCAGATTCAAACAATATGCTTTTGTTCCTATAATATACACGTTCATAAATATCTACATACTACAGTGCATGAACAATGTTTTGCTAAAAACAGTAAGTTAATGATCACAACAGAAAGAAAGTACTGTACCGGATTTTAACTGTGAGCAGCGTGCAGCTGAAGGGGTTCAATTTGAGGAATTTATTCATCATTTATCGGCTATAAAATACCGATAACATTAAATATTTATCGGCCGATACCGATATGACAGATAATTTATTATGCACCCCTTTATATTAGTATTATTATTTTCTTTTGTGTTCAACAAGACAAAGAAATGTATACATGTTTGAAACAACCCGTGGGCTTGTAAATTACAGAATTTTCACTTTTGGATGAGCTGTCTCTTTAAAGCCACCTCAAACACCATTTGATAACGGTTGATGTCACACCTATTCACAGTTTTTGTTCAAATGTCACTCTTATATCTCCAGTCTTTCAAACATGTTTGTTAAAAATAGAAGTGACACATTAAGCAACTCCCACTGAAATTCACATCCCTGTTTCAGATCACAATGCCCCATTTCCATAGAAAATCAATTTCAATATTGACACAAAAATAAGACATTTGCATTGTAAATTTGTGAAATAAAAATGACACATTTGCGTGCATTGTCAGTTCAATAATCCTTTACTTTTAACAAGACAGTGTTTTGTCATCAAATTGGTTACTGTTTTAGCCACTAAAATGTATGCAAACACACACAAAAAAACAATACTTATGCCACCAATATTAGCAAAGACAGGTGTCAGATTGTGTTTATCTCACCTAAGGCAGCGTGTGTTAAGGGGTTGTGTGCTCTTCAAACCCGTCTCCAGATACTCAAAGTCATCTGTAAACTCCTGATTCTCCCCAAACTCCACCACATCATTAAAGTGCTTGACATGCTGGACCACCGTGTATAGCTGCACTCAAGAACAGAGGGGAATAAAACGGTTCAGAATGCCCAAGCTCAATGAGAACATTACATCACAAGTCTTGCAAACATTTGAACTGGGTTTTTTAAATAAACTTGAGTAATAGAAAACATTCATATTTCTAACCGCAATAAAAAATGCTAAATAGATTAACTGAGAATCCCCTTTTTTAAAAACCAAAATATATCATTTGACAAGTATTGCATGTAATAAAGAGACAGACTGTTTATTTTACATTTCCCAGCATACATTGCTCACCTCTTTGTGCTCCTTTCTGCATTTGAGTGCAGTGACAATGTCCTGGTATGGCTCAGTGGGGATAGTGACTGACTTAATGACTTTAGGAGGAGGGGGCGGGGCTTTAAATACTCCATCATCCTTTTGGGGATTCGTATCCTTGTTGCCAGCTGACACACTGGGCTTCTGTGGAAAAGAAGAAAAAAACACTATTGGGTTCACCGGGAGTTGGAATTGTATGGCATACAAGTTATGTGCAAATAGGTTAAATGTCATTTACGTACAGGTGCAACCACGGTTTGTGAGGAAACAGGAGCCGGCACTTCCTCTGGTTCGGGTTGATTCCAGTGACGCGCGTTGTATACAGCTTTAGCAGGAGACTGATTTAAATACACAAACACAAGCTTTAGTTAAAAAAAAGTAGTTTATCAGCAACCATAAACCCTTTTGTATTATAAATAGAGCTAAACAAAACTACATTCCTTGTCCAATATTAAAAGTCTTCTCAATTCATAATGGCATCTTCACAGTGAAAACAGAGGTGTATAGAACAAAGTTGTGTAAAAACGCCTAAAAATCCTTAGGTAAAGATAACAGCATATCTTTAAAAAATATCATTAGAGCTACTAAATAAAAGAATTACCATTTTCAGATAAACTAAAAGCTCCTCAGTCCTCATGTCATGCATTAGGAAGCAGTTTGCACCAATGTGCTTAACAATATTTTTTCATTACGACAAAACAGTTTTATATTGCCAATATACGCCTCAGAAACCACAGTCCCGATCAACGTTCAAGATAACAATGCAATATGAAATCCTTTGGCTTACTTTTTTTGGGCCGCTGAAGATCTTGCGTCCGATCTCCTTCGACTTGTCACTCCCCTTTCCCTGTCGTTCCTTCTGAGAGCCCGACTCATCCAGCGATTCTTGAGAGTCTGACAACAGAGCAGAAACCAAACACAGTGAAAACTAAATGCAAAACAAATTTATGACTGGAACCATCAGAAATCGGTGAATGAGGTGTTTGTGAACCTGTATTTGTGCTGCTTTGGCTCTGTTGACTCTCCTGTGAGTGGTTGCTTTGCGGGCTGTCCGCGCTGGTCGACATGGCTGTGGCTGCTTTCTTATCCTTCTTCCTCTCTTTAGCTGCCGAATTGTCCTCTTCATCGCTGTCGCTTTCGCTCTCGCTCAGATCATCAAACCCAAAGTATTTGATCTTGTAGCTTGTGCTGCCGGACACTGTGGCTTCTCCGTCTGCGCCCAGAGCCTCGTTCTCCTCAAAGCCAAAAAACTCCAGTTTCGTCTCCTTTTTGCTTTTACTCTGGGTGGGCCTGAACCTGTGGAGATGGACAGTGGAATATATCTGTTGGTGTATTAATGTAAATTTAAAAAGCTTATTCGTCATATGTCAGTGACAGTATGTACACCGGAATGCTTTTGTGAGGGCATAGACAGTCTAAACACAAAACAAGAGTAAAAAAATATGTACTGATATAGAGGTTTGGATTTTTTTGTATGTTTTAGTCATAACTGAGAATTAAGGCATAGTTTGCAGAATATTATGCTGGCAAAAACACGAATATATACTAAGTATAATAAACAACTGGAAATTAAATATACATTTTTGTTTTGAAAAAAAGACAGACCACTGTGTAGAACAAAGGACCTGAGAGTAGAATGGAAATTAAAGTGGTTTCCAATAAACAATGAGGAAATAATCGCTATTATACAAATATATTTCAGCACAGAATTTTGCAACTCGCCATTCAAAACACAAATTTTACATTTATACTTCTTCAAACATTTCACACAAAAACTCATCATTGTTTCAACTTTGTTTTTGGTGACAGTCATGTTTATTACAAAAATCTAACTAAATAAGTTGTTTAAGATTCGTTTTTCTTAAAAACTATAAACAAACATTTGGATTATTTGGTTAAAAATTACAGAATAAAACAAGTTCCACACACGGGGTAGACGCGATAAAGACTGTGTTTACTGGATAGTTTATTCTGACAAGAGGAACATTTTGACAAAACAAAAAAAAGTAAATATCAGTGTGCCTATGAGTACACATCATCGCATACCTTGTAGGCTTGGTGGTCTGTGTGTCCGTCTTCCTCCTAAAGGATCCTGCCTCTCCAATGTCAGCTTGCACCGGAGTGACAAGATCATCCACGCTCCGTTCAATCGAGTCCTGAATGGTCACGTTACACACCGACACACAAGATGGGTGAAGAACCGTATAGTCCCTCACCCTTCCCCGACCAGCAGGCTTGACCTCCGAACTCCCAGACACCCCCGCAACGCTGCTCTTCACCGGCTCCGGCGCTGAACTTGCGGCAGAGCTCGATTCCTCGGTTCCTGAACTATCGGGCCCTTTATTCCGACCGGGTCTTTTGTACACCCTGTTGCTGGACGGTTTAATAAGCGGAAGTGGCTCAAAGTCAATGGGTTCCACCACAGGTTCCGGTTCAGCGGGGCACGGCTCCGAGCTCTTGAGTCCATCGGAAGAGTTCCCGGGCTGGGCAGAACTTCCCTCCCCAGCTCCAGGAGGAGAGTCCTCCGGGGGAGAGTCCCAGACATCTGAGAAGTTTCTACTGTGGCTTTTTAAGCTGAAGGTCTGAGAGAGTGGTTTGCTTATCGGAACGCTGGGTTTACTCCGTGCCCCTCCGGATCCAGAGACGTGCGATGAGGCTGTAAATGTTTTAGCTGTATTGGGGGGAAAAGATAGAAATTACAAACTTGTGATTGACCAGTGTAAAAAAACACAAGCATTGAAATGGAATGACTGAAGTCCCAATCCTCACCATTAATGTTTCTACAGTCTGATGTATATATATAATTAACACAACTAGAACTTTGATGATCCTTCGAGGCTCATAACAGCCTGAATTCTTGTTTTCAGCTCCTCTAATAGTCATAATTAACCTTGCTAAAGAGTCGAGGGAAAGTACGGAGCTGCGGAGGGCTGCAAATATCCTACTAAACCCCAGAGCCCACGCCAGCGTGCTTACACGAGCAGCTTCCCTACAGACAGACGACTTCAGCAATCCTTCTGCTATTCTCAGCACAGTATAAAACCCTCCGTCAGTGGCCCTCTATGCCGCTGCAGCACGACTGTGTGACTTCATCGACCCTTACAGCACAATGATGTGAGGTCATAATGACTCAGGACGTTAATATATGCGCCTGATGTCACAGAGCAGCTAGAAGATATCTTGCAACCTGCAATTCGGACCAACCTAGCACCTTAAATTACACTTAACCCAAGGGCTTGGTCTTGTTATAACATTAGCAGAGAACCATAATTGTCATCATGACATCAATGCACAGTCTATAAAGGAAACTACAAAACCTAAAATGGTCATCTGAATGTTCTTATGGCATTAAAGATCAAATAAAGCTTGTTTACCTGTGCTATCATGACCAACAACACCTCTGCTGACGTTGGTGCCGCTCACCAAAGTGGACGTGCCCTCCCTGGCCACTGCTGTTTGGGGTCTAGACTGCTCATTCTCAGACCCTGCTGCATCCGAGCCCGCCTCAGACTGAGGTGTTCCTCTGGACGTGATGGTTTTGGACTCGTCATCGCTGTCAAAGCCGAACGGGTCTTCTGAGCTGTCGTCATCGTCGAATCGAGGCCGTTTGGTCAGCTCCGGAACCTCCGGCTTGAACGAGGGCCGTTTAACCCCCAGTTGTGCTTTATAGGTGGTCTCTCCCCATTTGGTGCTGAGCGTAGCCTTTTTATTGGAGAACACCTCGTCGAACTTCGAGCTGGCCTCTCCTCCCTTCCGAGTGTAAGTTTTACTGAATCTGGACGTCATTTTGACACTTGTTACATATTCTCTAGGAAATCAGAACGCGGGACAGGAAAAACAGAAGCAATGTCAAGATCTCTGAAGAAAAGAGCAAACCTAATATTTATGGTTGACACATCTCTTTGTATATAATTGCAACAATGGAACTTGAAAGGCACTGAAAAGCTTATTCATATCATATTAACCCAAGATAACCTGAAAAAGAAACAGGGACATATTTCTGTAATACAACTTCCTGTTTTAAACACATGACGCTGTAAGAAGGATCCGATTGGACTCCTTTCCATCAAGAACAGAAACATTTGTTCACTTAAGGGATTTCTGGCTCGATGTTAGCAATGAAACTGCAGTCTTAGGTGAATAACTTTAGCAGCAAAACTAAAAAAGTAAACACTGCTGTCTCTTAAATAACGCTGCTTTAACGCACATTTGCACAGAGTAACGTTAAAGCGCAGCTTCATGCACAACAGATGGGAATCGCTGACCCCGGCAGCTTTACTAAGGCTTCCATCGCCGTTCTTAAGAATTCAGACTGTTAAATGAAAGCCAGACTCCCGGTTTAGAGGTATTTAATGGCGATCGGGGGTTTAAATGCATTTAACGGCGATCGGGGGTTTAAAGCGCACGAACGATCTGCGTGTGAGAGTCAGAAACGCTCGTGTTTGTTTGCACACTCACCGATCCGCCGTCTTTCCTCTGGGCCTCTGCGCTCTGAACAGCCGCTAAAAACAAACCCAGCCTACCTGCTCAATGAGCAAACGCGCAAAGCACGGCTACGGCACGGCGCGACCTTTTGGCGCACGAATCGGACACGATCGTAAAGGACTGCTGTTGTTTATTTGTGGCGATCTGGATCAGTAGGGCTGCGATGCGCCATTAGTCGCCCCTCCTTCTCCGGCCCCAACGTCGGCGTAAAGTCTGTCGTCACGTCTGAACGCAGGTCAACCAATCAGAGGTCCGCGCACTCATAGGACGTGCAGGAAACGTGTTTCGGATTGGAGGAAATTAAAAAGAAGGCGTTCTCCGACAACGGAAGGTGGCGGGCGGGACTTGGATAGGTTGTGAATTCGGATAGGTGATGGTAGATGGACGTGAACAGTTTTATTTAGCGGGGTTTGTCGCTCGTCGTTATGCTTTCATACAATTGTGAATTAAACAAAAAGCAGTCGAGCTATTCGGTGACTTGTTTTTTAACCACTTTATATTTCTTTTGGTTCTTCCAAAAGTGTTAATTGGTCAAATATGTGCAATATTGCAAAAAGTACAAATGACATTCCTGTTTTCTGTTTACCTCTCAAACGTCCACAGCACATGTATAATGCGAAAAGCCATTAAATCATGTCAAAACTTAACATAATTACGGCTGTTAATATCAGCTAATATATATATATATAATGGACACATTATCAGAATTCGCATACGTTTTTAAATACACGCGTGTTTCTCATTCTGCCACTTATCTGTTGTTTTATTGTCTAAGGAGAAATAGAAAAGTGCCTACTTCTTGTTGCGTGTGCAAGACGAACTACGTATTTTGCGTAAGTTGTGGGTGACGTCATCATCAAGCACATGTCGACATTGTAGCAAAATAAATCCACACCAACTTCCAAACTTATTAAATGAGCCACTATGTCACAGAAAATTATACAAGGATGTTTAAGTTAGCTACTGCACATTTATGTAAATTTTTGGGACATTGTACAATTTCCCCTCTCTTACCAGGAGGTGGCGACAATGAAGCAAACCCACACAATTTATTTTTAATCATTACTGGGTAGATTCCCCAAGGGATATTTCACCAAAAATAAAATTACGCATTTTCTCACCTTTGGAGTCGTTCCAAATCTGTATACATTTCTTTGTTCTGGTGAACATGGAGAAAGATATTTGGAAGAATGCTTATAACCAGACAGATTCTGCCCTCATTGACTACCACAGTAGGAAAAATACAACGGTAGTCAAAAGTGGCCCAGAACAGTTTGCTGTCCTTTTCTTCAAAATGTCTTCTTTTGTGCTCAACAGAACAATAAGGATAAAGTATTTTTTCCTACTATGGTAGTCAAAATCTATTTGGTTATAAGCATTCTTACGAATAGATTTCTCTGTGTTCATCAGAACAAAGAAATGTATGCACATTTCGAACAATTCGAAGGTCAGTAAATGAAGACCGAATTTTCCTTATTGGGTGACGTATCCCTTTCAGACTAGTCCTTGACTAAAATAAATGTTGGAGGTGTCTAAACTGAAAACCACTTGCACTGACATCTTAAAATACATCAGTGCCATCATGTGGTCTCAAAATGCTCACAAGTAATGTTTTTTGTAATGCACGGTAGTAAAATCGACTTAAATGTCCCAATTTAACTAAGACCTTGTCCTGGCAGCTAATCACTGTCCTGGAAACCTCTCCACAAGGACATTATAGAGCTGCTGGACTTTATATTAATTTCCATTTACCAGGATGTACACTTTCAGGCTAAATCTTTCAACTAAATACATGGCATTAGGGTCTAGTTAAGTAAGAACACAAAGCACGATTAAAAAAAAAAACATTTTAATGCTCAAAATAAATGGTTTGTTTTCATGAGGAACATCTGAAATACTGAACATAAGTTGGAATGCTTTTAGACATTTGTTTTATAAAACGTGATTTATCATAAATTTTAGTTCTGATTGAAAATGTATCACAGTCAATGACATTTGTCAAACATTAGAAAGTAAAGGCTTAAAACGTAAGAGGCTTACAAGATTCAGACAGAGAGGTGAATTTGCCAGATCACATCCAAAATCAGTAGTGTGTAATAAAATCATCTCTTACAAAAGCTGATGCTTCAGAGTAAATTTCAACAGTCACGTCACTCTATCTCGTGATACAAAAACAACACTCTGCAAAATGCTTCATGATTCCAAAGATGTGTGTGCAAACTGAACAAACCCACTTGGTATCTTAAAACATTGTCAGACAAAAGGACCAACTTGTATTTCAGATGGATTTCACGTGTAAGGTTTATCGTTTGAACACTTTATGCTATTAAAAATATCACTGTGATCACAGTTACGTATTCATAGATCCTTGAACTTAACATCTCTTGAATTTAATTTCCACCAGGTGATGTAATACTGAGTTTATTTCACATGACCAGAACGAATTGTCCCAACAGTTCATTTTTCACTTGTTAGTTGCGTGACTTCTGTAGTGCTTGTGGGCCTCAACAATCTCTTGAACAACCGAAGGGTCGTCCAGCGTTGACACATCTCCAAGGTTGCTTGTGTCATTCATGGCGATCTTGCGTAAAATTCTCCTCATTATTTTTCCAGACCGTGTTTTAGGTAGACGTTTCACAACCTTAAAGAAGAGTGGAGATGTTTTTTCACAGTTGACAAAACAAATAAATCCTTATTTAAGCCATCTGTGTAACAGATCCACAGACAGTAATAAATAGACAAGAAGTTTTTACACAAACATTGTAAATCCGTTGTGTGATCAGTATCAATCCTTTTTTGTAAATGCTTTATATAAAAATCTGTCAGAATTAATAATCTACTTCAAAAGCAGGAGACATGTTAGAAACATGATTTACCAGAAAGTGCTCAGGAACGGCATATTTGGCAATTTTAGAAGCCACTAGGTGTCTCAGCTGGTCCACAACAGCCTGTTGGTTCTCAGTTGCGGTTTCTTTCAGAACCACAAATGCAAATGGAACTGGTGAATAAAGAAAGAAAATGCAGAAATTGTACTACGTTATAGTTAATATTCATAGAAATTGTACAGCCATCTGAGTGGCGCACCAGATAAATACGCAAGTCTCGGGTGCAAGAGGTCACTAGTTCGAACCTCCTGTTGCGCAATTATACATTTCAATTGTCCGCAAATAGTGCAAGTATGTCAACAAACGCAATGTAATGTAATTTATGGGCAGTCGTGGTCTAATGGTTAGAGAGTCGGAGTCGTGACCAGAAGGTTGGCAGTTCAATTTTCAGGGCCAGCGGGTAAGACCGAGGTGCCCTTGAAAAAGGCACCTTACCCCTACTTGCTCCCCGCGCGCTGCAGTGATAGCTGCCCACTGCTCCGGGTGTGTTCACCACTCTCTGGATGGGTTAAAAGCAGAGGTCACATTTCGGGTATGGGTCACCATATCTGACTAATAGGTCACTTATACGTCACTTTCAATAAAATCTATGTATAAAGAGAAAAATTGCTTTCACTTACATTTAGGCTTTTGGCAGAAGCTTTTATCCAAGCTACCTATATTGCATTATACTATACATTTGTTTCTGAGTATGTGCAATCCCTGGGATCAAACCCATGACCCAAGACAGAGCTACTTGTGTTTCCGGCACACCCAATGGTGCAACACATTCTCACCATCCAACTGGGCAATACCACAATCACTCCTTCCAAAACAGCCAGGAACCTCAGTGTCATATTTGATGAACACCTGTCCTTCAATCATCACATTGCAAAGACAACACGGTCATGCCGATATGCCTTATTCAACATAAGAAAGGTCAGACCATATCTCACAGGCTGCGGCGGTGATGAGAGTTACAAGTACGTCCACTTTACTTGCGTTTAGATTTGCCTGGTCTTAACCAAGTCATGTTATGAAGTGATGTACATTCGCCGGGGTGTGGTTACACGAGGCGTTTCAGGCAGGTCTGGGTGAGCATTTTACTTCTAGATAGAATGCATATTTTGTTCCGACACTTTAATCTTTGCAATATTACTTGCCTAATACATGCATGGGTAACTTATAACACACTCAAGACTCAGAAAAACACATATTCGCACCATATGACCCCTGTAAAACCCATATCTTCAGTGAATACTTGAAAGACAAATGAGGGGGGAACACCAACCCTCTCTCTTTCTCTCAACAGGTAGTTGTCTAGCTTGTGTTGAAACTAGTAACATTGTATTACCACCTATTGTATTATTGCTCCTGTATGACATATCGCTTTTTGCTCCTTGAACTCTCTGTAAGTCGCCTTGGATAAAAGCGTCTGCTAAATGACTGAATGTAAATGACCTTGGCTTTGCTAGCACCATGTTCTAACCACTGAGCTACAGGAAAGGTTTAATTTATTACGTTGTTTTCACAATGGCCGAAAGGGAAATCAAAGCACAGTGAATGGCTTAAAAGGTGCATTCCAGATGGCTCATGAATGAAAAAAAAAGATGAGACTAACAAATCTTTGGCATGTCAGGGCTCTCACCTTCTCCTTTGATTTCATGAGAGATTCCAATCACTGCAGTCTCAGGGACATCTGGATGTTCATCCTAATACCAGAGACACACAAAATGTATATTTGCTAAAATCTCTGGACTAAAATATAACGGAGTTACACGTCAAAAATACTGAAATAAGTGTATAATATAGGAGCACTGAGATTTACCAGCGAGTTCTCGATCTCAGCGGTGCCCAGCCGATGCCCACTGATATTAATAACATCATCCATCCGTCCTGTGATCTGGTAGTAACCATCTTCTGTTCGATGAGCCCCGTCACCAGTAAAATAATGACCTACGGATGGACATCCATTAACACTTTCTTAACCCCTTATCCCTTCAATGTAAACCTATGATTTCAAACTATGGATAGCCTAAACGAACCTGTTGTGAAAAACTGAAAAGAATCTGATTTTGAATGAAGTAAAACTAACCTTTAATACAACAATAATAGCCCAGTTGGAATCTGAACGAGTTATTTTCACATTTTATCTAACCCTCAGCTCAGACTTTAAAAAATTCCTTTCATACCCTTGGCTTTGAAGAAAAAGTAAGAAAGAATGCTTCAATATTTCAAACAAAAGCCTAACAACTTTTCCCTTCAATGCCAAGAGCCCCAGGGGTTTTACTCACCTGGAAATGGTTTAAAATATGCCTCTGCGAATCTCTTGTGGTCTCCAAATATGGTTCTGGCCATTCCAGGCCATGGTTGGCTAATGCACAGAGCTCCATTGACATCATTTCCTGTTATTATCTGTCCCTGTTTGCAACAGAACAATGATTAAGTTCTGCTACTAAAACTATTTTAATTTATGTCTCTTAACGAAGTGCTCAGCAATGTACACAGGATCTGTCATAACGCTTATATATTAATTCTTTTTTGTCTTAAAAACATCCATATTTGCCATGCAAAAATCCTCTTTTTCCCCATTTCCATAAATTACTCTGCTGACTCTGGTTTCCCAAAAGCTGACTGACGCCATCTTGTGCAACCAGTGAATTATCTTTCTCCGTACTACAGATATTTGTTACTATAGCAACAAATTTAGATAGATTACATATAATGACAACATGGACAGTCAGTCAGGTCAGGACTGATTTGAAATCCAAATCTGATTTATGTTCAGTGTCAACAAAGCTTACACATCCAGCACTGCCAATGAGCAGGGCGTTAAACCTGTAACAAATAAGTGATTTAATAAACAAGAATACCTTGTCTCCCATCAGTGTCGGTTGAATGCCAAAAAAGGGTCTCATAGCCATGGAAGGTCGGATCTCTGCTCCAGGTTCAGCTGGGAGTGGAGCGATACACACACCGCCAGTCTCTGTATATACAGAACTACTCTTAAGACTCCAGATCCTGTTTACCAAGAACAGACACATTGCATTTGCCACATGGCGACTTGATTTATTTTTACCTGTCTGCCACCATGTGTCCACCAGAGGGCATCGTCCTTCTCCGACAACATTATAGAACCATTCCCATGCTTCGTGATTAATGGGCTCTCCAACTGTGATCACAATAAACATTTACAACATCTTATACTTGGACAAATTTGTCTACAAAACTGTACTTGCAAAACTGCTTCTTCAAACGGTACTGGCAGCTGTATGAGAGGCCAATACGACCCAGATGGGATGAACACACAATGTAGTGTCTTTAATGTTTTGGCACAGAGCTTTGCTACACTGGATGCCTAAACTCATTAAAAATCACTCCGAGATCCTCAGCTGACTGAACTTAAACTGTGGATGGACTGTCTCATAAAGACCAGACTCTTTCAGGAGTGTATCTAGTTGGCCCTATAACAATTTCTAATGGTTATTTATTTATTTATACAAAATAGAAGGCCAGAGCAATATACAGTAAGGGGGGCAAAAATTCCCAGTCACGACCTGGTGGTAGTACAGGGGTTAAATATACATATGAGCGGATTACTTAAATGACCAATGAAGTTGATGTGTTTTCCATAATTATGGTCACATTCCCAATGAGCTGTCCCACAACATGTGTGTCAATTGATAACACACACTTATCATACACATTTAATAATCAAGTAAAATGTTGTATTGTTAGATTCAAAGTAGAATGCAGAGCCTCACCAGATCCAAGTGTCTTCAGTGATGATCTGTCATACTTCTTTACCCAACTTTCATCATATTTCAGGAGTAATCTAATGGCAGTAGGAGCTCCATAAAACTGGTTTATTTGTAACCTCTGAACAGTCTCCCAGTAACGACCTGAGAAAATTACATAACACAATTTTAATGAGCGAGAGAGATGTTGTTGTCGTAAAACTTTGTTTACTTTATTTATGTTTTATATATTTCCATAATATTAATTCTCTTTAAGTTTCCACTGCATACATCATACTTTCTATATACTTTTTTTCTATTTGTTTATATGCATGCTATGATTTATACGAGTATTGACTTTGTCATGTCAATAAAGCACACTTAAAGGGATAGTTCAGCCAAAAATGAATGAATCACTCAATCTCTACACTTTCCTTGAAGCATGTATGTATGATGCATTATAAAAGTAGCTTTAAATCTTTGTAATGCATCTTTTAATGCATTGTAATATCTTATAAATAATTGTTATGACAGTTAGTAAATTATAACACTTAGCAATTCATTGTTACACTAAACATTTTAATTTGGTTATAATTCTTTACATCTACATATAATGCATTAAACACACATTATGAAGAATTATAATGCATTTTACCCTTTAATAACTCTTTATAATGCATTATACATACATGCTTCAAGTAAAGTGTGCCATTTTTCCTGCAATGGTAGTCAATGAAGTCCAAGAACTGTTTGGTTACAAAGCATTCGTCCAAATAAGACATTTATACAGATTATACAGAACTAGAATGTGAGTAAATGATGACAGAATTTTAATTTTAGGTGAACTATCCCTTCAAATTAAAAGAAAGAAAGGTCAAATATTATTTACTCAAAGCTAATGTTATTCATGTTTGCTTTTGTGTGTGTTAAAAGGCCCTAATGAAGTCTAATGAAACCTGCCATTACTGACACCCACAAGCACATAAAACCATGTTAAGTGAAATCAGCAGAGGAATGTTTACGATCTGTAGAGGTCACTTTGTATAGAGTAGAATGCTTTACGGCCGCTCATAAGAGCTGATTTCCATATAAATGCATTCAACAGAGGTCATATATCACGAGCCAATTCAACACAATAAAAGCAGATAAGAATCACTGAGCAGGTTAATGTGTCACAAGATAAGTTCACAGAAGAGTTTCCTTCGCTATGAGGAAGTGGGTGGGCAGAAACACCTTCTAGACTAATCTAGAGAAAGTCACCACAGATTTCATAGATATCATTGCATTATAGACTACTGTTATTTTATGACTACACAGTGTAGTTTACAGTCCATAGCATGAATTTTGGGAATATAAATGTACATTATTTCTCAGACCCCAAAAAACAACAGAATTACTGACACCAAATACGTCATACAATCATTAGTGTTGTGTCTTCATATCTCACCTGGATCAGGGTACACAGGTGTACTCTCGAACAGAACAGATGTGGCTCCGTTACACAGCGGCCCGTACACTACGTAACTGTGGCCCGTAATCCAACCGATGTCGGCGACACAGCCGAACACATCTCCTGGTGTGTAGTTGAACACATACTAGAACGACAGACATGTGTGCATCTCGGTTACACCGCTGGACAAATATGACTCTGTATTACGCTGAATGGAAAAACGACTGACCAAAATGTCCTTGAGTTAGGTAGTTGTGTGTTATTGCAAACAGATATTAGATATACTGTAATTAAAGGAATCTAAAAAGAAGCCGATTACAGGCGTTATATTTGTCCAAGGGCGTCAAAACAATCCATACGAAAATCCTTGAGATTGCACAAGACCTTAAGAGCAAAGATATGTTTACTAATAAATGTTAACACAGTAGACCAAAAGATGCTTTAATGTGGGCCAAATGAACCGGATACAATTTTTCAGGAAGTTTAACTATAATAAAGCTTCATTGTTTATTTTCCTGTTATCTCTTTCACAGCCATTGACGAGTTATCTCGTCATTTAAAAAAAAACGCTTCCCCGCAAAAGACGAGTTATTACGGCAATCAATGTTTGTACTGTTTTACAGCAGGCGGTGCTATTACACACCTTTGGGAAAAAGTACAGAATCCCAGAACCTAGAATGTATATGTTTTAGCGTTTTTTAATGATTGTTCTGAGTGTAATCTGGGCGGAATCTTTGACAAAAAACATTAATTATCTAAACTGTTTAATAACCTCCCCACATCTACGGAGTGATAAAAAAAAACTTTCATTTGACATATTGTTTGTCCATATATTCTTTACAGAAAATTTACTGTGAGCCATTAAAGTTGGGTGAAAATGTAAAAAACGCTGGCGTAGGCTGGCAACTTTTTTTTTTAAAGGCTGGCGGGGAATGAGTTGTTCAATAATAAGCACTAAAAAGTACTATGGATATGGACTGCAGTACCATATAAATACCATGGGGACCACTCAAGCTATTATTTTACTTGTAAACTTTGTTCAGAGTTTAAGGCACAGCATGATTACGAGCACAGAAACATGGTGGTAATGACACACCTGATGCGTGAGGGATGCGTAAAGCAGATAACCAGCCTGCGTGTGCACAATGCCCTTCGGTTTACCCGTGCTGCCCGAGGTATAGAGCATAAACAACATCTCCTCACTGTCCATGGGTTCCGGAGCACATACTGATGATTCTCTTGCCATGACCTAAAACAGACAACAGATGAGAGAATTTAGATTTAAATACTGGTTGGCAGCACTCACGTGCTGTAACAATTTGCTGTTTATACCGTGTCTGTTTATGCAAGTCTGTTTTATGCCATAGTCACATTCTTATGTTGTTTTCTTGTTCTGATTTTTTCATTTGTAAATCGACCTTGGATTTCTTGCTGCGTCGATAAAATAGAAGCATGGCTCAACTCAAATTTTCTTCAACCAAATATTTCAGTTTAACTAAATCAGCATTTTACCATCTACGTATTTCCCAGCTTCGAATCATTCATTAGTGTAAAAGATGCAGAAATGGTTATAAATGCTTTGTTTCATCTACCCTGGATATTGTAATGCTCTTTTCATTTGTTCACATTCCACCTTCATTGCTAAATTGCAGTACATTCAAAACGCTGCTGCGGATACTCAACCACACCAAACGTTCTTCCAATATCACCCCAATTTTAGTCGACCAGCACTGGCTACCAGTGGCATATCGTATCAAATTTAGAATTCTCCTGCTGACTTTTAAATGTCTTCATGGTTTGGATCATTAATATCTAAGTGACTTGCTTCTCCCTTATACTGGGTCTCGCTCACTTCGGTCATCTGACTCTAGACTCCACGCTGTCTCTCGGTATTGTTTTTCTACCATGAGGGCAGAGCGCCTTTACAATGAGCTCTTCATCGAACAACAAATGTATAAAGTAGCCCGTATAAAATAATTTCAGTCATTTGGCAGACGCTTTTATCCAAAGCGACTTACAGTGCACTTAATCATTATAAAATCATTATATTTGTTGTGTTATGTGTGTATGATGTTACATCAAATGTCTCCCGGTTGAAATCCGCGTCTCTTTTCCGTTCGCTCTCCCATGCAGTCAGGCAACCCAGATTGTACTGGTTTGTCTGTAAAGTGTCTGCTAGAGATCTGGAAAATATCTACTGTTTAACATCTGCTAAACATCTTACAAAAAGCCATATTCAGATAATAAACATGTCTATATGACATCTGAGAGCAGACTTCTCAGAGACGTTTTGCAGATGAGCAAACAATGTCTTGCAGATGTACATCTGCTAGCAGGGAGGTTTGTCGTCACGCTGACACTATGTGGAGGCTTTAGCTGGCTCCTTCGAATTGTAATTGTTATGGTTTTGATTTCTTCCACACTGTTATGACACAGCACTCTATATAGTCTATATTCTGCTTGTTTTGCCGTAGTGAATACAGAAGGAGGCTGTTTTTCATCACAAACATGCTAACAAGATAAGACAAGCTAACGTTTCACGTCAGTTCAACCACAGTAAAAAACATAAAAAGGCCATGGAGCCCTAGTAGCTTTTTGAGTTTACCGAGGCCTGGACGACTGTGGTACCCAGTGCTTTCGTAACATCTCCCGGAATTGGCTAAATATACCCTGTGACTAATCCTTGACTAGAACAGTCTTGTCTTTGTACAAATTGTGAGATCAACATCACACATTGAGGCATTGTGTCTTCTTCAATCAATAAAAAAACAAATATGTGAAAATAAAGCTGAAACATTCCCCTTTGTTCGTGAAAATGGTTGGATACTTTAATGGATTAATAATTGTACTTTTATCTGTTCATAGCACGGTGTCAAAAAGAGCATTTGTAAAAAGCCTACAATAATAAAAAAATAGTTGAAAGTGTTCCTCCAACTACTGTGAGATACCTCATCTAATGGAATGTCTTGTTTGCCCATTGGCACACTATTGTTGGTCCTCTGGGCCACAAACACATGCTGTATAGACGGACAGCTCTTCACTGCTGTATCCACTGTGGACTTGAGATCGAAGAACCGTCCACCCCTCACCCCTTGGTTGCACGTGATCACAAATTTGCACTGGGCTGTGTGTGTGGAAAAGACAGAACAATGAAACAAACACAGTCCTGCCAAAAGCTTTATACAATAACCTTGTTTAATTTGAAAGATGTATTCATGCATTTGCTATATCTTCAGTCTCTGTTGTAACTGGATCTATTTTCTCTAATATTGCTGCATATAAGATCAGACTAAAACATCTGCTACGTTTCTGTTTCATTCAATAAGATAAGAAAACGCAGGTCTGTCTGAGAACAAACGCCCTTTTAAAGTTATCTGTGCCCAGACAAACACACACAGTCACATGTGGTGTGTACAAAACAGTCACACGCTGGAAACACACCTTACTTTCCAGTTCGAGCTTAACATTTCCTGGAAAGCAAGCAGAATAGCTTTACTATAGGGTGACAATTGGCCGAGGACTTTAGCACGGTTATAAGTCAATATAAAATCAGAACGGGTCTTTGAATTTACTTTCTAAAATCGTGTTTCTGGGATTAATGTGCACATGAAGAAATAAATACATGTTTGGCTGACATCACCTTCTATATTTCTACCCCTCTCCTCTAACACCTGTCATACAGATACCAGTTAAGATGCTCAACTCCCAATGGATAAAACAATTCCAAATGACCTCAAGACAGAATGAAAATAAAAAATCATTAAACAATTTCCATACTGCAAAAATGTTATCATAGTCATATTGTGGTGTTTTTATATATATTTACATCGTGTCGGCTCCAAAGACAAACACTATACAAGGACAACAATATCAGACTCACCATCCTGAATTCTGCCAGCCAGAGCATCTGAGCTGAACCCTGCAAACACCACAGTATGAACAGCACCGATACGGGCACAGGCCAACATGGCCGCCACTGCCATAGGAGACACGGGCATGTAGATGGCCACCCTATCACCTCTCTGGACTCCATGACCCTTTAATGTGTTGGCAAGGCGACAGGTCATTTCTAGAAGCTCCCTGAGATGAAGAAAATATCAAATTGTCGGATTTATTAATAAAATGCAGTTATATTTTATTAGTTCGAAAGACAGGTACAGGAAATCTTTCATAGGTTTCTGTGAGTAAATCTGTGATGATTGAAGTGGTTCAAGCTGTGAGATGAAAGGGATAGTTGACCCCAAAATGAAAATTCTGGCATGAATCACTCACTCCCTAGTTGTTCCAAATCTGTATAAATTCCTTTTTTTGGTAGAACACAGAGAAAGATATTTGGACTTATGCTTGAAACCAAACAGTTCCTGGACCCCACTGACTACCACAGTAGGAAAAATGACAACGGTAGTCAAAAGTGCCTCCGAACTGTTTGCTTTCCTTTACATTATTCGAAATATCTTCTTTTGTGTTTTACAGTAATTTTTCCTACCATGGTAGTCAATGAAGTCCAATAACTGTTTATAAAGATTTGGAACAGCATATTTTTGGGTGAAGTATCCCTTTAAAATGAACATGTATGGAAAAATAAACAAAGAACTTCATGTGACTATCTCTAACATCACATTTGATGGCATTTTACTGTGTATAATGAAATTATTAACAGCATTTTTAGCTTGCGATCCGTGTTGTGCTTTAAGAAAGGACTTCTTCTGAAAAAAATGAGCGTATGCAAATCATAATTCAGCGGAACGGAACGGAAGAGACACGTGTCCAGAAGAGAACTCCAGAGCACAAAGTGTACTTCTCAAATACTCAAGGCCCCAAAGGGTTTCTACTGGATCACCTCCATACTGTAGTGAGTTCAGGGATCAAACACTTTCACTTTCATAACTAATGTGTATCAACGTGTTCTTACTTCCTGTTTACCCTCAGAAACAGGAAATAGAGTTGGGTACATGTAGTTCTCTGCCGTCTATAAAGTGAACATGATTTTGTAGCCTGACTGCTGCAATCTTGAGCATTTGTTCAGGTTCAACACACAGACTAGGTTGAATGATTGCTGACTGTTGTATTGTGGTAAACCTGAGAACACGTCAGCAGGCTTCGAGCAGCAGATTCTGTAAACATTAAACCTACTATGAACAGCAGGGATCTGACACGCAGCCAGTAAAATTCTGAGCAAGTTAGGAGACACAATCCAGCACAAGACCCCTCAAAACCTGCCTTTGTTCTCTATGAAAAAGGGGGCTGTCTTGTATGTGCACCCCTTTCGTCACAGAGGGTTCTCCCCAAACTCTTCAGACGTGTATGGTTTTGATTTCACACTTAGAGGCATTGTGTCTTCTTAAATCAATCAATAAAAAAACAAATATGTGAAAATAAAGCTGAAACTTTTCCCCTTTTTCATGAAAATGGTCGGATACTTTCATGGTTTAATAATTTTGCTTTTAACTGTTCATAGCACTGTGTTAAAAAGAGCATTTGTAAAAAGCCTACAATCCTAAAAATGTGTTCCTACAACTGCTGTGAGTTACCCACAATGTCTTGTTTGCCAATTGGCATGCTTTCATACCATATCTATACTACCTATCCAAGTGTCCCTGTGGGTTAGGAGTGACGATAGGAGCCACATGTGATGTTCTTTTCATGAGCTCTAAACCCACCTGTAGGTGATCCTTACTTCTGATCCAGGTTCATCTCTTTCCCATATTAACGCCACTCTGTTTGGATCTTCTGCCACGTGTACATCCAAACAGTTCACTGTCAATCAATTTAAAAGGAAACGTGTTAGTGTATTATTATTGTTTGAGAGAAAGATGCTCTTTATGCATGTATAAAATATATATATTTTTAAATAAAATGTAGAATTCGCAGTTTTTATTCGTACAGCTAGAACTGAGCGTTTACATAAAGTTTATGCGATCATCCAAACCAGTAAAGTGTAAAACGCATTACCAGAAACGTTCAGTTGGCCCCCGGGAACCAGTTGATTTTCCCGCTCGACAGATCGCAGTCCTTCACATGGTCGAAATGTTTGGTCCATGTCAGCCTTTCCTTGGCGATAGATCCCCAAAAAGTTTCCGGGTCTTTAACTGACAGCTCGTATATTTCTGCGTACGTCTTTCCCGCGAGATACGAGCTGACGTCCGGCTGAACGGCGCAGGATAGAGATCTCGCGTGGCACCGTGAGATAAATATAACACTTTTACGCAGACACTTTTTGTCCCTGAATATGAGTTCCCTGGACAAATTCAGCAAACTTCTGCTCACGCGTCCAGCCATATTTCGCCCAGACTGAAGGTGCTGGGGTGAAGTTTGCTCGAGTTTCTCAGACCGTGACTTTGAAGAGAAGGAGGAGGAGGAAAGATGTTGACAATGAGCTAGAACACTCACTCCAGGACACTTCAGACAAACCGCCCCCTAAAGTTTCATCATGAATTAACCGAGTCATGAATCACTGATGTTCTGGCTTTCACAATGTTACAATGTAATATCTTTATGAGTGGGAATTGTGGATGTTACACAATAATGTACTGTTGTTGTCTTTGAGACAGCCATTAAATCATAGAGTGTTTATTTTAACAAGCATGTACTTAAAAGTATGTTAGAGGCGTAAACATTCTTTTCTTTGCATTTTGACTAGTTTGTATAAAAGAAAATGCCTAGTTTACGACCTTTAAAAAAGTATATCAAAACTTGCTGGTTCCCATCAAACATGTTTACTCATTTTTTTGCAACGCTATTGTATGCGACACGTGATGATACGTCCCTAAAAGGTTGTACCCCAAACTACTTCTGCCCCTAGTGGACGATATTGAGGGGCAATTAAAAAAAACAGGTTTATAATATGTAATACGGAATTATTAAAAATGATCTTCCCATTTCAGAATCGCTCCTTGTCCTAAGTGGCAGCAAACACCTGTACCTCGGTTGGAGAGGATGGCCTAGCTTAATGGATTCTGAACTTTTTCTCCCACCTAACGTTATATGCTAAGACTAGCTAGCTACACAAGTTCTACAAAGCCGAGCTTGCTTTTGTTCAACAAAACACCTGAAAGCTGTAATTTTAAAGAGAGATGATAGGCTCATGGTTATTTCCTCTCTACCCACTATATACAATTTACAAACACCACACAACTCCTTCAGATAGACATAACTAGCATGTTCTGACCATTTCTAAATCTGATATAAACCGTGTTTATCATTCACTTGTAAAACCAGTGAAATTAATAATCCACATTCTGGTTGAATTAAGTAGCACTTTGAAACACAGACCATTGAATAAATCTTTGGAATGGAATTACACTTGCACCAGGAAAGAAAGTTTGTTTTATTCAAAGTTTTTGCATGGTAAATAATTTAATATAATATCCAAAAAATGGAGCATGGATGTATCTTTACAGAACATACCATATTTACTTATTAATTCTGTTACAATTCACTTTGTGAAAAACACCTAAAAAAGCTTTAAAAAACCAAAGGGATATTTTAACCACCAAATATTGACATCTGACTTAAAAGTATAGTAAAAACACTAAAACTGACATTTGCATGGAATTGCCAGTCTGGACAGAGAGGTACAACTGGAGTGGAGAGTGGATTCCTGATATGGGGGTTTAAAAAGGTGAGAAAACAAGTGAGCACATGTTTGACTGACCTATCCCCATGCTCGAGGCCCCATGTTTTAAAAGCATAATCTATTTGATTAACTGTGTTTTTCTTTTTTAGGACCCCACAAATTTCGAATGGAATTTTTTTTACAATTTGCATTGCATCAAAGCAGCTGTACAAGAATAAAAATAAAAAAGAATACATACTAACATACGTAGAATAGGTATAATAAGTGAAAAGATACCATTTGTTCTTTGCTTTATTTTATTTTACTAAAAATATTAAGGTGTACCTATTAAGGTGCAATAGTAAAAGTCTCTCAAAAATATTTAGGTGAGTATAAATAATAAAGTGAACACATGTCAATGATGCATATTAAATCGTTTTATAAATTACACGGTTATATTTAAAAGTATGCAAGAATATTAAGAAGACATCAACAGGCTATGCTAAAGATACAGGGGCAGTTTTCCAGACAGGGATAATTTTAAACCAGGACTACGCTTTAAATCCACAACAAGATTTTTGCCCAGATTTTTAGTCTGGATTTGTTGCAGAAAGTCGGTGCCAGTCATCTTATTTGATGAGTTATCTAAAACTTTCAAAACAATTGCATATGTGTGATGTTCAGATTTCAGAAACTCTTGTAGTGTATTTCAGCCATTTTTAAGTCATTTTTAAAAGCTTACTTCACAAAAAAACATTACTTTGTGCATCTTGAGACACAACTATCGCACTGATACATCTTAAAATATGTCATTCCAGGTTGTTTTTCATCAAGACACCTCTAACTTTGAATCAATGCTTTTAAACACAAGCGATTATTTTGTATCTCATTTTTACATCAGAAGCGTTGTGGTATCGTTTGAGTGTTGATTTAGAACTTCTGCAACTACTGAGGTGCCCTTTTAAATTTTTTCCATTTTCATTTGTAGCGCATAAAGTTTTCCTCCTTTACGCTTGGCGTCCACTCTACTCCAGAATTTTCTCTTGAGACTTTTGGAGACACTGTACACCACATATGAGGGCTGTTTATAAGATGAAAACGGAAAACTTGTAGGTGTTTTGGCTGTTCATTTAAACAACATCACCGTTTTTGAGGACTGAAAACGCAAACTTTTGAAAACGGGTACCAAAGTGCACATTTTTGAAGAAAAAAAATTCACCTCCACACAAACCCCTTCATGCACATGCGTATTATGTGTTCAGTCTATGTGCACGCGCACGTAACGTTATAAGATAACAAACGGCGACCTGCTGTGTGTTTGTGCTACACAACATTCTTACTGACTTCTCTCCAGCAAAAAGCAAGTTTACTAAACAACTATGATTATCGGATACATTATTTGGATACGGCCAATCTTAAACACACGGCCTGGTTCAGATTCCAGGATTCCTGGCCAGATTTGACCCTCCTGGGAATCTTTGAAAAAATCTTATACATGGCCTCGATTGGGTCTGATGTTCGGTCCAGATTATCAGGTAATGTGAGGCGTCTATTAAATCGGATTATTCTCCTAGACAGGAATCGACTCTCGCAACTCCATTTCGACTTTCTAATGTGATCAATATAATATAAATAAAAATGATTGTAAATTATTTTTAAATATGGTAGCATTCTCAGACATTAAACCAGACAACGTCTGGAACAAAGGGGTATTTATTCAGGGCTATTGTCGGCCACAACCCACACAGTACACACTCCGGCTACCAGAGAACCTCCCTTGCACCAGTGGCTTTCTCCTTTCCCCCCAGCCTCTCCTAACTCACACAAAAAAGGGGCGGAGCGTCCTGAACTCCAACTACATAAAATAATATCCTCCTTCAGCAAATACATAAAGTGTAACGCACATTAAGTAGTCTATTGTGACTGTATTAACAACATTGAATTTGAACATGTTAAAAAGAGAGTTTTTTATTAGGTGCAACCTGTGAGGTGCAAGCATAAGACTTCTCAGACACAGAATTTCTTCTATCATTTGTACAAAAGTAAGTAAAGGTGCTTATGGGGTTAAAATCCTAGATATCAAAACTAGATGGCGCATTCAAGCTCTCCCGGCATGTAGGCGCATCCGCCATCTTTGAACGGTCTACGACGTCACTCACCGTTCGTAAGAATGCCACAACACTGCGCCATGGCTGTACATTTTAATTCCCGAAAACATTGACACCCTTTCGTCGTTGCCATGTGTACACAACAACAAATATGTTTTCATAATCATACATAGACAGCTTGGCAGGGTTGCCAGATCTGTAAAACAAAATACTTAATCAAGAGTCTAACATCCCTAGTCCAAATAACAGAACTTAACATTCATAAATAACATAATTAAAAAATTGACAGCTATATAACAAAGTCCTCCCACTCCTAAACTGTGGATAAAACAAAACCCGAGCAGAAGTATAAAGAAACCCAAGTCCACTAGAAAGCCGCAGACTTTGCAACAAAGACCGGCTCGCACCGTTCCAATATGGCGGACGACCTACGTATAACCAAAGATATTAATTTGAACAAGACCCCCAAAAAGATGTTCCACTGCCATTAGTATTGACTGAAGATTCTCTGAGGCAGGGTCTCGTGATGCGCTTACCAGTCTATCCGCATGCACAGTGCATAAAACGATCTCGAAAAATTTGATCTTTAGCGCAATTTAAGCTTAGCAAACGCAAATTATGGTACAGTTTATGTCAGGTTTAATTATTGATAGGACATATGATCATTAATTGTGAATTTAGGCAGCGATTTAAAAAATATCTGCCTTCCTCCATTCAAGTTGATAGGACTGTGGACTTGCTATCCAGTCGAGTGAGTGGCACGAGCAGATTCTTATGCGGCATCTAGTTTTGATATCTATGGTCAAAAGTACTCTATATACGTATTCGTTGGTTTATCCAATCAGGAGCAAGGGGTGTGGTTAGAGCCATGGGAAGCACAATGCAAAGCTTCATGGTAACGTCTTTAGTGGAGACAAGTTTTTAGGCTAATGTGTAAGTAACATGATTTATTTAGTGAACGTTATACAGCTTTTATTGTCATATGAGAATTTAACGTTACTGAATTTGTCGTGGCTGATGGTTTCGGCAGATACATGTCTTGACTCATTTGACGTTCTGAGTTTCAAAGAACATTTTGATCCATAAGAACACATATGTTTATGTCTAGACGTGTACTATGTCTATATAGTAAACCATGGTGTTTATAATATATCTAATACGGAGATGGAAATATTTATCAACAACATTCCCTTATTAGATTTTGTACCTGCACCGGACTCTATATATTCGGAAAGTATATTCATATTATATATATTATATGTGTAGTTCACCCAAAAATTTAAATTCTGTTATCACTGACTTACCCTCTAGGGGTCTAGGTTTGTCATTTCAAACCTTTATGACTTTCTCTCTTCCACAGAACACAAAAAGAATAGATTTCTTCTTTGAATTGGTTTCGTGCAGAGAAAACCATTTCAGAGAAGATTGGTTCTTGCATTCACATGCATTGGTTTTGTGTCCATTCAATAGAAGCAAAAGTGTGCTGGCGCAGTTTGGATACCAACTTCTTTCAAAATATCTTCTTTTATGTTCTGCGAAAGAAATTATGACAGAATTTTTATATTTGGGTGAACTATGACTTTAATCTTACAATCTTACTTCATTGTCTATAAAACATCCTTACAGTTTACCAAAGTAGTGATGATTGACCAATCAGAAGTTTGATGGCTTACTTAATGGTGACCTATGTCTGTTCATCTTCACTTAACCTGCAGTGCAGCTTCAGCGATCATGGCTCCTAAGTGGCAGCAAACATCTCTACCTCGGCTGGAGATGATGGCCTACTGGATTCTTTCATTCGTTTCCCATCTGTATGCCTTCTACCAGCTGCACAAGTTCTCCGAAGGTGAGCTGCCTTGTGTCCTTGAAAAAACTGAGACCTGCCACTTGCAAGAGAGATCATGAGATCCTTGGTCATTTCAAACACTATGCAAACACCCCACAACTGCCACAGATTGACATAGAAACAATATATTTGACCATTTCTTCATATGTCATAACCCTGTATCACTTTTAATAATTAATCTGTCTACATTTATTCAGGATAAGTATTAAATGTATTTTCTTTGCCAGATTTTTTCACAACATTTCAGTTTGAAATGGGTTTCTCAAAGGTGCGAAGAGAACTCATTGTTATCGTGGTAGCTGCTGACTCTAGCTATGAAAAGGTTGTGCTGTCAGTTTGAGGTCCGATAGGATCTCAGGTCAGCAAAAGGCAACACACAGAAGCTATTTTATCTTTTTCTACCAAAACAGGCCACTTGAAGTAAATGCATTTTATTTTGAAAACCAATAACATTTTTGTGTGATGCAGACTGGTTAAATTAAACAGCATTTTGAAGGACCAGTCTATTAAAATATTTATACTCCATATGGACATGCAAAACGTGTAGGTCAGTGTGTTGAGTTATCGTCCTTCCAAGGTTTAGCAGACATGCAGTCATACAGGTCTTGAACAACATGAGTGTACAAATGTAATTGGACCATTCTCTTTTTGTATGAACCATGCTTCTAACATTAGCAAGTATGACATTTAACATTCTGTGTTTGTTCCTAAACCAGACCTATACTGAGAATACTGAAAATTTAATAGACTGGATAGACAAATATATTTTTAATCATAGCTACATTTACTGACCCCCTGCTTTGCAGTATTACAGTTCGATTTAAGGAATTTTCAAGAAAGCCTGCCCTTCTTAAATATCATCTGTCTTTTCATTAATGATTAATTACAAGTGGGCACTTTTACAGCTTGAGACAGAAATTTCTGTCCTCACTGCAATACATCAAAGAAACTCAATCCTTCCTTTTCATATCCAGGTCACATAACTTTGTTGGGAAATAAATCTGAAAAAAATCTGAATGCAATAAAATTTGCACTGGTAAGGAAAGCTTTATTCACATGCTATACATTGTAAAATGATTCAATTATGGCAAATCTGAAACAGCTCATGGCATAATTTAATATAATCAGTCTCAAATATCAAGTTCAGCTAACATAAAGCCCTTATTCCTGGTCCATGTTGGATTTTCTGATTTTCAATCACATTGAATCACATAAGTTGATCTCTACACAAAACTTTGAAGATGCCCATGTCTTGCATCATAACTTGTTGTGACCACCAGATGGCCCTGTGATCTCACTTTTGTGTCTACTCTTTTGTGTGAGAGCGAGAATGACAGTGTTGACGAATCCTTGCCTGCCAGTGCACCCTGCAGGAAAACCTTCTGTCAGGGTGATGAGAGGTCCATCCTGAGAAACTGAAGGAAGAAAAGAGAGGGGCGGGCCGAAAATTCAATACTAAACTGACACTGCATTGCAGGGGAGGATGAGTTTATGAGGGTGTCCTGAGAATATGCAAGAGATCTTTTATTCTTGTATTACATCAAAAAGGGCCTGTTTCCAAAAACCAAACCCAATTTCAAGAACCTTTGATTTGAGTTGTTGTAAAGGAAGAGTTAAAATAAAACCTCTGCCATCATTAACCCTCGCCGATGTATTTAGAAATTTAGCTTTTATCTATGGACACAAAGTGAGTTATTTTTTATGCAGAATGGCATTCTTGTACATACAATATCATTTAACAGTAAGTTAAATAGATGTCATTAGTTTATAATTCCAAGACAGTGATCACTAAAAATAAAAAAACCTGCTATTTTCTGTGTTTTATTAACAGACCATGAATCCAGTCTGGACAGAGAGGTACAGCTGGAGAGAGGATTCCTTATATGGGGGTTAAAGAAGGTGAGAAAGCATGTGAGGACATGTTTGACTGATGTAACACCAAGACAGGATGGTGCTTTTTGTTTTAAAAGCATAATCCACTGGAATAACTGTGTATGTTTCTCTCTGTGAGTTTTTTTTAGGACCCTACAGATTTTGAATGGAGTTTTTGGAATGAGTGGGCATGGCGGTCTCTTCTTTGGTC
Source organism: Triplophysa dalaica (assembly GCF_015846415.1). Taxonomy (NCBI): domain Eukaryota; kingdom Metazoa; phylum Chordata; class Actinopteri; order Cypriniformes; family Nemacheilidae; genus Triplophysa; species Triplophysa dalaica. The sequence goes on along the minus strand of NC_079556.1, from coordinate 7,906,881 downwards.
TCTGATTGGCCATGCTATGGTATCTAGGCTGACAGCTCATTACCTGCCTCAGGTAAGCTTAATTCCTAGTGATCAGCCAATTATTATTGAGTAAAGGATAATGCGATTGTTTATATCTTCACCTCATGCATTTGTGTTACAGTACAGACTGGCAGTCTATATGATATATGGGGTGCTCTCGGCCGGCTGGCTTCTCGGGGTGCGTGGTGTGGTTCTTTTGATGCTGCATTTAAGCATCTCATTGGCTGTTGCTCAGATGCGTAGCCCCGCGCTGTCATGGTGTTGTAGCCTCCTGTTGCTCTCCACACTCAATATTAGTGCCGTCCAGGACTTACAGGTGTGTAAATATGTGTGTGGGTTCAGTAATGCCCGTTGCCCATGTATGTGAGGTACCAAACTCCAGCTGAATATGTGCTGTTTCAAGGACTCTCAGAGTCATCTGCAGAGGTTCGCAGAGAGAATAGAGATGAGACTGAATCTTACCTGCATGATTAAACATCACTGACTTCACACATACACAAAAGTACAAAACAGGCCACATATAAACTCTTATACAACCCCACACAGTCTCACCTGTGCAAACAGGGAAACTGACATTTGTGTGGGTTAGGGGTTAGGGCTGACATATGTGTAATACAACTCACAGAATTTGCATCACTTTGTCTGTGAATGCTATCGCCTGCCTATTGCAAAACAGTCTATGAACGTGATGTGTGTAATTTTGAAATTTTGTGTGAGACACAAAATGAAAACACAGACCTAAAACTTCAGTCAGTTGTCTTATTATTATCTGCTCAGTCACTTGATTGATAGGCAAACACAATGATTGATTCACGGCTGTCATTATATTTCTGCTTAACGGGAAAATATTTATTGTGAATCTTTTATTTTATTATTATTTACTGGACAGTCATTATCATGCTCCGCTTAAAAACAAACCACCGTAATTGAATCTGTTGTGATTTTGAACCACTTTTAATGTTCTCTTTTCGATAGTGCATCCCTATTTACCTCAGCCACTGACAAATAGACTAAAGATTACAGGAAGACCCAGGCGGCGACCGCAGAGTCTTTTTTATAATGACACACAAACTGAAAATAGCATTAACCAGTGACTAATTTCAGAATGATGCCCTGTCATTTAGTGTAATTTAGAGGTGGTTATAGCTTTATTTTTGAGCAGCGATAATGAGATTTTCAAAGTGGCTGCTGCTGCGCCTCCCGGCTGGGTGCCAACTGTCCTCTTCTAAACATGCCCAGTAGATTATATTAGTTTAGTTCAGACCAAGATATAGATCGCTGCTGGGGTGTTAAACAGAGATGCTTTTAAAAAAGGTAAAATACTTTACACTATTAAAGATCATCTCTACAGTGCTAAGCTGTAGTGCTGTCAGTTCACTGAAATTCTAACCTTTTTTTTAGTTATCATATCCTTATCACTTGGTGACAATTACCTCAGCCCAGTGAGAGCGGAAGTGGCTGGACATCATCAGCATGTGTGCATAGTCTATTACTATTGCAATTCCATTTGATGCCAAATAGGGCTGCAAAACACAGCACACACGTGTATACTTTTATTAAAGCGATAGTTCCATTCTGTCGTCATTTACTCATCATTTTGTCATTACATTATCATTATTATTTTGTCATATTATCTTCTTTTGTGTTCTGCAGAAGATGTCATACAGGTTATAAATGATATTTCTTTTTTGGGTGAACTATCTCTTTAAAGTGCTATTTCACCGGGAAATCAAAATTTCCTCATGTTTATTCACCCACAAGGTATAAATATGTTTTTTTTCTTGAAGAATAATGCAGACGAAGTTATAATACCATGTATCGTTTTGCTTCCGAAAGGTAGAATGGGAGTTAATGGGCGTCGACTTTTTAAGGGCCCAAAAAGTGCGTCTGTCGATCAAAAAATTCCTTGACCCGGCTCTGTGGTCTTCACAAAGGTTTTCTGAAGCGAATCGATGCGTTTGTGTAATAACCATATTGACATTAACATTGCTATTAATGTTGATGTCTAGCTTCCGGCTGCACGTGATCCGGAGGCTTGTTTTTCCGCTAAATGATGGTAACGAAAAGTTCCCACACGGATGAGGCGGTGTCCTATTGAAAATGCTGCGCTCGTCACCGGAGGTTACACCACGCCTACATCATTTGCCGGAAAAACGAGCCCCAGGTTCACCTTCAGTCGGAAGATTTTGCACATATTGCTGGTTGAATGCTTTGGAAAGATCAAAAAGTTGACGTCCATTCACTCAAGTAAAATGATATGTGGAATTATAACTTCGACTGCATATTCTTCAAGAAGAAAACCATATTCAGTTAGGATGCCTTGAAGGTGAGTAAAACATGGGGAATTTTTTATTCATGGCTGCCGCTTTAAGCAACTTATAGTTTTTTTCCTGTGTCTATAATGTGCTGTATAACTACATGTCTCTTTAACAAATGTTAAATGTCATAGGCATTTTTATTATCTGAGAATATGTGAATCCATTGCAAATTAATATTTAGTTTGCCCTGAAAGCTATCTGGCACTTAAATTTTACCACCTTTATAGCATCAACTGAAAAACCCTTTTTTATTAATTATTTAATTTAATAATTATTTATTTTAAGGCCTCTTTGCTTTTTATGATGCTCTTTAGTTTAATGTAATATTTAACATTTTGTTTTAATTCGCTTATTTTTCTGTTTCTAGCGTGGCTGGTACGGTTCTGAGGAGCAGTATTTCCTTTTGCTCTTCAGTACTGCCGTTTGTGGTTTGCGCTGCATTAGCTTTAGTCTGGAGCTTTGCTGGAGTCCCCTGGAGGCTGGAGGACCAAACCATCGCCGTTCCCCACTACAAAATAAAGGACTACAGCCACTCATTTCACAGTTATACAAGCTCACAGCCTACTGCTTCTATCATCCTCTGTTCTACAATGGACCCATCATGACCTACAAGGACTTTAGCGAACAGGTGGAGACATACGCTCAAAACAATTCATATAAAGAGGTGCAGGGACTGTGTCTCAGTCCAGTTGATTTTTCAGTAGAAAGTACGCTGCCCAGGGAGTCGGTGATTTCTTAGGCTGTTCCATTGTCGTAACCTTTAAGCAGTGCACTAAAGCACGTTCCCTAAAAATGCCCAGAATGCACTGCAAAAAGCTGTGAACTGATATATATCTTACTGCCAAATCTCTCGAGTCAGCATAAATAAACCCAAATTTAAAGGTTTTTATTATGTAGGAAATTAAGAAGCGGGAAGAGATGTAACTTTCTCTCTTTTTCTCTGTCTCTGCAGGTAGAGCGGCCGGTGTATAAAGTATCCATGCCGTATGCGTTGGGTGGAATCCTGCGTTTGTGCATCTGGTGGTGTTTAGCTGAAATGATGATCCACTTCATGTACATGCACGCCATCCAGGGCAACGAAACCTACCTGGAAGTCCTTCCACCCTGGGCGCTAGGTAAGTCCGTGTGTGAGAGAGTTTATATGCAAATTCTTCTTCATTATATACAAATGAATGTGTCTTTCAAAATGAATAGAAGCTGTTAGGGTATAACTGGTGTTATTTTGGGTTTTTATTCTGCACCCTGGAAGTGTTTATTGCATTATTATAAGGCACAGATGTTCACATTGAAACACACACACACACACACACACACACACACAGACAATTTAATCTGTGTTCTTCCATGTGCAGCTCTCATCTAACTCCTTGCTGTGTATTGATCTGTAGAAGTTGCTGATTTTCGCTGTCTGAACTTTGATTCACAGACTCTGCAAAAGGGAGCAGAGGTCTGTACAGCAGCAGCCGGGAACATCGGGTCATTATTGCCGCTTTGTGCCTGTGATTCATACAGAACGGACTCTCAGCAGAAATGTGTATATTTGAAAGCTTTTAGCTCAGTACCAGTGGGATTATGAGACAAGACAGATACAGTTCTCAGCATCGAACCACAGAGAGAGTGAGAAAGGGAGTGTGTTGATTTAAGCTAGAGATGATAGAACTGAAGTATGTCATTGATTCTAACATCACAACACCACAAAATGTTTTGCTAGACTAGTTGAGGACATCTCATGTAAATATAATGTGTGAAATTAATTTGGTATCTTTTACCATATTTTGAGATGAAAGAAACCATAGACCATTGGGTCATTTATTATCATGCCACAGTTGCTGGCACAGTGTTCATGAGACAAAATGCACCTTTTTCATTCGACATCATGTATTCTAATTTTTTCAAACAACTGAATTCCAAAGTCCCATTTATGGTTTCAGCGGTAACAACATTAACAAGTGTTATGTGGCCCAAGCTTAACTTCCAATAGCTCTCCGCAAAGAATCAGTAACTTTTGAGTAGTTTTAATTTGAATTGATTATAATGATTATACATTTAAATATTCAAATCAATTAATATAAATATTAATTGAATTTAAAATATATTGTTAAATCATAACCAAATCATAACCACAGACAGGAAGTTGCCTTTGGGTCTTAAACTTTCACATAACAGCTCAGAATATTCGCTATAAAGGGGGTTGTGTGTTTTGATGTCATTTTCCTTACGACTCACATGATTGGCTCAAAGACTGAGAGCCCAGATCACAAAATTGAAATCACCTCCAGTATGCTTTCTGTCAGCCGAGCAAGTGGCATTTAGAAAAACTGTAATACTAACAGATAGATATTTATAGAAAATATTCCAGACACACAACAGGAGATGGAGCTTGTCACATAACATCCCATTTATTTCAACTGTTTAAATGGCAAATGTCTCTGTTAGAGATCATACACAGCTGTTCAATAATATAAAACTGTCATACAGTGTAAGTGATTTCCTGTCTCTCTCTTTCACCTGCAGGTGGGTTGGCTCTTGCTTTAGTGCAGTTTTTCTTCGTGAAGTATCTTGTCTTGTTTGGCACTGTGTCTCTGTTTGTCAAGCTGGATGGATTGGACTCGCCGGCATTGCCACGCTGTGTCAGTATCATGTACAGCTTCACCGGGATGTGGAGGTACAACACACACTTTTGTCTCTTACCTTAAAAGCACCAGCCTTTGACTTCTCTGTCTCAGCTGCCACCTGCAGTGTGTCGTTATACCAGCAGGGGGCAGAGCAGCGCTGCATTCACTCTCATTGGTTTATGCCATAAAGTGACTGGCATTGGTGTAGTTAGCAGGACTCACTTACACTTACATCTATATATATATATATATATATATATATATATATATATATATATATATAAGCACATTAAGGCAACATTCATTTAGGCGTTCTCTTGTGGGGTTGTGTGCTCGGCTTCCGAGTGGTCCGGTGTCCCGGGAGAAGACATTAAACAGGCTCATACATGCAAGCTTCCTCTCAGCTGATTGGATTTTACTGTAAATGCTTTGTGAAGTTACATAGATTGCAGGTTGAATGCATTGTAAAGGACTTTAAGTTAACAACAGTCTAGAAGAGCTTTAGATTTTGCTTTGTATATATATTTGATTTTTACTTTATTTTATACCATATGCCCCTTTTCCCTTGAAATAGAGTGGCGAGGGGAAGGGTTAAAAACATTCCCCTAAGAAATAGGACACCACTACTACACTCACATACATCATTATAATACGTCACTGAGCGTACGGATATGCGGCAATGTTTATCACACACTTCCAAGATGCTGCTGTTAGCTGTGCTCATATCAGTTTCGGGAGTACAGCCTAAAAAGTGACCCTGAAATTTTTCATCGACAGCAGCTCACTGTACTTCACAGCGATGCCATAGAAGATCCATTTTAGACAGAAAAGTGTAGGAATCAGGTTCGGTGCTATTTTTTGTGTATGCTTAATTTGTTGTTTGCTTATCTCTATTCGTGTATCTAAACATGTCAGTTTAATTACTAGAAAGAGGGGTGGCATGCTTTCAAAAGGTTTCGATTACCTTTTCGTACTATTATTTTACCATTTACTTTACTCGAACGAGTTGTATTATTTTAAACTTGTTAAATAGCCGATGTGGTTTTTTCATTACTTACAAAAATGTGCCATGGAAGCCATATTTTCTGCCAGAATGCAATTTTTATTATTACTACTACTACAATATTTGTTTACTAAAGTAAAAGCTAATAGTGACAGTTATGATTACTACAGTAATATTTTGCCAAAACTTGGTATACACAGCCACCACTAAATAAAAGAAAGGAAACAACAAAAAAGAAAGACGTTTTGAAGCAGTAATTTGTGACTGTCTGTGAAATCCAGGCTAAAGTCTTATCTATGAATCTAATTATGAGATAATTCGCTTCAAAGTTAGATATCAACCATTAATTTCACTATGATTTCAATCTTGAAAATGGCCTTACTCTGTCAGTATTAAATATAGCAAGATTATATTTCCACAGAATGTTCTTTACATGATTTAGGGTGATTTTATGTAGAAAACAGTAAATCACCAAAGAAGGACTTTGGCTGGATTTTCACAGGCAGGGTCACATTTGTCGCTTCATAATGAAATGATTTCCAGTCCATAGCCAAATAATTAAACTACACTCATTGGCACACACTCTAGCTGTTGGATGGAGTATCTCTTTCCCATATAACCCTGCATGCTTAGTGTACATCAGCAGAACCACGCTCCAGACAGCCGCTGCGACTATGAGAGCCGGAAAGGTTAAGCACCAGTGTATGTGTGTGTGAGTGCTGTTAAAGCTGATGGAGTTTGGAGTGTGATAAATGAGAATTGTAAGGAAATAGACGTGTGCTGTAGACTTCAGCGGGACCTCGTCTGGCCTTCATCCCACACGGAGCAACAGAGCTCAGATGCGCTTGCCCTTCCATTCTAACAACTCAGTAGAGCCTCAGCACACTTGCAATGTGTCATATACCTCAAAACCCCTAGGAAGAACCCCCACACACACACAATTCTCTGTGTTTAATGGTTTAGATCTGCCCGGATGCACCACACCAAGAAGAGTTAGCACCCCATGCTGCGGGACAGCAGGCCGACACTAGTCCCTGATTACAGTACAAATGTCCTACAGAGAGCGAGAAGGCATTAAAACAGAGAGAATAAAAGAGAGAGAAGGTCGCCATTGGATCCAGTTCTAGATTTAGTGTGGGGTTCAGACTAGAGATGGTTATGTGTGTTTATTGCTGTGTGTGCGATTTACTGGCATGGCCTGAGTTTACAGCAGTTGATAGGTTTATAGGTTATGACAAAACCCTGTTCGTTTAGAAAACACACACTGTTTGTGTAGTTCAATACTATGTTGCTGACTCCCATCTATAGTTATCTAATCCTTCTTGCCACACACACATACATTTAATGTTTTTACGTTTTTAATTTTTTTTAACGTTTTTGATAATAATTTCATTTCATTTCATTTCATTATAATAATTTTCTGAGGTAAATAATTATATAATGTCAGACAAGAGCTTTTTGGAAAAAACAGCTCTTGCTTGTATGATAGGCCTCAAATATTTAGGAAATCGTCCTCAAATTTTCCCACGGCAATGTAATATATTTGTTTGTGTAGTTCTATACCATTTTGATGACTCCCATCTGTAGTTATCTAATCCTTCTTACTATACACACACCGTCATTTCTTTGACTTGTGGTGAGGATCCTTATGGAGGAATACAAACAGATGTGTCCACATTTGTAACCGTGTTTCTCGCATGGCAAGAGTTTGTTAAAAAAAATTCTGTCATTATTTACTCACCCTCATGTCATTTCAAACCTGTATTACTTTCTTTCTTCCGTGTATTAAATGTATTAAATGTATTTAAACGAGTTTAACGTTTTATTAATTTTAACGCTTTTAATGTTTTTAATGTTTTAACGTTTTTAATGTTTTTAACGTTTTTAATGTTTTTATCGTTTTTAACGTTTTAAAGGTTTTTAATGTTTTTAACGTTAGTATTTAAACGTTTTTAACTTTTTTTGTGTTTTTAACGTTTTTAATGTTTTTAACGTTTTTAATGTTTTAAAGGTTTTTAATGTTTTTAACGTTAGTAATTAAACGTTTTTAATGTATTTTTAACGTTTTTTGTGTTTTTAACGTTTTTAACGTTTTTAACGTTTTAATGTTTTTAATGTTTTTAATGTTTTTTAACGTTTTTATATTCATCTTCATGTGATTCCGAACCTCTATGACTTTTTTTCTTCCACAGAACACAAAATACGATATTTTAATAATAATAATAGATTTTAGCTGTAATGTGCCTTTCACTCAAGGCGCTACAATAGTATAAAACAATCAAAACAACACGACCAATCCCAATGACAACACAATAACAGCAATGTCCAACAGCAAATGTAAATGATAAAATTATAATTTAACTCAAAAGCTTAACTAAAAAGATGTGTTTTGAGGAATTTCTTAAAACAATCAAAAGACAGAGGATCCTATAGGACAAGGCAGAGAATTCCACAACCTGGTAGCAATATGAGAGAAGGAGCTCACACCATAGTTTTGAGTTTACAACGAGGCCGGTACGGAGTAAGAGAAAGTAAACATAAGAGAGAATAAATAAAGAGAATAAATACGTGATTTTGAAGACTGTATGCATTGTATGAACTCAAAACCGCTGAGACATTTCTCAAAATATCTTCTTTTGTGCTCCAAAGAAGAAAGAGTCACAAATAAATGATAACAGTATTTTTATTTTTGGTCTCCTTGAGTGAGGACAGTACCACACACTTACGAATTGTATTGGCAAGCACAAACCATGCTTACCACTTGAGCAGAGTGCGTTTCAGCCTTAAATGGTCGAGTCACATTGTTTTATTAATGGAGAGCTGAGTGAAATGACTTCTGTATAGTCTGTTCTCCTCGTCTTCCCGGTTGACTTTATTTCCCTGGAGCCAAACCAGATTTCATCAATAGTCGCTAATGAATGCTGAGAAGTGCTGATATGAATCAAATGCTTCTGTACAATCTGATTTAGGACTCATTATACTGTGCAGACCCCAGATTAAACCGTTCTCAAACTGCCTGTCTGTTCAGACGACAGTTTTTGTGAAGCATCATTTGTTGTCTTTAGTTTGTTCAATGTCTGGTTATTTATGAATTACAGATCAGTTTGATTATTTCCAGTCTGTGAGCTCATGAAAACTTAATGTCGGAGCTCTCCAGCCTGTTAACAGCCATCTGCTAGCAAGTGTCAGATTGTCTCCTGTTTTTGGAAACAAACAGCACCACCAGCTCATCACTATTGTGTCTGAGGTCCGTGTGTGTGTAGACTAAATAAGCAACAGAATGAACTGCAGAGGAAAGCCCTATGGCTAGAAAACTTTCTGTCGTTCTGCTTTGTGTTTGCTTTAATTGGATGAGATGATGGTCTCTGTAGAACGGAGCATCATCTCATCCCAAGAGTCTCCAGATAACCACTCACTTCTTCATCATCCTTTAAAATGTTTTGTTTGTTTTGAAAGTTGAAAGCTTATTATACAGTGACTGACTTCATTTTTGACGCTTTAGAGTAGACTGTATTCGGTCTTTATTTTTTATCAGTAAATGCATTACTTGGGTATGGAACTTATGGGCTGAGCTACAAAGTCTAGTTGTTTTAAGTTGTTGTAACTTGAAGTAACACGCTGTTGTCCACCAAAAGTGATGTGCTGAAATGGCACAATGCGGTTATATATACAGGGCAGTAGCCAGCCTTGTGGAAAGGGGTGGTTCTTTTTCTCAAAAAGTGGACCTTTTTGCCCTTTCCCTCCATATTTATTATTTATTTTTGAGGTTTAAATACTTGTATGCTCTAACTCTTACACTGTTTATGTGTATTCCCCTCTCTCCATACAAACGGTAAAATGTGTAATGGGATCCAGCTTCTCATTACACATACTCAGAAGAACTCCTTGTTCTCTATTAAAGCGGGCGTCACACACAGTGTTTCTGCCAATCTCATATTAATCTTGAGTACCTATAGAGTAGTATTGCATACGTCATGTCTTCAAAGAGTATTTAGTTTGATCACATTTATAAAAGATAGATACAGCTTTACGATTGTTTCTGAAAACATACGGCACGTGCGGGGGGGAGGGGTAGGCTGAACTAAAGCACATTGAAAAAACTCCGAAACCTGTACGATCGCTGGTGGAGTATATCGAGCACAGAAATACTAAGAAATACGCTCAACTTGTTTTTTGACAACTTGACCATGTTAAGCATGAGAAGACAGCACGTTTAACATTATAAAGAAGTCAGAATGCATGTCACATCGTTGCAGGGCCGCTTTAAGCGTCCATTTAGTAAGTTTTACTTTGAGGTGTTATTTAATACATTAACTAACAAATATAAATTGTAGTTAACCTGGGCAGTTTTATCACACGAATACTCATGACTCCAGTATTATTAAGATTAACCCTTTTATTGCCGTAGCCACCTTGAAAATTAGTGAGGTCAATAGTTATACCTAATATTACCAATAAATGCTATACATCATTAAACTTTAATTAATATACTGAATAATAAAGTTAACAAATGATAAATGTGTTATTATGTTATAAACGGGGCTTAATGCTTTGGCTAGTTGTTTTCCAAAATGACTAATTGCTCCGAGCGGGTCTCGAACTAGCATCTGTCTGGTATGAGAGACGAGCGCTCTAATGAGGAGGCTAAGCATCTGTTGATAGTGCAATGGTTGAAATCGGGGACACAGCTCTCTCTCACTGGTCTCTGTACGTAGTTGAAAAATAAATGCCTGTACAATATGATATGTGAAAATGTGGAAGTTAACTCGACTCACTCAACTCAACTCACTCAACTCAACTCACTCAACTCAACTCACTTTACTCCATACAAAGTAGAATGAAGTTGGACAGACAACTGTATGGCAAACAGCTGTATGACTTTACAGACTTAAGTGACAGTATGTAGTGCAGACAAACATTGTTAAACAGACTGTACAAAAAAGACAATATACATTATGCACATATGGACAGTATATACACAAGAACATATTAGACATTGAAAATACATATTAAATATGCGTGACATGAACATGAACATGAACTTGTATGTATAATGGACCAATATGATAGTTTGGCGAAAAGTGGATTCAAACTATTACTAGTCATATATCTTACTCGCTGCGCCAATGAAGCAGCAAATAAAGCAGCGGCGTTTTTGCATTCATATTTTTTGTGCTTCCGTTGCCCATGATCATGATTGGCAGTTATTTAAAAGGACACTTTTTCATAACAAAAATCCACAAAATAACTGACATAAATTCTGGATTTTTGACATCCCAACCAAACCCTCCCTGGCTACAGGCATGTTATACCGTTGCTGTCCTCTCGGCAGTGTTAAAAAAGGTCAGATGAACACTCACAGTGTATATACTGGCGATTTTGCTGTCTCCATAAATCATTATTATTAGTCACCTTTTATGTTCTTTTTTGCAAATATCTAACCAATAAAACTTATTAAAAAGTGTTTAATCATAAAAAATAAAGATTTTTTTTTTCTGAAAAGCTGCAAATTTAGATATCCCTACTTTGGAAATACATTGACGATAAATCACATTGTTTTGCACAGTAATATTATCTAGAAATATATATGAGTAAAGATAATGTAGATAAATAGCTTCAGGTAATTTTCTGTTGTTTAGTTGTTCCAGTGTCACGGCTCAAAAAGGAGGACAATAATGGAAGTATAATAAAAAATAACAAAAGTCCAAATAACAAGAAAAAAATATCTGTGGCTATAGCATGGGCTGTGTTCACTTATTGTAGACACATCTGCTCAGAGAAACTGATGGAGGAAAAGAAAAACTGAGTCACAAAAGGGCCGGATCAATATTTTGCTGTTATGATGTTTTGATATGAGCTACAGTACTTGTCTGATACCAGTTATGATCTGAAAAACTGAAAGGAGGTCAGTGTGGCCTTGTCTTGTTTCTTCAGCTTGTTACATCACGTCTCAATAAAAATATGCGACTGATTGTGTGCATCTCAGACCACAAAACTCAGTATCAGGATTCATTTCAACCAGACAAAGAGCAAAACTGTTCTGCGATCAGCAGATTTGAAAAAATAAATGTTTCCCAGTACTGTGACTGTCACCGAAAATGCCAGCATTTGTCCCCAGAGATTCATTAAAACAAGTTTCTCAAGCATCTAGTTTATGCAGGTTTTCTCTTTTTGTCAGTTCTGGATGTAGATGTTGACGTATTAAACACAAATTGTTTGTGTTGTTGTGTTCTTCACAAGTGTGTGTTAGTGCACCATCTGTGTTTAACCCTTGCGTTACTCATCACTGTCCTTTGCCTTTCAGACACTTTGATGTGGGGCTCTACAAATGGCTCATCAGGTAAGATCCATCCTGTTTTTGTGTGAGTGTGTGTCTCAGAGAGAATGAGAGATATTTTGAATTGTTATGGACACACATTTCTCATTACAGATTGAAAAGCAGATGAATAATAATCATAATCAAAAACCATAATCAGAGAACAATTACATGCCTCGGGTACATAATTCTGGCATAATAAGCCGCTGAATATATAGCCTCCCTTTTCTTTTGTTCTAGCTTGATCTGCGCTCACATTCTCTTTTTAAACATTAACAGATAGAGAATATTTAGAGATTTAACTGTAACTCGCAACCATCATTGTATTCAACTTTCAAACGTAGTTTTGACCCAGTTTATGTTCCTAAAGCTATCAATAACTTCTATCGAAACATCTCCGAAAATGCAGATGCACAACAATGCAGGTTACTTTATGTACTTATCAAATTTCATATATTTGTTATTAGCATATAAATGCTTTTTCTTGCAGACTATCTTCAAGTCTCACGGTTGAGAAATAAGCGTGATTTATGTCAACGTTGCTTTGAGATCAGTGTGACCAAACAAAACGGAATGGTCAAATGTGAAAAAGCTGTCATATTGCAGACATGAAATGGTTTTCTCATGCCATTTTGACTTTAGGTTAAAGCTGTAGCTGTGGTCTGAAGTTTCCTAATCAAAAGATTGTTCCTGAACGCCTCTCCTAAAGTTTTGAACGCTTCATTGATCCAAAGTGTTAAGGAGGTTATATGGCTTGCTTAGAGTTTCTGCGCATTAAGCTGTAATTTAATCATTACAAACATTATACACATTATCTTTCTGATGATGGGTACAGAAGACACACTCAGCAGCCGTTGAAATGAATGTTGCTTTTGTCATGTTGACAAATGGACTTTAAACCATTAGGGAACATTTTCTTAATGTACTTTTGAATTTTAAAACGCTATCCACAGATTTGGCGCAGTGGGAGAGACGCTACACATTTAATAGCTCCGTAAGAAAATAAACTCACCAAATGGCTCATTTACATCCAAATATAAATGCAAATCAGTTAATTATATATATTTCGACTCAGTATTATCCAATTTTATGCAAATTAGCTTCATAATGCACACACCCAGGCCATCACCGTTACTGGGACCTGGCTACATATAATGAACCATTTTTATTTCAGCAAGACACAATGGATAAATTTGGCACTGGCCATGATTGGTCACCTAAGAGTCCAGGGACATAGCTCGGCTCAATCTCTCCTTCTGCCGAGATTGTCCTGCAAGTTTTTTAACAAGTCGTTCTCTCGTCTGCTTTTAATGCCAGAGACCATTTGCCCATTGCGGTTGGATTTACGCTGAGACAGTTGGCAGAAAATGATCATTCTGATCACGCCCTGTCAAAACCTATTTTAGTTTTGTCGTAAGGGTTGCATGTACAAATAAGAAATGAAAAAGCTGAATGGCTCTCTAGGAAGGTAATGTTTGAATGCACAGCATTTCTAAACAGCTGTTTAACTGATGAATGTGAATCTTTGATACCCTCGATGGGTTTCTTTCATTATGCCAATAATAGTCAGTAGCAGCAAATGTTGATTCGCATTATATGTGAAGAGATTGCACTGCGTAACGGTTACACAAACAGCACTCACAAATTTATTATAGTTTGTTTGTGGACAATGTGTTTGTGGAAGCTACTGATGCATGTTTGCACATGTCACGTGAGTGCATGCATCAATGTTCACCCAGTTACTCGATCAACCTTATTTATTTATTTTGCATATTATTTATCATATATACAGCCGTGGAAACATTTCAAAATTATTTTCTGAATGTGTTCACGGAAATGTTTTCATTTTTGATTCATTCTGTGAACTACTAATAATATTTCTCCCAAATTTCAAATAAAAATATTGTCTCTATTTGCATTTCTTGCAGAAAATAAAAACTGGAGAAATAGTTAAAAAACACTGAAAAGATGCTCTGTATTTTTCAGATCTCAAATACTGCCAAGAAAAAAAGTTCATGTTCACTTTTAAGCAATGCAACTGTAATATTTTGTGTGTATGTAGGAAATGTTGTGACAGTATGGGATATGTTAATGTGGCTTTTTATCACAGTTTTTGTGTGTCTTGGTATGCTCTCAGTCTTACACATTTGCTGTTGAATGACTTTGTCACTCCTGAGGTTTGATTTCGTTGAAATTCAACAGACACTGGACTGGAAAGGACACACTACATCTAGAAATGCTGATTAAATAAAAAAAGTGGAATGTTTTCTGCGGCTGTAAATGTATAACACAAAGAGCATAGTTATGACACACATTTATTTCTCCAAAATTTAAGGAAGTCAGGCCCGAGCTGGACAGATGTTTCCAATATCTCGCAATAATTAATATTTCAGTATTCCTTTTTCGTATAAATACTCTCAGGGGCTGGAAGAGGTTAATTCAGTCGTAAGCTTTTAAAAAAAAAAGCCTCTTCAGGACCTGGCATACGCTCGTCTGCTCAGCTGTAGCATTTCCTGACACTTTATTCATATTCTAATGTCCTCCTGCTGTATGGGCAGATCATTGTTGTGGTTTTGGAGAGAGTGCCAAGGTTGGGTTTCGTGCTGGATTTGGTATTGTCACTCTCTGGCAGGGCTGCGATCTCCACAGACAAAAGATGTTTGATCGGGGTTGTATTAGCATGTATTTATCACGAAGAGCATTTCATTCTATCACGCTGGAAACTTGCCAGTCTGTGTTAATATGTACATGGGAAATTAATGCTACGCATGATGCTGCTTGTGCCAGTAACGTAGACCCGAGAGTCTGTGAAACTTTGATTTAATATTTTACCATATTAACATGAATATTTCACTAAAAGGAGCATCTAGGACAAGAGACTTGTATCCAGTTTTTATTAATCTGCTTACAAAGAGAAGAAATGGAGCGTTGCATGGATAATGTGTTTTTGTCATAGACTTTGTAAAATATGGATGTAGTGTCCGTGACGTCACCCGTAGGTTTGTGAAGAGTAAAATGAAGCCTGAAGTAGGCGGAGGCGCTCGTCGCCATCTTGGCATCGCGTCATCGTGCGTCACTTCTGGATAATCGAAAATGGGCAAAAAGGCGGGACGTGGATAGAGCTGAGGCGCCCCGTTTGCAGATTTTTGAGGCTTAATAGAAGTTAAACGGGTGAGTTTAAACACAGTTGTCATGAAGGGTAAAATGAGATATTTAGACCAAAATCATTTTTTGTACCAGGCTGTAAACGTTTTTTTTTCTGCTGTAAAGTTGCCCATTTTAACATGGAGCTCAAGAGATTCTGCTCTCTAGCGGCAACCCGATAAATTGCAATTGCAGTCTGTGTAGACTTCACGAGAGAGGTCGCCCTTCGGACGGTTACCCCTCGTTTTATATGCAAAATCCGAGAGAGACTAAGCGTTTTAGCACTTTCGGTTTCATCGACCCGAAGTCAGTTCGTTTTTTTTAATGGGTTTTTGGTTAAATGTCTGGAATAAGGTCTGTGGTTAACAAAAGCATAAATATTTCCTGTACAACATAAAATAGGAATACTCTGCTTGGGATTATTTAAGGGTTTTACACAAATGGCAGATTAAAGAAGTTTAAGGAGTCAAATCTCCTTGCAGTCCCACCAATCAGAAAGCTGATTGGGTATCGCAGCCACACCCCTTCCCAGTATTCTCCAGTATCATTTTCTAACTGCGTCTCTATCCTTTTTAAAAAGAATATTTAAGCCCCACCTTTGCAGGAAGAAAACCAACCCTTTGTCTATCTTCTCCTGACCCGCTTCTCTCTCTCTGTTAAAATGTTTAGTGATTGCATTGTGTCAGAGAGAGCTGATCTGCATAATTGGAGTGTGAATGTGGGCTGTATGTGTGTGCGAGCGAGTGTCGTAAAGGGCACTGGGAGAGATCTTAATGTGCTTTTAAATGTGCAGTAATTGTGAAGAGCTGAGTTTTGGAGTGTGGAGATGTAGAAGAGGATCTTCGCTTTCCTTGCATGTGACTCACCATCGATCTTATAGCATCCACAGCACACCTCTCCTGTTCGGCTATTGTCTGCTTGAACGCCTCGCTTTTAGACCGTTAAGTGTCATCTTCTTTCTTTTGAAATGTGCGCACAACAATCAAATCACAGATGCGATTCATTTGAGTTTATATAAGAGAGAGAGAGAGATGGATGAGATTATGTTGTGGTGGCCACAGAAGCAAGAGATTTTAACTGTGTCTCGGCATATTTATATACTTTTTTTGGTTCCTGATGAAAATAGACGCATGAACACCATTGCAGACTGGCGAGTGTCTAGTCATGAGCTTTTCCAAAACACTTTGACCAAAGAGACAATGGTTGGACGGTATACTAAATAAAGTATCGCGGTACTTACTGCTGTGGTTTCTCTGTGTGATAATCTGAGTGCAGAAGACCGGACAAATTTGGGAAATTGAAGCATCTTGAAGCACAGAGTCATTGCACCTCACTGCGTACTGCAGTACAGATTCAGGATGTGAAGAATATTGAGGATTATACTCTAAAGATAGTACGTTAGTATAATAAGGTAAATAAAATCATTTCTTCAAAGCTTTAGTGGCTATTCAAAGGAATACTTTAAATTAAAAATTTAAATTCTCTTTCATACAAATATGACTTTTTTGTAATAAACGTATTTGTCACTTTATGTACATACATAGGTTTAAAATGTTAAAGCTCCAAAAATTACATGCATCCACCGTAGAGCCCTGTTCAGATCGCAAGCAACACCCATTAACAAAGCAAGGCGATGTCATTCATTTCAATGGTAGCCTAGCGACATCCAGCGACACGAGCGACAGTGACCAATGGCGACAAGAAGTGGGCGTGTCTAGCGACTCGACAAAGTTGAGATTTGCCAAAGTCCGTTTTAGGAAGTCCTGCCACTCGGCGACCATGTTTGCAACGGGCCTCTGGACAGTTAGGGCAGTTATTACATGATTCAAACGAGGTGTGAATTGGGAATACTGATATTTCTACAATTGCAGGTCTAAAATCCCTGTTTCCTGCACTTAAAAACATTATTTTTCATGTTACTTTAGATAGTACACAAAGCTTCGCTAGGGTGGCCATATTGAGCGTTGCGTTCCACTCCATTCATTTCAATGGCAGTGACGCATTTCGTTAATATTAATATCTTAGGATTTTCTCAACTTTATGCAAATGATGACCTACTACCAACAGGAGTACAGCAGCCGAGCTCACGTCAGCCTTCTCTCGTCTGTTACTGCAGGGTTTATTTATAAATGTTTCTAGGACACCATTTATAGCCTATTCTAAGCTTATTTGGTATAAACACAACTAGTGCATGCAAGTGCTAAATGCATGTAAATACCTAAAAATATCTCATGGCAGAAAATCATTAAACATACAAAAGTTTTTTTACTATTATTTACCCACTGGAGTTAATTGAATCACTTTATCAAAGGTGATGCTAAGAATTTTTGATTTCGTTCGCTTTTGTCTTTTTGACCCTGCTGAAAAAAACAAAGGAAACCTGAAAACACAGAAGAAAATATAATGGTTATAATAGAAATCGTATTGGTCATAATGGAAACTACATTGTGTCTGTGATGGATTCTGTTGGTGTGACGCTAGATTAATCCTACTGGAATAATGCCCAAACAATTTTGTAATGGTTTTAATGAAAAAACTAATGATTCATAATGGAATTTTATTATAAATCATTAGAAGTTCCCGCTTCCGACTTGTGTGTGTGGAGTTTGCATGTTCTCCCCGTGCCTCGGGGGTTTCCTCCGGGTACTCCGGTTTCCTCCCCTGGTCCAAAGACATGCATGGTAGGTTGATTGGCATCTCTGGAAAAATTGTCCGTAGGGTGTGAGTGCGTGAGTGAATGAGTGTGTGTGTGTGCCCTGCGATGGGTTGGCACTCCATCCAGGGTGTATCCTGCCTTGATGCCCGAAGACTCCTGAGATAGGCGCAGGCTCCCCGTGACCCGAGGTAGTTCGGATAAGCGGTAGAAAATGGATGGAAAATGTATGGATCATTCTATGAAGTGTTCTATTGGGTTTCTATTGTTTTTTTCAGCAGGGGCATAAGTGCTTTTTTTGTAATGCCTATAATTATCGTTTTTAATTAATATTACATTTGTAGAGTAAACCTCTAGGTTCTCGAAAATGTTATTGTTATTTACTAAACCTTGCTGATGGTTGAATTAAGGGATATTGCAATAGATTTGTTGTCACTGTGAACGACTTCATTCTGGTGCCATTCGGGCTCCACCCCATTTTAGGATCCTGTGGAATGGTCTGCCTGACTCCAATTAATATCAAACATATAAAAGTATTCTCCGAGAGAGAGAGAGAGAGAGAGAGAGAGCAGACAGATGTCTTTCTGGGCAACCAATACGACTTCAAACAATTTCAAATATTGACAATTTACCTAAAGCTAAGAGCATTAGAAATAATTGGCAATAGCAAAGATGTTCCCTGTGAATTCAACCTTAAATGTGTAATTAGAAATTCTCAATATGTTTCTTTTTTTATTAAAGGCTGGTTGTGCTTTTATAATTATAAAACATATTTACAGTTGACTCTAAAAATAAACCACCAGTTTAATATATTAGTGAATCCACATCGAAATCCCCCAAATCCACATCAATCCAAAGGGGACGTTGAGGGGCGTAAACAAGACTGGAGTATTTAAAGCGAGCCAAAAGATTTACTGTATGTTGATCCTGTTTTCTTGAACTCTACACAGACTGTGGCACACACTGTCAGCTGGAGCTGTGGTCAGAGGCTAATCTTATCCTCTTCACAATCTCGCTCGCACACAAGTCAAGTCCTCCACTATCCCAACAGCCTCATTAGAACAGATTGCTGCTCTCTCAGCCCTGAAATGAAAACTATACTACACTGTAGAAAGAAAGAGAGACAGACAGACTTAAAAAGCGAGAGATCTGGTGTATAGAAATCTCTGTCTGCTGTCTGTTATCATTGTTGAGGGGGACCGGTGGCAGTTTTACTCACGGTATTTCATCTAACAAACACATTCTATCTTTACACATTTACAGCATCGTACAAATTCAGAGAAAATCTGTCTCATAATATACGATTGAGTCTGAAGGCAATGTTTGATTACTTAAAAATGTATCTATAATGTGATCTAAACGGTTGGTGATTTTAGGTACATATACGTGCCGTTGGGCGGCGTGCGTCACGGTGTGTTCCGGAAGCTCATGTCTGCGGCGCTGCCGTTCGGGTTTGTGTGTTTCTGGCACGGTTGCCATGACTACCTGCAGTGCTGGGCCCTGCTGAACTGGGTCGGAGTGTCGGTGGAGAAGGCGCTCGGGCTCCTGTTCTCCCATCCTCCTCTTCATCATATTATTGTGAGCATACACTACACTTGTTGAATCTCAACTTTTTTAGTTTTGGGTGAACTGTCCCGCATTTTTACTGCAAATTAAAGGTCCTGTGTGTCTTTTTTTTGGAGGATCTGTTGATAGAAATGCAATATAATATAAAAGCATGACCACGTCTTCAGAGGTGTATAATGACCTTACATAATGCATAGGGTTGGGTATCGAGAGCCTGTTCCATTTTAGAACCGTTCCAAATTGTCGATAGGACATTTCGGTTCTGTTTATCAATTCCTTACTTTTTCAATCACTCGCGAATGGCAGTGAGCATTTTACAGTTGTATCTGTCTGCCATGACCTTCGACAAGTTCATTACCATCGGGCATCGGTACTATGAATGCAGCAAACGTTCAAAAGTTTGGTTAAACTTGGTGTAAAAAGATGATAACATTGCCAAATGCAATACGTGTGGTAGAGATATTTCTTGAAAGGGAGGAAGTACCTCTTATAGGACGAAACGCGCCATATATCTGAAAAAATGCACCGTGTTTAAGTCTCTCAGCCTCGAGTCCTCCTGCTAACGCACCAGATAACTTACAGCTATTAGCAGTCTCACACTCGGGTACAAAATACAGATTGTGATGAAAATGATCAGTTTGGTTAAAGTTACTTAATTTTTTTTAATAATGTTCACAATTAAATACATCCGGGAAGCTACAGGACAACATGTAGTTCATTTAAAATGATAATAATTTGAATTATTAATTCAATCACTTTTTAAAAATGAATTAATTCAGTATTTAATTCACAAATGATTGTTTAGCTAATGGATGATCTAACAGCTGCATGTTATATATTTTAGGTTGTATTTTTGTATAATATTTAAATAGTTTGGTTTTTTATTGCTTCTGATTATTCCTTAGTGGAAGTGTTGTTTATTTCATCATTTGACGAATTTTTCACAGTTAACAGATACAGCCTACTGGTTTTAGCCTAAATGTGGCAAGAATAAAAGGTTAAAACAGTTTTCTTTAAGCATTTGCTATTTTTTTCTCTCCCCAAAAAATATTGAAAATGGAACCGAGAATCGATAAGAATCGGATTCGATAAGCAGAATCGGAATCACTTAAATTAAAACGATACCCAACCCTAATAATGAGGCGTTGTTTTTATTACCTTAGAATGACCTATTTCTATCTACATACACAGTGTGTCCCCTTACATAGAATTCGCCATGTTGTTTCTACAGTACCCCTATGCGTATTTATGTATTCGTAAATGCGTTATTTAATTCGTGAAATAAAACGAAAACGGGATGACATCTTAATCCTGTGTCAGTCAGCGTAGTGCATTGAAAGGGAGGGTTGACCAGTGGAGTGTGCCGTTGGTTGCAATTCGTAACCTCACCACTAGATGCCACTAAATTTCAAACACTGCACCTTTAAATAAACTTTTTTTAGATTTTAACATGGCATGAATAATACAAAATGAAAGATAAACTGACGTTAATACATTTTTTTGTTTTTTTTTCAACAGGTGCGCTGTCTGTCTCCACGGATGCAGAGGCGAGGCTTTGCACTCATCTCAGCCTTTTCCACCGCTTTGCTTATTCTGTCCAATCTGGTGTTTCTGGGTGGGATCCATGTGGGTAGAATCTTCTGGAAAAGGATGTTTGTCCAAGGTTTGTCATTTAAATATGTACACCCCTGTGTTTGAGACTCATATCCATCATTATCGTCTCCATTGAGGTTTCTTCCCTTTGAAACTGCTGAAAATTTAGCTGCAGCTGCTGAGAAAGCTTTTCAACTCTGGGGGAATGTAAAAGTTTTTGGCATTTTAATATTTTGTGGCTTAAATGTTGCAATGTTTCAGAATGTAAACTGTAACGGTTTCATGTGACTCTGCCTGTCATTTTGCTCAAGATCAAACACACACAAGTGGAAATGAATTCTGTCTGAAGTCCTCGGAGCATGATGAGCTGAATCACTGTTTTTCGTGGCACGTATGAGATGTGCTTTAGATCATAAACATAGAGGTTACAAGTGATTTTGTAAGATTATTGTTTTATGCTTCGATCTGGATATCCACAGGGTCATCAAAAACAGAAATTTTGGTTGAGGTCTGGGAATGTAACTTTCTCTGGTTATCCTAAGCCAAGAAATGCGTATTCATCGAAAAAAAAACATTTTTGTGAATGCAATCTCTATAAAATGGGATCCCTAAATTTTGTATATTTATAACAACTTTACGAAAAAATATTTGATCAATTTAACTGGGTGCCTTAAACAGTAGTTGACTCGCCAGGAGGCATCAGGACATTTATCTAAGAAGAGTTTAAAGACAGAGAGTGATGTGAAGGAAGTCAATGGGTGAGATAAAGGAAGGTGAATGTCTTCAGAAGCTTCTGGAAGCTGTTATTCACATTTGCCATCGGGGCACCGTTCAAACCGCAGAGTCTTACCATCAGTCACCTTGGCATCATTCATTCTTGACATCTCAGACCAGCACTCATGCTGATCCCACCCACCGCCCACAGCAGCTGCCAATCAAAACCCAGACAGTGAGGCTTTGTGCTGCTCAGTTTGAGGTGGGCGGAGCTGCTGAATACAGTAATGCAGGAGAGAGAGCAGTCGAGACAGGGACATAAGTTATGAGTGGTTTAGTTTTGGCTCGCTTTATTATCGGAGTCATATCCTAGACTTCTGTTCACTGATTTGAAATGCAATTTCTTTTTTTTTACATTTAAGTGCTTACGATTGTGATGTCATCACAAATATTTCTATTTAGTTTTGGGAGGTGGATTTGGTCTGACGCAGCCATGCAGGTTTAAGTCACGTTGATTGAAATCTGTGTGTGTATGTGTACGCGCACGTGTGAGAGACCATGAAAGATTTTATCCCATTAGTCAGTGTTTAGACTACAGCAGACAAGCACAAAGAGATCAATACTTTTACACATACACATGGATGCAACCGGACATAAATGAAATGTGAGATCTGAGCTGTTGTTAAAGACTATTTGCAGGTTTTCCGTAACCTTTTCACCGCTAAGTGTTTTGTTTCTGTGTGTGCAGTTGGTATGACAAAATACATTAAATACCCAAACACCAGTACCTAAAGGACAATGAGGTGTAACCAGTGTGCACAAGCCCCACTCCCTTTATTCTCTCTCTCATTTCCCTTCTGCTCCATCCTTGTTTTCTTCTCTTCCTGATGCAACAAGGCAAGTCTTTTTAATGAACCCACAAGAGACAGCACACACACACCTGTCCTTTGTGCTTGTTAACAGCTTTGGGCTCTTAGTAGACCCATTGAGAGGCATTAGTGATTATACAGATATATAACGTAATCACTCGGTGTGAGGAGTTTGATGTGTTCAAAACAAAGTTGTTGTTTTATATTTTATATGTTTCTTTATATGTGAAAGACTGACAGCATGACCAAACCAGTGAAATCAAGGTTTTCACATAAAACATAATTTTAAACTTTACCTACACACATGTACAAATATTAGTGATGTTTTGCTAAAAGAATTATATTGAAACTTGTTTTCTTATTTTCTGCAAATAAATGAAAATAAAAACAATATTTTTCTTTCAAATTTGGGAGATAATTTTACCTAAGCAAAAACTATGAATAGTAGAAAAAAATAAGTGATAATTTCTCTTAATGTTTAACATCATAATTGTAAGTATTTCTGTCTATCTCTACCCTAAAATAGTCTTTCTCCTTTTCTTCAACAGACTGGTCCTCTGTGGCCGTTCCAATGCTTGCTTTCCTCTATTGCTTCGCTCAGGTTGGCATCGAGTGGGACATGAGATGATGTCACAGCAGCTCAGTTTGGAATCAATGCAGGACAATGTTTTTTACAGAGACAATAGTATCAAAAGTTTTACCATCATTTTGACCAGTCACGATTTGGAGAGTTTGCCAGCACGTATATCTGTGGATCATACAGACTGAAAACAACAGGTTCATTCCTGTCAACTGCTGAATTGTGCGTATGATGTAGTATCTGTGCTGTATTTGAATAGTGTGTGTGGAAATGAAATGGCATGGCTGCTCCAGGTGTGTGTTTGATGGCTAATCCTGTCACTGCTTTATTTATGAGTTTGTCTGAACACTGACGGTGACACATGTCTCTGATCAGCGGCCAGGATACAGGCGACAACCTGATCATTGGCTCTCTCTCTCTGTGTCCATCCTTCTGTGTGTATTTCCATCCTCTCATTCGTTTTGCCCCTCTGATCTTTCTTTGCTGATCTCTCCGTCTTGTCTTATTTTTCTATCCATTACACTCTATTCGTTTCTCTTGTCCTCTGTGTTGTGTTTTTCACATTGTATCTCCTTACTAACAGCTCAAGCTGCTGCATGTTTAATTGGATTACTGATCTGAGCCTGTTTTGTACTTTCTTAGAGAGTGTTAAGATTGTGCGTGAGTATGTGTGTTTGTGTGTTATAAAGGGGATCACACTTTAAAGAGCTTTGTCAAAGCGGCACCTTTATTGGCATCAGATTAATAATTCATAATCCCTTCATAAAGTCTCTCCCTTTCTTTCTTTCTTTCTTTCTTTCTCTCTCTAAATTTTAGTGTGCTTCATGGTATGACACAACTGTACATTTTCAAAGCTTCCACAACAGAGCAGCAGATCAACTATTGTACAAATTAATTGTGCAAGTAATATTAAACAATAACTATGAGGGCTGTCAAACGATGAATTGCATCAAGAATAAACGTTTGTGTTTACATAATAAATGTCTGTGTACGTGTTTATAAATACAAAATGAATATGCAAAGTACACAGACATGTATACATATTAATGAAATATGAACAATTAATAATGTAAATTATATAAATATTTATCAATTTTAATGTTTCGTGATTGTTTTTGTGAATCCAAACGTAATATGCACAAGACTGTACACAGAAGTATATTGTGTAAAAAATTATTTTGGATGCGATTAATCATGATTAATCGTTTGACAGCCCTAATCCTTAATGTATTAATAAATAAATAAAAATATATGTATAAATATTAATGCAAAAACGTATTAAATGAGTATTAATGTACTAAGTATTAAAAGAACTACGAAGCAAGTTTTGTTTGGACTCTAAATTGCAATTACAAAATAAACTTAAATCAGTCAAGTATTTAAGATGAACTAAAGGTGAAGAAAAAGATTAGATACCACTAAAATCAAAGATGCAGAATCCAGTCAGGCGACTCGCTGTTCTTCTCTTACAAGGAGATTATTATTAATGTTCGCAAAATTTCCAGTGTGTGCTGCGAGTGTTTATTTAAGTGGTTAAACGTCCCCTTGAAGTGTGAGTTTTATGTATTCTTTCAGAAAGTACAGGTCTGCCTTGATCTCTCCCTCTCACTGTCTCTGCCTGTGTATGATGATATTTTTGTAGACGGTATAGAGGTCAGGTGTGACGTGCTCTTTCCATGAGTCACATTGAAATGCACCGCTGACGCCACACACTACACAGGTCCTTGATGTGTTTGTATTTGTCTGTGTGTTTTATAACACGGGTCACTCCACTCTTATTGAACGCTGAATAATTATGCAACATTATACACTCCTCAAAGTGAAAATAATATAATAATTTCCCTCCACTTAAAGCTGATCTGCTGTCATTTACATGTTCATTCCCTTCAGCATTTAAAGAAAAATATCAATTCACACCAAACAAGTCAGAGCAAAAATGTATATAAAATATTTTATTATCATAAATAATATTTTACAGCAACTTTACAAATCTCGTCTTTGTGCTTTACAGTAGTCCATGTGAAGAAATGCTGTTTCAGTATATAAGGACCATGCTGTCTTCAAAATACTGCGAAGTTTTCAATTAGGGTTGTTCTTAAAGAGCGAACCATTGAGGACCTCAGCGATCAAACAGACATGCAGAGAGAAGCCCGTTTGTTCGCACAGACCCTGCAGTGTGATATATAACAGCACAGCTCACTTCAACTTCAGTAGCAGTGTTAAAAATTGCAAAAATAAACTCAGTCGTTCTTCCCCAAAATACTGTACTGTACAAGTTAGCTCGCTATTCATACATATAAATACACACTGATATGACATGTGTGATAGTGTGTTTAGGCTTCTTTGAAATAAAACTCACTATAGAAAAGTCCCTTAATTGTACTAGGTTGTAATCATGTTGTTTAAGAAATAATTCACCTCAAAAAATACAATTCATAAAATGTCAATTTACTCATCCTTACGTTGCTCCAAAGCAGTATCTCCTAATACAGTGTAAAGAATATTATATATTGATCTTGACAAGCTTATCCTATATTTAACATTTTGATATCGTATAATGGCGATGTGTGAGGAACAGACAGAAATGAAAACAGATAAACTTTTATCGGGTTTATTCACTCAAAATTGAAATTTTCAATCTTATATGACTCTCTTTCTTCTGCAGAACACAAAAGAAGATCTTTTGAAGAATGGTGGTAAACGAACAACAACATTGACTTGCATTGGCTTTGGTTACCAACATTCTTCAAAAAATCTTCTTTTGTGTTCTGCAGAAGAAAGAAAGTCCTACAGGTTTGACATGACAAGAGGGTGAGTAAATGATTACAGAATTTTCATTTTTGGGTGAACTGTCACTTTAACGGTTGTTGTGTGCGTACATTTCTAGGTTTGTGCTTAGAGAAATTTTATCAGATTTGGTGCAACATGAGGGTGAATAAACTATGACAGAATTTTCATTTTTGGAATAACCTTTACGAAATGTCCTGTCATGAGACAAACTTTGGCTCTCATATCTGTAGAAACATTCAGGCACCCCGAGCATAAAATCGAATACGTCTAATATCGGTGAGAGTTAATTTTCCCATCCTAAATGCAAATTCGGACTCGCCCACCAAGAATCAGACAGGTCTGCTACAAAGAGCGAATCCATTAGCATCATGGGGTCAGAGGCAAGAGATTATATACTCGTGCAGTAGAGGAGTACTTCCTTTAAAATGGTAATTTATTCACTTTTCCTTTTGTTTACCATGCACGTCTTAACCTTATTTTAAGTGCAAATCAAGCCATGCTGTTGTCGTATTTGATCAAATCAATGTCGGTCTCGATGGGATGGTCATAGATACCTGCAGAGAGTTCAAAAGAGCCCTGGAGTAAAACATGCTAGTATTTAGGGGCTGTTTGTATATTAAGGAACTACATAAATACTGTACAATACTCTTTCGCTGTCCTACTCTATGGGCAAAAGTGCATAACTGGTATTGTTACAGAGGCATGCGGTGACATAAGGGCTGCGATTGTTTCTTGTAATGCTTCGATTACACCGTGTTGTTCAGCTTAAACGTTATATCGGGGTTGGAGAAGCATAATGGGAACAATCAGAGAGAAATTCAGCAGCAATGATTATTGCTTGAGAATCAGCTGGGGCTGACGCTTACATTCCAGTTTACATGAGTGTGCATGGAATTATCGTAACATTCATATGTCTTATTTAAAATCAACTCTGGGATGCTTTGGAATGCTGCTGCTGGGTAAAAACATTTTCAAATATTTGCTCAGTATATGAAGTAAAAGTGTGAGCTAATGACCCGTGATATTAATTGTAATTAGGACGTCACATGCTCCGATTCAAAAACAACACTAATGGAAATTTGACCCTTTTAACATTGTTTTGCTGACAGAAAGGAGATCATCATCCCTTGAGAGCGAAACTAAGGATGTTTTTCTGATATACAAAATCGTACACTGTGACCAAATGAACTGAATAAATCTTTTTGTGCGAATAATGTGACTCTTGGTTCTTTGAAAATCCTTTTGTCTGTCTGTGTCTTTATAATTTTACATTGGATTTTGGGATATGACCTTGGTTGCTGTTTTCATAGTTTTGACAATCATGCGAGTCGTTTCTTTTGTAAAACCCTTCTGCTAGTGTTGTGCTCTCAGGTGGTGGTGAAGCGGGTGTCAGTGAGGTGATATAAACCTCAGCACATCTCCTGTGGACCTGATAATGACCTCTCTAACATCACACAACACAGCTAACACAGCCCGTTTCTTTCTTTCCTACGGCCCGTATTTAACATTCACATCAGTAGTTTAGAATGGATACAGTATATAATGTATAGTTAAATAAAAAATAACCTCACATTCATAATTGAAGATATACAGCCGCAGAAATAATGAAGAGACCATTTCAAAATTGTTTTCAGTTTTTCTGATTTGACTATTTATTGGTATGTGTTTAGGTAAACGGATCAGTTTAGTTTCATTATGTGAACTACCAACAATATTTCTCCCAAACTTCAGATAAAAATATTGTTTCTATTTGCATTTATTTGCAGAAAGTGAAAACTGGAAAAACAGGTCAAAATAACTGAGGAATGATCTGTTTTTCAGATCTCAAATACTGCATAGAAAAACAAGTTATTTTAGTCTTTCACTGTTGGATGACTTTGTCACTCCTGAGGTTTGATTTTGTTGAAATTCTACGGACACTGGAATGGACACAATACATCTAGAAATGCTGATTTATGAAAATTTGGAATAGTCTCTTCATTTTGAATGGGCTGGATTTCATTTCGGTGGAGACTGTGATAATCTTTCACACAGGAGTGAGATTTGCTCTTGGACCATCACTTCTTCCTACCAATACGTTTTGGGCATTCCTGAGATTCTGTGTGTTTCATATAAAAGTTAAAATATACTGTGATTAAACAAATTGAAATCTTGAACAGTTATTGATGTGTTTTGAGCACATCCGGGATTCGAATTCAGAAAGCAAAGCTACAATTTACTACAGCTCTAAAAATAATAATGCGCCTATGGCAATACGTTTGTGCGCTTTCTGGAAGACCCGATCATCAACACCATCTGTGAACACCACCCATGTATATATTCTTTCATTGCTATGAACAAAACTTGGCCCAAATAGTGACTTGTAAACTCTGAAGCGGTGCGTGTTTGAAGATGCCCATTATAGATGTAATAGCTTGAAGGTAAAGGCATCGCTGTTTAAGTGCATTGCACTTTCAGAACAAAGCTTCAAGCTACAGTGTTTCACACAGGTCAAGCATCATAACAGGACGAAAATTTAGCCCTGGTGTTAGTCATGATAGAGGGGTTTAACAGTGCTTAGATATTACACTTCAAACCTCAGTAGATCTTATTAATGTCAGCAGTTACGTGAGCATTTCGAGTGAACAACTCTTGGGGTTGGTATTCATTTGTCATTGTACAAACACATTTATCTGAAGTGACTGAAGCTGCCTGGGGATTCAGATCTGTTTCTTCAGACTGATTCACCGTTCTTTTCAGATCCGTACCAGCGTGCCCCACAGCTCTTCGATTTCTATTAAAGGTGCAAATTAACCAGGATGTTGCACAATGGATCTCAATAACAGAAAGATTGGACTGCTCAGTCCGACATAAGCAGAGCACAGGCAGGAGTGTGCGTGAAAGTAAGAGAGAGGAAGACTTGCTACATGAGTGGGATCTTGAAGGGCCCGCATTTGAAGTTGGGGACGGTGCATCACCATGACAACCTGCAGTCAGAGTGGGCCCTGAGGCAAGAACTCTCTGTCTGTCAGCCTCTCAGGGCTCAAACACCACACAAAGTGTGCCTGCGCGACAACTAACACAGCACCACTTTGGTATCGCAGATGCACAGCCTTGGGATAAGACATCTTCCTCTCCTTTACAGTGTCTCATATTATTTCATCCTTCCGGCTTTCACACACACACACACACACACTCATTTCATGTCTATCACGCTGGCACAGATGTTGAAAGTAAGTCCCTTTTTTCTTAAATCTCCCTTATGAACACGTTCCTCGTGTTATATAGAGGAAACGCTTACCTCGCTCATGTTGTGTTTCTCTTTGTGTTTATGGAAAGATGTCCTCCTTGTCTGTGTCTGGTGATGTGGGTCGTGATACCTGGAAGAGCGAGATGGGAGAGGTCGTAGACTTTCTGCTCCGTAGCAACCTTAACACCTCGGCGACCTGTGTCTCCAAGGCAACCATGCGGTTACTGAGCGCCGACAGCTCCTCTTTTAGTTCACCACGGAGTTCCAGGAGCGACGCGTGGAGCGTATGTTCGGGAATAATAGGGATTAAGGGGATCGGGGGAGCTTTTCCATCTGGCTGGACCGGGCTGCGGTCTACAGGGGTGCGAGCTCCGCCCTCATCCAGGCGGAGGTCGCTTTTGGTGATGCCACTGTCACAGGAATCCGTCTTCTTGAGGCCGTTAGTCTCACAAGACTTACTGGAGCTGCTCCGTTCAGGGAGCGTTTCCATAGATTCCGCTTTAGGAACGTTTCCCCATCCTTCCGGCTTAGCCACGCTCTCCCTGAATCTGGCCCATCCCCGGGCGCGCGGCTCTGACGACCGGGGGACATTTGGGACGGGGGCACTGAGCTTTGCCTGGTCGAACGGACCCAGGGTGAGTTTTTTGTGGGGGTGTGAAGGGATGGGCGTGGCTGGACTCTCCGTTACCGTGACGATGCTTGTGGTGGTGACTACATCCTGACTGATGACTTCATTGTGGATGTGACCCTTCTCGAGATCAGGGTCATGGGAAATGGACTGCCCAGCAGCGAGTCGAGCTTCTTTTTGTTGGCGGAATCGCTGGAACAGACGGCGGACGGGATGATCGGGAGGGAGGTTCAGTGGGGCCTCGTTCTTCCTCCTAAGCCTCTCCTCTTCCTCACGTTTCACATCACTGATCTTTCTGAACACAAGCTGAAAAGACATTAAGGGTTCGTTTAGAGATGTTCTGCAAAACTACGTACTTTCATTCTTATTTTTACTGTTTTATTTTATACATAAAATTTTTTTTTACGTGTTATCTTATTTATTTTAATTTTCTTTATTTATTTTAAAATTTTGATTTTAAACATTTTTGCACAATTTATTTTACATAATTTCTTTCTTATTTTAATTATTTATTTATTAATTTATCCTTATTGTACACATCTTTTAATACTTTTATTGTGTACATATCTGTACAATTTTATTTGACACTTTCTTTCATTTTTCTTTTTTTCTTTTTACAGTTTTGTTTTATACCTAATTTTACCATTTTATTAAAAAAAAAAAAATTCTTTATTTTTACAATTTTATTTTTGACATATTTATACAATTTTATTTTACATATTTTTCTTTTCTGATGATTTTAACAACTTTATTTTTAGATATTTTATAATTTCATTTTTCACATATTTGTACAATGACATATTTTCTTTCTTATTTTTACAGTTTTTTATAATGTTGTTTGGGCCCTAGACTATAAAAATAAAGGTGTTACAAAAGGTTCTTCACAGCAATGCCGGAGAAGAAATATTTTAGTTCCATATCAGTCAAAGGTTCTAGTTTCTAGGTTCTATCAGTTTAGTCTAAAGAACCTTTTTCCACTACAAAGAATGACTTGCGAAACAGAAAGGTTTAGGGAATGTTAAAAGTTTCTTTACAGAACTTTCTGTATTTTCATTATGAAACGTTCTGGCATCGTTTAGGATTTAAACTTTAAGACTGTGTTGTTTCTGAGTTTGAATAATTGTAAACTTTTGTTCCTGCCTATCTTGGCCAGAACATTTCTATAAATCAAATGACATTTCTGGTTAAATAAAAGTCAAATACAATAAATGAAATAAAACTAATTTTAACTTAACATACATCTGTATGGCTGTAAATGTTGTGCTTTTACAGGTATGCTTTTAAATATGCTACTTTAAGATGCAACTGAGAGGGTTTTACTCAACATTAAATACATATATTTATAAAAAGTTGACCAGATTTTTACAGTTCTTCATAAGAACCAAGTAATAATAGCGACAAACAAACTAACCCCCAAGCTACAGTATTTTGTCATATAGCAGCATCTGGCACGCATTCAAGCTATAAACCGCATCCATATGTTATAGTCCGTGACAGACACTCTGAAGATGAAAAGCTTCTCATTATGCACATAGTTATTATCCATCCATCCAACAAATCCATGAGTCAATGCGGAGTCATCTACTCTAGAATCAACCAACTGAAACCAACTACAGAGATTTGACTGCAGTCCGCACATAGCAGGCGTGTTCACACTATTATAACATCTGCAAGCTTCAGATCTACTGTCAGGTGAATACCAGCCAACATATTCTGAGCTTCAGAAGACCCCAGGCCTTTCACAAACCCACTGATGCATGGCTGAAATCATCAGTTCCAATCTACCAAATTGCCAAAGTGTGTTTATTTGTGGCATCAAACTTTGAAAAATATTCAAAGTACTTCATAGTTCCCTAGAACTAGCTACATCAGCATAAATACATATTCTGATGGGTTTTCTGAGTTCAAAATTCCAATCATGTTTGAGTATTTCATGCACTTCTCGTGATTTCTCCACAACTGTTGGTCCAATTTGGTGCCAGTTTTGCAGCATCACATTCTTTTAAATTGTCATCTTTCCTTTTCCTTTTCAACAGAAACAAATGTAATCTAAAAGAACCGAAAGACGACAAAATATACCGTCCCGGACCTCTGTGTTCAGTTTCGTGATTTTTGCGAGATGTTCTAAGTGCCTGACTTATTTATTAAAGCTCATGTATATTTCAGAGTTAAAGGCTTTTATTGAGCAGATTCCCAGAGTCAATGCTCTGATGCATATGTGTTTGCCAGCCTGATGAAACTCCTCCAAACATACTCAAATCGCAATGTGTATGTGTGTCTGAAGGGAGCAATATTAATCTCCACTTAGGCTAGAGATTTTGAAAGCATGTGCTTCTTCTTTACACAAACCTGATACACAGAGCCACTCCATTTCCTTTTCCTGTTTGTATCTCCCTGGCTCTATCCCAACGGTGCACTTGATGTGGACTCCCCACCGTAGTCTCGTTGCCATCATTTGCACGTGTCAGCACAGTCCACGAGACCGTAGGGTGTCCCATTTCTCATTTCATTATTCAAAATACTCACATACATCCTGAAAGTCCATGTGAAACATGGCTAATGTCTGGTACCCAACAACATATGATATATATCCTCTTAACCAATCACAACAGCGAAATGTGGATCTACTATTGGTTTCCATAAGTGACTAAAATGTAAAGGTCCAGTGTTGGAAATTCAGCGGCGGTGAGGTTGCGAATTGCAACCAACGGCTCACTCCACCCTTCCCTTTCGAAGCACTACGGTGGCTGACACAGGGCTAAGGTGTCAACTAGTTTTCACTTCTTTCCTGAAGGAGATAACGTATTTATGATAGGTACTCTGTAGGGCAGTTTGTCCGTTTAGGGCTACTGTAGAAATAACATAGCGAATACTATATAAGGGAACCCACAATGCATGTAGATAGAAATAGCACATTTTAAGGTAATAAAGACATACCTCTTCATTATTTAAGGTTTTTATACACCTCTCAAGACATAGTTAAGTATAGTACATTGCATTTCTGTTAACATAAATTATGTCCAAAATATTACACACAGCTTCTTTAAAGTCAAAATAATCAAAACAATGCTAATCTATATCACATTAAAATATTATTAATTGTACTAGATATAACGGTAATATCTAAAATTTACGGATGATTAATGTACGTGTGCACACAAATACAAGTACACAACGTGGCACACACACACACAAACATCGGCATACTAAGACAGTTTGTTCCTGTCACCGGTCAAGGCTGCATTTGATTATGACTCCATCTTTAAAATGTTAGTATTCATATTGATGTACTGAATACTTATTCCAAGGGGCAGAGTGCCCAAGCATCTGTCCTGACATTGGACAAGGAGAACAGCACACACACACATTCTCAGCAGATAAGAATAATCAGCACATGTTGGTGTGCATGTATCTAAATCCTCTCAATCTCATTTTTCTCATTCTCGAGTTTATCCATTTCAGAACGATCCTTAAGCAATGTGCTAACAGAGGGAGACAGAGTGCAGCAGGCATTTACCTGTCATGTCTAACATAAAATTTTTCATTTGGAGTTTAATATGCTCCGGTTTGTCATATTGCCACTTTCCATCTGAATCTGATGTTTCTCTGTAATTGAACTCTGAAAAACTCATCTTTTCGGCAGCAGGTAGAGAAATATCTGAGGGAATAAGAGAATATCAGATCGACAGATTCAGTGGTTTGCTGTTCTGAATTATGTCAAGGGTCTCAGGTCCATACGGTAAGTGTGTTTCATGTATGATGGACAGTAATGACCAAAACTCTGACCTCCCGTTTAGTTATTCCCATCCCGGACACACACACACAAAAGCTGATCCATGATCCGGAAATAAATGTTACTCTTCCTATATATATACTATAATTATATACATATCCCAGAAATAGTGAGGCCTTGCACCTTTGCAAATTAGAGGAACATTCAAGCATGACGCAAGCTCTATTATTTTCACAGAATTTTCACAGAGTCATCTCTCAGGTGATTATATTGATAATACAGTTTTGAATTTAGATTAGAATTATATGGCCTGAGTTAAACTTTTTACAATAAAGGGATAGCTCACAAAAAAATGAAAATTCTTGTCATTTCAAAACTGCAGGACTTTCATTCTTCTGCACAACACAAAATAAGATATTTTGAAGAATGGCGCCGGTACCCATTGACTTGCATTGCTTTTGTCTATGCAATAGAAGTGAATAGATATAGTTGCCATTGTTCAGTTACCAACAATTCTTCAAATCATCTTCTATTTTCAGTAAATTATCCCTTTAATTCCAGGACAGTACAAAGTGTGATTTAAACTTTACAAATCAATTATTGTCAGTTCATATTTCATGCATTTTAACAAAAATCTTTATTTATTTCTTCGATTTACTTTTCTACCCTTCCAATAAGATCACCACAGATTTGCATGTAAATGCATCACTGGAAACATCACTTGTTATCGCTTATTTAAACCAAATGAGACACAAATCATTTCTTTTGTAACTTACTGCTTTGTGTTTCTCCTTAAAACGCCATTAAAGTAGGAAATCCACATAAACACACAGAAAAGTTCAACTGTCTGTGGGATTTGAGGTGATATTGTGCAGACAGTCAGCGCTCAAACCGACATGCGCTGTATAGAGAACTGTCACCATTTCTGCTGTTTTGTAAACCGTGACCCTTGAAGGGTATACGAGACAGAAAAAGAACAGACATGCAGAGAGGGATTACATAACAAAAGCAGAAGCATTACACAAAGGTGTGGGTTTGTGTGCATAGGGGGTGAAACACAGAGTGTGTTTGTTAGAATCTCTCTGTTGATTCTCATATCTCGCATTTATGCACACGCACGGCCCTTCTGTGCATCCTAAGCTTTTTATTTCTCTTTGTAATTCTTCCCGTAATCAAACAGGGAAACATGAGCATATCCATCGAGTCGTTTGAAACGTGTGCGTTTTTGCGTGTGTGATGTTGGAGGTGGTCGTCTGACTCTGAGAGGAGGTTGGTGGGGACTGAGAGACATACACACGCTCCCATCACTCTTTCATAATTCAAACTAAAAGCTGACTGTGTGCACTCGAAAATCTCTGAAATTTGTGTGTATGTGTGGACCACTACAGTCTGGTTATACGAAAAATTATTAAAATACTCTCCATCTTGCTTTCACTTCCCATAATTAATCACTGAATCACAGGAATTGCCCAGAACAATCTGTACACGTGTAAACTGAAGGATTTATGAAGAGTCATTCCGAGTTTATTATAAGTGGTATTAACCTGAAATGTGTGCTTGCGTATTTATTATATTATTTGAAAAATAGTATAAAATGCTCATTAATGAGCTTTGTGTGAGCTTGATCATCATCTGAACGTCTGGATGCTGTGTAGCGAGTACCTCATACCACGTGCCAGATGCTGACTGACTGATTTTATTTCACTGATCTCCGATCAGATTTACCGCACTCATCACTTCACAGAATCTGATACGTTAGTGATGACTGATTCACTCCCCAAACACACACCACAGGGTCACACAGGTGGAATATTAAGTAAACCACCACCGCTAACCCCCTGAACTTTGACCATCGATCATTTTTAAAAGCAGTTCAACTCAAATCCATGCATTCCGGTGCACACGCATGGTTATGCATGTGTACGGTTGTGTGTGCATGCGGGCATTAGCGCCGGTGTGTTCGAGGGTTATTTAACCACTACAGTTGCATAAATGTAACCTTAATCAAAGCCGAAATAACTCATGACTGTTGACACAGCAGCGGTGAGCTAAAGAGGATTTTTCAGCGTTACCTTGACAACCACAAACACACATAATCAAAAGCAAATTGGACGAGCCATTAAAGTGCTAAAGCAGCTGCGGAGGGTACAGTCGAATGAATCTTTTACATAGAAAGACATCACAGTCGGTGATCCTTTTGAGTTGTTGAAGTGATCGTTCACTAAAAAATGAAATTTCTGTCATCCTTCACTCACCCTCTTGACATTTCTTTTTTTCTGCAGAACATTAAAGAAAATATTTTGAAGAATGTTAGTAACCGAACAATGGCGGTACCCATTGACTTATATTGTATAGACTGTATAGACACAAAACCAATGACAGTGAATGGGTACCTCCGTTGTTCGGTTACAAACGTTCTTCAAAATGTTCGATTGTGTTCTGCAAAAGATGGTTTGATAAATGATAACAGAATTTTCAATTTTGGGTGAACGATCCCTTTAACGCAGTTACCTGTTGCGCACTCAATACATCATCTCCTTTGACCTTAAGAATTCAGCATCATCAGTTTTCCATTTAACCTTAGATAAGATCGGCAGATATCCCTGACTAAGTCTCACTTTACGACTCATGCACTATATTGCAAGTCTTCCAAAGTCAAACAGCTTTCTGTTATGAAAAATGCTGTGGCTCCCAAATCAAATGTAGCGCAGGCTGGATATCAATAACATCAAACATCACCGGCTCTCGGGCATCTCGTAATCGTGAATAATGACTTTACATTTCTATTTGCTCATCACACATTGTTATCGTATGACTTCAGATATTTAAGTTGACAACTTATTGTCCTTTTTAGAAGAGAAAATCACAGAATCCGAATCGTAATCGCTTTTGGGAGATGTTTCTGTTAGGAATGAGGACACCGGCATACGTTAAAACCAGAAAATAGGCCCATGATTACAAATAGGCCATATCTAGTATATTGTTGAATACTTTCTCTCATATATTTTCCATATGTAACATGTTGTTCTATCTGGGTCATAATCAGATGGTAAACATCATGACTAATTCATGGAGAGATAAGCTAATAAAAGTCTCTCGCACGGCAACCAGAGAGTCATATTAATACAATCAGGTTTTTTTACAATTCGTTGTAGTGTCTATGAGGACAGATCCTTAGTGTCGGATCATAATGTCGGGGCAAAGGTTAGTAAATTGACGTCAAACACAGCGGTCTATTTCAAAACAAGTGTAGGCGTGAAGAGTGTCCTCAAAGCCTTACATGTACTTTCTAATAGCTTTACAACTGTTTTTCATCATATATTGGTACAGAAGATAGATTATGTAAATGTCTGTGAATGTGTTACTGAAGTATACCTTATAGTTCAATTTAAGCCGTATGGATATATTTAACTGTACAGTCTCAGCCTTGCCAATAAAGACCAGACGCTTGCTAGGCTATAATTAGTTTTCTTCTCAGACCCAGTTAAAGCACTAAGAAACAGATCTCAAGCAGGGCCCGGATCCAATTTATATAGACACACTGAGGCTCAGTTTATCACACTGACAGCTGTTTTATTATGAAATGCATAGACAAATGCCACTTTGGATCACGTTCATAGAGTATAACAGGTTTATTTTGTTTGCAAACAACACTGTACATTCAAAATCAACCAAAAAAGGAGGATAAGCAGGTAGAGGGACCTACTTACCTAACACTTCTGTATCTTCTATAGAACTCTTCCGAAAACATAAACAACACTAATTCAACGCTGGTCCAGAAGAATTTCCTGTTTCTGTTTTTTAACATTACACAAACGTTTAAACAACATACAACCTACAGAACATTTATAATCTAATCAAAACATACAATAATATTAAACAAATATCTTTAGGATTTAATTATATATGTAAGATTTTAAAATTAACAAATAAAAATGAAACCGGAAGCGCATCTGGGCCAGTGTTTATATCTTGCGAAGTGGTCTGTGGGTTGTAA
The DNA here is from genome assembly GCF_015846415.1 of Triplophysa dalaica. NCBI lineage: Eukaryota > Metazoa > Chordata > Actinopteri > Cypriniformes > Nemacheilidae > Triplophysa > Triplophysa dalaica. The sequence continues at coordinate 7,869,112 of NC_079556.1, read as the reverse complement.
TATAAATAAATATGCCCCGCCCCAAACAATAATAATTGTATATTCCAGTTTCACATTTTTAAAGATATATTTTAGAAACTACAGGAAAGCATTGGATAGAGACAGGGGGAGTAGGACCGGCAAAGGAAGCTTGAGATGGGAATCAAACTCGGGTTAGGCCGCAAGCGAACTAGTACTATATGTCGGTGCACTAACCACGGGGCTATTTCACCAACCAGTTAATTTTTTAAATGTTGGTCAACTTCAAGCTGATCTTACAGGAATTTGCAACGTTTTTTATGAGGTGGCTTAATTCATAGCAATTCATATAAAGTGAATCATACAAAAATTAAGAATAAATAAAGAAGCGAATAAAACCCTTTCCCTAACTCCACCCCAATCCTATCCATCAGTGGCACATGGCCGACCGTATAAAAATGGACTTCACTAGATGAACCAGAGCAATGCTTTGACAGCACCAAAGATCAATGATGTTCATATCTTGCAAAGAAACCAACAACTTGAGTGTCTGAATATTCAACTGGGATAGAAGCTCTCTTTCTCTCTGTCTCAGACTGAATTCTACAGCTAAATTGATCTTAATTTCTCATATATTTCTCAAACCCTTTTATTTCTCATATAAGGGTACGTGGCTTAATTCAGCAGTGACCAACATATTAAGAGCATACACACACAGACACACACACATGCACAGTCTCTTGCTTACATATAAATGATAATTACAGCATTGTCACTCTCATTGAAACACACACAGGCACAAAATGAGAGCTCTCATCTCTTCCTGAAAGACTGCATTAGCCACAGATCCAGTTCTGAGAGAGAGAGAGAGAGAGAGTGTTCACTCACCCGTTTGCGCAGGTTGTATGTAAGCAACAGGTTTCGTGAGAAGTGGTTGGAGAAGGCGGTGTAGAACTCCAGAACTTTCTGAAGCGCGTCCCGTTTGATCACGTGCAGGTCGCAGTATGTTAGCGCTCTCACGTTAGCGCACGCCTGAGCTAGTGTCACCTCCTTCCAGAAAACGTCCCCAAACACATCGCCTTTACCTGCAGTGATACACAAACACCTTTTAACACACACAAGCTTCAAAGGCACACACTGCACACGTGATTTACATTGAAATTCACGCAAACCGGAACCGGCAAAACTAAAAGTAAGTGTGATGATCAGATTATGTTGTCTATTCCAGAACCAACATGTTGGATGGATTTCTAATTTAAATGTGCAGTTTTGGTTTTCTTAGCCACTAGCTGAAAACAAAAAAGATGGAATTGTGGGTTGTTTTACTTTTATGTTTTTTTTACTTTTACGTTTATGCATTAGCCAGTTGCTTTTATCCACGCCGTGGATAATACATTTGTTTTTGACTATGTGCAATGTCCTAGGATCAGACCCACTGAGCCAAAGAAAAGCTTACTCAATTACATGACTCTTTCTTCTGTGAAACACCAAAGAAATAATTTTATAATTTTAACAAAGAAACTGTCTCAGCGGACATGTGTCCATACAATGGAAGTCAATGGGTAGGCCGATGTTTTTCAAAATATCTTCTTTTAGGTTCTGCAGAAGAAAGAAATGCATAGAGGTTTGGAATGACATGAGCGGCGAGTCATTGAAAAGAATTGTAATTTTTGGATAAACTATTGATAACTTTGAAAGTTACAGTACCTGTTCACATTCACATGATATGGCCCCTTGAGGTGTTAAGTGTGTAGTCAAATAAACAATGCTTACAAACACTCAACAGTGCACTTTTACTGTGCACAAAGTCTTTGTACCTTTAAGTGTAGGGTGAAGTTCAGAGTCCTGAAAGTGTATGGAAGGATAGAGCCGGTAATATGTGTTCTAGTAAAAAACTATCATTACAGATCCTAAGGTCAGGCGCAGGACCCTAATGAACACTCACACAGATGCCTGCTGACCTCTGACCATTCTCACAATCTTCCCACTCCAGAGAACGATACAAGTGGTTCGATCGATAATCCTTTTATTCTGTTTTCATGGTCTGATCTCTCTGTGTGAGCAAATTTTAGAGGCAGAAGGGAACATTTGTGGCCCCTCAGACTGGCCCTAAATCAGCTTCATAGAGAGCCGTGGCGGAGAGCCAAATTTAGCGGAGCATCGTTAGTTTGTCAACAGAGAAAAATACGGCTATTAGATGCTCAGCTAGGAGGATTCGCCATGCGTGGCAGCCTAATCTGGTGCTGCGAGACAGAGACACGTTGGAAATGACAAACGCTACATCTAGGGCTTCATACATCGATGTGTGATCTAAGATCAGTGATGTCTTTTATAAACTTTATAACTTTTTGGATTTATTTCATTAAATGATAAAATGCAGTCTGCAAATATATTACACAAGTTATATCATCATGGCATTGGTTCTCTCTTTTTTTTTTGGGTATTTAGGAGGCGTTTAAAGCTTCCAGTTGAACAAACTCTTCCTCTGTGCTTCTGAGAAAGTGTCTTCAAACAGAAGACAAAAACAACTACCACCAACAAGCTGGAGTGCTGCCATCTCAAAAAAATAAAAAATAAAGAAGTACTACTTAAAGATCGTAATGATACTGGAAACATCTTAAAAGAACGAATTGAATTTTCCTTGTGTCGATTTAAATCCTGTACGATGAACACACAAAGATACATTTGTAAGAATTGTACCTTAATAAGACAATTACATTTAAAAAAAGATGCAAAAGCACATTGTGATATTTATAAAGGCCTTGATATATATACCTCACGTGATATTTAAGAATGAACTGGTATGAGAGTATTCAAGCAAATTCCATCCAAAATAATCAGGATTAATTCTGGAACTATTTCAGATGTTTGCCTCAGGGGATGATTTTTCAAGCCACGAAAAGAATGAAGCGTGACAATGAGGCGTCAAGGTAAAAACTATGAATTTGTAATATGTCTTTGTTTTCAAATGCAGCTTTGTTACAAACAGATCAACCTCAATCTAAAACCCCGCCTCCAGAAAGAAAGGTTGTTGGAATGTTCGAAAACAGTGAATCGCTACTTTTCAAACTTCTTTTTCCTCCATAACAAAGAACGAAATTCTTTCAAAGTATTTCGCAACCTTTAAAAGTGATTCAAATGACGTATGGTATTCTGTGTTGAAAGTTTTACCCTGAAGCCAGTCTAACCTGTTACAGCACAGCACACTATTGCAAAGCATCATAGCTCACTATAAACTGAGCATCTTCTGATTAGTTCACAGGTCAAATGTATCCACTTACCCAGAATGGCGACCACCTCGTCGTCTTGGATGACCTCCAGTGACCCTGACACCACAAAACAGAGGCTGTCCACACTCTCGCCAGCGTGATAAATAAGATCGCCTGGAGCGCAGTGGATGGTCTGGAACTCCATGGCCAGAGCTCGCAAACAGCCGTCACTGGCCAATCGGAAAGCAGGATGTTCTTTGAAAACCTTCCTGTTCAGATGAACACAGATATCGGCACGCATGTCTTTTGGGCAAATCTGCAACACCTAAGAAGAGAAGAAAGAAGCGTTTTTACAAATTCATGTAAACACTGTATAGAAAATGAGATGGTAAAGCAAATTATGACATCACAGTGATAAACACACGGGCACGCACATTTGAAACATTACAGACACATACACTCTTGAGAGTTCAGAATCTAGTTAAAGGAGTATTCATTATTTCTCTAACACCAGAGGAACTATAATCTGTGCGATGTATCTGGCTGCGTTAAGCAGCGGCCCCTCCGAGTACAGTTCTGAAGGATCTGAAGGTGTTAGAAATAAGCGGATGGAGTTTATTTTTAACAAGTTCCCTGGACAATTCAGTTGGATTTGAACAGTTTGAGCGATGAAATTGTTTGGTTATCCTGTCGAATGTAATCTATCTTGCATTGAAGGATGGGACACTTAAATATTATTGGACTTAAAGACAAACCTGTATATGTAATATTTTTTCATTAATTCATATTTCCCTTTTTTTTCTACCATTTCGAATTTTATGACCGTCTTACCATAAAAAAATCAAGCTTATCATCATAAAGCGCACAAAGTGAAACACGACAAAAGAGTGAGAAAAAACAGAAAGACAGAACGAGAGAGATACAGGACATGTATGAGTGTCTGTATGTATGTGTGCATCGGAGTGCATTAGTGTATGACGTCTCCCTGAGCTGCCTTTCCCAGCAGCCCCTCACTTAAACAGAGCATCTCCCTTTCTGGATGCGGTTGTCACAGAGACATGGAGACCGGCTCTGGGGAGGACAGTGGGAGTCTGTGTGATGAGATGGTTAAATCACGAGAGAGAGAGAGAGAGAGAGAGAATGAAAGAAAGGAAGAGAATATGAGACAGCTGGAGCATTGTGGCAAAACCGTCTAAAGGGGGTGTCATATCCACAGAGTCATGCTGTTACCCCCCACCCCCTGTGGTTTGAGTGTTCAGGACAGGACGAGTCTAAACACACAGCGGGAGAAAGCATCTTGCTTAAGAATCACACTAATAAAATGCTTAACCGCACACAAACATTTGAGAACCATAGCTAAAAACAAACAAACATAGAGCGACTGCTCCTGAGAGATGACCAGGTGCATTCTAGGTAAGCAGAGTTGGGCATAAAAGGGCTTTCACACTTGAAATTGTTAACCCTGGGTTATTCCAAACCCCAGGTAAACAGAATCATGGGTTTAGTTATAGCATCACTAAACCCTGGTTTAACATTCTTATTTGCATATTTGCGGTGTCAACACTCGTGATTGGATAAATACTGCAGCATCAAACTGACTGAATAAAAACAGTGCGTGGTCACTTTAAATATTTATATTTAGGCATTTTATCCTTTTATCCAAATCGACTTACATTGCATTATCCTATAGATTTATACATAGGTATTTGCAATCCCCTGGGATCGAACCCACAACCTTGCGTTGTTAACGCAATGCTCTTACCACTGAGCTACAGGAAAGCTATATATTACTCCTTACTCAAATAAATGGAAAACTCAAAGGATTGTTTAAACTGCACATGGAGTTTCTGTGACTGTACACAGCTTGTGACATGAGGGAAGCGCTGCTCAGTTTTTTGATTGGGCGTCTGTTGCTAAGCGCCTGGTCGTATCATTTCTACCCCTGCATCGTTTCACACTGCACACGTTTGACACCGCAATGCACGGTTAACCCTGTAAAAGCGTTGCGAGAATAACCCCGCTTCAAAATGACAAGTGTGCCCCATAGAGCATTCACCTTCTCAGTGTCGATACCGTGGGACATAGACCAGGTGGAGGCGATGTAATCCATAACCCTCTCGCTCAGGCCTTTGGGCACCTGGTAGAGCTTTAGGAAGTCCCGCACACTGTTGATCATCTCATGATATCGGTTCGTGTTGGCGTACATCTGCTGGAAAATAGTAGTCACATTACCGAAGATGGTGGCGTAGAGGAGAGCTAAGCAAAAGACACACAAAAGGAGAGATTAACTTTTTTGGTCGACATTAAATGATAAAGCTGCAATCTGTAACTTTTGCCCATGTATCGCCATCTCTGTATAAAACATAAAACTGCTGTTACTTTGCATACTTATCTTAAAAATCTTACAAATCAATATTTGAAGCTTAGTTTGTTTATTTTGAACCAAGAAAAGTTACAGATTGCAACTTTAAATAAAGAGTGAAAATATGCAACATTTATACTTTTCTTACGCGCTGCTGTCCTTCAGAAACCTTGTATCTCCATATCTTTTATTTATTTTTGCCATAAATCATTATTAATAGTCACCCTTCTTGTTTGTCACTGGGTTTTGGAAATATCTAACAAAAAGTATTAAAAAGTGCTTGTCAACTTTGACAACACAGTATTTAATCGTTTTAAAAGTGTAGTGTGTTTCCTTAAGAACTGGACGTTCGAGGTTTCAGAAGGACAGCAACGATATAAAAAATCGATTGTCACAAAAGTAGTTAAATGTTTCCGCACTTATTTCACTCCTAGGATTAATGCCAGTTACGTTTGTATAATTAATAAATGTGCAATAAACTGGATGATGTCACTGGTCTTGTGATGTTCTGGGTTCATTTGTTTTCCGAGTAACTACCGATTAGAGATAAATTGGCTATTGATTAAGAGCTGATGGAGATTTGATGGAGTGTATGTGTACAAGCGTGTCATTTATCTTCTGACAAGCATCTTCTTGTCAGCTGGTCACTAGACAGGTTACATGAGAAAAGTATTATTCAATCAGTCACCAGCTCCAGACAATAGAGAGAGGGAGAGAGAGGGAGAGATGATGATGATGAATAACACAGTAAATTGTAAATGAGTGAGAGCACAGCACAAAAGGAAGATAATTCAATAAAGACGAGTGATTTTCCCTTTTAAACTGATTTAGTCGGCCTGTAATGGCTCTGCACACAGAAGGAAATCTAATTATGTATGTAGGAACCCTGCGTGTGTGTGTGTGTGTATTCCCTCCTAAATGCCTACAGATCAGAAGTGTAAGGAAAAACAACCACAGCTGAGTGCTGCCATTTATTTATGTTACAGGACACCGGAAAACTCACAACACTATACAGCATAGTCCTTATTCCATCCATTACTTTCAACCTTTTTCAACCAAAAACTCTTTCAACAGTCAGATCTCAAATGCATCGAACACAGATATGCAATGTGACAATCTTTGCTGATTTGGGACAGATTTGGCTCCAGGGTGACAAGAATGTGGAGCAGAGCTGACAGCAGCTGTCCTACCGAACACTCAACCTGATTTTGCCAAGTGGTTGATGTCCTCAAGACAACAAATTTTGTTGACCTAAGGACAACATTTTTATAAATAAAACCTAAACCCACACCAAATCCCCACCCTAACCATAACTGACCCCCAAAATCCGAGGGGAATGATAAGTGTAAAACAATGGTCTAGATGCACCTAATCCTGGTTGGAAGATTAAACTTAAAATAAATTTATTTCAGAAATCTGATTGGTTGATTTAAATGTTGTCCCAGGGTCAACATGATGTTGTCCTAAGGATATCAACCACTTGGCAAAAACAGGAGAGCCCCTACCGAACACGCACACACCAGAAACAAACATGGGCAGTTGTATAAGACAGTAAGGTCAGCGGGTGAGAGTTTGTTCACCCTGCCACCTCGAAGTTCAACATAATAAATTGATTTCGGGGATTATAACACAAATTGTCCCGTCAGACCAAACAAACACAGCCATTCAAGTCTTATTCCATAAGAGAAATGGATCAATCTTTATTAGCAAATGAACAAATAAATAAAGCAGGCAGCTCATTACAGCGCTTTGAGATTACACAGCACCCTCCCTCTTATATCAACGCGGCTCTTTAAATGTGTGTATGCAACACAGAGCTTGTCAGTCTGTTTATTGATATAAGACAGCTAAGATTGTCCAGGCTGAACTGAATGATCAGACCCGAACATTCAACAGTGCATGAAGTAAGTTTAAATATATATGTATTAATTAATACAAATGAGTATTAAATGTATTCATTTCTTACAAATAAGTGAGAATTTAACATTGTGTCTAGACAACAAAAAGCACAGATAAGCTACATTTATAAGTAGGAACAGTAAAAAGACCAGTTATATCACAAAACATAGGGGTTTCAAAGTTTAACGGTTATGGGGTCAATAAATGTATTTGTCAAGTGTACGCAGAATAGTTCTGTCATCAATTGCTTTTTAAAGTCGCAATGAAATTCCATTCCATTCCATTTTCTACCGCTTATCCGAACTACCTCGGGTCACGGGGAGCCTGCGCCTATCTCAGGAGTCATCGGGCATCAAGGCAGGATACACCCTGGATGGAGTGCCAACCCATCGCAGGGCACACACACTCACTCATTCACTCACGCACTCACAACCTACGGACAATTTTTCCAGAGATGCCAATCAACCTACCATGCATGTCTTTGGACCAGGGGAGGAAACCAGAGTACCCGGAGGAAACCCCCGAGGCACGGGGAGAACATGCAAACTCCACACACACAAGTCGGAAGCGGGAATCGAACCCCCAACCCTGGAGGTGTGAGGCGAACGTGCTAGTCGCCATGAAATGCAAACTGTAATTTCTTCTTATTTTTTAATGGAATACTTAAAGGTTTATAATAAATGAGATATCCATGTAGGTTATGTCAGTGCCGTAGACGTCTGGGAGTCTCCTAAACGTGTATATTACTGTCTTTGTAACTTTGGAGACAGTCCCTAAATTCACAACAATCGAACGTCTAACGTCAAACTATATAAGTTGCGTAGGGCCCCTGCACCACCAAGGGGCCCCCTTGAGTACCAAATCAAAAACATTATTGTAAACAAGACACTATATTTCTAACATACGGATTCAAAATTACAGAAATCCTTTTGAAATTTCATCTTTAATACTTTATTTAATTACTGTGACATACTTGGACATCACGCAGTGCGCAATGACATGCACTTAATACTTCCTCTTCAATGATGTACTGTATAGGTCTCAGTGTGAGGGCAGGACTGGATGGATTAATGGCCAAGCTTCCTACTTCCAACAATCCATTAAATTCCCATAGGAAATCAAGCTCCATCCTAAATTTTTCTACATTTCGGAAGCATGTTACACCCAGATATATGTCAATATTTGAAAGAAAATAGCGTCGTGTATGTAACGCCGTGACATAGCTTCACATTTTCTATACTGAGCGAGCTGGGCAGTTATAAAGTCAGCCGCGTCTTCTTTATACAACACGAGCTGCGAAGACATGGATCTTTGTATACAGTTATGAAGTCAGGCGGGTCTGCGCAATCTGAGCGTTATCTTTATACAGCTTTATTTTATCTTTATTATGTCTGATCTGTACAGCACAAGCTTATATGCCCCTTTAGCCTTGTTCATATTGGCTATTGTAGCAGAGAGTAGCGAGAGTCATGTGACGAAAGCGAACATTCGTTGAAATGTCTGTTAGCCATTGGCGGTGGAAAAAGACATGGTCTATCGGCCCAACCCTAATCACAACTATATTACCTCATTAATGCAATCTGGGTAATTTTTAACTGGGTCAAAATGGGAAAAACCCAACGGTTGGGTTGTAAGTTATGTTTTAACCCATTGTTTGTAACTCAAGTTTAAGAAATAATAAGGAACTGTCAATATATCAACAACTTTTTATTATACCCATCATTTAATCACATTAACTAGATTTCCACACACTGGATGCAATGCATTTATATTGTATTTACATACATTTAAGTAGCTGTGTTTAAGAATCGGAGATATCAGATCTATTTAATGTTGTTTATACAATACTATACAGAAGTTATTCCAATAAAACACCTTTATGCTTATTGTTCTATTTGCAACTTACTAACTTTAACGATACGCTAAAGTTAAGCTGCTCTAAAAAACGTATATTTAATTTTTTGTGTGTTTTTAAGAGTCACTGTATCATCACAGACACTTTCACACAACCAGCTTCATTCCATTTGACAGAAGGAATATTCTGTGATCTTTCAATGGTACAGTGCTTGACAGTAACAGATCACTAAGGTCACTAAAATAAATAATGTGGTTTCAAGTTTTTTTTTATCATAAAGTGGCTGGTAAATTTAAATTCATCCTCCCAAAAAGAAGACAAACTGTCTCTCTCCTCTCTCTCTCTTTCACACCTTCAATTGCTGTTCAGCTAAAGCTGAGGTTTCATGAATTTAACATCTTTTCTAAAAATAGTTACATTTGGGTTATTCTGTTCCTCCTGAGGTACACAACGACTCAAAGGGAAGAACAGCATCTAGAGAGGCTGAATTACAGTGGAAACGGAGCCATATTTATCTCAGTTTCTTTCATCTACAAGCCTTAAATCTAGTTATCTTTGTGCTTTGGGCTTCATGAAAACATACAAGCATAATCATCCAGCTGTGGTTGTTAATTTTTTGACAGTTCCTAAATCTTCCTTTAAACTTGAGCTTCGCAGAAACATAAAACAACTGCTGAATGGTGGAAGTCTAATATTTGTGCACCCAACCTGCACACAAAGGTTTCATTCTAAATAAGAATGACCCATGAAGTGAAGAGATACCGAGCCCAGCATCTTGCTCATTCAGCAACACTAAAGCCCAGACTGCTCCACAGGGATCGTACTGTAACACCAGCTTCATTAGCAGAAGCGTATACATTTTTCATGAAGTTTTTGCCTTGATGTTTAAACACCTGCCCTGTTGAGCAGAAAACTGCCGCAGTGTTTGTCTCTGCATCTCAGTGGCGCATTCATGACACAAATTCTGAAAAAGACGCATACATCTCGAAGTTGAGATCAGTTGGACCAGTGCCAGCGATGGAGAAAGAGAGGTGGAGTGCTGGAGAGAAGACAAACATGGGGTGGAGAAGATAAATCTGTCTTAGTGTAATTTGATTAGAGCAGATGATTAATTGTACTGCCAGCATTATACAGCACGGTCTTGACTTCACCTCCCTCTCTCCAATTGCTTCGAAAACATATTGCTCTATAAATTCATACTGTGTATACTTCTTACCGACAGTAGCGAACCATAACATTTGTATTCACAACACTCATAATGACCAATGTAAATCTTGCTAAAACGATCTCTCTAACTATATATTTGGTATACAAAGCAATGTAAAAGATATGCTTATATTATTATCAATGAGATTTGATTCAGTATAACGTTTACAAAATGTTTGCGAAACATTTAAAATCCAGATTAAAGAAGTTTGTGTTAGCCGTGCATTTTTTGCATTTTATTTTATTCTTCATTTTGTTTAATTTCTATTTGTATACACATTTTAAAATAAAATTGTGTGTCCTTTTATTGATTTTAGTGTTTTTTTTATATCTTTAAAATAATTAAAATCATTTATTTTTAAAGATCTCCTATTATGTGTTGTTTTTTCTCTATGTAAATCATTTATTTGTATAAAGCACTTTGAATAACCTTTGTTTGTGAAATGTATATTATATATAAATAAATATATAGTATAAAAAAAAAATCTTGCCTTGCTTTGGCTACAAAAGCGAATTTTTATAGACCACTTTGCAATATGTAAACACTGGTTTGGAAGCTCTTCTAATTTCAGTTTTCATTTATGTATTATTAGTATTTTTTAAATCGTACATATTTAAATCTGACAGATATTTGCTTACTATTTTAAATCAGTTGTAAATATTCTGGTACTTGTATTTTGTTAAATCGCTTTTCGTAACTGAAAAAGGAAGTTCTTCTAGAACGGCATTAACACAGCATTGTTTACCTCTTCACTGAGGTCTATAGGGCACATAACGCTAAAATACTCAACAAAACACCATTTGAATGAAGTCTGTACTGTCCCGTTATCAGTAAGTTTTGCAAACCTCTAACCAGACTGTCAATTGCTTTAAAGAGCACTGTGACTATTCACACTTAACAATACGCAACTACATTACACTACTGCACATAAAAAATAGTCAAAAAAATTGGCTTCTATGCTATTCATCACTTATTCAAAACATACCATCTTATAGACTAAACCCGACAATGCATCTGTGTAATTCAGCCTTAACAGTGACCATGCATTCTTATCACCATTCATAGTCCCGATTGATAGCATTATTTGATGTGTTTGTTTAGTGGCGCCAATTCTCCTTATAAGGTCCCATACTCATTACTAAGAGGCACAATCCTGTGTTATGTAGCTGGAGGATAAAAACACAGTTAAAATGTGAACAACTGCAATGGATATACAGTATAAAATAATAAATGCTGTATAATGGTTTATACTTGTAAATGTATATGCACATATAGTATCTAAAACTACTCTCAAATTGAGAAGACGCTGTATAGAACTCAGTAAAGACTTTCTTATACAGTATACTAAGCAGCCCAGCAGGTAGAAAACCGCAAACAGTGAGATCCACTGCTCTTTTTTATTGTATGTGCATTAGAAACATCAGAGAGAGCGAAAAGAGAAAAAAGAGGGGACCAGAGAGCGGAAGTGTATCAGATCAGATGAAACGGGTCTATGTCAAAAGCTGCCACGTGCCTGTGACTCCATTACGCGAACATGTGACAGAATATTTAATACCTTGACATCTCCGCTTCCAATTGAACTCGCATCACTACCTACAAAGGGCCATGTGACAGAGCCGTTCAGGGCGAGTGCGGGCTTACTCCCCGAACAACGTAAATCCGTATCAATGTCAATTTGAAAGGTTAGGATGCCTGGGAATTTAGCCAAGGTAAATTGATTGAGTACCAAATGTACTGGAAAACAGGCTTGGATTATTTTACGCATAAATGAGACTGGCCGTTCAAGCATGTTTCGAGCATCCTAATTCAGATCAAAACATTCTGTTCACACTGATGCTGACTGTGTCAATTATTTTGGCCATTTAAGCACACATCTGGCTGGATACTCTGTTCAAACAGGAACTCTGAAGCATGTGTCCCTGCGGCAGAGCACATGTGAGGGATTTCATCCTTTTGTTCATACTGCACACAAATCCTGTTTGGTTTTCATATCCCATCTTTAGTGGTGACTGTTCACACTGTCATTTTGCAAGTGACGAAATCTGTGATCCGTTTGTTCTGATATCAATATCTGCAATGATGTAAACATCAGCGGGATGCCGAAAGACCTTCTCACACATGACTGAGAGAAGCTGTCAGTCTGGATAGAGAGGATATTTCCCCTCTGCTCGTGTCTATTATAATGACTCTCAACTCATAAATGATATAAAATAAAACAATAAAGCATTCTATGCGCATACATGCATAATGCAAAACTTCAAACACAATCACTCATTTTCTATGTACTTTATGTCAAAAGTTAACTATACTGTCTGTATAAGGAAAGAGCAGAGACAAAAAATGCTTAGAGATTTACAATTCTATCCCAACTGTTCAGACTGAGCCGCAGTTTAAAAATCTGATGGTTTCAAACCAGATGTGATTTAGATCGAGTTTATAAACAGTCGATTTCATGTGCTGTTCAGACTATAAAAAGCTAAATGGATTTGAGTCGGAAATATCACAAAATCGTATTTGTGTTGCCTGTCAGATTATTTCATTAGTGTTCACCGCTCATTCCCCAAAGTAACTCATCTGAGTCCGTGAGCAACTAAATCTGCCGAAGGCCTACCCCTCTTATTCCAACAGTATATTTTTTGTGTAAATAATATAGAGAACCATTGCCGTACAAGACAACCTTAGGCAGATCTTTGACAACCTGCTGGATGATGTGTCATGCGGCAATGTTTAATTCATTCGGCCATAACTGGATGTTAACGTGTAACGGACCTGGCAACCCCGAAATGTATTCAAACCATTCTTAATCTTTTATGACATAAATACACAAAAAAATGCAAACAAACTGCAAAGTGTGTTCACAAAAGAGCAAAAAAATCACTTGAAGATATTCGAACTTAACAGCCGGCATTCATGAGTTGCACCGTAAACAGATGAGGAACTGAGCGATCAATCACATACGCACAAAACAAAGCAGAAAAAAAGTATTTCAGCATCGAGACTCATATACACATATACTATAATATGTATGAAGTCATTAGCTGTCAAAAACTTCGGCAGGAGGAAAGATGAAAGGAGCTTCGTGTTTGTCTGTAACTCAAAAGATTCCGCATCTCACACACAAACCTGCACGTGTACGTCAACGCTCGTACACACATATGAACATATGAACCATACATGTTCAGAAAGCATGGAAGAACACACCATACATGTGTGCGTCTCTACCTGTCCCGATCGGATTTGCATTTTTCTATCAGTCATTAAAATAGTGCCCCAAGCAAGCGGTTGCCACGGCAACAGAACAGGCATTCCAGCACCTGCTCCAGCCCTGTTCCCTGAGCAACCCATGAAATCAGCATCTGCACGTCTTTTTTTTTCAAAGACACATCTCATTCGCTCACAACTTGGCTAGTCTGTGCAACAAACCCCTTGAGTATGATGCAACTGATGCTTCAATCAAGTGTTTACATTCGCTGCTCATTTAACGCACCTCCATAAACATGATGAAACATCAGCGTCTTTCAGAAACCTGAAATGCTCTTATTAGATAAAGTCGTACAAATCACTTTGACGTGGTGGGGAACTGACTACACTGAATCGCTGCAGGCCAGGGGAACATTTGGATTGCGTTTTGCTAAATGAGTGTTTTATGTATTAAACGTTTTGTTTTGTCTATTACGTCTTTTGTTGTTTTGTGTAGAAATATATTTCTTTTAATTATATTTAGAGATAGGCATTTAGAACATTGAAAGATGTAGAACATTTTAAAGAAGGTTAGTTACACAGCTTTGAGTTGAGAAAATTTCTATAAAGACTCAATGTGTTGTTTTAAAGTGATAGTTCACCCAAAAATTATATTTATATCATCATTTACTCGCACTCTTGTCATTTCAAACATAAATGACTTTCTTCCTTCCGCATAAGACAAAGGAGCTTTTTTGAAGAAAGTTGGTAACCGAACAGCACTGGCCCCCATTTACTTCTATTGTATGGATACAAAACCAATGCTAGTCAATAGGGGCAGTTAACAACATTCTTCAAAATATCTTCTTTTGCGTTCTTAAAGTCATAAAGGTTTAAATGATTAGAGGGGGTACACAGTACATAATGACAGAATTTTTATTTTGGGGTGAACTATCACTTTTATTTGGCAGAAAACTAATTTACACCTTTAAAACGATATTATATAATCTAATACACGGTTTCCAGATAGCACCTAATCCCATGAAACTGAGTGTACCGTACAGTATGTGAAGTTTAGAAATAACTGTTTGCGCTAGAAAAACATTTGTAGAGCGAAACACAGCAGCATGTTTACTCTGTAAACAATAAGCATCTCGTGAGGGAGTTTCGCCATATAAATAACCCCATACAGGCAGCTGGTCATGTTTAATGGTACATATAATGGAAACACTGCCTTTCTCTCTCATCACTGACTCATTTTCCTCTGAGTCACAGCTCAATGACATGTGTCGATGACCCTGCAGCATCATACAGTCAACGCAACACTAAGTTCTCCCAGGTGTCTTTTTGCCCCAAAGAAGCGATAACTGTCAGAAACGATCACAAATGCTCAGTGACTTTAATTAGAGAAACAGTATACTGCAAATACAGTAAAGAATGTAAAAAAAATGACTTCAATGAAGCAATATGGTGCCAGCTTCCAATATGTGCCAATATAAAAGTTGTATAAATATTATTTTGATTTTATCGATTTTTTGGGGGGGTTCCTTGATTTTATTTCTATCTTGTTCTTGTGGTAAAATGTGCATTTTGATTAAAACCGATTATTTGGAAAATAAAAGACAGCATTTTGTTTCTATTCTATCTATTTTCAATCTATTAAATTAATGAAAAAGACGTGTGTCTCAAGGTATTGTGTCAATTCTGTTACCATAAAATATTTCCCCTTTTAACGTAATGAGTTGTTCAATAAATCATAAAACAAAAAAGACATAATAACATTGTTGTCTCTTCAGGAAATACACTCTCCAAGGACAAGGCCACTTAATTTGTATGATGGAAAGAAAATCTATATTTTTAAAACCGCCTGTTTCATAACATATCCTAAAAACACTGTTTTCATGGAAAAAACACAGGTGTATGACACAGATGTTAATTAGATATGTGATTTAAATCTAAACTTACACCCAATCATCATCATGGCCACCGCAAAGATCTTCTCTCCATCTGTGGTTGGGGCGATGTTTCCAAAGCCAATACTGGTAAGGCTGGTCATGGTGAAGTACAGAGATGTGATGTAGACCGAATCTTTCGTGGGTCCGCCTTCCCATCTTCCTGTCCCGCTGAAATTAAACCGGTAGGGCATCCCCATGGACTCGCCGAGCATGTAAAGCCAGCTGTCTGTACGTACTGTGTTATGATCCTCATCAATAACCTCATAGTCTCCAATGCTGTACCATATGCAGGCCAGCCAATGGGCGGCCAGCCCAAACACACAAACCAGAAGAACCAGGACAGCCGCACCATATTCAATGTAGTGATCTAGTTTACGAGCCACCCGGCCCAGACGCAACAGCCGGACCACCTTCAGCGAACTAAATAAACTACTGATACCCTGTGAGACAGAGAGAGAGAGGGACAGTTAGACATACTGTATAGCGAAGTGCACTGTTTTGTTCATTGAAAGACATACATGTGTGTGTTGATATGGTTTGCAAAGTTGTTTAAAGGGATGCTTCACCTAACAAATAAACATTCTGTCATCATTTATTCACCCTCATGTCATTTAAATATATGTGTATATGTGGAACACAAAAGATGAAGTCAATGGGGGGCAAAGTTGTTTGGTTCCCTGCGTTCTTCAAAATGTCTCATTTTGTGTTCTGTAGACAAACAAGTACAGTACAGACAGTACAAATAGGAATGACATAAAGGCGAGTACATTTTTGTGTGAAATGTCCCTTTATTTTGTCGATCTATCCAACAAACATTATGTACTATAGGCAGAAGTAATTATACAGGCACTGTTTTCTTGAGTCTAAATAAAGTGCCTTGTCTCCCCAAGTGCAGATGCTCTGTATTTATAAATATGCACTTATAAATATGCACAGGCGTCTGCCAAGCCAGCCCTCTGAAATCAACAATAAAGAGCGCTGAAACAGCACCTGAGCAGCCAAAACAGCTTCTCGGATCTGAATAAACTCGCTGGAATGTTGTCAAAAATAACCTTAATGAACAATTTCTGTGTTGTGCTAAACTATAACAGAAGCAGGTATGTGTAGAAGAGATGGTAAAAAAAAAGAAACATTACTAGCAACCATGTCGAGATCGAGTGTCGTAACTCTGCACAGAGTTAAACAAAAGTGCTAAACTTGGAAAAAAATTGAAACACTTTAAACAAATAGAGATTATACTACAACAATTGTGTTACCATAGTACATCAGGGCCATGTGCATGAATTCTTGCATACCAATCAACACAACCAATGAATAACACACACTAACACAAACGCACACCATACGCTATAATACACACCAACCAAACATCTCAATGTCAGGGATTCAATGTAAAATCTCATAAGATAGGTGATACAGCAGTACGTTCTATTGCTGTATGAGTTATACATCAATGTCTGATTGGCCCCTCGAGGGACCGTATCAATCAAATGGAGGTTTTTGAGATGAAAGGCCTACTTGAGTGACAGCTCGATGGTTCCAGTTCTTCATTCGGCCACAACAAACACAGGCAGTAGAAGAGACATGCAAAAAGAAAGGGGTGAAGAAGACAAAACAAAAACAAAAGAGAGTGAAATGGTCAAAAGAAGAATACGTGAAGTGATTGCAAATAAAAGCAGAGCCTGAACTGTAGTGGCACCGCAGACATTAATAATCAAACATCTGCTAAGGAGAGGTGAAACGATGACAGATGCTTCTGCCAAATCAGAGGAGGGTTATGCAACGCAAGATGATTATGCAAACTAAAGTTTTAAAATGAAACACCTGAGGAAGATTGGGATTATTAAGAACCGCACGGATCGTCCCTTAGGCCACAACAAAATCCACTTCTACAAGATAATGTAACAGATCAAGGAGTTGTGTGTTATGATGTGTATGTGCTCTATGTGTCTAAGACAAACATAGGCTGTTTTTCAGTTTAGTGCTGTGCTCTGAAAGCATGTTCTTTCTTAGTAAGAAATAAACTGATCCCGAGTCCTGTGAGATCCAGGTTATTTTAACCAGTTTTCAAGGAGTACTTGAAACAAAGTTACGCTGTGCAACGTTCTTTCATTACTTCATAGACCACTTCGGAAGAGGTTTCAAATGTTGGTCCAGAGCTGGTCTAGAAGAACTTCTTGTTTCAGTGCACAAACGTGAGTATTGAGTGTAAGTTCCACTAATGTAGTTACTTTGTTTTATTAAACGCCAGCGTTTAAGTACCTGTAATTCATAGCTTCTCATTATATCTGTATAAACAATGGCATACTCTCTTGTGGGTGAGATCATTTCATACATTTGAGCTTCTATGGCAATTAAGTTCCACCGTCCGAAAAGTTTACTTTTGTACAACGTCCAATCTGGATTTTATTTATAAATAACTTCGCAGTCAGATCTTCTTTAGAGAACGTTTCTTTAGGATCGGTCACCTGAACTGTCAAAACTTATGAACGATTAAAGCTACTATGAAGCTACTTAGTCAGTCTCTTTTTTTCTCTCACAGTATCAACTGTTTTTTAATGGTGGTTCAGTGGGGAATGATTGTAATATTGACCTCTCTAATAATGGCAAACAATATCCAGAGTTATTTCCCACCATTCCCTACCGCACGATTTGAACACTGAAAACATATAAATCACCATTAGACACCTATTGCTGTTCTTTTGCTCCTGTTTTTCTTGCAGTAGTTCTACAATAGTTTCCTGTCATGGTCATAAAGCAACAATAGTATAAAGACATCTATTGTGTTTTAAATAGTATAAATCCACTTTTTTGCATATCCATGCATTTTGTTTGTTTTTAGACTTGGCCACCTTTCGAGCTATGAAAAACCTTCACAGACTGATGTTCAACAGATCCCGTTCTCACCTATACAGTCCAATATTTTTATTCCAATTTTCATTTCCAAATGTAAAGAATCTAAAGTGTCTGTTTGTTAGGGTTCACCTAGCCGTGAACTTCAATTCGTCCATTTCCTCCCATGTTTGACACAAATGAAACAGTAAGCAGACACCAGACAGAGCTCATTATTCTCCATCTGAAGGGCATCACCTCGGGATCTTATTCACGTTGAGTTGCGTAATTCTCAGAGGATGCTGTTATTTATGATGGAGCTTTGGGCTTTTTCTGCTGAGCTACAATCCCGGCAGCGTGCGCAGACGGATCTGATGAGCTTGATGTAGCTGATCATGGTAAACTGGTGCTGACAGGACCACTGAAAAGCCATATGCCCAGGGGCGAGATGAAAGCCGCATTCCTGCAGTGACAAGAGTGGCTAAGAGTGCGCCGGTATCATATCAATTGTATTCGCGTGTGAATCTTGCCTTCTGTTGCTGCAGAACATCCGGCCAAAAAATATATATTTCACCTATCAAGTAGAAACAATTGATGACTGCTGTGGAATGCAGGTGCGAGGCAGCAAGAGATTGTTCTCATCCCGTGTGCATTGACGGAAATTGATTGTGAGTTCAATTAAATGCAGACAGACAGCTCAGTATAAATCATTATACGGTCAGAGATTGATCCGGAGCAAAAGCCTTAGCACGCCAGCCCACACCGACCCCAGCTTCACCAGCACAGGGTAGCACGCATCATTGATTCAGTCCCCAATGACACCTCACTATCGCCACAGAGACACAGATAAAGATCTTTTACTTAAAAGCACTTAAATAAAAGTAAAAAGTGTGAATATGATAGCATGGTAGCGAACCCTAAGCCCGGGATCAATGAAAGGGTGCGGATGCGATACGCTCTCACGTGCCGCGGTCGATATTAATTAGCACCAAAGATTTGCTCCATTACGAGCACAAATACTATCAGTCACACAAAGCACTGCAGGCCTGTTATACCAGAACTTGTCAAGCTTCGTTCAGATTTTTATCTCAATTTATTCTGAAAAAGGTGTTTCTTGGTTAGAATTAAAATAATTTTAGTGCCACGATTTATTACAAATATTAATCTTTAGCCCTGGCCATCATTTACAAAACACTTACTAGTATCTGAGTGTCTTAAACTCATGGTATGTTCAACTAAACCATAATTGATATAAAAGAAGTTGAAGGAAAATTTACGAACGGACGGACAAACATTAAAATACACATCTGAGACTTGGAAGACTTCAATAAAAAAGGGTTTATTACTTCATATAGAGGTAGAAGTTTTGAATGAAGTCTTGGGCCCGGTTTCACAGACAACGTTTAGCTTAAGCAAGCACTATGGCTCAGTTTAATTAGGATATTTAATTCACATTTATAAAAAAAACATGCATGTGCACCTTGAGACAAAACAATGGCACTGACATCTCCATATTTTGTGCTTTCTTTTTTTTGCTATAAATCATTATTATTAGTCACTCGGTTTTGTACAGTAAATATCTAAAAAGTATTAAAAAGTGCTTGTTGACTTGACAGCACTGTGTTCAATCATTTAAACAGTACAGTGGCGTTCCATTTCCTGAAAAATAGCAAATTTGGACATCCAAGGTCTTTTGGAAGTACATCAGCGATATATAAGATATGTCAGGGAAAAGTTAATTTCACTTAAGGCAGTTCAAACATCCATTTTAGTCTGGGAGTAGCCTTAAGCCTTGTCTATGAAATCGGGCATTAATGTCTTGGCAAATATTGGGCTTTGGCAAATTTGAAAAAGTCTCCTCCTGTTTTTCATCTCACTGTCTTGTTAACAATAAATATCTCTATTTCTGTACTATAGGAGTAACCTACTGTTTAAGATCCTACACAGACCAGACCAGACCAGATATGCAAATTCTCCATAAAAGCGCTGAATACCATGTAAGGTTCACTCACCTTAAAAACCTTAAAAAGATTACAAAACTAACAATTACAGCATCTATATGTAATATCTGAGTATATGTCCTTTTACTTCCTTAGACCCGTCTTATAATGTCTCAGTGTTTTAACATTGTATGGAACTTCAGCATACTGTAAAAAAACAAATTCATGTTACATACGTGTTGACCTTAAACTGATTCTGTCATTTTGCGTTATTGATCCCCTGGCTTTATCAGTTTTATTGTATTGTGCATCTGAATTGTAATAAATGTGTGCACTGACCTCATCCACATTCTCGAAGGCGTTGATGACATCATAAGGCAGACAAGACAACAGGTCAATCACAAACCAGGTTTTCAAGTAATTCATACGAATGAGTTTCGGGTCTGATATCACTTCCCCGGCCGGGCCCACGAAAGTGGTATGAAAATTCAGCACAATGTCTACTAAAAAGATTACATCCACAATGCTGTCCACAACCAGCCAGGTGACGTTGTTCTGCTTGGTTTTGAACGAGACGTTGTAGGGGACCATGATGGCGGTGTAGAAGGTGAGAATGAGGATGACCCAGTCCCAGGTGGTCTTAAAGGCACAGTAGTGCAGGATGATGTGAGGGGGGGTCTTGGGCGTCTCTTGTTTGTACTGAGGGAGAATATCTGAGCCCAGCTGAAGAACCTGCAGGAGAGAGAGAGGCATCAGTTGGTCGTTTAACTGATCTGATTGATGATAAGAGGAACGATCTGTCTCAGGTCTAATGGGATTGCAACCAAGATTCCAGTAACACTTTACAGTAAGGTTGTATTTGTCAACAGTAGTAAATGCACTAACAATGAGCAATACAGTTTTTCAGCATGTATAAATCTATGTTCATGTGAGTAAACATCTCACAACTGTTCAAGTTAGTTCAAGTCATTTAATGCATTAAGCACAAATATATCGCTAAAGTGTTACCAAAGTCACACACTGTATTTCATCATGTCTGTTTAACAGATACAGATTCTTGGTTTAGAAACAGATTAATGTCTCTGACTAAACTAGATATTTAATGGAGATTTTCGAAATTTAAGTCCAATGTATAGAAATTTTACATAACATGGAAGAAGACACAACATGAAAACAGGCAAAAACATTAAAGCCATTAAAGTTGGGTGAAAATGTTAAAAAACGCTGGCGTAGGCTGGTAACTTTTTTTTAAAGAGGCTGGCAGCGAATGAGTTAATGTCTTTATAAACCTTAGTTATGTATATTATATTTCATTTCTGTCAATGGATCCTCTAAAAAAATTACACACAGTACCTTTAAAGACAACACAATCTGTGTTATTTCTGAGTGTGTGCGCGTATGTGTGCAGTGGGATCATAGTGTGAGATGATTGCTGTCCTAGTGTTAGTTTGATCTTGACATGAATGGATGCTGACACGCACCAGAGTCACTCACGTGTAGTATGAATTTATCAGCTTAACACACACACACAGATGTACCTCTGCAAGGCGCGAGTGTTTGTGCACATTCTCTCCTTTGTGTACCGTGGGCTGCAGTTGCTGTAAGACCCCTCTACTGCTTGTTAGGGCCCTGGTCAAGCGGGCAAACTTCCCCCAGCCTTAAAAAACGACACAATTACATTACTTATTCATGTCTTCTGTTGAACATATTACAGTTAATAGTGGACAAACTATCTAGTATAACATTTTAAGTTCTTTAACAAAAACATTCACAAACACCCCCATAACATACTTCATTCAAATTTGTGTAGCCCACAAATTACACATAAATTGTGCGAAAATTCACATCCATGTCCACATACCTTTTGAAGAGTCGTCCTCGATGGGCTGTTTGAATGCGGTTATGTCACTAAATGTACACAGGAAGAGTACGACCTTCTCTTGTTCGTTCCGAATAGGTGCAATTTTTACAAAAAACCATACAGGTGTTCCTGAGAAAACACATACACACACATTTAAACACTCTGTATATCTGCACGTGTCAGTGTGTGAATCTGACAGATGTCATGACTTCAGAGGAAAAAAGCTCTTCGGTGAACCAATAATTGTCCTCTCTCTGTTTTACACGTTCATGCATATTCATGAAGATATTATCATAGCAAATTTATGCACCAGTGTTGCTGTTTTCCTGCACACAACATTTGCTGCTCAGTTGTGTGTGCATCTGTTTGAGTGTGTGTGTGTGTGCGGCTGTGATGCTTACGGTTTTTCTTGTACATCAAGATTTCAAACGAATTCATCTCATAGTTCTCGAAAGTCAGCTGAACTTTCTCACTCGTATCTTTATCCGTGAGTTCTCCGTACATAAAGCTGAGAGAGGAAACAAATCCAAACAGAGTCAGACACTTCTCCAAAAATCTTTTAATGCAATTTTAAGGATGCTGATGTGACGTCATAGTAATGGTTAAATCTCTAGAGCAGTGATTCTCAACTTGCATTAAATGAGACTTTCAAAGTCCTGCACCTGCTTGTTTGCTTACGAAGCCATGTCAAAAAAATTTGGCTCACAATGCCATATAACCATTTTTGTCAAAATCTTTGTCTGTGGACATTTTCCTCCAGTTTAAAAGTAACTTAACTCCTCTTGATGATATTGCAAAACAATATCCATGGAATATAGAAATCTCTGATTTGGTCGATGAAGGCATAGTTGAGCCTTGTGAGGATAAATCAATACATAAAGGCTGAGAATCACAGTTTTTGGTTGTATCTTTTTGGTTCCACTGGGTAATGACAGGCAGATAAAAGCACTGCACACAAAAGTTTACTTTCAACAAGTTCAGCTTTTAAGATGTAGAGAGTCACTACTCAAGAATGAATGTTCAAACGTGGTTCAACAAACGTGTGGTACTCTAATGAGCTTGTGTTTGGCAAATCAAAGCACTCGCTTTCATCGATCACTAAACTATATCCCACAGAAGACAGGCACTTGTACCATTACAGCTATTCCACCATTACAACTCTTCCTTTCTCCTTCAAATACCATCAATGTGCCCATTTCAGAAAAGCACCTGCTAAAAAAAAAATCTGATACCTGCAAGTGCTGCTCTTCTGCATGACCTCTGCGCGATGGTAGCCGGACAGCTTACAAAAGCCATCATTGCTGTAAACGATGGGCCAGTCTACGATCTGAGCGTTCCCCAGCACAAAGTTTGTGTCTGTAAAGAGAGCACAGAAGGGTGTGGGGGGGAAGCAGGTGAGAGGAACCAGGTACAAGGTTAACAAAAAAGGTCGGTCGCTATGGTAATGTGACATGAGGTAGGATGGATGGATACTGTCACGGCAGCTGAACACCAATGATCTGACAAGTTTATGACAAAGATGGATATTTAGCTTCACTTTTATTGGTCTATAACTGACATGGTTGTGCACAGCAGTGTTGCTATAGGACATAAACCACTCCCGCATTATCCTACAGCCCCATTAAAATGGAAAAAAACAAGCTTCTCTCTAAATCTTTACTTTAACAAGACCCTCCTGTAGACATACAGCGCCCTACCTTATAGGGTCTGACAATTGGTGCTCACAAAAAACGTCAAAAGCTGTTTTAAATGCCAATTCCAATACAATTGATCATCTTTTCAAACAATTATAGTAAGAATGTTCAATAAGTCCACTAGAAACAAATTCATGTCCAAAGAAAAACGTCTAGATTTACAAAGTTAACCCACTAGCATCAAAACAAGACCTACTGGCACGCCTCCATAATGCCGCTGTCCTTCTGAAATGTCCATAATTTGTGATTTTTTGTTGTTGCAAATATCTAAACAATAAAACTTGAAGTGCGGTTCAACTTTGATAACAGTATTTAATCATTTCAAAAGTATAGTGTTTTTTCCATTCCCTGAAAAACAGCAAATATCGACATCCAGGGTTTCAGAAGGACATCTTAGATTTTTAGTTTCCGAATTACATGTCCGAAAAGGTACCTCACCAAAAATAAACATCTGTGGTTGGTCACATATTCTTTCCTTCATGTCTAATTCTTAGCCGGCATAAGGTGTAGTGTGGACAAACACAATCTCACGGGAGTTCGTAATTATTTTACGGATATCGAGTTCATGTGAATTTGTACAATATTATTAGATTTGCACGCCGGTGATGTTAGGTTTAAGGGTGGAGTTAGGAAAGGGCTTCAGCATTGCTTTTTAAGTTACAAATTTAGGATCAAATGAGAATAGGTTGGCCTTAATATCAATAACCCAGTATTTCTTAAAGTAGGATGCAGGAGATCAAAAGTAAAAAAAAAAAATACCGCTGTGACGACACATGCAGTCGAATGATGTGTGTACATGATACGTACAAGGCTTCATATCGTGTTGCACATTGGTGAAAAATCACACACGATTCTTTCCAATGCCACAATTGTTGCATCTGTTTTGCTTGATGAGGTGAGTGTCATGAAATTAAAGACTACTCCGGTGTCTGAAGAAGGTCACAAATTGAACGAGAAGCGTAGCGGTGTTGCTTCTGCAACAACTCACAATGCAAAACGGATACCACACAAAGCTCAGAGTCTAATGATCCATTATAGGCCAGTTTGAACTTGTTTTTCTTCACATTCATTTCTTCATTTATACATAATTGTCGCTGTTTTTTTCTTTGTGGAGTCGTGAGTATGGGGAGGGCAGATTTGTTTAATGGGTTTAAATGGGGAGTGACCAAAAAATATCACTGCACTGCAATACTAACTAACTTTACAGCAACCATCCTTTAAGAAAATGTCTAAAACTCACAACTTGCCCCCTTGATGCCCTAATGGACAACTAAAAACACTCCACTTCTCTTTTAAATCAACCGACAACTTCGAAAAGGTCAGTTTATGTTATTCTGGAGTGTGAGGAATTCACAGTCATTTTCAATAACACTGTCAAATCTCACTTGTGAGTGTAAAGTATGTTGTGTTAAAATCCCTGTGTGCCAGGGTCACCCTCCATCTCCCTAACACACACATTTTCTCTGTGGGCTCCATCCCAGCAACCTTGCTTTAACCTTTCCTGTGACATCTGTCAATGTTTGTGTGTAAGCATCTAGCGTGTTAAGCAGACTATCAAGCCGATTAGCTGACTGTAGTGATTTGGCGACTGCTGAGTAAGCCAGTGGCACTTTTAACAAAGTGTATCTCAAAGCTTAAGCAAGCTCACGGTAACACTATACAACCTGTAATCCGATATAAGAGCATTAAACACATCTAGTCTGTCAGAGTTGAGAGACACTGAGGCCCTTTCATCATGTTTTCAAATTCAGCATGTAACCATTGACCGATCTAGGGGAAAAATATAATAGCATGCAACTTATCAAAAAGAATCAATGCAAAAGAGTTATTTTTTTAAAATGTCAATCTCATTCAGACATAATAACAATTAGATATCATTTTTCATTTGACAGAAACACACACAGGGCCCAAAATTAACTTGCCTCTTATACTGCCTATTTTTAGCCAGCCATTAAACTACATTTTCAATCACAATGTTTTACTTAAAATAGATATTTGCAGTTCTCTTAGATTTAGCTGTTCTTCAATTATTTATCTTTAAGAAAAACTAACTGTACGAGTCGCCATTTAACTGCGAAACAATCCCATTCCAAAATTGTAGTTAGATTTTGTCCCTTTAGATGTTTATTCTTCTTATATAAACTTTTCATCCAAGGAGAAAAGTTGTGAAAAGGCGTGACTAAGGTTTTCTTTCGTGCAGTCCTCATACTGTATGACCTGGATTTGAATTGCTTTTACATCAATGAAGGCTATAATTTGTAAGATTCAAACGAAGTACCACGTGAATTTCTTTACACACTTGATGGGTGTTAATTTTGGACCCCGCACAAACACATCTTTCTATTGCTCGTAAAGGGTAAATATGAGATGAATAAATGTCCTTACAGATGAAAAATAAAAAGAGAGCATTAAACTAGTGATTGATAACTCATTTGCCACAAAGCACAGTTCTCCTCTACTGAGCATAAACACAGGAAGTACACTAAAAAGTGTATTAAACACACACACATAGACTTACACGCAGCACTATGGAGGAAAAACGTTCCATGCCAACATTTGTTATTTTACAGCACGTGCTGTCAGCGCTGAGTGAGGACCGGGGAGAAAAAGCTACATGGTTATTGTCACCATCTTTGACTAGAGCCTTTAAATATCAACAGAATTCTTACCATTTACAGGACCTAAAAAATTCAATGAACCTTTTAATTAGAATCAGACTATTAGTTTGTAAATTAACAGAAATTGGTATAGAACAATCTTCGATGTAAAATAGGAATTATAGAGAGGGAGGGGAAGAGAGGGGGATAAGATAGAAGGTAAGAGAGAAATAGAGGGAATGAGATAATGTAGAAATGGGAGAGTTTAAGCACATGTGTTCTGCTCAGTGAGGTTTATACCTGTGTGTCTATGTGATAATGTCCAAACTGGAAGTTAAAGAAAACAGACAAAGAGTTAAAATAACAAACACACATACCACAGAGGAAAAGCTAGTTTCCATCCTGATTTGAGGTTTTTCATTTGTCCTCTTGGTCTTTTCCAGAAGACTCTACATGACCATGGAGGTCTTACAGACATGCTTTATAAGTTCTGTATATGTGTATATGTATATGCTCTATAATTCGTCCGAGAGCTAGCATTGATCTACAGGGGCAGAGTTGCTCTTCATGGTCTCTTATTTCATAGACTTATGATCATTCTAAGGTGCCTACATATGTTTTTGCTTAATATAAAAAATCTTTTTCTATTTTAAGTTGCTTGCAGAGGTTTTAAAGCACTGTATCTCAGACGGTGATGGTTAAGATGCTCAATCAATGTTTTACCTTTCTGTATATGTTCTGTATGTGTATATGTATATGCTCTATAATTCGTCCGAGAGCTAGCATTGATCTATAGGGGCAGAGTTGCTCTTCATGGTCTCTTATCTCATAGACTTATGATCAGTCTAAGGTGCCTACATATGTTTTTGCTTAATATAAAAAAACTGTTTCTATTTTAAGGAGCTTGCAGAGGGTTTAAAGCACTGTATCTCAGACGGTGATGGTTAAGATGCTCAATCAATGTTTTACCTTTCAGCAGTCATAAATATTCATTATTATTAAATATTCATTCAACAGAGTTGTTCTCTATTCCCGCAAAACATACAGATGACAGGATGTGCAGTGCGAGAACAACAGTATAAAAAACCGTATTTGAATACATATGATCTCAACATAAATCTTTAGAAATAAATGCTGATCCTTTCAAATTTATTTAACCTATTGACAATTATAACAGTCTTTAAGAAACATTTTGCAATATAAAGCGTCGAATTTCCACAATATAAATGAATACATTGACTGAATAAATGTTGAATTCTAGATAGTTTATGACCAATGTTTACATATTAGTCGTTCATTAATTTGTACAAAAAAAATCCAAATTGAATTCGTTAATTGTATTCGCATCACACTTTATCTTTTCTTCGTCACGTGGTTATAGACGCAAAAGTATATTGTCTGTACGTGTCTTGTATACACTAAAACTTTTTCCTTCTTTAGTGTCTGCGACATAAACGTTGATCATCTTGTGCCCTGCTTTGAATGAGCGTCTTCTGGATGTAGAGCTGCATCTTACCGTTAGACCGGCGGACAATGTTTTCCAAAAAAGTGTTTTGTGGAGCCACTAGTCCTCTTCGTCCCCCGGCCATCACGGCGGGTCATGCACTCCAGCGAGAGCCCGGACCGGTCAGCATGAAGTACCCGCAAACGTCTCAGGTGTGTCTGTTGTCCACATACCGCTACCGCATCCAGTGATGTGTGGACCCGGGGCTCCCGAATCCCACTCTC
Organism: Triplophysa dalaica; assembly: GCF_015846415.1. NCBI lineage: Eukaryota > Metazoa > Chordata > Actinopteri > Cypriniformes > Nemacheilidae > Triplophysa > Triplophysa dalaica. Next base: position 7,840,835 of record NC_079556.1, on the reverse strand, counting down.
CACCCTATTGATCCATCTCTCGATCGGGTAAGACCGGAGAAACAGCGCCATCTGTTGACCCGTATCTGAAATGGCAGCGTGAATCCAGAAGTGGCGCTGTTTGCATGATATGCTTTACAAGATCTAATTCAATCTGCTCGCCATCTGCTGGGTCGAATGTTTAAAAAATATGTTTGTTTCCCATAAACGTTTATTTAACAAATAAGGATTTAAAATAATGCCAGTCTGATGATGTCTTCAGTAGTTATTTTGGTTGTTTTATTCAACACTGAACTTGTGGGGATACTTCACCCAAAATGAAAATTCGGTCATCATTTACTCTCCTTCGAGTTGTAGACAAATCTGTATCAATGTCTTTGTTTGATGGATTGACTCCCATTGTAGGAAAATAACTTTATAATTGTATTATGTTCTGTTCAACACAAAAGAAGTCCCTTTTGAAGAATGTAGGACAGTAAACAGTTCTGGGGCACTTTTGACTACCGTTGTGTTTTCTCCCACTATGGTAGTTAATGGTGGCCGAGCACTGTTTGTTTACAAGAATACTTCATAATATCTTTCTCTGTGTTCATCAGAACAAATAAATGTATACAGATTTGGAACAACTTGAGCAAATGATGACACAATTTTCATTTTCGGATTAACTGTTCCTTTAAGGCAGCAAAAATGCAGATGTTCAAACTCTTTGTTTAAAGTTAAATTTTTTATAAATAACCTTGCACATTTTTGCAGTTTTATGATTTTTTAATTTATTTTATACTTTTACTTAGTGCTATTTGATGTTTTACTCAGAATCCTGTCAAAAGCCAAAACTCATGTATAGTGGGGTATGTTGTCACAAAAGTCCAAGTGTTCAACAAACAGTTTTTTCCTGGGTAATAACAATCAAAGTGTTGGTAGCTGTAGGCATTTGTAAATTAACCTTTTGTAAACAAACCTACCCGGAGAAATATCATGAAATGTCAACAAGGTGGATGACAGGGCATGCAAGACTTGTGTTATCAAAGTTGACATCCCAATCAGAAACCTGTAATAGTCTAGCCTACATCCCATTGTGCTCTTTGTATAATATGTCTGAACCTGTTCACTAGCCAACATTTGTTCAAAGTAACAAACAGGCTGGATTATTACAACATGTACACAATAAAGTAAATTAACTCTTTACGATGCTTTCATAAATTCAACAACACTGCTAACCAAAAGCCTATATTTTTGGAGCGAACTGTCTAACATAACTGTCTCTATGTAGCCTACGTTATATAAATAATGAAAATGTTGTCTTTAATATGACAGTGCTATTCGTTTAATGGGCTCATGGTGAGATGTTTATCTTATCAAAGTGAGAAGCTGTAAAATCTGCAGAAATCTTATTGACCTCATTATCAACTGTAATTATCTAATCAGATTCAAGTCTAACGTGAATATCTGTCACTTAAAAACGATTAAATGTTGCACCACGCTCCTAAAAAATAAAAGGGTTATTTGCATCAATGCCATACACCCTAATAGTGGTTCTCAAACTGTGGTACGTAAGTTAACTGTGGTCCTTGAAGAGACCCCTGGTGGTACGTGACACGAAAGGAAATTAAAAGCTGTAAATTAATTTAGTGTTTTAAATACAATGTCAAATGTTTAATAGATGATCGATACGGAATACATCTCATAAAGCCTATGTGCTCATTTTATACAGCTGTGTAATTATCGTTTATTTATCATCGGTCGATGTAACACGTAAGGCGCGTGACAGGCAGCTGCATCTGCGCGTGACAGGCAGCTGCAGCTGAGCTTAAACACAAAGCGGGAGTAGACTCTCTCTCTCTCTCTCTCTCTCTCTCTCTCTCTCTCTTCCGATGAGCTGCGTGCAAATTAAGCTTCTTATGTATTCCTGAGGTATTTCTGAGCTTGAACCGCTGTTTAAAGGTGTTTTATACGCTAATTCAACGCGTCTGGATCTCCCCGAGGTTAAATCATCGAAACGCGCTTTAGTTTTACGTTGACGAGCCGCTGCAGGAAAGAGTGTCTGTTATACAGCTGTTCTCTTGATGATAAAGTATATTTCGCTGTTTGTATTTATCTTCTGTGTTAAATATTCTTTCTACATTGTCTATCTTTATTATATGTTTGTAGTCTTTCTGCAAGTCCCCACAAAGGCAATAAATCCCCCATTAAACTCATTTTACAGAGCCCTGTTTGTGCACTACAGAAAAGTGTTTTGTGTCTACTATAACTACTGACTAACTTAAAAAAATATGAAAAAAACTTCTTTATTTTAAAAACAAGTGTTAAGATAAAGTTTTATAGATCTACTTTTAATTTTAATGTTTATTCATGTGATTTTTCTATGGCGGTCATTAGGTGGTACTTGGAACAACTAATTTTATTAAAGGTGGTACTTGATCTGAAAAGTTTGAGAACCAGTGCCATAGAAGAATCATTTTCAGTTCTCCAAAGAACCTTTTGAAGTCAAAAGTTCCTAAAATAATGATAGTTTTCTTACCTTCTTATAGTTTGAAGAACCTTTCTCCACCAGAAAGCACATTTTGTGCAACCAAAAGATGTGGATGTTTAGCATCTTTGTTTTGTGATGCATGTGTTTTAGACTCAAACCACTATGTTTACACAACTTTTCAATTTGATTTCTGTTTTTCAGAAGGAAATAATCTGTGTTGACAAACTGCGACTTTATATCCCTTAGTCCGAAGTGTGTTGTGTCAAAAGACATTAAACCGGGACAATAAACTTACTCAACGTCAGTCCATCTTACCAGTAAACCCTTTGATAAGTCGCACGGCAGGTCTATAAAAAATTAAACTCGTCACTGACCTCGAAAAATGCAAACTAACAGGAGGTGTGTCTGAATGATTGAGGAACAATAAGGTTGTATATCAGAGCAGGTTTCGCTAAAAGAGAAAAGCAGCAAAACAGCTCTGGTCTCCTGACAGCTCCTAACAGGTGTACCAAATTCTTTCCATGATGGGAATAAAAAAGGAAAGGTTCAATTCCTGTGCACAGATTGTGATGCTGACCCTTCTGGCCTTCAGTTTCTCAGGTATTTAAACAAATTTCAGTACTCTTCAATATTCTCTTTCCTGTCAAAAGTAAATGCATGATATGTTCTTGGATTATTTTCCTTATACTTTAATACAGTTGTATTTTATAAATGATTTGATTTCTCTCTTCTGCTTGTACACTTGAAGTACATTTTCTATCACTCTCCAAAGTTGTAGATCCATTACAATACAACTTTGTGTGTCAGTGTATTTTTATGGTTGTTTTCTATTAATGCACAGTGTCGGGATCCCTGTTTTGCACTGAATCCTCTCCTTCACCGAGTACTCCGATCTCTGGTAAGAACAGTAAGAAAGATTAAACATAAAACAACTCTTGACATTATATAAATCTTTACAGTTAATTCCTTTATCATTTCTCTCATAGTTCATGCTCTGAGGCCAGCTGATGTGTCTGTGATATCTGCTCTGGTTTTGTCCGATGCGAAGAGGTACAGTATGTCAAGATTTTTTTGCAGACACATTAAATTGTCAATATGATTGATCGGGAGACTGACACAGAAAAGAACATGAACTGAACTCGAGTTTGAGCCTTATTTGAATTTGGATCATTCTCTGAATTCACTCATTATGTTGCTACAGTATTCAGTAAATGTTTAATGGAAAGTAAACTGAAGATTAATGGCACTGTTTGCTCCTGTCATAGCATCGCAGTCTCTGTGAAGTAGCAACTTTTGCACATATATAAAAGACAACATTATGGAGAATTATACAAATAGATATACACTTATATATTCTGCTGAATATATAGTTATATATATAAAAAGACAACATTATGGACAATTATACAAATAGTTATATACTTATATAGTCTGCTGAAAAGCAAATGTATATTTCTTCAAAATTAAATATATGTATATTTAAGGGTTTATCAAGTAGTTTATTGAAAAAGAATACAGTATTGTGTACCGGATCACAAAGTGTACCAACTTTGTACCAACAAACTTTTTTTTATATACATCAGATCTGATGAAAGTACAGCCCTAAACAGACTGTCAGGTAAGACCTTTCTTTTTCTACAGAAATACTGTAGTTGATGATTGATATCACATGGAAAAATACAGCATCTAATGCATTAACAGATGCATTACACATCTCTCTAGTTGTATCAGAATGTCACTATTAAACTTTCGCTCTCTGCAATTACCCTTTTTGTCACTGAATAACAAAACGCATTGATTGAGCTCAGAATGGCCTTTCACACATTCTGTGTGATTGTCAGGTTAGTTTTAGGAAAGACTCTATAAAGGGTTAGGAGAGGTTTTATCGGAGCACTTTGAAGTGAAAAGAAAGGATGGATGGATGAAAGTCTAGACCACATGAGAAATGATTATTTTAAACCTGAATTTCTCAAAAATGCTTCAATTTGTTTTGCCTAATATATAAATAACGTAACATATTGTAATAATGAGAAATCGTATTTTATAAACAGATTTTTTTAACCTCCGTCGTTTAAAACCGTCAATGGGAACCATAATGACAGTCCTTGAGGCATGTTGTAAAAGGGTGTCCCTAATCGAAATCACATTGACAGTGATGATACTTATCTTAGCATGAACTGTACACTTCTGTTAATGGTTTAGAGTAGATCAAGTTTAGTTGGCCTGATACTATTATTCTCTTCACTACCGTTTGTGATACGGTTATCACACCCGTCTGTGCAGACGATGCCACTGTCCCCTCTAAGGCATCAGAGAGCCTCAACTTCCTTTCTACAGCTCCTCATAAATATCTTTTTACAGTGTTGACTGTTGTATTTGTATTAAGGACATAAATTAGTTGTATAAGTGTAAAGTTATCACTGGCTGATCAAAGGTATTAACAGCAGATAGCAGGAACTGTACAGATAACAGTCAATGCATCAGGTGCACTGACCCCTGCTAAGCATAGAGGTGAAGGTTAGGATTATTATTTAAATCTTTTAAAAATGTATTTAAACAAAAAAATTATACTGATTAAATGTATATATAGAAGTAATTCGCTTAGGATAGAAGTGTCTGCCAAAATGCATATATGTAGCAAATGTACAACAGTAAAGTAAATACAAAACAATGTTTTACTCTTCTTATAGAAATATTCTTCACCTTTAACCCTGATTTGACAATCGTTGTCCCCGGTCAGAGGTAAACACACAAACACGTTTATACTTTTCTATGATTAAATGCAGAGTTCACCCAAAAATGAAAATGTTGTTATTATTTGCTCAAGTTGTTCCAGATCTGTACAAATGGTTTTGTTCTGATGAACATATAGAAAGATATTTTGAAGAATGTAAGAAAGCAAGCAGTCCTGGGGTCAACTGTAGTCAATGGTGGCCAAGAATTGTTTGCTTACAAGCGTTCTTCCAAATATCAATCTCTGTACTCATCAGAACAAAGAAATGTATACAGATTTGGAACAACTCGATGGTAAGTAAATGATGACAGAATTTTTATTTTTAAGACAATGTGATTGGTTTGTGGGGACATTTGAATATCATTGCATACAATATAGTATACAATACCACAGTATACCATAGTATAGTATAGTATAATATAGTATAGTACAGTATAGAATTGTATTGTATTGTATAGTACATTACAGTACAGTACAGTACAGTACAGTACAGTACAGTACAGTATAGTATAGTATAGTATAGTATAGTATATTATAGTATAGTATAGTATAGTATAGCATGCAAAAGCTGCCCCACAGACTCACATGATTTCACAAATTGCTATTTTATAAAGACATTGTCTTTTTACAGTAGGCCTATGTTTGTTAAGTGTTTGTGTCTGTGTTTGTGTGACAGGAGCGTCATGGATCAAGCAGAGGGCATTACACAGTCCTTCAGCTCCACTCAGGTAAACACAGTCCTGTATAAACACTCAGGCAAACACAAGCACAAAAAGAGCTCTCAGGGCACTTTCCACATAAAGGACGCAAACTGGAGCCTAAGAACTCTTAAAAAATGTATTAACCATGGGGTGTGAGATATTTGTGATTCTTGGGGGAGGGATTCAGTAGAGCCAATTTCTTATCATGAAATGATAGTTCACCCAATAAAAGAGATTCTGTCCTTATTTACTCATCATTTACTCTTGTTATTTCAAAGCTGTGTGACTTTCTTTCTGTTTGTCAAGTGCACCGTATTCATACAATAAATCTAACAATATAAAAGTTACAACCAATAACATCTCATTTCTTACAATCGCATCCATCCCTTTCTTTACTCTCTCCACCAGTGGAAGCTGCTCTTGTTTTTTGTACCAGTTGAAGAGCCCTGTGTGTGTGAAGGCCAGGTAACAGCCCATTCATCGCAGATCACATTCAGACATTTATACATTTATACATTATTCTGCATTCTATTTTCCTTTTGCCTTAGGACCTCAAATCAGCTCTTAATGAAACAGTGAGCAGAGTGGAAAATGAACTGGACAGCCTTCACAAGAAGGTACAGATCCTCAGTATCATTCAGACAAAAGTAGTAGCTGTAGTAGCCGGTAACATTTGACAGGCTCCATTTATTAATCAGTTTGTTCACATGAAATCACTAACATTAAATGATAAAAAACATTTATATATTTATAAACTCCTTTTAATTCTACAATGGTTCTTCCCATACATTGTTTTTTAGTCTCATTAGTTCTCATTGTTAATTTTTACCACTTAATTTTAATTCACATTGAGTTAAGGGTGTATAATATGACATTAACCGTTTTCTTTCTTCTCGTTTAATTTCCAGTTAAAGCACACACTTGTTCATGTTGTTGTTTGGGGTCGACTGCCAACTGCTAAATCTCCTAACCGGTCAGTTGTGTTTGTGAATGTTCTCCAAACTCAAACATGATAATATTTAAGATCAAAACCATTATTTTATGAGTTGTGTCTTTGATTGTAGAGTTTGTCAGTGTCAGTGTGAGGAGGAATACAGTATAAAAAGAAGAAGGCTGGACACAGTAATGCTCATGACATCTTTTCAGGTATTTAGTATACTGCACAGTGTGTGAATGTGTGTACTCAAAAGACACACGTAAAAACATACTTTCCTATGACCACTGCATTAACTTTTCTAGTTAACTTTTTACATTAAAGTTTAAACACACAAAATGATTATCCTTTTAAATATTTCCGAACAGATAACTTTTCTAAGAACCTTTTTAAACATATGCGTTCTTCTTCTTCATCGTGGACATCCCAACTGACTGACCTACAGTATATGTTAAAAAGTAATGCATTGAGTTGTTCAATGTTGTACTGTATGTGTGTGCATTGAACAGGAATCTCTCAGTGCTGTTCTAGAGAACAGAGGCTGGTTCGGTGAAAGGGAAGATTTCAGCGTGATGCTTCAGTCCAGGCCAGTACACACTGATCTGTCAGCCCCAGTGAGTATGTTAAACTCAGAGATCAATGTAAACCTCCTGAAAATATAATCAAATATAAACCGAATCCTGGAGAAACTTTGAAACAGGCATCAGACTTGTGTTATTCTTATTTGTATTACTATGCTATGCTGAAAACCACACATACAGTACATGCTGCTCACATGGATCTCTGTAACAACTGTATCATAATGAAAATTATTATTTAAGTGTATTATTATTATTATAAATAGTGTTGAATTTCACAGAAGGAAGCAACTACATCCGACACCACACTTGACCTAAGCAAACTGGCTTTACAACTGTGGATAAATTTGGTAAGTTAATAATAATGCAACAACCCTTGGATTCTTTTGTGTGAACATTGATCCTGCGTTTCAAGGTGAAAAGTTCAGGTATATCAGTTTAAAGTTATAAAGTTTCCCTCAGATTGATGCGACAGATAACAGGTACACATTAGCTCTTGATGATAAACTAATTTAGACCCACGTATCTAATCTAATATGTAAATAAAGAAGAGATCTCCTCATAACTAGTCATCATTATTCTCCCAGCTGCAGCCAATGTCAGACAAGACTGAAGTGGAGGGGAGGGGCTTAATCGACATTCCATGCCCTACTGAGGTGAGAAAGAGAAAGATTTTATTTAAAGGTGCATAAATTGACATTTCTTCCTTCCAAAATGTTCTCAGCCCTTTTTGTCATCTATACTCTCCTGTTTGAAAGGGGTTTGTGTTTGCACATGTAGATGTTTATGTTATTTTGCGCAGACATGCAGACAGCGACAAGCTTACACACCTAAACTAAACTTATACTTTTTACACAGGAAAGGCCGTATTTGCGAACACAACATAACACACACTCCGAACCTGATCTTAAAATCGCACAAAAAGCAGAAATCTCTCCACGTCTAGATCCAGTAAGTCCATCCCCATCATACGTGTCATGTGACACATGTCACACTTGTGTTTAACTTCATTTCACCAATCAGGTGTTAGGAACCGATCTCACCTGTGAGGACCGAGATCCATCTCCCACTGTTCCTACATCAGGTAAATAAAAAATGTGACCGAGCATCTTAAGATATTTATTTGCTGGGGATTATGGGAAATATTTAAGTTTTATCCTCCATGTCTTTCTGTAGTTCATGCCCTGAGGCCTGCAGATATTAAAGTGGTGGCCGCGATGGGGGATTCGTTGACGGTAATAGACTTTTCAAATTTAACTACATTTCTATTAAGAACTGCATTTCAACTTTAATTTACAGTATATACGTACTCCCATCTGTGCATGTTTTTCACGTATAATGGGTCACGGGGTTTGTGATGTCATTTCCTTTGCTCAAAAACAGGCAGGCAATGGGGTGGGTGCAGCACAAAGCAATCTCTTGGGGGTGCTCACAGAGTATCGCGGTCTGTCATGGTGGTGAGTGTCTACATTGATCTGCCACTGGTTCAGTTTTATCCAAATGAATCATAGAAACTAATTCCTAGATGTGAACAATTTCTCTTTCAAGAACATTGGGTGCACAATATTTCTAACTGCCTATTTATGTTTCAGCATTGGTGGAGACAAGAACCTAACAACTGTGACCACTTTGCCAAGTATGTGAACAACGTTACCTAACATTACACTGTCTGTATTAAAACGATTTTAGATTGATGATCATTAATCAGAATTAACGTCATAATCTACCTTATCTCATGCATGCATTATTTATATAATGTAAAATTGGAAGACAACAGCCTTCCCAACTTTCCTCAACTGTTATATTATCGTGAAATTATTCAATAATTATGTCAAATTTTTGATCCCACTAAACAGTTTAAAGTTTTTATTTCTTTTTAAATTGACTTTTGATGTTACGACCAAAAATCTAATTTAGATAATAAAAATCCTATCAAGAGCGCAATAAAATATTTATCTATTATTGTTTTCAAATTGCCCGCACAGTTTATCATTAACTCATTCTTAGAAGTAAATCATATTCACATTGTCTTTAAGACCTTTGGTGCCAAGTTATACAAGATTCATTTTTCCTGTAGATATTCTGAAAGAGTTTAACCCTTCGCTTGTCGGATATTCACTGCAAACGGGAAGTGAGAATTCTGCAGGGAGTTTTTTAAACCAAGCAGTACCAGGAGCCAAATCCGAGTAAGTAGCTCCTCTCAACCAATGAACCAGTGGCTGAATGCTTGAAATTCATAAATGAAATTCTTCAATATTACCAAAAATCAATATTTTATACTAAAATCCAGTTTGTTTTGTTGCAGTGATATGGTCATGCAAGCTAATGCTATTGTTTCAAGAATGAAATCAGATCCAGTAAGTCATTCCCAAAATTTAAAAAAACTCTGACACCTTTACAAATAAATTGGAAAATAAATAGTTTGACCCTTATATCCTAAGTGAAATAAAAAATGTTTTAATGATTTTTTGTGTTATTTCAGCGTATTGATTTCCAGAACGATTGGAAACTTATCACCATCTTTATAGGGGGAAATGACATATGTGACTTCTGCTCTAATACTGTATGTTGACGTTAATATTTATTATCGTTATCACAAGTTATTATCAGAATTACATAATTGAGTAAAAAAATGTATGATCAAAGTTAATAGAGTTGTCCTTTCTCTGTATTTCATCCCAGCTGTATTATTCTCCTGATAACATTGTGAAGCGTATACGTGAAGCTCTGGACATATTACACAGTGAGGTGAGGCTGTCTTTAGTTTTGTTTTCGTACATTTGTTTCTCCAAAGTTTCTCTCAAATTTCCGTAGGAGAAAAAAATATGGATGCAGTTGAGACAATTGTTTAAATGCACTTCATGAAGAAAAAGATCTATAAAATCATTGATGCTTTATCCAGTCAGCATTAGCCCATATAATTTGATCTCAGAAAAACTTGTTGAGGAATGTTTCGTATTAAAATCCTTTTCACCAAATTTAACCATTTACCACTGCTGCCTGTTTCCAGTTCAAAACAGTTCAGTCTTTTTCTCCAGGTACCCCGTGCCCTGGTGAACCTGGTGGAGCTCCTGCATATAGTTCCATTGCGCCGTCTGCATCAGGACCCCAGTATTGGCTGTCCCACCTGGCTGGTCAAGTAAGTTTCTTTGACCCAGTTAAAGTTATTTTTTTTTTTTTTTATATTTTAAGCTAAATACTATATCTTGCTTTGCTTTGCTTTCAGTATATTGTGTCCATGTGTTCTTAAACCTAAAGACGGGACTTCGGAATTGCAAAAGTTGCAGGATTTCAATAAAGCTTACCAGGTAATAAATGCTGAAAAGGGTTTGTTCTTTTTGGGACGATTAACATTGACAACATTGTGCCTACAATTTAAGTGGCAAATACAAAAATTGCGAATTTTTGCAGTATATAAAGTACTTTAAAGTCTATAGTAGTTTATATTTTTATAATAAATATTTCTCCTGTGCATTTTTTAGCGTTCCATGAATCAGCTGGTTGAGTCAGGGCGATATGACACACATGAGAACTTCACCGTGGTCTTGCAGCCATTCTTAAGAAATGTGTTTCTTCCTCTCCTGGAGGTAAAGAACAAACCATAATTTATGAGTCACTCTGTACTTTCTTGATCTCTCACTCTCCCTATGCCATCATCTCTCTTTCTCTCTCTCTCTCAATTTTTAGGATGGAAGGCCTGACCGTTCCTATTTCTCTCCGGACTGTTTTCATCTTGGTCAAAAAGCTCACACTCTAATGGCGCGAGCTCTCTGGAACAACATGGTGGGCATTTACTATATATCTTATGTATATACAACTGTTTAGACGTTGATGAAAAATGCATGATACGTATAATTTTGTGTATTTCAGCCCTATTTAAATATGTACATTTATTTCAATATCTTGTGCCAGTCTTGTAATGTTATGTAGGTTATATCTCCAGCTAACAGATGAAATCTATTAATTTTAATCCATCATTAAAATATATGGATTCTCTCTCTCTCTCTTACAGCTGGAGCCCTTAGGTAATAAAACAGACAGTCAAGATTTTACTGCTGGCATCTCTGTCAAATGTCCTGAAAAGGTGAATTTATTAACATGAATACATATATATCCCTTTTTAATCTGTATAATGTCGTCACACACAGTAATAACATTGTTTTCTGTGTTCTTCCTCAGTCTGCCCCATATTTGAAGACATATCACAACAGCAATTACACATATGAAACAAAGCCTCCCACTCCTCCTCCTCCTACTGTAAGTCACAAAAAAATCCATTTCATAAACAGCATGCCTCAAAACGCTCAACATTTGTTTTCTCTTTTACTTCAGAACTGGGGGAGTGATTTCTCGTGTGTGGATACGGCACCCTCTGAGAGTGTGCCAACATCAGGTAAGAGAAAATAAATCTAATGGATGTGGTTATTCATTCATTTTTTATCGGTCAGTATAAAATCATCAGATTTGTTAGCTTTAAATTTAGTGTGTTTTAATGGCACGGCAATAAAATTGAGTTTTTAAGCTTTTTTTAAAAAAAGGTGCATACAGTTAGGTAAAAAAAGCTCACATAAAGGTACAAAACAGTTTTATTAGGAAATGCAGGTTTGTCTTGATCTTGTTATGATTTAAATTAAATTACAACTTTCTGTCTCAGCTTTTGGTCTTTACATCAACAGGATAGCCTTTGATAGTGTTTTATCTTTATAGGCACAGATATCGTTGTATTTATACTATACTATACTGTTGTGTTTAGTTTTCTTGTTTTTATATCTCAGTTCACAGGCTGCGTCCAGGTGACATTAACGTAGTTGCATCTGTTGGAGATTCAATCACTGTAAGTTTGTGTATGTACAGTGCATGTGTATGATTGTATTTTGTGTCCTTCATTTGACTCTTGTTCCATACCCATCAGGCAGGCTTCGGTGCAAAGGCTAAAAGCCTTCTTGAACTATCAGATGAGGAGAGAGGGGTCTCCTGGAGGTAGGATTCAAATCCCTAAACAACCACTGATCCCTGATCTCATATTCCCTGCTTTCTCAATCTTTATCTTCCTTGAAACAATTGCACTATTACATGTTCTGCATGTTTTCAAAGTGTCTATTTTAAATGTGATTGACAGCATTGGTGGGGATAATACTTTGGAAACAGTTTCCACAGTGCCAAGTGAGTATTTCCCTATCTAACGCTCATTTTATATGCCGGATTGAGAGTTAAAGGTCCAGTGTATGAAATTTAACAACATCTACATCTATAGTGGTGATGTTGCAAATTGCAATCAATGGCTCACTGGCTTACACAGTACCACGATGTCATCATTTTTTCGTTTTTTTGCCGATAACGACACATGCTTTGTAGAGCAGTTTAGATCTTAAGGACCACTGTAGAAACAGCAAGGTGAATTCCATGTAAGTGGACCCTCGGTGTATGTAGATAGAAATAGCTAAATCTAAGGTAATAAATAGTGGTGGGCATAGATTAATTTTTTTAATCTAGATTAATCTAGATTAAAATGGCTCATTTGAATTCTGCCGAAGGCATTCAGAATATGTGTGCTACCCAAATAATGACTAAAAGTAAGTCTTTGAGAACGGGTTTCTCAAGCCAGGTGGCGCATTAGACCAGGGGCTCATCTCCTGTTTCCAAAATGCATCACAAACTGCTTGAGAAAGCTGTTCTACTATGATAATTGGTGATGAAAATTAAATTATGTTCAATAAGATGAACTTGTGTTTACTTCCGCATTAGCTAAGGGATGATTTCCGTTTAGGTGGTACTTGAGACTGGAAAAGCTCCTACAGTACATTTACATTTAGTCATTTAGCAGACGCTTTTATCCAAAGCGACTTACAAAGAGTGAGGGAGCAACAAGCGATATGTCATACAGGAGCCATAATACATTAGATCTCAATACAAAGTTACTGGTTTCAACTAAAGCTAGACCACTACCTGTTGAGAGAAAGTGTTTTTTTTTAACCAATTCCGCATTGCACAAGGTGCAAACAACCTTAGTCTTGTCGATGTTTCTATTGGGAAGCTTCTTAAAAATTAATATTCCCTGAAGCAAACCCGGCGGCTTCATAGCTGCATCCATGTAAGCACGTCACGTTTGATGCGGTAATTTCACAGTAACGTTATGTTGTGTTCAGACCAAAAGCGAATGGCATGTCAAGCGCGAGTGATTTATATGTTAATGCAAAGAGCCAATAGACCTAACTTGCTGCGCGAATGAAGCCCTGGTTATGAGATGATGAGGCGGCGAGAATGACGCGAATGACGCGAGTTGAAAAATCTCGTTCTCGCCCCGTACAGTGCAGTTAAGCTGGTATACATCCGCGCTAAAATATCAAGGTGAAAGTCATCATAGCTTGCGTAGTATAGACCCATCTCCCAACCCAACTTTGAGAATAGATTAACGGCGACATTTTTTTTAACGCGCGATAATAGTCTCTCTGCGTTAACGGCGTTAACGCCGTTAACGGCCCTCCACTAGTAATAAAACATATCACTTCATTGTGTTAAGTCTTTATAAACCTCTGAAGACAAAGTTACAGTATATATATTATATTGCATTTCTGTTAATATATCCTGCCTAAAAAAATTACACATTGGACCTTTAAACTGCAGTTCTTAATGGTTGTTATTTGCGTTATGGTTTTATTGGTCATAAATTAAGGATTATTGAACCTGGTTTGATCTTTTTATATTCTAATATGCATATCTTGTGTTGTAACAGATATTCTCAAAAATTTCAATCCAAATGTTTTCGGCTTCTCACTGGGAAAAGATAAACAAACAAAAGGCTTTAATGTGGCAGTGTCAGGAGCCAAAGCAAGGTAAGAACCACACACATAAATAGATCCTCGCATACAATTTACAACATGTTCTAAGGGTTCTCTCTTTTTTTATCAGTAATATACCAGTGCAAGTGAGGGAGCTCATCACGGCTTTAACCAGTAGCAATGTATGTTCTTCCCTTCTTCCAAACAGTATATAAACTTATTTCATCCATTAGTTTGTGCATTTTTAATATACATATGAAAATAATTGTGACATTTCTAGTGGATATTTTTATGTATTTAAAAGCCTTTCACTGAAAACACTATCCACAATTTTTTGACGATAAAGAATCAAATTCAATAGAATAAATATTTTATTTGATGACCTTCTCAGAAAGTGAATTTTGAAAATGACTGGAAACTGGTGACACTGTTTATTGGGGGAAATGACCTTTGCCAGTTCTGTCATGACCGGGTGAGTGGATGTTCTTAATAATGGCTCTCAGCCTGCTATTATAAATTACGTTTCTACTTGCGTCAGAGGACACAGAAATCATCCGGAGTGACCTTTGAGCATTTTAAAATACATTCTTATTGACAAACCAAGCTGCACTTTTGTTAAATTTTTATGTTTTTCTTCTGAAGATTACTGTAGTAATTGTATAAAAACTTTTTCTCTCTGGTCAGGCCTCTTTGTCCCCTCAGAAGTACATTGGTTACATCCAAGACAGTTTAGACATTCTGTATAAAGAGGTGAGTCACACATGATATTTATTTGACAAAATGCTGCATACTTTCCATAGTTTCATCAGTACATGTGGGTTCTTCCTCACATACACATTTTGAAACAAGATTAAGTGGATTTTCCTTTGCGTATGTGTGTGTATGTGTGTGTGTAGGTTCCTAGAGTGTTGGTGAATTTTGTGGAAATTTTTGAGATCAAGGATCTGCGTCAAGTGAAGAGAGACACGCTGGGCTGCAGCCTTCTGCAAGAGTAAATCAATGAATATGTGATTAAACGATCAGTGAATTTGTTTGTTCTTTTGTACATCAACAGCATCTTCATGGTTGTATGTATTTGTGACAGGAACATTTGTCCATGCTTTTTGAAACCTGGACAGAACTCTCCAGAACTGAGTGAAATGACTAAGATCAACAGGGATCTCCAGGTTTGTGGTTGTTACTTAAATTGGTCATGATTAGCTGAGTGTGAAAGGAAATGTCAAACTTGCCAAAATATTTAAAGGTGAAGTTTGTAACTTTTTGCGCCACTAGTGTCACCTTACGGTATTGTGAAGTAATGAGCAACCTTGCCAAAGAGTCCTATTATTGATCGGACAGATAGCGCAACCCCAAACAAATTTCATTGGTTAAGGCATGGATCTAAGAGAAAGCAAGACCTTGCCTACAGTTTAAGACACATTTCTAATGAACTTCTGTAATCAATATTTTGTTTTCTATGTCAGACAGAGACTGAAAGGCTTGTGTATGGTGGTCGGTATGACGGACGAGAGGACTTTACAGTGGTGCTTCAACCCTTTTTTAAAAACTCAATTCTTCCATTGGTTGGGGTGAGTGTCCCGGGCTTTCGGTCCGTCTAAGATCTGTAAAGCACACACATGTAGAATGAGAATGCTTTATGGTTGAATTTAAATGCAGTGGAAATATATCGGTGTACTATTATATCATTTATGAAGATTGTGCAACCATAATTTACATATTTGAAGAGCTCTCAAAACCTAAAGTATCAGTGTCAAGGCCAAGATTTTAAATTTGTTATCTCTCTCCTAGGACGGCACACCAGACCTGAGCTTCTTTTCTGTGGACTGTTTTCATTTCACTGAACGCGGACATGCAGAGATGGCTATCTCTCTCTGGAACAACATGGTAAATACACACACACATACAATGTCACAGCAGCTCTTATGACCCTAACAACACTTGTTTTTATTGCAGCTGGAGCCGGTGGGAGGTAAACAGAACTACAATAATTTCACCTATGACCGCAGTAAGATTCACTGTCCTACAAAGGTGAGTTGACGGCAGTGTTTCCTACATAGAACATCCAGTGTTTTATTGCTCATACAGTCAACCCTACCGTTTCCGGCATGCCGGGTCATTTTTGTGTAAATATTCAGCTTGCACTATTTATATTACAAAATAGTTGCAGAAAAACTAATTTTGTTAATTACGATGCACCAAAATATGATAAAATACACATTCAGATTATATCTTTCTCCTGCAGGAGCATCCGTTTATCTATACACTAGTTAACAGTGTGAATAGTGACTCTAACATCTCAACCACTGTCATACCCACTACGGTTCAACCGGGAACTCCACTCCCTCCAAAGTCCTCCAGTGATTCCATACCTGCCTGGGGCGCTGCAGTTCTGGCTGTGGGAGGCTTGCTGATTGGTTGGGCCATAACGTGGATCTTCTTCTACTACAGAGAACGAAGAACCCGAAAGAGAAGCCAGAACAATACTGAGAGTGAAATGAAAGGAACTGAATTTTAATAGGCTTGTAGAAAGAAAATGTAGATAAAGAAGACACAAAAAATCATTTGTAAATTGTTGTTGTAAATTATTTATATAAGAATAGTAATGATAGATACTGTAATGACTGTAGTACTGTCAGTGACTGCCCCTGCTTATATCATATCTGACCATGAGAAATAAAGTTCAAATGATTTTATATTGGACCTTAAACTAACATTATCAACACAAAACAGGGTCACATAACAATATTTATATACTTTAAATTGATCGGAATGAAATTCTCTGTAAATGTTTTTTTAAATATATATTTTATACATTTGTTTTATAGAGAACAATGTTTTCAAGTTTAAAGCTGATTTTAAGCTTTTGTCCTAAATTTAGTTTGTTCATTGTTACCCCAAAATAAAAATTCCTCCATTACCCTTATTCCAAACACGAATGGCTTTTTTCTTTAGCAGAACACAAAATAAGATATCTTGTATAATGTGTGTAACAGCATTGAACCTGACTTATGTTTTATGGTCACAAAACCACTGAGACATTTCTCAAAATATTTTTAGAAGGAAGAGTCACGTACAGGTTTTGAACCCAATGAGGGTGAATAAATGAAGACCGAATTTTTATTGTGTGATCAGCTATCAAACGTAAACTGATTTTGAGGGACAGTTGCCTTTTGGTTTCTGACCAGTAGATGGCGCCTTCACCCGTAGCAAATATACACCTCAATGCACCTCAATGCAGAACAAAAGTATTAAACATTACGATGTGCATTTGAAGATGTAGTCAGACTGATGACTGACAAATCATATAGTAAAAAAGAATTGTATTCATAATTTGTAAAGTGTCCTGCTATGCGTCATTAAAACAAGAAATATTGTAGAAAACCTTATTATATTATGATAAGTTCAAATGTAGATTGTATTTATTCTAATAAATTAAGTTGTTATGAATGAAGCTTAACTGTGTTGCTGGTACATCCACCTGGAAAGGAAACCAAATACACAAGTAGCCAGACAATGAACAATAGAAAACACCGCCAACAATTAAGTTGCATTCAACAGGTCAAAAGTTCACACGACAGTAATTAAATATGCATGAAAAAGTCATTAATATTGACGTAATTGCCTGTAACTACGTGAATGACGTCATTCTGAACGCCCCCTAGTGTCGGTTTCTGGAAGCGCCGCATGCAGAAGTCGGAGCTGAAGATGGCGGAGGGGGAATTAAACGTTGACAGTCTTATTTCTCGGCTTCTTGAAGGTGAGCACCGTTGATGCGATGACATTATCAACAGCTACTTTGATTAATGACGCGTTTTGTTACTTACCAAATTGCTGTTTTGTCGTGTTCTGATTCTTTGTCGGTTAAATGGAAAATTGGGCGCGTTTAAAAAGAGCGAGCTGCGGGTCTCGGCGCCCTGTTTACAAACACGGCTGTGGCCGCGGGGTTTGAGCAGCCTTTTTAACAAGACTTGGAGTTTCTTTCAGATTTCATGTAACCTTACTTTTATTTAGCGAAATGAGAAGGAAACATTAGAGATTAAACAGCTGTTATAAGGCAAATAAGAGAGACACACAGGGCTGTGTGGCCGTTGCGGTGTTCGCTGCGTCGTTGCCTTCAGTCTAATGTAACCGACATTACGTCTCTGTACAATTCGTGTATTCAACAGTGTATCATTTTAAAGTGTTTTCTCCTCGTAACCTTACAACGTATTGTTTTCGTAACAAGAAAACGTATCTTCGTCATTTTACATTACAGTGCAGTTAAAACTATATATGTGTGTCTTAACGTTTACCCTGAATCCATGAATCCAATTTTTAATAGATGAATAACATTGTATTATATAGTAATTATTACTTACCATTCACCTATCATGAAAATTAAACTCGACTTTTGTGATAATTATATGTTGTATTGTCTTTAAAACTTTACACTGTATTTCTAAGTTGCATTATAACACTCAGTAGCTATACTCTACAATAAAACGTTTTTCTTGTATTTTTTAAGCATTACATTCACTATATTTTGTTCTCAATGACTCATTCTCTTAATAACGTTAAACTTTAAACTCCAAATAAATACTCTGTTTAAATGTTGTTGTGTTTATACACTTTATTATATGAAAGATAAGGTTTTTCACCCAGCTCAGATGATGATGGACATACTGAACCTTAAATGTGTAACATTGGTTTGTATAGTATTGATAGTATTAATATTTATCTTGGTCATATTGATTTATACACCACTTGGCTTTTGTTGGGTTTAAAATGATTCCCGCTATACTTTATATGCTCGCATGAACATTTTAGTCCGTTTCATTGCATTGTTCATGCAAACAGCAAAATTTAGCAAAAGGTGTATATTTTTATCTGAAAATTTATATTTTACTTGTCAAAAAAAAACATCTCCTCTTCGAAACCCATTAAAACATTTAATATTGATTAATATTTAATTTTGTATGTGTCATGGCATTTACATTTCTGTGTTTTAATGCTTAACATTACATTGTCAGTAAAGAAGGAGAAAAGCAATTATTTATATTTTGGGGAACTCTTTCATGTTGTGTGCTGTAGGTCATCGGTGTACCACATTTGCTCTTTAGGGGCGATATTACAAAGCATTTTCAATGATAATATGGCATTCTGAGATAGGATGTTCTTGTAAACAACCGCATGGCTCATTTCACCACCCTGATCATGATGGCCTTGTGCCCATCCATCTGTCCCAACACCCTCCTGCTGACCCCTCACTCAGCAATGCCATCTCTGATTCTGTGTGACCCTTTAGTCCTGCATCTTCCTTCTTCTCACCTGTTTTAATTTTCTAAAAGTCACACTTTTGTCTGTTTGTCTTACGCTCCAATTTTGCCTCTTAATCGCTTTTGACTTTCTCTGATCTGTGGAGCTCAGAGTCTGCTGTTCTACCCAGAGTGGTCAGAGAGGACTGAAAATAGCTACCCATCAGCATAATCTTTACGATTGTGCATCTGGATTGCTAGTGTAATATGGTTCTTTTGGGAATCAAGTCTAGTTTGTCTATGTACTTTTGTGTTGTTTGTACATATCTAAACAAAGAATCAGATCATGTTTTTGCAATTCATTGCTGCTCTAAACAAGTTGTAATCCAGCTCATAATGCCTTGTCCAACACATAAACGCACAATCAGATTATTTAGTTTAGTCATGCTGCAATAACACAGAAATTTCATCAGCTCACAGACACGCACAAACACACACACTTTAATCTGTACCCATGGCAGCAGTGTTCCATCATGCCTGTAACCACAGAAATTGTTCTGCACTTTACACACACAGTTGTTAGGGTTACAGCGTTTCTTGCAGAGACTCTTCAACATTTCTAAAGCGTGTGGGATTTGTGAGGGTGGATGGCCAGAAGGCTGAAATGGTTCTTGCTATTACGTAACTGCAGATCATGGATATAAGATTAAAACTACATGTACACAACTACATATACTGTATGAATTTTGACACTTCTTTCCTAATCTGTTACTCTCGCTTCTGTACTCTGTCTTGGAGTGATTTACGGCTACAGGTGGTCATCTAGAGAAAGTTCACAGGCAAACAAGAGCTGTGAGTCTGTCGTCAGACACACACCTCTGCTAAATTGCTGTTTAACTGTAAAACATTCCTACAGAATTCCAAAATTCCTACTCACAGAAGCGGGGGTGTTGTATTTCGTACGTCAAACCTTTAAACCGAAAGTGTAAATGTAATGACGGTTCACTTAACAACAAAAATTTGGCCTTCATTTACTCACCCTCGAGTTGTTTCAAGTTTGTAAAATGTCTTTGATTCAATAAACACAGAAGAATGCTTGTAACCAAACAGGTCTTGGCCATGGCCACCGTTGACTGCCATAGTTGGAAAAATTACAATGGGAGTCAAAGGTGCCCCAGAACTTCAAAATATCTTCTTTTGTGTTCAACAGAACGAAGAAATATATTATAATGTATATGTACACAAACTTTAATGTTTAATATATAAAAAAGATTTTGGGGTGAACGGTTCCTTTAAAGAAGCTAAATCAGAGATCAACTTTTATTGTTATTTATGAATCATTATAAATTCAATGGCATAAACGTATGTCACTGTCAGTAAGATGCCAGTTGGTCTCACACGCCCAGACTTTTGATAATCAACAAAGTCTGTTTCACTTTGCAGCTTATTGTCACCATGAATCGGCCACTTCGATAGGATGTAATTTGACTAATTTAATCGGCCACAGTTGTGTTTTTATATGCCATTTAAAGGTGGCATTATCAAACTAGTTACCACAATAATAAACTTATTTGGGAATTATTGAGATTGAAATGTTGTTTAATTGAAAAATAAGCCGAAATGAGCAAATAATAATGTTGTAACATTTGTTCCTGCAGTGCGAGGATGTCGTCCTGGGAAGATCGTTCAGATGACTGAAGCAGAAGTTCGAGGACTCTGTATTAAATCTCGGGAGATCTTTCTTAGTCAACCCATCCTGCTGGAGTTGGAGGCTCCACTTAAAATCTGTGGTAGGTTGGATATCCTCCTCCAGAGTGGAAAGGATCTCGACCGTTTTAATTACATTCCTTCCCCTCAACTCCCAGAAATGTCAAGGTTTTGGCAAATGTGTGTGTGTGTAAGTAGAACGAGTTATAAATATAAATGTAATGAGGATAGGTTTGAGGTCATTTTCTTTCTTTCTGTGGCACACCTGAGACGCTTATTCGCATGTGTGTGTGTTCGAGTCATTAGCCTGAATTGTGCGTTGTGTGAAAATTAATTGGTTTTCCTTTTATTTATGTTGCTTCTTTGATTTCTAATGGCACTTATGTCTTTCTCTAGGTGACATCCATGGGCAATACACAGATCTGTTGAGGTTGTTTGAATATGGTGGTTTTCCTCCGGAAGCGAACTATCTCTTCCTGGGTGATTATGTGGACAGAGGGAAACAGTCTCTGGAGACCATCTGCCTCCTACTGGCCTATAAAATCAAATACCCCGAAAATTTCTTCCTACTGAGGGGGAACCACGAGTGCGCCTCTATTAACCGTATCTATGGCTTTTATGATGAGTGTAAGGGTCATAGCTCATTCATCAAACACTGCAGTTAAAACACACCCACGTAAAGTAAATCTGATATTACATTATTGATTTTCTCACCCACTCATGCTTTGACACACTAAACAAACTTTCAGGTCACGCACCATGCTGCATTGTTATAAATATCTAAATGTATTTGCTGCAGGCAAGCGCAGGTTCAACATCAAACTCTGGAAAACTTTCACAGACTGCTTCAACTGCCTTCCTATTGCTGCCATCATAGACGAGAAGATCTTCTGTTGCCATGGAGGTTAGTACAAGAATGCATGATGGGTAGTTTTACAGGACTGACTTTTGGCCAGATGAAATAGGGTAACAGCATCTAAAAAAACACTTGCTCTCTCTGTCTGTCTCTTTTTGTCTTTCTTTGTCCTTTTTTCTAGGTCTTTCTCCTGATCTGCAGTCAATGGAACATATACGCCGGATTATGCGACCAACCGATGTCCCGGATACAGGTTTGTGGCTGGGCAGGGCACATGTATGTAGTAAACTGGGGTGTCAATTGATTATACATTTTCATCAAAGTAAATACATTAATTGTAATTGTAACTATCAATTATCGATTCCGCATATCGATTTCGATTCTTATCGATTCCCAGTTCAATTCCACAGTTGATGTAAAATATTTAGATATCAACCTGTTTGGTAATTTAGCCTGCTTGTTGACTGGTTTGCAAATATATACATAAATATTTATGAGCACCATTTTGTGTGTATGTACACATAGCAACCATGTTTTGTCTGATTCATTACAATTTGCATTACCCTGGTTTAACTACATTATGGTTAAACTGTATAACTATAATGAAACTATGGTAATTTGTGGTTCCTTTGCTTTACTGCAAATACTATAGTCAAACTATGCTTACTATAGTAAAAAATATTGTTCATTTTCATAATGGATTTTATTGAGATATCAGCAGATCACAAGTCAACACCTGCAGATTTCGCAAAATACGCACACAGGAAACAATTTAAATTTTAGGTGTCTGATTTCTGTTCCTTTAGATTCAGATCCAATTCTTAACCTTCGATACCGAATTAGAATTGATTTTATAATCAGTGACCTTTTACTTATAGCAATCTGTTGTGAAATCAGATTCTGTGTGACGCACATATACATATATTAACATTAATTCATTTGGCAGACACTTTATCTGAAGCGTCTTACAAGTAAGAGAGAAAATAGAATCAATTGATGTTCACATTTGGCCTGTTTTTGCGTTCCATCTGTGGCAGTTTTTTTCTGTCAAATTATATACATATACAGATAGTTGTATTTGGCTAAAGCTGTTTTATTAAATGTCATACCATGTAAACCAAGTAAGATGTCATGAAAAGTGACCGTTTTTTCTATACTGCATTTGCATTCTGTTGTGCTCCATTTAGTATTTTTTATATGATTAAATGTCAGAATTTTATCATATGTCTGAATTTAAACCATGAAGGAAAATTTGTATGTTTTGTAGAAAAAGTTGGGATGATAAATTGAAATATCACAGATAAAATATGTCACATATTCTATGTGTCTTGGTCTGCAGGGCTGCTCTGTGATTTGTTGTGGTCAGACCCAGATAAGGATGTTCAGGGGTGGGGGGAGAACGATCGTGGAGTGTCATTCACTTTTGGTGCTGACGTAGTGAGCAAATTTCTCAACCGGCATGATCTGGACCTCATCTGCAGGGCACACCAGGTACCAATGAACTATCTAGTGACTTAGAGTAGTCAGTGTGTTGCTGGTCCATGGGGATGGTTGTGGGTTTTATGTCTAGTTTGTGGTGTATTGAATGTTGTGTGTTTTGTAGGTGGTTGAGGATGGATACGAGTTCTTTGCAAAGCGACAGTTGGTCACTCTGTTCTCAGCACCAAACTACTGTGGGGAGTTCGATAATGCTGGTGGAATGATGAGTGTGGATGAGTCACTCATGTGCTCTTTTCAGGTGTGTTGTCTTCCACACAAACACAGTGTACTCTCATATTACTTTCTCACTGACTTTTATCTACCACAGATCCTGAAACCATCAGAAAAGAAGGCAAAGTATCAGTACAGTGGGGTCAACTCGGGGCGACCTGTAACCCCGCCCCGTACTGCCCAAGCTCCCAAGAAGAGGTGAACGGCTTACCACCAAGAGTCACATTCTCCGTCACCCCAGGAAACCACCCCGGCTGGGGCATCTGTACCCTTAACTCCCCTCTGGAATTAACCTACCCTGCCAACCTTTTCTGTCTTAAAATTTCTTAAAGTTTGTGTACAGAAATTTTGCTGTGACCGGTTGACGGTTTCTTGTTTAAGTTGCTCTGCTTGTTTGTTTATTGGTATTTTAATAACAATGATAAGGTAATTAATAATAATGCTTAGGGAAGCATCTATTCTTAAGCAAAACACACACATGCTCTCACACAAAGATCTCAGTAGTGTCTTAATATGTTTGCATTTGATTAAACTTTACTTCAGCACTCTTCTATTATTTAAGATTAATGTTGATTCATAAAGAGAGTGAAGAAGTATTAAAAGTTATTTCGTATTTCCCTACACTCTGAAGTATTAACAATAGAGGATTTCATGCACACAAACACACACACACACACTTCAGCCCTGGATCTCAGGCTTATCTGTTAATTCTGTCAGGGTGCTGGATCACAATTCAGCAGACACTTTACATGATCACAAAAGACAGATCCATCGTCTAAAAACTAGGTCAGTGCAGAAAAGCTGGAACGGGGATTTTAACACTAATGTTGTTACAAACACATTTAGAAAGCTGCATTTACAAACTGCATTGCATGTTCTGTTGTCTTAATACCTCTAGGATTTCCAACAAAACTCTATAGTCAGACCTTAACTGTTTAACGTGCTGTTTTCATGTCGTATGATCGTAACAATCGGGAGAAGTGTCAAGACATAGCACTTCTTTGCATGACCCATGTTCACACCAGTAATAACCTGTCTGAAACGTCACGCCCCCACCAGCCATTTTTTTAGCGGATAATAAGAAACTGACACAAGCTGACACAAGTATAGCAGGTAGCAAATGGGAATGGCACCTCCCAGAGGAAGACTTTGGTTCTTCTTTTTTTTTTCTAATAATTGCACTTGTTTGGTGTAGCTCATCCACATTTAGAGGGTGATGATGACTCTATTGGATTTACTCTATTTGCCTTTCAGTGATGGAGCATTTCCTCACAAAGATATACATTTTTTGTTTTATTTATGTGTTGTTGTTTACTTATTGACTTCCTAATTTATTTTCAAAATTTGGGAAAGCTATCAGTGTTCTAAAGCAGTTCATGAGTTTTGCTTAAGTGGGCTTTAAACTTAATAAATGGAAGAAACACTTTGCCTGCCTGCTCTGTGTTTGAGTTCTAAAGTAACCAGATAATACAAAGCAGATTCAACTGGTAGAGACTTTAGTTGCTGAATACAGATTTATTCAAATGCATTGTTGAACTGGCAGACCCTGTAACTATGCAAAATCTGGACGAGTGCAATATGCGGCCTGTTGTCATGGCTACTTCAATGGATTGTTAGAATCCATTTTAGTGTAGCCAAAACCAAACACTATTCGAAATTCACTAAATCACTAAAATGTGAAATTTAATATGAAACAATAATTTAATTATCTGAAGATTTGTTTGTTGCATCACAGTATTACCACTGCTATGGTATTTTGTGTCTCTATATAAAGATTGTTAACTAGGTCATCACATGTCTGGTTGTACAGTGACAGTATACCCCGTATTTAGATTTTACCCAAGGATACAATGTCTATGATTTACCAAATAGCAGTTCATTGAATCAACATATCTATCAACCAGACAGATTTAAGAGGGAGTCTTGTATAACACTTTTATCAACCTTATAGATTTAGCACTTTCTGAATGGGATAATTCACCCCAAAAAATATATTATTTTATCATTTACTCACCCTCATGTCATTCCAACCCTGTATGACTTTCTTCTGAAGAACACAGAAGATATTTTGATAAATGCTGGTAACCAAACATCATGGTCCCCATTGACTTCCATTGTATAGACACAAAACCACTGACACATTTCTCAAAATGTCTTCTTTACATATTTTGAACAATATGAAGGTGAATAAATGATGACAGATTTTTTATTTTTGGGTTGAACTATCCCTTTAAACATTCTTTATTGAGCATTCCCTACGTTTAAAGAACTTTAAAGCATCTATCTTTTTATTTTTAACATAAGTGTGGAAGTCTCTGTGGTGCCTGCAGGTTCTAAAGCATTATTTTAAATCTACCAGCAATAATATTTTTTATTTCTCATTCACACTGCAATCCCTAGTCTGGTTCTCATTGCCCTTTGTGCATCCATCAGCGTGGGGTGTCTGCTCCACTACTCTTCCTCTCACATGAGCCGTAGTCCATGTCCAGGCGTTGTTTACTGCCCTCCTAAGTGGATCATCAAAGAGGCAGCCACAAACAAGAAGCCAGGGCAGGGCCATGTGCAGCTCAGCCAAAAGCCAGACAAACAGCAGGAAGAAACAGGCCTTCAGAAGCTGGACTCCAATGTCAGACCACTGCGTTCCACAGATCCCTCTCAGCCAACAGCCTAGCTGACTTTCTCTGAGAGACTCAATCAGAGAGTTGAGGCAAGTGTTCTTGTTCTGAGAGATAGAAAACAATAAGACATTGTATTGTATTGAATAATCTGCCTTGTCTACTTTTAGTGCCGTGCTTATAACATTATAAATAACTTACTATACCTTTTGGCTTTGAGATGAACGCGGAGAGGGCATTCCACTTGCTGTGACATTGAGTCTCTTATTCTTGAGATCCGCCCTTGTTCTCATAGACTCTTTCAAGGTCAATTTTCTTGTGGTGAACATATTCCATTAATACATTTACTTTACAACTGTGTTCTTGAAATGTTAAAGGGATAGTTCACCCAAACATGAAAATTCAGTTTTCCTTCTATGGTAGTCAATGGTGCCTCAGAACTGTTGGTTGTAAACAATCGTCCATATGAAACAACTACAAGGTGAGTAATTTTAACAGAATCTACATTGTTTGGGTGAACTTAGTTATCCATTTGAGCACTGACACATAGATTTCTGAAAATGGCACCCAGTATTAGATGCTACACTACCTCATTTTTCGTCTAATGCTTCCGAGAGTAACAATCTGATCCAATATCTGTCTTAGATAAGAAAGACGCTGCAGAAGATTTAACAATTTAAAAGAAATTAAAACCGTTCTTAACGTGCACTGACGTCAGCGTTCGTTTTGACATTTATCACGAAACAAAAATGTTTTTAAACCATTGTTACAAAGTGCTTTGCAGTAGACATGTACTTCTATAAAAAACAATAAAAGAACAAATAGTTAACAAAATATCAAATTAACAAAACAAAAAAAGGACGTAAAGCAGAATTTGATAAAAATGTGCATGTCCTCCGCGTCAGCAGGGGGCAGCAACGCTCATCGCGTGCCTGCAGCCGATCTGTATGTGTCATCCCGAACTCACAGCAAAAACAACATACTGACACCTCAGCTGGATCTACTGACCCGTCTGGGTCCAGAACTCATTTAATTCCATCGGCAACCTCACCGACAGACTTATAAACGCACAAAGCGACGGATTCAGTCCCTGTAAGCGAGTTTATGTTGCAGTAACCTACGTTTAAGGGTCTGGTTCCGCCCGAATCATGTCCTGCTGTCTGCTGGATTTCGGCCGGGTCCAGGACCTCAGACAGGTGCGAGACTTTCTGTTCCCCAAACGAGACAACGCAAATCCGGAGGGGGACAAAACGAAAGCAGGTACAGCTGTTGTCAGTACGTGTGTTTTGGTTTGGATCAGTTTGTTGATGTTTTTCTGCACTGCGGTGTTGGTTCCGAATCATTACTAACTGATATAACAGAAATAACAGATAGCATCCCACCAACAGAACTCAACACATTCCCATTAACGTTAGAGTTCCACATAGACCATTGTTTTTTTAAGAAGGGTGGTTTAATATTGGTTCTTAGAGATGATGTAGAATAATATTCATAAGCAAAACTAAGAGACTGTAAGTGCAAGTGATTTATAAGGTTTTTGTAAGAGGAAGGTGGTGGAGTACTAGGGTTAGAGTAAAAATACAAACAGATAACATTAAAAACAATAAAATCCGGCGAAAAGTATGTTAATAAAAGTGGATAATCAAAATGTAATGGAGAGAATGACTTTCTGCAGAGTGAGAGAAAGAGGGAGTAGAGCAAGTAAGAGGGAGGAAGGGAGGTATGTTTGCCCTTGGTGAATGAGTCATCCTGCAGAAGTGTCCTGAAACACATGACTGTCTAAGTGACAACCCGGACGAAACGAAGATAAATAATGAGAGAATAGAAAGCTGTAATAATGGCTTGTAAATTATGTTTATTATTAAATTATTATGTAAGATTCATTCATAGGATTGATTCACAGACGGTGAGTCAGCACCCTTAACCATTTTCTGTGCACTTTGCAGCGTACAGAGAATAAAAAATTAGAGAATGTAGAGGCATGAAGTGACATAAGGTTTATCCTCCCTGACCATATTATTCATAGCTTCTCCAACCATCTCTCTCTGTCTGTCTCTAGAAAACGAGTTAACGTGGGATGACTCAGACTGGGGCTCCTGGGAGAATCCTGAAAGGACAGAGGATGGAACGCAGGTTTGTTTTAAAGGAATTCTGACATTTACTTGCTGCATGTTTACCTGAACTCATGCGCTGTTTTTTTTATTGTGAAACACAATAGAAAAAATGCAATCGGTTATCATTTTATAACCAAATGTAGCTTTTTTAGCTCTTTAATTCAAGAGCTACGTCATTCAGAATGATTTTCAGTGAATAAAGAACTTTCAATCATACAAAACGTTGCAATTATGTGTTTTTTCATCCAAGACTGAAGAGGAAGCACAGCAGCAACAGGACACCTCTTGGCTGCAGGACTGTGTGCTGTCGCTTTCCCCTTGCTCAGATCTGCTAGTCATCGCTGGAGAGCATAAAGCCGCTTTTCTCTCCGGTACACACATACAGTACTGTTTTCTGGTAATATCATTTTTAGTGGAGGTGTATTATTCATTAGTTTGACTTATATGACGATTGATTGATTGACAGCTAAGTGGCGGACGGATGAAAGTGGACATGAGGAAATGACCCTCGCCGTGAGCTGGAGCGGAACACTGAGTGTTGACGAAGGGTGAGAGATGGAAGAAGGAGAAGTGCGGGTCAACTCTAGACGGCTTTTTTAGAAAATGAAATAAAGGGATGTGATCCCTCAGGATCATATGTTGTAATGATGGATAATAGAAACTAGTGATGCTAAAGGAAAGCATTGTTTTGAAGTTGCTTAAGAGAGTTTGTAGTTTATGTGTGTTTAATAATTACCGATTGTGATCAATTAAGATAAAAGGGAGAAAAAACAACGTGTTATATCCACTGTCCGTTTACTTTTGTTTCTCAATGTTTTTTTTCTCCAGGGAACGTATCAGTAGCATTATTTGTATTCCACTGGCCAGCCAAAAGAGGTAGGTACATGTTGGCCTTCCTAGAACTTTGACTTCGATCAAGTCTTTCACATACTGTACATGTTTTGTGTTTAATGAGTTTTTGTTTGTGTTCAGGAGTTCCACAGGCCGGCCTGATTGGACGTGTATCGTGGTTGGATTCAGCTCAGGTTATGTCCGTTTCTACACAGAGGTACTGTTATAATTTCTGACTTACAACCTTACCAGCTATACATTAATATATATTTTTTTTTTTATATGTTGTACATAATCAAACTTTGAGACATACAGATAGTGTACTGGTTTTAGACAGTGTGTGTGTGTTTGTGTATATAGAGTGGTGTTCTCCTGTTGGCTCAGCTGTTGCATGAAGATCCAGTGCTCCGTCTCAAATGTCGCACCTATGAGATTCCACGACATCCTGGAGTAACGGAACAGGTACCAGAACATAGACACGTGTGATGAAAACAAAATCTCGTTCACTCATGTTTGTGTTTGATATTTCTGTGTTCTGATTTGCTTCTGAAGTATCTATCTGCCTTTCATTCTATCAGCATGAGGAGCTGAGTATTTTATACAGAGCAGCCCTGGTCACCGTGGATGGGTTTAGTCTTTTCCAGTCTTTACGTGCCTGCAGAAACCAGGTCGCCAGAGGTAAGAGGACATGTGTGATATGACTGTTTGGTTTTAAAGTAATACGTGCTCTAAGACACATCATTAGCACCTTTTCTCTCACTTTATTTATTTTGTCTTTTATGTCTTGTATGTTGTTACACTTTGCTCTTTGTCTCTGTTGCATTGGCGTTTAGCTGCAGCAGCAGGAAGCGATGTCATCCAGCCTCCACCATTGGCCTATAAGAAGTTTGGCCTACAGGACATGGACACAATTACAGACCACACCAGCATAGGTACGAAAGGCTTATTGAATCCTAAAGCCTTAAATGTAAAATCACAGTCGGAGAATTGTTAATATCAGATAATGTCTATCTCTCTTAGGCATGTCCACTTTAAGTGTATTCGATCAGATGAAAAACGCCTCTGTCCTGGGTGGATTTCAAGCTTCGGTTAAAGGAAGCCCTCCTGCTATGAGTCAGTATATTACAGTGGGAGGAGGGCCATATACAGGCTTCTACTACGCTATTGAGGTAGACACACAATCTCTCTCTTTCTGTTTGAAAGAGTTCATGACCAGTTTTCTTGTATAATTTATCTCTCTCTCACTTTCAGGGCAGTTCTCAGCCTCTCCTCTCTCATGTGGCTCTGGCAGTGGCCAGTAAACTCACATCAGCTCTTTTCAATGCTGCCAGGTCTGTCTCTTGACTTGTATCAGCACTAGCCATCTGTCCTTAAGCTCAGTTTACTCACTCTATGTCGCTGTTTTCCTTCTCTTCAGCGGTTGGTTGGGGTGGAAGAGTAAAAACGAGGAGGAATCAGTGCAGAAACAGAAACCAAAGGTAGAGCCGGCCACTCCCCTTCCTGTTCGGTAAGTCTATATATGGGCGTGCTTCCTCCCATTACTTTACATATTTGTCTGTATTGTGCTTATTGACTACAATTCACAGCACATCATTTTTTCATCAGGTTTGGTCTTCCAGATTCTCGTCGGCATGGCGAGTCGATTTGCCTCTCTCCATGTAACACTATGGCTGCAGTCACAGATGACTTTGGCAGAGTCACGCTGCTGGATGTGGCACGGAGCATCGCTATCAGGATGTGGAAAGGTGAAAGAGAGAAAGACGTGTTTCCTACACGGATATTCTCAGATAAATTACTAATAAATCGCGATCTGACATTTGCTGGGCGTTCTGTGAGAAATAATATTGTGTCTGTGTTATGTTGTGCTTTAAGGTTATCGTGACGCTCAGCTTGGGTGGGTGCAGGTGTCAGAAGCACGCGGAGAAAGAGAAACAGCAACGTCTCCCTCTATGCCCCGCCGCCATGCCCAGTTTCTTGTGATTTATGCCCCGCGCAGGGGTATTTTAGAGGTGTGGGGAACTCAGCATGGACCACGAGTGGGGGCTTTTACTGTGGGCAAACAATGCAGGTAGAAATACACACTCAAACTCTGCTATACATCACATACACTCTTACAATCTGAAAATACATATTTATTCTCTCTTTTTTTCAGGCTACTCTACGCAGGTCACAGGTTAATGGGTGTGAATAGTGTAACCAGTCAGGGCTGGCAGATACACACGCAGCAGATGTGTCTGTTTGACCCTTGTAATGGAGTTCTGAGAGCCATCACCATACCATTCCACCTGGCACTTAGGTATAGACACACACGCATGCTGTATAAATATTCATTAACACACATGCACATAATACAGATCCATGTGTTCCATGTGTTTGTCAGTGATAAGAAGAGCGAGCGTGCCAAAGACATGCACTTGCTGAAGCGACTCACCTCTTTATTGAGGAGCAGAGAGGTGGAGCCAGGTCAGAACTGCCTTATTAATATTCATGAGTGGTCATCCATATGCAGCAACATTGATGAATGTTTCTTTCTTTTGAAATATTAACCAGTTTTGTGTGACTTGATGTTTGATTCTTAGCTCTGCTCGAGAGCGAAGCACAAAGTGTGTTACTGGATATTAAACATCCAGCTATTAAAAAACAGGTTAGTAAAACTCACAATCACACATACCTGTGCTCCAACATTGTGTTGTTGACATATAGATTAAGGAAAGTATGTGATTGACAGGCCTTGGAGTCTTTGCTGTCTAATAAGAATGCACCAGTGTCCTGTTTGACCAACGTTACTCGTGCACTATTGGCCAGCCTGAAAGAACAAGGTAATGCCCTCAGTTCTCACTGGGTGTGGTTTGTTTGTTATATTTAAGTTGATCCATTTTTATCTGTTTTTCTTTTTGGATCAGATCCTGAGGCAACAGACGAGTCTTTGGTGCAGTTCTGTTCATCACAACTCAAACTGCTTCAGCTTTATACAGATGTCCAACTACTGCACACACCAGATACTTCACCTTCTGAGACCGAACATGTGAGAAACACATAGATTCACTATCTTTTAAAATAAACAGTTCACCCAAAAATATAACATTTGTCATCATATACTTACCGTCATGTCAGTTCAGACCAATATGATTTTCATTCACAAAAGAAGGAACCTGATATTTTCCATGCAATGCAAGTGAATGGTGACCACAACTGTCTCTGGTCCCCGTTAACTTTCAGTATAAGAAAAAGAGCAGTATACTAACATCTTATTTTTTTATTTTACTTTTGGAGTGACATTATAGGGAGTCAATTATGATAGATTTTCAATTGTTCTCCTCTCTGCAGCTGTCCGTGTCCGGCATTGAAGAAGATCTTGCTCGAATCAGCCCAGTCTTGAAGCAATACACAGAGATAAACTCACGGCCCTGCGTTTCATTCGCTCAAGACTCCGCTGGGCCGTTGCCTGTCCGAACATTCCTGTCTCAGTTGGAGTGGGTCGACGGAGAGCTGAGAGTGATCAAACAGCCCGATACGGACTGGACCCAACTGGGTATAACAGCTTTTTATACGTCATAAATGTCTGCTTTTCTTTTTTGTTTATTGTTTTACATTTGGTATTCATCCTGTGAGCGGCATGAAAGATCCGAGTGTCTGTGTGATGTTTGTGTTTACAGGTAGTTTTCTCTTTTGGGGTTGTCTTTCGGGTCAGAGTCCTTTACAGAGAGTGTGTGAGACTTTACAGGAGAGCGGCATCAGTCCTCAACAGCTGCTGGTAAGAAAAAAGTGGAGAGAAGCAGTGATGAAAATATAAAAAGGAAAAAAAAATGAATATTTTATATATATCGATATATTGATGTGCAGAACTGAAACATTTGATTTGTTTTTCAAAGATCTCAGATATGTGTGCATTTCTCTCTCTCCCTCTCCTTTTCTTTGCCTCTCTCCTGCAGTCTTTGCTTTTGACAGTTTGGCTGAACAAAGAAAAGGAGGTTCTGAAGTGTTTGGATGCCGTCTCGAACTTGCACACTCTACTCTTCACTATAAGCTCAATGAAAGGTCTTCAATGACATTTACTTTCTTAAATGTATATGTCATAATAATGTTTTTAAAGTTCATATTCCTGTGTGACAGGAGCAGTTGATGAGTCATGGGACGGGCAGGCCGTCTCCCCCTGGTGGCAGCAGGTGCGCACAGCGTGTCTTCACTCTGAGAGCTCGGGTGCTGCGCTACTGGCAGCTCTGGTCGCTTATCATGTAGCCAAAAGTGCCATCGCCAGACTGGCACAGAGCAAAGTGAGTTTGCGTGCTTGATTAAGTTGCATCAACATTGTTACTTTAGCTCAATTGATAGAAGTCGTGGATTCATTCTAGGGTCAGTACTGAAAACATATATAGCATCTGTCGGTCCATAAATATGGATTCAAACAATTCTTCAGTTTCAGGAGGAGTGGGAGTGTGTGTCTCTGGAGCTGGAAAAGTGGGTGGTATGTATAAAGCAGCTGGAGGATGTCCTTGCTTTGCAGACGTTGCTCTGTCTGCCACCCCCTCAGGGCTCTGCAGGGGGCGCTGCTTCACGCTGCTCGGTCAAAACACTTTCAGAAAGTGGCAGAGGTAGGCAAGATGCACACACAGTTCTGCTCTCTGTCAAATTAGGGTTAGATATCTCAATATTTACAATTAATGTCTCTCGTAGGAGGTGTAGCAGATTGTGTGTCCAAGTTGATCTTCAGGCAGGGTGTGTGTCCAGAATCCTTGAAGGATATTTTACAGCGGAGGGTGGAGAATCCATCTACAGAACAGCTGTCACAACGAGGAGGGGATGAGAGACTGGAGGGTAACCAATTATTACTGATCATGTGACGTTAGATTGTTTATATTTAAGTGTGTGCCTTGTGTTTAAACACATTTGGTGTTATTTCAGAACTGCTGGAGTGCGTCTGTCAGCGATTCCCAAACTCACTGTCTCCTGATGTGCTGTTTGCTCACTGTAGCTGGGAACATGTGGTCCAGTGGAACAAAGACCCAGAGGTATGGATGAACACAGTGACAATGGTATAGAAATATCAGCCAATCACAGAGAACTCTTCAGAGAATTTGCTTTCTCAATCTCTCTTTGTCTTTGCAGGTGGGGCAATATTTAGAGTGGTCTGTGGAGTTTTTGAAGATGATCACCAATCCTCACATCCAGCTGGGTAAGAGACATCGCTTAATGGCATGTTAACCATAAGTTTAATGAGTTTACTATTAGAGTGGAATACTATTGAAAAATATTATTAATTAATTAATTATTAATTAATTTTTGTGTGTCTCAGGTATTTCCGCTATGATGTGGCACACGTTCATTGTGAAACGATTTTCAGCAGCTGCCTTCCTAATGGAAAAGGTGCGTGTGTACGTGTCTTGGTTTTTAGCACAGGAAACATTGATTGACTGTGTATTTGTGTTATCAGGTGGGGAAAGCACCCAAAGATCGACTTTGCAGACGGGTAAGAAATACACAGCAGAAAACAAAGAAATACATTTTGTTCTTTTTGGTCATTGGGAATAATGTATGTGTGTTTAGGATGTCGGAATGGGAGACGCAGCTCTAAGGAGTTTCCTGGGCTCCTGCGTGCAGTTACTTCAGGTTCTGATGGAGGTCTCGTCTTCCTCTTTTCTCCCTTCTTTTCCTTTTTTCTCCCGAGTAAGGATTGATCAAACAAAGGATGCATGGGCAGAAATATGTCTATCGTTTTCCACCTGCTCATGCTACAATTTGTTGCATTGCATTAAATGGAAATTAAATAGAACAATTCTGATTTTGCAGGCGGACTCTGGAGTGGAGGAAGTGTCTGCTCCAGACGTGTGTGTGGAGGAAGTATGGAGCGCCGCGGAGGGTCCGGTCTCTATAGTGGAGTTGGCGATGGATCAGCGATCTCTTCACTATCCGCTCGTGCAGCATCACTGCGTGTTAGCATCTCTGTTGCACGCAGCCATGACTTTCTCCCTGCGTTTGAAACCCCTTAGCCTGTTTGACAGCAAGGTACAAATTTACAAACACACTTAAACATCAAAATGAATAATTTATTAATTTTGGATAATGTAAGAAGTGTGATCTTCATTTTGGTGAAGCAAATTCAGTCAAATTTGTATTGACGGAACTCTATTATAAGTCTAAGTATAGTATAAGTTATTTACTATGTATAGAAATTAGGACTGTCAAATGATCAGTCTAGAATAAACGTTTGTTTTTTCATAATATATGTCTATGTACTGTGCATATTAATTTTGTATCTATAAACACAAAAACACACACATACATGTGTATATATATTTAGGAAAATGTTTACATGTATTTATTTATTTTTACCAATAAATTATTTACAAACGTTTATTCATTTTTATATGTACTTAAATAAATGCATGTATGTGTATGTTTTTATAAATACAAAATTAATATGCACAGTACACAGACATACAGCCGATGAAAAATTAAGAGACCATTTTAAAGGACGCTTTTCTGATTTAAAAATGTAGATATTTGTTTATGTAAAAGGATCATTTTTACTCATGCTATGAAAAACTAACAACAGTTCTATCAAATTTAAAAGAAATATATTGTTTTTATTTGCATTTATATGCAGAAAATGAACGGGTCAAAATAAAAAGAAAAGATGCTCTGTATTTATTCTTGAATACTCAACTGCAAAGAAAACAAGCTCATATTCACTTAAGCAATACAACAATATTTGTACATGTATTTATGAAAAGTATTTTTTATGTGATAACCCAAATTTTTGTCTTGTCATGCTGTCAGTCTTGCACATTGCTGTTGGATGACTTTGTCATTCCTGAGGTTCAGAAACACTGAACTGAAATAGCCACAAAACATCTAGAAATGCTGAATTAAAAACTTAATTTGTTCCGCGGCTGTATATCATCTAAACACAAACCTTTTTTCAGGGTGCGATAAATGGCGACTAAGTTAATCGTTTGACGGCTCTAATGAAAATCTGTAAAAAACAAATGAACTAATAACAACCTGCAGATTTGTGCTCATTTGTACTTCAAAATTTTCTATCAACAGGGTAAGAATGCATTTTTCAGAGATCTGACCTCCATTCAGCTGTTGCCTAGTGGAGACACGGACCCCAACCTGGTAGCTCTTAGACAAGAGGTGAGAATGACAGTGACATGGTTTAAGCCACATAATGTAATTAATGGATGCCAGGGGCCAGTTGGATAAACACCTTAGATGAATCATACATGTTAGTCTTCTCACTTTTTTCAAGAATGGTTATAAATTCTTTAAGTCAGTTACATAATAAGGTAGATTGGTCTAATTGAATTTGTTGGTCAAAATGAGTATATCTATATACAGCGCGCCGGGTCTTCTCTCGAACTACTCTATCGATTTTCATAAATGCGTTATCTCATTCGGGAAAGAAGTGAAAAAGTGACATCTTCTTCATCCTCTTTCAGCCTCCATAGTGGTTTGAAAGGGAGGGGTGGAGTGAGCCGTTGGTTGCAATACGCAACCTCGCCGCTAAAAAAAGTTCACAATGGTCCTTTAAGACACAATCTTAATTTAGTTACCGTTGTTTATGCAACTGGCCTCAGAGAAATTCTGGGTCTCGAACTAACAGTAATATGTTTTTGTGTGTAGTTTCTGATGTCTGTATTAACAAGCTGGGTAAAGGCTCTGGCAGAAGCTGAGGAGAATGGAGTCAGACACAGTAGCACTGAAGACATGTGGCCCTCTGTGTGTATGGAGCTCTCGTCTCTACTGCAGGTCAATACTGACATTCTGCGCAGACACCTGGTATGCGAACTCTACAACCAGGGCCTGGACCTGCGAGCAGAGGAGGTAACAGACACACAATGCATTTAATCTCCTTTCAAGAGTAAAAGGTGTGGAGAGCTATTCTGTCTTGGATCTTTAATTAGTTTGTTCTCTTTTATTCATAACATGTTTGTTCGTTCGGTCGTTTATTTTTCTGTTGTCCCTCAGGTGATGATGGAAGTTCAGGACAAGGATGTTTTAGGCTCTCAGCTCTTGGTGTTGATGGGTCAGAGACTCTCCTTCTCTCTGCTCCACTCACAGACACAGACCAAACCTAACATGGAGCTGCTGGCCCGTCTGCCACCCACCCTCTGCACCTGGCTAAAAGCTATGGTAAGAAGACACCCTAACATTTACACTGTTCTCAAGACTCTGGAAGTCTTTAACTCACCCTTGTTATGTTTGTCAGGACCCCAGTGAGCTCCGTTGCCCCTCGGTACCTCTGTCTCAAAGCGGCCAACTCATCAACAAAGTCATCGAAATGCTACCTGAAAACCACGCACAGTACAGCCTTGCCCTCCACCTGCTGGAGGCTGTGGACTCTTTACAGAACGAGCCCTAATAAACAGATGTGCAAGACTAGAAAGAATGAGAATACTTTTATAATCCAGATGCTAAATCTGTTCCGGGTTTTACTCAAACCTGAAAAATCGTCTTCATCAGTAATCTTAGAAGGATTTAATTTCTCCTCCCAACAATCACCAACATAACACCTAGACACTAGAATATCTAGATCTCACATCCCAGAATGCTGTGCACATTGGATCTTCCAATGAGATGCAGTCAGGGATTAAGAGCCTTGGGTCACCATCTGAGAGTGTTAATAGAAGTAAAACAATGATATCATGTTAACTAATTTACATGTTATTATAAAGTCTGGGCTTTACAAAGAAGCCTTAACTGAATATTGTCCTATATCATCAAAACATTACAGTGTATGAACGCCATATGGGAGAGATATATTCTTCTATTTTGACTTCTATGTTAACAATGATGTTTCTCATTTACTCTGCCAAATAAGTGTCTAATATGTGTCTTGTTGATGCTTTTTATTTTAAATGTACAACTTTGTTTCATCACAAGTTCAGACTGAAGATCCATTTTCACTAGTTTTCAAGCAGTCCTGTACTAGTTGGTGCATTGTGGCTGCCCATGTGATACAATTTAACCATGATACCAAATATAAACACGAGTAGTTTTCAAGAGTTTGCTGTTTTGTAAGTGAACTGTTTTGGAAGAACTTTCTGTCATGTACCTCAAGTTGTTTCAAACTTTTATACATTTCTTTGTTCTATTAAACACAAAGAAAGATATTGGAAGAATGTAAGCAACTTAGATTTCTGTGGCACCATTGACTACAATTAAAATAGCAGTCAAAAGTCCTCCAGAACTGTTTATTTTCCTAAATTCAAAATATCAAATTTAATGTTCAACAGAACAAAAAAAAGATACAATAATTCTTCCTACGTTGGTAGTTAAGGGTGCATCAGAAATCTCATTTATACACATTTGGGACAACTTGAGGGTGAGTAAATTAATACAGAATTTTCATTTTTGGGTGAACTATCCCTTTAAACTAAAAGTGTAAAAATGAAGCGTGTTACTTCTCAAACAAGTCTTGAATACACACTTGGTATAAAGGCATCTACCAAATGGTAAACATGTAAATCATGAATATTTAAAACCATATGTATAATTATATACATATATAACATATATATATATATACATATAACATATATATGCATATTGATATCTTTATTGGCTTATACATGCGATGCAATGAAGCACCATGTACACGTAAACAGAAAAACTAAAATTGACATTCAGCCTCATTCATGGAACAAATAGAATCAATTTGTTTAAACAGTTTGGAAAAATTATTCTTGCATAAACTGTATTTTATGTAAGAATAATTGAATTAATGATTCACACAAAATTGTTCTGGTTGTTTTTCACAAATGAATCCCACTGACAGTACATTACAAAGTCAATTCAAATGACGCATTAAATAAAAACATGTCCTTCACAGAATGTGAATTTATAGCCAATAAAGTAAGACGTGTTCAGCAAAACCCCTCACTCACCACACATATAGATATATAACACGTAAATTTTACTTTCCAACATATCCGTTAAATCCACTGGCTTTAACCTCAAAAAGAGCATTGATTCAAAAATAAGCCCTTTCCATTTAATCATATACATTTGGATTCGTCAGCTTAACAAACATCCAAGTGTATGTGAATATTGGCTCGGCCGAGTGTCGTTTATTTGGCTTCTCTTTCCAATTTCTCTTTAATTTCTAACAGTCCATCTCTTCTGACCCCTGAGAGGCATGCTCCACCCACAGCTTCTGTTAACTTTTTGCATTTTACATTAGCAGCTTCCTGTCAGTCCATCGTAGCCCTTGCGGCAATTTTGCAATTATCACCAAAGGAGGTTATAGGCCAGTGGGTGAGCGGTCGTCACGGCAACAGTCAAGTTTACTTGGCATTCTCCAGCACAGTCTGACATCGTGGGCAGAGGCAGTCGGGCTCGTCTGATGTGTAGCGTCGACATCTCGGACAGCGTGAGAGAGAGGTGGGCATCGCGGCTATGCTGTATGCGCTCTCCTCTTGAATCATACCGCCTTGAGAACACACAGAGAAACAGTTACGACCAAAAACAAACCACCTGCTAAGAGTGGACAGTTCTGGTTTCTTACACAATAAATTAAGTCACGGATCTACAAATGTTAACGTCATCTTCATTTTAGTTTTCGGAGAAGAAAGCAAAGAGCATATTACCCTCCAGATTGATGAGGAACTTTCCGGAACTGGTCACCGTATCTGATGGTAAATCACGTGGCAGAGAGCTGGTCAGTGTGGTGCGTGAGGTCATCATGAGTTCAGTCAGCTGAGAGCAGGTGGAGGTGGGATCCTCTTGAAGAGACTATAGAAGAAAAACACTTTGCTTATTATCTTTTGTTTATTATTCAGTCAAAATAAAAATCTCATTTTCATATATT
Source organism: Triplophysa dalaica (assembly GCF_015846415.1). Lineage (NCBI taxonomy): Eukaryota > Metazoa > Chordata > Actinopteri > Cypriniformes > Nemacheilidae > Triplophysa > Triplophysa dalaica. The sequence goes on along the minus strand of NC_079556.1, from coordinate 7,800,780 downwards.
TATTATTATTATTTTAGAACTTTAATTATAGTCACGATTTACCTCCATGAGCTCAAAGAACAGGCCGGGCTCAATGGCAATGATGAGTTCATACTCGGCAGCGTTACATCCCGGAATTGATGACAGGAAGGAATCTCGCACAGCACACGCCCCCTCCACCGCTTCCTCCAATCCCGGTCGTCGCCACACAGAGCTGGTTTTTATCCAACCGCTGCGAAACAAAGTCTCCCCCTCTACAGAAACAAGAGAAGTAGTTGAAAATAAAATAACCCTTGAGCCACTTAAGAGTCTAAATGAATGTAAAATAATAGCAACATTTAATTTATCCGATGTAAAAAAAAGTGTACCGTCATGTCCGGTTGCATTTGAGTACACCTCCTCAGCCAGGTGAGGGAGGACAGGAGCGATAGACCGTGTCACTCCGTCCAGGATCTCTTCTAGAACCGTCTGACATGACCTTCGACCTATAGAGTCCTCAGCATCACAATATAATCTGAGAGAGAGAGTGAGGTTGGGGTAAATGTGTGGCTTAATTGTGTTTAAAGAACAGGAAAAAAGCCTGAAGTAAGTGTTTTGAAATTGACATAAAATATACAGAATTCTCCGGACGAAGTGTTACCTGTCTTTAATGATACTAAAGTAGAAGTTCGATAATTCTCTGGTGATGAAGGCTTGTAGCACTCGGATGGCACGACCGCTGTCAAACTCGCTGTAAGCATCGGTTACCTACAACACACAAACATTCTTTAATCCTGCGTGTATACACGAAATGTGATTATTTTTACATGTTTTATTTGCGATTTACTGTCATCCTGTGTACAGATATGGTCTTACCTTTATGCTGAACTCTCTGAGCTGGTGCAGCATATACTGATCTATGTAGTGCATTTGTTTGGGGTCCACAGCTTGAGAACGAGGATCAAAGCCCTGGAGGTTCCCCAGAAGAAACCTAAGAGTGTTTCTCAACTAGAGAGAGTAGACCAGTGGAGGGAAAAGGAGAGTCAACAAAACATGTACTCATGAATTTCATCTCGATCCGATTAGAGTTTTTTACCACCAATTTTTTTGTTCTTCAACCAGAATTGATTTGAGCAAATAATCAAATAAACACACCTTGTTTATGCTTTCTTTTGCTGAGTTTAGTGAGTTAGATCCGATCTGAATTTCAGAGAACACATTCGACTCGGCAACCCACCATCTCAGAACATCAGCACCGTACGGAGGAGAGACAGACAAGTCCTTGAATGAGTGAAACAGAGAAACAGATGAATACTACAAATGTATTAATGGTTTGGAAATTTACAATTCTGTATGTAATTAAACGCGGCCCTATATACATCATCTTGACCATTATATTACACATTAGATCATGTATTGATACATTTAACACTGGTCTGTCTTTTCTCACCTTCCCCCCATTAATAACAACATCTGGATCGATCACGTTCCCGATAGACTTTGACATTTTTTCTCCTTTTTCACTAACAGCAAAACCATGGACCACTAGCGCTCTAAAAACACACAGAAAGTGAATAAATGTTTGTGCATATGAATATGCTTTTGTATGTGCGCGTGTTAAATACACTTGTGTAACTCACCTGTAAGGAGCTTTATTCCGCACCGCCACACTGGTGAGCAGAGATGACTGGAACCACCCGCCGATCTGATCTTTCCCCTCAACGTACGAGTCTGCACGTGGGTCTGATTCTAAAAAACAGGCCGAGTTACGATCTTTCATTTAAACTGCACTAAACACACCACCTCAAGAGATCTCCGATGTGACAAAACACAGTGAACTCACCCGGTAGAACAGCGGCCCAAGAGACCCCACTGTCAAACCAGATATCCAGGACATCTTCACCCCGCACGTAATCTGACGCTGCACTCGCTTTACTCTAACAAGTACATGTATGATTTCATGATGTCATTTTATTTTACCCTTATTAAAACACTATATATCCTTTGTATAGTCTTAACTCTGTGGCTTAAATGCATAAACATACATTTTTAAGAACTTCCGGAGTGAGAAATGTTTCCACCGGCTCCGCCCACCAGCTGTCACTCCCTTTCTCAGAGAAAACTTGTGCGATGCGGGTCACAGAATGTCTGAGAGAGAGGGAAGGGATCTTAAACTTAGTTCTTTTAATAAGTGTGTTTGAGCAATTGAGTCAATACAAATGTAGTATGTACTTGTTTAAAAGTGGCTCTCCAGTCTCTTTATGGTAGAACACAGGGATGGGGACGCCCCAGCTCCTCTGACGAGAAATACACCAGTATGTCCTTCTGTCCAACATCGCCAACAAACTGGATCTCGCAGATTCTGGTATCACACGCACCTTCTGCAGAGCAGCCTATAAAAACACACACTCACTGTCAATAAGCCCATTTACTGCCACGAGTATAATGCTATGGCACTTTATAGTAGTCTTATGCATATTAATATGATACCTGTCATTTATTAAGATAAACAACTCATAGTCTCTGGAAATTTTTTAAATGTAACATAGTTGTCATCATCAAGTCATTTTTCTATTTTGAAACCGATTATAAACTTACACAGAATTATTTTTACTATCAATATTGCTCATATTCATAAACAATTTAAAACACTTTCTTGCTTAATAGCATTACGAATATAACGGTGACTTATTAATTTTATTTATTTTCACAATTGGTCTGACCAAGGTACATCATATGATAAATAGGAAAATCCAATAATACCATGTATTCTAAACTATTTATTATTTTATGTATTCCTAATGTCTTTCTAATATGCATTTATTAATTGTAAAGCTGCTGTGTATAAATTGTGGAATTATAGACATAAATCTGAATTGAGTTAACGCTTCACAATTTAAATAATATATTGTTGATTATTTTTACAGTAATAAGAAAGAAACTCTGCCTTATTCCAGATATCGGGTTTTTCCCACCAAATGTGGATTCTTTTAAATTGTTCCCGGAGGTTGTTTTATATTCTGTGATTTAAAGGTAGAATGGTTTCTTTGATCAGCGGCCATTTTAAAGATAAGATGAAGTTAATTACAAAAACAAACTATAACTGATAGATAACTTCTATACAGTGATTTTTAAGAAGAAGACATTTTAGAGTTGGCATGTTAGGTATTTGTGCTGGGGTTACAGGGCTAGTTTTGGGTAAATTTTGATTTCCCATTTGGCTGGTTTTGTTACACAGATCTGGCAACACTCACAGTCATGTTCTTGACATATTTGTGACATTCAACCAGTTGACTCTGACCTTAGCTTTGTCTTTAAGACTGGCAGTATTAATGAACCACTGTTTACTGGCTCGGATGACGACCGGCAGTTTGGTCCTCCAGTCATACGGGTAACTGTGGACACAATCTTCCTCTTTCACAACAGCTCCTGCTGCCTTCAGCATTGAGATCACTGTCACATACACACAAACACACCAAAGCATTATTAGTGATATAACATTTTAATCAATCTTAGAAACACATTCAGTTTTCTTACTCTCCCTCACCTGCTGCACTTCCTTCGGTCATCACAGACTTATTCTGCAGTTCTGCTCCGGCAAGTTCTGTAAACTTGCCCTCCTCATCAACCATGCACTCCTAAAAAGAGTAACATGGCATTTAAGATTATGTAAGCAACATATTCTTGCTATTCCAATAAACTGGCATGTGATTGGTCAATACAGGCTTCAATGACATACCACAGGCAGACTGAAGTGCGTGGCGACGCTGTAGTCCTCCATGCCATGGGCGGGAGCTGTGTGCACCAAACCCGTTCCTTTGGTCATGGTCACGTGATTAGCCGGCAACAAAGGCACTTCTTTTGAAGGATTTGTGGGATGCTGGCAAACTCCACCTTCAAGATCTGACCCTGGAGAAAGAGAGAAACTTAGAACAGTTTAAGTCAACTTGTAAAGCGTTTCAGGCCATTAACACCGGATCTACCTGCAAATGTGGCCAAGTTCTCCAGGTTGGTCCCCAGTATAGAAGCTAGGCTGCCGATGCGCTCTGTGGCCACTAGGAAGAGCTGCTCATTATCAGCTCTTTTCACTATAGAATATCTGAGGAAAAAAAGGTCAGATGATCATGCACATCAGATTACGTGCATCGTACAGATTCTAAGGAATGGGTGAGAGTAACTTTGTTTTGGGCATGTAGCAAACAGCTTGATTGGCTGGAATAGTCCATGGTTGAGTGGTCCATATAAGAGCAGACACCTGACCCAAACCTTCTGAAACACAGACACCTCCATCAGGAACTGCCAAGGTTATTTATATGCTGTACTTGTAAGAAATGTGTGTGTCACACACCTGCGTTTGGAGCGAGTTTGGGAGGTAGGCTGAGCAGAGGGAAAGTCACATACACGGCACGGCTCACATGTTCTGGATTATACTCCAGCTCTGCTTCGGCAAGTGCCGTCCTGGAAAGAGAGCACAAAAATACATCCTATATCCTGACATGAGCCATATGCCTAAATTAACAACTAAGAGTCCTTATGTGCGGAAACAGTGAACTTCTTTTACCTGGATGACGGTGACCAGAATACAGGTTTATAATCCTGATAAATGAAACCCTGTACAGACCAAATAGAGAAGAAGAGAAGTGAAATAAAATGTAAAAATGCTCAGATAAAAAGGTAAAAAATTACTTGGATTACTGGAACTGTAGTGTAAAAATATGTAAAATGTAAAACAGACTCAAAATGTATCAAATACACACGCTGCTTAGACGAAGCTGATAGACGCAGAACATGTGCATCATTCAAATTGGAGAAAACATGCATCAGAAAGAGACTCTCTCACCTTGGCGTGCATGTCCTGGAAAACGTTAAGCTGGACTGCTTCATATTTGCCATCAAAAGTGTAATAACAATTCTCCCAATCAGCCATGACACCCCAGCGCTGGAACGATGCACGCTGCCTAGATATGGCTCTCTCTGCAAACTCACGCGCTAAACAGACACGGACAATAACATAAACAGACAAGAAGTAATTGCAGACTGTGTTTTTTGTGCATTTATTCTAAAATAATCCTTGTATTCTATCTTTGAACTACTGACCTTTCTGTCTGATCTGCAGAGGGGTCAGCTCGCTGGTACCCATGTCTCCCAGTGCTTTGAGCTCTATGGGCAGCCCATGGCAGTCCCAGCCGGGAACGTAGTGCACCTGTCTGCCTCGCAGCATCTCAAAGCGATTCCGGATGTCTTTGAGAATCTGCAGGAAGGATTGACAGTTTATTTTGATTACATGGAGTTTAAGTGAGGGTTGTCCACGGATGTGACAAGGGGGTACCTTGTTTAGAGCATGACCCACGTGCGGGTCCCCGTTTGCATAGGGTGGTCCGTCGTGAAGACAGTACTCCTTCTTGGCCTTTCTCTCTCTCTGCCATGTGTACAGCTGATCGAAACCACATTTCTAGGAAGCACACAACAATTTACAAATAAAACCAAATATAAGACACGTATGTTGTTCACCCGGTGATCTTGGTGGTTTTGCAAGATCATATAAAACACTTATTCTTGCAATCCTATCACGCTTTATTTTGTAAGTGTTGTTTATGTCATAATGACAGAGTCCTAAAGTTTACACGAACATGCAGGTAAAGTGGGACGTTCCGGATATGAAATAACACAACAGAACCGTTCAGTACAGATCTTCAGTTTTAACAACCTCAACAATGACTCCGGCAGAGATCTGCTTCTCGATCTGACTCTGACGATCTTACCTGCTGGATCTGGATCTCTCGCTCCAGGAGGTTCGGCCCGTTCACTCTCATGGGGAAGTCAGTGCGGGGCAGCAGCACAGTATCCCGGTACTGGCCCGCAGAGTCTCCGGAACACAAACAGCGCGCTCCCCATCGTGCCACGCCGCCGAAACCTACTGCCGAACGCCGAAGCAGCAGCATGAGGAACTCTGACAGCTGAGCTTCCGACCAGGATGAGAGTTTGTTGTGGGATGTGACCTCCTCCGCAAGGGCGGAACTCTGGTTTTGGCTCCGGAACGATAAAAACGACGGACAACCACGAGAGCCTTGGAGGGACAAACGAAAACGCGTTTTTGAGATGTCGGTACTGTTTTCAAGCGCGAGAGAGCGCTACAGAAATATGTGTGACATGTCTACAGCATGTAAAGGGATAAAAACTGATGCTTTTTTACAAAACGTATTAAACTTAAATAATTAAGTAAAAAGACCGAGTATAGCTTTAAGTAGATGCTTTTTAGAAGAAAAAATGCAAATGGTGTGATTACATCTTTTTAATCAAATATTACGAAAAAACTTACCATGGTTTTTACGCAGTGGGTTAACTTGATTTTTAACGTTAGTATAAGTAATACTAGGTGTCATACAATGTTAAAAAAGATGATAACTATACTTTTTATCATATAACCAACTATGGTTAATTCATATATGGGCTATTTTAATGAACCACATTTGAAGAGGTGATATTTTAAGGGTTAACACATGTTAACACACTTAAAAGCCAGTTATGATCGATCAAAGAAAAATCTTGTTATATAAGTTTTACTAAGAAACGCTTTGTAATGTGTAATTCTCTTCTCATCATAAACACACGATTAGGCTTAATCTAAAAGTCCTTAAAGACGACGCTTTTTTATTCCCCTATGAACAAATGAAGGTCAGATTCATAGCATGTAAGAGCTAACGTTAGAGATAATACACAGATAAAGAAGACAGAGAATTTAACATTTTGTAAACATGGCTATATTTGAAGAACCTTTTAGAAAACTAGAATATGCGGGCAGATTCATTATTGGGGAATTTCCTTCTCTCCTCCCTACTTGTGGGCGGATGTTTTAGAAACACGTCACACGTCAATCATTAAGTATAAAACCCACCCTTTCAGCATCTTAGAGCACAGACTCCCAGTTCAACAGAAGACTTATCCTTAGGAGGAAAAGCAACTGATAAAATGAATTACATTTGGATCTTGTGTCTTGGGATGCTGATCATGACTCTACCATTTTCAGCTTCACAGGTAAGCACTGTGTATTTATTGTTTTTGCCTTAGATTCCGAGCCCTGGTCTGATAATATTGGACTGGTCTAGTCTTTCTCATTTTTGCAATAGGTCAAATAGCATTTATAACTGGAAAATGTAATTGATTTTCTTTATCCTTTGCCTTTATCCCTCAAACTGTCATGTTTGATGTAGGAAAAGAGCAATGATAGCAATAGATCAGAAACCTCATCATCATCTGCTTCTACGAATTCCAGTGCTGTGGGATTGGCTCATGGGTCTGTTGCCCTGTGTCTGCTGATCCCAACGGCCACCCTGGGCTTTCTCTACAATACACCTTAATCTGGATGGAAAAGTCTGCAAAATACACGGTGAAGACTGAAACAGTGGCAGAGATGACAATTCTTTCAAACATAAGATACAACATGGAGGATTGGACACTTGTAATGAAATTAAAATAATGAAAACCAAAGGTCCTTCAAACCGCATTCCCACCAAAACCACTGCACTGAACTTTTGTTGTGGTTTTGTTGGGCTCCTCTACTCAATAGCAATTCTTTTGAAAGTTTCTTTTTGAAAGTCTGTTTCTTAGAAGCCCGAACTTAAATCTGTTATCACCGCATTCATCAAAAATGTGTTTCTTTTTTAAAGTCGGTCTGAGAATTTATTAATTATTATATATATTATATTTGTATTATATATATATTAATTTGGTTTCTGTCATTATGCTATCTGTACATTAAACGTTACTGTGTGAACCTAATCAATGTCATTCAGCTGGTTATTAAGTTATTTATGGATTAGGATGAACTGGTAATTGTTACAATTAAAATGTGAAAGTATGACAAATATAGAGATAATAAAGACATTTTATAAACATATAAAGATATATTTGGAAATCCTGTTCTGCAAAATCAGTATTAGGAGAAGTTGGGTTGTGGTCGAGTGTTTCAGAAGCACTTGACGTCATATTTCAATCATTGACTAAGAAAACCCCGCCTGTCTGCATCACTGAGCAAGACTTGTGGTTCATTTAAAAACTTGTCTTTGGGAGGGAAAATCAGCTTTTAAAATGAATGCCATGTGGCTTGGGATGCTGATCATTACTTTACCATTTTCAGCTTGTAGGCATTTAGAATTTGTCACTTCTTAACTTAGATTTGTAGAAAAACAGATTGGTTAAGATTTTTTATTAAATAAGAAAACTTGCACTTCAAAAGGTTCTTTGATGCCATAGCATAGAATATCCTTTTGGTTCTGTAAAGAACCTTTAACATTCTGTTATACAGTATATCCTTTATATAATCTGAAGGACATTTTCTCGCCACAAAGTAATTTTTGTGAAACATAAAGGTTCTTATGATGTTCAAGGTTTTTTATAGAACCATTTAGACAAAAAAAGCTTCTTCTATGTCATCGTGAAGCACCTTTATTTTTAATAGTGTAACCCACAAGCGTCATGTGGAAACATCTAACTGGTTTCGTTACACCAGATAAAAAGTTACTTGAGGTAACAACTGCACATTTTACCATGGAACAGAATATATGAATGCTACACAATTCATTGTATACTTTACAATATTACACTGTAATATGACTTCTGCCCTTTCTGTGACATCATGCATATGTAGGATGACATTAACTCAAACAATACTGCTTCAACCCTTGACAAAAAAGATGAATCTTCCAGCACTGCAGGATTGGTCCTGTGCCCGCCACACTGTGTCTGCTGATCCCAGCACCATGCTCATTCTTCATCCATGGGAGATCTTGAACAAAATTGAGAAAGTTTGCCATAGACGATGAAGACTGAGACATGAACAAACTTAACAGCAAATGAGACTTTCTTTTCATCCTAAAATGGGATGTAGAGGAGTGAAACACATGCGACGCTTAATTTGTTAAAAGACATTTGAAAAAACATTTTTTAGACTATTGTTCTGGCGAGTTTTCAGGAACTTCCAACCAGTGCTCCAGAGCAAACTAAAGTTTCATATGAGCAACATGTTTTACAATATACAGTATTCCAGATTCTGAAAAGACATTTTTGTAAACCATATTTTATAATACGAACCTTGCCCATTTACAAAATTTTTGTAATGATTGTGAAAAACATTATTGGTTATTATTAAGAATGTGTTGATATGCACAATAAAAGCTGGTGGTTGTGTACACCTGTATGCCATCTTTTACTATGAAGTAATGTCTGTTTTTGTAACTGAGTAATAATAGTTTAGCATCAAAGAGTTTGCTTTAAGAAATCTTTTCTCTTTCTACCGTATCTAGTTATCCACAACAAACTGAGAATCCCTCTCCACACACACGTCACAAAATCATGTCAGCCTTATGCCATCCTTCCCATTAGAACTTCAAGTTGCCAACAATCACCTGAAAAAAGTTGCCATTTTCCAACGGTCCAACCGCCACCTCCTGTATCTCTGAAACAGATGTTTCCTGCATAGTTCTCTCTAAATTTGCATGACTTTCTCAATCAAAAGATCTCACATTTATTCATGTTTTCTCATTTTTCTAACCATCTCTCCAAAGACATGCAATTTATTATTTTATTCAAATAAACACTATCGTGTTTTTCAAGCCATTCTCCTTATAGCAATGCCAAGAAAATGGTAGAGTAAAGAACATGAGGTCACATTTGAAGAATTGACCTCTTTTTGCCGCTAATGCATAACCACTTGTGATATGTGTGATATTTAGAATCACAAGTGAAGGACACTTTTATTTGAAAACAGGCTTCAATTCACCTCTAAACTGTGATTTCCATTTGAGATGTTTGGTCAATAAATGTGAGGCTCTTATCTCTGCTGCTTTAATGACCAAGCTTAGTTTCAAGAAGATGCAACTGTCTGGATCATTAAGCTCAGGGCCCTAGAGGCAAAACTGTGACTGTAACTGTGAATTGAATGACTGGTGTTTAAAATGTACAGTAAACATCACACAGGTCTGCTGCACATGAACAATTGAGGATGTGCGATATTTCGCAGTGCATTTGACCCCTGAATTGATCATTCAGAAGAGATATTAAATCAAACAGTAATGAGCTGATTTACATCAATGCATCTAAAAGTAAAGAATGGTTGTTAGAAGGTAAAATGCAGATTATTAATGCAATACTATGGAAGCATATATGTATGATTTTCAATATCCAATGTCTAGTAACATTGTTACAACATTACATAAAAATTAACAAAAAAGTAATATATAGACTTTGCTCTTACTGGGCTCTCTGATTCTAAAAGACTCCACAAGGGAATATCAAGGCAAACTTGAATCGACAGGATCAGAATAATATGGGTGTTTTGTCCCTGAGATCAGAAGCTACACTATATACATTACACCTCACATACCAGTATGATCCCCGTGTGCCTTGAAGCTATCATTCAGTCTTTATTGGAAACATCTCAATCACTCTTTGTTTTAGTGTTTGCTTGTACAGCCAAAAATAGGTTCCTTGTCTGTTTCCTTTACTTGGACTTTTTCTTAATATGGCCAAAACCTTCAAACAAAATAAGTATAGGACTATTAGAATAATAAAATCCTACAGGTGCATGCACATAAATAAAACAACCAAATCACACAAAATAACATAAATTGAATTGAATTGAAGTGGAACGGTGCAAAGAAAGGTCCAGTGTTTAAAATGATGTGCCGTCTAATGGTAAGGTGGCCAATTGCAACTAAAGGCTCGATCCAACCCCCTTCCTTTCGAAGTACTAGTGGCTGACACAGAACTAAGATGTCATTATTGCTTTCTTACCGAAGTAGATAACATATTTTCGAAACGCATTCTGCTTTGTCTGTTTATTGCAGGGGTGTCCAATGTTGGTCCTGGAGGGCCACAGTCCTGCAGAGTTTAAACTAACTAAACTTTGCTAAACCTAAAAAGCTAAACTTTGCAGGACACAGGACCTCCTGGACTGACTTTGGACACCCCTGGTTTAGGGCTACTGTAGATATAACATGGTGAATTCCATCCAAGGGGACCCGCAGTGGTGCTTGAATATAGAAATAGCTCATTCTAAGGTAATAAAAACATAATGCTTTACGATGTAAGGTCTTTAACAAGAGCCTCTCAAGCTCCATGAAGGTGTCAACGTAGTGGTCTGTGGTTTTATTCAGCCCTATTACATGAACCCACAGCAAGACTCATATCACTCTGCTGTCAGATTTGTCACTGTAGATATTCATATCTTTCTACATTCAATCAACTCCACTCACATCACAGAATACCAAAATTACACCTCGCCATTTATTTTTTGTAATCTGATGTCCAAAAATGATCCTGTCAGTTTATTTCTCTCTATTCCTGACCCGACATGAACAGCTGTGAGTCCATTCTACGATCGTTCATATGTTTACTTATTTGAGACCATCTTCATGTTTTATACCGAAGGACAAAGTGGACTACACATACAGATGGTATTGAGAAACGTGGGCTGTGAAAAGGCTGGACTTTGTGTTAATAATATTATTAGCCCACTGACAACTCAACAATTTTTGCAGATTTCCAAAGAACTGAAAGAGCTCACTACCTTAGATGTACTTTGTCATTAATAAAGCAGGCAAACATTTTTTAAAGTCCTTGAAATATACATTTAAGTATATTATTTAACAAAAATAGTGTAGTATTGTGTAAGAATTAGTTAAATCTAAATTTGCATGTTATTGCTCCTAATTATATAATAATTAATTATTAATTTACAAAGTAAGATTCTTTCCCTATATGCACAAATGTTTATGTGGAATAATTGGCACTCATTTTTTATCTATAATTTTGTGCGAGTTTTTAAACACCCAGCACAGACTTATCCATCGCATCATCCCGAAACCATAATGAATGTAACCATGACTACACATGTGCTCCCACATTATGTGTATTAAAGGGTTAGTTCACCCAAAAATATAAATTCTGTCATTTACTCACCCTCAAGTTGTTCCAAACCTGGATACATTCCTTTGTTCTGCTAAACCCAATGGAAGATATTTGGAAGATTGGTCAGTAACCAAGCATATCATCCCCATTTTACTGCCATAGTAGAGAAAATAAATACCATGCGAGTCAATAGTGGATGATATCTTTTGGGTTACTGATATTCTTCAAAATATATTCTGTTGCGTTTTGTAAAACAAACAGATTCAAACAGGTTTAGAACAATCTGATGGTGTGTAAATGATAGAATTTTCAAATCACTTTAAGATCACGTCTGACAGTTCTGATGTCATTCAAAGCAGAACTTCCATGTTATATAGCACCGCACTTACATTCACAGGCAAGATAAGTTTCTAATGTGTGTGTTTCATTATACTGTAAATCTGTCAATATGGTTAGGATAAAAAATGTCATGGAAAACAGTACACATGGTTTCAACTATTAACACTCCAGAGGGAGAAAGGTTTAGCATGTATTGCATAATCTGTCAAATCTACAACTCATTTAACAGTTTTTTTACCAGATGTATACATAGATCATCTGAGATATACATGACACCCTTAATGGTGTTGGACGTCTCAACAGAACAACTGTTTTGTACTCAAACACAGATCTAATCAGATTCCGATGAACCACTGACTTGCAAGACCCAGCATGGACTCTTAAAGCGAATATAAATGTAAAATGTAAGCAGTTAGTTTTTTGAACAAAGGAATCATATGACTTCAGTAGACCCCACTGGTGGGGCTTCTTTTGAAAACAGAAACATTCCCAGTATTTTATTGGTGTTCAAAGGTATCTGCCCTAATTATTCATGACCATTAATACATACTCCTTTTTAGGGATGGATGTCTTTATTTTAAGAATCATGATTAAAGAACATCTTGTCTGTAGGAGGGTGAATGGCAACACCATTCGTCGGAAACAGGATGTCTGCACGGTTCTACAAGAGAGGATACAATGTTCAGCAAACTGTGTGGTTTTAAACGTGTTGGTGTAGTGCTAGATATGTAAACTACCGCTTTTTTTACAGAACTGAAAAGTGTCGTGGAGAACTATAACATTCACTTTGACTACAAATGTCTATGTTGTCAGACATCATGTTGACACCAACATTTTAATACAAGAGCACTTTAAGCAAAGGGATGAGTATTTGCAGCAAGCTTTTGATTCTATATCAGGCTGATATCATAGATATTCTATTGCAATTCTTCTGTCTTTTTGTGTCTTGTTGGTCAGAACTGTGGTCGAAATGCTTCCCTTGGTTCTTGTGGTTTTGCTGCAAACATACTCTGCAAACTCACCTCACAGATGAGCTCTGTATCCAGTATGCTCTGTATGCATTCTTTTTTGTGGACAGTTTAACTAAGAAAGTTCACTCAAAATAAAAAGTATATTATTATTTATTTACCCTCATGTGATTCAACAACTGAAACGCAAAAGAAAATATTGTGAGAAATGTTCCAGTTTTTTTGTGTCCAAACAATGGAAGACAAAGGGTTCCGTGGTTGTTTGGTTGCCAACGTTCTTCAAAATATTTTCTTTTGTGTTGCACAGATGAAAAGAGTCACTGATTCTTTAAATACTGGTAAAAAGTATTTATTCATTAGCTTTAGTCCCTCTTCATCTTGAATCTTCTGTTTCAGTGTGGTTATAATCCTGTTATATGTGTCCCTTCCCTGAATGATCTCTCCACCTCTCTCTCTCATTTGAGTCTCCATGGAAACGTATCATTGGAAAGTTAACTTGTTGCTCCAGCCAGTGTGCTACTGTCAACAACTTCCAGTCTTGTAGTGTTTGACCAATCAGCTGCAGGCTGATGGGAAGACCTCTGTGTGATATACCTGCTGGCAGGGTGATGGCAGGCAAACCTGTGGCACAGGGAGGGTAAAAATCACAGATTTGAGTCATATTTGAAGGTTAAGAAGAATCTTGTGAAACAATAATGCACTCAAAAATGCTAAGTTTCATTTTTATAAAACTCAGACAGGGTGAGTTTGTTGTACTGTTGTCCTCAGAAGTCATTCATTTGGGAGCGGTCACATGTCCTTTACTTTGGTAGTAAACACTGACATCAGTACAGTTTAATTGACCTGTTTAGACCTCTATGGAAACGTTATTTCCTTTTAGGAAAAGAAAGAGTATGAAATTCATTTCCGGTGCATACTCTACCTGCCATGTTCACAGGCTGGGTAAAGATGTCATCCTGAGTACTCCGTGTTCTGTTGTCTTCCTGTATAAAGTCGGAGTAGCGTGCAGCATCGCTCAGTGTCGTGGGTGTAAGGAGAACATCTACACCTGAGCTAAACACACGCTTGAAATCTTCAGCGATGAGACGCCGGATCTTCTGAGCCTTCACAAAGTAACGTTCATAGTTCCTGTGAAAAAAAGAAGTGAAATCTGCAGCACAAAACAACTTCAGAGATTGATAATATAGTACTTTTCACCCTTCCTGACACAAAACGTAAACTTGAAGTTACAGCAACGTCTCTATTTTCAGATAAAAAAAATAAGATGAAATCATTTTAATAGTTTAGATAATTGTGATGTTTGACTATTAGTTTTTTACATATGATAATATATGGGTAGTTGCCGAATACATCATACATGTGTCATGGTGTGACAAACTGTTAATATAACATTGCTATTAAGTTATTCATATTTTTATATATCATATTAAAAAAACAGTGTCTACCCCCGATGTGGTCAAGCGCGCCACGATAATAGACTATAGAATACATTAGAACCTTTTAGTATTACAATTTTTGTCCACATTGGATGTGGTTGCGTCCAGTGTAGAGAGATCAATCTTCATTTTTTGTTTGTTTTTGTTGTCACCATGACACATTAGCATAATAGTGTGTCTACTACCCATTTATTGTATAATGCATTATGTATAAGTGGCAGAAACCCTTACGAAACACAAATATACTGGAAAATATTATTAAATATATTAAATAAAACATTCCCATATATTGGAACCAAGTGATTGCTTATTTTGTTCAAATTATGAAAATGGGCAATTTCTTATGTATTATTTGATATATTGTAATACATTAACAATGTATTATTCTATACATTTTTTTATATTATATATTCCTATTTATATATAGGAAAATACATTTTCTTCACGCAAGAAAATGCAATTTGTGCACTTTTTATGTAAACAGTAAACAATTTATGTAAACAAAATTTTGTGCATAAATAGGAGGCAATAAAAAACTAAAAATGAGTTAAAAGTGATCTGAGAGAACATTAGTTGTCTTTCGAAAGACACGCACTGTTTCAGAAGAAAGTAGTTCCCTGACAGGGCTCTTCTGCGGACCACATTGTTAAAGCCTTCATGTCTAGTACTGGCATACATGGCATCTGTGGAGCTGTCAACGGCACTGCGATGACCTAAGTAGATAAAATGCATATTTTGTTCATTTTGCTTTCATGTACATGTTATTTGATGTAACCATTAGGTTTTATGGTGTACCGTATTCAAGTCCGTCAAACCGTGCCATGTTAGATGCCACCTCACAGCAACACAGAACGTGATAACAGACAATGGAGTGTTGTGTGTGTGGAAGGGAAACCTCTCGCACCCGCGCCCCCGCCTTTTCAAACATGTCCGCAACACGACTCCACTGGGCCAGAGTTTCTTTAGAAAGGTCTGGGGCGTGATACTCCTAATACACAGAAACTCTATTATAACAACGCACAAACTGTTAACTGATAGTTTAAAGCAAATATTTTTTTGTCTGTCTGAATTTTACCTTTGGTAAGCCGACACATATGTCTCGAATATCAAATTCTTCGGGAATGCTGTTTGGGGTGCTATGTGCCTGGACTGTTGTTGAGTCCTTCTCATCTTGTCCTTGTAAAATCCCTAAAACACCAAACCAGTAGAAAACATAAGAAGATATTTTGAAGAAAGTTGATAACCGAACAGCACTGGCCCCTATTGACTTCTATTGTATGGACACAAAACCAGTGAATGGGGGCCAACAAAATCTTCAAAATATCTTTGTGTTCTTCAAAAATCAGAAGAAAGAAAGTCATACAGGTCAGAACACTGACAGAATATTTTTTTTAGGGGCGAACTATCACTTTAAATTAAAATTAAACAACTTTGTTAAAGAACACATTTGAATGATTGACACTTATCATACTTAAGACTACGGCAGCATCATGAACACTCCTAGTCAAAATTCCAGGCACATCCATTGAGTTGACCAGAGGGATGAGCCCATGACGGGAGACCAGGCCGTACGTGGGCTTCAAAGCCACGACACCACACAGAGAACCAGGGTTTCGTGTAGATCCTCCCGTATCTGACCCCAACGCTCTAAGAGAAAAGAACTATATCAGATATACATTCCCACATAATATTTGAAACCTAAAAGAAATCAAATAAACATCTATCTGTTTCAGTACCTGAAAGTTTAAAATAACCACTTCTGTTGAAAAAAACAATTCTATATTTTTAAACAGTTGTACTAACACGAAGAGTCTATATTCATAAAAAACGGATCAAGCTAAATTTGGAATAAAAAATTGACACTGACATTGACATTTGACATTGACATTTTAGACTCACAGGAAGGAGCTGAGAGATGCAACCGCAGCAGCACTTCCTCCTGAACTTCCTCCAGCGATAACCCAATCAGAATCTGGATCTCCTCTACTCTGTTCACGGTATGACGCTGCATAGCTCCAGGGGTTCCGAACAGGGCCGAAGGCCCCATCTGTACTGCCGGAACTTGAGAAAGAATGAAAAATCGAATAGCATAACCTAATCATTTAAAAATGTGTCATTTATGCTTTTCTATCCAGTATGTGGATGTGTGTTTGCACATTTACCCCATTGCAAACTCGTCTAGATTATTTTTCCCAATGAGAACTGCACCCTGATCCAAAAGCTTCTGCACAACTGTAGCATTGAAGGGAGGCACATAACCTACAATTGGAAAAGTAATGTGAACTATTTAGAAATATATCACATAGTAAGACAAGAATCAGTCTTGTGGTATCGATTGGCTTACCTTTAAGCATGTGTGAAGCACAAGTGGTCTCTATATTCTCTGTGCAGAAGTTATCTTTCACAGAGAAGGGAATGCCATCAAGAGAACCAAGAGGTTTACCTTACATAACAAAAGCATAGAAGTCATTATTATTCAGCCGAAAAGCATATATTTTATTGACTGACACACACACACACACCAGTGCGCAGCCTGTCATCTGCTCTCTGTGCTTGCTCCATGGCTTGCTCCTCCGTGATGGTGATATAAGCATTCAGGAACCTCGTCCTCTGTATTTGATTGATGCATTTCCTGCAAAGTTCAGTGGCAGATAGCCTGCCCTCCTTCAGTGCCTGGGACACCTGCAGAACACAGGAAAGAAAAAACAATAGAAATGTTTTTCATTACAAACACGATTAAAAATCAGCAGTTTCACATTTTAACATTACAATATTATTTTATGAAGTGTGTTTTGGGCCTCATTCTAGTAGGATTTCATTGTGTTGTTTCGGTTCCCATTATTTACATCTTATTACCACATAGACCAATATGGCTTACATTTAAAATAACAGAATTTATCAAAAAATAACATTGATACGTTAGAATGAATTAAATGTAATGTTTTCACCAGAAAGGTTGTTAGTTGACATTGTTTTATATTGAAAATAACACGTGTGAGATTAGAAGAAAGGGATTTAACTGCTCGTGCCATACAATAAGTCTGAAAATTTAAGTGATAAATGTCATAAAACATAGACGACAAAACAGAACACGTTATGTAAAACGTCGCACAGACACTGCAGAAGTTTAAGTTAATTCTGATCTAAAATAGGATGTGTCAATTTATTTAAAATTACAGTAAAAACAGACCTCTCTGATGGACAAGCCGAGCATCGCTGCAGCTGCGTGGAGGCTGACATGACAGTTTCTGTTGACCTCGGTGACGTCCTTTCATCTCCGCGATGTGATTGGTTATTCGCGTAGCGTTCCGGTCTGTGATTGGTTCGACCCGTCATGTGAAAGTTCAAGTCCATCGGTTTGTTTAGGTTTTGTAAGGCATGAGATCGCTTCCCAGGATTTATTCTAGATTCATGATATATTTATTATAAATCGTTGGTTATGGTCAACTTTAAGTGACAGTGAGCGAACTTCAATCGTGCTGTTTGTAATAATAAGCTCGATCCGGCTTATTTTAGATCAGACATGCATCTCATGTGTAGGCGGTGGTTGGTGTCCACGCTGAGGGCTCGCGGAGGTCACTTCAGGGGCTTTAATGTCACATCATCCCGCAACACCGTGATGACCGCATGGGTCATCGACAAATACGGGAAAAACGAGGTGCTGAGGTTTACCAAAAACGCGCCTCTACCGATCGTCAACTATCCAAATGAAGTGATCGTGAAGGTGCACGCTGCAAGCTTGAACCCCTTAGACATCAGCATGAGGGGTATGTGAGTGCCCAGTCCAAATCAATTCTGCTCTCAATCATTTATTGTAGTATTTCATAAATCGTGGCATCTTTCAATATGTCATAAAGTCAATTGTGAACTGTGCCCTGCATATTATGATTCGCTTGGTCATTGGGAGCTGTCATATAGACTGAACCAACCCATATTAAAATGAATAATGTTAAATAAGTTAAAGTATAGTAACTATGTGTGTTATGGATTGATTGTGATTTGTATTATAGTAGTCTATTTTAGTGGTATTGTCCCCCAAATTCATGGTTCAGTAAAACCATGTTTTGGACTGGGCATGTTTTTGTAGCAACATTTATAAAGCAACAGCCCATCAAGGTGCATTACAGCACATTATCAGAAAAAAATACAACAATTGAAGTAATTGTATAAACATTTGACTTATTTGCTGTATGTTGTATCATTAAGTGTATTTAACATTAAAAAGCCAGTAAGAAATAGATGGTGGGGCAGACGTACAGTCATATACAGTGACAGACTGCGTATGACTGTGTATACAGTGACAGACAGAAATGTATATATAACATATACGTTTTTAAAAAGAACATGTTTCGGTTACATGCAAAGTCATGTAAAAACAAGCCACTACTTTCTTTCGATATAATGAGTGATGCAGCATGTGGGGACAGGCGTGGGAAAGAAGGAACATGTTTAGTATGTCGAAACTTCACACTGTATTTATGTTTTAGAACTATATAAGTTGGTCTAAACAAATGTCGACACATGCCCTTAATGTTTCCTGTAGGTGGTTATGGGGCAGCTACTATGGCCATGAAACGTGACCCACTAAACATGAACCAATCAGGCAGCGAGTTTCCTCTCATCCTTGGGCGTGACGTGTCGGGGGAGATCATGGAATGTGGGCTAGATGTGAAGTATTTTAAACCAGGAGATCAGGTGTGAAGCAGTGCATCGTGGGAAATTGCATGAAATGATCATTGTTCATATAGTAGAAAAGCCTGGAGTAAATGTGATGTGCTAAAGTGTCTTCTTGTGTCAGGTGTGGGCTGCCATCCCTCCCTGGAAGCAGGGTAGTCTGGCGGAGTTTGTAGTGCTCAGTGCCAATGAGGTAACATTCAGTCTCACATTTTGTAGACATACAAATCTACAATGTTTATATTTAAGAAGGGTACAGTATTGTAGATTGATACCTTAACAAAAATGATGTGTCATTCAGGTGTCTCACAAGCCCAATACTCTGAGTCATGTTGAAGCGTCATCGGTTCCATACGTGGCTTGCACAGCCTGGTCTGCCATCGTCAACACAGGAGGCTTGAACAAAGACAACAGTGCAAAGAAACGGCAAGTTTGGGTTCGCTCAGTTATTTTGTAGAGTAGATCATCTTCAGGGGAAAATTGCAGGTGTAACTGAGGCTTTTTCTGTCTCTTATGCAGTGTTCTGATTCTTGGAGGATCAGGAGGGGTGGGAACCTTTGCTATACAGGTGAGGATAGTAACAAGATAGTTTTTAGTTTTTTTAATCATCTAATAAGAAATCAAATTTGCAGTCATCTTTATATAACACTATCTTTTACCTCTCTAAAGATGGTGAAGGCATGGGGCGCTCATGTCACTGTAACATGTTCCCAGAATGCCGAGCGGCTGGTGAGAGATCTGGGTGCTGATGATGTTGTGGACTACACTGCTGGACCAGTCGAAAAGCAACTACAGAATTTACAAAAGTGTGTTCAACCAATTTGTGATAAAATTGATTAGATATATTATTTTCACATAAATTGGCACTTAAAGGGATAGTTCACCCAAAATGCCTTTTGTGTCCATTCAATGGAAGTCAATGGGGTAGATGTGAGTAAATAATGCCAGAGTTTTCATTCTTGGGTGAACTGTCCCTTTAAGACCACTTTTTAAGAGCTGTGAATAAAATGTGATGTTTTTTTCTTGCTCTTTCAGGTTTGATTTGATTTTAGATAATATTGGTGGTGATACAGAGAAATGGGCACTGGATCTCTTGAAACCCTGGAATGGAGCTAAATATGTTACCCTGGTCACACCATTCCTGCAAAACACAGACCGGTTAGGCCTTGCAGACGGGATGATGCAGACCGGAGTCACCGTAGCATGCAAAGTGCTGAAGGTAGGAACCTCTAATCCATGTGCTGTTGAAGAAACAGCTAGAATGAGTTTGGGTGGGTTACAAACTAGCGATGTTAAACAATTACAGTCAACGCTTTTATCTTTTGTCAGTATTCGGATGTCTTGAGATGTATGTGTGGGCTAGTTAGCAGCTTGGATGAATCATTTCACAGAAAGTCTTCCTATCAAAAAAAACCCCATTTCTTTTTAAGATGTTTCTGGAAAAAGAAACTTTGTGTCTGTGAGAGAGAATATCCCCAGCCTCCAAACCAGACTTGTCTCCTTTTTAAGTATAAGAGACCACACTTGTGAAATGACTCGCTGGGGAGATGAAAATGGGGAAGACAATGACACGGAAGAGTTTATTTATGCTCACAAAACACAAAAACTGTAACCAGATTCTGCTGCAGGTTTACTCAGGTTTGTCTGAATTGGGTTTCAGTTCTCTAATCTGTAAAGATGATTAATAACACATTTCCCACATGTCTTATTTTGCATTGCATTGGTTTTAATTTACGTACCGTAAATATACAAATAAAAATACACTTTAACTATATACACACTCATATCCTGCATGTGAAATGGCAGAAAACACGATCGAGTAAGATGTCATTAAGGATTCTTGAGGGTATTCGGCAGCTTTTTGAAATAATATGCACTTTGGCCGTGTTTGCTTTGATGACTGAACAATGTAGCTGGGTTGAAGTTCAGCAGGAAATCCTCACCTCTGCTCTTTCACATGAGAGTCACACACAAACCTTTGTGTTTACCATACATATGTTTGTTTGGTTCAAAATCGGTTGCGGTTTAGAAAAGTGTATAAGGCACGAGTCTATACTGTAAAGTAATGATAGAAACAAACAATTAATGAATTTACAGATAATGACTGATGAATGAATGAAAGAAGTGAAGGTGTTAGAGCTTGAAACTAGTTTGACTTTGGTCGAGTCAATTATTAGGCTTGTGAAAATGCTTTCTTTCTCTTTCTCAGCACCTTAGGAAAGGAGTGCATTATCGCTGGGGTTTCTTTGCTCCAAGTGGCCCTGCATTGGATGACATCAGTGAAATGGTTGACGCTGGAAAGGTAAAGTGCTCCAGTACAGTTTTAAATGTGTGAACATGACCAATCTCACAAATGTTCTCACATAATAGGTGACGTTGAAAAATATTTCTAGTTCATTTGACTTTTGACTGAACTGAATTCCTCTCAGTCCAAATTGCAGAAGATCTGCTTTATTTTTAATCATGTTAAAAAAAAGTGCATGTGATTAGAATGGATCTTATTTCAGACATAATACGGATACAAGACTTTTTGACGTTCTATGAAGACACAATTAGTAGCAAAAGTTGCGTGTAGAGTCAACAGTGTGATAACAGTGAGTGAGTGACACATAGCGCAATATAATTATTTTTTTTAGGTTTTAGTTCCTTGGAAACACTGTGCTATTGTGCATGTATGTGCGGTAATCTGGTTTGGTTGACTTAAAGAGTTTGTGTTTTTGGAAGATATATCTCTTCCAAATATGAAACTTCTGTCATGAATTACTCAAAATAAAGCAAGATATTTTGAAAAATGTTAGCAGCTGAGATTTCCGGGGCACCATTGACTACCATTAGATTAGATTAGATTAGATTCAACTTTATTGTCATTACACATATACAGGTACAGTGTAACGAAATGTAGTTTAGGTCTAACCAGAAATGCAATTAGCAAGTGCATATATACAGTGTGAATAAATACAGAATACAATATTAGGAAAATAATTTACGTTGGGCATGTACTATGAAAATATGACAATCGGTATGTACTATGAACAATATATACAGAAGGCTATATACTGTGAACATTTTAATGTACATTAAAATGGTTGTCAAAGCTTGTCCAGAATTGTGTGTTCTCCTAAATCTTCTAAATATTTTCATTTGTGTGAATCAGAACAAAAAACAATGCGACAATTCTTTCTACTATGGTAGTCAAATGGTCCCTTTTAAATCACAGTTGCTAACATTCTTCCAAATATCTTTCTTTGTGTTTAACCAAGCAAAGAAATGTATGCATGTTTGGAACAACTTGAGGGTGAGTAATATGGAGGACGAGAAATTACTTAAGAATACATAAATGAATATATTAACACATGCATAAATGCATAAACAAATAAAACCCATGCATAAATGCAGGAATAAATAATTAAATAGATAAGTACATGCATATATGTGTAAATAATTAAATCAATATATGCCTAAGTAAATAAATAAAAAATATCACCTTTGTACCATTTCTGTATTTCTACATTTATATTTACATTTCTACATTGATCAATTAATGTAGAAATACAGAAAAAGATGTAGTATTACACAAAAATGGTACAAAGTTTATATTTTTTGACAAATTTATTTATTCACGCATTTATTTATTTAATTATTTATAAATGTATCCATGTTTTTAACTGTTTATTTATGCATGTATTTAATTATTTATTCCTGCATTTCTGCATGGGTTTATTTATTTATGCGTGTAATAATATATTCATTTATGTATTCATACTTAAGTAATTTCTCGTCCTCCATAGAGTAATTCATTACAGAATTTGCATTTTTGGGTGAACTATCCCTTTAAAATGTGATCATGTGTTGAATTTTCATCAGAACCTAATGAAACTTGTGTTGAAAGTTTATTATTTTTAATAATTGAATGTGCTACACTAAGTTTATTTTAGTGTTATCCACTAACCTTTGAGGTTAATCCATTCATTTAATATATTTTGTTTTAGTTAAATAATTATTTTGTTAATATCAAAGCCATCAAGCTCTTCTTCACAACACAACCAGGACCAGTAGAATTTGTTTCCATGATATGCATGTTGTGACTCCATTAACTTTTTACGGGTACGATCCCTCAGAGCAGCCTTTCAAGGGCAAAATGTTGTTTGACGGCTCAAACCAGCAATTTTTTGTTTAAACCAATAACACCACTTCCGTGAATAAACCGCTACGCTCACCTGCACCATCTAATGTAGACAAGATGAAAAGTGACAATGAGAAGTAGATCTTTTACAAAAGCTGAATTCAACAGCTCATTTAAGAAATTTTTGAATTTGTAACTTTTTGTTTTAGATCCGTCCTGTGCTGGAAGAAGTGTTCTCAGTTGCTCAGGTGCCAGAGGCCTTTCAGAAAATGGAACACGGCCACGCTCGTGGAAAAACTGTTGTTAAAATCACAGAAGACCTGAAAGAATAACTATGGCAACCAAACAAATATCTTGTGATGGATATTACATGTCTCCAAAAATCCTGGGTCTTTTTCAGTATGTTTAAATAAAAACTTAATGCAATTTACTGTAATCGGCACAGTGTCTTTATTTTGCATTATTTAAATAGGTCAAAGAAAACATCATTAATGTAAATTGTTACATGTAACAGTATGTTTAGGAAATTTGGACATTGCAACACTAAAGCGATATTTATAAAAAAATGAAACCAGACTGTATCTTCAGAAAATAAAGAACACTCTGATTGCAGAACAGCTGCTCTACGATCAGTTATCAAACCAAGAACTGTCAATATGTGAACTGGAGTGAACTGACTTTTAACTGACTGGGAGTGAAAACGGACCCACATTTTGCTTTCAGTCAGTCTGCAGCTTGATACTAAAAAAGTACAAATAAACGTCTCTTAAAGTGCACATACATAATCCAATGCTGCAGCGCCCCACTGTGGTAGTATCATTGAATTGCAGTCATGACAGTTCATTATAGAAGACACATCAGGTCGTAAGGATCCATTTAATGTCCCTGATGCAGTCTATAGACTTGAAATTAATTGTCCACAGAGACGTCCGTCTTGTAAAACTTCTCAAAAAATATAGAGGTCCAGGACGGCACATTAATCCCATCTCTTACGGTCTGTTTGTGCCTTCGATTCTTAGAAACCATCTGTAGAGCAGCTTACTACTCTTCTGTTTATTAGGAGTGACAGAAATGGTGTCTGTAGTTGAATTTACAGGATTTCCACAGTCCACCTCTGGTTGGGTTTCTGTTCATCAAAGGTGTTAAGAATCACCTGGTTTTTATCATACTGTTGCCCACCTGAAAGAAAAAATATTAAAGTGATTAAATACATCTCAAACTTTTACATTTAGTATCTCATATGTGATATTATATGTGATTGTAGAAAGCAAAACTTTTTAAGAGTTCATAAATGACCAACAAGGTGTAATGCACCACATGACAACATGGTGGCAGCAAAGCATAGTTTCCGCTGAGTTCACATGAGTTGACATTAGGTTAGTTCAAGTTTCACAGTAATTTGAACCTCAAACAGCCTCATTCTGAATCCACTGACAAACAAATGAACAATATAGTGATCCTTCATCATAGGGATTATCGTTTCAGGCCAAATAAATCATCTATTATTACACTGACTTGCTAGTTTAGGGCCCGAGAGACCTGTATGCCAAATGTCAAAATATGTACAGTTATTTTAGATAATACATTTATTAAAATTATTTTCCTTTAAACTAAATGTAAACACGATAAACAGATATTACCGATTCGTTATACCGCAAAGGAGACAAAATATTTTTAACAGTTAAATTTGACAGTAGATATGTATAGACTGTACACGCCTGGACCTGAAGTTTGTGTTTGGTTATTATTTAAGCATTTATTTAATATTAATTTAAATTAAAACTTCTCAACAGTTAATGATTCTTTGCGGATGTCTACCAGAATTTTGGGCCACATAACATTTATTTATGTTATTGTCACTGAAACCATCTATAATTATACGTTAAATTCATACACAAAAAATATGTAAGCAGTTCTTAATCAGTAAGTTAATATGTCAATTTTTCTGTTACATGCAGTTTACTTTTTATTATTCTATAAAACATGTAATGTGTTATCTAACATACATCAAATTTTGGCAAATGTTATTAATGTGTGCTTATAAATAATATATATTTTTCTCTGACATGATGGTGCGGAATGTATGTGGGTGGGGTTGGAAGTGTATCTACCTAAGCAAGCAGTTCGAGCACAGCTGTTAATAGGAATATCGCACAAAGGATCTGACATCAGAGTGTCATCGATAAAATCCCTCTGAGACCGTCAGCAGAGGGGTGTGTGGTTATTTTGAATGACACACACACATTCTCTGTATGTGAACAGGAACTATGCAGAAATGCACAAGTATGCCAACCACGATGCACCAGATTCCCAATCAGTTACTGCTTGTGTACAGTTGCGGAATGACGTTGCATGTTTTTTTTTTAAATGTGCTGTATACTAAATGTTTTACTGCTTGCAATAACTACAGTACATTATACCTTGGTTTAGTACAAGTGCCTGCCAACTGCATACCGTAAATGTAAACGTAGTAAAAACCCAAAAGAGGAGGACAGAAAGATTCATCCATATACAAGCACATAAACAGACCTTTGACCTCCAGCACAAGATCAGGCTTAAAGTTGTTCCGTATGATTCCATCTCCTGTGATGCTCCAGAATTGATTGTCCTTGCCTGGCTCAGGGGAGATATTCAGCCTACAACCTGCCATAACCACACCGCCAGAGGTCTCCACACAACAATCCTCTACCAACTGTAGACAGGGAGAGAGAAAGAGAGAGATGTAAACACAGCAATCGTAGCGATCACAAATACACTTGGTTCGGTAATTTTTTTTTTCTATAAATAGCTAAAATGGCGATCAAACACCTTGGAGCGTAACAGTCCATTCTCATAGACCCAGATCTGCTCCGGACCCCCAGATTCCTCCAGCACTTGGACCCGAACCAGCTTTATATCATCCAGGGGTCCAGACAGAGACATCAGCAAGCCCGTCTCAGCGCTGCGCACCCGGAAATAAACACGTTTCTATTGTAGAAGAGAAAGAACATGCACATAAGGTACAGAAGTACAGTGTCATATGGTCAAAAGTAGATTTTTATGTGTCCATATGATGTACATGTGCCGGCTTTGCCTTGCAAACATATGTGCTATTTCTAAACAATTAACTATCACACCTACAGTAAAGTAGGAGCAAAGAAACAACACATCTCTGTATCTGAAAACACACACAGCCCAGTAATGTAAGTGTACTGTAACTGTATTTACTGCAATGAGAACTGGGACTAGTGATGTTGTGTGACTGAATTATTAACTCATAAAAGTGAAATATTTTAGTCATTAGATATTTATCTCTTGATCAGATTCATTATTAAATATACAGTATATAGTTACAGAACTGGTATTCATGAAGCTCAATTGATAAAGGTGCAAGCAACCCCAATAACATGAGTTTGATTCGAAGAGAAAACACTCAAATCTGACAAAATAGATGGACATCTTGAATGTTCTGCAGTATGGCCAAATGCTTAACCGTAAAATTAATACCCAACTTTGCAATTTCAAGTATGATTTTGCTTTTATGAATAAAAAGTTTGACACATAACAAATTGATTGGCCAATGATATGTGGTTCAATTTAAATATTGTAGTTTTTCCATCGATACAGAGACAAAGTGTTTTCACCTATTTAAGCAGATTTCTCGAAAAACTGACTAGAGATTCATACCTGCAATAATGGCCGCAGTGAACCGATCCGGTCCAAGCCTCTGAACTTCTGCCAATCACCAACTTCACTTGGATGAAGCAGAACCTGACGACCACGGAAATTGCTGTATTCATACAACACCCAACTGTGATGACAAAAAAATCGATCAACTCATTTATTTGCACACCCAAATTGCATTGACAACCATTAGGACGTTTAAAAGTGAAGATTCTCAATGAAACAAGACTATAGAGGATATTTGGAATAAAATAACATTTGAGTACTGCTTCAGAAAGCACTTACATTCCTCCGTTGACCAACAGAGAGCTGACCCGCCCATCAAACCCAGCCAGAGACATATTTAGAGAGCCGTCTGTAAAAATTATTTTACGCCCTCTGAAGTTGGATTTACAGAATAGTGTGATGGAGGGCACAGAAAACTCCTGAGGTGAAGAAAGACAGAGAACTACTGTAAAAGAGCACATCAATCTAACAACATATCTTCTCAAAGAGTTTTGTAAATGCCATAATTACATGCAAGTTGTTATTTCTTCACACTCAAAACTACTTTCTTTCTTTATTTGTAATTACAATGAAAGAGCACTTAGAGATCTGAAGGCTGAAATAATCCTCATGCAAAGTTATTATACGTGTGACCAGTTAAATCATGACTATATTTTATATCATCATCTCTGTCAGTACTCACATGTCCTACAGTGTGAACCGAGCTGATCCTGCAGTTTAAGTCGAGTAAGCCCAATGCTTCAGGGTTTGGATATTCTCCTTCCTCCAGCACATACATGTTTTCAGTGAACTGTGGGCCATCGAACACCACCCAGCTTTACACACACACACACACACACACACACACACACAAAGAAATAGAGAATATTTAAGCCACGTTCACACTGCCACCAAAATCCGATTTTTTTCCTTATATGCGACCCAGATCTGTTTACCACATTCCAGTGTGAACAGGACAAACCAGATGGAATCCGATCTTTTTTAATCTGATCTGAGCCACTTCCCTATGTGGTCCTTAATCAGATACAGGTCTGATGTTTCGCAATGCGACCTCAGTCTGAACGGTCATATCGAAATTCATGAGACTTTTGCATCATTGTAGATTGACTTACATCATTTTTCTGCGCTAATTTAAAGATTCACGCACTATTCTGTTGATGGAAGTGGACTTTAAAGCTCAGTTGCCAAACATTAAGTATCAGATTATAAACATAAGCCGTTGCACTGTCTACCGCACGTGAGCCGCACGATGCGATGCAACAAATGACTATAGAATCCATTATAATAAGACATTTTGCAACTGTCACGGCGCGATGCAACGTGCAAACCGACATGTGCACAGCCCGATAGTGGACTGCTCCGGGAATGCTGTAAAAGCATTAAGCATTAAGGCTTGCAGTGTGAACTATATGGCTATAGTGACATCCCAAATATGCACTTTGACCCTCTGAGAAATTCCATGATGGAGTAGGTAACTGCACGCAGTAACAAAGGCTCATAACCAATGAAGCAATCATAATTCTTATTCATGTATTACATCAAGTTAACATCCCTGTGTTATTCTGTTGTATGGCAAATGTTCTCACCTCCCAGCAAGAACTTTGCAGGACATGGGGTGGAAGTCGTCCGGCAGAAACGCTACACTTTCTTCTAAGACCAGAACTTCTCCCTGGAACCCTGGCTCAGAGAACAACTGGACCTGAGAACCAATGACAGGCAAAACATTTCGTTTAAAAAACACAACAGCTACCTCAGGATCACGTCTTCTCACACCATTCATTTAATAGGGTGGTGTGTGTGAATACAAAAATACAGGGCAAGGCCAAACGCCTCAGTGTGACTTGTGTCTGTGCCGGTAGTTACGTGAGTGCATCTAGTTAACAAGAATAACAAGATCTCCATATAGGTATATTAAAAATGGGCATGTTCACACGCCTCTGGACAGAAACAGACACAAACAATACAATTTAAGGCAGGTCTGTCCAAAATGTGCGCTGGCAGAATTTGAACGCCTGTCATTCACAGTGTTACACATTCCTGTTATTCTTAACCCTGCATCCTTATTTTATATTTTTTTAAACTGACAGGACAATGATATTACTCTTACCTGTATTTAAATCTATTCCATCAAATTGTACAGAACCAAAAACCCCCACAATTAGCATATTATATAATTAGCATAATAGCATAATGTTATTAAAATCTGCTTGGTTATAGAAATAACAGACTAGGTAACAGTTATACACCTTACTCACCTTGTATCTTGCCAGATCTTCTGCTCGATCCTGAGAGAGAATAACGCATATCATATAAACAAGTCATAAAGATACAAACGCAAGCGTCTACAGTACTCAAAATGATATTGAATAAAAAAAAGTGAAGTTTAATAGTGTGCAAACAAACAAAATAAGTAAATTACCAAAACAACAGGCTGGAGGGACAAGATCCTAGAGTTTTGTGCACCCCAGTCCAACGGGGTTGCATACAGACCCTTCTCCAAAATATACTGCTCACCTGAGAACTGTGCATTCTCAAATGCTATCCACCTGTGTAAAGTTGGATGTTAAATAGTCAAATGGCTTTCTTTTATCTCATTCCAAACATGAAAAACAATCTTACTGAGACAGAAAAAAACTCATATTAATCTCAATAACAAATAAAACACAGAGATGGAAATCATGCTTTAATCTCTCTTAAATAAACAATTAATTTATTGAGCAGATTTATTCTCCCATTAATCAGAGATTCACTTCAACTGTAGGTTAAATAACGTTTGTTTAATGGGAACAAGGAAGTTTAGAGCTGATTAAGAGATACCATTAATCTACACAGTTTATCTTGTATAAGCGCTGAGCTCGAAAGTGTTTATCTGTATCCTAGACAGCAGTCACACCCTTTATGACTAAAGCAGCACAAGTGTGGCATGTACAGTATGTGTCCTCAACATTTCTGTGAGGCTATTTGGATGTGAAACAGAGGGAGGGGGAGAGAGAGAGAATCATGACTAAAAGTCTTTTATTAGAAAATGACGTGCGTGTGCCTCAGTATATGTGACATGTCTCACACATCAGCATCACCCTGAATTCGTCATGAACTGTCAATATGAAATTCTAAATGCAAGTTAACAATATACGTAGCAAACACAGCCATTATGTAAATTGCGTGGACTACATTAACTTTCTTTTTTCAACATTTGTACTTTGACGTTTTGCATTTTAAATCCTGAATCTGTTTGATCACAGTAGCTGCTTTGTAGAAAGGATGGTTCTGTTTAAAAAAAAGGAAAAAGGCATCATTTTGACCATGATGTGTCAACAGAAGATCACCATGGACCCTGTTTACTTTTCAATGCATGTTCCTGGTCTTATTGTGAATGATTCATTAGCACACGTTATTCAAAACCAGACAAATGTTAGTCTTTGTTATCTATCATCCAAACATAATAGCTTGCTCTTGCTGTGTTCTTTACCTCACAAATCACTTTCATTTTTATTCCTCGTCTCCATCAAATTGATCGCATTGTAGAAATAAAGCACGATTTCACACCGACTTTAAAATACTTAAATATGACAACATGATGTGATTTAATCCAATATTGAAATATTACATTTTGTGGTGATTTATTTACTTTGCGTCGAAAGGGTTTATGATAAAAGAGACGCTCGCATCATAAGACACTGCATCAACCCTTAACTCTGATTACACTTGAGACTAAGCGAGTATCTAGCAAACGTGAGCGGCTCTTTTATTAAAAACCATTTCGACACGCCTGCAGCAGGCACGTATTTTGACATGACGCGTCACACGCATGACGGGCTAAATACATGTTTTGCCGAGCTTCGCATTACTGCTTCCCCTGAAGAGGAGTCACGGATCGCCACTGCTGTTGACTGGTCACACCTGGCTACATGGGCTTATAAACATTTCACTGACAGATTTACTACATTACTAAAGACTAGGGTGTAGAAAAACGTGACGCCTCGGGAATTAAACGAAAGGTTTCGAAATAAATAAACAGAGGATTAGACACTCACACGCCAGAAAGGACTTCCATCGACTGTGTTTTTATTCCAAAACCCGTGCCTTCCATGTTGACGACAGGTTCGAGCAGGTCCAAATTCAATCCTCTCTCGCTGAATTCTCGCTCACTGAAAAGCCTCATGTGAGGAGTCATAAACTCCTACAGGACACAGAACCATAAAATGACTGAAAGGCTTTCTTTTTCAAGAAAACTGCCAAAAAGAGGGTTTATCTGTTTCTTCATCTGATTCTGTGTCAAATAGTGATAATCGCCTTGCTGTGAGGTGTTTATAAATTTCACGTTCATCTTGTGTATTACAGTGAAAGTGTACGTACTGCGAATACAGGCCGTATAGAGAAAAGCCCATCTTCCAGTCCACCCCAGTCTGTGAAGTCAGCGTACTCTCCTTCCTCCAGAAGATGCTGGTGACCCTCGAACCCAGCCACAGAGTAGCCTACCCAGCTTTAAAATAATAATAACATGAATATTTACAAATTAAGGGATAATGTGACTTATATCTATAGTAAACTCATCGGGCATCCGAATAATGACATGTTTTATGGTTGACTTTACGATTCTAATGAAATCAGCAAAGCACCAACACCAGCAGCAGCTGTGTCACCGTACTCATGTAAATACACTCACAGGCCACCTAGGATCTTCAATGAGCCGACCGAACCGAAGCTCTTCCTCTTTATCTCAGAGGTACTGTCCGGACTCTCCTCTTCCGCATTCTTCTCGTGTTCCTCTGTCTCCTCAAAGCTGTAAATGTCTTTTTCGATCTCTATGCACTCCCCCTGGAACATTGGCTTTTCATACAGCACTGCCTGATTCATGACAGAGAGAAAAACTTAATGGATTTCAAAAGCATTCAAAAATAAAGTCTTAGAATATGACCAAACAAAAATCCCTCAGATATCTGAGATATGCTTCATATGTTAAGCATTCGACTTATGTGTGTTTACAGGAGCGCGTCCAGTTGTGCACGGCATATTTGGAATTCAGGGAACTGCTGGTTCATTGTCACTTTGCTTGGGCAGATAGAGCTCGAGGCCGATCTGCTGCTCTCAGAGTCCTTTCTGGAATTTCAGGCACTTTCTCGAGTAAAGCCGGAGGAACTTTGAGTTACAGTTCAACGCTTAATTTTATAATCACCTAAATAGAGCTGAACATGCCTAGAACAATAACAAACCCTTTCTCCGCTGGACATGCTCAGTCTGGTCTACAACCTGTCTGTTAACCTGCCTGTGACAACAGGTAACTTTAGTGCCGGGGTGTTCAAAATGTATTCTTCAGACACATGAAATTTAGGTTTAAACAATTTTCTGTAGAAAAACACTCACCTTCATTTCGTTTGGATTTTCCACCTTAATTTGACCCTGTAATAAAGGCAAAAGGAACAATTTTATATATTGACACATAACATTGTTCCTGAGATGTATTTTCATGTTTTTCCAACAGTATAGCAGAATGCTCTTCTCTATTAATTGAAAGTGAATGGTGACCATGGCTGTCCAGCAAGATTTCTAATGAATAATGACTTCCCTATCAGTTCCTCACACAAAGCTACCGTATCATATGTCTGCAACAGACTAAAGCATAAGTCATATTAATTACCTTTGTGTTAATTTTTCACGTGCTATTTTCTTTTTTTAGAATCTGAATTGCCTAGTTCCTATCTACTTGCATTTGGTGGAAAAGATCCCTTTGAATATTTAGTCTGCCACAGAAAAATCGTACAGGCTGGCAATTGGCAAAACACGGTGAGTAGACGCTACAGTGAAAGACAGTTTCACCCCGACACGGTTAATATTTTGAGGCAAACTGGTCTAAAGTAAATGGCGCAGTATTTTTTTGGTTATTTAAACAGTGTGTTATTAATATACGCATATAGATGCATGTACACTCTGCTTATTACACACAGAGGGACGCGCAGTTGCACACACAAACGCCAAATATTTAAAAAGAAAGGACTACGATGTAGAAGATTATTATTGTGTACATAAAGATAAAAATCCGTCTTGTCCTGTTGATGGTCTGCTCGCTTTAACCTTGCGCATGAGCAGATGCGTTTCCTTGCTAGAGAACTGATAAGTTTTGTCTGCTTGCAAATTCCACCGTGTAAATAGCTAATCTGCCATTTTTCCTGTTGTATAACTTGCCAAAGTGGATTCGAGCATGGCCTTAGTGCGCTTTAGACCATGCGGTTGGATTGTTAAAAAAGGGCCAGAAGAATTTGAGAAGGTATATGTATGTATATTCACCATTTTTAGAGGTCGCAGTGATCCAACAAAGGGGTTAGGAAAGCCCCAGTCCTCAGGACAGAGGTACACACCTTCCTCCAAAACAGCCAACAGACCCTGAAAACCTGGATCACTGAAGACCATCCATCTACAAACATACACAGTTACAATAGGAAAGATTACACTATTGCTTTGGCAAGCTGTTCTGGAAAAGAACAAACATGTCAAGGCAAAACATTTCCAAAATATCTTCCAACACGCAACAACAGCATTCCAAAAGACACTCTAAAACACACACTCAGCTGCAATCATAGTCACATGCTTTAACCTCAAAACGTTCCACTTTATCATGCAGCGAAACCAAACATCCATCATATGATCTAACTGCAACTATTAGATTTGCAGTTTTTTTAAAACACTGTACATGATTTTTCATAGTTGACATTTTGACATAAATTTGATCATGTACTACATTTTCTCACATGTACTACACCTCACTTACACTCCTGAGTGGACTTTAATGGAGCCAGTACTCTGAGGAATGCCATAAGAGCAGATCTCAATCATGTCATCACAGAATGAGGACATCCGGCCCATCCCGTTCGGCTCTGTGAACAGGTCGATTTTTGGTATGCTGTAGTCCTGATGACGAATGACAAAAAAGGTTAGCTTGTAAAGCTGAAATCTTTTTATTTCATGATGCAATTAAATTTATATTTTGAAGAACTTATAAATTTGACCTTAACCAACAGGGTAATATGAGTAACTGTAACTGCATGTGACTTTTGCTATCCTGAATTAACCCAGCTTGATGTTGATGACTCACCCTCAATGCCAGTCTAATGGAGCCGATAACCATGGGTGTGGTTGGGAGTGGAAACTCATTTGGACCCACCTCCCCAATGGGCTCAGACTCCACCCATTCATTGACTAATTCTGTTTGCCCTTCCTCCAGAGCGATGGATCGACCCTGGAAGCCTGGTTTTTCATACAGCAGCCAGCTAAAATGAAAATACAGGAAACATGAGTAAGCTTATTGCACAATGCAAGATTCCATTATTGAAACGAAGAGAGGATGAGGGAAAGCTCTTACCATCCTCTGACAACCTTCAAAGAAATGACTGGAGAAAGTTCCATCGAGGTGGCGTCCTCTATGTCCCTAAATATCTCATACGACTCTCCCCCTAACTGAGCTTGCTGGTATATCACAATCTGCAAACAGAATTCAACAAGAAACATCTTCTTGTTACTCAGTGGATAATATAGGCAAGATTATTAAAGATTAAGTTTAAAAAACATTTCTGTTTAAAATCACTTTTGTAATAAAATATCTGCCAGAAGCTAAACAAAAATGAGAAATTTTCCCTCAGCAACAAACTGAAATAAGTCACTTAATTTATTAACTACAAATAAATAAAGACTAAATTAAACCTGAAAATGATATAGCAACATATAAATAATAACAACAAAGTTACAACAGCACATAAGAAAATTGCTCAAAACTAAACAAAAAGTAACATTATTATAATTATTATAATTAATTAAACTCTAAACAAAACTTAAGTCTACCAAGAAGTTTACCAAAATCTACACAAAATACTTACATTTTACTACAAATGACTATAAGTTTCAATGCATGCAGATTACACAGATATAAATAAAGATAATTAGTTACTTTTAAATGTAAAATTTTGCAAAATACCTTTCCAGGGCGTTTGTGAAAGCCTCTGACAAGTGGTGTCTAAAAAACAGAAACATATTCAAACATAATTTCCATTAGAAAGAAATGACTTCACTTCAAATGGTGGGTGATTTGAACCTTTAGTTTTAAGTGGGTTACTGTTTTTACAAACACAATAAAGCACCACATAAAAAACGAGAAATCTGAAGCCCAGAGGGTTTAACATTCCTCTTCTCTTGTGGCTCATGAACCATCTAAAATTCCACAAAAGAGATGAAAGACCAGGCAGGTAGAGACAACCTGTGTCGTCTGAAAGGTTAAGCAAGACTTGTCTTCAACCTACGGAGACTAAATTACAAAGTAAAACTTGTATACACATGTGTGTATGTAGCACATGCTGTTAATTCAATGAGTCATTTAAAGTTGTATTTATGTATATACAAATAATATGACAAAACATAAAAAACTGATTAATTATTTGAAAGGTCCAGTGTATGAAATTTAGTGGCATATGGCGGTAATGTTGTGAATTGGAACCAATAGCTCACACACTCCTCCTCCCAATCAAAGCACTAAAGTGGCTGACACATAACTTAGATGTCATCACGTTTTCGCTTCTTTGCCGAAGAAGATAACGTATTTACAAAAAGCGCTCTGTAGAGGAGTTTGTATATTTAGGGCTACTGTACAAACAACTTGGGGAATGCCATGCCAGGGGACTTGCAGTGTATATAGCTAGAAATAACACATTCTAAGGTGATAAAAACATACCGCTTCATTATGTAATGTCTTTAAACACCTCTGAAGACATAGTTTTGGACATTATATTGCATTTCTGTCAATAGATCCTCCAAAAAATTGCACAATGGACCTTTTTAAAGTAATTTTAAGAGGTTACTAGATTTATCAGAAAATGTTTCATATATTTTAAAACAGAGCTAATATTTTACATTTTTTACATTTAAGGCATTTGGCAGACGCTTTTATCCAAAGCGACATACATTGCTTTATCCTATACATTTTACATAGGTATTTGCAATCCCCTGGGATCGAACCCACAACCTTGCATTGATAACGCAATGCTCTTACCACTGAGCAAAGTGGTAATATGTCAAAGTATCTGTGCTAAGGGAATCACTTTAATGAAAACTATTTAAGTTTGTACTGTTTTAACAGCAAACTTACCCCTACAGGTGTTGGTGAGAGTCTGGTGGGTGTTTGCACTGGTAGCTGTGGAGTGCTGTTAGATTGAGATGTTAATCCTGGCATTCCTTGCGGGCCCATGTTCGCATTAAATGCATTCGAAGTGGCACTCACATCCAATGGAGGTAAAGAACTGGTGTCAGGCTTCTGCTGGCTACCTTTGCCTTTATTAAGGTATTTCTCTAAAAGGTCTGGCAGCTTGATTTCTGAGAAGCTTGGAATGGGAGGGATTGTTGACGGGCTCTTCAATGAACCACCATTATCGATTACTCCATTGCCTTGAGCTGGCAAATAACCAATTCCTTCTTTCGGAGTTGTGACAGCTTGGGACAATGGGATGTCCTTTTCTCCCGAGACAGTCTGAGTTGGGGTTCTTGAGACTTTCCTGAGGTTTGAGATGATTGACATTCTTTCCAACCTTGAGGAGACTTTTCCAGATCCTTCCGTGTTGTTCTTGTTTTCTCCATCACATTTCTCCTCCGCGACAACCTTTTCAGTTTTGTCTTTCTCCCGTCTAGAGGAGAGAGATTTGTAAAGGAGGATATCTTCAGTTCGTCTGGATGGTGGATTGTTTTTTGCCTCATCGTTTCTCTTTTTAATAATCATGGCTGGAGATGGGTCTTTTGGTCCTGCAGTTTTTCTTGTCCCAAACTGGAATTGCTCTGGATCAAATACTTTCTCGAAGTGATCTTCTTTAATGGCCGGCATCGCAAAAGGGGGTGACGGCATTTTGTTCTGCCCATGTTTTCTAGGTGGGAGTGTGAAAGGGGAGCAGTGCTCCTTGATGTTACGAATGAGCGCTTCAAAATCGTCAGAAGTATCGAGCAGGTTATCGTCACTCGCAGAACAATCCATTCGTCTCTCTACTTTCTTCTTCTCGAAAGTCTGATCCACATCTAACCAACTAGATGGTGCCCTGTTATTTTTAGAGAGGATTTTGGGGTCGAACGGAAGATTCTGCGAAGTAAATTGTTGTAGACTTTGATCAGCTGTTGGATTCAGTATTTGTGAATTAACAACTGGCATTGTATCTGTATTCTTTATAGTTTTCTTAACTTTCAAGTTGGATTCTACATTTTTAATTTGGACTTCTGTCTTTTTGTCTAGTTTGGAAGTCTGTTCTTCAGGAAGTTTAAGTGGTGGAGGTTTCTGCTCTGAAGTTTTGTCACCTCTTGGTTCTGGTTTAGAAACAGCTATTGGATTTGTTATAGCTGCAATAGGCAACTTATTCATTTCATTCTGTTGGACACACTCCAGGTTCGAAGCTTTACTTGAGTCATCTAACTGAACAGTTGTCCCCAAGTTTGACTGCGTCTTTGATACTGTCTGTTGAACACTTTCTTCTTTGCTTTGACCCTCTTTATTACTTGTGGTCTCTATTTTTGCAGTTGCGGCTTTAGTCAGATTTTTTAAATTCACAACATTTTCCACATTCTGTTCTTTGGTCTCAATCTTCTGGATCGTCTCAGATGAGTTCTCAGACATAACTGCAAGGGTTTTTTCCTGAAAAGACCTGGACTGCTCACTAACTTGAGTGCTCAGATCACCGGATGTGTAGTGACCCGTCTTTTTCTTCGCAAGGGTACATTTCTCTTTCTCAAACTCGCTTTTCTCAACAAGAGATTTCTTTTCAACAAGACCCGATTGGACATCTGGCACTACTTGGGCATCTGGGTTTGATGGAGCCTGTGAATCTGGGCATGAACTATCCCCAGACTGTTGTTTTATGGGTTGTAAATTATTTTCTAAAGGTGACACTTGCGACATGACTTTAGTTTCAG
Organism: Triplophysa dalaica; assembly: GCF_015846415.1. Lineage (NCBI taxonomy): Eukaryota > Metazoa > Chordata > Actinopteri > Cypriniformes > Nemacheilidae > Triplophysa > Triplophysa dalaica. Next base: position 7,762,777 of record NC_079556.1, on the reverse strand, counting down.
CAGCACCAGATGTTTCAACCTTCTTTTCAGAGGTGGCTTTTAATTGTTTTTGAGTATTTTCCAATGTGTAGGTTTTATTTTCAGATTTCAAAGAGGCTTTGGATGTAATGGACAAATTTGAAATCTTGTCACTTCTGTCTACTGCATGGGCATCTGGGTTTGATGACACCTGTAGATCTAATTCTGTCTGTGGTTTTATAGATTGTAAATCATTGTTTATAGGTGCAACTTTCAAAGTTACTTTGGTCTCGGCAGCACCAGCTTTTTCGATCTTTGTTTTAGAGGGCGTTTTTGGTCGTTTTGGAGTTTTTCCAAATGAATCACTTTTGTCTACTGCATGGGCATCTGGGTTTGATGAAACCTGTAGATCTGATTCTGTCTGTTGTTTTACAGATTGTAAATAATTTTCTAAAGGACCCACTTGCAAAGTGACTTCGGTCTCAGCAACACTAGATTTTTCAACCTTACTTTCAGAGGTGGAATTGGTTTGTTTGCCAGGATTTTCTAATGCACCACTTTCACTTTCAGAAGAGGCTTTGGGTTTAATGGGCAAAATTACAATCTTTTCACTTTTATCTTCTGCATGGGTATCTTGGTTTGATGAACCCTTTGGATTTGATTCTTTCAGTTGTTTTACAGATTGTAAATCATTTTCTAAAGGTGTCGCTTGCAAAATGACTTTGGTCTCAGCACCACTAGATTTTTCAATCTTTGTTTCAGAGGGCTCTTTTGGTTGTTTTTGAGTGTTTTCCAATGCACCACTTTCAGATTTCAAAGAGGCTTTGGGTGTAATGGGCAAAATTACAATCTTTTCACTTTTATCTTCTGCATGGGTATCTTGGTTTGATAAAACCTGTGGATTTGATTCTTTCAGTTGTTTTACAGATTGTAAATCATTTTCTAGAGGTGACCGTTGCGAAATGACTTTGGTTTCAGCAGAACTAGAATTTTCAACCTTACTTGCAGGGATGGATTTGGGATGTTTGTCAGTATTTTCTAATGCACCACTTTCACTTTCAGAAGAGGCTTTGGGTGTAATGGACATAATTATCATTTCTTCACTTTTATCTTCTGCGTGGGTATCTCGGTTTGATGAAGCCTGTGGATTTGATTCTTTCAGTTGTTTTACAGATTGTAAAACATTTTCTAAATGTCTCCCTTGCGAAATGACTTTGGTCTCAGCACCACTAGATTTTTCAATCTTTGTTTCAGAGGGCTCTTTTGGTTGTTTTTGAGTGTTTTCCAATGCACCACTTTCAGATTTCAAAGAGTCTTTGGGTGTAATGGACACAATTACAATCTTTTCACTTTTGTCTACTGCATGGGTATCTTGGTTTGATGAAACCTGTAGATCTGATTCTGTCTGTTGTTTTACAGATTGTAAATCATTTTCTAAAGGACCCACTTGCAAAGTGACTTCGTTCTCAGCAACACTAGATTTTTCAACCTTACTTTCAGAGGTGGAATTGGTTTGTTTGTCAGTATTTTCTAATGCAGCACTTTCACTTTCAGAAGAGGCTTTGGGTTTAATGGGCAGAATTATCATCTTTTCACTTTTATCTTCTGCTTGGGTATCTTGGTTTGATGAAACCTTTGGATTTGATTCTTTCAGTTGTTTTACAGATTGTAAATCATTTTCTAAAGGTGACCCTTCCAAAAAGACTTTGGTCTCAGCAGAACTAAATTTTTCCATCTTTGTTTCAGAGGGCTCTTTTGGTTGTTTTTGAGTTTTTTCCAATCCACCACTTTCAGATTTCAAAGAGGCTTCGGGTGTAATGGTCAAATGTATCTCCTTGTCGCTTTTATCTACTACTCGGGCATCTGTGTTTGGCGAATCCTGCGTATTTGATTCTTTCTGTGGTTTTAGGGATTTTAAATCATCTTTTATAGGTACCACTTGCAAAGTGACTTCAGTCTTCATTTTCGAGGTGGCTTTTGACTGTTTCTTAGTATCTTCAGATTCACCACTTTCAGATTTCGTAGAGGCTTTGGATGAAATAGACAAATTTTTGTTTTTGTCTATTTTTGGTTCTGAAGTTATAGTTTGATCTGCTTTTCTTAAATCTCTTCTAGGTTTGGTTTTTGTGGGATTTAGAGTATCAGCAACCTCCTTAACCTGACTTTTTAGTTTGGGTTCTGATGATGGGCTCCTGACCACAGTGGAAGGTTTGCCATCACCAACAGGACCTGGAAAGGGAGATGACTCATTTTTCTCTGACTTGGTAGGTTGTGGTGATGATGGCTGACGTGACTCACTTTCTCCATGGCTAACTTCCGCACTTGAAGTCTGTTCGAAAAGACCCGGTTGTGTCACTCGAGGTGGTTTCCTTCCTGAGGATGACACATCGGTCTTGAATTTTCGTGGGCTTTTCGGTCCACTCAGCTGCGTTTCGTTTGCAGGCTTCTGCTTTTCAACACTGTGCTCAGTTTGGTCTGTGGCTTCTGTTTTGTCACGCGTTGTGGTTTTACTTACAGCATCGCTTGATTTGAATTTTGTCTCAATCGATTTACTCTTTGAGAATTGAAAACTGCTTTTTGATGTTGGACTTCTTTCACTGGAAACTGATGGCTGTGTTTTGGACTTTTGCATATCTTTAGATGCTCTGAATTCTGTGTTCAATTTAGCGGGACCAACATTTCTTGTTGAAGGTGGGGGGGATGGGGATTTATCAACTTTGTCCTCAGATGTTGAACTTTTTAGACGTCTTTCTCTTTTAAAATTCAAAAGCTCTTTGGTGGGTGAAGGTGTTTTTGGCGTTATAGAACCATCCGCAACATCTTTCTCTTCCGCTGATCTAGTCGGTGAGATCTTCTGCTTCGGGCTTATCGATCCTCCTTCGGGAGAAACCTTCAGTTTAGGTGAAATCTGACCCTCAGATTTGGGAGATAAAGAATATACTGTAACAACCTCTACTACTGTCTTTGGTTTCTCCAAAACCGGTGGTGCCGTTCTCTTTTGAACTTTTGTATTAATATCAACTGATTTATTAAAAGAAACGGATTGTTCCTTTGCTGTTGGAGACTTCACCTCTTTTTGATCTGTCTGTTTCTGTGAAACCCTCCCTACAGTAGACAGTTCTTTATTCGCCTCTGAAATGTTTTTAATTCGAGACATCACTGATTTTGTTTTAGGAACAACTGGCGGTGGAGGTGCCTTAACTTTATTTCCTCCATGTGGCACACTGCCTTGTCTGTCCATACTTCTGGAAGGCTTAGATGAGGTCGTCTGACTGCTTAAAGTATTTAACGGTCCTTTAAGACTTGGCATTTTTAGGGAGTCCGATTCCTCCTTAATGTCTGTAGCTTCTGTTTTCTTTGTTGAAGGGACAGTGGGGCTCTCTACGTCCTTTTCCAGAGGTTCTTTTAGCACGGACACAGCTTCCTCTCTCACCGGCTCTTGTGTCTGTTCGGGGGATTGCTTGACATTGAGAATCTTGGGGTTTGGTAATCTGTGAAAAGTTGACATTAACAAATATAACAGCAATGCTAAGAAACAACTACGGAGGGATCAATGCACAATTTTCAGATAACCATATCCTCACATGATTTAACAATGAATTATTATAATCAAAAAGCGCAGATACATCATGTGTAACCATCTCATTTATATACGCACAGTTCCTCTTGACCAGCTTAAATTCCTTTCGTACAAACACGTTTGGCTGCATTTCTGTCCTATCAAGTTTGTCTTAACAAACTGCTTTTGATTCTTAAAACTTTTGTGCATGACATAAAACATGATCACTGAATTCCACAGACCATCATAATTACTCATATAAAGCTAATCATTACAGGGGCACATAGAAGCACACTATTAATGGATACTCTTTAAAGCTGCTCTCAAAGCGTTACGTGCCATCATATCAATTATTCATTACAATAATTCTAAGTAAAGGATGAATCATACAAAGACAGGCACAAACAAAACTGTTATAGAAAAATGATCACCTGCCATAACAGTACAGTATAATTACGTACACTTCACACATAGAATTACATGACCAGTGATTTCATAACTAAATTAGATAATATATTGAATCAAGTACAACACCATGTCTACACTACCGGAGCGATGTGACACGACAAAAGACGTTAGAAATGCATTAGAACCCATTATAATTTTTTATTTTCTCCACACTGGATGCGGTACGGTGCGTCATGCAGGTTATCATGTTGCGTCGTGCCGGTCGCATCCGTGTTGGACATGGTGCTACATAAACACATCAACATTCAAATTTTTTGCTGGCCTTGAGTTTCAAACACTAAAAAGTTTTCAAAAAAGCCAAATTTGCATTACAATAAGGTCAGTTCATTTATGAGCTTTCTTAAATCTTTAACACATAATTTCACAGACCTTTGAACACATATGCAGTAACCTTAATCTATGGAGAGATCTAAGAGTTATTGTTCATCATTTACTAAAATTCATGGGAAACTGAGTATCATATTGCACACTCTAAAGGGTCAACAAAGACAGCACTGCTCAAGAACACACAACACATGATATAGTGCAAGGGTACTCACATTTCCACCTTAAACTGCTGGATATGTGGTGTCACATCCAAGTCCGTCTCACTTCTGGACTCAAATTCACCTCCTTCTCCGTCCAAGCTCGACTGGGGACTAATGTACACTTTTTTCGCGAACACTGTCTCACTCTCTGACAATTTCAAGCTTCTACGTTTTTCTTCATAGCTCTCAGCATTTGGATCATCAGAAAACACGTTCTTTCGAATGTCTGACTGCGGTGCCTCAGGTTTTGACTTCTCAAGCCTCCGTAAGTTGACTGTGGAGGGTGACTCTGGAGCTTGAAAAGGACCAGAAGTGTTAATAGCAGCTCTACCAGTGTCAGAATGACTCTCCGCTGGGCTGGCCTGTGCGAGTTCAACAGAAGAGAGTGAGTCAGTAATAGAGCTCTCGCTCTCTTCTTCTGTCAGGTGAGTTTCCGCCCATACGGCTATGTGCACTTGACCAGGTGAGGGCGGAGGATACTGCCTCTCCTGTGCCTCAGGGGAAGTTGTTATGGCTAGGGCAACCTCATTAGTGCTATTGGTTAGTTTGCGCGATTTTCGCCTGCCATTGTTTTTCTTGCCCATAATATCTGAAGATTCTTCTTCAGCTAGACTGTCAGAGGACAGTGAGCCTCTGGAATGCGATCCGAGGGTCACTCCAACCAGCGCTGTGTAACTCCCGCTGCCTCGAATGCTTGGTTTCAAAACTGTCTTTTTAATTTCTGTCCCGCTGACTGCACAGGATTTTAGAGTATCAGGGGTTGTGTCTTCTGCACATCTCTTTAGAGCGATGTCCGTGATGTCACAACTTGTCTCTTCCAGGTACACCTGGAGCTTCTTGCCCGCCTCCGTCACCAGATGATCGGTTTTCACATTGCTGAAGGCCTCGACTCTGCTGACCTTGACCACTTCCACCTCCTTCACACTACCTCGTCCGCTACTACCACTGTCAGCAAATGGGATATCTCCTCCGTCAGCGACAGTGGAGGCTACACTACAGGTGCTAGGGCTTCGTCTCTGCTCGGGCCAAAACACTAAATTCTCAAACTCGCTGTTTTGAACAACACTGGGTCTCAGTTCATCTGATGCTGTGGATTTGATCGGGCTGCTTGTCTGTGACGACACATTTTCGTCCCTGTCGTCCGATGTGGATCTGCTTTTTCTCCTCCGAGATAAACCTCCAAAGATACGGTTAAAAATTCCAGTCTTCTCCTCAGAACTCTGTCAGGGCAAGAGATAAAAACAGGTGAGGAAGGTGTCAAGATACATGAGCGTAAATGATTATTACAATATGGATGATTTCTGAATGCTGTTAAGTCAAAATACAGTATTAAAGCCATGCTGAAAGTCACACTGGTTTACAACCTATTATTTCTGTTTCATAGCAACGTACTGTTGTGTCATAGATTTTATCTTCCTGCCGAAGATAACACTTTTTAATGTCTTGAAAATGTTTTGTGTCTCTTATATTATCTATATTTTTATATGATACATTATTGTTTTATATTATACAGTAGACGTTGTTATGTTTTGTGCAAAACTACAATCTTTAGTGAGGACTACATAAAGTCGATAACAAGCAATTCAATATGATAAGAGATGCTTGTGAAATTTGACATTATGAACATGCGCATGTCTGCATTAAGTAAATACACTCTGATGAGATTTAATGTCACACACTGAACTCTTGTCTTGATCATATGATATTCGCTTCTCCAACTACGTAAGTAATGACTTTGTTAAAGTAACACCAGAAGACAATACATGATACATGGTCATTCTTGAAATGACTTCAGTATTTTGCTTTAGGCACGCGCCACTGTATCATTTTCCTTCAATAACTTGAAGTCCCAAAAAACACACACACAAACTTGTGAAGTGTTTTTCTTTCTTGCACCTTACTTAAAGTTCATTAAAGTTGAATAATTCACGTTTGTATTGTATTTACATAAAGGCATAACCTTGATTACACTATGTAACATTAATCATACAATAATCACATAATCATAAAGGTATTTAGTTAAATGTCTCAACAACTAGAAACAAGCCCTAAAACATCCTCTTCGTAATCTAAACGAACATTAGACCAACCCAGGCTTGGCACCTACTGAGAAAACGAGTGATGTGCAACAGGACAGGACATACAGTCACCCAAGAACAAGAGGAAACACACCTCAACAGAATGTCAGTACAGCACCCTAATAACACATTACTATAACGGTAACGTTACAACTATTAAACCATTGCAAAAATTTACCACAGTACAATCAAATTACTATAGTACTCTAACGTATGAAAAACAAAGTTGCAAAAGTTACAGAACAAATTCTGTCACCAGACATTTAACGTTAAAGCGTCTTAAACTTTGCCACAATAATATCCTTCAGCACATTAACTATAGTAAGTTTACTAGCCCTACTACAGAGTTATTGCGCTACATAAATCAATATAAATTTATAAGGTTATCAACAAAATAATTTACACATAACGTCAATCCACTAAATGAGAGATTAGTATCGCCACGTTGACAACATCCTTAATTCAAAACACCCACTGCAAGCAATTAAACGCAAAAAATATGCATTTATTAAAACCCACGAGCACCCGAGGTGATATGACTAACCTCATACCTGGCCAAATCCCCGTTAATAATAATCTCTTCCTCTCACAGAACGTGTTCAGAACAAATCTGCTTTCTCTGAAGCATGTCCCTCCCTGTCGTTGTATCTCTCCGCCCCTCACAAACTCTCAAACTGAGGCGAGAGACGTTTGACTGCACGCAGCGCAGCGCAAACCGATCGGAGTATGAAAGAAAAAAAACGATGACATCAGGTATCGCGAGAGCCTTTCAGGTCAAGCTCGGTTCTCGCGATACTTTATATCAAAGGCCGATCGTCCTGCGCAACACCGCATATTTCCATCCGACCTACATATGTGTCAATACCTAGTGTGCTTACTACCTAGATAATATTTTAGCACTTAAACAGCGTATTGCGACACAGTTCAGCACGCGGAAAAAGTCTGTCCGCATTTTTGGACCACAAACGCTGTCTATCTAGACTGCCAATGTATGTTTTAAAACGTACCCTAAAAATATCCACTAGCACATACAACAACACAATACTTTCCTTGTAACATTTATTCGCTTTTAAAGAAATGCCTCCTCACCATTTTACTTCAGCTGTGGATCGAGATGAGAAACGTACTTTTTCACATAAATACTAGATTCAGACCGCAGAAATCACTGCAAACGGCCAAACGTTTCCGCAATAAAAAACATTCTCCGAAAGGAAACACTCAGCACACATGTTATTAATCCACTACTTTCCGTGTGTTCCGTCGATATTCAGTCCTGCCGCGCGCTGCTCCGTCCGGGACTGCAGTCGGCAGAAAAATGACAAACTTTTTGAAGAAGTTGAAATCATGTTTTGTTTACTTTGGTGGCACCTATCCAGAGCTTTTGCAGGTTAGGCCACATATAAGACTGCTCACGTTTGAGCTGTTGTGTAACTGACAAAGTTAAACAAATTCATTCATAGTGAATGTATTGAGACCAAACAGAAGCAATGCCACACCCTTCCTCTCTCCAGCAGAACTCCAATTACTCTGAACTCTGGACATTAATAAATAAATAAATACTAATAAAACACTTAAGTATTATTATTAAAGATAAGTTACCTAATAATAAGCACAATTAAGTGCTTTTAATCATATATTCAATTTTTATTTACATTATTTTTTATTTAAATGTAATTTGAGATACACTCACAAACAAAATGACAACTGCTCCAATAAGTTGCATTTTAAAAAAATGGCTTGTTTTTTATAGTCAACTACATGTTATGTGCCAATAGTCTACAATGAATAGTTCTTTAATATTATTTGTACAATGTCAAACTTGCCTTTCATTTTTGTGCAGGGAAGTAAGCCCGAAAACGTGGTACTACTTGTGCAACACTCACTGTGTTGAATGTTTGCACCACGGTTTCCTAGGAAACTGCATTATTTTTTTCTCTATGCCCTGCAGAGAACAATTACTTTAGTTGTGTCCAAAATGACATGCTATACACTATGCACTTTAACGATGCTCTCAACCATGCAGTGTATGAATTTTATAAGAGTATTTTCCCAAATGGAATAGGGAGCCACAGAGATGACGTGTTTTTGTAGGCCAACCCGGAAGTTAATGTTGCAGTGGTTCCCCTCGACCGAAAGCCTATTCATTTTTCCCATAGACTTTTGGAAGATCGCAAAAAACAAGCTCTGGTTAACAAAAGTTCATGAAGTTTGGACATTTTGTTTATCAAGATTATCTTTACAAATTTACACAACATGTGCTACTTTTGAAGCCGAAATACAATCAGCAGAAGTAAAAAGCTAACACGATGCTATAAACAGACTTCACCTGAAGTCGCTTGATATCAACATCATCACCACCACCAAGCATCCGACAACTCTTCTTAACGTTATTAAAAATGTGTTCCCGAAGTAATTACTCGTGAATGAATCCGCATCTACGTTTAAAGAGATTTGTGCCCATGTTGCATTATTTGTGATTTTTATACGCGATGACGTCTAACGTCCCCGCCAAAGAAAGTAGTCCCTTTTAGCAACACGATAAGGCTTCAAAAAATCACAAGCGGGATATAATTGGTGTGTTTTATGTCATAGAATAAAATGTGAAAATATTTAGAGGTTTTGTTCACCAAAGACCTTTTTTCGAGCGAACCAAAAACCCATTAAAAACCCCATAGACTTTGGAGCGATGGAACCGGAAGTCCTAAAATGCTAACTCGGCTGTCTGCATACAAAAAATACGTCATCTCTGAGGCTCCTTATACTAAACCGTTTTATACTAACCGGAAGTATATCGGTTTCCAAGGCCAGCGCAATCGCGTGTGAACAAAATCTATTTGTACATTATACATTTAATGTAGTTTTATCTGTTTTGCCCAGCAATACTTTACTCATCTTCAGATTGAAGCGTTATCACTCTGCAGGGGACTTCTTTTTTTAAGAATTTTCAATGTAGAAGCACTATTACAAACACACTATTTTACTACAAAATGGCGATTTTGGACGCAACTTTTGACTTTGATGCAGAATGGAAATTGATACAACAGTACCAAATTAGGACACATACTGGCATTTATCCCACTATAAATACTAGTTTATGTGTATTTCTATAGAATCAGATTTAGTAAAATACTTTTTGATTCTGTATTTATTCCAAATTTCAACATTAGTTAGTCATACAATGTCATAGGTGTCCTTGTCATATCACTTCAAATTCTGCCATATTTGGTTAGGGTTTGGCCTGAGACAATTATTTATTGATCATTTGCAGTCATAAATAAAAGGCAATGCTTTGATACTATTGTATAATTTGAGGCACGTACACTACAAAGTGAAGTATCCAGGCTTTGTAGCTCCAGATCTTATTTGCTTCTGTTGTCTGTCGCATAGGAATCTGTGTTTGATCTCTCCCCAAATTTCCCTTGTAAGTTTCCAAATGTCATTGACAGTAGGCCAATGATTTTGACGTGTTTACTGTTTTGCTAAACGAGTTCCAAGCAGATTTGATCCCCTTAAAATTTCTTGTGATCCCACTGAGACCATAAAGGCACAGTTCACCTAAAAATAATAATATTTCATGCCACTCAGAACCTGTATATGACTCTTCTGTGTAGCATAAAATAAGTTTTTTATTTGTGTCCATACAACAAAATGAATGGGGGCCAATGTTGTTTGGTTACCAATATTCGTAGAAAGATCTTCTTTTGTATTCTGCAGAAGACGGAAGGTCATACAGGTTTGAAATGACATGAGGATGAGTAAATTATTATTTTTTGGTGGACTATCCCTAAGCCATGAGTATAACAGAAAAGAGGAGATTGCTCAATAGGGCTTTTAATTTTATAAAGCATATACAGTATTACTTTGAATTATCTGCTCAATGTAAAGTACCTTTACCACAAGCTGACTTACTCTTAAAATAGTTTTTCAAAAGCACAGGCATTTCATAGAGGTTTCTCATAGAGGGAGAAATTCGTAAAGTCTCTCTTTGTCATTGGCAACATAAGGCCAGTTCTCAGACACTTTATTTGACTTTACTGTTATGTAACTTTGACGTCTCCCAACTTTATACGTCAAATTGACCAGTCCAATCATAATCTAAGATCATGTTACCAAAATCTTTTCACAACAAACGGACAATATTTCATTCCTATTGTTTAGGTAATGAGTAACCGGACTGTATGCATAGTAGCCTACATGAATTACCACAGAAACAAAAAGACGCATGCAGGGCAGCGTACTGTAATGTACTTTTTGCTGTATATACTGTGCTGTCTTAAACATAGTTTGTTTAATGTCTGCCACAAAGTTTTTGGGGAAACTATATTTTGATCTTCTTCTGATCTGTACAGCAACAATGAAACTTCAACTCAAACATTGTATTTGCTGCCCTCTATTGCCTTACTAGGGTCATACATTTAAAACTGACACACAGTAAGGAAATTGTATTTAATAATTTATGAATCACCTCATAAAACTTAGGCTCCCTATTTCATACTTTCATCAGTTTTCAATTATACAAAACTACTGATCTCGATGCAATTCCGTTATTTCAAACAAATATTTTACAACAACTTTGACAGTGATCATTTTTTTTGTGTTTACTTGAGCTAAAACAAACAAATTTTATTGCTATTTTAGTAATCATACAATTTCAAAATTTAAAATAAAACGTTGAAATAGGTGTTTAAAATAAAAGACCACAGCAGTTAAAACATGGTACAAAGACCTCTCTCTATTCCTCTCTGTGCAGAATTACAGAAAACATTAATATAAACAATGATAAAATGCTGAAAACATTTCAGACAAGATTCGTCTGTGTTTGTCTCGTTGGGCAGGGATATGTGACTGCTGTAATCTGAGCCACTGATGAAAGCAGTGAAGCAGCTGCCTTAGGCTAAAGTCAACTAGTCTCAGCATACATAATGCAGTCATTCTCCTCCTCCTTACAGTCCATTTAGCTTTAGTAATGTGATGAAGATTTAATAACTGATTTTGCAGGATATGATAGAAAAACTTCATATCAATTCCTTTAAATTAATTCATTTTAGGATGTCAAGACAAACACAGGGGCCTCAACTTAAAGTTAGATCAATAAAAACAGCATCACTTCTGAGCCAAGTCAATGGAAACATTTGTGCTTACCTTCCTTTGCTTGCGAGTGGGAAAGGATGAATCTGGAAGCGAAGCAAGATCCAGGCTGATGGTAGAATTAGTGCGAGAACGCACAGGGGTGGGGCAGGTATCGGTCATAAAACAGTCCTCCGTTTGGATGCTCATCTGATCAAAACTCCTGCAGAACAGAGTACCAATTGTTACTGTAGTTTGGATGAAGAATGATGCCCTACTTTGCAAAGAGAAGAAACGTATCAATGCTGAAGACCACAAGGGGGCTGTGTTGTCTTGAGAGACAATGCCAAAGAGCTTTTCATTAAACTTCACCATAAAATTCTCTAAGAGCACAAACATAAAAGATTAAAAGTGGAATATTATGAAACCAAGAAAATCTCCAGGTTCATTGTGGACCAGGTCACAATGTACACATCGCTGCTTACCTTGAAACCTAGTATATTCATATTATGATACTTTTATTTTTGGCCATAAATCATAATTAGTTTTCTGCTAGGTTTTTGGAAATATCTAATGGATATAAAGATTTAAAAAGTGCTTGTCAACTTTGCTACAAAGTATTTATTAAATTAAAAAGAATAGTGTTTTTCCATATTCTGAATTTTCAGATCCAAGGTTCGAAAGGGAAGGGATGATATATATATAAATCTACATTGTGGTGCAATTCTTAATTCAAATTCTTATAAGACAATAAAATTAACATAATATGCTAATATGCTGCATGAAATCCATTGTGAATCTATTGCATAGTGTGATACATATCGCATAAGAATGTGGTATGTGGTGTCATGTCAGGTTTATAATAATATTATTAAACAGTCTTTATCTTGATAACTCTAATTGGTTTTTAGCTTAGCACTCCACAGCAATAAAAGTTTTTTAGCATCCAAGTGTAAGAAAAAAAGCCCTTGCCAACATCTTATACTAGGGTTAATGGGGTCTTTATGTGCTGCATTGAACTTCTCATAGCCTACTAAGGGGAAAGAAATACTCAAAAAATACATGTATCACTGTAGCAACGAACTTTATGTACAACTTTTATGTTGTGTAATAAAATGTGCGTTTTTATCACATGGCCACCAGGGAGCAGTCAGAGACAGCTTTGCACAAGGCTCTGTTCACTTTGCATTCAGTTCACCTGCAGAAAGGAGTCCTGTGTTTCCCTCAGTTTATTGTTCTGTACTATTGGTCCAAAAAACATCTATTCGTTTTTTTAATACATTTCAATAACATGAGAAATTTCATTTTACATCAGTAGAATGTAGCTGTGGTGAATGTTTTTCAATGGAAAGTTCACAATTACACTTAAGAAACTGAAAAGCACTGATGTGAAAATGGTAAAAATGTTCTCTGACAGGTCTGGAAATCCAACTAAAGATCTTCAGCCTGCAAGCATGTATGTTCAGCGCAGTGGTTGCGACCACAATCCAGTGTTCATACTTGATGTGTTACATTGAATGAGTTGATGCTTAAATATTCACAGTTGCCTAATCCAAGACCTCAGGCTCACAGTTAAAGTTTTGAAACAGATAGCTCTTGCCTGGAAGATAGGTTATTTTAATATTTTTATTAAAAAATTCCTTCATGTTGTTACCGGCACTCATCTGCTTTGCTCAGGCTCAAAACTGAAAAAGGCTTAAACTGCAGTTTCCTTTTTGACTGTTAGTGCCCTCTAGACCAAATTAGCAATACATGATCTGGCATGTGCATGTTACTAAGGTTAGCATTATCTCAAGGATGTGGAGGTTACAGAAAGCTTCAAAGAAGGGGCGTGTCCATTATTTTATACATGCGGTGGCAATGGGGGACAAGAGCCCATTGAGGGATGGCAACCTAAACACATAAATCTTCATTTTCGCAGTTGCACTGTCAAAATGGAAAATATAGATTCCTGATTATGATCCTTATTTTAATCTGGCTCAGATATTTTTTCTGTATAGCATTTCTGAAAAAATAGTTTCATTTAACTTCTACCTGTTTTTGCCTACATAAAAAACGCAGAGGGTTTAGGTGATGATTATGATGATGACTTCTTTCTTACAATAGTAAAGGAATACATAGTGTTCACATAAATTGTTCAGGAAAAAGGTGAATTCTTCTATTAGAGGATTTGAACATGTTGTTTCAAAGCAGTTTTACAAAGGTCACAATATATTGCCTTAAAAACTCTCTAGTAAACTAGATAGTCTGTTTCCCAGCTAAATTTAATCCAAACTATTATATAGTATATAATATTGTTGTTTCTGAAAGACAACTGCAGATACTTGATACAGGCCTAACTACTTTATAGCTGTTTAAACAGTTCTGAATTTGATCTAAAAGAATCATATAGATTCTGTATAAAGAATAAATACGAATATATACTCCAACGTGCATTCAGGTAAAGCTGTTTATGACAGACGGATCACTCGAGGTCAGAATGAGAGATGAAGTCTTCACTTCCTAGCATGCACTTATGCGGCTCTTTCTTGTCCAGCAGCGGACACTTTTTTACTTTAAAAAGATGTGAAAGTTTTATTTTGTACAGCTAGTACAGACACTTTATGGAGTTGACGGCTTACAGCTTTAACGCTACACAACACTAGTAGCCTACTTTAACTTTACACTTCGCCTTCAAATGTGATTTAAAGAAAGAAATAGGCTAAGCGAGAATGCGCTTTCATACTGAATTCGCAGAGGTAGAGAGAAGGAAAGAGATCGCATTTACAGTTAATCCGCGGGTCAGAAGCATTGGAACAGTGGGGCACGTTCCACATGGATCACAGATCAACCTGTGACCAGCCTGCTCTAACTCTGAAAGACAAGCGTCTCTATCAGAATATTCGCAATTTTGAGCAAGAATAACGCTCCAAAAATTGTTTGTACATTACATTAGTATCCATGACTGTATGGTCAGTTGGGGTGGCAGAGGTGGCAAAGCTCATTTTCAGGGTGGAAACTGCAACCCGGTGCCACCCCTGTGGACACGCCACCTACAGGTTTCCTATTTTTTCAAAGGGAGTTCTTATCAACAGCTCGGAGTGATTTTATTTCCCTTTCCTTGTGGAAGAGGGGAATTTATATTTTAACATATTGTAGTATTTGACTTTAATTCATAAAATATATATTATAGATATACCAAACATCTGTTTTATTGCATTAGGTCAGTGCACACAGTTCAATTTCTATTAAACCAAAATCAAACCTCAGGCAGAGCTAAGAATATTTGGGCAAAGCATCAAAATGTACAGTAAAGAATCACAATATTAGAGTACTGTGATCAAAACCCGTTCAAAAATTTCATATTTCTGCTTATTCCCACATGACAGGTAATTTCAACACAATGTTCTATAAATATTAATTTAGAAATGTTTTGGTGTTTTTATTCTTTGTTTAAAACGCTGAACACCACTTTACACTGCACACAACAGACGACAATAAAACCCATTGGAATTAGAAAATTTGCCCACACTGAAAACGACACAACGACACACTTGTTCTTGTTGGGTTAGTCGTGACACGTCGCACTATTCGCATCTGGTGTAGACAGGATGCTACTTTCAATAATATGTTGTTTTGGTAAAAAATCTATTTATCCTGCTGATTCTTGTTAATGTCTGCTGATTCCTGTTCAATTTGGTTGTAACCAATACTCCCACATGAAAAGGGCACTTATGAAAAATGTATATGTAAAATTGCTTTGTGAAATGAGATTTAAACAGTTAATTTATACTGCAGATTCTGTGCAGGTTTATTCATACCGGATCTGTATTAGTCCATGTGCGCTATCCATTTAATTAAGCAGCAATGCTTTCACCATTCTTTCGTTTCTTGGTCATACAGATATTATGAATATAAAATAATGTAAACCAATTTTAACCAATGAAACTGTGACAACCCCTTAAAGTGATGAAGGCTTGCTGCATATTTCTCCTCAAGTTCTTTTCTATATAACGTTTTTCATACCACCAGTTAAAAAAAGTTGGAGAACAAAGAACAGACAAACAGTGGTTCTGGTACTTAGTTGTTGTTTACTGTAAAACAAGTCTTATTCTTAATCTTGAGGTTTTAAAATGTACATAGAACCAAAATTAGGATGTCAGAGCAGGTTTTTAATTTGCATCACTTACAAACAGTCTACAGCTTTTAAGTGCCATAATGTAACTTAAAGGGGTTAGACTGTAAATCTACAATAATCACTGAGCTTTACGCTTTCATTTACTAATAAAACACATTAAGATAGGTCAGAGTACATCGTGAAAGCAAATATTTGTCAATGCTTTCGGCTAGAGCAAAGATCCACATCGGAGACTGATCAGACTGAATCATTAGCCCACGCCCAGAATGACCTACATTCACATGTTGACATCAAAACCCCCCTATTACAACAATAAATAAAACACTGAGAAAATGACTGCCACACAAAAAAAAAACCCTGACATCCGTGTCTCAGGATAAGAGTTCACGTGAACTGTGTGCGTGTGTCCCGGTCATGTGTGCATAAGGGTTTTGTGCTCAGGTGAACTCACAAAAACACCTAATTCCTTTGTGTACAAGGTCCACATTTTATCTTCATGATGGCCTTCTTATGAGAAAATGTGTATTCTGTTCTGGCTAAAGCTGAAACAAGTTTATATAAAAAAATGTCGGCTCTTTTTGACCTTGTGTATAAAGTAATATTGAGCAATAGTGTCAGTAACAATAGGCCGGAGAATGTCGTAACACATTTTGTTTCAACAGCTGACAGTTAAACTTAATATTAATAATTACTAATCTTATCTGATACAGTAGTAATAATATAGTAAAACACAGTTCTAATCTTATCAATGTTATTTATGTTCAACAAATAAATCCGCTGAATCATGCAATCGACATGTTGGCAACTCAATATAGTTTCTTCCTGTGAATTCTTTATTTATTTACACAGAGACTTAAAGGAACATTTCACCCAAAAAGGAAAATTCTGTCACCATTTACTCAAGCTCAAGTTGTTCAAATCTATATAAAATGTATTTGTTCTGTTGAACACAATAAAAGATATTTGGAAGAATGTTACCCATTTTCAGTTTCGGGACATCGTTCACTACGATAGTAGAAAAATGATTGTATATTTTTTAATTCTGAATGAACACAAAATTAGATATTTTGAAGAATTTAAAAAAGCAAAGAGTTCTGGGGCACCATTGACTATGTTTTCTATGTTTTCTATGTTTATTTTTTCAAAAACCTTCCTTTGTGTTTAGGAGAACAAAGTAATTTATACAGTTTGTAACAACTTGAGGGTGTGTAAATGATAGCAGAATTGTACATTTGTCTAATCTATCCCTTTAAATTCAGTGGAAGATTGGCGATATAGTGATGTCACACCTGTGCTACTCCCATTAAACACAGAAAAGCATTAAGTTTGCTTACAGAGCGAATGCTTCCAGTACGTTCATTTAAATTCAGGATACCGGATATGTGGAGTCCATGGCAAGATGCCAGGTGACACGATCTTTCTACAGCATGATGGCACAGACACATGGTAAACAAACAGATTATAAACGTTCTGTAACAGTTTAACTTTCTTATTTATGTTTTCATAAGGTGCAATACTCCGGAATCCAGAATGAAATGAAAGTTTGTTGAGTGAGGTTATGATCATTGGTTGTGATCACAAATGAGTGCTCCAAATATGAATTAGTACTCCAAATATGAGAATAAATTGGCTTTGGTGAATAAGTTGCCACACCATTGGCAGGTGTGTTAAAATGTTAATTTGTGACCTAGTCCTAGATCAGAATATATATTTTATAAACCAGCAATAATGCACAGTTAAATTCATAACAGAAGCCTTTAAATCACTGGACTATGAGAGGTTTGGTTCCCCTTAAAGAGCTCTTCTGGGTTTCTAAAGAGCAGTAATGGCTTCCATGTTTGGGGCTTGATCTACCAGTTAACAGCTTCGGAGGTTTAAGTAGAAATAGCACATAGGCCTCGCCTGAAGCTCCCGTAAACTTTCAGGACCTGTTCATTGGAAATACACACCCACAGACTCAGAATTTAACCTTTAAAAATATGATTGTGGTTTTAAAGCAATGTGGTATAGGCGGTTTGGCCATTTTTTAAAACAAGAAATCAATAATTTTTTACTGTAAAAAGATTTTCCAATATATATATTTATATATATATATATATATTATATTTTTTAGTTATATCTCTACTATCTATACATTTTTTAAATAATCTCATATACATACGGCCAAAAGTAAGTGGAAACGAGCAGGACGAAAAATAAAAGGAACGCTTTATAGTTCTCAGAGCTGATGTGTGGGTGTGCTTTGGTTTTAAAATAAAAGTCATGGAGTAATGAGTCATATAAAAAAAAACTGTTTGTAAGCTTCGCAAGTCATGACCCACCAAGTCGCTTGGTAACTGCAGTGCATTGGACAAAAAGTTTATTCCAAAAAGTAACAATGACATATATTGTGCTTCCTTTCACGGATGTGACACCTGTGCATTTACAGCACTGATGAACCAGGACTTTAAACTGACCATGTTCATTGTTTTAACTGTATTGCACCACAGCCAAGTGACTTGTATGACCCAACTTATTACCCTGTGCTCACTTGAGGGGTGCAATATACAGATTGGGAACCCAAACTTGTGATCTAAAGGTCCCTGCATCGCAAATTATGGCCCCTCTTCAGAGGAAAGGGATGGTTTTACCCTTACAGAAACCCCCAGATGGTGCACAGCATGTTGTATTTCTAGCTCTACTGTTTACACTTTTTTATTTAAAGTATTGTGAAATATATTGCAAATGTTTTTCGTATAGAAATACATAGCAATACATTGTAACATGACCCATATATCGTGATATGTATCGTATCGGGAGGCACTTGCCAATACACAGCCCTATTACTAAGGCTACTTACTGTATACACAATAGATTTTAATATCGGACACAACAAATATGGCCAATTCCATGCAAATATAAACCTTAAAATAAAAAATAGCTTTTATTAAAGTTTTCACCATACTAATAGCTCAGATGGCAATATTTGTGAGGTCTCTCTTAAAATTTTAAAGGGATTTTTGCTATTTTTAAAGCATGATTTTCCGTAGTGAGGTAAGTGCTGCTGTTAAAATTGTCACATCCGTAACAGACAATATTCCTCATAAATGGGCACATGAAAATTAAAATATAATAACTATTTTATGTTCTATAAAGTGTCATCACTTCTCCGTTTGTTGGGTATTATTGCTTTTTGTTTGTGATTTGTAATTCGTAAAAATCCTACAAAGTATGCTTCCCTCATCTTAAGTATACACTCCTATGCACACAGACACATCTTAGTTTAAGCCAGGACTATGCCTTAGTTGAATTAAAATATGTTTGTCGCTTTTATAAAAATGCCTAAGAGGAATATATTACTGGTTTGCATCTTGAGACAAAACAATGGCACTGATATATTTTAAGATATTTCTGGGCAAGTAATATTCAGTTAAAACAGGTCACACATTCCTTTTAATATGAGACTAGCCTTAAGCCTTGTCTGTCACATCCATTACACTGGAATTGCTCATGCGGTCTGAATCATGTATGTTTGAGTTCCTAACCCTTCAACTATAATTCCTATATCTTTCCTGTCAACACGTTTTCCAGTGTTGTCCTTGATGTTCCAATCTGGGATTGTGTCTTTTTGAATGTTTAGGATGGAATCATGTGGTGGTGGAGAGTTTCCCCTCAGTATGTGGTTTTACATACTAGATTCACAGTATAACAGATTCAGTGCAAACTACACAGCTGTGAAAAAACAAAACAAAGTAACTGCACATTTTGTCAAAACTGAATCATTTGTTCTTTGACTGAATAGTTGTTCTTTGGCTCAACTATTCTCTCAGGTTTGTGTAAATCGTCCCTAAATTCCATTAAATGGTACCGTCTAGCATGCCTTGGGGTTGGCAAAAATTAAAATAAAACATTATTCAATGTCTTTCTTTTATATAATTTTGGGCAACTGTATTCTTAACATAGCATGTACATTAAAAACAAGTTACAATTGGTTACAATCCTAACCATTAAATTCCAAATGCAAATGAATGGTATGCAAAAAAAGCAGCATGACAGTACTATACTGAAACAAACACAAAAGAAGCATATTGTAAATCCATTAAACCTTAACGCAACAAGCTAATAAGACCTACATGGAAGTCTTTTCATGATTAGTATGACATCCATATCTCAGTATAATCTCTGTTATTTTCTGAACCTTTAAAAGAAGGAAAGATTAAACCTTCAAATGTTATGCCAGAAACTTTATTCAATCAAATATCTGTCAGATGTGCCTGGGCTGGTTATAACATCTCACCATGAGCATTCAAGCTCGTCTAAGCTTGACTGTCGACAGCATGTCCCAGTGCTTGTCACGCTTTTCTGAAACCTTATAAACACATAAAAAACAACTAAAAAGGATCTGTGATAAGGACATCAATTGCGTAATTAAAATACCACAGTAGAGATCTTTTAATCAGTCAACGAACTGTAACAAAGAGCCATCCATAATTTACAGTGGCAAAAGGATCAGTAACAAACCATAAAAGGATCAAAAGCAGTGATAACAAAATCAAACCATCACACCTATTTATTTTATAATACATCAGACAATAAAAGGTGCTTTACTGGGCAGCCCTATATTTCCAATATCAATAAAAAGAGCAGAAACTCATGAACAGTATCATCTATCCTCCTCTGAGGTGACAGATAATACCTTTCAGATCTGAGCCTTTATAAATGCTAAAAGCAGGTGCATGAATCATATTGAAGTAATTTGCATTTAAACTCACAATGAGGATAACATCCTGTATTCAAAGAAACTTGGTCAGCAAAAAAACTGGTTGCTCAGGTCTTATTAGAAAGCTTAGTAAAGGCTTATAATGAATCATGTTGGCAGACATAAAAAATACAAATAAGTCCATTTGATGAGCTAGAAGGTATGAATGAGTGATCGTTTTCTGCTTTTTCTCTGTTATTGGGTCATTTCTCTTGCCGCATTCTTGCAGCATGAGTCTGTCTGCAGATAGGAACATGCAATCTTCAAGGTGCTCAAGACAAAGAGCTTTTTGAGACAAAAAAGGGGGAAATGTGAAGATAGTGATTGCCCTCCAGCATGTTTCATAAGGTTTTTAAAACTACAGTTACAAAGACAAAAAAGGTTCAAACCCGTTGTTCAAGAATTGAGGTGAGATCTGGGATTTCATTTTTTTTAAGGAGCAAAAACACGGATAGAAAGCAAACTTAAAGTTATAGTTCAAATTATGCCATCATTTACCCTCTTGTCATTTAAAACATGAATGACGTTCTTCTTCATAACGGAAATTAAGATATTTTGAAGAACATTGGTAGCCATTCAACAGTGGTACCCATTGACTTGCATTGGTCTTGTGCCTATATCATAGAAGTGAATGGGTACCACGACTGTTCGGTTACTTACATTCTTCAAAATGTCTTCTTTTGTGTTTTGCGAAAGTCATACCGGTTTAAAATGTCAACAGAGTGAATGATGAGAACATTTTCAATTTTTGGAGAACTATCCCTTTAACAAAATACAGCTAGTACAAACACATATGAACTAACTGAATGATTTTTGAAAAAAAACATGTTCTGGAAAAAACAAGCTAGAACTAGGCAAAGCCAGGTTTGTAGCATGCTGTTTATTTTTCATGTCGCCTTGGCAGCATCTAACTTTAATGGCGAAGCTTAAATCGTTAATCGTGCCACATTTGGAAGGAAACCCCATTTAACAATAATCGAATACAAGCACACGCAGTTCTCTGTGAAACTAATCTTCTGTCGTAAAGACAAATAAATAACACTAGAAAGGTGACTATGAATGAATGCACAAAAGACTTTAATTTGCATGAGGAAAAGTCCAAATGTCTGTTCGGAGTGGAACAAACCTTTTCTATTTCTGCTTTACAAAACCGATCTGTTACACATACAGATGTTGGCCAACCGCAGTGAGTCATCCATCGCTCACTGTTCGTCCAGCACTTTCCAATGTGTGCCAGCTTCAAAGTGAGTCAATGCTTACAATGACTTTCTGCTGAGATCCAATCCATGTAAGATCTACGCCATGTCACACAAAGCATACTGCAATATTGTTGTATACACATAAAAATTATGTTAGCAGAATTGTGTTTTAGCTTCTAGCAGGATCTCTGTAATTATCAACCCCCACCTGCCTGCAACAAACACACACACTTACACCCTGCCTTCAGGCAACTTTAACCGTGAAGCTCACAGCAGGACTTTTCTCCTTCCTAACTGATCAGTGTTAGCACAGAGCTTTCAGTTGAAGTCTTATATTGTATCACTGAAATAATCTGCTTCTCAAGTTAGTAACCCATTCTGAAACAGCTACAGTATTGGGATGTATTGTAGTGGATATGTTGGTTATTCAGTCCACGTTTGCAATCTGTTGTGCAGGGTTGGGAATCGAAAATCTATTCCAATTCAGAATCCGATTCGAAAGGAATTTCCTGTGATTCCTGTCTGTGTTATTATTCTTTACTACAGTAAGCATAGTTTAACAATAGTATTTGGAGTAAAGGAACCACACATTTACCATGGTTTCATTATAGTAAGTACAGTTTAACAATGATGTAGTTAAACTATGGTAATATACATCTTAATTATTTAGACAAAACTTGTGTGTATACACATGCAGAAAATGGTACTCTCAAATATTTTTTGAAAACCAACCAATAAGCAGGCTATATGACTATACAGGTTGTTATCTAAGTCTTTTACTTTAACTGTGGAATCGAAACTGGGAATCGATTAGAATCGGAATCGATAAGCAGAATCGGAATTGCTTAAATTCAAACAATACCCAACCCTAGTTGTGCAAGTGATTGAACGTTTTTGTCTCACTGAACTGAGTGAAGCTTATCCGGGAAATGAATTTCCTGCCTTAACCTGGACATCCTGAACACAGAGGACGACATCTGTTTTTTTTCTTCAAGTTTATACTAAATTAACACTCACTATACAAATGAGTTGGTAACACTCAGCAAAAGTATTCTAAACTGTTAGTTCATAATAAGCTTCCAAAGAAAATAATTACTCTAAACAGACCTAAATATAGAATAAGAACATTAGGTGTGTTGTTCATATTTCAGCTGTAATGTTTTTTTTTCAATGGATGTTCCTCCTGCCCACAACAGCAAGAAATTCTTGCCAGTCTTCTTTATTCGTAGTCAGTGACAGCCTTACTTACAGCCTTACTTACAGCACTACTTACTTTAATATTTCTCTATCACAAATAATACTTGTCGAATCTACAAAATAAATCAAACTAGACTGACATTCAGCATCCTTCTTTTATCAGATGAAAGTTGGGGAATATGACATTATTTGTTTTAATATGCTTTTTCAAGGCCAAATCAAGGTGTTTTTGTAGCATGTCAGGAACTGGTTCTGTGAGGAGCACAAGAGCAGCAGGAATCTGGTCTGGTGAAAGGCTTGTTATGACTCTCCATTTCCCTTTCTGGACAATGTCCTGTCCATTCATTAGATCACACATTGCCCTGTCAAGTGTATCTACATTTAGTTTAATGGATTTGTGTGGTATAGGTAAGGGCCAATCACCAATTGTACACACTGACATTTTTTAATCTAAACTGTTTGTTGTAAAAGCGCAGTCAATATGCAATGTATTTAGAAATTGTAAAACCTCCTTATCTTCACTGGCTAATGGAGACTTATATACCCGCCAGATCCCTACGCTCTGCAAACGCTCTTGTGGTGCCATCCCAAAAAGGTAAATTTCTCTCACGTACCTTCTCTGGATCGGTTGCACATTTATGGAATTGATCTGCCCGCTGCTACAGGATCAGCAGATTCTATAGCTATCTTTAAGAATTGTCTGAAAACACATCTCTTCCGTCAACACCTGACTGATCAGTTCTGACTTTTTAAACTCTTTTCTACTCTTTAAAAAATTAATTAGCTCTGTATACTGTGGTGGGGTTATATGAGACCAGTTTTTTATTGCACTTCTGCTTTTTGTTGTCCTTATGTTGTTTCAATTGCTTCCATTGTTCCCTTCATCTGTAAGTTGCTTTGGATAAAACCGACTGCCGAATGACAAAATGTTAATGTAAAACTGGATGTTTTACACATTCTTTCTTATAATGTTTCCAAAACAGCAGATTTGTTGACTCATGCAAAGTTCTCTGTTTATAGAACGTCATATAGTTTGCTATATCCAGAAACAGAAAACTTGTGTATTCAGCAACAGCTCTGGGAAATATCACACACTTTGCATGTCGATATATGTGTCAATTCCCAAATGATAAGGAAGAATCCGAAGAATCAAGATTTTTATTCGGCTTTCAATAAAACCTTTATGAAAACGGCTTGGATTGTTGTTTTACACGGCAACATGTGGCACAGTCTTCAATTCTGCTGAATTGTTGAAAAGTATGTCACAGATTTGCGGTGTCTTTCTGAAACCATGGAATGTCCAAATTTGCTGTTTTTCAGGAAATAAAAAACACTGTATTCTTAAAATGATTAAATACTGTATTGTCAAAGTTGACAGGGATTTTTTAAATACTTTTATCGGTTAAGAGATTTGCAAAACCCAGTGACAAACATAAAGGGTGACTTCATGGAGAAAATAAAAATCACTAAATATGGAGATGCAAGGTTTCAGAAGGACTGCAGCGATATGATACATTTCCTTATTATACTTGCACTGGGGTTAAAACTACAACAAACATGTGAAAATATAAACAAAAGCCACTTCAAGACCAGCTGTGACACGCAAGGAAACCGACTAAAGAAACGCAGAGAGAGCTTGACTAATGAGTGACACAACATCTCTTGAAAAGACATAAGCACGTTTGCCTAAAACTCCACATCAAATCAAACAAAGACCTTCTTTATATGCAATTATGCAAGATGGAAAATATAAAAAACGCATGTTCCTTGGCTACTTTCAAACCCAAGCCATAGATCATTCAACAGAGATTCATCTCTGTAATTACACTGGAGTTGTAGTATTGTTTTTATGGAGGGGTGGGCAGGTGGTGTTGACATATCAACATTTTATTTTGTGATCTGTCAATCAGATGCTTGTCTGTATGGATTGACTGGTGTTAAGAATGAATAAAACAAACAAAAACAGATGCTTGTCCAATAGTGCTCATTTGTAAATGTAAGTAAGATGAGACAAAACTAACTTTATAGTGTTAAGTTGTGCTATGCCACATCATCCTAAAATACCTAAAATAGATGTCTTTGAGCTGCATACTATACAGTATATACACTACGGTTAAAAATCTCTGCTTATTTCCTCTCTTATTGATCTTTTTTCCACATAAAAATAATAATAGTAGCCTAAACTCGTCAAAACGATGGAATTACACAAATACAACTTCGAACTATGAACTAAATGTTATATTTCATCATTTGTAGTGCTTCTTTGTCATACGTTTTTAAGAATATATTCCTGCCATTTTACCCAAGTCATCTATTTGTAACATTGACATAAAAGTGTAGCTTTGAAATGAAAGAGTGCATTTAAACAAGAAAATACAGTTATATACAGTATAGGCTATATGTTTACAAAAGTCATTTCAGACATCTTAAGCACATGTCATGTGCTTAAATAAAAGTGAACCTTTGAAATGCAATAATGAATTTGAACAAGTATATATATGTTAACTTAATTAATTACAGACAGTTGTAGGTGTATGTTCAGACATTTTAAGCACATGTCTTACTTTTTGTAAACATTTATATAATTGTATATAATTGTTCAAATGCATCAAAAGATTTCTCTCAAGTGACCCTTTTAAATGGTTGCTCATGCTGTGTTCTATGCACCTGTCCACGTATGAAAAGGTGTGTATAAATTAGATCATTGTCTGTACTTTACAACCTACTGGCAAATTTACAAGACATGTGGGTGAAAGAGCAGAAGGAACGAGATAAACACTCACAGGCTGTAGACTGAGTCCAGATCTCCGGTACTGTTAAGAAACGTCTCTCCTTTCTCCTTAGACTTCTTTCTGGACCGCAGACTTAAGAAACGTCTCTTCTTCTTTTTCTCGGTGGGGCTGGTGGGGTTCGGGTAAAACGGCGCATCTTCGGGGCTGCGGAGCTCTGGGCTCGACGGTAAAGTCTTGGACGCGTATCTGAAACTCTCGCGCTGATCTTCGGGTCTATCGCTCCTGTCAGCATCCTCGCATTCCTTATCAAAAGTCTTGGACTTGCCAAATAGGTTTTTTATTTTAAATCCCTTTGATACGCTCATGGTCAAGTAATTTGATAGACGATAGAAATTCTCTGTTTTTCACGCGCTGATGTAGCGCATAAAGGCGTGTTGAGGCGGAGTTTGTCTTTCAACTTCATTCTCCTTATGACAAACGAACCATGGTTTTACTACAGTAAACACAGTTTAACAAAGATATTTGTAGAAAAAAAACAGTACCACAAATTTACCGTTGTCTAATTAGTTCATACATTTTTTGTAAAATTAAGTTACTACAAATAATAGGGATAAAAAAACATGATAAAGAACAATACCATAGTTACTTAATTAACTTGAATCTCTTTCAGATACGAAAACGACATTAATTATTGAAGATGTAGACATAGTCTATTTCTATATATCTGTTGAGTATTTAAAATAAAATCTGCAATGTTTAGGGATACAAATATTTTAACAAAAGTGGTTATAGCGTCCCCTGGTGGAAACACATGACTACAGTTGAGTAAAACTAGGGAGATGTACGATATTTTAACCAATATACTGTAACTTTAATCTAAGAGAATCTAAAATAACGTGTAATTTCTTTTACAATTATGATCTTTTTTTAGATATGATGCCTGCTATGGCACGTGATGCTTTCTTAACTTGAGCACAACTTTGACAAAATAGATGAATATTGGATGTAGCTGTCTTTTGATAATCTTACACAAAGTTGCTGTCTTTCCTTTCAGAGGTTCAAGTTAGGGCAATCGGGGTTTAACATGTCTTAACTTCAGCTTTGTAGTTTTGTTTATATTGTATTTTTTGCTGTATGTGATTTTATAACAATAACAATAAAGTTTATATGGAATTTACATAAGTTTGTATTCTGTTGTTTAATTGCACTACAATTCCTTGTGACCAAGCAATAGCCGTCAAACTCTATGCAATACTGACATGGAACACCTAGGGGTCACCAACTCACTGAAGTGGTCCGCAAGGGGTCACAGCTGACTTCCAAGGGGCCTCAAGATGACCAATAATTTAAAATTAAGACAAAATGATGACTTAAATGCAATTAAAAAAAAAAACAAGATATTTCTGATTATTTGTCCATTTTTATTATGAATAAACATTTATCTTTCAGTTAATGTCAAGCTGTAAAATATATTGGTAGAAGAGGCCTTTGAATTTTATGGAGCACAGTGAGTGCATTGGAGTCAAAAAGATTGAGACGCCCCGCTCTAGAGTTTAAACCAAAATAAACAAACTTCAAATATGTCATAGCTGCCAGCAGTTTATTTAATGAGAGTGCGATGGCATGTGGCAAACATGCAGCGTTTTTATAGTTAAATGTCAAACCGTTTTCTGGTCTTCACGCGCACCCAAAGGTCCATATAGAAAGCTACAAGAGTACATTCAGTTGTTCCAGAGCTACACAAAGCTAAGAGCATGGAAGGAGTAAAAATCAATCGAAGGCACAGTTTTGAAATAAAAAACATGAATATAGAAAATATGAAAGTAAATGATCTCTCTAGTGTTGCTCTGGTCTAAATTTAATCATGTGCTCTGCTCTGAACTGTATCGGCTATAAAATGACATCTCAATGCATCTTCCCGGTTTAGTGGCCAAGCACAAGCAGAAGATGAGCATTTCGGAAAAACAAGCCCCATCGAAAGCTAAACACAACTTCGCTGTTTTTGTTCCCACAGGATATCACCTTGCTTCTGCCAACAACATGTATAACTGTTTTTCCTTTCCCTTTTTCCTTTTCTAATGTCAAGACTGACATTTGTCTTTATATATATTTATTGAATTCATGTTATATGCTGAATGATACACTATTCTGCTACTGTAAAATGTATAAGGCCAGAGGTGTCATTTTACAAATCACTGTCATTCTGTTACATTTTCAGGCCATGAATGTATAACATTACCACATTTATCTCTGAAAAACAAAAAAATATTTACAAAAATATTGGGGGAAAACATGGCAACTAATTTTTCCTCTTTCTAAATCTTTGGCCAAATTATAAACATAACATGCATTAACAATAACAGAGCAGAATTTTACCTTTAATGAAACTTTGTAGTAGTTAAGCGATAAAGCCATTTCACCACCTATTCAGACATTAATTAATTAGTCTTTCTTTGTTAGTATCACATCTTAATTAAAAAACAACTTGTACCCTTTCAATGTGATCAAAATTCGAACCCCTCTTCAATGTGATATCCCAGTCTACATTAACCTTATCCTGCTTTGCTGCTAGTTCTGGAACTGTTAAGGTCACTTCATGTGAAGTGCAAGTGATGTAGTTTCCATCCAGAGCTACACAGGTTTACCCCTTCATGTTTTCATGCCATGAGATGCCTAAGAATGGTGCAGCACTTTAATTTAAATAAACGATTAAAGCTTGAATAAGGCAGATCTATAGTATATCTAAGTGCATCTATAGACTGTTCAAGAGGTCTGTCCTTCATCAAAAGGCTACAGGTGCTGCAAACTGTCATATAAAGACCGCTTCTGCCATTTATCAATGTTTAGGATATGAACTTCATTTAAACGTTGACACAAACATCGACCTTATTTGATATGCACTTCATTTCAAAATTCCTTCAAGAGTCTTGTAAGACATATTTGGGTTCAGGTGCTACATTGCTCTCTGAAAATAAACACTGGAGCTTACAACACTGTTCATTTAAATTTAACCAAAAAACTGCTTTATAAGTTTTAAAAAAAGCATTTTTATCTGAATCCATAATAAAACAACATGGGTGGTGAACCCACTCTGATATTTCTATATAGCGTGGTTGAAGACTTTAGATAAGTGTGTGTGTGTGTATCTGTCTGCATGACCCGCCATTAGAGCCCTTCAGCACACACACTAGTAGCCATTGATACACCATCAGTATCTGCTAAATAAAGATTCAAATAATAATGTGACGGAAAATTAAATATCCTACAGAAACGTAACGAAGGGGTGGGGAGGGAGAAAACATGCATTGAGTATTTACTCTAAATAAAAAGAGAAAGGAATAAGGAGTCCAGAGTTTTTCTCTCTCTCGTGTGATAAACAGTCCCAGCGTGGGGGAATGGGGCAAGTTGATTATTTGACAAGCCGTTTAGCGACATCAGCATAGGCGATCTCGATTTCCTTGTCACTGGGGCATGTGTTGGTGAACTCCTCGCGCTTGTAGGCGTTGTTCAGGTAGCTCCAGATGGCCGTCATGTCTTTGGGGATCTCGAAGCCTCTGTATTTCTTTGCCACAACCTACAAACCATGAAAGAATTGGTGGGCTGTTACTATGACAACCATCATAGTGTGTTTTAACAATGAATCTTAATTCTAGCAAGTTTATGTAATACTGAAAATTATTAAAACAGTAAGTAAAAATTACCAAAAGGATCATTTGAAGCACAAAATGTTTTCAGTGTTTGGTCGGGGTGTAACCATATCATCCGTTACCTTAACAATGTGGAGTTTAGGCAGCAGGTTGCAATCCGCCAGTGTCATGTCATCACCGTCCAGAAACTTGCGTGTGGAGGCCTTCATCTCATCCATGCTATTGTGGTCGATCTCATCCGGTAATGGAGAACACAGGTACTCATCCAACTTTTGCAAGGTCTTCAGCAGTCCTCTTTCTAACGCTGGAGGCCAACACCAGTTTGGAGTTAGTTACCATTATGTATACAGCAGCAGAAAATAATTATATTCTGTTTTTCCGAATTTACCATTTATTGGTATGCGTTTAGGTAAAATGATCATTTTTGTTTCAACTTCTAATAATATTTTTCCAAAATATTGCTTTGATTTGCGTTTATCCGTAGAAAATATCCGGTGAAAATAGAGAAGATGCTTTGTATTTTTTTCAGACCTGAAATACTGCAAAGAAAATAACTTCATATTCACTTTTAAGCAATACAACAGTAATAATATACTTCTATGCATTTGGGTATAGTTCAAATACATGTTTATGGGATATTTTTATCCAAGTATGTATGTGTCTTGTAGGGTTGCAGGGTGTACCGGTGCTACAGTAGCATCGCGATGCTAAAGCTCTCTATGCCTCTCTACGAAACGTTAGTATCGTAGTACAGTAGTTAAAGTTGCATATGCGCATTAATATTCATTTGAACACTTACATCTGCCTTTTTGCAGTGTTTATCTCTTAAATGAATGTGTGTTTTGAATGAATCGGACGAGTTAATGATTCAAATTGGCGTTTGAAGGAGTTGGTTTAATGATTCACTAACTCGATGGAAAATAGACGCCACCTATTGGCCGCCTTAGTTCTGCAATTAAAGTAAGCCTAACATTTCCCTTTATATATACAAGACTGATGTATCAATATATTTTTGTCCCACATTTGAATTAGTTCCCACGTGAAAAAGGAATATAGTGTACTTTAGTATTTACTACAGTAAACGACTCAAACTCATAGATACAAGTATCTTTGAGTCTTATTATAGTACATATTTAAGTATACTACAGTATATGCTACAATTTATCCAATTGCTACAGTTAATACAACAACATATTTAAAAAGCAAAGTATAGTACAGTTCACTACAAATACAAAATGTTTAATCTAAATCTGTGTTTTTGGTATAGATTTGAATTACATGGCACAGCATTGTGATACTACTTGGTATCGAGATACTTCAGCTGGTATAGTATCATAAAACATGATCATGGACCCCTGACAACCTTAGTGTCTTGTAATGCTGTCAGTTTCAAATTGCTGTTGGATGAGTTTATGTCACTCCTGAGGTTTGATTTTGTCAAAATTCAACAGACACTGGGCTGGCCACAATACATCTCGAAATGCTGATTAAATAAAAATTTGAAATGGTCTCTGCTGCTGTATAAACCATTATATGTCATCCAATAGTCCCATCATGAACGTCCGCCCAGAGGCAGGAAGAACCAAACCAGAGTTCGCCTGTACTTTCACAAGCTGCCACATAAGGGCATCATTTCACAACTTTAAAAGCTTCCCTATCAGACTAATGTAGATTGAACTTGTTTACAAAGCAATTTTGTTCACATTCATGGGTTCAGATGCTGTTCTCCTCATGAGGTGTTGAACTATGCAATTTTTCTAATTACGCAACGGTGTCTCCTCGCAACAAGACAAATGTTGAGAGACTCCATCTAGAATTGAAAGCTTGTTATCACCTACAGTCAACATTTCTCTAGGGTGCAGACTCTTGAAGTTAGTTTTATATTAAACTAAAGGTCACGGCCGAACTGTATTATTAAGCCGACAAGACTTTGAGATTGTGCGGTATTGCATCAAGGCAAATTCCTAGCATATTTATCATTGTGATGACGGTTCTGTGAAGCAACTTGAGTTTAATGCTACGAGTATCAGCGTTTACTCTGGAAGATGATCTAACTACCAAATTGTCTCCTGCTCCTGTACTAAAGCATGCAAATAAGATGCTGGATCCAAGTCCTGCGTCTAAACTAGTGACAACACTGTTTACTTTACATAAAATGAGACAAGGCATGACAACCACAATATAGTCTCCCAAACAAAAGCAATACATAACGCTTATCAAACTTTAAATCAAGCTTATCAATTGTATGATAACTCTTCCAAACAAAAATTCGGCCTTATGAGGTGCATTGTTGGAATCTTCTGCTTACCCTCATTGGCATCAGGTTTAGAGTTCTTGATAAAGGCGGAGAACTTGGCGAAAATATCCATCCCTGCAGTGTTGGATTCTGGATGTCTGGCACCGAGTTTGGAGTATCTGAGAGTACAGAAACAATTAAATTAACGTTTGATGGTGTGTTGACAGAGACGTGTGGTGGGGAACAAACGTAAAATCTCATCAACTCACTTTGGAGGGCAGAGGACGTCCTCTAGGAACTCTTCGATCTTGTTGACATCTGTCTTGACCTCTCCATTGTAGGTAATGAAGGGCGGGTGGGTTCCTGGGGCCAGATTCTGCAGGTCGGCTGGTTTTCTATGACAGACGAAAAGTACAGTATTTTTAAAAAGAAACAATAAAGCATACTTTTTTATTTTTCTTGAAAAACAATACAATTTATAGACTGAAAGGAAGTGTGACCCCATAAGAGAAAATCCATGAGAACTAGGAATGTAGGAATGTATTAAAATTGACTTTATAACAGGAAACCAGCATGGCCAAAAGCAATGTTTAAGATTTTTTTGTGTAAATACAACAGGAACGTGTGACGATAAGGCTCCTTAAAGGGTCACACACAAATCACAGCTCTTACGGGAGGTTTTTAAAAGGCATTCAAAGTTTAAATCTAAAGATGCAAGTGAAATTTCTTCATGTTATTTATATAAAGCAATTTCTGCACTACACTGATAATACTTTTTACCCTCTTTCTGAAAATGAGAAACCTTCCTGTATTGGAATCTGATTGCAGACACACACAAAGTGAAAAGATTTGATGACATAACATCTATACATAAAAAAATACAGATAGAGAATAAAGCAAATTAGAGGTTACAGACAACAAGACCTGCAGCAACACATAAAAGCACTTTTGGGTTCAGAAACAATATCTCCCATGAAGCCTTGCAGCCAGGAACAATCTGATCTTACCAACTTCAACAACAGGAAATGACCTCACATTTCTGGCATGAACACAAGGAGCAACCATTCACTCAAAGTGGCACAAAATGGTAATATGGAGGAAAGGAGGGAATAGGGCGGCTTTCACTTGATTTCATTTCAGTGGCAATAAACGTCAATAGCTGAACAATCTTTTACAGCTTAATAAAACAGACAGAGGGTGAGAATCATATAAACGTTACTGCAAGCAGAAGTTTAACTACATGCACGTCAATGACGCAGTATACCATTCCGGGAGTGTTTCCTGGGCATCTGGGCCCGTATGTATAAAGCCGATCAGTGTACAATTTTACTTTTAAGATTGTAAAAATTCTAAGAATTAATTATTTTACTCCTATTCTTACACTTAAGAATAAGAGTGATTCATAAAGGATTATAAGTGTTAAGACTAGGTCTTGGCTCTTAAATTATTTAAGAGAGCTGAAGAGGTCTCCTAACCTAGTTAAGAGCAAAAAGATACATGGACTTTACAAACAAAGAGACAATGTGTTGGAATAATACGGTGACAGGGAGTTAATGAAATAATATAATATACCAAAAAAAGGTTAAATCCATTTTTGCTTTCTTTAGATAGCCTACAGCTATGAGTGTGATAGGTTGTGATCCAGCAGCTTAATTATTTAAAATAACCGTTCATTTAAAAGTGTATGAAACCAAGCCAAAACATTATACATATTTGTAATATTTCTAAATGCATTTTTTTTTTAGTTTTGCATCACTGTCACCATCTCTGTTTGAAATTTGTAGGTTACTTTATGCATTTATCGTACAGATTTATATATCAATCACTGTTATAAGCTTACCTTTGTAAATCATGGGAGGGTAGGCAGACAATACTACATTTTTGTTTATTTTACCCAAATAAGATATGGATTGCAGCTGTATATATGAATTAATAAAAAAAATTGATGTAATATCTGAATTAAGTAATGTCTTAATTCAGTTATGAATAAATGGTGTAATGACTTCACCCGTGCAGGCTCCCTATTGGCTGATTCAGAGGTCAAGGGTGGCCATTTTGTATTTAAGTCATTGTAGTCCTTAATTTACAACATTTAAGTCAGAACTTAAGAATCAATCTTAAACTTAAACTACAGTCTCCTACCCTTAAAAAAGTCCTACTTCTTACTAAGATTTTTTTGACACTTCAAGTAAAGGTATGAGACTACTCTTAAGAATTTTACACATATGGTCTCTTAGAGGACCCTAGATAGGAATTTGCATATCTTTGAATAACTGTATCGTGTATTTCTTCATCCTCCGAGAACTCACATTTACAGACAAAACACACACTTTTCACTGATGAAAAAAAAAAAGATCTATACGAATGACAATTCTGGATAAATCTTAGACCGTGTCCTAAGTAGCCACACCACAAGATTTCAGCAAAATGCAACACAAATTCCAAAGCGCAGCCGATCAGAAAAGCGTGGACAACAGAGTACAAGCTAATAGAATGTTCTCACATGCCACCAAACTAGCATCTTATATGTCTACATTAGAGGGATAGTTCACCCAAAAACTAATTTACTCACCCCATGTCATTTCAAACCGGTATGACTTTGTGTCTTCCGCAGATTACAGAAGAAGGTATTTTGAAGAATGTTGTTGATCGGTACCCATTCACTTGCATTGGTTTTGTTTCCATATAAAAGAACTGAATGGGTGTCAGCGTTGTTCGTTTACCAGCATTCTCTAAAATATATCTTATGTTCTGTAGAAGAACAGGCTTCAAATGACAAGAGGGTCAATTATGACAGAATTTTCCCTTTAAATATTTGGGCTTAAACATGCTATCACATTCCAGAACACAAAAACTCATCTGAAACAGCTGTGAATTTCAGTAAATGTTGTCAAATCCTTAAAATAACTGGTAACTATAGCTTTTAGGTAGCTCACAAATACCCAAGTTGACCCTAACACACACATACCTCTTCAGGTCCACCGTGGTGACATTAAAGACCACACCCTTCAGCCACAGGATCATGAAGAGTCTCTGAGAAAACGGACAGTTCCCGATACTCTCTCCATCACTGCCTGCCTGGAAAGGAGAGGAAAAAATACAGTATTAGAAATGTATTGAGTGCATCAGTACGGTCAACATTGCAATACGTTCCCCAAAACCATGTGAAATTCCAGCAGTGAATATTTTGAAACCACTGGCTTTTACAAAAACAATGAACATCCCGCCATGTATCTGTCGACCAGAAGGGCAAGCTGACCCCTGGCTTAAAAACTGCTTAAGACACTTCCAAAACAATGACTTTAATAGCCCACTACAACATCCTGAGCATTTATAGACTAACCTGACTTTAAACATTCACTCACATTATATAACTTAATGTGCAATCTAAATAAAGAACTGCCTATGTGAATCCATTAAGCTTTTTCTCTCACACCCAAAGAGCGCATGTGCGTGAACATTTTAAAAGTCATGAATTCCAGAGTGGAGATATCACCAAGTTCCCATGAGGCCTCTCTCCTCCTCATCTCCACCGAACACCAGACTCTGTGTGATTCAACACACAGCAGGCCTTCATGTCCATCCATCACTCCCTCACACATAATAAACTTATGACTCAGACACCAGAGAATTTCAGTCAGACATTCAGTAGAGTGTGCAAGTTACTTATGCAAACCGAGCACAGACCTCCCTCGTCCCCAGACTTTCAACTTGTGTCAAAAAGTCGGATCCTGTGTGCAGACACAAAGCTCTTAGTACCACACCAAACTGGCTATAAGCTTATTCTTTGACACATAAGTTTAATAAAAACTCAAATAAGGGCAGCGATCATTGAATCAACAATTTTCTCTCACCATGTATTTTACTTGTTATCGAGTTCGTATATTGAAATGAATCCAGCAGCCCAGACTGTATGGACCACTAAAGAACAGGAGACTTTGTTCTAGAGCTGTTTCTCCATCTCTCTATCATCCAGGCACCCTGCTGCTGGTATCTCTTTTTCACACCCTCTCTCATTCCCGGATGAACAAAAGGTTTACGTCTGTTTGGTTCTCATTGTTGCAGGTCCGTCTGTTTACTGAGCGTCTAATTTGAGTGGTTTCTCTTTTGCACAGTCGGGTTGCAAACATGACCAAATGTGTGCCCTGTTCAAATACAATAACTCACATACCGAGTTAAGCCCTGAAAAAAACACAGGTCACATTCAGAGCGTCTAAATACGCTTGATGATTCAGTGACTAGTGATTCACAGTGCCCAATGAAAGATTCGCTGTAGGAGACACATCCACGGGCGGGAATGGGAACAGGGCATCTCACAGAAGAACGGTTTCTATAGAGACACACGGATGCGGTGTCTCCCCTGTAGAGTTAAGTCTATAAGGGCAGACAATAGACCACACAAAATAACCTGTCACACAAACGCACAGTATAAAGATGGAACACTAGATAGGAAAGATTAGAGTTATAAAAGAGGAAATGATTTCAACCAAAGCTTCATTCGACTGCCTGAGATCTTCCACAAAGACTTCAAATTATTTAAAGGTCCAGTGTGTAATTTTTGGAGAATCTATTGACAGAAATGCAATATAATATATAGGGATGCACCGATCCGATACTCTGGATCGGAATTGGGGCCGATCCAGGTCTTTTTAGCTGGATCGGGTATCGGACTGACGGGTTCTCTTCAGTCCGATCCGTTGCGATACCCGTGGATGTTACTCTAAAGCTTCATAAAGGACTTACTATCAGGAAATTACCATAAACGTTGTCATGCACTGTTTTCGATGTCATGTATCTTGATAGCTTTATGCGAGGAATAAACCAATATAGCATAATTAAAAAACTCTGACCTCCGCTGGTGCGGTCATCTGTCAATCTCAATCCAGCATGGGTGTGTCCGGGAACAGTCAGGACGTTACTCGTTCAAAAGTTTTCAATATTCTTCATAATCACTAGATAATAGACTGTGGTTTTGTTTAAAATGCATTTTGCCGGAGACTGTACTCGCTGAGTGTAACGTTATTAGATTCAAGCACTAGAAGCGGTCTATGTTATGCGTCATTCATACATAACTTTAAACTTTAGGATGGATTCAATGTTCTATGATTTAAACACATAACATATCTCTTCACTTTGGGTTATAACTGTTTTGAACTTGGGAAGCAAAGATCCCCGCGACATCAGGATCATCACTATCCGGGATGCTCGTGAGTGAAGCGGGTGCATTACGCGCATCATTCTGCGTCCAATGCGCATGACTTTAAATAACGTAGAAGCGAATGTATTAAGCGCATCATTTTGTGTCCAGGATGTGCATGAGCGAGTTTGGTGACTTTCATATTGTGATAGCTTTGTGTAATAAACAGATTTATTTGTTAAACATTTTGTAAGTATCTGTGCTTTATGAGACCACATTTTTGTTTTGTATGTATTTTTAAGTTTAATACAGCACTTAATTACATTTAAAAAAATCATACTTTTAAGTAAAAATACTTAAGTAAAGGAAAATGGTAGATTTTAATGTACTCATGGATTTAAAGTAAAAAAAACATTTGTTTATGGACTGTAGTGGAGTAAGTATGATGTGCTTCATACTGTAGGGAAATATTTTTGTCCAAAGTACTCTGATAAAGTACAGATATTTTAAAATGTACTTGAAAGTAAACATGCTTAACTATCCACCTCTGGCAATAAAAGTTAAAATATGGAAGTCTACTTTGATCATGAAAAACAGTGCTAGTATCGGATCAGAATCGGTATCGGCCGATACGCAGAATTCAGGTATCGGAATCGGATCGGAAAGGAAAAAGTAGTATCGGTGCATCCCTAATAATATACGTAACTATGTGTTCAGAGGTGTAAGGGACAAACTGCTCTATAGACATATAAATACGTTATCTTTACGTTATCTGATGACATCTCAGTCCAGAATCAGCCACCGTAGTGCTTCGAAAGGGAGGGGTGAAGTGAGCCGTTGTTTGCAATTCACAACCTCACATCTAGATGCTGTTAAATTTCATACATTGGACCTTTAATTTTTGATATGTACAGTTAAAATGTTTATGTGTCTTCATTATGCACATATTCAGATGCCCTGTTCTGAACATCCAAATAAAAAAAGATCTCTCTGAACCCCAGAGCTCAGACAGATGCTCTCATGGAAAATCAAATTATGTCCTTCTGAATGCATCTTTACCATTGCACACTGCTATTATTTTTATATATAGCAAGGTAACAAGAGTGCAGAAAAAGGGTGACAAAAATTATTAAGCAACAGGTGGGCTTTCAGAAGCTCTAGGAGTCTCTTCTCTTTACAACCCCACCATCTACCCCAACCCCCTTTTTGTTTTTCCAACTCCTTTTCGTCCCTTGCTTTCTCACCTCCCCCATCACAGGCCTCTGTGAAAAGAGGAACAGAATCTATTCCAGAAATGTTGGGCATGGAGTGTTGTGTGTTTTGTTTAGGCTTTGTGACCATGTCTGAGGGCAAGCATTTCCTCCGAGACAGCTGCGCTCACACACAGATAAACACGCGTCTGGTCGATTACATTAAAAAGCATTTTATCAGACCAAAAATCCCACAGCTAGACAACAGTGACAACACACAACCCACACTAAAACTTATGGCAAAATTGTATACATGACTGATGTTGTCCACTTAAACACATGGTCCAGAGCATATTTTGCTGTGAGATGGCTGAACAAAGATCTTTAGGGGGAAATAGACAGCAGCTGTGTGTTTGCATCTGTGTTTTCTATAAAATTGACGATATAATTCTCTCAATTCACACACACAGAACATATGGACAACTCTCCAAACACAAACAGAGCCCTTTTGTTCAACACCTCTTAAAACACGCCGGGGGCATCCAAAAAAAAAACAGATGGCAGTTTGTGTGAGAGATGCAAAACCTCCACAAGGCATAATTCATTTATTAAAACTACTTTTATAAAGCAAACTGTTACCACAAAATTCATTTCTCTGTGAAAGTGGTCATTTCGACAACAGACTCAAACAGATTAAAGACACAGACTAAACAATTCACATCATCATTCACAAACGTCCATGTGTTTTGCATTTTACACCCTTTCTAATGTTTTAGTGGTGGAGCTGAGTGTTCTAGTCACTATCTACATATAGAAAACTACTATCTGTATCTACGCGAATATTTAAGCTTGCCTGTAGCTCAGTGGTTAGAGGCACGGTCATGGGTTCGATCCCAGGGATTGCACATACTTAGAAACAAATCTATAAAAATGTATAGTATAATGCAATGCAAGTTGCTTTGGATAAAAGCGTCTGACAAATGCATAAATGTAAATATGACTTCAGATGTAATTAAATCTCAGAATGCATGTAGGATGTGAAGTATCACAGATGTATGTGAAGTGTTTCCTAATAAACCTCATTCATCACTGTCACAGACAGATAAAGGATTTCTCAAGAGAAGACGCCCGCATAAACACACACGTCTGGTTTATTATCTTCGTGGGGACAGTCCATAGGCCTAATGATTTTAATACTGTATATTTGATCCCCTACCCCTTAACCTAAAGATCATAGAAAACTTTTTGCATTATTATTTTTTTCTGTACAATTAATACGCTTTTTTTTGCCCATGGGGACCTCAATTTTGACACGAGTCCCCATGAGTTGGTGTGCATTCAGGTTTAGGTTTTTTTTTTAAACAAGGCCACACTCACACACAGTGAGCTGTCCATTGGAGACAGTGAGTCATAATACAGTGGCTGGTGAGTGTATAACGGTCTCCATCTCATCTGCAGTCACTGACAATGATCTCATTCCTTCTAGCGCTGAGAAAACATCACACAAGGGCATTCAATCCGAACATATGAAGGTGGACACACACACACACACACACACACACACACACACACGAGTGATGTAAATGAATAGAAACGCTATTTATAAGACACATGCTCATGACACAGCACCCAGTCTCAACATTTCTTTAAGCCTCTCCTTATCCGGACACATTTTGAGAGTCCACATGACAGAGATGTGTGTGTTTGAAGGTGGGGCCTGGGTGGATTTTTGGTTGGAGTGCCCAGTGGGCTAAATTTAGCCCAAACAGCCAAACTCTTCAGAATCACAATGTGCTCATTCTCCAGTTCCTCGACTAGAGAGCACAGTCTGGCCGCAGCATTGCCTTATAAGGGAGAGAACGAGGGAAGGAAGAACAGAAGGAAAGAGAGTAGAAAGAGCGAGAGAGGGATAACCCATTTGAGGGGAATCCTTTTTAAAAGTTGGGGTATACATATTATGGACAAACAGGGGACACCTCCAGCCTTGAGAAAAGATTCAAACTTTTCTGAGTATGCTCCATTGAGCAAGTGCCCGAATGAACATATTCAGCACATACACACTGACTTAAAAGCGATATGTCACCCCAAAATGAAAATTGTGTCACCACACCCTCATGTAACTTCAAACTATTGGGTTTTTTGTTCACCAACATTCTTAGCAATATCTTATTTTGCAGAAGAAAATAAGTCATAGAGGTTTAAATTGACAAGAGAATTTTCATTTTGGGGTGAACTATCCCTATAGGGACTCCAATGCATCCAAAAATTGTCTAGAAAAATTGTATTGCATGTGAATATTCTCCTCTTGTCACAAACACGTTACACCGGCAGAGTACTGTTTACATTGAGCAGACTCCACCCACAGCACATTTTTTGTGCATGCCATTAAGTGCAAATATTTCCAGAATATTCCTGTTGGGATCTGACACAAAAGCAGATCCCAGACTAATGACTCACGGCCAGACTTCAAGCTACCATTGGTCAACAGCACACACAGTCGTGCATGACCAACACTACTGGTTACACAATGTTGCACCAGCTGAATAAACAAGTGTTTTTCAAGTGAACAAAAAACATGGATGTTGCTTTGTTCACAAAAGAGCCTATCAGAAATCCATTGAGATCGATGCAGATTTTCGACAGCCAGCCATACATTAAGGCAAGAATTTTATGCAACACGGGAAAACTGAAGAACTGGTCCATTTCTGGGCCCCAAAAAAGACTTACTTCTGGCATAATACAGCCACTCTCGCAGTAAAATCTCTCCTGTGTGAATTTGCCTACATTTACATTTAAAATGAAATTCAAATCTTGATGTCACAGGTAGAATGGTCCTGTGTGCTCCAATGACATGAGAATGGAACAAGGACACAACCAAACTGTCCTGACCAATCCCTGCAAGGCAACCACAGAGTCGAACAGTAGATCTCAAGAAGATCATGAAATAGGAAGTAGACCATAAAATAGGATAAAAGTGGGTTGTTAAACACAATGTAAAACAATGTTAAAGGCCCAAGGTGTAATTGTTTAGGAGGCTCTATATCAGTGGTTCTCAACTCTGGCCCGGGAGATCCTCTTTCCTGCCAGGTTTAGCCCCAACTCTGATAAAACACCTTAAGAGGCTTATCAGTGACTTCAGGAGCAGACATGTTCAACTTAATGTTGGGCTGCGCAGATTGTTTGGCATGTTGCATTAAAGTACCGCGAAAGCAATTCAAATACATACAGAGCAATCTGTACTTGAATCGCTATCGCAGTACTTAAAAGTCATATGCTGGTAGATTTGCGGAGCGCCACATTTAGTTGAACGCATCTATTCCTAAAGATGCTGATTATCTTGTTCAGGTGTTTTATATCAGGGTTGGGGCTAATCACGGCACGATTAATGCGCCCAGTCAATCAACATCAGGTCACACAGGTGTGTGGTTTGTAAATGAGTGGACTGAAAATTGCAACCATTACCACTACCACCAAAAAAACCCTACTGGAAATCAAAATGGATATACTATAAGTCAAATTGGCCAAGCATTTGATTTCCACTATCTTTAAAGGGTCAAAAATTCGATGGCGATAAAAAACGGCGATATTATGTGCACCTTCAGCTTTCAGAGAGCAGCATTTGCAGTGACATTTTAAGGGATGTTTTTACATTTTAAAGGACATTTTTA
This sequence comes from Triplophysa dalaica, assembly GCF_015846415.1. Classification (NCBI taxonomy): domain Eukaryota; kingdom Metazoa; phylum Chordata; class Actinopteri; order Cypriniformes; family Nemacheilidae; genus Triplophysa; species Triplophysa dalaica. The sequence goes on along the minus strand of NC_079556.1, from coordinate 7,721,259 downwards.
AAGGAGAGACTGTGTTTGTTGCATTCAACACAAATAAAGATGTGGACTGTTATTCTTTTCTGTACTGAACTAATATTTTAAAGTTTACTTTCGTTTTCACAAAGGATCTCGGCCGACAAAAACACTGCCAGAAGTTACGATTGTCTCTCTACGATTGTCATTGCTATAAATTTCGGAGAAAATACAAACACTTCATACACACCATTTAGGTTAGCTATACATCCATTTGTGGGACAGTAACAGCCTACAGCATTGCACAAGTTTAAAAAAATTCACGTATCGTTATTGTCTACATGTGTGGGCGCAAATATAGGTAATTATCGTTACAGTTATGTGTCCCTCGAATGCATATTGGAGACCTTACTGTCTGAAATCAGCGTGTCATTTTCACCAGAGTACACATATTTACACTGGAAGCACATGGCTGATATCGAAAATTTGTCGGGACGAAGGGGGCCGGGGAAATTTTAGCTGAACAATTTTAAAAGAACCAAAGTGTCGGCCTAAAGTTATCCCTTAGATGCACAGTCATTTACTTGCTGTTAATTTTCACCATTATAGCTCAATATGCTGAGAAGACCCCAATGCAGGCTTGCGTTCTGATATAAAGGGTGTTATAAATATAAATGCTGATATAAATGCTGCTGGCTGGGGGAAGGTAAAAAAAGTAAGACTTGTCCTTCAGATAATTGCATAAGGACACATCTCTAGCATTCCTGGCATATGACACTGTTTCGACCGAAACCCCACAAGCCAAGAATGTGTCCTTGTGCATCGACTCTGATATTCCTTCGAGAACACCCACAAACTAAGTCTAATCACCAGAATTTCAAGCCAAGTAAACGAACAGTGTTTCCCCAACAATCGCTGGAGAATTGCACATTTATACAGGTCAGTGTATACAAAAAAGTTCATACTTGGCTGTTGATCAGAAGCAGAATTGTCTGCTTGATGCAATCTGACTGCTGGCTTGGGATAAAAATAAAGAAAGCTGTGCGAGATGAAAGGATACGTCAGAGCTCCAGCATCTCACAAGCATCAAAAAGCATCAGAGCCACAGGTGCTCCTCTCTGATATGTAAACCTTTTCGACAAACAGGTTGCTGTGATGCTGCGGTTAACACACTTACACGCTCTTTGTTAACCTATACATTTCACAATACAAAGGTTACTTAAAAAATATAAAATGTCAAACTACACTTAACTTTGTAAACTAAGAGGATTAAAGTATAACCCTACAATGTAACTGGATAACACTGTATGGTGAACAAATGCTTGCATCAGCTCGAATTCAAAACAGAAACAAAGCACCGACTCCACAAGCAGCCTGAACAATAATTAATCGAAACAGCCAATGAAAACAGAGCAAGGGTTACTGCAGGTTGCTTCATCAGCACCTAGACCCAAAAAGCACATGATGGTGTCTTGTATCCTCTACAGAGTAAATATCCCCACTGTCACATGATCTGCCTCGAAGTACAAGCTGCAGGCAATGTGCTGCTTATGTACATGAAGGTGGAGTACTGAGCATGTCATAAATGGACTGTTTGTCATGGTAAAGAGATAACTATACAACATTGGAAAATCGTTTATGGATCACAACGATTTGCAGTAATTCAATGCTTTTAAAGCTTCAAAACGTTCTCTTGATGCAGATAGCATCCCGACTGCAGAGACAAAGACAGTAATGCTACTATAAACATTATGGTAATTCATATCGGATAAAGAAGGCTAATTTTTCTTCTGAAAAATGAACCTATACTTAGGCTTTAGATTTGTTTTCATTAATAGTGATGCTTTAAGAAACAAGTTTGAATCTTGATCATTTAACTCATTCCCGGATGTCAAATCCTTGATCAGATTACATAAAGGAGGAATGAAAAAACAAAACTAATATATGCAAGAGAGGGTTCGCTACGGCGCATCACTCTAGAGAAACCACATCAATTTAACAAACGCCGATCTCATCAAACCGTTGGGTCAGATTTCTCAATCTCAAATCCATTAAACATGATGAACAGACACGAGAAATAGCCCCAGAACAACCACCACCAAGCACTTTCTGATCCGATTCACCTGCACAGGAAGTGTGTTGGGACTCTCTCTTTAAAATGCATCATATACCAGCCTATAATGCACGATGTTGCTGGCTGCTGTAAAGTCGGCCAGCAGGTGTGGCTGTACGGGGGGAGGGAGATCTGCATTATCAGCAGCTAGCAGGGGCAAGGTTTGCCTGGTTTCTATGGCAACAAATGGGCTGGTCCTGTTGTGATGTTGTGCAGTACAGATAGGTGGAACAAAGCATCATTACATGCATGTCCTTAAATATGAATGAGAGAGAAATAAAACGGAGAGAGGTCACCATTATCTTCCTATTGCAGTATGTTTAAACTGTAAAACAAATCTAATGAAAGGCTCTTAACCTAGATGCCATAGAAATAAAACACAGGCGTCCCTATAGCTCATCGGCTCAGTCAGATATCATCAGCTGACTGAGGATGACCCGTGATCTTTCCTCATGCTGTTTGAAATCAAAGCCACTACAGCAGGAGAACCGTTTTAAAAATAATTGTACTGCTTCCGGATGCTGAGATCCTGTGTTATCATTGCTTCTAACAGCTTTGGGAAACTGTGAGATTGGTATCTCAGCTTAAATATATCACGCATGCACTGTGATACAATAATTTCTTGAAAGACACATTTATAGAATCACATCTCATGAGATCATTTCGCTGAGAATAATGTCATGATATCATCCCATTATCAGAAACATTATCTTTAAGCTAAAACAACATCTTTCTTGTTGGATAAAGTGATAGTTCACCCACAAATGAAAATTCTGTCATCATTTACTCACCCTCTTGTCATTTCAAACCTGTATGACTTTCTTCCTTCCGCAGACCACAAAAGAAGACCGAACAGCACTGGCCCCCATTCACTTCTATTGTACGGACACAAAACCAACGCAAGTGAATGGGGACCAGTTATCAACATTCTTCAAAATATCTTCTTTTGAGTTTTGCGGCAGAAAGAAAGTCATACAGGTTTGAAATTACAAAAGGGTGACTAAATCATGACAGGAGTCTTATTTTTGGGTGAACTATCCCTTTAAGTCCTCTGATTTGTAAAAGTGAATTGTGCATATTTAATACTAAAATGCGTCCTCCTATCCCTAAATCCACAAGTAGGCTTCAGGTTGATTTTTCCACGTGTAAAACACGGTGGAAACCTTTGAGTATTCGAATCATCCTGAAATAACAAATTGCTGAAACAATGCTGAAAAACTGATCCGTTTGAAATCCGAGCAACGTTCAAACAAAGAAATTGCAGATTTCGCCATTAATTGTGAGACAGTCTCAATGTTTTTCCAGATCATTTCATCAGAAGGAGGTGACCTATGCAACAGGCATAAACACTAGTTTCACTCGTGTCAAAAGCTGCAGTAATGTTCATAGAATTATTAATCACACTCCATTGAATACAGTCGAGTCATCCTTTAATTAAAACCTCAGGAATCATAAATGCCTGGTCAGCATTTTCACATGACATCCAAAGTCCTCAGAGCTTTCCTGCACCAGCACTTCTGTAAGCATTAGGCTCCACGCCTCCAAACAGAACTCCATCTCAAACCTTCACCATTATAAAGCCCCCTCCTTTCCTCTTTCCGTAATTCACTCCCCTCTTCTGCTCCCTTTCTCTCCTTTCAGTCCAGGAGTTTTCCCGCTCTGCCAGCAGAAGGCCTTTTGGGGGAGAGCGAAGAAAAGAAAAGCAAGGCAAAAACAGACTGCAGGGTTCCCAGCAGTGGAGAGGAATTCGCATAATTCCTGTTTGATTTCTCAGACATCTCTTTATCTCCAGATTAGGACAGCATTTACAGGCTTACATTCTCTAAATAAATATACTAAGATAATTCTTATTTACACTGACAGAGAAGTACTCAGTATTGAGAATAAACACCTATCAGCAGCAAACATGTCAGTCAAGAAACTGGATTCAAATGATTTGCTGGTACAAAATAAAAACATCTTTTATTTATTACATCAAACATCAGATTCTTCAGTAGTCCAAATATGAAACGCTGCCCAAATCATGAAACAAAAGGCTCATTACGTGTGTGCAAAGACATTGACTACACAACAAACGCAAGGTCACGTTCCCCATTAAAGGTTTCTTGAACACATTTGGACTCTATTAACATCATTTGATCAAAGTCTGCCTTACTTTGTATCCTAGACCGCACGGATTTCCTGCAGTAACGTTAACTCTAAACTGCAGCTTTGCATTGTCTCCCATCCCACCTCGAGCCGCTCCTCGAGCACCCCTGTGATTTTTAGTGCCTTTAGTTCGGACGTAAATCACTTTCACGTCTCATGTCTGTCGTATAAAATCACGTGAATGTTTAAAAAACGTCAAGTAATTAATCAGATGGGAACGACTGATATTGGGAATACGCCTCCACCCATCTGACATTTACATGGATAAACACTGTTATGGTCCGCTCTTACGGTAAAATACTGATTAAATAATATTTACAACAATTGTACACATGTAACGTGGTAAAGTAATCGTTTTGACTTCGGATCAATGTCCTGTATTTTGTTATTTAAATGTGACAATTAAAAAGAAAATTTAATTTTAATGACATTTTCTTGCGTCCTTTTTCTTACCTTCACAAAAAGCTCAATGACTGCTTCGTTATCCCCCTTTATACCGTTCTGAGGTACCGAGAGAGACATCCCGAACTTTTGTTTTTACGTAGATCTATATTTCTTCACCTTGGCAAAGTTTTCCAGCACTCTCTTTCAACGCCACCCTCTTTCCCGAGCGCGAATGTAGCTTCTCCGAGAAAGACTGTTAAAACCGAAAACCTGCTTCTCTCCCCAAATCGAGAAACGCGCTTTTTCCACGAGGTCCCGCTGACTAGAAACACACCGAAGAGAGCGACCCGATAAAATCCGCTACGTCTCCTCTGCTGCTCTCAGGATGGCGACGACGAGAGGGAAAATTCAACGGGAGTATTTAAGGCACTTCTGTCATGCGCAGATGAACAGCACGGGAGCGCGCAAGAGAACGAACGAGTGCGGCGCGCGCACATCTGTACCGAAGACAAACCGTTCATCTTTAAAGGGTGAGAATACGTCTCGTTCCTCACGAAAAAAACACAAATGTACTATTGTTTTACCGCAGAAACCACGATATATGCCGCAAACCACACGGTAACAAAAAAACATTGATATACCTTTAATGTTAAAATGATCCCTGACAATTGTGTAAAAATGTGGCATATCTCTTGAATATGGCGGAAATCACGGTTGCTATAGAAATATATAAAAGGTCTGTGCATAGATGACATTTATGGTTAGATGCAGATTACATATAGAAACTACTACTTAGGCAAGGATTCAATTTACGGTGAGTATGACAGCACTGTAAAGAAAAATTATTTGCAAATTAAAAAAGTAGTTTTTTAAATGATTCTCTATTTAATAGTGAACTCACGTTGTGAGAAAATATTTGCTTGGTCATATTTTGCTCATTTGGCCTCATAATCCCTTCATGACACCAATATATAAATAGTTACATACTGCTGCAAATCCAGTTTTAAAACAATCGGTTTCTGCACCCGCTGTTTTCTACAATGCAGTGTGCCGTAAGATCAGTTAGTGAAGTTCTCCATCACCTGGTTTGATCTCAGGAGATAGTCCTCATGTTTATTTCTTAAACACTTATGTATTCCCATGACAGCCTGTGGCCGCTTAAGCAGGTGGCACTTTAAAACAATCAAAGTCAAAAATAGTGTTGCCTTGTTATTGCACATCAGGCCTTGTAAACCATCTTAATCATCATACTGGTTTGGTTTTTGAGTCTCATATTAGATGCGTTTACCTTCAAGCAAAACTAACATTCAACCATTATGAGATGGAAAAATGTCAGAGTAAATCTAGAGCAAACGTAACAATCAAAAGACAAAAATCTTCTTTTAATTTTAATGCGACTTTGTTCAAAGCCAGAATTTACTGCAAGGTTCAACAATTTCCAACACAACTTAGGTTACAAAACATAAAAAGCAAAAATAAAGGATGAAAACAGACGCTTGTGATTTGTTCTCATGTGCACAGCGGAACTTAAGCGAGCCGGCACAATGCTCAGATAAAAAGAGAGCAACCTGCTGGGTCAGCTCTTATAGCTCACTGGGTGTTTTGGTTTAGAGATCTTGCACACAAGAGGACAAACACACTGGGGTCTGCTGTCCATGCAAACAGAAGCCTCATAAAAAAATCTTGCTGAAGTTAAGAGAGAATCCATAGGCTAACTTGTACAATATTAACTCAAAACTGCCAATGAGCTTTCCTTGCGTTTCATCACAGCAGTAAAAACAAAAGACGAATAATGAGGGGTTAGGGACTAAAAAAGTTAGTTTCTGGATAAACAGTTGTTGACAGTATTCAAGGGTGTAGAAGGGGACAAACCTGCTCAATCATTTCTACATCGTAAAACTCCCCACAATAACGTGCCAACAAGAATGAATTCATCAAAAACAAATTCTAGGGTGAATTAGAACAATTTGTACATTCTAAAGCTGAACCAACATCAAACACTTAAAATGCAAAGTGGAGGAGAAAGAATGGTGAGGTGGCGCCAATCATCACTGAGAAGATGGAGACAATTGGGCCTTCCTCATGGATCGAAGAGCTTTTTCACGAAGGTGCTTCTCCAGATCATCGAAACGGTCTTCTACTTCGCTTTCTGATTCCTTCAAGAAAGGTAGCATTAATTATGTCTGACTCATAACAAGAGAGAAAAAAGAGAGATATAAGAGCATAACTTCTTTTGTACTTATTGTTCAATCAGAAAGTTTAAAGTGTAACTTCACCTTTTTCTGGTCTGAATCAGGTTCTGGCTCCTGTCCTTGTCCTACTGTGGCTGCTTCACTTTTCTCTTCTCCGCTCTTCTCTTTCTTCTGTTTCTTATGCTTCTTGTGTTTTTTCTCTTTTTTGTGTTTCTTCTCTTTCTTCTTTTTCTTCTTCTTGCCAGCCTCTACATCGGAGTTCTGCAGAAATAAAGAAATGTTTTTGCTTCTCTCTGTACTAATGACAGAACCATTTAAACTCCATATTAACAGCCATTTTACCAAACAGATGCAAAGGCACAACAAATTAACAACTAACAAAACTTCTGAAGCTTTATGCACTCAAACTGTGAGGTCCATGCTTACCTTGTTAGGTGATGGGCTTGGGGAGCCACTGCTGTTCTTCTTTGCAGGTGGAGGAGGGGAGTGACTAGCAGAGCGACAGGGAGAAACTGAAGCAGGTCTCTTGTGTGCTGCCGAAGGAGAAGCAGATGGTGAACGAGAAACCTGCCTCCTTACTAGCTGGGGACTCAGAGAATCTCTGGAAAAGGACAGAAAAGGTTAATCAAAGATTACCACATGTATAAAAGAAAAGCCACAACCTCTGCTGGGTCAGAGAAAACTACTACTGTTTCTAGCCTTAAAATTCTTGCATTAAACAAGTTGTTCAGTGAGCGTACCGCTGGGGTTTGCGTGGTTCTGGTGTGCGGGAAACTCTTCGAATAGGTCTAGTGCTATGAGACGGGGATGTCTGACGTCTTGGTCGCTGTGGGGATGAACCAGAGGGAGCATATCGAGCCTGAGGACTGGAAGACATTCGAGGAGCATGGGTAGAGGGAGAGGAACGGGTGTCCCTGCCACGTTGGGGTGCAGAGGTATTTGGAGAACCTCTACGATGGCGGGGTGGTGGTGAAGCAGAAGAGGGCGGAGTGCGCCTCTTTCCTGGGCTACTGCCACGACTCTGTTTGGGGGAACGAGAGGAGCGACGTTTGACTACAGGTGAGGGAGACCCTCTACGCTTGCCCACAGGTGAAGGTGACCCTCTGCGTTTAGACACTGGTGAGGGGGATGGTCTACGCTTGGACAATGGCGATGGGGATGCTCTGCGCTTCGACACTGGTGAGGGTGATCCTCTGCGATTGGCTAAGGGTGAGGGAGATCCTCTGCGCTTGGCTAAGGGCGAGGGAGATGCTCTGCGCTTAGAAACTGGTGAGGGGGACCCTCTGCGCTTGGACACAGGAGAGGGAGATCCTCTGCGCTTGGGCAATGGTGACGGGGATCCTCTGCGCTTGGGCATGGGCGAGGGAGAAACTCTGCGCTTGGACACAGGTGAAGGAGATCCTCTGCGCTTGGACACAGGAGAAGGAGATCCTCTGCGCTTGGACACCGGAGAAGGAGATCCTCTGCGTTTGGGAGGAGGAGACCCAGATGGGCGTCTCTTTTGAGCTGGAAGAGGGGAGGGGCTATAGCGACGCTGTATAGGAGGGGAGTAGCGCCTGGGAGGTGGGGATGGTGATCTGAGACAAAAGAACATAAGCTCATCAGTCAAAACATCTTTACAACCCAAACCCACCAGAAACATCATCATCCGTGCAAGAACTCTTTTACCTGCGCCTTGGAGGAGAGGGTGACCTACGTCGACGAGCAGGAGATGGAGAGCGATGCCTACGGCCAGCAGGGGACGGAGAGCGCCTCTTTCTGATAAGACAGTAAGGATGAATTCTTACTTATAGTTCCCCCAGAGACAAAAGACTCACTCTGGCATAAGTCACAGAAAATCTTTGTCGGATAACAGACAGTATTCTTATCAGTTCTGTGCCAAATGGAATCATCGGATTAGTTTTACCTTGGGGATGCACCTCTGTGACGTCTCCTTGGTGATGCAGGTGAATGGCTCCGTCGCCTCCTGATTTCACCATTCCTAGCAGCTGCACCTCTGTTCTGCCGCCTCGGGCCTTCATCTTCAGAGGAAGAGGATGACCCAGTGTCTGTAAGCAACAATAAAAAAAAAACATTATAAACATTTCAAAGCCAGACAACTACAAGTGTACACTATCCACCACCCTGACCACTAGGTGAAGCCCACATGCATGAGAGGAGATGAGAAAAGGGGGGTGAAGGCAAACAGGTATTATGGAATAAAAAACGGTGACAACCTGAAGAGGACTGCTGATTCTGTCTGCGATACTGACGTCGCTGCTGGACAGAATCTGCCGTAGACCCTTTGCCCAATTTCTCCTCCTCTGAAATGCAAAGCAGTGGAGGGTCCTTAAGTGCCCAAGAAACAGCCACAAGCCCACAAACAGAACCATGAAGTGCAAAAACAGCGAGGCACATGCACCCATGATGTTCAAATTAACATAATTGTTTTGTGATTAAACTAAGTGATGTGTATATGTCAGCAGAATAGTCCATTCAGCTGCTAAATGTGAGGACAACCACATTATATGTCAGCAGTGGCACCTTTGAAAATCAAATCTTGAGAGAAAGTGTGATGTGAATTTAATCACACTTGACAAGTACTTGTCTGTTGCTTCATTGACAGACGTATTACATTACGGTGCATTACGGATGTGTATAATACCCTGCTGTCAATCCATCACTTTTATTTAGGCCACCCATATCAGCAGGTAAAAACTTGCTGTTCTAGTGGTCACAAATGAGACAAAACTTCTATGGAGTGTTTGGAAAGAGGGGCTATTTTCCCCTCCTTCCAAACACTCAATAGGAGTTTTTGCCTCACATGAACAAAAATTACACACAGACACTTCTTAATGACACAGATAACTGTAAAACTGAAAGGCCATGAAGTCTCACCAGACTCTGATGCATCTGATCTTCTGGGTTTTGGAGAAAGAGAACGAGAGTTGTTCCTTCCAACAGTCCTGAGTTTCGCAGCTAAAATATACAAAAAGCTTTTCAGTCAGAATCATTTCAATTCTTTAAATGTAGCGTGCAACATGGCACATTATGATTTTAGATCTGCCCAAAACAAAGAAACTGAATATAATCAGAAGATATATAAATCAACAAATAGCAAAACTGTCTTATAGACTGAAAAGTCAAGGAAGAGTTGGATTGTTACCGGAGGGGCTGGTGTCTGGTCCTGAGGGACTCCGGCCTCTTCTTCTGGGGGGACTTGAGGGGTCAGAACGACGTAGAAGTTTTCTGGGTGGTGTACCTGACCCGCGTTTACCGGCTCTCTTATTGGGGGACCGAGAGGAGGAGCTGGCTGAGGAGGATCGGGAACGAGAGCGCCTCCTAGTGGACAAAATTGTATTCGTCAGGTGAGGGGAAGATATATATATATACTCATTTATTTGTCTCTCCAGTGAAAAAAAGGGACTGACCTGCGGACAGGTGAACGGCTGCGTCTATGTCTGGAGGGTGGGCGTCGTCTAGGGGGGCTCCTGCGTCTAGGGGAGATTCGTCTCCTGGGACTCGATCTACGACGAGGAGAGAATGACCTGGAACAGGCAAAATTTTGAGTTAAGTCGAGTATTAACAATAACAAGTGAATTTACTTATGACTAATCATGGATTAGTCGCACACCTTATCCGACCATGGAACACTCCAGTAACAGGGAGAAACGGAAACTCACCTGGACCGAGATCGTGGTCGTCTGCGAGAGCGAGGTGATCGGGAACGAGAGCGGTGACGCGGGCGATCTCTGCGACCGTCCTTCTCTCTGTCCCTTGGTTTAGGCCTGTCTTCTGATTTGGACGTTTTGTCTGGGGACGCCTCTTTCACAGCTTCAGACACAGAGTCTGGCTTCATCTCACTCACAATTTCACTTAAAAAAACAAAACGTGTCAGTCTTAAATTTTATACACCATAGCCTTCCAACATAAAGTCACATCTTGTTGTTTATTACATACCTTATATTAAAAAACTTAATCAGTTGCCATTATAAAATCACAGCACCCATGTTAGATCCTGAGACCTACTAAGGTCAGAGGAAGCTTGAAAGCCAAATACAAAAGAAAATACAGTGTTAGGTTACAATAAATACCTGGTAGAGGATGCCTCCTGAATAAGTGGTTCTGGTTTGGAGCTCTCTGATTGGTCTGGTTCTTCATTAAGTTCTTTTTGATTGGGTGGACTAGAAGGCGGCGAAGCAGGTGGGCTCGGTTTTCGACGAGGAGAACGCAAAGGACTAGCTTTACGGTCACGTTTAACAGGAGAGCGTGATTTCCTCCTGGAGAAAGGTGAAATTGAATAAAATCAGTCAAGGGGAGTATCACATAATCTATAATATAAACTACATTATATATGTTTATCACTTACAAATGCGTTAACCCATATTAAATCAAACCAAGGGTCAAGACCAACCTTTTAGGGCTCTTGGACTGAGCTCTTTCCTTGTTCTCCTTCTCTCTTTTCTCATCATCTATCTTTTTCAGAGAGGCTATCTTCTCCTGCTCAATCTGCAACAGTGTGCAACGTTTCTCAGTAAAACATCAACTTGGTGCAAATCCATATTAAATTTATAGCAAAACTCTAGTCACCTGTCTTTGTTTGATTTCCTCTTTCTTCTGCTCCAGGAAGGCTGATGGAATACCAGCGATGTTCTCCTGAGCACTCAGCAACAGCGGCCAGAGGTCCTTCATGAACTCCCGAGCGTTCTTCCCATTCAGGAACCCGGTCAAATTAATCTGCATCATCTTCCCATCTGGATTCTGCAACACAAACAGCCAAAAGGAAGAGAGAAGGGAGGAAACCAAACAGTTAATACAGCCACATAGTGAGCAGAACAAGACTGCTGAGCTAAAAAAAAATCCTACAACTTCCCTACCTGAACCTTAGTAAAAACCTGCTTTTTGAAAAAACGAGAACCCAGTACCAGCAGACCTCACAGATAGTCTATTACAAACAGCCACTGCTGATTGTTATTTTACTGGTAATCCATGGTGATAAAAATATGATGCAAGTAAAATACAAATGTAAAATTAATCATCTCCCTTTGCATGCACTACATGTTATAATCTGAACTGAGATGTACCCTCCCAGTTCTCAAGGAGCAATAAACACCCTCCCCACTGCTAGGGCTGTCTGTGCAATATCAAACTCTTGAGAGATAGAAACATTACAGTCCCCAAACAGAGTGTTTCAAAACCCCAAAAAGCAAGAACAGTCCGGTTGTCTTCAGTGTGAGTGGCGTAGGCTCTTTGGGCTGGGGGGGCAGAGAAAGGCGCTCCATTGGCTGGCCTCCGCCTCACTACTGCATCACACTCAATCACCTCGAGTTTAATGCTATATCATTTATCTAAATTGCAAGAGACGAACAAGCAATAATCAGTACACAAGGCATGGAAAAGGGGTTTATTTACAACAATGAAGAGGAAAACAAACCATCCATGTCGTATAGGAGGGCTGATCAGTTGTGCTCCTGGAGATCAACCGTAGAGAGTAATTAGGTCCTGTACAAATGTAACTCTCCTGATTCACTTGAAAATTAGCTAGTCCGCAAGGCAGTAGATGTCCAGGAGCAAGACTGAGAACCCTCGTACTAAAATGAGAGCTTAGAAGGTCTTTGCCCTTACGAGAAGTTACAGCACCCAAATATAAGAAGATAAGTTAAGTCAACACCAATCATGTAAATAATAAAAATGATCATTAATATGATCAAATACCTCTCCAAATCCCAGTCAAAGAATCCTGAAAATCAAATCTTAAAGTACTAATGCGGTTAGCCAAACTGGTATGTGTGATTTGTTCTACATTGTGCAACAGATGAGCTTAACATTGTGGCAGAGCCTGTTAAACCCACACTTGATATCCTGGATAAAAACCACCCATGACACACCAACCTGATGCCATACAACATCTCACATGCAATCTTTTTTTAATAGTGTAATGATTGTATGTCATCTCACGATATTCAGGCCTTTGTGTCGTACTCTTAAATTTAAGACTGAAACAAAAAAGAACAAACGATAACGCTGAAATGACTCTACCACTGGCACAATGTCAAGCCCTGCTCATAACTCACCTCGAAAAATAAAGCTCATCATCAAGGGAGAGTTGGATTCAGAGAGACTTTGGACTCAGATGAGATCTAATTAGGAGTTGGTGCTATACTTCAGATGCAAGGAATAAGATCCATATTTGGTTCAGGCCTTTTAAATCATAAATCACATCAACATTAGAACATTGCTGTTCAGAAGCAACGGTGTCATAAATCAAATCTTTAGAGAGAGAATATCATTTCATTACCCCTTCTGTCTTTTTTTTTACCAGACAGACACTTTAAGGTTTTGATGTTAGACGATTTCTGCCCGTTACATCTACGCAACTTTTCTAATATTTGAGGTTGTACATTTCTTCAAACCTTCCTCTCATTCTCCCACATCTAATGTATAAATCCAACATGTTTGAACAGACAACGGGAAGAGCAGAGCCGATGAAGTTTACCTTTTCCTCAAGCTGGTTGAAGACAAACTCGATGACGACATCATCCTCAAAACCAAGGATCTCAGTCACACGCTGGGTAATCCAGGGCTTGATGACTTCCAGGTTGACCTTGGTCATATCCACCTAAGAGCAAATCAGAAACAATAATAAAGATACAGGACACTTCAATAAGCCAGATAAATATAACACAAATATAAAACACTCTGCTGCCATATATTCCATTAAAAAATTAAGTGAACCCTTTCATACCTACTGAACCAATTCATAATTTCATAACCACTGAAGAGGCAATGTGACTTAACTCTTCAGCTGTGATGTAATGTAGGGTGAAACTTTTTGTAATTCAATAATCAATCAAATGTTACAAATATTAAGTGTTCCAGTTTATTCATTTTGATATTTAAAAATGCCACAAAGTTTCCGACTAAAAAGCAACAGCATAGACATAATTCTAGCTTAAAGAGATGAAAGATATTTTGAAGAATGTCGGTAACAAAAACGGAGAGACCCATTGACTTTTATTGTATAGACACAAAACCAATGCAAATTATTGTGTGCCGTTGTTCAGTTACCAACATTCTTCAAAATATCTTATTTTTTTGTTCTGCTGTAGAAAGAAAGTCATACATGTTTTGTGAGTAAAAGACGACAGAATTTTCACTTTTGGGTTAATTATCCATTTAAAACCTTACAAATGGGTCAAGAAGAAAAATGCTGTTTCTCATTAAGCAGTTTGTTACCTTCTTTTCCAGGCATTCTGCAAACTTCAGCTGCTTCAACAGCTTCTTGTGTTTGTTGCTGAAGCGGTTATCCTGCTCCGCACTGGTGCCCTGAAATGATATGAATTGAGAATTAAACTGGTGTTTAAAGCAATGACTGAAAATTCATTTTTTCTTTATCCGAGTTAAATACGTAATATGCAAAGACTAATTAAAATTTTCACATTTCATACTAAAATTTCCATTGTTTTAAATTTTCCAGAGCAAAATAAAACATTAACACATCTTATTATTATATTTAAATTTAATTTCAGTTTATCAGTGCGGCACAGATGCAATAATGTCCATTCAGGAACACCAATTAAGTTAACGTTACCTGAACACAGCTTTTGCAATATCACAATAATGCACTTTATTTAAACAAATAAGAGTTATTAACTTCAATTAAACGATTAAAAGGAGGTTTTATGAATGGACATAGGTGGTTGTTGCCTTCGGATTAATTTCAGTTTCTCTAACGCAGCCGCCATTACGGTCACAATCCGTAAAACACAGAAATACAGGCTTTAAACAGCACAATTCATCAACGAACGGAAAACTATCACGACCAAAACAATTATTCAAAGTTTATAATCCAATAATTGAAGAAGAAATAACACTTACGCGGAAAAACCCCGCGTCCATTTTAGTCGAGTCGCAATATGGCACGATGTCCCACAATCCACTATGGCGCGGCAGCTCTTACCTCACTTCCGGAAGATGGGGGTCATGTGATTAAGACGTCCGCTTGTTCTTCTTCTTGTAACGTTTATCAGCGGTGGGCAAACAAATACGTCCGCTCGCTTATTAGGACCCGCGTCCCTTACCACTTTATAGTAAAATACTGATAATTTATGATCTGAAAAATACCAGACATCCTGTATCATAATATTGATCGATTTATGAATATTATGAGGCTGAAGCGTAGAATCAGAAAACATTCTTTATGGGCTTTTGTCTGTTGTTCTAATTTGGCTAAAATCAAGACCAAACACACCTGTTTCCTATATGAAAGCCGTTTATTAAATGTACACTGCAATTTCTGAACACTTTTAAATAATGACTTAAACCATAAATTATATTAGCAAATTAAGGCAGTTTCTCAACACAATATATATTTGTCCAGAAATCACACCCTAAATTTGAAAATGAGATGAGTCTTTTAATATTGTATTTTTTTGTATACCCTATGGAGAATTTGGTCAAATTATTACAAGGCAGAGTTGGATGTTTAAGATAGAAAAAAATTTGGAATGTTAATGAAAATGTAAAAAATGTCAAGTGTCAGGCTGCTAATGCCATCTTTCATGTGTCATGGGTCACAGTATGAACAGCTCAGTTTAGAAAACGACACCACCAATTCTGAGTCATTTAGTATTCATTATAATATAGTTGTATATGAATTCAGAGACCTTTCATCAATGCCTCTTAAAAAGTAAGCCTATACAGAGAAAGTGGGTTTAACTAACCCTAAATTGTGGCCAACTGATAAATGGCTTTCCTTCAGCAGTAAGGCAATATCATATTTCAATTTTAGACCAGCATCCTCATCCACACAATGCGAGGAATTCTCTAGAGCATTTTGTGAAAAATTACAAATAATCCCTGCAGTACAAATGGATATTGTTTAAATTATTCAGATCAGAGAAAAATCCACCTCTGCCAAAAAGAATGTTCTTTAAGTTTTATCAATAGCATCAGACTAATTAATAGAGTCTAATTTAATGTATGTGTTTCAATTTTTCTTATAAATTCTGGGCGGAAAATACAGTGTTGTTATATTGCTTGTTGGGCTGTGTAGTTGTGTGTGTAAAAAAGTAGAAATACATAAGAAAGAAAGAGACCCCTCAGCAAATCTGACAGTTTGAGGTTTGTGCATTTGTAAGAGTTTTAACTGTAGGTTTACACTTTTTCTTCACAAGCATGTTTATGGACTGACAGTGTTGGTAGATCTTTAACCGATATAGGGGCATGATCTGAGGAAACAGCTTCAATTTAAAATATTATTTGGAAATGTATTTTCCTCTTCTGGTTGCCAAGCTTCTAAAAATGCTGGTAAACTGTGTTTTGTCCTCGAGATGATATGCTAGCTGATGGTTAGTCCTGCATTCTCTCTCTTTTCACGGATGGCGGCCAGCATGTCTGTGACCATCTCTGACAGTCCAAATGCAGGCTTCCAGCCCCAATCCTGGCGTGCATTAGAGTCATCAAATCGCACTGGCCAGCTGTCTGCTATAAATGGAACATAACACTTGAACATTCGGAAATGGTTTGGAAATACTTTTTTAGTTAATTAAGAATCTCTTATTAGATTTTATAAAACGCAAATACATGTCACTCATTTATTTGACTATACCATAAAACAGACAATGTAAATGATTGTCTCTCATTCACACATGCTGCTCTTACCAATAGTCTGTCGGATGATATCAGGATTGTATGTGACCCTCAGGTTGGGCAGGTGCTTGCGTATCTCTCCTGCAACTTCCTCGGGTGTGAAACTCATGGCTGCAATGTTGTAAGTACGTAATGACAATCGGCTTTCAGGGGCCTGCATGAACTCTACAGTAGCCCTGTGGCAGTCAGGGATGTGCATCATGGGAAGCCGAGTGTTGGCGCGTAAATAACATTCATGCTGGCCTGTGCTGAGGGCATCGTGAAAGATCTGGACAGCATAGTCTGAGGAGGAAGAAGGGACATATAAGCTTTCAGTAAGAGAATCAACTAAAATATTTAATGGTAGGAGGTAGGTGCATCTGTTTATTTGGGATAACAATTAGTATGTGGTTACCAGTAGTGCCACCCCCTGGGTTGGTGTTGGCAGAAACCACTCCGGGGTATCGTAAGCATCGGAAATCCAGACCATATTTATGGTGGAGATACTGATCCAATCAAAACACAATTAAAATGTTGAAATATGAGCATTGCATATTACAATTTCAATTCTAGTTTTAATTTAATTCATCCAATTTAGAGACTCTAGTAAGTAAAGGTCCATCTTTCAAATTAAAGATAAAACACCTTCTTTGTAATACAACTGTATTGCTGTTAAATGACAGTGATTTAAAGACTACAATTTTTAAACAAGAGTAGCAAATAATATAAATTACTTCCCCCATCAGCTCAGCATGGACTTTGGAAACTCCATAAATGGTACGAGGCCTCTGGATACAGAGATCAGGGGCTGGATCACGGGGAGACGAAGGCCCAAATGCTCCAATGGTACTAGGCACAAATAGTCGCAAGCAGTTCTCCAGGGCCAAATCTAACACGTTATGCAGACCTATAGGAGTCAGGGAGGGGGTAGTCAGAACAGGCAACAGGAGAAGGAGAGAATGTGGGATGTCAGGGATAATGGAACCCTTATGGTGTAAATTACGTTAGTGCGTGTTCATATAGCATAAATGCATAAAACACATGCAACATTTTTCCCACCTGTGATATTAATGGTGCGAGCGAGCGCTACATTTGCTTCCCCAACAGCACTAAGTAAAGCACTATAATGGACCAGCCATGTGATTCTGTTATTTACAACTAGCTCCCTCAGGTTTTTATAATCCAGAACGTCAGCATACACAAATGGACCTGTGAGATGAATCACATCAGATGTTGGATGATAAATCAGAGCTTAGTGATTGGATACTTTGGGGTGAAAATGTGTAATATGTAGAGTTGTAATTAGAGAGCCACAAATATGATAAACAGTCAGATTAACAGGATCAGTCTCCATAGGATCATCCATATAGCTCTACATATAGCACATGACACAACCACCTTCCCATATTTAAGTCATATATCTCTCTGAAAGTCAGCATACCCATGTTGTAAACCTCATTAGGAGGCCTTCTAATGTCCGATAGGATGACATTCTCCTTTCCATACTGGTGCCTGAAGTGAAAGGTGTTAAATATGAGTCAAGATATTGCTGACAAAATGGGAATGTGTCATTTTATTCATTGTAAAAAAGTCACACTAATGGATTATTAACATTAATGACCTTGAATTCAGTTCACAGAAAATAAAATGATGAAATTAGGTTATTAGGTTTAAACAGTTAAACAGCAAATACGCAAAAGCAAGCATGAACTCCATCTCCATAAATTCAGGCATGTTCAGGCACTTCAGTCTGATTTCACAAATAAGCCTTCTCATGTTGCAGGAAAAATGCTGAATCTTTCAGGTTTTGACTAACCTCAGCATTTGAGCCAGTCCAACTCCAAGCTGTCCCAGACCACCTTTAAACAAAAGCAAAACACTTTCAACTGAAGGAGGTAGCCTACCACCGTCCACACAATACAGCAACCAATATTAATATCCAAATATTCTTATCGATGGTCTATTCCTGTTGATGTCTAACAATAAAAAGGTACTAAGACTATTGTAAATAATTCACACACAGAAAACAAATGAGTCGTCACATGCGATGCACTTAAATCAATGCAGTTTCACAAATAGTGTTTTCAAGTTGTTTGAAGCAGATGACAGTGGCAGTTTTATAATCAGGTATAATTTGCTTCAAAAAGGTGTTTGTTATTTTACAGCTTCACTTCCAATGAAAGTCAATTTACGCCCTCTTTACACGTTGTTACACAAACACAAAACAGCCGCGCGCTCTATTGTGCACCAGCGGAGCGCTTTTAACACTGTTTATTCCCAACCTATTGTCACGAAGATTATGAGGCAGAGGCACTGAAAACCAATGAAGACACGATGTCAATCTGATGGATATTTCCACAAAAATATAGACAGGCAACACGATTAACACAGAGTTAAAAAGAGATGGCACCTGTGATGAGGACGCGAGGACTGTCGGTGGGAGACTCGGATAACTGATCGCTCGGCCATCGGTTGATCTGACGCGGAGACCAACTCATTCCCCGGACCGACCAAGCTTTCCACGGCGATCGGACACACAGCCGCACAACTGACAGCATGTCGTCTGTTGGCTTAAAAACAATCAGTTAGCCTATCTGATCAAAATTGTTTTAAATAGTCTAACTATAACCAAAAAGTCATCACATCACGAAGATGGAGTTGATAAGTACACAATACACATTAAAGAAAAAAGTACACCACCTCACCTTCACTAGTCTATCAGAACTTCAAATCCGCGACGTATCCTGCACCAAAATCACAACATTGTCGTGGTGTTTCCGTAGGTGGAAAAGAAAATAAATAAACGATGCTGCTAAAAGGGATTTGCATAGTATTTCACTGTTAGAATTAAGAGATTACTGTGCGATTGGTCGCCAGAGGAGCGCATCGAACGGCCATTGGATAAAAAGTGGTCGGAGCGGAGGATGCTGGGAAATGTAGTTTTACCCTTTTAGTTCTGCGCTGTGCTGCACGTGCGGCCGCGTGATCATGACTGCGGTGTCCATTAGCACTACAGGGGTGCAAACTTGCTGACGGGCTGCCCTCTCATATTGTGTGGGTGAGTTTAGCTGAGTTGGGGCTTTATTCTGAGGACTCCATTGGCTAGTGAGAGATGTAATAGTTTGTTTGTGTGGGTAGCGTCCCTTGTTATATATCGGCACATATATATATTTATATGAAGAGTTTATTTCCAAAAAGAGATTACTGAGTTTAAAAAAAACATGTTTTTATTGTGTTGTTATCACATGTTCACATTTTTTTTCTTTTTAAAACGACAGGCCTCATAAAATGCATACCAAATTCTGTTCATCCTTCTGGTTACAATGAATAAGGGTTGTACAATAAACAGACCATATATGGTCAGAGCATTGCCGCAAGGTTGTGGGCTCGAAACCAGGGGATTGAAATACTTATGTAAAATATATAGGATAAAACAATGTAAGTCGCTTTGGAGAAAAGCGTCTGCCAAATGCCTAAATGTAAATGTAGTATATAGGAATAAAACATTAAATAAAACTATCTTTTTATTTTCTGGATTTACAGTACTGTATCAGTAGCCTTCGATATATAGGCTATGTGTGTGTTGTCCTGATATTTATGTTTCAATTAAACATGTTTTATGTTGTAGTTCCTTGCAGAACTCGGCTTACTTGCAGTGTCCGAATGTCAAACAGAAGGCAGTCAATATGTCTGATCTTTAAATAGCACTGTGTCTGATTACTCTTTAATGATATTATGTTCGATTGCGTTAATGACATTATGTCTGATAGGTTTTTATATGGAGATCTTTGATAAAAGATTCAGTTGTCCGATATTGGTCAGATTTTGAGCTGTGACTAAAAAGCTTTAAAATGTCCTTTCCACTATGAGGTCACAAGATAGTCAGCTCATCCATGAGATTCTCAAAAGGGGTGAAGGTTTCACAATGTATACTGTTTGTGTGATTGTTCTGGTCTGGTCCAATTCTCTCACGGTGCTCTTTCTTAATGTTCCAAATCTCATCTCGAGCTTCCTCCATGTTCTGTGAGTACTCAGTCCATCTGAGGAACAATCCTGCCCACAAACCCACAAAGAGTGAATAAAGGCTCAGTCACATGAAGGGTAAAGGTTTTTTTTATCAAAAATATCATCTTAAAAAATAGATCCTAATCCTTTTTCAATAATATTTTTTTGCACAGTATCTTCTCTTATAATGTCATTTGTAAGTAATGTGTAACATTGCTATAGATCAAATCTACTTTACAAGTTTACAATTACATTTCAAAATCTTGTTTATTCCTGTATATATTTGTAAACATTGACCTAATCTCACCTGTCCATAGCTGTAAAGACTGAGGATGCACTGAGGGCCAAATGGCCAGATCTGTGTGTTCGTAAAGTGGGTTGAGATATTTCTCTTCTATTTCAGGTTTTAATAGAGACTGAAAAAAACAGTATGTGTTCTCTTTCACTCCTAAGGCACATCTTGGTCCATGAAGCACAGCCAGTGGCATAGAAAAAGAGTCAAAAATAGAAAGAAAAGAGATTTTTATTTAACACAGTAACAAAACCAACAAATGCAACCAACAAATCCTGTGATGCAAGATGCTGTACTACACTATACACTCCATTTGACAAAGCATAATGACCACATTAAAAAACATTACATTTTTGTATTTAAATAAAAATAAAAGCTGACCATTTGTAATAAATATAAAACAAACACTTTTTCTTATCCCATATTTCTTATGCCATCAAACTGTGCTCACCTCTCCTGCTCGCTGTTACACAAAAAAGTTCCATAGTCAGACGCATAAACCTCTCGTGTCAGTCTTAGCAGCAGGGCCTCGCTAAACTCCAACGCCAGCGGAAACTGTCTCCAGATCTGCCACACACAGTCCAGTAGCAGCAAAAAGGATGGGCACTCGTGCTTCAGACGGGTGTGAGAGTGGGCCGAATGAGCGCAGCGCTGCTGGAAGGGGTGTCCAGCCTGACAGAAAACAAACATACAGCGTACCACTGCATCACTTATTGACACGCAAATCTGAGACAGATGCAGCTGTGGTGTCAAACTGCATCTAAAAGCTTATATACAAACCTAAGCTGTTGTCAGTATACACACAAGTACATACAGTAACACACATTCACCTGTATCCACTCTCTTTCCAGCAAGCATAGGAAGCCATAGACAGTTCTAGAGGCGGGATCTAAGATAAGCTGAGCCAATGAAGTCACCAGCAGCGTGCTGTCTGTCCCCTCAGAACCATGCACAAGCACAGAGTGACCATCCCTACAAAACCGACCAGCGCGATACATTTCAAAGCCATGCATAGTCAAACAGTGAAAAAGTTATCAATTTGGACATGTCACTCACTGCAAACATATTCTCGAAGGTTACACATATATGCTCACCTCTCTACACACTCTGCAATGAGACCAGCGGTGGACAGAGCGATGTGAACGTGAGAAAGCCATTTGGAGTTCTCCAGTTTGCTAAGCCAGCGGTCCACACTGTGCGATGAGTCGGCACACGCTTCCACCAACTTAATGAGACTCTCTTGCAGAACCTTACCCCTGTAAATACAAATCACGTATGTTTTCGAAGTACAATCTGTTTTAAGATAAGTTGTATCATACTGCAAATCTGATTTGGGGAGGACAAACTAAACGACTCCCGGTCACCTTTCGTGAAGTCTGTGCAGTCTTTTCCAGTGGTTATAGCAAGATTTAGACTCAAAACCCCCTCCCGTCATCCGGGCCTGCTGAGCTTGCTGGGCAGAGCGCAAATCCATGATGTAACCTAATTCTGAACTGTCAATGACAGCCTGGAGAAGAAGCTCATCTTCCTTACATCGCTTCCTATTGGCTCCTGTTAAAGGCTGACTGCTTCGCATTATCACCTGGGTAGGTACAGATGACTTAAATATTTACAGGACATGAATGAACAATGTTAATCATGAAACGGAACCATTTTGTGTTTGTTTGATATACAGTATAACAGGGTTATTAACAGAGGTCCTGTCTTTATATTTTCTTCCAAATGGAGGTCCGGACAATATGTTAACAAATAAATATTTAATCAATTTAGCCCAGTTGGATTTACTGTATAAAAGATATGATCCTTTATCAGGTCATTTATTTATATTTTGATATTCACAGTATGTATGAATTGTTGGCTCTGTGGGTTAGGGGAATGCCCTCTTAATAGAAGTCTGATAATTAATATTTGTAAATAAAAAAACTACTGACAACATACAAACAACAAATGTAATGTAACAATTAAATTTTTTTTCATCATAAAGAGAAAACAAGGTTATTTGCTAAATTAGCTGTACCATGCCATTCATACCTGATACTTCGATCTTTAAATAATTTCCCATTTGGAACGTTCATTTTAAAATGTGACCCTGCTTGTGAAAACCAAGCATTCTTGTATTTTGTTTTCTACATAAAATCATCCTACAAAATATTCTGTGAAAATTAAACAATAATATCTTCAATGCCATTTTAATGATTGAATTCTTTGTGAAGTTAATGCTTGAAATGAATCTTTGATTATCTAATAAACAAATTAGATTTGAGCCTGGGTTATCGCAGGTTCACAAATGTTTACATAATGATAAATAATGCTAAATGTATAAAAACGTTGTGGTTCATAAAATATTACAAATCTGGTAGAAAGTCTAGAGTCATATAGCAAACAGACAAACAAGCGTGTTTGGCGCTACATAAAGATATAAGTCTCAATTAATTAATCTCAATTACATAAATGGTCCTGACAGCGTGTGTGATGTGATTCTCCATTGTGTAGACGTGCATCTTAAAGGAGGAAATAATTAAACTCACAATTTTAACATCATGTAACGTTAAGTGTCAGAACTTGTTACTGAGATTACATCTGTTATTGACATTGTGCCCAGCGAACGCCAGGTTCTGGAATGCACCAATATATGACGACATTGATAGGTTGAACACCCCCTACGCCCACTGGTTCGCGCATGAAAGAACCAGTGAACCAGATAGAACGAGCAATCAATAAACAAACATGCCTTTAAAGATAGCTAAATATTGTGACACCCCTGGTTGTGGAAGAATACAGAATCCTTCGGATTCCGATATTAGAGATGCGGGGTTAAAGTTTATTTTTAAAGAAGTTCCAGGTCTGGTAGGAAAAACATGAAGCGTTTGTTCGTTTCATTTCTCAGAGGATTCCTTCGTGAACAAGGCACATGTCGACAGTGAATTTGTGGAGAGTTTATAATTAAAAAGCAGTGCTGTGCCTTCATTAGGATCCGATAGGAATGGCGCAGCAATCTTATGTAAAGTAAAACATATTTTACTATGTGTCACTATGATTTGTTAGAGATCGCTTGATGATGCACTATTGGGACGACCTTAAGCCCGTGCGATTCGCCATCTCTGTGATTTGGTGGGCTCATAAGTAATTTATCTTCAAGGTTTTTTTACAACGTTTGCGAATAATGGAGGCTTCTTTGAAGTGTTCTGGTATTATTTTGGGTGTTGGGTTTGTTTATTTACCATGGAAACTCTCGTAACATTTGAGAACCGTGATCGTGGTGATCTTTTGTCCGGTTCGCGATCATGGGTCTCAAATGCTGACAAGGTACGGTCATATAACACTAGACGCAATACAAGTGTAGGCTATACAAACTATATGCAAAGCCTTGCCATCACGTTTGGAAAACAAGGCAGTACATTTGAGTTAAATCATCTCGTGCAATTGCGTCACATGAAATACTGATGTGAGGAGGTCATTTATCAATCACAGGAGGTCTCCAGATAATACTAATGCCATGTAAAAACTGTGAATGGTGATAATGTGTAACCTAACGTTACGTCTCGAACCAAATTCACAGAAGCCTCCAACTACGCGAACTGAGCATTAAACCTACGCCCTTAAAAACCGAGCATTTGCAGAGCCGGCCTCAAAACCTGGGTATAAAATAGCCTATTACTTATTAAATTTGATGTTTCTAGATATAAAAACCCCACGAACCTCATAAGTAGACCTCATATAACAGTATAAAACAATATACAAGCAGAGTTCATGAGACCTTTAAATTAAACAACAAAAATAGTCAAATGTTTTAAATGATGCATTGGGCTATATCTGGCGGTATGGATGGAACGAATCAAAGGTCCGGATCCGGCCCGCCAATTGAGGTTGACTGCAGTATAATGTCTATTTTGCTACGTAGCAGGGGAAACACCTCACCATTTGGTTTCTATGGTGACAGTAGGAGAGCACAGGAAACCTGCCACCGTGCCTGAACCGTGCCGAACGGACCAGCATGTCATCATCCACCTCTCGAGGAACAATGACCGCACGTGGATATGATGGACATACAGAGTAATCTGAATTTGCGTTACTGATCCTCCACCTGTCCCACTGCTCACACACACATAGTATAAACACACATGAACATGGTTACATGTATTTAAAAACCAACAGCAAAGAATGTAAAAGGAAGCATAGGACCAGATACATCATATACTTTATCTGCAGCTATGGAAATAAATGAAAGGCAGTACTGAGCAGTGTTGTGTAAGGAACTGCTGTGAAATTTAAAAAAAAACAGAATTTAATATGAAAAGCCATAGATAAAACATAAGAAACATGTGTAGGTGAAAAGTAGAAACGAATAACAAAGCAAGAGTTGCAAGGGTGCGAGATTAGGCGGTTAGTCCACACTGGTTTATTTCCTGTCACTGTTTAGTGTCACTCATGTCTTCCTCTGGTGAAAAAAGTGCTTCCTGTTTGTCTTTAAGGAAATGATACAATAGCTTATATTAAGTAACATATGACTTAAAAATCATGCATTATATGTGTACTTCAGAATGTGAGAATAATAGAAAAATAATATTGGACTGAAATATAGGGATAGGAAAGTGAAAGAAAAGCTTAGTAAAGAGAGGAAGAGAAAGAGCGTTGTCACCCAAACAAGCTCACCAGTCTTTCGGTTTCCTTGTAATATTGGTCTGCTGAGGACAGGCCCCATGGACCCTTCAGAGAGAGGTGTGAAGGTCTGTAGAAGAAGGGATACATCTCTGTTACACTTTCCAGAGACGAGAGAGTCTACAGAGACATAAAACAATATCAAGGTTAACTCCAGTACTGTGAAAAGTTAACAGCATCATCTCATATTAGAGTACACTGTATATGTGTATGAGAGTACACTGTATAAGAGTACACTGTAAATGTATATGTGTAGCATAGTGGGTTGAGCTAGAATGTTTTGTTTAAAGAAAAAGTATGAGCAAGAGTAACTCCAATGTTCGCCTAGGCAAGCACTAAATTTAAAGTTTGTACCTCTATTGAACTGGCTATGTTCAGACACTCCTCCATTCCAGGAATTTCCAATTGAAGAACAAGCAGGTCTTTACATTTAATAGTAACAGTGCCAGAGGATCCCAGAGCCCTGTGTTAAACACATACAAACGCCCATTCACACATTTAAGCGCATGCCTTACATGTTTATCAAAGTCTCAAGTCTTGTTCTCACATGGGCCTGAAAGGAGACAGAAGAAGGAAGCAGAAATCAAGCCATTTAAGTAAGGCTAGATGTGTCGTGACTCGTGTCACCTGCATCTGTTCTACGCATACCATTTAGGAGTGTTATCACAAACACTCTTATCTGAAGTACGCACACATACTGGATCCATGCAGAGGCTGCAAAGTTTTAAGAGAGTATTTGCTGAACAAGTGTTTGTAAACTAAAGTCTAAATTTGAATATAAAGGCACAAAAAGCACGTCAAAGCCAAACGACACCTAAATGGTCACAGACAAGCACATAAGAACGCACAAACTTTGCAAAACAAGCGTTTTTATTCACTATAAACGTATGCGGAGCACTTTTTTAAATTGCTTTTTTATGCTGATGTCAAATGCTACACCTGCAAGAAGTATAATATCAGAATATTATGGCAAAGTCAAGCCTTTTGCTTAAGAGCTTGCACACAAACACAAGCATGCTGATCAAACCTTGGGCCTGCTTTAGAGTTGTAGCTGGGGTATCCAAAAAGATTCTCGACACTGACACACAGGTGGAAGGAATAGTGATTGAACAGAATTAGAAGAAATCGAATACACAGGTCTGATCTCATCTTATGCAGGTATATGATCAATCAATGACAGTTAGAAAAGCTGAGGTGATTTAAAAGTTACATATCACTGATGAACATGCATACAAAAATAGTTACATTTTCCATGATGAGGGTCAGATTGAACATCCAGCTGATGTGAACAGCTGTCTCTCTACCTTTTCTCGATGGCATCGATGTTCCTGAGGAGAACCAGAAGTTGCCTCGAACCATCTTCCTTTCTATCCGAAAACAATAGGTGGTGACTGGTGACGCACAGGGTTCCTTTAAGCGATGGATGGAAAGGTCGTATCAGAGTTACATCTTCAACATTGGCGGTCTTAATATGTTCCGACAGCTCCATCTGGTACTTTTATGCGCTATGTAAAATCCGCTAAATGGGCTTCCCCCGCCTTCCGCAAACGCTATGAGCCTTCGCAAAACAGTGTCCCACCCCTTGCACTTAATGTTTGTTGTCATAAAGGCACCGGCATCTGGTAAATACAGAAAGTCTTGGAGCGGGTGTGGGCGGGCGAGTGGTACGGGGGCGTGTCTGCTCGCTCGATCGACAAGACGTTTGTTTCTCAACTTTCGCTTCCGATCACAATGGAGCCAGGCCAACCCAACCATTCATCTGGCCTTTATGCAAAAACACCAACATTGAAAATTGACACCAAATTTAGACCATTACTTTTTCATTTGAATTGACCACAATATTCTTGACATGCTTTTGCCACTAAAGTGTAGAATGTAGACATTTGATTTAATATTTACGAACGTTTTCCTTTAGTTCAGTGGTAAGATCATTGAGTTAACAACGCACGGTTGTGGGTTCGATACCAGGGTTGCACATACCAATGTATAAATGTATAAGGAGATTGCAATATAAGTCGCTTTAGATAAAAGCCGAATGCGTAAATGCGTAAATGTCCGCCAAATGCGTAAATGTAAATAGTTACACGTAATCTTTTCTAGACTTTTACGCGTAGGTCCTGTTCTGTGACCTTTTTCTTTTTACTTCTTTTCTAGATCAGTCTATTGGGAATCACTCTCCTGTGTTTTGTTACAAAAAAGAAATACCATTAAATAATACAATTAAAATAATGCTTTTAAAATATTGCGACGAAAAGTTATAAAAATCAAGTTGACCTCTCAAAATGTGTGCGTACACACAGTGCATTATATCGTTTCAGCAACAGGACCTTAACAACTTCATATAAAGTCAGCTGATTTTATCTTCTTTTCAGACTGAGAGACAACCCTTGTTTGTGACTTTCCCAGGCAGGCCATCTATAAATAAAAATATCCATCACGCACTTGTGCATTCAGCAAGCACAAACGCAACAGGGATTCTCAGTTTAATTCCTCACTATCAACGCAAGAGGGAGACCTTTTGTCATTAAACAATTGAAAAGAAGCGCTAGTTTGTGCATTCGCATTGAATGCATACATGTATGAGGGAACATAGTAGTACACAATATAAGTTACATAAATTGTAGTCCTTTATTATAATTTCATATACCTACTTTTTACTTTTTCTGAACTCAAACAGCTTGATGAAAAGTGTCTTGATTCTATAAATCAAGTTTTCACTTTGGGCTATACTTTTCAGAGCAATGTTATATTAAATGAAATATTTTATTGTAATTTTTATATATTTTTGGGAACTCAGATTGATGCAAAGTGACTGTTCTATAAATTAAGTTTTCACTTTGGCCAATATAGCCTACTTTTCAGAGCAATGTTGGGAGCAGTTAATTGTAGCACATAGTAGGTCAAGAGTGTCAGTGACCCTTTGGCTCTGGAATAACTCCACCTGACGAGGAAATGCAGCGTCTGGACGAAACAGGCGAGTCTAAAGGTCTCCACAGCAATACTGATAATCTGTTATTAGCCTGCAAAACGTGGGCGGTCACTTTTCTCTCTATATAAACATTAAGCTCACCTCGTGAGATGAATCACTCGTGCACATACAGCGCGTGTCTGAACAGCCCAGTCTCGTCCAGTAAGAATGAAAGTGGAGCTCCAGTGATGGAGTTTAGAGAGCTGGGCGCAGACGAGAGCTCTGAAGGAGAAACGGAGGATCTGGATAGTGTGAAAGCTCTGACGGAGAAGCTCAAACTCCAGACGCGCAGACCATCGTACCTGGAGTGGAAGGAACGACTACAGACGAGTCCGTGGACTGATGCCACGAACAGCGCAAGTGTCTGTTCAGGATCTGTGGAGAAAGACACGAATGAATCCGATATTTGGAAAGATGGGATGCCTAATAAAAATATATGCGGTTTTGAAACGATAGACGACGCTTTGGAATGGCTCAGAAACGAACTGGTAATTTGTCATTTATGTAGAGATTTCTTTCGTTTTTGTCTGTTATCTGTGTTGGTGCTTTAAGAGTGTGCATTACAAGTGTTACTGTTAACAATGATCAGAGGTTTTATTCCCAGGGACACACATAATAATAAGAATACTTTTTAAAATGTATTAAGATTATGTGTTTTATAAAAAACATTACATTACAGTAATAAATTAACCCACTGCAGGTGCACTTGCTTACATCAATGTATCTTTGAGCAATAACATCCTTAAAACTGTTGGAACAGTGGCAGGATTAAATGCCACACAGGTGCACAACTGTAGTGTGAATGGAGCATAATTCATTGCATTTGAGTGTCGTCTTCTTGCCTTATTGTTTGTTATGAATCATTGTTAGATAAGAATAGTTGTGATTTTCCAAGACTCTTTGCTGTGGTGCATGGCAATACCTGTGGTAATGCCACCATATGAGTTCCTATAAAAGCCCATTAAAATATTCTTAGGTGGTAGTCAGAATAGAATACAACAAATACCCTATCAAAGCGATACTGATTTCTTATATTGTTTGGCAGGGGTCGTGAAAAAGGATTTTAAACCCCTGTTGTATGAAGGAGTTCAAAGAGGTCCCTGGGAATAAAAAATATCTTAAATAAACTTCCTCTCTTCACTCTCTTTCACTCTTGTCCTCAGAGAGAGATGCAGATGCAGGATAACCGCCTTGCGCGTCAGTTGATACGCCTGCGGGGGGAGATCCACCGGCTGAAAGTGGAGCAGGTGTGTCACCGTCACAAAGAGATGCTGGATGATGCCACGTATGAGTTGGAGGAGTGTGAAGAGGATTCCGACCTGCTGTGTGACATCCCCATGAAAGCCTCCTTTGCTATGTCCACCCCTCTCAAACATCTCGGTCTCACCAAGATGAATCTGAACTCGAGACGATTCTCTCTCTGTTAAGAGGTGGGGGTGCCGATGTCTTGGATGTTCCTGTTCCTGCTTAATTGGCTGAGCATTGCACTATAAGATGAGTCATTATTACAGAACAGATATGCTGATTAAAAAAAAAGCATGAATGAATTATAATCTGCTTTGGATAAAAGGATCAGCTAAAATGAATTAATGTAAATGTTCATCAAAAAACTGAACTTAATGAAAAACTTGACTACATTTTTACATGCTCTGGAAATGCAGCCACCACCATTACAGGAACAAATACTTCTTAAGTCCAACCCAAATCCAAAATGTTTAGACCTGCTCTGCTTTTCTTCACTCATCAAAGTGGATGCCAAAAGTTTTCTGGAAAATATTTTTATTTACATTTAAAAATATCCGAACTCATCTGAGAATCACAAGGAGCCTGTTTTGATGTCAAAAGGCATTTTATTGGCACATAGTCCCGTCAGTGTTGCCGACTGCTTAGGGGAGGAAAGAAAATATCGAATAGCAGCCATGCAGGAAGTGTTAGTTTGTATTCAAGCATTCTTTCAACTTATCTCCCAAACCCCAAAATAACCACGCTGGATACATGGATAAATGCACAAGTGGCTGAAAATTTCACATTGAGTTTTTGTGTATACTAATGTGTTTATGTCAAAAAGCACCATGATTGATTGATTGAAAAATACATGAGTTTCTACTGAGTTTTAACCTAATGCTTAATATGCCTTAAGGCTGGAATACACTTCAAGACTCTGCTCAGATTTTGCCCAAATTATTCAGTCTGGACTTGTTGCAGAAAGTGTGCGCTAGTCTGCAGATTTTATCGCGTATGGTGTGATGCCCTGTTTGATGTGTATTGTCAAGGTTTTTTTTAATCTGTTCATATTTGTCTGTTCATCTGTTCAAGACGTGTAATGTATTTCAGCCTTTAGCGTGATTTCTGGGTGTTTTTGAACACTACATTAAAATCAAACATGTTACATTACAGTGCCATTTTAAAGGTATAAAATAGCCATTATATTTAATTTGATTAATAACCTGTTAACTTAAACCTAACACAAAGACTGACTTTTCCAAAGGGCTAACTTTAATAAACCTCGAAACAAAACCACTTCTTTAAAATTGAAGAGATTAAGAACACAGAGGATGAGAGGATGTAAAGAACACAGTTCATTTGCTGTAATTTCGTCACTATAATAAATGACAAATGTTTCAACAGTATAAACTTCATTCATATTTGTAAATAAAACTTTTAATTGTATGCCATTCATTGCCTTATTATCTGATTTATTCAGATTATTTCGGACTGTATTGTGTCAAGTTATGTTTGTGTTTAATACAGGAACACACAACAGCTGTTATCTCGTTTTATTCAAATTTGTCCGATATACCATATTCTGTAAATGAACCCACAGGATGTTTATAAAGTATTATCACAACAATGAAAATAGATGTATATCATGCATTCATCTGTATTTATCAAAATAGCTGCATGTATCTAACAATGCACAAATTGTGACCGCTGTGACAGGACAGGCTGACAAAAGGGGTCAACATAACTGCCAAGAAATGATCTCATGCTGTACAGAAATAAAGTGAATGTGTGAGAGGCTTAGATGTTAGAGGGAAAGTAATAATTTCTAAGGATACAACCATTAGGTCCTTCATGGAACATTTCACCTGAGGGCAGCTTTTAAGGTTTTTTTGAAGATTCCATCTTCAAACAGACAAGTTGTTAAAAATATTTAGGTCACCAGAGAACACACAAAAGGTGTTAGTTGTATTCCAGGTACATATTCCCTTAAGGTTAGTAGATCAGCTTCTTTAACAGGAAACAAACATGATGGCTTTGTAAAGCTAAACTGAAACCGTCTTGATAACCTACTTTGAACTCGTTCCAGCGACTCTCAACAATACAAAGAGTGTTTTTCTTCGGGTGTTAGCATTCTATCTATTTTCTATGCTAAATTTAAATAGGACTCACTGCTCTTTGCTCTGCGTAAAATGTAATAAACACAGCATGTTACTCAATGTTTCATTTATTATTATTGATATGTAACTGTTGCTATGTAATGTCAAGTTAAAATGCTCTGCATCTTGAACCAAACCACAAGACCACCAAAGAATGGAAAAATGTTTTATTGTTTTCAACTTGCAGATTTAGAGTTAAGACATGACAAATCCAGCCAGAATTTGACTTTGGAATCATGGGAGAATTGCATACTATAGGAAAAGCTTGGATGATAGAAATATAGTAATATATAGACATATTTGATTGAAGGAACACCTAAACCACAAAATAGATGTCTATTTTTGTTTTGACCTTTGGACTCACCACAAGAAAGGCCTGGTCAGAATTGTCAGTCCCGCTGAAATAAACAAACCAAAATAAGATACAACAGCTATGAGTTGGTTTGGGTGCAAATGTCTAAATTAAGAAGAATGTTCCTGCAGTAAAGAAGTTGAGAATGTACCTCATTTCCTTTGAATGTTTGGGCTGCGACTTCCTGTGAGAGCATGCTCAATATGCAGAGTGATGCCACAACAAAAGTGTGTGGTCTGCACAGAGACAACAAAAAAGCACAAAGAGAGGAAGATAGCTAATAATCATTATTATGTCATTATAATTTTTTGTCTATGTGCATTCTCATATAATGTATGTACACAGGACTGCTAGAGAACTCCGGCTTAAGAGAACTCCAGCCTTGAGTTTCAACTGAATAAGAGGCCTTTGCAACAGGCACAAATACAGAAAGCAGTTTAAGATTATGTATTGAAGTGTAAAATGTGAAGTACTGTGGTCCTTTTAGCAAAAATAAGCCATCAGTGTCGTTAAAGTTTCCGCTCTTTGGCATCATGGGGCCACAAAACAGGTGAGAAAGTGGAGTCCTGACCCAGAATTCTCAGGTCTAAACCCAACAGCTGCCGAATGCACCTGCTGAAAAATGTTTAATATCAGCTCCAACACCTCAACGACAGGAAACTCTACCATCAGCTTGCTCTGCACCACTGTGGTGTGTGTATCATGTGTGTGCAAGAGCGATGTGTCTATGACGTGACATACACGACTTTAACACTGAGCACATGTCTTACAAACAGGACGAAGCTTCTCAGTTCTTGCGAGTTTGGAATCGTGTTCAGTTCATCTATGAGGTGAAATGTTTTCTCCATAAGATTTAAATCTAAAAGCGTGAGAATGCCTGGGAAACTGGCACATCACTGATATCTGAAGCATCGGTCAACGCAAAAGGTAAGTTTTAGAAATAGGCTTTAGCTTTATTATGCCTTTAGTTGTGGCCTAAAACACAGATTAATAGATTGATCAAGTTAATGCAAAAGAAATTGAATCAGCAAATAATCTCTGATAAGCAAATCATTTCATAACTTAGAACAAAAACCTAAAGTTATCTGGGGTGGAGCAGACAACAGCTACACTTCAACAAAAATTGTTCAAATATGGATTGAGATTTAAATTTAAAAAGTAAAAAAAAAAATCATAGTGTGATTTATGCCGAGTTGTTGAAGATAATATCTGCTAAACTTCTAGCGTTCTTTAAAAACGCAGAGAATAAAACAAACCATAACAAATCAAATTATGTCAAACATATTAAGGCAGACCTAAAATATTAAAATGAGGTCAAAAGTATTTATTTCTGAAACCATACTGTTAATTGTAAATTTACTTTTTGTTCATAAAGAATTTTCTAGAATGCTGTTACGCTGTCAACTCCTTCGCAATCAAATTTATTATATAATGTATTTATCGTATTATATGGATTATAAATTCTAATATATGCTACTGTAATGTTTGTCCATACTGCCTATATGTTACCTATTCATCTTGGTGTTAAAACTATAGAAAAATTCTTTAGATTATGATGAAAAAATATAATTGAATCATTATTAGGGTTTTTGAATATTGGTTATGCTATTTTTTGTTTGTTTAGAAAATACCAATTTTAATGTTATTGTGAAATCTGAAGTATGTTTAAAAAGGTCATCTAGATCATAAATCATCTATATCAAGAAGGAAAATCACTACAGCCTTTCTAGGCCGCCATTTTAAATTTTCATTTCTTTTTTGTTTACATATTGGGGTGGGGTTAACATTTTTTTTGGTTTTATTCTCACCCAAAGGATAAGGATAAAGAGTAAGTGCCTGTATAGTTGTATAATACTGAATAACATAAATGACGGGACAGGTACATTTGAACTTCTATGTGAGATGTTTGATGTCATTTAGTCACGTTTTTCCATATTTGCTCGGGCAAGTTTTGATCGTTTTTCTAAAGTGAGAAGAAGGGAGGAGAATATCTGTGATAGAATCATTTCAGTCATGTATAAACACACCTGCTGTTATCTCGAAAAACAACTGGAGGCCTGTTCTCAGCCTAGAACCCTCAGTGAGAAACTCACTCAAACACAGCATACTTTCAAGACAATAAACAAGCAGCTTTAGTTCTGCACAGTGCATGTGCTTCTTCTTGCTTTTTATAAAAAAAAATATGACGATGAAATCATTTCCCTAGTGTAGCAGTGACGTGATCTTAAGCTGTTTATAGTCACAAATGACACATTGTCGCTAAAACATTGACTATGCTTTCTTCATGGAGTTATTTAAAAGCATTTGACCTTGGTCTTTTTCTCTTGAGGCTCATTCGTAGTGATATCCCAGTAGGTTCAGGTGCTGGCCAGAGGTCAGTGGAAATTCTTGAGTCGAATTTCCTGCTTTGATTTTATATGTGCTTACAAACAGTCCCAAGAGCTCACAGTGTTCTGTTTGACCCAAAGGGTTGAGCATTTCCTGACCAAACAAATCCGTTTCTCACGGCTCCAAAGCCCATAGAGAGATATGCACTTGAGTAAGCACGTCAAAACCTTCAAAAATTTCGTGTATAAATGTGTGTATAAATATATGGTATATACTGGATACCGTATACCTTTTTTCTATAACAAAAACTTCCTCTGCAATTAAAAGTGTTCACTAAACATTGGCGCAAATAAAACAAATAATAATCACTTACAACTCACATGCATGTGAACAAGTCAAGGTACTGTATACACAAATCTTGCCGTTCTTGCAATCTGAAACACAGAGGATTAACCTCCTTTTGCGGATCTGCGCTGAATACCTGACACACAAAAATGTTTGTCACATTCCAGAAGCATTTACCCACAGAGACTGAATCTGCATGACAGCATATATATATATTTTTTTTGAGGGGCAAAAAATATTCTCATTATTTTCCTTCCATTGTGAAGAATCTTATCCGTATCAGTTATTTTAATTAATAACAGTCAAATAAAACAGATGTCTTAATTTAAAAATAAAGAAACATTTATACAATTTTGAAATAATTTTGAAAAAGTGTTGAATAAATAAAAATGATTTAAAAAACATTACAAATAAAAAGAAATTTGGGGATTCTGCACTGTTTCTACGTCAATAATCAAATATTAGTGTCGTCGACAACATAAACTATAAAAGAAGCTAATTTAAAGCACACCTTCATTCTTAAATTTCACTCACATTATAGAAAATAAGGATCATCATGTTTTTCATTCCAGCTCGAGTGCGTGTTGTCTCTAAAGCAAAAGGGGGACATTCTGTTGTCGTAATTTTTTTTTAATTGAAATTGAAAAAATAATCAAAAAGAAAACATAAGTGGCAAATTATCCACTTATTCATGCACGGTTTGTTGACAAGTAACAAATGAAACATTTAAAGCAAAAAATTATTATTATTGGGCTTAAATGAAAAAAATCATGATCAACACAACGCTATACTTGACAATTATTTTTGTTTCCCAATATCTATCTGTGTTTGCACTATTCAGACGGCTCTCTAATAATTCAATGCTCTTAATAAGCAATGATAATCATTGTCTTTGTTGTCATCATTTTGTGTCATGTTTAGTAAATATGGGGAACTGCGGCTCTTTTGATCCTGACGATGAATTTTCCTACCATCCAGACGAATGGTGCGACAAGTGTAACTGCCCAAAGCCACCGCCTAATCAGGTATATCTGTATGTTTGTGTATGCTTCAGTCAATATATACTGTATATCACTACACAACTTACAGCCATTGTCGTTCAATGTTCCCATGCAAACTACTGTGGCAGCTTTTAGAACTTGCCATCACACTTTTAGAAGGTTGCAAGACATGTGAAGTATTGGTTAGACAACAACCTGCAACAGAAAGTAACAAAAAACATAATTGGTATAGTATGTGGAAATAAAAGAGAGGAAGAAGAGAAGAAACAGAGAGAGAAAGAGAATGAGAGAGGGAGGAAGTGGTATACAGTCTCTCTGTGCATATACAAGATATAAAACTCATTTTTTGTGGTTTATAAGTTACACAGACACAAAAAACAATGTCTCACAATGCTTTTGAAATATATCTAGTTGAAGGTTTAACATTGGAAAGTAACGTAACGAAATGTGCTCTCATGTTTTGAGATCTTTCAGTCTAAAATTGCACGACATACAGTAACCAACAGCTTCAACCCACAGGCCTGTTGGAAAGGGGGTAAAAAGTAATGTAATTTTTTTATCTGTTCCTGCTCGGTGTGTGGTTAACATAACTCCTTCTTCAGACATACCCGCTCAAGGTTACATAATTTGGAGGGAAATGAGCATTTGTGTTTGTTATCAATCAGGAACCAAAATGTCTGGCTATATCTGAGGCACATTTCCTCATCTGATGTGTTTTATATGCAGGTCGATAAAACATTAAGGAAAACAGCACATGTTGATTATGACTTAATGTTTGCTTTTATTCTGGTAATTGTTTCATGACAAGCTTTCAATAAGTACATTTGAAACAGTTCCACCCTGATGCGACTTTGTGTGATTTATGACTAAATTTATTATAAAAAAACATTGTTTTATGCCACCAAAAGCACACATCGAAATTTCCAACCTTCCAACATAAGTCACTTCACAGTGCTGTAAATTGTTGATTTTTTTAAATGAAATATATAAATAACATAAAATCTCTCTTTATCTTACATTTATATAGTCCTTTGATCCTCTGATCCCGTATCCATCTCAGTACACACCTCCACCTTCATCTCCTCTACCAGGTGAGACTTCATGTTTACACACCTTTTCCCATATGTGTTTCTGGTGTGTGGTTCAGCAAAGATGCTCACATGGTTGTAATGTATTTTTTAGAGAACCTGGTGGTAGCCATTTACAAATATGAACCATGCCACAGCGATGACCTTGGCTTTGAAAAGGGGGAAAAGATGAAAGTCCTAAATGCGTAAGTTTTTTTAAAACAGAAAAACATCGCTCAGCTAATAACTGAAATGAGTCAACTCAATGTTATCTAATACCTTTCAGAGAACTCAATGAAAGATAGGTTGCCAGAATCAAGATTTAGAAACGCAGCGTTTCTGTAACTCAACTGGCAAAGCATGATGCTAGCAACACCAAAGTCTTGGCTTTAAATGGCAGGATAATAAAATGGATTAAAATGCACTAAGTTGGTTAATAGTGTCTGCCAGCTGTAAAATTTATCATTTTAATTACCATCAAATGTAGTGTTTGAAGAAAACCCACTGTTCTAGTTAAGACTTTTCAGAGCGTTTGTGTGTGTGTGTTTCAGTGATGACACTGATTGGTTCATGGCAGAATCTCTTTCTACCGGACAGAGAGGATACATACCAAAGAATTTTGTAGCAAAACTAAACAGCATGGAGACAGAACCGTGAGTAAATCTGCATCAAGCAGCGCACGCAATCTCTTACACAAAAACACCTCCAGCACACTTAGCACAAACCACATGCTGCATACAAGCAGAGATGCTACAAAGACAAGAAATGAAATAATTTATTTAGACAAAATTGGAAACCAGCATATTTGGTGGAGCACTGCATCAGCAGGTTCAATTTCCTGAACACACATACTAACAAAACTATGACTTTTGATAATATGGCAAATTTACTGTTTAGAAACTGTATTCCATTCCATTCCATTTTCTACCGCTTATCCGAACTACCTCGGGTCACGGGAAACTGTATTGTAAATGTTAATTGACCTGTCCTTAAAAATCCTGAATATTTTGGTATAGTGTGAGCTCATGCAAATCAGCTGCTGTGGGTTTCCAAATAAAGAAAATTTAATCTGCTCCCCCACAATGAGATCTGGGAAATACCACTCAGACCTGAGACTGAAAGTGTGATTCATTTGTGGTGCTCCCTGCCTATTATTTCAGATGATGACAGAGTGTTGGTAATGGAAAGAAATAATCCCACTTGAAAAATTTCGAAGCATCACTTAACGCCAGCGTGTGCTGATTTTGCATATCTGCATATTACTTCAAGGATTTCCAGTTTCTCTATTCTACACAACCTACACCATCTAAACTAAAAACCAAAATACAAATATAATATAAATAGACACAATATTTTATTATTTTGATTTTCACATGAAACTTATGATTCCATTGCAGGTGGTTCTTTAAAGATCTCGCCAGGAACGACGCCATAAGACAATTACTGAACGTCGGTAACACGCAGGGCTCTTTCCTCATCAGAGAGAGCGAGACCACACCAGGTACAAGCGCATTTCTCCGCAAACAACAACAAAAGAGCAAAAGTACAATGTATAGCGCCATCATATATACAGTGGTAGCTTCAGGATTTTTCTTTTCTTTTCTAAAATCAATGTGAAAGTCAAACCGTAAGTGTGAAAATTCACTGTGAAGAATATTATAAGGTTGAATTTGGAAAACGTACAATTAAACTTAAATTTAACCGTTTTTAAATGTATTTTAATTATTATAAATTCCAATAATGGCAATAGATGCTCACATTGTTATGAATGCGTGTAAACTTCGAATCTACACATTGGCGGCCTTCTGACTTTCGATTAACCTCTTGTATTGCCACTTCAGGTAGCTTCACCTTGTCTGTGAGGGACCTGGATCACACGCAGGGCGACGTCATCAAGCACTACAAAATTCGGAGCCTAGACGCAGGAGGGTTCTACATCACCACCAAGATCTCCTTCCCTTCTCTCTCAGAACTGGTCAAACATTATTCACGTACGTTCGTGGGATCATTATTATATTAACAGTATTGAGGGAATTATTCAAGTGAACATGAATAAATGATCTTATCTTCTCTGCAGGAGAAGCCGATGGACTGTGCACTCGTTTGGTAAAGCCAAGTCAGAGCCGAGTTCCTCAGAAGCCCTGGTGGCAGGACGAGTGGGAGGTGCCTCGTGAATCTCTGAAACTGGAGCGCAGACTGGGCCAGGGGCAGTTTGGAGAAGTGTGGATGGGTATGAGTCTTTTCAATCTGTATTATAGCGTTTCATCTTTTTTTTTCATTCCACAGGAAAGAAAAAACACACCCGAAAGAAACATTTATGGAAGATATAGCTTTCTGTTAAGATTTAATAAGTTGTTGCTTAGTCTTTGTTCACAGAATGACTGTCTGAAACAATCTTTCTAGACAGAACAGAAAAGTTCAATAAAGGTTTTGCATTAAAAGACCTGGGTTTGAAATGCCATCCGCACATTGTTTTGAATGGCCAGGTCTGTCTGTTCTTGTCAGGAAATGTTTCTGAGATTAGAACATCATAAATTGGACTGTAATGAATAGAATAGAGGAACATGAATCTGCAGGCTTGTGTGTGTTGCTTTGAGAAGTTTTATTAGTGTTTTTAATAGCGTGTCTCCAACCATCAGACATGGTTAAACTGTATACAGTTAGTTTAGCAGTAAATTAAAAGCCAACTAAAACACTGCAAAAAATCAGAGAGAGACTCACTTACACACTCATCACTTTTTTTCACGTGCTAAAAATGTTAAAATCAATTCATCATTCATTGTTTAGGATGCGGTAATTTGGGACCACAGTAACAGCAGTGCATCCTCATGTGGAGAACACATTCACCAAAAAATATGTCCAGTTTCTAAACAAACTGCAGACGTGAAATCTAGCTCTCTTCAGGTCTAAAAATAGAAGCATGGAAGTAACTTTGGTGCTTTATGTTAAACCACTTCCTGTCCCTGGTTGCCATGACAAACTGCTTGTTTCCCTCCCCGGATGTCAGCTCCATGACCACAAGGAGGCCAATCACAGAAGCCATTTTGTTCAGCTTTCTCAGTAATTTACTTCCATCACTCAAATGAAAAGAGCCGTTTCATTCATTAAACCTATTTACAGCCATCTTCAGTTGTGAAAACGTCAACAAAAGGAACCCCACAGAAAAGAAGCGAACTTAAAACATTTAAACCCAAAGACACTTGTAAACCAAAACATACGATTCAGTCTCCGATTATCTTGAAGAACAATCTTACACAAACACCCTATATTAACACCCTCATGATGTTAAGAACACCAAATTCTCAGACTGCCTTATATTTCTCAATGGTTTAGTTATCGTACACCATTGGTTGAAAACAACCCAGCATTTTTAGTGTTTCAATTTTTAAATGTTAATGTATTAGTATCATTTCGTGCAAAAACCATCTATAATCTATTACACTTTGTCTGTGTGCATAGGACTGTACAACAACAGCCGTCGGGTGGCTATCAAGAGTCTCAAAACGGGAACCATGTCCATCAGTGCTTTCTTGGCTGAAGCAAACCTGATGAAGACCCTGCACCACCCTCGACTGGTGCGGCTCTTTGCCGTGGTAACACAGGAGCCCATATACATCATCACAGAGTACATGGAGAACGGTAAGACATGACCGTACACATCACTTACACAAATAAGGGAGGGATAATGCAATTCAATGGAACCACAAAAGGTTCATATCTAGTATTTACCAAAGCACTCATTACGTATTTTCCACTTAAACTTTCATCAGGGAATGAAATCATGATCTAACAAGTACGATCTGTGCGTGTTAGGCCCACATCAGTGTTTCCTCTATGATAACAAAAGCCTCCTCGTGGCTTTGTACTGTAGATGTGATGTTTGCAATGAAGCGTCCCTTACTCGCCTGAATGATCCCAGGAGAGCATCCTAAAACATCATATTTGAATGCATCCTCAGAGGTATAACAGAAAGGATATCTTTCATTTAACGCAGCATCAGGTGATTTCCAGATGTGAGGGCTTTGTTGTCTGTGTGTCTTAGAGGTGTTAAACACACATACAGTTCTTTAAAAGATTCATTCATCCATCTGTCAACAGTTATTGGGTGTTTAAACAGTGAATGGCTTTCTATTGTGAAGAACATTAGCAGAGAAACATTAAAGCTACAGCTCTGATTTTCCATATAAGAAATTGATGGGGACTGAGGCTGTCCGCCACTAATATTTTACTGCAGGTTGCCATTGCAAAAGGGGTTAGGAACAACAAAAAGGTGAAAAAATTGTTGTAGGATTTTACATAACTAGGGATTTTTAAGATCCTACTTTGGTTTTGGACTGTCCAACAACAAGTTTATGTACATAGGTGTAAAACTAAAAACACTATTATATCTTAATGATAGGCAGTTTTTCTTACCTTACTTCTTGACTGACTCTCAAATGATTCGTTCTGTGATACATCTGTCTACGCTAGCAAAGTCTGATGTGATTGGTCAGATGGTCTAGTCTGCTTTGATTGGTCTAACGCGATTGAGGCTCACGAGCTACAGTGTTTTGGGAAGAAGAGTGACGTTTTCGCGGGCAGTCCTAGCAAAACATAGGCGGGGACTATATGTAGTGACCTAAATCCGTGGTGGTTCGCGAATCGGACTAGGGACGACTCGTGTGCATGAGTCAGTAACTTTCTTATTCATTCACCTTCGGATTCATAACTTGGCAGACTGCTTACTTCCAAACACAGCAACATTACACACTGCATGAAATGTAATTTTCCTGATCTTTAGTTATGTACTCTTTAAATGATTGCATACTGTGTTGTCAAAGTTGACAAGCACTTTTGAAGACTTTTTATTGGTAAGATATTTGCAAAACCCAGAGACAAACATAATGGGTGGCCAATAATAATGATTTGTGGCAAAAAACAATTATCACTAATATGGAGATACAAGTTTTCAGAAGAACAGCAGCAAAATGCATCATGGCCTTCGTTTTATGTACAGTGGGCTACTTAATTTTCTTAAAAAAAGGAGAAAATCCAAATTTAAAGTTTAGGAATGTGCCATTGAGATACACATATCGGTCAAGTGTGTTCAAAACTAAGGGGTGTGGGGTGTGGGGGTGTGTCCTGAGTGTGTACGGCCCTGATGTTGAGTCCAAGTATACTGACAGTTGTTTAATCTGACATGCTGATTCATGCCGTCATTGTTCACTACAAAGTTCTGTTCATTCTCTACCTGCTAGTGAATGGCATACATTATGTTTCATAACAGCCGTTCCCACTAGGAGTCTTTTGGAACATATAATTTACTCAATTTATCACCTTGAATTTGGCATCACATCATCAGCTTTTGTTTTCTTTTGTTCTCTTTTTTAAAATACTCAGGACAAATACACATTCATGACACTCCAAAGACATTTGCCACAAACCCACAAAGCACCAAATCAAAGAAGGTATCTCATAGAACGCAAGGTCATAATTACAGCGTGAAGTCCATTAGATTGACAAGAGCTTGAGAGATAGAGAGAGAGAGAGAGAGAGAGAGAGATAGAGAGAGAGAGAGAGAGAGAGAGAGAGAGAGAGAGAGAGAGAATGAGGGTAGATGCAGAACGGTAGAAAGAAGGTCTTTGTTCCGCTGGCTAGTATCGGCCATCCTTTTTAATTCCGACCCAACCACCCAGAAACTTACTCTAATGAAACTCATAAAATGGTCACCATGGTCACAGGTGTTCACAGAAAAGATCACCACACCCTTGTTTCTCTTTTTAAAGCAACAATACCACATTGGGTTCTCAACACAGGCGTATTCCAAAATCAAGCATGCCGGTCCATGTGTAACACATTATGGATTGTTTGTGTGGTTAAATCGCCTCTTAGGGTTTTGTTAGGCCTCCAGCATGTCACATTGTGATTGGTGGTAACAAAAGCCTTTCACAGGCATGTTACTACAACTTCAACGTCGTTGTGAATGAACCCTCTTTGTATGGCCCAGTAAAGGAAGCTGATGAAACGCTGGGCTCAGCCTGTCGATGTCACATTGCTTTGTTTGGAATCCATGTGTATAAATACAATTGTTGTCTGTGTTGATATTTCAAAGAAGAGGTCGATGTCTCCTTTCCACACCTCTTCTTTAACAATAGAAACTGAGACAGAATGATTCAAAACATGGGAACTTCAAGTAAACATAAACCGTGACCTTGACTTTTACACCCTAAAGTGATCAGAGATGAAAGGAGCACATGGCTGATACCGTCACTGCTACTTGAATTCCTTATAGAGATTTTTCCACTGCCCCATTGTGGGAATTTCCTCAAGGGTCAGTCAGTTTCACTTTTTTCCAACACAACAACTCAGAAGCAAAAACTTTAACCTTTAGCACCAAACATCTTAGCGTCTGATCTAAAATGGCAGCGCTAATTTCCTGCAGTTGTCTCGAATCC
This sequence comes from Triplophysa dalaica, assembly GCF_015846415.1. Classification (NCBI taxonomy): domain Eukaryota; kingdom Metazoa; phylum Chordata; class Actinopteri; order Cypriniformes; family Nemacheilidae; genus Triplophysa; species Triplophysa dalaica. The sequence continues at coordinate 7,678,030 of NC_079556.1, read as the reverse complement.
AATCTGTTATGTGCTTTTGTTGTAAGTTCCAGAACAATTTAGGCACCAAAACAAGAGGATTGATGTATGTGCTGTTTCCTTTGTCTTTGAACTAAAATGACTAATGGTGAAACGGCACTTCCAGTAATGTTTAAAAAAAGCCAGGGGATGCATCCAAATATCCAAAAATTCATCTGTAAACATCAAACCTATCCATTCAGTCCACACAAAGCCTACTGGGAGCTGAAAATATACTGCCCTAAAATGCGTTGTATCAATAATTTTTTTATAGAATAAAAAACACTATTTTAATTGCCATCCTGAAATAAGTGTGACTTTGTAAATTTTCTACTTACCTTTGTTAAGGGGAAAGTTCACGCCAAAAAAAATCCAGTCTTCATTTATTCACCCTCATGCGGTTGAAAATCTGTATATGACTCGTCTGCAGCAAACGGAAAAATATATTTTGAGGTTTTGTGTCTATACATTGGAAGACAATGGGGGGCCAAAGTTGTTAGGTTGACCACATTCTTCAAAATATCTTCTTTTGTGCTCTGCAGACGAGTCATATACAGGTTTGAATTGACATGAGGGTGATTAAATGATGAGAGGATTTTAATTTTCTATGTGAACTATTTCTTTATCTAGTCACTGAATTAAAAAACCTCATGAACGCATCATGAACTCATTTTTTTGCTAAAAAACTTATTGTATATGTAGTAAAAATGTAGATGCTAATGTATCTGTTTTGGTTCTTATTGTAGGCAGCCTGGTTGATTTTCTTAAGACTACAGAAGGATCGAGTATAGCCATCAATACGCTGATTGATATGGCTGCCCAGGTAGGCTACACATGACCATATCAATGGATGACCTTTGTTCCAATTTGCCTGTGTCTGTTCTTCACTCAAAGTAAGACATCTTAGGGGTCACTAATACGAATAAGACCAGTCTGTATAGAAATTGTTTATTATTTTTGCTAGTTCACTCTTGTTTTAGTAAAATCTCTAAGCTTCTCTAGAAACTCACACAGTATTAGTCAGCTGGGGATCTGCTACTTAATCTCATTCTCTAACAATGAGAATGACTGTGTGTGTTGAAATTAGTCTAGACACCTTAATACAAAAATAACTGTGCTACTAGCAAAGCCAAAGTATAGGAAATGACAACAAAAGACAGGCAAAACACACAAACACCAAACAAAACACAGTAGACGTACACACAGATGGAAAATAGACTATGTTTCATTTTACATAAATTATTATAGGAACACATGGAAAAAATGTGGTCGCCTGCAGGGTCGTTCGTTTCCAAATCATTGTTGTCAAAAGCCACTTGTCAAACTTTAATAATGCCTGACGTAGGTCACAGTTAATTCTTCTTGATGACACGCAGCACTTTATTAAACATATCTAATCATTGTGGGAGCAGATCAGGTCCGACACAGGGCCAGTGTTGTGGAGATTTTGACTGATTTAGACGTCACCATTCAGGTTTTATCCCGAACAGACTGTATTTAGTGAGGACTTTATGAACAAACCGATCAGGTTAATGATATACAGACTCGTGTAAGTTATTGGAGTGGAGATGTGGAGAGTGTAGCAGAGATGTTCCTTAGTAACAAAGAAAACACTGATGTTATTGAACAGTGTTGCTTGAGGGATGCAGGTCAAGGGGTTTGCGGAGATCATGTGACACGGGATAGATGTAAGTTGTAAGATGTTCTCTCTCAAAAGTGAAGAGCAGTTTAAAAACAATGGTGTTGTTTTTCATCTCTGGAGGGATTCGTCGAAAAATCGGGGGTGAAGAAATAAAGAAAGAAAAGAATGTAAGAGATTGGGTGTTTGTGTGTAGTGGCATCAACAACTAAAGTTGTGCTTAGAGGGATGTTTCACCCAAAAAATTTAACTCCGTCATCATTTACTCACCCTCGAGATGTTTCAATTCTGTATACATTCATTTGTTCTGGTGAACACAGAAGGATATTTGAAACCAAACAATTCTTGGCCAGCATTGACTACCGTAGGAAAATTAAAAATGGTAGTCAAAGATGTCCCTGTACTGTTTGCTTTCCTACATTCTTCAAATTATATTATTTTGTTTTGTATAGAACAAAGACATTTTTTCTACTATGGTAGTTAATGGTAATGGTCACGAATTGTGTGGTTGCGAGCATTCTTTCAAATATCTTTCTCTGTGTTCATCAGAAGTCAGAACAAAGAAATTTATAAAGATTTGGAACAACTTAATAATTTTTATTTTTGGGTAAACTGTCTCTTTAAGGGATACAGATGTGTAGATGCTGTGTGATGTCTTGGTTACATTCTTTAAGGCTGTACACAAAGTGAGATCATTCAGTGCTTTTGAAAGGCCTTGGTGAAATACGTACCACATCAGACAATTACCCATAAACCCTTACCAAACATTAGATTAAAGCTTTTATATATATATATATGTATATGTATATATATGAAATACATATATGACATTTCACTGTAAGCCAAACCTGTACACACAAGATATGCATGGACACAAACTTCTAACCCGTTATGCTTGATTCCCCATCCTGAGATAGAACCTTCAGGCACGTTAACCATAACCTGTAACATTTTTTAACTATGACTTGAAGCAGCATTTCAGACACTCGGAATCACAACATGACACTCCCTTGAGCAAACACACTGCCACAGTGCAATATTCTCTGTGAAAGTCTTGCTGCACTACCATCTTCACCCATAATGCCAACATAAGCACAACCACAGTTAGTCTCTAGCCAGTGGTCACAATCACTTCAGTCAGTTCACAGATTACATTCGCATGTAAGAAAAAGTAAGACTGATCTGAGAACACGTGTTGTCCTTAATCTGTCACGATTACGGAGACATCCAACCAAAAACTCAAGCAGTAGTGATCTACTTTATACATACAACTGTCTACGATCAGTTGAAATGAAGAAAATGCACCAGGTTTAGGAAGTATAGCAGGAAATGAACCTTTGAAATTTCGGTGTGCGAAACTTGTGGCAATTTGAGTGGAGGTTAAAAGTCAAACCAAGGGAAGTAAACCTCCCCGTCTCAGGAACTGACCTCTGTCTTTAACTGAGGCTTTAACAATGCCTGCCCACAGTATGATGCCTTCTGCACAGTACGCTTTACACTATATAATGCATATTATTTTTTTATTTAGCACGTGAAACAATATGCAAACACATATTGCACACTACCTACATTATAAAGCGTGCTCATGCTATATTATGGTAATTGCTGTATTAACATTATTTGAATCCAAGCAACTTGTTCACGTTTACTCGTGTCTCGTTATTAACACTGCACTGCCCCCTGCAGGTGGCAGATGGGATGGCGTTCATTGAGCAGAGGAACTACATCCACAGAGACCTGAGAGCTGCCAATATTTTGGTAAACGATGAGCTCATTTGCAAAGTTGCGGACTTCGGTCTTGCCCGCCTCATTGAAAACAACGAATACACGGCGAGAGAAGGTAAATTACATATTCATAGTTGGATGAGTATTAAGTAAATGAGTTGGATATTAAATAAATGTCTTGTTTAAACATTAAGAGTAATGTCTTACTTTATATGTTTTATTACATAATAAAGAGACTACTGTATAGTTTTAACAATTCTATATGAAACAATATTCAATTAAGAAATGATTTTAGGATAGTTATAATAAATTAGAAAGGCATTAATAAAACTTAGAAAATTTGGGTTGAAAAGTGTTTCAGGCGTTGCTTAATTCAAGTTCCTAGTAGACTTCAAAATGTAAAGATTTCATTTCTCAAAACCTGTGACTCCTGTGTAACAAAATACATTTTGAGAAACATCTCAGTGGACGCTATACAAATAGAAGTCATACAAAAGAAGTCTGTGTGGACCGTTGTTGTTTGGATATCATTGTTCTTCAAAATTTATTTTGTGTTCTGCAGAACTGTTCCTTTAACTTACCCAACACTAGCAATACCAGCATCTATTACTTTCAAGTTGTAGACTTCTTTCAATAAGGTCCATAAAGGGTGCATTTTAGGGTACAGTATCCAAAAATGACAAGACTAACATGCTTTTTGCTTAAACCCAACAGGTGCCAAGTTTCCAATCAAATGGACAGCCCCTGAGGCCATAAACTATGGTACCTTCTCCATCAAATCAGATGTGTGGTCATTTGGCATACTGCTGACAGAGATTGTTACCTATGGAAGAATTCCTTATCCAGGTGAGAAAAAATCATGTTGTTTAAATGAGTCATATGACACGGCTAAAACCAATATTATCTTTTGTGTTATGTAATGTGTATACACGATTTTAGGTTCAATAACGCTGTATTTTCCCAATACCGTGCTTGTTTGTATCTCCTCTTTGCCACGCTTCTCTGAAACACATTGATTTTCAACAAAGCTCAATGCGGTGAAAATAGAGGTGTGCTGTGATTGGCCAGTTAACCACTGTGTAGTGATTGGTCGAGTACTGCAAGCGTGTGACGGAAATGTAACTCCTCTTACCATATTTGGAACATCAGGTTCCAAAGTAATTGTACTGACAGTAATGACTTGGGTATTCATTTGTGCGGTCTAAGTCAACTCATACCACGAATTGAGGTGGATTTGTGGAGGTGTGGTTACACGAGGCGTTTCAGGCAGGTCCGGGTGAGCATTCGTTTTTAGAATAAATGCATCTTTTGTTCAATCACAATTTTTACGTGTCTAATACATGCATGGGCAACTTAAAACACACCAAAGACACAGAAAACATGCGTTCGCGCCATATGACCCCTTTAACATCTGACTGTTAATTTTTCCAAACCCAGGTGAAAAAGTGCTCTTCTATAAAGTACATTATGAAAGAGCACTTTTTTCACGTGGGAATACGGGCATGAAGATATTTTTTCACAATGTCTATTCGTCTCATGACTTTTCAGGAATGACAAACCCAGAGGTGATCGCCAACCTGGAGAGAGGCTACCGTATGCCTTGCCCCGATAACTGTCCTGAAGCTCTCTATAACATCATGAAACACTGCTGGACAGAGCACCCGGATAACAGACCCACCTTCGAGTACCTGCGCAGTATTATGGAGGATTTCTTCACTGCCACCGAGAGACAGTATCAGGAACAGCCCTGACCAAATCATTCAACTTATAAACAGTCCAGGGATCCCATTAAAGAATTCTTAAGATGACCTGATTTTGATTTTGAAATACATTTAACTTAAAGAGGTACTAGGATTACGATTTTTGTGGAAATTGAAACAAAGAAGTAAGTTTGCCATTCCAAGCTACACCTGGGTTTTGACAGAAATTGAGTGCTGTTATTGTTTTAATGAATGAGTGAACGCTTCGCTTCATGTTATGTGAGCTTTTAGTATTTCTGCTTTCTGATCTGAGATCTCTAATGTAAAGTTACTTTATTGTATTTTTATAAGAAGCACACATGGCTTCAGCATGAACCATTAAGCCAGTAAACGATCCAAGAACAAAAATGGAACTCATTTTCCTTTTTTCCTCAAGCAGATTCAATTAGCAAAAGAGATCTCTGCGCTGTTCATGTAGTAACAGATCAAGTAAAAAGTTTCACACACACCCTCAACTTCTTTTAACGACTTAAAAGTTGGATGTATGTGGTGAAGAGTTAAGTATCTTTATTATTTAAAGTACACACAAGGAACGAAAACTGTGTGATGAATAGAAAAGAGAATGATAGTCAAGATATTGACCATTTAATTTAGTTTTGACCCAGCACTCCTAGTATGAGGCATTACAGAAATTCAGCTTTGAATAGAAAATACTTTACATAAATGTGTAGAAAACATGTTATAAAACATACATTATAGATACATTGATACTGCTCACTTTAAAATTAAACGAATAACAGTGCCAAATAAATCCAATGAAGTCAGAGCACTGTCATCTCCTTGGCAGCAATAGGCATTGCGGCTTTTCCACATGGTCACCTTGTATTGCTCGGTCCATCATCCAGCAATTGTGTAACTGTGTCTATAGGTCATGTGACGCATGCTTAGGATTTACAGCCAATCGCTTGTCTCCACAACAGAGGTGTCTTTGTCAAGAAGGTCATGACGCTCTGTAGGCTCCTCATTTCCATCACCTCCACCAGTTTCTTCTGGCTCATGGATCTGCACCTGAACCTAAATGTAAAGACACAAAAGATGTCTGATTAAACGTTAATTTTAACATATTCCCGGAGGAAGTCAATGTTTTATATTAGGCTCTGGTTATAAGTTATGCCACGCATCTCTGTTTTACCCTTTTGTTGATATTTTTCCTCCATGGGCAGCGCAGACGGAGGAAAGAGGTGCAGACTAAGAAACAGCGACAAGAGAACACCACCTCGACCACCGACATCAAAATTAACGGAAACCACAGGATTAACGTTGTACCCTGAAAAGACATTTTTTCTTACTTTCATACTTCTTCTATAGCTGTAACAATGGATGCAAGACTACAACATTTGTCACATATCCTCTTAATAAAAGCTCAGAGATAAACCGACTCACATAGATACGTGTGGGATCAAAAGGGCATTCATTTGTGATGCTATAGTAGCTTATGTTTGTAGGCAGCTGGCAGTGGACAAAGAGAGTTTGCCCCTTAAACATTATTGCCCTCGCTGTGGCAACACTGATACCCACTGCAGAAGCTCCACCCAAGAGAAAAGCCAGAACACTCACAACCAACAAAAACCAGCTCTGCAAGAAAAAAAAAAGATAAATTCTTATGACAAAAGTCATTTCAGACAGGGCAGTACCGACTGTGTTTGCCTTTGCTCACCAGTAGCTGGTTCTTCTTGTTTTTGGACAGGACAATAGCGGAGATTCCAACAATGATCGCCTGCATGTAGACAAAGAATTACAGGGGGATTCATTCAGTTTTACACATGAGAAAGTTTTACCAAACAAACTATTTGGCAACACTTGTGATAGGATAATTGTAAGAGCAAGTTAACAGTAGTAACATCCTTTTGAAACTTCTATTTGGGAATGAACTTTTAACGAAAAATGTGATTGTTTCCTATAGACCCTCTGTGCGCCACATGTAACAGAGCTGGCTGAGACAAAAATGCTGTAGCAATCTTGCACAGAGCTTTATTCCAGCTTTATGAATGCGACAAGTACAGACAAAATATTATATATAAATATAAATTCTGTGAAAAAAGGACTTCTGGGAATTAAAAGGTGCCCATTTATGAGAAATTTGGACGGTTTGCAGATGTGACAATTCAGAGAGCAGCACTTACAATGAATCTAATGGAAAACCATGCTTTAAGAATGTATTTAATACCAAACACCGTCATTTGTGAAAACTTGGTAAGGCTGACATTGGCATTAAATTGCGCTGTAAATGTATAACATCGATTATAACACTTTAAGCACATCCACCAAATTAAGATATTTCATCGACCTCACATCAGCTGGTATTTTCAGAGTACTTTTTTAATAATTTTGCAGAATACGGTACTGTACAGTTTGAAAAGAAGACCGACATACCATCAGTCCTGCCACCAGAGAGATGATATTGGAGATGGGGTACACAACAAGTTGCTGGTCGATAGTGATAACCTTTATGTCCCTGAGCACAGCTCCATGCACCAGAGCCCCCAGTAAAAAGTTCACGTGACCGACCAGCACCAACCCCAAGCCCATCTTCATGAGGATCTTATCGTCCTTCAGACTCCCACAACAAATACCTGCAGACACATATGCACTTTCAATACTGTTACTTTCAATAAGCATCTCTGGGCGATTCGTCAAGAAGCTTCAAAGATAACACTTCTATACTTTTGGTCACAACATATTTCCAAAAGGTACATAAGCAAGTTCATATGAATTTACTATTACTCTTAAAATGTAAGGAAACTATTAAATACATAGATCACACCAAACTGTTGAACAATGTTTAAACAAAACATCTGTTGCTAGTTTGCATTTTCAATTAATAAAAACGTCTGGCAAATTCAAAACAAGGACTGAAAAACACGTTCTAGTCTTTTCACATTCATCCATTTTATAAAGATTAATACCATTTTCAACAGCTCAATTTTGTGAATAATCAATACAATCACAATTTACTGTCCATGAAAGACAAACCATTACTCTTTATGCGGTATTCCGGTAGTCTAAAATCAAAAAGGTCAAAACGTGCAAGAACGTACAGTAAACAGTACAGAAGACGTTTTCAAGATTATGACCACACCCAGACAACGTTTGAAAGCCTCTTCGTGTTACTTTCACCAAATATACACGTGAATAAACATCAACTCACCCGAGTTCACCATTTTGAAGCGCTTCTTTTTGTTTTAAGTCATATTTAATCCATTCAGATGTTCAGCGATCTTCTCTTACCGTGAGTTTCTGTTTCTCTTCCGTCTTCCCGTTCACCTGAGCGCACTGACATCGCCACTCCTTCCGCGACAGCTCCGCGCACTCACCTGAGCCTGACCATCCTGCAGATGTCGCTGTTTACTGGGGAAATCAACTCGATTGTTTTAATAAGTCTTAAAATACAAACATTGTGTGACATAAACAATGCTTTCTTTTGTGCCTAATTTCGAATTAAAATCACCTGGTGTCATTGTACTTCACTCTTTTGTACGCCGTGTGAGGTAATGAAATAAACGTGCACACCTGCAGCTGGTCACCTGACTCTCGTTAATGCTTTAACCTAATCAACGCCACATAAATACTATTTAAGGAGTCTGTACCGTTATTTGGAAAACCGTAGAGTAACTTAATTCTGATACACTCTCTCAAGTTAACGCTTAATGATGGGGGTGACGGCTTTTGTAGTCTTTTGTTGCTGTAGTATAGCTTCTGTCACATCTAACGAGGGTGATTTCAATGTGGTCGTTTCATCGTACTCACCAGGAGTCATACAGGATGTCTGGCATGTGTCTGATTTTCCCATCATCACAGAAGATGGGTATTTCCTGAATGAAATTCTTCAACCTCCCACTTCAGATCAACTTGAGTCTGTGTTTCCAATCCCAAATGAAGCACAAGCTCTGCTGGAGAGAAGCAGATTTTCCATAAGGATCTTGAACCGTATGTCATTTAAAAATTCAAAACTGCCTTTTTTAACATCTACACACCACTCAAGTAAATGCTTTAAGGTTTATCTCGTTTTGTTTTACTTTAGCATCTTGGAACGATCTGGTCAACACAAATGTGTTCCACAAAGGAGAACAATTGTATGTACAAGTGTCTGCCTCGTGTGGCCCTGGTCAACAGCTTTATGTTCAGTCCTGTCATGCCTCTGCATCTCCACATCCATCCGACAAACCAAGAGTCTCCTTTATCTTTAATAATGGGTAGGCTATCTAAATTTGCAGTGATATTCTGATCAAACAATCCTGGTTTGATACCGGTCTATTTATGCATGTTGTCAGATGTGTGGCTTCCAAAAAGTCCTTCGTAAAGTTTGTTCACCGGCAAAGCGACAAAGTCATTTTGGTTCTTGGCACATCCAGTTTAAAGTCTTCAGAGGTGAGCTTTCATTCTCTGTTGGGACATTGATGCTAAAGACTTCTGAAAATGTGATTTGCATTCCCTTTTTTTTTTGTTCTGTGCGTGTCTTATAATTAACTATTTAGGTTTATCTTCACTGCCGAGTTTCTCTCTCCTATTTGGGGCTGACACCCAATACAAAATTCTGCAACTATAACCGACTTAAATCCAGGTAAATGTTTGTTTGAAATTAATGCAAGTTAACATTTTCATTTCGGAGCAGCCAGATTTGTTAGACCGTTTTATCGGATGCACATGCCTCGCTCAAACTTAACTTCTGGTCTGTTTGGTAATAGTTTTTTTTTTTGTTTACATTTTTGTGTATTAAATTATGCTTAAACTACTGAACACTGATTCTTTGCAGAGGCCTACCAGAAGAATTCTTGCACAACATTTATTCATAATGACTATTAATTGAGATTAAATATTTAATTATTTTAGATGGGTTGACCTAAGTGGCCAAACTGCTGTATGTCAGTGTTGCGGTAGAAGCTGTAGAAGCCTAGGAGAGCGGGAAGACTTGCTTGGTTGGTGTAGTTATCGTCATTTTAAAATTCTCTTGATTTATTGGATCTTGACATGTTTTGCATAGATCTTAGTTTTCACAGTCTTTGGTCTTTTTAGGATTGACCGCAATAGTAAGCACTGGCCTGCTGTTTATGAAGGAACAACGATCTGAACCTCGGGCCACACCACAAGCTCTTTCAAACCACTACAGCACCACTGAGCCCAGTCCTGCAGTCAAAACGCTGTCAGATAAGCCATGGATTGTGGCTGGTGCCTCCTTCTCTGGTAACCCAATTCAGAACATGGCCAACATTTCACCCTGGCCTGCTCCACCTGGCTTTGGAGGTGGTGTGATGGTCATTAGCCAGGAGTTGGGAGGTGCTATATCAATGTGGCTACCTGATATTCAGTTTAATCCAATGGATTACCCTGAACATGTGCCGGTTGTTGACATTACCCTTCAGAGTGATGACCCCAATAGAGGACTGAAACTAGAGGAAGAATTTGAGAAATTGCAAATGGTACAAGACCAGGTAAAGCATCAGCAGAAGATGCCTGAAGTGGATGAAGGAAAAGCTTCCGACGAAGCTGTCGGTCCCTATGATGGTGCAGTGGACCTGGCCATGTGGAAACTCGAAGATGGTGCCCAGTTGTATAACGTTCAGGGGGAACCATTTGTGGGTACAAATGTTCAGCTGGAGCAGCCCAACCTGAACGAACCTTCCCCAATGTCAGACTTGCAAACAAGTGATTTGTCTTTTCTTGGCACAAGCCCTTCTCCAGATAAGGTCACAAATGGTACAGAAGATGAGGGTGAAGATTTTGTCAGACAGGCTGAGTTGGTCTTTAAAAAGGGTGACACATTATCAGAGCCACTTCACTATTCTAAACTGAGTCTTAACCGAGCTGCAGATGGTTCCAGTTCACTAGTTTATGAAGAACAGAAGAGGTCCATCACGATGAAACCGGGCACCAAGAAACCTCAACTGGAACTGGATGCTTTGAAGCGCCAAAAGGATGAGGAAGTGTATGGGGTTAAAGACTTGATTTCAATCCTTTTAGATCGATTAAGGTCAGTGTTCTGGTGATTTTTAAGCTGGTACAATGTATTCACAGCTCTGCATTTTTAAACTAATTGTTTTTCTCCCAACAGCAAGTTGTGGCGTTGACGCTTCAAGGATTCTCCAGATTTCTTTACTTTAATTTAAATCTAAATAAAAATCACTTTTCTCACTTTGTCCTTATATTGCCTTTTTATTGATGACTGAAATGTTTTTGCGGAATGAATTGACTTGTTTTAAAGGGGACCCATTTTATGGTAAAACTCTTTTGTACCTCGAGATTAAGTTTTTTTTGAAATTTCTAGAAGTATTGGAATGGTTTTAAAGTACAGCAGTCTGTCTGTTTAGGACTATAGAAACCTGGTGAATTCCATGTAAGGGGACCTATGGAGCATGTAGATTGAAAAGCTCAGTGTAAGGTAAAGGCTTCGTTATGCAAGATCTTCATACACCTTTGAAGACTCCATCTATATTATATTGAATGTCCATTGATCCTCAAATTACACACAGCACCCTAAAATAAAAGGAACCGTTAAATGACTACAGTCTGTTACACGCAGGTGACTGTAGTACTGGTTTCACAATGGTTATTCCATAGACAAATCTTAAGTAAACTTGCATGACCATGACTAAAGTTAAGAAACTACTACAGAGGACATGTTTGTGGCAGGTACATTTTTGGCTATGAAAGCATTCAACACCAGGTTGAAGCTATTGCGCGTTTCCCATTCTCTCGTAGGCAAACTTGCATTTACAATTCAATATTGTTGATGCTCACTCAACTAATGATGCTACTAGACTGCGGGAATATAAAGTGGGCTTAAAATGACATGTTTTCTGCTTAAAAGTTCAGATCTGCCAATCCCCAATTGTATAGTCTACATGGTTTGCTTGTAGAACAAGTTGACAATGAAGAGGGCAGCACTCAGTTCTGACCCATAAATTGACACTATGGGCACATCTAGCATGTATATTGACAATTTCTGTGCTTCATTATTTTTTAGCATCTGGCCAGCTAATAACTACAGTAGACATATGCTTCCTCCCCCGCTGTCGCAACCAGGCGTCGCTGTTGACTTTCTCAGGGTGTTGGTGCATGTTCGTCAATGTGCTGTCCTGTCACACCGCATGCTCAGTGTGTATGTGTTTTCTGTTATGCCCAGTGTGACCCTGGCTACTATTTCCACCGCAGCTATAAAGTGTCGGTGCGTTTCCCACGCACCCTCTTTCCCCGGCCACCACACCGTGAGTGTATCACTCACCGTTCTTCAATACCTTTAAAAAAAAAAAGAAAAAAATCTATAAAAAGCACAAAATACCGAAAACCTCAAAAAGAACCGCTATTAAACAAAAAATATTTTACAAAACGGCAAACTTTTTTGTTTTTGAAACGGGCTAGCCAGACGGTTTCTGACGCCAAAGCCACCTTCAAGACGCGACTGGACGCCACATGCTTTAGCTGTCATTTATGCCTACACCATTTATTTGGAGTAGCGTAAAAGTTTTCATAGAAGATTAAGAGACACGATTTGGCACGCAAATTGCAGGACACCCTTTACGCATAGACGGTCTATTCAGCACTAGGTATTTCCCAGACAAACCCTCAGCTCGAAGGCTTGGACCCGAGACATGAACGCAGCGACCGCGGGGAGTTATCCGATGGCATCTCTTTACGTAGGCGACCTGCACCCTGATATCACGGAGGCTATGCTGTATGAGAAATTCAGTCCGGCCGGCCCGGTGCTGTCAATCCGCGTGTGTCGGGATATGATCACCCGGCGCTCGCTGGGCTATGCCTACGTCAACTTCCAGCAGCCCCCGGACGGTAAGACACGACTGACGGCCCCTTGTCCTCCGCCCTTCCTGTGTGTGACTTAACGTGTGCTAGGATAGAGCTGTCAGAGTAACGGGAATAATGTATCATGCTTTCTTTATAGGATTATTATTCTATGGATCCTCGAGGTGATCCGTAGCGCGTGCGCGCTCTGTCTATACCCATTTACTGCGGCACGCATTTGAGTTTCCCCATATCTGGCTTTACAAGATTATTATTCTTTTAATAGTGGGTATTGTGAGAGACTGGGTTTACAAACTGTCGAACTGCGTCTTTAATGTAAAATATATCAGTCAAATAAAATATACAGGTGAAATATATCAGTGTCATGGCATATGCAATGTCATAAATGTCATGCTTTGTGTTGAGGGTCTGAAATCTTGTTTGTCTCAAGCGTTTTCCCTTAAATATTATGACACATTTGATTTGATTATTTTACATTGCATTGAAAAGCTCAATGCACTCCAAAGTAGACTCAATAGGAGTAGAATAGTATAACTTCAAGCAGTTCTTCAGCTAATAGACCAGAATTGAATGTTCTGTTTGACCCACATTATTTAAGTGGCCCACATCTGTACATTTTCTTCATCAGACATGGCTTTCTAATGTATAGATGTGTTCGTACATGGGAGCGATGTGCATGTTAGCCCACATTCTTCAACCCAGCATGACCCATTTACGCTATTTAAAGTGTCAGAAGGGGACAATTCTATTGTATCTCTCACAATAAAAATTTAGACACGAGGATTCTCTTTTGCCTGAGCAAATTCATAATTTTCCGTTAATTTAACTCACTCTGATTTACCTTATAGCAACTTACTAGATGTTTATCTTTTAGCTTATTGTGCATGATTTTATTGTTTTTCATTGTTTTTTGTACAATAACCACAAATTACACAATACAAAATGTATATAATTGTAGTTAATGCGTCACCGAGGACACACCAGCACCATGGTATGTGTCTATATCATAGCCACAACCGCATTTACAAGTGTCATGTGGGATCTGAATACCGATGCTTTCTCCAAAACACTTAATAAAACGTTCCAGACGAAATAAGGTAATTTAAAACTTCTTTGAGCCACTGTTACTTTTTAAGCTTTGATATAAGATCAGCTCTAAAAAGAATAAAAGTTCATATGAGAAACATGATATTATAATTGTCTTTAACACAAACGTTTGTTCGTGGATCCAAGCCGTTTGTACAGTGTACAATATGCTTCACAGCATGTTTCGCCTGCTTCTGCCCTTCTCATTCATAGCACAAAGGTTAAAAGGTCAGAGTTGAACTCGTTCACCTCTATTTGAAATTTCAGATCAGCAACTCAGTCAACATGTTTACATATACAGTACAAAAGCTGTTTGTTAACATAGGTGAAGGATCATGTGACCCTAGTGTGAAAAGAAAACAGACCTGGATAGTATTAAACATGATTCTGCATTATAAAATGACAGTAGGTATTCAATATTTACACACACAATATAGCTTTAAGCCACAGAAAACACAAAAGTGCTAGTTTGCAAGTGCATTTAAGCACCGTTTGGTCTTCAGCTTGTAACAGCTGCATTTGTAAACAGTTGCTGGTGCTGGTAAGCTCCAGCCACACACATTCCAGTGTCTCAGCCCCATCAATGGACACAGAGCCTTGAACACATGCTGCCTGCCAGCACATTGCTTAAAGGACCCAACACTGCTAAATATAGAGGCAATGAGGGCTGCCTGGTCTGTGCCTGTCTTTTCTAAAAGGTGCGTTTGGAGAAACAAACAGACAGGCAAATTGGGTGGTTGGCTACTCCATGTTTCTGATCGATGTCCTATTGAATGATTGTTTGTTTTTAAGTCAGCCTGCAAAGGTTGTTGAGCTGATATTGATGACTTGTCACAGCCTTTACAGCTATATGCTATAAATCAGGGTAGCCTATGCATTTTCATAACAATCAATTGAGATTGTAAATTAAAAGAAGCCACCACTGGTTGTCTTTACTATCCTGTGTTGGCTGAAAGTTGTTGTTTGTAGTGCTCTCCCTGTATGGGTGATCCCACTAACTCTGAGCTCCATGTTCAATACAATCACACTACAAACTGCTGATGGCAGCAAACACAAGGCTGCTCCATTTTGTTCAATAGACATTTTAGTGTGTGTATGTGGGTGGAGGGATATGAGTTACAGTGAGAGAGACAAGTGAATCATAATGCATTATAATAAATTACATCACAGTTTTATATACCACTCATTTTGATAAAGATGCGTTAATAAAAAATTGCACATGAACGCCTTTTGATGTAGCGTTTCCCACTGGGAAGTTGGGAAATCATTTTGATACCCCCTTAAAGCCCCTTTGAACCGGAAGTTGCGATCGTTTTTACTTGCGTATTCTGACAAATTTCCGTGTGAAAAGGAATTCCAAAGGAGAAAGTAGTGGGCGTGGCTTGCATTTTTCATTGAGAATTAATTGGATGTGCAAAAACAGATGTGGCATTGATCTTGAAAAGAAACTGGCAGCAGACTGACAGTTGAAGGGGAGAAGTTAACGGACGCTGCAGCTAAGCCGTCTAATTCAAGTCATTTGATATGCATAGTCATTTCAGGGCAGAAGTGCATTTTCAGATTTTAATTGAAGATTATATGGGTACATGAATTTTGAAAAGAAAATGTCCCATATTGATAAGCTATTTACTATAAACGCTGCAATATTTCATGAAAAAATAAGAATTGTCATTTTTCAGTTCACCGGGACTTTAGATTTTAGACACCGAGAATGATTTCTGCTGTGACAGATATGCTTTATTAGTTTTTTTCCGCAACAGCTTCATTGCCTTTAGTCTTGTTGTTAAATTAGTACATATTTACACACATGAAAAATCATTTCTACGTAGGACGTCCAACCATATTGGAACAGCCGATCTTTATGCGCATGTATTAATATCATGTCACGTGCTCGGCAAACTTTATGTGCTTGTATTAATATCATGTAACATGCTCTTAGTGTAGACCAAAACATTACAATTGCTAAACTAATACAATACAAGACAAGTTTTAGCTAACACAACATTAAAATGTAACCCTATTGAGGTAAACACTAAAAACACAAACCAACAGATTCTCACCTGTGAAAAGTTATTTTCTTTGTGAATTTAGTTTTTGCAACCAGAGGCTAGCTAATGTAACGTTATTTACTGTGACTGAGGACACCAAGTGAAGTGTTGACCATTCCAACATGGCGGACACGTTAATGTGTCGAGGGGTGGAATGTAGCATGTATACCTATCTATGGGGCTGGAGATATCACATAGGTCCAATGGCAATGGGGGAAGGTAAATTCTTATATTAATCTGAGGGCCTTTAGCAAATAAAAGACAAAATTCTGTGTACAAAAAGATGTGTAGTGCTGAATGATTCATCAAATTTGTGTTCCATTTTCGTGGAAGAAAAATGGGTCAATTCTGAATGTACATTATTACAACTTTTGAAATTTGAAGTCTTATTCCTCATATTTGTGAACTTATTTCATTGTTTTTTTTTAATCTGAGGTGTCATTTGAAGCAAAATATGTCCTCTGCATATCGTTCTTGCTATTATACACAGTTTTTGCTAAAAGTGAATTTTGCCCTAGAATATTAACGTCTTTAAAGCAAATTCTTGCAATACAAAAAGATGCAGATTTGTGTTTATTGGATCCTCAGTCAGTAAGCGTGGAGCAGAGATGTCTCACCTCTGTGTTTTTGGTTTCCAGCGGAAAGGGCTTTGGACACAATGAACTTTGATGTGGTCAAAGGAAAACCAATCAGAATCATGTGGTCACAGAGAGATCCATCACTCAGGAAATCCGGGGTCGGAAACGTCTTCATTAAGAATTTGGACAAGTCAATCGACAACAAGGCCCTGTATGACACCTTCTCTGCCTTTGGAAACATCCTGTCCTGCAAGGTGAGGAGAATCTACGATTGAATTCGTATATTATCAGTTGGGTCAATGTTGCTCTGTCAGGCGATGTTGAAATTAACAACGAAATTGCACTTTTTTGAGAAATCAGCTTACAAACATCAGACAACAAAGTTAAACATTAAATGTCAGATCAAGGAATTTGTTATAAAACAGCTGTTAGAGAAAACACACTGTTAAAGAGGTTTTGTAATCGGATTCTTCCTGCGAACTTACCCCGTTTCTGATGAACAGGTGGTGTGCGATGAGAACGGGTCTAAGGGCTACGCCTTTGTGCATTTTGAAACTCAGGACGCTGCCGACCGTGCCATTGAGAAGATGAACGGCATGCTGCTGAACGACCGCAAGGTGTGAGTGTCCGAACGGAGTCATGTGACAATAAGAATGTTGCATGATGTTAATTACCGCAAAAAATCATTTAATTTCATTAGGCTACCCCTCCCTTTCGAAACACTATGGGGGCTGAAACAAGGCTAAGATGTCATCTCGCTTCTTTGCCGAAGGAGATAACATATTTAAGAGACACACTCTGTAAAGCATTTTGCTTGTTTAGGACTACGGTAGAAACAACATGGCGAATTCCATGTAAGGGGACCCACGATGTATGTACTGTAAATAGAAAAAGCTCATTCTAAGGTAATAAAAACATACGTTGAGTCTCTTGGAACAGAGGGGTTGCTTACACGCTTCATTATGTAAGGTCTTAATATACCTCTGAAAACATAGTTATGTTTATTATATTCCATTTCTGTCAATAGATTCTCAAAAAAATGATACACTTGCCCTTGAAAATACACATCTACGCTGTTGTAGTTCAACAATCAAATGCAGACAAATGTGAAAGTATCCATGTAAGGTTATTAGAGTCATCTAACACACATGACATCTGCTGTTTCATGTCTGTCAAAAACGTCTTTGTGTCTTGTAGTGCTGCAGCTGTTTTGTGTCTGCAGTGAGTTTGCAGCTGTTGGTCTGAGTCTGCATTGTATTCCTAAATCAGTCACATTGATCAATGGGTCTGTCTCCATCACTCCTTGTAGTTTTGTGGGGCGTTTCAAGTCCAGGAAGGAGAGGGAAGCAGAGATGGGAGCCAAAGCCAAAGAGTTCACCAATGTTTACATCAAGAACTTTGGAGACGACATGGATGATCAGAGACTAAAGGAGCTCTTTGATAAATACGGTGTGTTTAAGGTTATAAATTCTACATTATAAATCCTAAAATCAGGTTGATTTATTGACTGGTTTGACTCCATGTAGAATAAATGAAATATTTGAACAAGATGTCTTGTAAGGATATCAAGGAATGACTTTGGTAACAATTTGAGCATTAAAGATCCAAATGTGATTGATGTTGATGCTTCAAAGTACAATTAAACAAATTAGTTCTGTGCTTTTTAGGAGTTGATTAAGAGAAAAACAGACTTTGAACACATTCCCAACTTTTTTTGAATATAAAGAAGTTATAATCTTTATTTTAACTGCAGGAAAAACATTGAGTGTGAAGGTCATGACAGACTCCACAGGGAAATCTCGTGGATTTGGCTTTGTGAGCTACGAGAAGCACGAAGACGCTAACCAGGTACAGACAAGCAGAAAGTCTTATTGGGCAACATGAAGTGACATGAGTAATATAAGGATTGGATAATAATATACATTCTGTCTGCAATGGGAACAGAGAAATGAATAAATTACAATGGTGTTTTTACCTCAGGCTGTGGAAGAAATGAATGGCGTGGAGCTGAACGGTAAAATGGTGTTCGTTGGCCGAGCTCAGAAAAAGATGGAGAGACAATCGGAGCTCAAGAGGAGGTTTGAACAGCTCAAACAGGAAAGAATCAGCAGATACCAGGTATTGTACATAAGCCGGTGTCTATATCTCTAGGTGTGTGTGTTTTTTTTAAAGAACATGTTTGTAAAACATATTTGCGTTCACAGGGTGTAAATCTGTATATAAAGAATCTCGATGACACCATTGATGATGAAAAACTTCGCAAAGAGTTCTCGCCTTTCGGCTCCATTACCAGTGCCAAGGTGGGTTAAAGGTCAAGGGCCAGCTGTTCTAAAGAATCAGAATTTAGTAACATGAGAAGGTCCAGATTATTTCTTGAGATCTTGTGTGTTTCTTGCTGTAGGTGATGCTGGAGGATGGCAGATCCAAAGGTTTTGGCTTTGTGTGTTTCTCCTCGCCTGAGGAGGCCACCAAGGCGGTGACAGAGATGAACGGGCGTATTGTAGGCTCCAAACCGCTGTATGTGGCCCTGGCACAACGTAAAGAGGAACGGAAAGCTCATCTCACCAACCAGTACATGCAGCGTATCGCTGGTATGAGGGCCATGCCTGCCAACGCCATCATCAACCAGTTCCAGCCTGCCAGCGGGTACTTTATGCCAGCTGTGCCCCAGGTAGGCCTAAATGCATTAGATGACATGTGCTTTTTAACAGTATAACTTGGGAATAGATACAAATTTTGTCCTCAGATATTTAAGAATGATGTCTGCTTACCAAAAAAGGGTTATGAACTAGTAAAGCTTGATTCAATTATTCGTCTTTATTATTTATCTCTGTATTTTGTATATTATTGATCAAACAAATTTCTGATTCAAATGCACCCCAGGCCCAGAACAGAACCACATATTATGCACCCAATCAGCTCACCCAGATGCGTCCGAACCCTCGTTGGCAACAGCAGGGGGGCAGAGGTCAGGGCGGGTACCAGGGCATGCCCAACTCCTTGCGCCAGCCAGGCCCCCGTGCCAACATACGGCACATGGCACCCAATGCCTCCCCCCAAGGTCCACGTGGAATCCCAACAGGTGCACATAGAGTGGGTGAGAAAACCCACCCACTAACAATGTGTTGCAATGGCCTGTTGTGAGACTTTTTTCAACATAAATAGTCTAACTATGTTTCTGTTGCACAAAAACGTCAAGTGTTTAATTCTCAGGGAAGGTACATATTGACAAAATGTACACCTGTATTTGATGATAGATGTGTATTTCTCTTAAACATAATACATTTGGGTATAAATATTTTTTATTATAATATAAAAAGTGTTATATTGTGCAGGATAAGTACAAGTTTTTAATAAATTCAAAATTTTTGTTTTATTGTTGACCTTATTTATTTTAATGACCGCGTACACTTAAACTGGCATAGACACACAAGTTAATGCAAATCTGATGATCCGTATTGTCCTAGCATGATCTTGCAATGTGATAAAAAGTATTTTGTGTGCTTCAGTGGTAGCAAACATTCTGACCTTTAGTACAAAGGTTAAATAATACACAACCCTAACGTCTAGTCTAATCGCTTATAAATTTTATATCATACCATTTCATTGTTTTAAGTGTTTAAACCCCTTTAAACGAATAACTGTTTAGATGTTGAATTATTTTATTTACATCGTTTTGTCAACTAGGTGGTACTGGCCAACCAATGGGTCCCCGCCCGGCAATGGGGGTGACAGTCCCACGTGCCATGCCCCCATACAAGTATGCCAACCCCATAAGAAACACTCAGCCTCAGGTAGTGCAGCCAATTACCCTGCAACAGGTAATATCTGCTGTCAAACAAACACAAATACACTCACAAAATTCAAGTTAGTAAATGCAACCGTGTAAATATTATATTTTAGATAAAGGTGATGAGTGTAAATTATCTGCTATACGGTGGCAGAGTTTGCAGTAAGGGATGTAAAAGTTTAGGGTTGGGGTTAAAAATTCCATTAAAAAGAGGTTGTACACGAAGAAAATATGAAATCATAGTTTTGTTAAGATGTTGTTGCTTGTGCTTTACAGGCTCAGCCTGCTGTCCATGTGCAAGGTCAGGAACCCCTCACTGCTTCTATGTTAGCAGCTGCTCCCCCTCAGGAACAGAAACAGATGCTCGGTGAGATAAGGAGGCTGGAAGCATGTCCAGCCATTGAAAAACATTTGTTCATTTCTTATCCATATGTGGTCAAAATCCTCTTTGACTATAAAAGTTTACTTGTTTTTTCCTTTATTTTAAACTCTGTTTAAACTCTTTTCTTTCAGGTGAGCGGCTGTTTCCTCTCATCCAGGCAATGCATCCAAGTCTAGCCGGGAAGATCACAGGAATGCTGCTTGAGATTGACAACTCCGAGCTGTTGCATATGCTGGAATCCCATGAGTCTCTTCGCTCCAAGGTGACAGTTGTTAACTGTGATAAAAGCCTCCAGTTATAGACTCTCTCTTCTGTTATTTCCAAAAATGACTGACTGGCTCTTGTTCATTTCTCAGGTGGAGGAAGCTGTCGCTGTGCTTCAAGCCCATCAGGCCAAGAAAGACGCCACACAAAAAGTGGTAGTTAATACCGTGACTCCTGCTGCAACATCCTGACAAGTAACTACTGTTGGTTTTGTCCTTATCGTGTTTACGGTTATTGTTGTTCTATTTTCAGCATTTTCAATGAAGACGATTATGAAATGAGATCTTTTTCATGGTTTTGAAAAGGATGACGTGTGTGTTATTGTTCTGCAGGTAAAGGTGAAAACCTGAAGAGAGTTCAACCTGTCTGGTTTCGTCTGGTGGCATCCAATATCAATCAAAAACAAAATAGAAAAAAAAGAGAAAAATAGAAAAAGATACTTTAACATAAATATATTCTTTTATTGCAGGGTTTATGTTTTTAACTCTGAAATGGTTTTTATCAACAATACCTAAGTTAATTTTAAAGGAGGCTATTCTGTGAGAGAAGCGCTTCTATGTTGTGGCAAGGACTGACTTTTTCTATGAGGAAATTGAAACTTCTTCTATGTTCTTCTGTGAGCTGCGTGTTTGCTGCTTTGATTGGACCTCACTTGTCCCATGACAGTAACCTGAGTGGTGTGGCACTCTGAATAAAAGGATATTTAAATTAAATTGTGTTGTTTTTCACCTTTTTGCTTTGTGATGAAGTAAGACTAAAAGCTAAAATACACTACAAGACGTTTGCTCAGATTTTGGACAGGTTTTCATTGAAAGTCTTTGCCAGTCTGCAGATGTTTCTACCTGAAACATTCAAAAAGTCTGCAAGTGTA
Organism: Triplophysa dalaica; assembly: GCF_015846415.1. Classification (NCBI taxonomy): domain Eukaryota; kingdom Metazoa; phylum Chordata; class Actinopteri; order Cypriniformes; family Nemacheilidae; genus Triplophysa; species Triplophysa dalaica. Next base: position 7,656,135 of record NC_079556.1, on the reverse strand, counting down.
TGATGTCTAGTTAAAAAATATCTGTTCAGACTTTCCAGCCATAAGACTTAAGTATTATCACTTAAACAACAATGGTACATAACAAAATTAAATTACAACCTTGTTAAAACGCAATAAAAGCAATACTTATCTTGATGGCGTTCTGTTGGTTCCTATCAGTATCCACCACATATTCCACCTATAGAAAGCACCACATTCACAGAGACACCATTAAACTTTCAATAAAAACAAACCCAATTCCCATTAAATCCTGAAGCATGGGTTCATCATCCTACGTCCCAAACATCTCGGGTTTAAGAAACTTCCAGCCTCAAACTCGAGAACAACATCTTGATTATGAAAAAAGTATTAAAAAAGTATTGAAAGTATTTAGCAACCTCAAAACATTAATATTACAATTGATGTAGTTGCAGTAAATGTTCTAATTAACAATAAAAGAGCGCATTTCTTGAAATTAGTTTAGCGTTGAAGTGGGAAATATCTAAATCCGATGCGTCTAGAAAAGCAGGCGTCCTGCTGCCGGCATTGCTCTCCACATCACTAGAGGGCGACCTAGTGCACACTGGCGTTTATAATCCACTGTCGCAAAGAAAATAATGTTATAGGTTAAAGGTCACAAGCAAGATGGCGGCGAGCAAACGTGTTCTTTATATTGGTAAGAAAACATACCAAATGATGAATTAATATCAAGACGCTTCGCTGATTTGGAATGTAGTTTAACTCTGCAGCGGTCGCATGTTTCATTATTTGTTTCTTACTTATAGCTAACGTTAGAGACGCGAGCACTTAAAGATCACATATGAGTTGGGACTTCAATAGTCAATACGAATGAAAGAGTGAAGTTTTAAATGTTGTGTTTTGAAGGTGGTCTTGCGGAAGAAGTGGATGAAAAAGTGCTGCACGCTGCCTTCATTCCTTTCGGCGACATTATAGATATTCAGATCCCATTAGATTATGAAACAGGTGAGAACGCACAACAAAGCACTACTCGAAAATAGTTCATCACAATAACACGGACAGAACAAGAACTGTTTTTTTTTACATCATTTTACAACAATAACACCAGACTCATTTAGCAGACGCATTTAACATTTAGTCTATAAATTACGGAATCGCATACATAGACATTTATATGTATGGAATAGTTATACTGTATGAGTTTTAAACACGGGTCTCTCGCCACAGAGAAACACAGAGGTTTCGGCTTCATCGAGTTTGAACTGGGAGAGGTGAGTAAACTCTTAATCGGTCTTCACTTTAGAATAATTTAAGGAAATCGTGAAACTATTAAAGGGATAGTTCACCTAAAAATAAAATGTCTGTCATTGTTTACAAACTCTTGTAGTCTGTGGAATGTTAATGTACATGTGTTTGTCTGTTTTTAGGATGCAGCAGCTGCTATTGATAACATGGTGAGTGAGTCATTAGGATCTGTGTCTCAGAAATCCCAACATTTCGAATCACAACGTTTGTGTTTCAATGAATATCTGTTTGCCTGTGTGTTGTGCAGAATGAGTCGGAACTGTTTGGTAGAACCGTCAGGGTAAACATTGCCAAACCTATGAGAATTAAAGAAGGCTCTTCTCGTCCAGGTGAGGAGTTTACACACCACATATGCCTTTTCAACGTTCTGCTACATCAAATTCAAAAAATAAATTTCATGTTTTATTGTATCTTGCATCTTTTGTTGAACAAATTGTATCTCTTCAATTACTTTTTAACTAATATTATGCTGTCATTTATAATTTCTCGATTTTTCTCATCTCCGTGAACTATTAATTTATTTGTCATTGTGGTTATGCTCACAGTTTGGTCTGATGATGACTGGCTAAAGAAGTTCTCCGGGAAGACAGCAGAGGAGAACGAGGAGGCGGAGTCAGTTGCAGAATCGGCCAATACAAGCACACAAGAGGTGAGAAAGCTGTAATATAAAATGACACTACAATTACATCATTTGAAGCATCCAAGTATATCTCATTATTCTCTCTTTGTGTTTTTCAACAGGGTGAACCACCAGCAAAGAAAGGCAGAACTAACCCTCAGGTCTACATGGACATCAAGATCGGCAACAAACCTGCAGGCAGACTGCGCTTCCTACTGCGAGCGGATGTTGTGCCAATGACAGCAGGTCAAACGCGCATCATTCATCATGTTTTTTTATTTACTTGAAATCCAAGATCTGAAATGTCTAAGGCTTTTTCTAGTGGCTTGTCAATTTTTATGTAAGATAACATTGGGCTTGCGGATGAGCAGGTTGCCAAGGAAAGCAAGGTACTGATTGGTGGACTTTTTTTTTTTTATTGTAGAAAACTTCCGTTGTTTGTGTACACATGAGAAGGGCTTTGGATTCAAAGGCAGCTGCTTCCATAGAATCATCCCTCAGTTTATGTGTCAGGGCGGAGATTTCACCAATCACAACGGCACTGGGGGCAAGTCCATTTATGGAGGCAAGTTTGATGATGAGAACTTTGTCCTTAAGCATACTGAACCGGGTGAGACAAGTTTATTTTTTGTGTGTTAATATACTTATTTTTGGCTAAAATGTTGTCCCACCTACTGTGTGGGTACAAATATGGCAGCTGGACGTGACAATTGCATTTTTCTATTTTACTTTAGGTCAGTTGTCAATGGCAAACTCAGGTGCCAATAGTAACGGCTCTCAGTTCTTTATCACAGTTGATAAAACTGACTGGCTGGATGGCAAACACGTAGTCTTTGGAGAGCTCATAGAGGGGATGGATGTACTCCGGGCCATGGAGGTAAATGGCTGACGCATTGAATATAATTTGGTTCTGCTCAGTGGCATAATTTTTAATGCTGTAAATTTAATATAATAATTTAAGTAGAAGTTTTGTTCTCCTGATGATCTTAATGTTTCCTCACAGGCTCAGGGAACAAAAGAAGGAAAACCTAAACAGAAAATCATTATCTCTAACTGTGGAGAGTATGTGTGAGATGGTTTTGAGATTGTGGAAAAACTGTATATTTTTTTCATAACTAATTTGTAAATATCCAAATAAAACTTTTATAGAAAACTATTTTGTTTATTTTTCTGCCAAATGTTCGCCAATATATTTTTTTGTAAAATTAGGAAAGGCTGGAATTTGCTTGAACTGATTTATCGATAATTGATTAAATCAGACATTTAATCTAAATAGTTAAATATATAATTTTTTGTGAACCAATACCGCAAAAACTATTTTTTTAATATACAAATCATGAGCAGGATGATTTGGTTAAACCTGTTAATCTAATACACACAATACTATCTCAATATCAATTTCAGAACGATACACAGCATCAAAGTCTCCATCCAGTAGATGGCAGAATTGCTCCAGGAAACCTCTGGAAAGAGATACTGTATAGCTAAAGAACAATGTTCATAAGCTTAGATCTGACCGGTCGACAATATTTAATGCAGATCATTGTTAGCATGTTTTTTAACTTTACAAACTATAATGAAATGACAATTAAAAACCACTTTATTGTAAACACAGACACATTAGTTTGTTAGATGTTAAACCGACAGAGCCAATGAAAAAGTAAAACAATCAAGCAATTTCTTTCAACAGCATATTAGTCTTGTACACGTCACTAAGCAAGCAGTGTCCCACCCATATGATCAGCATTACAACACACTTCAGTCGCCTTGCAACAATATCCCAATCTCAGGTGAATATCTGACAACTGGAAAAATCTTTACTTAGAAGCACTCAGGCATGAAATAAAAACATCACAAAGATTATACTGCTGTACTGTAGCAAGTACAGGAATCATTGCTGCTGGAGATTTACTGTCATTTGTGATCTCCGAGATGTTTACTAGAATGGTGTGATGTTTGTCGGGGTTGGTTAAAAGTGAGTAAAGCACAGTGGGGCAATTCAAGTACTTGAAGTAAAAAAAGTTCACATTTATAATAACGCAACATTCAAGCCTGTATTCATATTTCATTAATGAATGAGTGAATTGAAACAGAATTAAAACATGTTTTAGAGAACTGAAATTTAAAGAAACCTCAATACATTATGAATGAATCTCACTGGCTTAGAAAAAGCTTGGGCAAAAGAGTGTTAAGAAATGTCTTATTGAAACACTTTGACATGCTGTTTTGAAGCATTATGACAAGCAAAGGACACAATGTGACGATACATGTTTTTGGTCAACATGACAGTATCTATCTGATTTGTATGGTTTCTAAATTGATACCCTAAATTGATAAGACTATAAGGATTCTGTGCCATTCACTTTAACAATCCTTAAATATCTGAAACGCTTGACCATGTGTTTTTCAGCAATAAACATTTTAAATTGTATTTGGGATTAAACAGGCAGAAATCTTAAATAACATTCATGGTTGATGGAAATTATGTATAGGTTATGAAAATGTAATTGAATGTTTTCTTAAGGTTTTATCTTTGGCAATGACTCCAAACTGAGGAACAGACCCTCTGTGATTTTTGCCTTCTAGACTGCCTAATAAAAGTGCTTTTATAGTCCCTCTCAAATATAGTAAACTGTAGTATTAAATTGTGATCCAGTACTATCTCTGACAGCAGCAGGAATAGAAGTTAAGTGCTTTGTGCTTATGATGTTTCCCTAATGTTACTCTAATGTAATGGCTTCTTTAGCTGCTTCATAGCCGGTATTTACTGACCCAGTTGTGTCAAAGTTGCCTGTTCTTTTATGCTTCTCTAAGTGGTTCCAAATTTATTTCATAATTAACTTTTACAAAATCTACTTGCATAGAATCTGTTGTTAAGAAAACAGGGTCACATTATAACATCATGTGCTTCAGTTGTTCGTTTGTGCTATCTCCATTTATAACTTTTTTTTCTTTTTTGCTAATTCCAGTTTCACCCAAATCCAAAAGTGCACAAAACAAATGACAGAAGAGGCTGCACAAATAAGCTATGTATACATGATGTTCTTCATCTTCCAAAGTTGGATTGTGGAGGTTTGGTACCAAGGTGCCAAACATCAGTTTGTTCTTCCCATGCAAAGAAAACATTCCAGTATCAAACTGAGCTGACACATTGAACTTCTCTGTAGTTTAAACTTAATCTATACATATTGATCAGGCATTCTGTTTCACCACGTCTAGAGAAACACAGAACGGTCAACCATGGGATGTCACATAAATCTTCCGCCTCTCTCAGGCAAACTGAGAATAAATGGGAATAAGACGCCTTTGGCCTCCACGGGTGCTTTAAGAGTCTCTTCTTTGAATCGACCCCCATCATCCTCGACAATGAACTGAAGTGTCTGAGATTTATTCACACAGTAGATGCAGTTATCGATGACGGCACAGCGAAACGGCAGCGTGCAGCCTTGCTGTTGGGAAGCGCAGTCGTGCCACATCTTTACAATAGTGTTGTACTTGAAGACGCTGATGCCCTGCTCGCGGTTAACGTCGAATCGGTAGATGAAGCTCTTGAGGGCCACCATGTCTGTGGATTTTTTCCTGCTGTTGTTGTAAGGACATTCCTGCCATTCATCTCTCTTAGGGTCATATTTCAGCAGCCGATAAAACAGAGACCCTCCCGAGATGTACAGCTCGCCGTTGCAGGTAGTGGCTTCGTGAGCCACCGCGAAGGCTCCTTTGGGCAGAGGAGCCACCGCAGTCCAGCGGTCCATGCGAGGGTCGTACTTCTCAACCGTAAAGAGACATTCACCACCGATAGCGTATAGATGACCGTCCATTGAGACGAGTTTGAGTTGCGATCGTGCTTGGCTCATGGGTCGGACCTCGCTCCAGCGGTCCGTGATGGGATTGTAGCAAAACACTTTATCGGAAACTTTGCTTTTCTCTCCAGTTCCCCTGATTCCACCAGCCACAAACAAGTAATTGTACATTGTGCATATACCACAGCCTTTTGTGTTGATGTCGTCTGGCATGACGGTCAGGGTGTGCCAGTCCTTAGTGCTCTTGTTGTAGTAGTAGATCATATGATTGTCCTCAAAGGACGTGATGGAGAGGGGGCTCTGGGGTCGGCTGCTGTTCCTGCTGGGCGGTCTGCTCCCCACCCACTCAAACACGTCGTTTATTTCCGCCACCATCAGACACTTGCGGTTCTCCATTCGTTTGCGCAGGATGAGATCTCTCTCCGAGCCCGTGAGGCGGCCGTAAACGGCAGGATCTCTTAGGACTTGGAGAAAGTTGTCGCTCATGAACCGATAAGCTGTTTCTTTCAGTTCATTTAATCGCTGCTTTTTGGCGATGGTAAGAATCTCATAGCAGTTCTCCGGAGTGATCTGCGCGGATACGGTGTCGATTGCGGCTTGCACCGCACAGGGCATTTGCAGAATCTTTGCCCCTGCGATGACTTCCACGACGTTGTCTTTGTTTACATTCATCTGGGAGGAATAAACATAATCTATAAGCACGGATAAGGTTTTATAGCTCATTCCTTTCACCTTCAGAATGTCTCGGGAAAGCCTGGCTTTAAAATAATCACTTTTCTCAGCCAGTACTGACTTGTGTGCTTGTATTTTCTGTCCACCCACTTCGATGACTAAATTGGGCTCTTCTTTCGCTGAGAGAGCCTCTCTTATAGCAGATCCACTAAGCTTTTGTCCTTGACTTGATTCCAGGCCTGTCTGTCCGAAGGATGTTCTGTGATGAGTCTGATTCGCTCCTTCAGAGGAACTCAGAAGGCAACCCAACGTTTGTTCATACGGCCTTGTTTCCTGGGAGCTCGTGTAGGAATTATTTCTGTCAGCTGACCTGGAGTTGACATTTTTATTGTCTAACCGACTCCGAACAACTTCATTGTCTCTGAGAACACTGGATAATTTATCTATTTCATCTTTGTTCTGTGTACTGAAACACAGAGAGGTTCCCATTACTTTGGCTCCATTTGTTTCTTTAATACTTCCTTGACATGAATGTTCACTTATATTTCTCAAACGGAGGTCAGAGTGTTGTGCTTTAGATGAATCCACAGCCTGAATGTGCTCCTGAAATCCACTGTCGCTGGAGACAGCATCTTGTGAGTATTCTGCACCTGTTACTGCAGTCGAACCCCCTGACTCGGATGTATCCCACACACCCTGTTGTATTCCCATTTTCCCCATGGCTGGGACATTGTTGTTCCCTTCAGAAGGAAGACTTGGTTCTGGAGAGTTTGCAGCGTGAAATATGACATCTGCTTGTACTGTGAACATGCTTCTGTCTTGCAGATTGTTGTTCATCTTGCTGTAGTTGCAGTATGCTCTCTACGGTCAATCATTCAGTGCTATTAGACCAATAAAGAAACTGCTCTTTTGATGCTGACAATTTAATCCAACGAGGGCCTCAGGAATGACTGGCAGATGATAGTTATTGAAGGAACTTCTAGTGCGCTATGAACAAATCAGAGAACAAAATTGATGTTGTTATCCTCAGTATCCGAGTTAAACATGGGAAATAAGATCTTGTGTCAGTTCTCAGCCCTGAGTTCAAGACAGGAAATGTGACATACGAAAATAATGTTATTATGCTCATTATAACAACATTACTCCACTTTATACTATTTAAAGAATCATAACATTGGAATTTCAGATGACAGAATGATATATAATATAAATAAAACACAAGCCCTAGATAGACAGTAAGTGGTGTTTTGTTTGTGCGTGCGTGCGTGCGTGCGTGCGTGAGCAGTCATTTACGACACACAATAATCTGCCTGTTTAAATGACATTAATATAAAAACATCTCATAATGAGTTGCTGTTAATAAACCTCTCTCAGATCAACACTGAAAAGCTCCATTTAAGAGAGTCTAATGAGCATGCGCAATACTCGCAAACCCACTGACAGCTTTGACGGATTAAAACTTAATGAGAACGAGCGGGAGACAGATTCCATCGTGCTACACATTAATATTACGTCATTAATATTAAAGACCTTACAATGATCCTTTGAACTGTGTTTAGGGTTTTGATAAACGAACGTACAGTGGAAGACAAAGGATGCGAGATGACTGATAACAGGAAAATAAATAACAGACAGTCTTAGGAATGAGACGAATGACAACTGTAGTAGAAACATCATTAATAAACTCATTACATACATTGCAATGCTCAAGTACTTACGTGTTAAACGCAGGATTTCTGTTTGCTTGCTGTCTCACACAAAGCGCTCTTATGTAACGTTAACGTCAAGTCAGTCAGATCTAATACAGCCCGATGTAGGGAGTCTATAACGTTAAGGTTAAGCTACATGTGGCAATGAAATTCAAATCATTTGGCCACTCGTGGAATTTAACATTTGCACAATCCATCCCATTTTGTAATAGCCAGTTAAGCGTGAACTTCTCGTTCTCCTGCGCGTGTTTGAAAGCGTCGACTGAAGAATCACAGTCCACAAAATGCCATCGTTTCATTAAAGCGCGTGAATCGTCTCCTCACAGGAATAATTTCCGCTAAACCGACCGTGTGCCTCAGATCTAACGACACTCTCCACCCTCGGAGTGGTTTGCAGTATTATGATTTTACCGTAAACTGGGCTGGTTATTGATCCAAACCACACCCCCGTTTGTATTCACCCTCTAACCTATGCATCAGACCTGCTGCTCAAATCCGCGCGTTCCCGCACACGACGAGACGGGCACTCGCGCAGCGCGCGTTCAGAATGATATTGCGCAACGTGGAACGGGAACTCCGACGTTTATTGCAGTGTTGCTGAATGTTTTGCTGAAGCCCTTTCAGGGTTTCAGTAAATGTCCTAAATATAACTGCGATGCTTTACAACGTGGTCATTTCATGAAATATAATGTTCTAGATATGTAATTATTACCAACTTAATTAATACTCCAGATATTATGACACGTCTCTGTAAAAATGGCATCAAAGAAAACAGGTGAATCAAAAGCAGAGAGCATCACATCACATTTACAGCATGAGAAAGCGAGCAATGGCCTTTAAAAACACTTAGCACATTAGTTCATCTAGTAAAACTGTAATGCTTCTGAATCACGCTGAGCACTTCATATTCAATTGTTGATATTTAATTCAGCCCAATTATTTGCAAACATTGAGACCAAGAATGTTTCTGTCCTAACAGTACAAAGAGAAAAATATGAATATCTTTGAAAATACCTAAACTTAAATCATTTACAATCACAGCGAGGATTTAATGTTCTCTTTTTAATTTCCCTTTGCTAGACGAATATTTAGACACCATTTGGAGAAAATCACTAAAACATTCCAACGGGACTTGGCAGGAAAACAACAACGTACAAATTCCTATTCATACATATCTTTTTCCAAGTTATGTTTATTTCTTTCTTTCCTTGCATCCATCTGTCCACACAATTTCCTTTAAGCTTTAAAAGCAGTTGCTGTTGGTAAAGTGCATTTAAACTAAAGCCGTTCAATCTCTCTTCGGTCTCTTTTTTGGGTCTTTGCGTTATGTTTGTATCGACAGCAAGAATCCATTAAAAACAAAATAATAAAAAATAATAAGGACCGATGGATCATGTGTTGGGTAAAAACAGAAAAACAAAACAGAAAACAACAGTTACCACAGATATACAAAATTCTGGTTAAAACAATTGTATATATTCGTTAATAATATACAAACCAGCAATACATATATATCAAGCTTTTCCATAGTTTAAATATTGATAAGCATCAAACTTAAATTAGAATTCTGGAGGAATATCATTTTATCGTTTACATAACTGGTAACAGTGGCGCTTACTTCATTTAAGGACCTACAAGAACCTCTGGCCCGCCAGAGAATCTCATACAAGTCATTCAGTCACAGGTTGTAAATGAACATAGAGGAAGTTCATTTACCTGCTGATTCAGGTAATGTTTTTAGACTTCTAACAAGCACCGTTACTTAATGAAGCAAACTTATTCAAAAAATGTTTTTTTAAAGGAAAACAATTAAATTAACGACAAAAGACTCCCCCGAGCAGGCTTGATTGAGATGTAACAAATGAAAGCAGAAATGCTGCTATAATGAAACATGGGAAGCTGTTTTCCGTTTTTCTTTCTTGAAAATCATGTAGCAGTTAAAAATGCTTACCACAGTTAAATCAAAATTGCATCACATTGGCATCGTATCATGAATGCCCCTTTAAATCAAAAGTTGTGTTCAAAAATGAGTAGAGGCGAATGTGTCTAGTGATAAAACATTTCTGATGCATAAAAGAAAACTTCAGTTCATCACTGGAATACTATTTTTTCTCTCTTATCCATTCTTCTTTTTTCTCTTGTCACACCATGAATCAAAGAAGAGAACGTCTCTCTCTTTGATGTGCAATGCCCTAGAAGAAAGAGAAACATCAGCACTATTACAAAAGCGCGAGAAAGATAAGCATTACAGTCTGCAGTTTAATGTGCAGCTGAGAATCTGCAGATCCTCCACACCTGACAATTCTCTGGTAACCTCCATCTTCCTTCCTCACAAGTTCGGCAATGGTATCTGCCACACCATGATGGTAGACACCATCTCTTCATGCTTGGATTGTTTTGTTTTTCTGTTAACTCTTCTGTGGCCCAGTCCTCCAGACACCACAAACACTGAGCTCACATCAACTCTCTGAGTCTGCTTGGCTTTCTGGAAGTATGCTGGCTCGTTTAGTAGGTCATATATTGCCGCGTCCTCTGGCCCATGCTCTAAAGAGCCTTGAGACAAAGCCAGAGACCCGCACGAGGAGGACAAGGAATCCTGGAGAACGGGTGCATGGGAGGTGGAGCTCATGCTGCTGTTCCCCGGCTGTGTGTGGTTCTCTGTGGGTTTGGATCCTTCCACCTCCTGGGCCCCGGACTGGCACTCGCTGGGTGTGCTGGATGTAAGAGTCGCCTCGGTCACCTGGGAGACGTTACACACTGCTGTTGCCATTGTGAGGAACTTGACTGGGCCGTGGTGAGCGTGAAAAGAGACCATGCCTCGACCTAAAGCAAAATGACAGAAAGAGAGAAATCTAGTTAAATATAAATGTATATTTATATTTGTGACTTACAAGCAAAATATAAAAATATATCATTTAAAACAATAGCGGTAAGTAGAGTGTATTTTCCATAGAAATGTAATACTTTTTGTTTATATTTATTTTGATACAAAAAAATAATATATAATACATCTCTAGTCAATTACATGAATGTGGGTCTGGATCATTCCTAAACATTCAACCCTGAAGAGCAAAGTATTTAAAGGAGCCAGTCTTTGGCTGTTTTGAGGCTTTGATTATGTTTTTTGGGTGTTTAACAATGGATGTTCATGTTTCTAATTTCAAAAAACGCTTTATATTTCACATATTTCAAGTCTATTGTCTCTCTTTTAACAAAACGACAGGATTTCTTCCAGTCTATATAAAGTTCTGATTGGTAACGCTGACCAGGACTGTCGTGATTGGTTCCCTGCTTAGAGTGTGTGAAGATGTCCCGCCCATACCATATCAGCAAGCTTCCGCTTCTCAGGCTGTTGTGATTGGTCGGTGCCCCTCTCAGTGGACGTATATTCATAAACGTTGGCTCTTAGCAATAAACAGTGACGATGGCATCAACTTCACTTTATCAGTTAAAAACATGCGGGTCGATTGAAGTGTGACAGAGGTCTAATAGTGCACGTAAAACGTAAATCTTTTTTAGAGATTGTTTTCCTACTATGGCGAGGGAAATTACACCGGATCGAACGGCGTCAGACAGGTTATATTAATTAACACTAATAACAGAACACTAGATTTGCCTTTATATATTGGACCAGAGTTGGATAATAAAACAAGCAGATTGATAAGGAGACATTTGCAAGCAGGACTTCAAAGGACGTTTCTTAGAAGTGTTTAGGAGGTATGCACACACAGACACAATACCCGTGTATTACACAGAACAGCTTTCACAGCCAATGTTAAAGTCAAAATCAAGCTGTTGTTTGACTGTTGGTTGTCATAGAATGTTTGTAGCTGAATTCTTATTACCAGCTGTAGGACTGTGAAGAAAATTGTAGTAGTTAAGCGCGCAGCTCAGTCAAATGTTTACAATCTCTGATAACCAAACACTACTCACTGGCTCTGCCTCTTCTTTTAGGAAGGCCTTAGCCCTTTTTTGGCACATTTGCTATTGTTTATGCTCTAACAGCAAGATTACACACTAACTAAAGGTTGAAAAATGTGATCGCGTGGAATGGGACCTTTAAAATTACCCACAAGGTACTGGGCACCAATCGTAACCCCTCAGCCATTTAAACTAATAAGATACAGTTTAAGTGTGTATGAGGAGACAGGCCCTTTTACAGAAACTGTTCTGTTAACCATTTTTTTGTTAACCGTTACCTAAAACTGTTCACCATGTGTAGAAAAACAACATCCTCAAGATGGAAAACCATCACATAAAGGGGCGGTTTTACAGGGCTAAGATTAAGACGGGACTAGGTATTAAAATGAGGGCATTTAAGTAACTTTTATAGACATGCCTTACACCCACCTGTGACCTTGGGGATGCCCTGCAGTCGGGGCACAGACAGGGCCACCGTAACCCCCAGATTAGTTCCCACCAACAGTAGACCATGACACACTAAGAGACTGCTCACAGAAACTCTCTGCTGTCCTGAAGGTAAAAACACAAATGTGTGATGAGTTATGTTTACAGCATTACTGGTTTATTAAATTACTTGAGGTGCAAACTAAAACGATACATTCACCATAGGAAAATACATTCTATAAAACGCTTGTGGTGAACGGTTATGACCAGAGGTACTTATTGAAACATTCACCCAGTGGAATAATAACATCCACACATGCTAGGCTGTGTGGGAAGATGCTCGACTGCATGTGTGGGTACGTTACTATGGGGATGATGCTTAACAGCAGTTGGTTTCTGAGGAAACGTGACACTCTTAGAAATGGGAGAGAGGACTGTTTAGAAACAATAGCAAGCCAAATGTTCAGCTCTTTGCCATTAGCTAACTTTAAATCTGCCAGGTACCAGAATCATGTGAATGAACAGGAAAAATTAACTTCATACTTTAAAATGGTTAAAATGGAGGGCTCTATAGTTAAAAACATTTGAAGCCCATTCATTTCACTGTTTTCAAAACACATTTGCATGTGAGTTGATAAAAAACATCTCTGTTAAACTGGTGTTTTATTATAAAATTTTTAAACTTGTTTTCCTAAGTAAAAATTGTGTATGTGTGGCTGAATGATTTTGTATAAAGACTAAAGAGATTTTCTCTTACTGACTGAAATTGGTTGTCTTGTTAATTTTTCAGTGTTCTTTGTGGTGCATTTACTTGCAATCATTGATTACTTATTGATAAATTACCTGTGCATTTTTATGTAAATGTCTTAACATAATTTAATATTGGTATGTACTAGAGATGCGTGGATCAGCTCAAATGTCACCCGAATCCGGTGGTTCAAACAAATCATCCACCTGCCACCCAGCCACACCTCTAATTTTCTATAATCTAGATATCCGCATCTGTCCTGCACCCGATCATCACATTATTCATTAAAATTGAATTCTTTTGTAAATCTTTAAGCGTGATGTCAGTGGATCATTCGTTTTTTAACAGCAGCTTGCGTGATGTTAGAGCTAATTTGCGCATATTGATAAATAATACACTTTTACTTATTAAACAAAAGTTTGGCTTTGCCCAGATTTGCCTCCATTTATTAATAAAATAAACTCAGGTTTTATTAGGCTTCTCCCTTCTGACTCTAATGTGAATATCGCTGTTTCTGTCATTGCAACACAAACACATAAACAGCCCAATCTTTGACTTAATAAATTAATGAACATCGGAGCCAAGTACGGTGCAGTTGACGCTGACTTTATTTAATTCTCCTTTTTTAATTTTCTCTCGGTTTTGTTCGCCCCCGGGCCGTCCCATCCTCACGACGCACCCTTTTTTTTAACTGAGAGTCTTTAAATTAGTGTCTGTCTGTCTGGTGAAAAGGCAGTTAAAACACATTAATATTTTAGAGAATGCAATGAATATTTGCATAATTAATGACTTATCTTATCCACCCATGACCCACACGCAATAAATCAGAATGTACTTTTTTATAACCTTACACACTCGACCTGCGGATTATCCGCAGTGTCGTGGATATAACCACAATCCCCTCATCACTAGTGGGTACTGATGATAATAGAAGCATAAGAAACAGATGAATCCATGCATACTGTTAATGTATCGCACATTACGCATCTTTCTTGGTAAAATTAAATACACGAAACGGTTTAAAACTGTCTCTAACACGCATCAGAATTTTTTGGATTATAAATTGAATCAATTAACATTTATGCATTTTGCAGACCCTTTTATCCAAAGCGACTTACATTGCATTGTACTATACATTGCAATCCCCTTTGATCGAACCAGCCAAAACTATGAGGGGCCGTTTAGGCCATAATTATTGAAATGACTCTTACAAACACTAGTGAAATAAAAACATCGATCGAACTTAGTGAAATTCATTCACACGTATTACTGAAATACCTCTTACAAACACTAGTGAAAACATACATACGTATTACTGTAATCTTTTACAAACACTAGTGAAATGTATGTATATGCATGCTAAAAAGCCTCTTATAAACAATGGTGCACTAATGAGGCAACATATTTCAGGTATAGTTGATGAAAGATTTCAGTGTAGTTGATGAAAGATTTCAGTGACGTTGATGAGAGCATATTTCACTGGAAAAGGAAGCTGCATCCGCACTTCCGTTTAGTTTGGCGCACGTTGATGACGTGCAGATACGCAGCGAACAGGAACCTGTCAGATGCAATTAATTTACGGAGTAATATTTTACATCGCCCCCCACGCTACCTTCGGTTTTTCCTTATACAGTTCCGTTGTCAATGCAATTTTTTTCTTTGTCTAAAAATATATTTTGGATGGCATGGTATGCTTTGAAACAAAAAGTCCCAAAAAGCTGAAGAGTGCGGTTCCGTAATTTTTGGCTTCTGCAATTACAATAGAAATTACACATGCGAAGGAAGCATTACTCCCACTTACCAGGGGTTTAAGAGTGTGTCGAGGAAATAAAAGTTTGTTTAAAGATTTCAAAATGACGCCACAGCGATGTTTTTTGGTTTTGCAAGTGTCTGCGTTATTTTCATTCACGAGTAACAATGACGATGATATTACAGCTTTTCTAAGAAGTGCACTTCAGTGTTTAGAGGACATACAAACGGCGAATGGTGGTACGAATATATGGTTTCGTTTACTCATATACTTATACTGAAAAATCGCACATTGCATAACTTGTTTTTTTGTAAGTCAGACATTAAGTATTAACCATGACATGTTAGCAAAATGCAGTGGCTTGTTTAAATACAAGTTTGAATCCAGTTACTTTATTCTTCATAGCCCATACAATAAAGATCTCGGGACACCGTCGTAACTCTACAAGAATTAAGCATGGTTTTACTACAAATAAAACGAACAAAAAATGGTAACCAAATATTATTAAGGTTTTTTACAGTAAGTTTTACCGTGGCATACAATTAATGTATTTAATAATTCATGTAATTGTAGTGTAATTACTCTAGACAAAACATGGTTGGTTGTTAAATTGTATTATGTAACGTACTAGCTGTTTAAATTCATTATGTACATCAAAAACGAATCAGACAAATTCTATTACCAATTAAAGGCGCTGTTGTATTTATATTTTATGCACCTGAGGGGTGATCAGTGCCCTTGAACTATCACCACTATGTAAAGTATGAAGAACTTTAAGTGTTACAGTAAATTTTAAGCTATCTGGGTTTTAACTTGTTGCAAGAAATTATTAATAATTTTGCACATTTGGGTGATTTGGAGTCACTGTCATCTTTTTGAATGGAAAATAAGAGGTTTTTAATTTATATCAAAATATATATTGATGACTACCCAATAAGTTTAGACCTACAAATGTGTTTTTTAATAATATTATGAACTAAAAAAACCTGATATGACATTATGAACCACCAACGTTGTGTTTATGTACTGTCAACAGGCATATTGATGGAAACCATAAGCTTGTGAGGTGGAGAATGGTGTTCCATGGCTGTGTTGATGGCTACAGTCGAACAATAATCTATCTTGACTGCCTTGACAACAACAGAGCTACCAGTGTTCTGTCTTTGTTTCGTGCTGGCGTGCAACATTTTGGATTACCATCTAGAGTACGTTGCGACCATGGAATGGAGAATATAGAAGTGGGACGCTATATGCTTAAACACTGAAGTGCACTTCTTAGAAAAGCTGTAATATCATCGTCATTGTTACTCGTGAATGAAAATAACGCAGACACTTGCAAAACCAAAAAACATCGCTGTGGCGTCATTTTGAAATCTTTAAACAAACTTTTATTTCCTCGACACACTCTTAAACCCCTGGTAAGTGGGAGTAAGTCTTCCTTCGCGTGTGATATTTCTATTGTAATTGCAGAAGCCAAAAATTACGGAACCGCACTCTTCAGCTTTTTGGGACTTTTTGTTTCAAAGCATACCATGCCATCCAAAATATATTTTTAGACAAAGAAAAAAATTGCATTGACAACGGAACTGTATAAGGAAAAACCGAAGGTAGCGTGGGGGGCGATGTAAAATATTACTCCGTAAATTAATTGCATCTGACAGGTTCCTGTTCGCTGCGTATCTGCACCTCATCAACGTGCGCCAAACTAAACGGAAGTGCGGATGCAGCTTCCTTTTCCAGTGAAATATGCTCTCATCAACTACACTGAAATCTTTCATCAACTACACTGAAATCTTTCATCAACTATACCTGAAATATGTTGCCTCATTAGTGCACCATTGTTTATAAGAGGCTTTTTAGCATGCATATACATACATTTCACTAGTGTTTGTAAAAGATTACAGTAATACGTATGTATGTTTTCACTAGTGTTTGTAAGAGGTATTTCAGTAATACGTGTGAATGAATTTCACTAAGTTCGATCGATGTTTTTATTTCACTAGTGTTTGTAAGAGGTATTTCAGTAATACGTGTGAATGAATTTCACTAAGTTTGATCGATGTTTTTATTTCACTAGTGTTTGTAAGAGGTATTTCAGTAATACGTGTGAATGAATTTCACTAAGTTCGATCGATGTTTTTATTTCACTAGTGTTTGTAAGAGTCATTTCAGTAATACGTGTGAATGAATTTCACTAAGTTTGATCGATGTTTTTATTTCACTAGTGTTTGTAAGAGGTATTTCAGTAATACGTGTGAATGAATTTCACTAAGTTTGATCGATGTTTTTATTTCACTAGTGTTTGTAAGAGGTATTTCAGTAATACGTGTGAATGAATTTCACTAAGTTCGATCGATGTTTTTATTTCACTAGTGTTTGTAAGAGTCATTTCAGTAATACGTGTGAATGAATTTCACTAAGTTCGATCGATGTTTTTATTTCACTAGTGTTTGTAAGAGTCATTTCAATAATTATGGCCTAAACGGCCCCTCATACAAAACAGCTGTCTTCCACTTTCTCTCTTGCTTAAATCCATTCAAACAGACTGACAGTTTGGAACTATTGAGAGCTTCATGACCCACGTGACCACGTGGGACGAGATCAAAATGTGTCGCAACTCTGTTTTTCAACGGCTTTGTGGTTGGCAACCGATAAACAAATGAAAACAAAAATACCACCTTGGAGCTTTTATTCACTACACACTTTAATCCCATAAATCACAAACTCAAAAGTAAGATGGTTTTAATATTTAGTGATGTGACTAAGAAAGAATTTTGTCAGTCTTTTGATGATGTTAACATAAGCAAACAGAATTGCATTGGAAAAGCGCTGACATAACTTGACCCAGACTGAAAATCAGGACGTCTGTGAGTTAACGTCCTCTGAGCACCCGATTGGTCAGAATCGAACTGCGGGTTCTATTCAGCTGCTCTTTACTGCTCACTGACTCATTAGAAAAGGGCTGGCTTGTGTTTCTGAGCATCACAGATCATTAAATTAGTCATGGACACTGCTGTAACCGGCCATAACTAAACAAATGAGGGTTGTGTTTGGCTTAACTTTGCACAGTTACAGTCACAACAAAGGGACTATTTATTTAAAGTGATAAAATGATAAGCAATCTGTAACTCAGGGAAAATCGGTTAGCAAAGAATTAGATTTTCAAGCACTCCTATTTAAACATACAAACTGTTAACTTCATCTTATAACATCATTTGATGGTTTATTTTTATAGTTAAATTCACTGTCACTGTGTAAGAAACACACAAATCAAATTGAATACTGACTGCAAACCTGAATGCTGCAAACTTGTTTATGAGTTTATTTTTATGTTCTACTGTCGGCTGCTGTGGTTTAGCTGAACATCTCTAACATCCAGGAATAGATTTAGCTGTGGGCTGTGTGTCTTTAGCCTGACCTTCTGAAGAGACGCATGTGTGTACTTACAGAATTTAACTAATCCTCTGTGCAAGCCTTCAATTCCTGTAATAATATTAATAATGAACATGTGTTTGAATTTTAATGCCATATGTAGTGCTTTGACCCAGGCTCAGTTATGTGGTCAGTTAATCCACTACTGGATGAATAATACTGTCAGCTGATGTCTGCATCATCACAGAAGAAAAGACACGTCGAGAACAATAAAACTGATTTGACAATAACCTAATGAGAACAACATGTGTAGGGGGGATTCGGTTTTATGATTGATTTAAAAATGACTTCCTGTAATCTCATAATAAACCAAATCATAACCAGTAAAAACATTCCCGAGTTTAATCAGCTATGAGCCAACAAATGACAATTTGATTTGAAAAATTCAGCATGCTCTCTATCCAATAATATAATAATTGATGTATAATGAGCACGTGTCAATACTGCGGTTTGTGGGGTGTATGTTTGTGACATTACTGCACACATGAGTGAGTATTTAGGTCACAGAAGACAAAGACATCACAGACAAAAGCCATTGACTGTACACACACACACAACAGGTGCTTTTAAAGTCCCTCTCTTTCCATGTCCCAAAGAGGATGACTCCTGTATCTCTGATAAAAGATGCTGATTGTATCACAACAATAAATTGATTAAAGCGCTTTAGTACATAAGTAACAGATAAACAACAGCACATTGTACACAAACTAATAAAATATCTGCTCAACTAATCTTTCACAAGCTGTTATAACCATTACTGGAAAGGGAGATCATAAATTCTGCCAATCATTTTGTCAACCGTTACACACGATACCCCACATTAACTAAAGTGATGTGGGACTGTTGTCTGTATTTCAGTGCCATGAACTTGTGATGTCCCAGACTCACCTTGCGAGGCCTTATGCAACGTCACCCTCATCCTAAAATCTGCATACTCAAGTGCCACTGAACTTAAAACGGTTTCAGATTCTCTCTTTGAAGTAACTGCCAACCTTGCAAACCTATTGTATTTAGCACTACAGCGTAACTCAACAACTACAGAAATATGAGAGATTCCATCTCCCTCCGAAACTCTTTAAACAGGACTTGTTCAGAAATGGTTGAAGTGTCAGAAATTGTTTGTTGGGATGAACAAAATGCTTTTTGAACTATGTTGTTAAGACTTCACACACACCTTGAATGAATCAGAAGGATTTTTACAGTCGGATGATTGAGAAAGAAGCAGCAGTTTGTTCACCATGTTGAACGCTTCTCATTTTCAATCATTCAGCAGCTGACTTTTCTTCCAGCTCAATAAAGCTGCACATTACCTTTAGCTAAAACATTCCATTAGTAAATGAAAACCTGAACACTTCATCAGAGACATGCAAAGACAGCACAGGAGGTTGACTGGGAGTGCCTTTGATGAACAAAATCCGACCTGCCCTGACAAATAAGCCACACAGTTTAAGAAACACCAGGGCATGATCCGACACTCAGCAGATTGAAGTTTAAGGATTCTGTGAGCCTGCAGCAAAATAGTGCTGGAAATGAAAGACAATGCCGTGTACTTTAGATACTCAACCAGCACGATTCAGAAAAGTCCCTTCTCTTCAATGGACCTGCTTTTCAAAACCCATATACAGCCTTCATTTGTTGTTATAAAAAAAAAAAGGAAGTTTCTCTAACAATACCAGGTAAGGAGATATGCCATGAGATTTCTTCTGAGAACCGACCAGACTGAGAGAAATTTCAGCAGGACACATCTTGTCCCGTTCCGTTACACATAGATTCAGGAAACAGATGTCAACATTAAGGCTGACAACAGCTCAAAATGTGTCAAACATTTATTGTTTCCACATCAATTGCAGCATAATCCAATGTTTAAAGGAACAGTTCACCAAAAAAAAAAGTTGTTCAAATCTGTATATATTTTTTGTACTGATGAACACAGAAAAAAATATTTGGAAGAACAGTTCTTTGCCGCCACTTACTATTATTGTATTTTATCTTACTATGGTAGTAAATGGGGGCGAAGAATGGTTCGGTTACAAGAATTCTTCCAAATATCTTTCTCTGTGTTCATCAGAACAAAATAAATGTATAAAGATTAGTAGTAACTAACTAAAAACAGATTTTTTATTTTTGAGTTAACTGTCCCTTTAACATTTAACCCAATTTACATGTAAAACTTTGCACCTAATTGTGAATAGCAGAATGTTGTAAGTATCAGTATTTAAGGAAGTAAATCTGTAGTCAGAGACACACACTGATACAGTCACATATGAAGTATTGGTGTCTCCATGCAGGCAGTTTCCTGTGTGGCAAACTACTACATTAGTTCATGAAAAGGGAGTTCTCAACTTTTTTTTGACACATTTCCGTTCAAACATTTTATCTTGGAGAATGAAACTCCCCTTCCACACAAAACCGCAATAGAGCTGACTGAGCATTTTCCACTTCTAATGAAGGTCAGCGTAAATGTTGATATATATAGATGTTATTCACTTTGCTACACCAAGGATGAGCTCATGGGAAAATCCTGGTTTTCTAGCTGTACAGGAACAGGGTAATGCTCCTAGCTAAAGAACAGAATTTATACTTTCTTTATTTTCTTCTGTTTGGATCAAGAAAATATTGATGTGTTCTGCATTCAGGTGTGTTTTAAAAATCGAATAATCTTTTAATAGCAATTTGCGAATGGAAATGCAAATAGACTCATTTTTAAGCCCTGCATGAACAAAGAAACTTTGTTCCGAGTAGCTGGAGTAAAAAGACATGACTGTGCATGATTCCAATGTAATGCAATTGAGAATGATTCTTCCTTTCTATTTCCTGAACTAGCATAACACACATAAATGAGCTTTGGCACAGAAAGATTATGCCAAGCGGCACAATTTAGATCTAACAAGAAATGCGAAAACAGAAAGAAAACAACGGCACTAACTCGACGAGGAACCTCCGACATGCATTCAGAGCGCTTGAACCGTCCTGTCACTATGGAGATTCAAATAAAGCGTCTTCATTCAGCCCTTCAGAAATGACTCTTTTTTTAAAACAACCCACTCATAACAGAGCGCACACACAGCAGGCATTAAGAGCGATGTCCATCGCCTCAAATCCTATTTAAATACTGAATACATACATTTCCGGCTTTCAATTCATCAAACAAGCAATGCACATTCTCTGCAACATTAAAGTGCAAATCAAAATGTATTGCACAGTGCACACGTGAGTTTAAAAGAAACAACCTATTGTAAGATCAATGAGGCTCTTTCAGAATGCATTAAATGTGTTCAGTCGTATTAGACTGCATGTTACCAAACAAAGGGGCGGTCAGCTGGTCTTGGTTATGATGTTCCAACTTGACTTGATCTACTGAGATCAGAACAATCTATCATCAATTGGACATAATTGGAGAAAAAACAAGTAGTCAACAGCAGTGAATCAGTACTGAGGTTATTCCTAGTCTACCCATCTCTGAATGGTTTCCTGAACACACCAGCTTGTGTTAAGCTACACAAGCAGCCCATTCAAATGTCCTTAACACAACCAAATGCTGGATTTGATCCAAACACAACAACGGTTAGAAATAAGAATAGAAATTCCCCTCAAAGAAGTGCACAAAGTTTAAAATCTGCATGCATTTAGTATCACCAAAACACTCAAAGTGTGTTTAGAAAAAAGGCTTTTATGGTTTCCTAGCGATAGGATTCTAAAGTCAATGCTGTAATTCTGTTTCCCCACAGGAATGGAAAATTACGAGACGTGAATAAGTGACACGCCCACTTATGATGTCATGTTTAAACACAGAGCAGTCACAGGCAGATTACAGGTGTCTCTGCTGATGCCTATAGATGATAGAAAACCTTCACCATAAGCTTTTCCTGATTTTAAGTTTGCATCGAAGAGAAGTCTTAAATGAAAATAAAGTTTTAGGATTTCAAGAATGTTAAAAAGCATAAACATTATGAGTATTGCTTTAAGAATGAAATTCTTAAGGAAAGAAAACTGGGGCCTTAAAAAATTTCCACTGAAGCACACGTTGCTGTTGGAACATTCTCAAATCATGAAGGATGACATGAATCATCAGATTTTGGCACCAATCATCAGGTTTTGGCACCACCTTGACTTTATCCCAGCTTGAATGCCCTCTATAAAAATTCTGTAAAAAATATGCAATGTACAGAAATGTACACGTTTCAATTATGATTTTCACTTAAACAGTTATGCTAATAATATATTTTGTAATATTTCTTGTTTTGTTATTAAACTAGAAAAAGGGAGAATAGATTTCTTGGTCAAAGGTATGCAGACACCCCCTTCTAATAAACAAGTAGCTACACCCATTACTGCATACCACAGCCCATGTGCGCACAATGCTCATGTGTACAAAGCAAGGTTCATAAAGAAATGTTTTATTGAGGCTAGTGTGAAAGAACTTGACTGGCCTGCACAAAGTCCAAAACTGAACACTTTTGACTGCAAATAAAAAGTTTTCTATGAATTACTGCTGGCTTCTGTGATACTGGAGAAAGGACAGGAAAATCTCTGATGTTAGGCGTGATATTTTGATGTGACTACTGTAGGTACCTGGTAGTATGTTATTGACTGCTGTGGCGATGTTGATATCTTGCAGGTGGTCAAGAGTCTCTGTATGGAAGAGTCGTAAGGTGGAGCCCGTGCTGAATGATATCCAAATCCCTACACCAGCTACCACCATGTGTGACACGATCATTCCCTCCTCTTGATGGGCCTCGAACTGACGCTGTCAATGGAACCCAAACGCACATACTCAGCAATAGGTTGTGATACCTAAGCATGTTGTACTTCTGTTCAAGCATTTCGTCTTATTTGATAACATCACTCAATCCAGTTTATCTCAGCACTGCATTTACTGGTATAGGACTGTTGGTATTCTATTAATTCACCCATATATAAAAAATCTCATATTTAAGTCCCTTTATGACATTCAAGATGTATATAATAACTTTACATTTATATTTATGCATTTGGCAGACGCTTTCATCCAAAGTGACTTACATTGCATTGTACTATACATGGACTATGTGCAATCCCCTGGGATCAAACCCATGACCTTGGTGTTGCTAGCACCACTGAGCAACAGGGAAGCGTTTAGATTAACTTTTTGATTAACAATTAGATTAAGTTGTAATCTAATTGGTTCTCACATGTCTCATGTCCAGCATTGATAATGTGTGTTTTGTCACAAGACATCTAAGAAACAAGGAGATTCAAAGTGAATGCAGTAAACAGACCCGCTTACAGAATTAAGTTGATGAATTTTGCAAAACATGAACTCTGCCAGTGTAACACACAGAACTATAAATAAGGTAATTTAAAATCTGGCCTAGGAATTTAAAGATTGAGTTTCTATGTCCTGTGATAAAACACGCTTCACTCTCTTCTATTGCAGTGAACATTAGGAGAGATTTCACAGAGTTAAAAGCGTAATGATGTTGTCTAAATAACAGGCCTGTGTGTGCTCATGCGTGACCGTGTGCGTTTAGTGGAGGTGGCACAAGGCTTTAATATTCTGAGATCACAGCAGGTGTTTCTATCCCTGTGTTAAGAGAGAGACTCTTTCATAAGAGTACGTGACATCACAACATTAGATCATAATGATATAGTGTCACACATATCGTAAAATAAGCGAAACCAACCAAAAGCCCTCTGCCTTACACAACCGGTTAGGGGGCCGTTATAGACAGATCCAAAAACACATTGTTATTGTACAATTGTACAAATTGTACATTGTTCGAAGTCAATAATGTAACCAACAATGTGACCAACATTGTTGTTAATGCAGAAATGAGTGTGAGGAGGTAGAAAGTGCTGTTTTACCTCAACAGTGTGTGTCTGTGTGTTGATGATGAAGATCTGCCCGCCTGATGAAGCCCACACATGTTCACCCACCACCAGCACAGCTTTCACCGGTAATACTCCGAGCTTCAGCACATGAGTCGCTGACTCGACCCAGGAGCCGTCTATGAGCAAAAGAAGAGGCATGAGGACAATCTGTTAGCATGCACTTTAAAAAGTTATTTTTAATAACGTGTGATGAATGGACACGTGGTGATTTTCACAAGCTGATTCTCTGCGTCTGTTTCTGCCAATACTATTCTGAGACATTAATGAAATGGTCTTTATTCAGAGGTCGGTTCCCTTCAGAGGTTCTGATTACGTAACACCGGCGCCTACACAGTATTCCCAAACTCCCTCGGTCTCTGTCTCTTTCTCTCTCTCTTTGTTTGTCTCTCTCGGATTCAGAACGGTTTGTGATGAGTATGTTTGAAAGGGGAAAAGCACTGTTTTAATGAGGACACAAATATTACAGACTAAAAATAAATTCTTTCAATACCTTTGTTTCAACATTACTCATTCAACCCAACACAGAATGACATCAAATGGTGGAGTTCCTTCTGATACTGGAACAAAAGCCCAACAATCTGATAATGCAACCCTCTCGTTTTGTTATATTAACACATTCCTCCCAAACACTCCTCCCATCTTCCAGATATTCCTGTCATAAACGCATGCTATTGTTGAGCATCTCTCAAAGTAATGTCGCTTCCTATCAAGCTGCTCAAGAACAACCGGTTTCATCGATCAGGGTGCTAAACTAAAGCAAAAATATTTATTAAATATCAGACCCAAATGCAGCAGAAAACTGAAGAAAGGGTGAAATGGAACATGAGTATTCCAGAGAGAAAAACAGCTGTGGAAAGAATTATTGAGGGCAGAGGAAAAATATTTCTAATGTCTCACTTTCCTTCCAGAGAACTGGATGAAAAGTTTTTAAATACTGAGAAAATCAACTTGACCTGCGGATCAGGTAAATTTCCACAGAATTTTAGACCCAGTTCTCAGATTCAAGCAACATGATGTCGATAAAATGTAAGAATGATGTAAATCCACCATTATTCACAATCAATTTTGTGCATATGACCCAGTTCACAATGTGAAGGAGGAGGTGAATGGAGGAAGATGAGGAGTGTGAGAAAAAGGAAAGTAGGAGTTTGAGGAGGAGTATGAGATAGAAAATAGTACCAAAGAGCTCAGTGCATTCTGCTTCACTTCCTCAGTTTTCAGAAAATGTAAAGAAATATAGGAAAAAACAGAATAAGGGGCAGTGTCCACCAGGGTGTTTCTGCCGGCGCTTGACATGTTTTTTTCAATTGTTTTTAACAGAAACACCGCGTTTTTAAAAAACAGAAGCTGGCATTCTTTTCCGCAGGCTCAACGCCGTTTTTTTCACAGTCAACGTAACATAGTAACCAATGCACCTCCGCTGGAAAAAAACGCTGTTCAAGCGTCCACAATATCTGTTTTCAGCCAGCCCCAGGCGTTTTCAGCCACGTAAAAGCGCCTTGGTGGATCTGGAGACTAAAACAGACAAATCGACATCTCTGGTGTGACAATATTGGCTCCAGCAACCTGTGATTTCCCCATGCATTGATCTTCATCAATTGAACACAATTTCTTATCATGCAAAACAATTCCTTCATTTCGTTCCGAACAAAAATCCCACTCATTAAATCAAAAGTGAATAAGCATAGAATAACAATAACAATAGACAACTGAATCACATCAGTACTGAAAGAAACATCTCACCATTAGATCTGGAGTAGACGACTAGTGAACCGCTGACCAGTCCTGCATACAGACAGCCGCTCCTGTACACCAGACATGTGACGCAGGACTTATCAGGTGAGAAGAAATGCTGCAGTCGGACCTTCTTCGAGCGCTGGCTGCTCTTATATACAGATATACTGAAGGAGACAACGTGATGGATTAACTTTAATAGAGTACAGATTATTTAAAAGTGATTTCTGAGAAACACTGCTGAAACAACAATAAAGCAAACAGTTTTGTCATATTTGCTAGATGTCTATTGTTTTGAGTTATTACGGTAGCGGTATGTACCTACTGCACCTTTATGTACAACAGTGACGATTTATACAGTAAATGAAGCATTTCAAGGCAGTAAAAAAAAAAAATCACACAGTCATCAAACAAAACGGGTTAACAAAGAGGTTAGACAACTGTTTTTTTTTTGTATAAGTGATGCTGGATGTCAACTAAGGGGATGTACACACCTGCCTTCCTCCATTCCCAAACACACAGTCGGCGTGTCATTGGCTTTCCGCTCTTCTGAGTTTTCCTCCCCGCTTTCCAAAGTCTCATCTAGAGGCACATACGTCATGCAGAGAATACGCGACTCGACGTTGAAACACTCCGTCACTTTGGGATTCGAGTTCTGCAAAGCCACAACAGACACCTGGCCCATGTGATTGGTGCAGCTGGCCACCTGATAAAAAGAGGAGATAATCATTTCAGAATCCTATCCTCGAAGTCCTATTGATAAAACCACAAACTTACTGCTAAACAAAGCTTAAATGGTTAATTCTGAAACGTGAGGTTGTCTTGGGAGGAAATGTACATGTCTCAGATTGATGGAACACACCGAGTGCTCTTAAAGGGGTGCAGCTTATCACGGCAGGCTCTTACATGTCTCAGAGAGGCTAGTGTTTTATGACGTTCTCTTCAGTAAATACAGCATAAAAGCTTTTAATGCAACCACACGCTCACAGTGAAACACTGCCCACACAGAAAAAAAGCTTGAGTGTAAAACGGTGCTTTCAGGTTTCAAAGGCCATTTAAAGTGACAGTTCACCCAAAAATGAAAATTCTGTCATCATTTGTATGCCCGTCTTGTCATTTCAAACCTTTATGACTTTCTTCCTCGCGCAGAAGATATTCTGAAGAAAGTTGGGACCCGAACAGTACTGGCCCCCATTCACTTCTATTGTATGGACACAAAACAATTGCAGAATGGGTGCCAGTTAAAAACATTCTTCAAAATATCTTCTTTTGTGTTCTGCGGAAGTCCTTAAGGTTTGAAATGACAAATGGGTGAGTAAATGATGACAGATTGTTTTTTTGGGGGTGATCTTCATATTCCTTTGAAACACAATGAGTTTTAATTTTAGGTGGCCCGTCCCTTTAATATTTAGGGAAATTTTAAGTATTTTAAGTTCAGATTATTAAATGTTTGTGACACTCACCCATACACAGCCGTGACCCATAACAGGCAGATCTGCAGTGCTGTCATTGTTCACATATGGCTCAGGGTTGTGAACAGCACATTCCACCTAACACACACAAGCACACATACACTAACACTTTTCTCAGAACGCTTTTTGAAATTGTAATACAATTTAATAATGAACGTGGCTTCACCTTGAACTCCTGCAGTTTGGACATGACCACAGCCATCTGCATGAGTAAAAGAGGATGATTCTGCTTCCTCCTCTGATTACCGTCATCTTCAGCACAAAACCAGCCCTGAATATTGTCCTCCTCTGGAACAGCAAAGCATTCCTCAAATTCAATAACTCAACGACAATTCCAAACGTGTCCTGTTGCCAGTACATTAATCCTTTTCTAGGCACAGAAGCTTAAATTCTGTCTTGGTTCAACAATGATTCAAGCTCTGAGCAATTTGATTCCCTCAGGCATAAAAAGCTACGTTTATTGCCAAACCTGATCACAAACTTGCACAAAATAAAACAGGTTGAGAAAACTATGTCAAGGTATATTTTCATGCAGCTCTTTTGATTTCAAACCCAACTTCTGATTTAATAAGGAAATACAGGATATGGACATGTGGAGATATGTAGACCAGAATATGATACGTACGTAGCGCCAATTTGGCCATTTGAAAGTTACTGATCCAGGCTTGCTTTATAGATGGACAGAAAGTGTTGAAGACTGCAGTAAAGAATGTGGGTCTTCCATACCTAAAAAAGTAAATCCAAACAAAAAACACATTTTATTGAAAATAGAGCATACAAATCTCTCAACTAGCCTAAATATCTCAGCACGGCATCTGAGCTGGGCCTTCTCAAGACAGCTGGAAAAACACCCAGTGTCTCGTCCTGTTTATCAGTCACACATCACAGGATACGATGTATTACTTGGCCAAAGCTAATGCTATCAATAGAGTTCAGACCATATAACACTTTCAAACATTTTGAATGGGTAAGGAAGAAAAAATTGAGAGATCATTTCCAAATCAGTTTTTCTGATTTTAAAAGTAACTATTTATAGCTATGTGTTAAGGTAAATTGAGCAAATATATCATTTTTGCTTCATTCTGTGAACTACAAACAGTACTTCTCCTAAATTTCAAGTAATTGGTTTCTATTTGCATTCATTTACAGACAATGAGAACTGGAGAAACACGTTAAAATAACAGAAAAGGTGCTCTGTAATTCGTCAGACCTCAACTACTGCAAAGTAAAAACCAGTTCATATTTACTTTAAAGAGTGAGTTCACCCAAAAAGAAAAATACTGTCATAATTTACTCACCCTTTTGTCATTTCAAACCTGTTTGACTTTCTTATGCAGAACACAAAAGAAGATATTTTGAAAAACGCTGTTAACTGGATCCCATTCACTTGGTTTTGTGTCCATACCATAGAAGTGAATGGGGTCCGGTGCTATTCGGTTACCAACTTTCTTCAAAATATCTTCTTTTGTGTTCTGCGGAAGAAAGAAAGTCATAAAGGTTTGAAATAACAAGCGGGCGAGTAAATGATGACAGAATTTTCATTTTTGGGTGAACTATCAATTAAAGCAATTCAAAAGAAATAAGTATTTAGGAAATGTACTAAAAAATTTTTTTCATGTGATAACACTCCTGATGCTTGATTTTGTTGAAATTCAACATACACTGCACTGGAATGTCCACAATACATCTAGAAATGATGATTAAATAAAGATGTGGTATGGCTGTATCCGTTGCTGTTGTTCTGATGGGACAAGTCTTCAAAAGAGGTCTTCAATTGTAATGGCACATAATGAGTGGACTCAAAATAACCAGGATATGGAATGTCTATTCAAAAACGTCAACCTTTTTTAGCATTTACAGTGTGTGTGTGTGTGTGTGTGTGTGTGATTTATATTCTCAGAGGGATTACACAAACAGCTGGTAGTCTAAAGATGCTCTTATAATCCGGACACTAACAACCAAGCATGCTTCCACAATACCGGCAAATCATCACCGTGTGCGTATGTTTGTGACAGCTGCACATTTCAAACCCTCTGATGCAGTAGGAATGGATAATAACAACACAACAATCTATGAGGTTAAAATAGGGACTTTTCCTAGAATATTATAAGAGCATAGATCATGTCAATAAAGGGCTCTAGTTCAAGAAGCAGGACCGAAATAACCTGGATAATGATTCTGCCTGCTTTGTAATTAACTAAAAAGGAAACGGAGGCAAATCATTCAAGACATTTAATGTTTGTCACCTAAGTAACACAAAGTAGAAAAATATTTAACTTTCATTTATATGCACCAGCTTAACATTGTAACATAAGGCACACATCATTAATAAATAAATCAATTAAATAAGTTATTTTGAAGTCATACTTGTCTTGTTTCCCTGGTAACTGCAGTTGTATCCTACAGCGATCAGCAGCCCGAATCTCCTCCTCCTTCTTTAAAATGAGGCGCTGGAGGCCTGAAACCCAATCCTGAGCTACTGCCCCATTAACATTCTGGATTGAGAGAGAGTAAAGTGGACTTGTGCAGTAAGAAGAGCATAATCTGGTTTCAATATCAGTCTGTTAAGTGTTTCAGTGTTACAGGAAGATGAACTCACCTGATAATTTCCCTTCAGGCTGCTGATCATGGTAGAGATTTGGTTCACCAAACCAAGATCATGGATCAGGTTCTGGAGGTCCTGGTACAGCTGTCCTGGACCCATATACAATTTATCTGTAAATGAGATGCATCAACATTAAAAGCTGAAGCTTGTTTTTTGTTCAGTTAAAATATTTGACTATTACAGCTGATACAGAATCCATACAGTGTGCATCGTGCGATATCTATACACTGAAATGAATCATTAAACACAGATTATCATGGGCTATACGAATACTGCGATGTGTGGCTTTTCAGCGACTCATAGATATAGTCTCACACAATAGACTGCTTTGTGCTGCACTACTGCAAATAAAGAAAGAGGTAGGGGGTGGAGAGATAAAACTGTTGAGAAGTGAGAAAGAGAGGAAAGCGCAAGCGAAAAGAATGTCCTAGCCTATACAAAGCTAAAGTTAAAAGTAAAATGTCATGTAAAATGTCAATGAGACCCCTCCCACAAATAGTTCTGTTTAAACCAAATATTGTGCGACCTCTAGACATTTCGTTCTTCAAATAAAGGGCATCTAAATCCAATAGTTTCTGGCAGTATATCAACATGAGGATTCAGTTTGCTTTTGCACAGATACACAAAAGAAACATGTCAAACATGGGGGTCTGGAGAGCCAGACACAGACTCTCACAACCACAAACTACGATTTTATATTTGGTTGAACTAACTCATAACACACTAAAGCGCATATTAGGAGCTTTTCTGTAACACTCCAACAGTGTCCCCTAATAATGACATCATCTCCCCTCCCAGTAACTTCCTTCTTCACGCTTGATTAGATTTGGAAAATTAAAGCGAGAGAGAGAAAAGAAAAAGAGAAGAAAGGTTGGGAATGCAAGAGCTCTAGAGCACACAAACCTTGTTTTCAGTAACCATAGAGACAACATTAGTCTTTTTCAACCTGAGAGGGGACTTTTATCATACAACAGAAAAACAGGCACAGTGGGTCCAGTGTGTTGTGTCTTGTGTCTAACACTGTAAAAGGTTAAACAAGCATCCGGAAGGTAATTGTGTCTAAAGTGTGGGTTTTGCATTACAGTATGTCTCTAAAATCCCATTGTAGTCTCTTCTCCTGTCACTGCAGCTGTGCTGAATGAAGCACACACACAATCATTCAGGAAAAGCAGTCATTTCCTTTTTGTGGGAGTCAGTGTGTCCAGTGTTCTCCAAACCACAAAAAACCAGGGCAGACAACCTCATAAAAAGACATCCCTAGTGCTAGATGATTGCAAAATGCAATTATGCACCATTTTATCGTGTTTCCTGTATGGCAAACTGCAACATGCCTTCATTTAGAAGTGTGATTGCTTAAAACAGAGATTTCAAGTGCAAAATCCAGAGTTTACGAGGTGCCCAAACTACTCAAAGATTACCACAGCCTTATGAATATGACCTTTTTAAAGCCTGACTCATATGACCCTCATTTTCTTTCCCTCCTTTTATTTCTCTCTCTATGATATGTCTGAATTCACTTTTATGACTCCATTGGTTTCTGTCAGAAGTGTCACAATTGGAAAACAGACATTGGAAAGCAGAGTGAACCAAGTCTAACGCCAGTTTCTTTGGAGACATTTTTTCCATGGAATAATCGATGACATCTTTATCTGGAGTCTCGACGTGTTGGAATTCACAAGGAAATCTGACCGCATATTTTTTTCTTTATCTACAGGTTGTTTTAAATGTCTGTGTTTCTCTTTTAAATTCATAAAAACATTAGTGCATTGTTGTATTAAGGGTGGTGCTGGTGCATAATACATTTTTCCAAACACTTCCTCCCCTTGCTACCATTTGGCTATTTTTAGGTTTTCTGTTTATTTTTCATTTAGCTTGCATTTATATCTAAAATAATTTGTAGTACGCTCTCTACAGGAATATTTCCTTTGGAAGATACTTTTTCCAAGGACAAAGTGGTAGTCAGTGCTGTTAAAGTTCACTGGCCAATCCAATTCTTAAAGAGATAGTTCACCCAAAAACTAAAATTCTGTCATCATTTACTCACCGTCTTGTCATTTCAAACCTGCATTACTTTCTTTAGTGCAGAAAACAAAATAAGATATTTTGAAGAATGTTGTTAACTGGGACCCATTCACTTGCATTGGTTTTGTGTCCATTCAATAGAAGTGAATGGGTGCAGGCGCTGTTTGGTTACCAAACTTCTTTAAAATATCTTATTTTGTGCTGTGCAAAAAAGAAAGTCATGCAGGTTTGAAATGACAAAGGGGTAAATAATGACAGACTTTTCATTTTTGGGGTAACTATCCCTGTATGAATAACTGACACTGTCTAGGTAACACAAAGAAACATACTAGGTTTGGCATTGATGACGACTTTTTCCCCCGAATGCGAGGGGTGAAACCGGGAAGAGTCGCCCATCTCCTCGCCAGAGCCAAACTCCACAACCTCCACCAGACTCAACGGCACACTCCACTTGAGCAGAAACCTCTGTCCTGTGGGAAGACTTTCACCTCCGGCTCCCACACTTCCACCATCCTGAGAAGATCTGTAAAAAGCAGTTTGATCAGTAACTTTCTAACTTACACTCATTATATAATGCGTTGTTTTACTGACGTATGTGACGCATCTTACCGCAGGTTGGGGGTGGCACACATAAGCACGTCGTTCAGAAGAAAAACTCGCCGTTCCTTAGTCTTAATGATCTCCCCGCGATCATTATAAACGGTTTCCACCATGTCATCAGAACGAATCAGATATCGACTGCCACTGCTCAGCAGCTGTGAGAGAGAGGGAGGGATGGAGGGGAAAGCAGAAACAGCAATAAAACGATTGAGCTAAAGATTAAATATTCAAGAGTGCTACTTCATCAACATTACTATCACTGGAGTTGGCACAGGGCTTACACAGGAGTGTGGTGAAACGTGTGTGTGTTAAAAAATAAGTTAAAACCTAAGATAAGTATAAACAGTTCAAAAAATATATAATACATGGATGCATGCATACTTGCACATCCACAAAAGCGAACAAAGCAGTAACAGCGTGCCAAGTTAAGAAAATAGATACTGGAGCACCATTAACAGCTATTTCTGTTTACACAACAAGCGAAGTTAAAAAATCAACATTAGTCCAACAGGGCTTCATTTCAGTTTTAATAGAAACTTTGGATACATTGGATTTCATGAAAAGCATGATTTGTCAGATACCTTGTTGAGGTAATGCTCATTCACAGCCTTAGCAATGTGCCTGATCTCACAGCGCTGGTCAGCCTCTCTCTTCCTCTCATTGAGTTTCTCAGCAAGCGTTTCCAGTTCAGTGAGGGCCATTTGAAGTGGAAGGCGGTCTGGATGTCCCACTGGTGTGTTTTTTAACATATTCTACAGATAGACCCAGAAGAGAATAAACATTGGCGGCATCATTAGCACAGCCTGCGCTGGGAACTTACAATAGATAAAATAAAACATCTACGAATTTGTTTTTGCCTATTTCAAACTTACAAGTGACTCCACATGAAAGGGACTGAAATGTGAAGTAAATTCTGATATGGATCAGAAGGAAAGTGGTGCCCCCTTCTGGGATGTTTTGTAGCAAAAAAAGTGTCTGTGTACGAGTAAAGGCTCACCTGCAGCAACAGTATAAACTGAGGGAATCGTTGAATTGGTTTCATCATCAGCCCGTAAAGGGTCAGGCGGTCTTTACTGGTCTCCTGACGTTGCTGTGGACCCAATGCAAACAACATGTCATTACGGACTCTGATTCTAAACAAATATGTTTCCTCTTTGTAATAACATGTATGTTTTATGGTATGTCTAATTTATATTATTACACAGCTCATTTGAATGCTTGATTCTGATTGGGCAGTCGCGACATGTCAAGGGTTATTATTTTCAAATAACAACCGCTCAAAACTAAAAACATCCAGTTACTTGGATGCTGCAAATCATTTTGAGAGGGCCGGTTTAATATTACACAAAAATGTATTATGAATATGTCTTTGTAAAAGTAATATCATATATGTTATTAAAATGATTAAACCAATTTTCCTGAAAGTCGTTTCTTACTTTAAAACTGAAACTAAACGGCTTTTCCTCGCGGAAGGTCTGCATTCGGTAATAATATATTCCAAATTCACACCTTATGTCCTGTTTTTTTCTCATGAGTAGCTGTGTAATAAGCGGGAAAATGTACAAGCAGCCGGCTGTTATCGCATTATAGCCCCTTCGGGGTTCATTTCTGCGACAAAAACCGGCTGCCTGTACATTATCCCTAACTTATGCATTATAAGACCAGGAATTAAATTGTGATTTCAAGTTGACTTTAGGTCAATGTGTAAACGAATCAAGTTTGAACTGTTTTTGCACATATTGTAACACAACAGAAGAGAGCAGAAAAGGTTGACATATAATCACTGTGTCACAGGAATATTCTAGGCTCTGAGGGATGTTTCACCTTGAGGAAGTCGAGGAAACAGGGCTTAGCAGCACACGCCTTCCGCACCACTCCCATCGCCAGGCTGAAGTTATTCACATATTCACTGTATGCATCTAACACCATGGATTTAGAAAACTGCAAGAAAGAGACGGAGGTGAGAGCAAAGACATGACCTGAGATTCACATGACATGAAATGACAGAGGAAATTATGGGACTATTTTTTTCAGGGTCAAGAGCAGACAGTTTGGACTGTTCCAGATGGATTTTTGCAACAAACACCTCTTACAGATAGTTATGGGTGGAGAGGTTTGTGCATGTAAAAACTTAGATGGAGGGTGTGGTGTGTGATTTAGTACGTAGACATTTCTTTTGAAACAAGACTTGCTTGATAAGACTCTTATTAAATCAAGGAAACAAGGAGTACAATTAACATTACAAAA
The DNA here is from genome assembly GCF_015846415.1 of Triplophysa dalaica. NCBI lineage: Eukaryota > Metazoa > Chordata > Actinopteri > Cypriniformes > Nemacheilidae > Triplophysa > Triplophysa dalaica. The sequence continues at coordinate 7,621,244 of NC_079556.1, read as the reverse complement.
AAATATGAAAAAGATACAAATGTACGAATCTAAAGTCACCATGAAATCAAACAGGAAAAGTGTTTTACAGAGTGTTGAAGTGATTATTATAATTTTTATATATTTAGTAATTTGCACTTATCATCTTTAATCAAAAACATTAAGCTCCTCTCACACTCTCTCAACAACAACTCTTCACCACATGAGGTAAGCAACAAAAAAGAGGTAGGACTTTACTCACTGTCCAATGGCCGGGCATTTTTACCCAACCCTCCAGGCCTAATTTACAACAAATCAATCAAAAAGGGAAGGGCAAAATAAAGCCCCGCCTTACATTTTTTCTCATTTCAGAAGCCGTTTCAATCGGATATATGTCACGATAAGGAAAAGAAGTCAATAGCAACTTCTGTTTCATGGTGACTTTAAGCCTGAACCTCTTAGGTTGATCTGTGCAGAGACTTACCAAGTCAACAAAAATCATAAAATCAGACTTCTCACCGATGCTACGAACACATCCCCGATCATCTCCAGCTGGTCCCAGTCGGATACGCGGCTCGCCAGCGCCATCTGGAACAGGGCGTGGCACTGCAGGATCTCGCGTATCCGATAAAACATCACCGTACGTTTGCGGTCGCTCACTAACCTCGGATCGATCTGTGACAACGGCTTCTCATATTGCTATGATGAACACATATATTGAGTTGTATGAACAGCAGCACGTGCAATATTGTGAATGTAGTGATTCTATCTTTGTAACAACACTATTAACACTATGAAGATGTTACATTGAAAAACACAAACATTCCACTAAATGTCAAAAAATAAGACAGAAAACTTTTTACAAACCTCTAAAATGCTCTTAAGAGACTCCAAATAGTTCTTCTCACTCTCTAGAATCATCTCCAGAATGCACCTCCTTGTTACCTGCTCATACATTCACACAAACAGGCAAATACATTGAGAATTTGTTCAGCATTAGAGAGAAACCGTTATGTATATGTGGTGTGTGTTCGTTTGTGAGACAGTACCTGGTGTTCAGAGAGCCCATCAGGCGCAGGGCTCAGAACTGGGTCCACATTAAAACATTCCACCTCAAAGAAAACATCTGATTGTTCATCAAAGCAGCTGGGCTTCTTCTCTAAAGAAAAATTATAATTTTAACAATTTGATCAGCAGAAGCACTTTATTTAAGATGCCAATAAGTAAGACGGAGATGTGGGTCGTGCTCTTACCTTGACAAAGAGATCTGGTGCGGATGAAAGATCGCCCCTTCCTTACTGCAGCTTTGGTTTTCTGCAGACCGTCTTTAGTTCCATCTTTGGCTGCTTTTACAAGTCTCTGCATCTATAGCACATCAACCATCATTCATGTTAAAGTCTGTACTGCAACCACTTAACAATAAAACTTCATTTATTTATTTATTTTAAAAGCCGTTCGTTGTGCTTTCATAATGAGATGAACCCACACCACTGAGAGAACCAGCTTAGACACCAGATCTCAAAACATGCAAACTGAATGATGTTTTGACTAAGCGAACAAACCGACCAACCAAAATATGTTACAACCGTGACAACTGTGATGGATGGGTAAACGAGGGAGGGAAAATGTGTAATAAATATTGGAAACAGCAACCGCAACTGCAGATTTAAGTTTGTCGAGTCTCTGTCCTGTCCTAATACATTTATGGAAATAATAATACAATTTTTGTGGTTGTGCCCTGCTGTGGTAGTCACATATCAAGACTTTCAATAACAATTACAAATAAGTAATGACATGTTACGTCATATGTTTAACATTCCCAACAAATTAAGACATTTATAATGGCAGCAAAACCATAAGGATAAACAAACGGAAGCTTAGGGGGGACGGAGGGTGACAGGATTTAGGGTTAAACAGGAGAAGCCCCACCACCAAAACCAGCATCATACGTAGCGGAAAGAACTCTCAGTCGATCTATTTCTTTTACCTTCTGCTCCTGTTTGTGTTTGAGCTGTTGCAGCTCTACCGTCCCCACTGTGTTTGCCATGAGATCTCGCATCTTTCTCTCATAACGCTCTTTCAAACGCACCAGATCTTCAGACAGCTGAACGACAACAGAGAGCGAGTTACTGCACACAGCCTTTATCCTTCCTTCATCGTCTAATACTAGTGTTCAAATTCAACCACCATTTCCTGAAAGAAATGTGTTTTTGCCATTTTCTATGCAAATACACTGAAAAGGTCTTTCAAACTTTAAAAAGGACACATCATGCTGAAGAATTTCATGACTGGGCACTTCCTCAATGAATGTGCCAAACGAAACTACCCAACAGATAAACAGATTCACTTAAAAAAAACTTCAAAATTATGACTCAGTCTGTTTAGATTGTTGAAAAATAAACCAATCCATTGAGCAGACTGTGAAATGAAAACACACAGTCAAAGCATTTGCTCAAATAAACACAGATTACCCTGAACTACTGAATCAGAGCCTTCACACACAAGCACAACCAAAATCATTGCCACCATGTCAAAGCCTTTCTTGCGGTTTCTAAATTTAACTGTGGATTCAAATGAAGGGAAGAAACCAAGGCAGCAGACCTGATGACATCTGGTCACTTAAACGCTTCATTGTTATTGGCAAACAGGTGGAGAGGGAGAGAGATTTTAAGTTTAGACGTTTATAAGAGTAGTATAAATACACACATGTGTTTTCTTGCTAGGCGTGCGACCCCTCACATAAGCGTCTGGGAGGCCGTTTTCTCCGTGTCCATTCTCCGTGTCACTTGCTTCCTCATAACTCTCAAACTCACTGGAACTCCAACCGTTGTCCAGAGAGCTGCTGCCACCCTCCTCCCCGAACTCCACATCATCATAGATCATCTCATCAGGGTCTGACACAAATACAGAATATTACTTAGCTTTATTTACATATAAGCAGCCTCTACTCTCATGGCATGAGCTTTAAGTCACATGACATTTATTACAGTTGACTGGTGACTGGGAATTTTTCCTCTCAGTTTCTGTTTCTCTCAAATTCCTCTGAAAATTAATTGCGTCTGCTTATATTGTTGTTCATTTGCATGTACATGCGTCTCATTCAACTGGCAATTATGGAGGTCAGGTAATGATGCAAGCATGCAGCAATAAAACCTATACTGAATTCAATTTACACACCGCAATGAATTTAGCATCTGGTTAAAATACATTGTGGGTGTTTAAAAAATTTAGGATTTTGCACTGAAAAAAAACAGCTCCCATTGGCTGCTAGGAAGAGAAACAGGTTTAGCATTAAACACGTCACACAGTCAGTGAAGACTGACAAAAAATTAGATGAACAGACCTGTTGTGGATCCAGAGCTTTCCCTAGGCACATCATCATAAATCACTTCATCTGGACCTTTGGCAAACAGAAACATACAAACAAGCATGTGAAACAAATGAAAGCACTTCTCTGAGTGTGAGGGAGTGAGTCTGTGCATTTCTTCAGTAAAAGGGAAGGAAATGTCTGGGATTCTCTTCAGAAACAGGAAACCGCGCTGAACAAGGTTCATTCATGCATGCGGATTCACAAAACTCATAAGACAAAAGAATCATGTACACAGAACTACAGGACAGCTGAACTCTCACGACTCAAAATCGAAAGATAACTTTGAGTCTGGAGCTTTGTGAGGCTTTCTTCAACTCTATCTTTTCCCAGCCAAGGAATGAACTTACTTTCCATCCAGGCTGTGTTAGCTGGATCGGACACCCATTTAGTTAGAGCATCTTCTTCTTTGATGACTGGACACTCTTCACTAAAAACACTGGACAATCAACTTGGAATTATGAAAAGAAATTAAGCTCACGACTTTTAAACATTCCTTAAAGTTTTCCATGCATTATTGAAATTAGGGATGTCAAATTTTAACACAAAGAATTAACAGATCATACGAACTGTATGACATCACTCACCTGTCCACTGGAGGGTGTCCTGTTCCCCCCACGGTCACTAGAGGAAAAATCACAACACTTCATATAATTAGCAGATAAGTGCAGGGATATTTGCAAATACAACAATAAGGTCAGACTATAACAAGGCTCAAAACTGTTCCAATTGGTTAGGTTGACGGATGAGACACTAAGACCACAAGGGTTGTCAGAGTGTCCTCAACAACTAAAGAAGAGAACTAGTTTTCTTCCAATATTTCCAATTGTGTAACTGTATTGTTTTAAAGTTCCAGTGTATGAAATTTAGAGACATCTAGTGGTAATGTTGCGAAGTGCAATGTACACCACTCTCACCCTTCCCTTTCGAACCACTACGGTGGGTGACACTGGACTAAGATATCTTGCCGAAGGTAAAAAGCTGCTACTGTTACACTTTAAAGAAAACAGGAAACCTGATCACAGCCAAAGCCAGAACTTTATTTATCCCTTACTTCCCTTATGGCAAAACTTCAGAAAAAGACAGAGGATAAGAGAGAAAGGAAGTTGAAGGGACACAGTTAGGATATGTGTGGTGATGGTAAACCCATTAGACCAGTGAAAAAAACATGAAACGCTTTTAACAATCTCCCTCTTTTACCATCTTCATCCACAGAGAAGTGTCGGATGATGACTGTGGTGTAGGCTGGTGTGATCACTGGCACGTTCGAGGGCGTTGCATAACCACAAGGCACTGGAACTGAATATCCAGATGGCAACCCAGGGCTACTGGGAACATCCTGAATGTCCCCTTCGCTCTCATTGGCTGGAGGGGAAGAGGGAGGTGCACTCTGCTCTGGCAGGAGCTGCTGTTGGATAGGGGCGATGTCAATCACTGAGTAGGGGTTGACTTTGGGTTTGGAGGTGGTTGCCAAGTTGGGAACCGCACTGGCACCACTGTTCCCTAATGATTAAAAAGTTAAAAAGTACAATCAGGAAGCTCTGGGATGGTACATTATGTACAAAAGCTGAAGTTGCATCTATGTCCTGAAGTAGTAAAACTTTTGTAATTTGTTTTCGTTCTACTGTAGTATAATATTCTCTCTCTTACATTACTTTGAGGAGGATTTTCTAACCCATACCACATTTTGAGAGGAAAGATAAAGAAAGGTCAAAAGACAAAAAAAGGTACAAAGAGACAGAAATACAGGATGAAAAAATAAGCAAGAATGCAGGGAACTGCCACCAAGATGGCTGTAGATTTGATTTCCAGTCAATTATGTCAAAATTGCAGTTTGTAGTTTGCATTAAGAAATTTTATCTGCAAATTTGACAAAACCTGTAAAACAATCCGTCTTGGGAACCACTAGTAAAACCTTTAGAAAAAAAATATCTTAGACAAAATCATTGCTTGTAATGTAAACATACCCTCCAACTGACTGTAAACAGCAGCTCCTGTAGTGCCCTCTGCTGTTGGAATAGGTTCACTATCCTGCCCTTGTGTTGCGCTGTAACAAAGATCTGCGGGAGGAGGGGGTAGATCTCCCTGTGGGAACGTTGCATGAGCTAAAGGGGTATTATTAGCAGGGCAGTCCTGAGGTGGTGGGGGCAGATCAGCCTCTGCGGTGAGTAAGTTCTCTGGGTTTGGACTTGTCCCATTCACGGGTGCGTCCCGATCTGCTGATGAGTAAGTTAACACCATGGACGTTCCCTCGGGGTCGGGAGGTAGCAGATCCGCCTCTGGGGCTTCATCACCACTGTCTTCAAACTCAAACCTCCCACCTTCATCTTCATCATCCAACACTTAAAGAGAAAGAAATAGAAGGAGAAAAGTTAGCCCCATGTTTTGCCTTCATGTTTGTTTGGCATTGTGAAATTTAGGTTAAATAAATAAAAAATTACCTAATACAACTAAAAATCTATTGACGGTTTTATCTGATACACGTGCCTGGACCGAAGTTAACTTACAGTATGTGGTTGTTGATCGATCTAATAATATAACCATTTATATTTAATTTAAATTCTTAAAGGGATAGTTCACCCCAAAATTTTAATTCTGTCAACATTTACGTTTCACCTACCATATTAGGAAAAAATATTTTATAATTTTTTTGACTACCATTGTATTTTTTTTCATTGAGGGGCAAAATCTGTCTGGTTATAGCATTCTTCATCTGTGTTCATAAGAACAAAGAAATGTATCCAGATTTGGAACAACTCGAAGTTGAGTAAATTATGACAGAATTTTCATTTTTGAGTGAAATATCCCTTTAATATTTTATTATATAAAATAAACAATTTGTTGAATGTTAATTTTATGAAATAAATATTTTGTTGAATGGGTCGTGTAACTCTGTCACATTTAAGTTTAGCCAAGTAATGGTTCTTCTACAGGACCCCCCGAAAAAACTTGCTAGACATACTTTCTACTTGCTGGTTAGTGTAATTTACTTGTTATTTATTTTGCTTGATATCAAAAAAAATCTGCAGTCACAGATTCTTTGGAGATGTGTACCAGAAGTTCAGTTCGGCCAGTTGCTTTAAAACCGTCTGTCCAAGATCTTTATTATGCAGTTTTAATAAAAACTGAGAAAAATGTTGGGCTAAATTTGTGAAATAAAACAAATGTCTGCATAAATCCATGTGATAAGGTTTATGTTGTTTTCTCCACATTTAGTGCGTGGCAAAAAGTTAATTGTGGGCTTTGAAGTATTTTGGGGCTGAGACTGGTTTCCGCCCTCCTCTCTACCCACCCATGCTTCACAGACACATTCATTCACAGGCTAAGAGAACTCTTAATTCTAGCATACGAACAGGAACCCTCTACTTCATGCTCACAGGCTGTAAATGTTAGAGAACAGAGAAAAATAACCAAATCTGGTAAAAAAGCAAGAGAGGAAGCACACTGAGAGGAAACCGGGTCAAAACTCTGCTTATTTTCCATGGGGGTGCAGCGCTAAAGAGGAAACGTGCCTACTGAGACAAGAGAACAAAAGACAGAGATCGTATATTTAAAAAACAATGATCAAAAACATCTCTTATATTGTAGTTTACAGTAGTTTAGATATGAAAGGTTACAACAAAACTATACAAGACTACGGTTATCACACCAAGTAAGATCACGATACTGTGTCATGCTCATAATTCAAATCTACAAAATAAACCAAAGTTTCCTAAATACACTACTCTCTACAATATTTTGTAGTATTATCTATAGTATTTCAATAAACTGTAACGGATACTGTAGTATGCTATTTACTATGGTAAACTCCAGTGTTGGAATTTTAAAGTTTACTGTAGTTAATACTAAAGTACACTAGAATATTTTGTATGTGGGAACTCAAATGTGCAACACAATTTATTTATACAGCACTGTTTATAAAGGGAAATGTTATGTTAGCTTTTAAATGTGATAATACATTTCCTGAGTCAATAAATAATTCAAACGATTTGTTCAAAACGGTTGATTTTATGATATTACATTTATTGGAAAATGGCTTACAGCTTTACAGAACGCTGCAGACCACACCAAAAAAACCAAGAGGGAACTCCAGTACAGCTATTATGAAGCAAACACTCCATGGATTATCTTGAAACAGTGATTCACTCTTCAAAAATGTGAGTAATGTAAGATTTTTACTGTCCAATCACAGCCTTTCTCACTGAGTCAAAGCACATACAGGGGCCATTATTCTGCACTATGGTAATAAACCCTGTTACATAGTTTTCTTTACAGTTTATTTACAAAACAACATTTTATAACCAAAGTAACTCCATACAACTGAAATTCATTCAATCAAATGTAGTACTTAAAGAGTAATGAGAGGAGTGGTCCTGTACAACTCTGGACAAATGCCAAGGAAACCATGTTTCCACTGTTGGAAATGGTTATCTCTTAAAGTCGATAAATCCACTGTGCCCTGCTGGTACGAGTTTGCTCAGTGAAATGGCAGAGATTCCAAACATAGCAAATACATGCTATCCTCCAACTTGAGGCTGTGGATTCCCAAAGGATCCTTGTTAGACCACTTTCCTTTCTGGCTACCGTTTGTCATTTTTAAGCTGTATAGCTGTGATTTTCATCACAATGACTATTTGAAATCCAAATTCGTAACCAAACAGTTCTTGGCCACCATTGACTAATAGTATGAAAATCACAATGGTAGCCAAACATGCCCCACAAGTGTTTGCTTTTCTTACATTCAGGTATGATTTTATGTTCAACAGAACAAAGAAATTTATAAAGAAATTTTCCCCACTATGATAGTCAATGGTGGCCAAGAACTGTTTGGGTACAAGCATTCTTCCAAATATCTTTCTCGGTGTTCATCAGAACAACAAAATTTATAAAGATTTGAAACAACGTGAGGTTGAGTAAATTATGACAGAATTTTCCTTTTTGGGTGAACTGTTCCTTAGTTTGATGCTCATGGGCCTCCAAAGGATTTCTGGCAGTGTCAGAAAATTTAGAGCATAGTCTTACAGTGCGACTCCAATTTTGATCACCGTCTGGCGAAGAACCAATAGGAGTACAGATGATGATGTACTGAATATGTGTGTGAGGAAGAAATGCTCTGTTAAAAAGACTTATACTCACTCTTCTATGTGACATGCAACTTAAATGTTTTTAGGGTTCCATTACCATCTTTCAGCACCTCCTACCCAGTCGGCAGGTTTGATTACACCTTCACAAAAACAATTGAAACCGTATATGATGTTGAGTACCAAAACTTGAATGATTTTTTGAGACTGGACCAAGATCTTAGTCTTGCTCGCTACAGTATGACACTGTGCACCTGGTCTGAGAGGTCAGAGAAGAACAGGTATGTTGTACACTCCGATGGGCCACATTCATAAATCGCTGAGCATAAAGGGCAAAGGTTAAGAGTTCATTGTTTGGGGGAAGGGTTGTGGTGTGTTGTGCTAATTTGGATCTGCTCTGTGGGAAAAGAGAATCACAGAGGCATGAAGAGAGAGATTTCAAAGTGGCTTTATCAGCCCTCTGTGTTAATGAATGGAGTTAACGCAGATAAAGCACGAGGGAGATTCCATACACTTTAACAGATACTGGCTTTTAAAAAATAACGTGGAAAGCAAGCAGTTTTCGTTTAAAGTTTAAGATCAAAAGAGCTTCATTCCTTCCAATGCCGAGTCCCCATTAGCTCTTTCAGCAAAAGATCTCTGTGAGTTTTCCAATTTAGATTACATAAGACTGTTATTGTAGCACATTTTGTTGTGTTTTAAGGGGGACAGCTAAACCATAAATAAAATTATTTCATCGTTTATTCATCCTCATGTTGTTCAAAACCGGTACATTTATGCTTTTGGCAGACTTTATACAAATCTTTCTTCTGCTGAACAGAAATAAAGACATTTAAAAAAAATTATACAAGTAGAGTAAATGAAGGATCATTCATTTTTGGATACACTAAGTTTAAAGTAGTAGTAATAACCCTGGTCCCAAAAACTACAATACCCAACTGGTCCGCAAAGGTACTTTGCAGTTTTTTGTCCCACATCCAATACTGAAAAACTGACTCCATACACAAATTTACACACTTTTCAATCAACCCATTGTGTTCTCATGCTAAAAAAGTTAAGTATACAAATTAATATTCTGCCTCCTTTGTAGTGTACAAGTGATGTACAATATACAAATATAAAACATTCTATAAGATAACTTGAAATCTCAATGAATGCAATAAAACACATCTTTCGTTTTCTCTTTCACTCTGGAAAAGACGAAGTCTCTGTATCTCTTCCTCCCCTGCGTTCATTCTGGCCTTCCTCTGCTTTGCAACCCACACGGTCAGTGGCTGAGCCATGGAATGTGTTTACACAATTTCATTCTCTTCCCCTCTCCATCTTCCAAACATGTCCAACATTCAAATCTAAATAAAGTCAGGATATCTTTGAAGTTCACCTGATTCTTAAACTTCTACAAGATTCTGACAAACGTGAATTCAGGTAGTCTCTGTGCCAAAAAATCTGTGCCAGTGTCAACATCTGCGTTTACAAACTGTCAGCTTGTCAAAGTAAACACGGCCTGTGTGCTGAGAACATTGTAAAGAAGACAAAAGAGATTCTTACAGTCAGGTGGTGGAGGGGGGAAGTCTTCCAGGTCCATGCTCAGCACGTTCTTCTGAGACATGTGCACACACACACACACCGGCTCCGATGGTAAGGGGGAGATCCTTCACAAACACATACAAACCTACAGGTGCAAAGACAATATAGGTCAACCAATGAAAATGCCAGCAAAACCACCACCAATCACAAACGAGTATCCAAATATTACAACAACATAAAAAATTCAAACAGCATAACTTCTCATTGATAGCGCATGGAAATGTTTGAAAGAAAAAAGTCACAAATTTATATTAGTGTGCTAAAAATTCCTGCAAAGCTCTGTCATCAATGTCAAATCTAATCGAGAGTCATATGACATTGTGGAGTAGAAGCTTGTCACTCATCGCCACCAAACTTGAAACACATACATGCACAGACATGAGATCCCCCATCTGTGACTGTAAGGAATAGAAAAACCCTTTATCGCCTCCTTTATCTCTCTCAGACACACAGAGAGACTAAACAGAGCTTTCCTCTCAGCTGTGTTTCCAATGGAACAGTGAAGTCATTCTGTAGAATACAAGGTTCTTCGTGAGGATTCTGCGTGTGACACCCACAGGGTCACAGGGAGCAGAGGGTGGTCTGACTCATCCGAACGACTGTATTATGTCACACAATAAGATCCAGGCACAGATACATGAGTGCAGACTCACCAGTGAAGCACAAAATACCAGCACAGGGCAGAGCAAGTATAAGTTCCACGTTCCTCCTATAGGTGTTCATTTGAGATCACACAGCAAAATCATTCATGGTGCAAATCTTAAGTGGCTAAAACAAAACAAAACAATCACTCTGTAAATACAGTTTCAAGACTTGTAAGAAAAAAATGTGTGTGCCTGTGTGGTAATGCAATATCATATAATATTCATCATATAGATTGTGAAAACGTATTGCTGTCAATTCAATATTCATTGTTTGAATGCATGTGTGCATGGTCGTCTACTTAACATTTTTCGGGGGACTAATCTGTACCCAAAAGTAAGCAAAAACTGAAAAAGGGTACGTGCTGACTTGTAAAAATGACAATGCTACACAAAATATGGTAAATACGTTTTTTTTATTGTAAAATTTCTGAAAGTATTCTGTTAGGGTAAAAGGAGGAATGTGAAGATTTAAGTGGATTCTAGCAAGGAGGTTTACGAAAACCTAAAGGTTTGTCCCTTTAGGGCTACTGTAGACACAACAAAGCGAATTCCATGCAAGGGGACCCGCGGTGTATGTAGATAGAAATAGCTCATTCTAAGGTAAACATAACGCTTCATGTTAGGTCTTTATACACCTCTGAAGACATAGTGATGTACATTTAATTGTATTTCTATCAATAGATCCTACAAAAACTGAGGTTTGAGTGTTGGTTATGGTTAGGTTGTAATGTATATAACTAGCTAACTATAAAACAATAAGTCTGTGTAATGTCTTTGTTTTTTTTATAATTAAGTAAACATGTAACTGAATGAGAGCAGGTGTGTGTTTGTAAGAAAGAAGAGTCCACAAACACACACAGATCTAGGAAGACAGATCTTTTGAATCTTATAATAACAGCTTACCTGTGCAGAACAACACAAACATCAGAGATGTGTGAGAGGAAACTCTAATTTACAGATCTACAGTGAAGCGCCGGGTATACTTGACTTTACGCGTCCGTGTCACGCACAAACGAGTCCGCACAGCTTCTTGAGCACGATCAATCACAGATACGCTCGGATAGAGGAGTTCAACACACGAGCAGTACATCACCGTGTGAACTCTGATTCAACATTTTGAAGCATACCGCGCACCCTCCAGTTGACGAAAATTGTGTTGTCTTGTTATGTATCACTCAAATGACACGTGCTTTTAACACAAGGAAGCTTTAAATGATAAATCTTAGAGTCTGAGGTTTTAAAAAGGCCACAACCGGCGATTTATTCGTTCTTGTGATAGATGCAAGCTTTCTTTTTCTCTATTCTGATAAACCAAAAGACAGTAAATTTAGCAGATAAAACTCTCAAACACAGCCTTATACAAACTCATAAACACACTGACTGGTGTAAGACAGTTCATCCTGAAACAATAATATATCAAAAATGACTATAAAGCTACAGGAGCACTCGGTTTAATTAAAGACAAACTTGTTGTGCAAGTTGCTTTAAATAAAAGTGTATGTGTGAAATATATAAATGAAATGCAATAATATTCGTTATAGAATGCATGAGAAAAGTTAATGTGCCCAGTCCATAAAGGTTGAGCATGAAACAGGCATGAGGCGAGTTGTTGGTACTTGTGTCAGCATTGACCATGTCTGGCTGATCAATGCTTAGTTTGAGCTTGACTGTTGGGTGTGTAATTATACAGAAGAAAAAAGCCTGCTGTTCAAATGTGCCTGCAGGCCTCTGCCAATCAGAAACAGTTTTCTGAGAGCTGCTATTTCCTGTATCAATCCAGACATGTCAGTGATGTCAGTTCAGATAGCATTAACATCTGACACATTTAACAATGAATGGAACATCAAGGAACATGTGAGACCAGCACCTTGTGTATTGTATATACTGTATTGTCGCTGTTAGGAGGGAAAATTAAAAAATAGCTAATTTGGACATCCAAGGTTTTGGAAGGGCAGCTACGATTTGCAAAACAAAGAATTATGTAAAAACTAATATATGTCACAAAATATGGATATAATAGGATTCTGCCCAACAATGATCACTTACATCTGTGATCAGAAAGAGACATTTCCTTAACCAATGCTGATTAGGAAAATGTATTTATTAACTAACGGTCACGTTATCTGGACCATAAAATTAGCATGTTAAAGAACCCCCACGTAACCCGTTCCATTCAACTAGGGGTGTAGAATATACAGGTAATGACAATAAACGTGATACTAATTTTCATGACCTTTGGTATCGTATCATCATGCAAATGCTATGCATGACAATATGAGTCAACCTGAGAAAACATGAGAGTAAATATATTCAGGTTTAAAAGCCATAAAGATTGTTTAGGTTATTGTTAAGGTTAACAATGTAATTCATAAAGATTTGCTGACATAATATGCATTCACAAACTCTATGGCTACTAAACAATGACCTGTTAGTGAATCCCTGATTCCATCCTTGTTCTATATTCTCCTGTAAACCTAGGAATGTGTGAAATACTGGAAGAACCTGGACTCTCTGACCCAGGTAATACACACATAAGACACACAAACTGGAAAATCATCATGAAAGCCGCACTTAATCCTACTGGGTTAAAGACAGTGATGTCAGAGGGCGAGGGCACAAGAGGTGTTGTGCATAATGTCAATAATATCCTTTAAAGGGATAGTTCACCCAAAAATGTTAATTCTGTTTTCATTTACTCACCCTTAAACCTGAATATATTTCTTTGCTGTGTTGAACACAAACAAAGATTTTCAGTTCTTAGACATCATCCACTACCATAGTAGAAAACAATAATTGTGTTTTTTTGTTCTGTTGAACACAAAATAAGATAATTTGAAGAATTCAGGAAAACGAGTTCTGGGGCACTTCTGACTACCATTTAATTTTTCCTTCTATGGTAGTCAATTATGACCCAGAACTGAAAATTGCAAACAATCTTCCAAATATCCTTCTCTGTGTTCATCAGAACAAAGTTATTTATAAAGATAAGAAATAACATGAGGGTAAGTAAATGATAACAGAATTTTCATTTTTGGGTGAACTATCACTTCAACTGTACATATGTAATATGGTAACATTTGACAAGTGTGGATCCAAACTACATTGCAAGACAACAAAATCTACCCAACAATACACCATCTGTCCGATCATGCTAAAAACAATAAATATTGTCCAAAACAATATTTTTTGTCCTCAGCAAAAAAAGTTTTCAGTTTTTAATCAGTTTTTACCCCGTTCCCAGCAGATTCCTTTGGGAAACCTGTGTCAGTCCACATCAGATCACACAGACATTACATCATTTTTACTACAGTATCAATCTCTGCATAATAAGTAACGATTGATTGTTTATTTACAGAGCTGATCTCTGGGTGGAGAGGCTCTTGCACCCCCAGTGTGGCTATTTGCTAAGCAAATTGCCAGCAGTCTGAGCAAATCTAGCCAGGCTCTCTTCTGATGCAAAGTGAGTTTGACAAGCATGGAGTCAAACAATTCAGTCGCACATGAGAGAGTCCTTCCCCATATCACACACATGCATCAGATACTGAAGAAAAGGCTCTCGGGCCCCAGATTCCTGAAAGCACTTCAACCCCTGCTCCTCCCAGGGAAGGAAATGATGCCGTAAAACGGAGGGGAAGTGGAAATCTCTCCCATTATAAAAGAGCATTCCTTAAATTCTTACAAGCATTTGATCCACGTTGAACTGGGAGGTATGAAGTTTAATACCTAATGAGACAGTGTGAAGGTCTTTCCTAGGACACAGATGGGTTTATCCTTCAGCAATGGTACAGACAGTCAATATTGTGAAGGCCAAGCAAAATCACATTAAAGAATGAGGTGTCAAATTGAATGATTGTTTCCTATTGAAGGACACTGTACTTTATGGGAATATAAGAAATTGTCCTTATTGTAGTTTATTATGTATGTTACTTGTGTTTTTTAAAAGGACAATAATAATTTTCTTTTGGCACAGCATATTTCGAAAACTGTGCAGATAATCATCACACGTTTATTAGTTACACGACTCTTATTTATAAAACAAGGCGTTAAATCTAGTGAGCATGGTTGTCATTGCCACGTAAAACAGATTTCAACAGGACAATTGCAAGAGCAGATGTTGTAAACTCATTAAAAGGATTAAAAACATCTCGACACGACATCAAGTTTCAAGCAATAAACATCGCTACAGGCAGCAAACTGTCACCATTAATATACAAAATAAGAGCACGTTTACAATGACAAACGTTCCCCAGGCATAACAGTGGATATGTTTAAGATAGGACTCGAAATGGTTTAGGAATTTCACAAGCGTAAGCTACTCACCATGTCTCTGGATATTTGAAGATATAAACAAATCTAAGGTAAATTCCGTTAACAGTGTCGCAACACCAGTTACAGATGCTACAGCAGAAATTTTCTCTTTTATTTTTTGGGACTGCAACTTTCCCAGAGAGTTTTTCCCAAACGTTAGTCAAGCGCTCAGTGGCCACACCCAGAATGCATCCTGATTGGTGAAGCCTTTGGACACTCGTTTTTAATTAGTTTAGAGGAACGTCAATCAAATATCCGACTTTTCACCGTATGGTTGAAGACACCACACGCACGCGTTCCAATGTACATCACGTGGTATGCGTGCGCCGCTCGACGGTGTCAGTCACATCCAGAGTTAAATTATATCCAAAACCACAATAATGTCATAAAAGCAAATACACTGTACAAGTTAAAAGTATTTTTATGTATGTAATAGTTATTGAAACATACAGGATCAAAACATCTTACGTTGTTATTCGTTTTCTCCATTTTATTTATTTAAACATCACATTTTACTTTCAGGCTTTACTTTCATGGCTGTCATCTAGTTTTAAATGATTTACACGTTTATGCCTAAAATTTATTTCGTGCATTCATTTCTCGACGACTTTTGCAGTGTTGTGCTGGCATCTAGTGGACACAAAACTGCACAACTCGTTTTGTCGATGTCTTAAAAGTGCTGACAATTTATGCCCCTGACGTGAATAGATGCAGTGAGTGATAATTCTATGAAACCTTTTCTTTTAATACTGGAACATGAAGAGCAAACCTTTGTCTCTTGTTGGAAATCAAAATAAAAACATACCCATTTGGCAAGATTTTATTTTATTGATTGTGTATTTTAGATATTATAACATGGTTAAAATAGATAACATCAACAGCAGCTGGAGCTTTAAATCTTGAGTTCTAGAGCCACCATTAAAATTCATACTAAAGTATTTTCTTTTTTATTATTTTATCTTCAATTTAATGTGTTGTAGATTACCAGTTGACAGACTGGAGTAAATTGTGACAATGCAAGCTAGTTTGTTCTTACATCCTAATAATATTAGCCCAGACGTCAAACTTAATAAAATGTAACAGGAAAGCTTTGGATATACATTACAGAATTGTTTCAAGGGAGCACATACGATTAATAAATACCTGTTAAAAAAAAACTGATGAAATATGCATTCTTTGAACAAATGTCATTCCTGTTCAGAGAGCACAAGTACTTCACAATGGTTTGAATTCATTTGGTTAACCTGCTAGACGTTTCTGCAACAACTTTTAATTTCATACACATCAGCAGTTTTGTCTCCATTACTGTGAAAGACAAGCTGAGAAAAGCTGAAATAATCATTTTAACCTTGAATGCCACAGCAAGAGTGAAAGCATACAGGAAAACTTAAGCAAGTTTAGCAGCGGATGGTAGTTCAACACTTGAGCAGGTTTTAACAGTAATAATGAGTTCAGGAATAAATTAAATTGATTACAACATTTTAAAAAATCTGTTTTAAATAAAATAAAAATAAATTTGATACAAACATTGTATTACACTGGATAAACCTGTATAGTTTTATTTGAGGCAGCTCATGTATTTCTTTACATGTAGAATACTCGGATGTTTTTTTCCACTATAACCTACACGTGAAGTTTCATCAATCATTTAAGATGACCGCTGCAGAGTTATCAAACTCCATTTCCAGTATCGAATACATGAAAAAATAAATGGCAATGCAGAGTCAATGATTAACAATCCTTCTTTCCTAGAGCAGATAATACCACACCTTCACATCATGTATCCTCGCATTACCCTGGTCTGTTACTCAGAGAAAGCTTAGCAATGGTGCACAAATACAGTTTTTCCCTTCATTCATGATCACTAGTATCACTAAGGTATGTCAATTTTTTGTTGTATTAGCTTCTATAGATTTATGTCAATTACATTTGAAGTTGCTGCTGCAATTTTATAAAATATAAAACAAAATACTGCAAAGTATTAAGCATAACACTGTTCAGAAATATATAAACTGAGGAAGACAATAACTAAATCGATATCTAGCCCTCAAATGTAACATTGTAAAACAACGTCTCTTGGTCCCTTCAGTCATACTAGAACACATACACACATTCCATTCTACTCAGATAATTCACTTTGAGTCAGAACAATTCCTGCCTATGCGGAACACAAAGAGCCTAGTCAAACATAAGCAGACCTCAGCAAGGGAAACAAAAACACAGAATACATCACACAGCCTTCGGAAATTATCACTAAACACTCTTGAAAATAATCAACACTCTTTCGTAAAAGAAAACTAAAATAAAGCTATGATTGCGTGAAGCGGACGTTGCCAAAGCAGAAATTTGTTTGTGAAGTAAGAGATCAATTTTGACTGAGCATTGCGATTGTGTTGGGTCACAATGTAGTCACAAATTTACTTATCACATGACACTGAATGTGAACCTACTCAGGTGAGATCTAAACCTGCGATGAAATGGAGACAAACACAAGAATCTCACAGTCTGAGATACGTTGTGCTGCATGGACTGTGAATGGATAAAAGTGAGTGCTTTAAACCACTACCGGAAAATAAATCAAATGATATCCAACTCAAAAAAGAAGTTGAAACGGAAATCATGATGTTTACAACCTCATTTCTCAACGTCACACGCAGTAAAGGTTAAACAAGGCGCCCTCGCAACATGTACCAGTCAGAGCCTGAAACCACAACTGACTACAGATTTATAGTCACTTTGAATACAAAGGCAAACTAAATACTCTTTATGTGTTCTCACAATTTAGTCAAATGGAAATACGAAGTATTAAAACTAAATTCGTAAACCCTTCAAACAGTGCTCACTGTTAAAAATGATCCTTTGACACTTTGCACTTAAGACCCTCATTCAGTTTTCATGGTGTACTCCTTCCATTAATTAGCTGGCATGGGGCTTGCGTCCCGCGTCATCTATGACAGGTCCGTTCTCTTGTGGAGGTTTGTTCACAAAGTTCCAGTCCACTGGATTAAGAAGCTGTAAGGTTTTCTTATGTGTCCAGATTGGGTTGAGAAAGAAAGTGAGCATAGCAAGACCCGTAAAGAACAACAGTCTCTGAACAAATGGGATGTGGGTATTCATCTCTTCCCAGTGATTCCAGCTCACCCACCACATAAAGTAGGAAAGAACCATCCGGCAATGAAACATGTGGATCATCATCCACTGGTTAGCTTTCCAGAAAAGAGTCTTGGACCAGCCCGCCTTGGAGAGAGGAAGGAATGGGGATAGGATTCAATAAACGCAAATACTTTTTTATAAATAAAAAGGACATATACTGTTTCATTACAATGTTTATTCTAATAAAGAAAGTAACAGTTTACATAAGAACTCCAAATAATACCTATAAATTTAGATAATCTTTAAACAAAGTAATTTATGTATTGCTTTCTTTTGTATGTAAAGATAGGTATTGCGATTTAAATTGAAGGGTAGGACATTCTGGCTGTGTGAAATTTTCCACCAAACACTGGAAACTTATCAGTAAAAACAGATGGACATCAGCATCCAAATATAGCATTACCAAAAAAACAGAAGTGAAATTGTACATCCCCATTGACTTTGCATCTCACCTTAAGCAGCATCCAAGAGACGCAAGTAAATGGTGTGCTCATCTCCATTAGCAGGGTCACCATAGGAAGAAAATGGCCCAGCCAGCTCCACACAACTGCCCCAGCGAACCCTGCCAGGGCAAAGAAGTGGTGCAC
Source organism: Triplophysa dalaica (assembly GCF_015846415.1). Lineage (NCBI taxonomy): Eukaryota > Metazoa > Chordata > Actinopteri > Cypriniformes > Nemacheilidae > Triplophysa > Triplophysa dalaica. The sequence continues at coordinate 7,602,559 of NC_079556.1, read as the reverse complement.
AGCTAACGGCACATCGAAAGACCAGAACACCACATTGGATGAGTGAAGGGCCACGTTTTCAAACAGGAAGAAGCCAGTAGCGGTCAGCACGTTAAGCCAGGACCAGTTTTCCTGCCCAAGGACCTTATCAGAATTCACAGCGGAGTCCTCCAAGAGTGCCCGAACCCCTGCTACTATGCTCTGGATGCCGAACAACGCCCGAGTCGCAGTTAGATCCCAGAAGACCTGCACAGAGGAAGAAAGATCTTTACATTTACATTATAAATGTATAGAGAATTTGCAAGAGCAGATATGCATGTCAACAAGCACCTTTTCTTTGACAGACAGGGAGCGATAGGTAACAAACAGCAGTTTAGATATGAAGTGGGACAGGAGGAATACAACTGTGTAAAAGATAAAGCCCAAACTGATGATCCTCAACTGAACGTCCCGAGATGAGTAATCCATGTTGAAGGGTTAGACTGCAGTGACTTTGTTCCACAGGCGGGTCCCACATTTAACCAATTTAACCGTTACGTCCTGAAACGAGACAGACACGCCTTATAACAACCGACACTGCCCAACTTAATGTGCTAGACACGGAGAATATGGGTTCAGTTTACAGCACCATTCAGTGAAACAACTGAATTAATGTTATAGAAAATAGGTCAAAATGAACCAAATCACTTTCATCGTATCCATAACAGTAGCTAAAACCGGTAACCCAGTAAACTGTAATATTAGACTTGTCTGTTGTTCTATCATTACACAAAGCTGAGGTCACGAAATTATACACAGTTTAGCCTGTTGTATACATTGTACAGGACAACTCAACATCATTTGTTTGTTTGGTGAACGTTTAAAAGCCTCCTCCACCGTTTATATATAATATTTTCCTCTTACCTTTTGTAGATTCAGGCCGAAGGAATCCGTTTTCGCTACAAGACTACAAACCCCATTATTTACAGTGTCACAGACCTAAACTATATTATATTATGTTATGTTGTTGTGTGCTTGGAGCACCAAACTTTCATGCGCCCAACAGACACTGAACTGTATTTTCCGTCATGTGACCTCTTTCAATCACATGACCAAGTTCACTGCCAAACTCTATGTGGCGACCTCTGTTGGCCTCATTCTATAATTGCAAGTCTCATGAGTGTGGGATATACCGCGGAAAACTTTGACCATTCCGATTTTTTATTTATTCAGTATTTCTTTATGTATTGCAGCCATTATCGTGTGGATGTTGAATTTAAACAAAATCAAACCTCAAGGGTGAAGTCATCTAACAGCAATGAGAAAGACTGACAGCTTGACAAGACACATGAAAACAGCATTTTAATTCAAAATTCGGTAGAAATGTTGTTAGTTCACAAATTTTGAAACAAAAATGATAATTTTACCTAAATACTTAACTATAAATAGCAAATTCAGAAAATCTGGGAATAATTTTGAAATGGTTTCTTACAGTATTTTTTCCAAAGCTAGCCTTCAATGTGACCCTGGACAACAAAACCAGTCTTAAGTAGCACAGGAGGTTTTTTAGTAAAAGACAAAATACATTGTGTGGGTCAAAATGATCGATTTTTCTTTTATGCCAAAAATCATAAGGAGATTAAGGAAATATCATGTTCCGTGAAGATATTTTGTAAATTTCCTACCTTAAATATATAAAAACCTTATTTTTGTAAATGGATGGCCTGCCACAGTGCCCCTGATTAACAACTTCAAAGGCAATTTTCTCAATATTTTGATTTTTCTGCACTCAGAATCCAGAGTTTTAGACGGTTGTATCTCAGCCAGATATTGTCAGATTCTAACACCTCATACATCATTATTCAGCCTTTGGATTATTTAAAAATCTCAATTTCGAAAATGTAACTATAAAAATGGTTTTGTTGTCCAGGGTCAAATATATATCAGTATGCAAAAAACATTTAAGAAAAAAACTTCACATTGTCAGTCAGATTTCTTGACGTTTTCAAATGTCAAATGCCAAATGTACCCCTAACTAAAGAATGACCCAGTGTTATTCATCAGAGAATACATACTCTGGAATTCTCCCTGATGTTGGATGGGAAGTCACTGAATGTACATCAATTGAACTCTTGTTATTGTGGTACATCTACCGAAGGACTAAAATAGTACATTATAAGGGTATGGGGCTATACTGTGTTGGAGGTGGGTACACTATAAAGTAACATGTCTTGGTAGTATGTAGAGTGTTTCACACAGTCAAATAATACCATCCACATCCATTTCTTTACTTCCAAAAATTTAATGACTGAATTATTTACAATGTATAATCATAGCAATAATTAGGACATGAAAACAAATAATCCTGATGAGCAAAAGCAAATCTAAACAGGTCAAATCTGTGTTAATAACAATTGAAACATTTGATGAATACATAAAAAATAAAATGAACTGTAATTAACAATAAACAACCTTCAAAAAGTCATTTGGAAAAGCAGTGAAGCAGGAGTTCCCACATTCAGCATCAGAATGGTGCATGCCACCAAAAAATAAATCAATAAACAACTCAACCAATAAGGAAGAGCAGAAAAACTTGCTTCAACAAAGGTTCAATAATAATGTTTTTATATATATATATATATATATTTATATTTATAGAATTCTGTACAAATAATGAATATTTGGTTTTATATTCACCCTTCATATAGATATGATATACAGTATAATAAATGAAAATATTCTCAGCTAAACAACTACCTTCCTCAATTGTTAATTTCACTAAGCTTTTATAATATTTTCACAATCTGAGATCCAGGATTAATCCAGTCCCAAGACAAAGCTTCTCTACAGTAAAAAACAGAATCGGACCAGGTCCATGAGACTCAAGTAGCCTACTGAAAGCCCACTAGCTGTTTAAATACCATGGGTCTGAAGGACAAATCTTTTCGAATAAGTCTTTTTCTAAATACTCACGTATGTGAGATGGCAATAAAAATGTATGTTTTATGAAAGCTTATTTCAACCAAATGAGCACCCAGTGCAACTCTGTTGAAGAAACTGTGGCCATCAATCAATTGAACTGATTTTGTTTTCTTACAGTAAATGTTTTTAAGGAGAAGGTGAGCATTTGTTATGTGTTTAGAGCTTAGCTCACTGTAAAGTAGACAGCGTGTCATGTTGAAATGATGATAATGAGGAAGCATGGGGAAGACATGAGGATCTGTAAACAGCAGAAACTGTTCAAACATGTGGCACATAAACATATTTGGCACATAAACACTGCCTGTGTTACAGTGGGCTTGCATGTTTGCATATTGAAAACTTGACAAGTCGATTAGAAAGGACAGATTTCACAATGCAGCAGCAAAGACACCATCCACCTTTCCTCACTATTTATAGAAAAAAGATCAAATAAATAGAATTTCCCAAAATAAGAAACACAATGGCTCAGTATGATCTCGCATTCAGAAAAAAACACTTTCGGTACAAGCATGCCGATTTTATGTGAGGTTATTGTTTGGAAAGGCCAGAAGAACATCCGTTGTAATCATAAGCACTCATTTAATCTACTCCATTACATACAAACTACAGAGATATAAATGATTTATTCTTAAGAATGATCAAATAAAGCTTTTGATGCTATTAAATCCGAGCTATCACCCAGTGCAATGACACAATGCTTGATGGTTTGTTCTCAAAAATATGCACAAGGATAAATAAAACTAACATTTTCTATAGCTTGAAGACACTCTATTACAAGCCTTTTCCAGATGAAATGCTGTAATTGTGTTTGAGCGATGACATAAAGCAGAATAGGATTACTGCAGAGAAATGAAAAGAAAATATTTGCTTCCTACTACAAGCTCCCTCAAGGTCACACCGCGCAAAGGAAATTGAGACAATCACGTTACAAGAAAGTTGAGTGGAAGTGATAAAACTAATGTCCTTTAATCCCCGGCCTACCCTCCATATAGAGCCCACTGGAGCAGAAAGAAATACAGGGCGGTCTCCTCAGAGAACATAAAATCTTTTTTCATTTGAAATGAGATAGTGAATTAAGACTAGAGCTTGACGACACTTTGCTATACCTGTTATAAGATATACAGTAGTGAAGAAAATGAATGAAAACAGTCTCTGATTGGTTTAACAGAACTTGGGTGAGTTCACAGATCCCACAGGATGTCCAACAACAAAAAAGTTCACTGAAGGAATAATGTCATGGGTGAAATGCCAAGTTGTGCTCAGTGAATTCTGAACACAGTCTTTGGGAAACAGGTTTTTGAGGCTGTCGGCAGTGACACTTCAGAGGCTGTAAATGTTACTGAGATGCAAACAGAAGTGTTCATGTATCTTCGATTAATATTAATAGTGTTCAAAAGTCAAAATGTTAGTGCCAAATGGGTATGTTAACTTCATGAAATCTCTCTCTGGGTATAATGGGTATTTTTAAAACGATGTTAATAAAATAATAATTGATCGAATAACAATTTATAGCAGCATGATTATTTTCCATCTTAATAATTTAATATAATTAACCATCATGAGGTTTCCTTTAACACCTAGACTCTAAATAATCACTTATATTTGATTATAGTCATAATTTCTGCACCACTATTGTTAATAAACTCGGGTCACTGGGTGAATTTTTTTGCATAATTTTCTTATTAAAAAAAAACAATAAAATTGTCTCTGATTGTTAAGTTAAGGTATTTAAAAAGAACATGTTATAACAATGTGAGATTGCAAATGTTAGCTTTAGGTTTGATTTAAATAGTTGAATTTATACTGTTGGAATTGTATGTGGACTGCATGCAACCTTAATAGTACTTTTGATGAAAAAAACATACTTTTCTGAAAATCAGCAAAATTACACAAAAAACAGAGGCATACTGTCTGTCGGAAATACTAACAGACATTAATAGTGTGGTTTCTCTTTCATCAATCAATGTTAGGAGATAAAAAGCTCCCTGAATCTTTAAACTAAAGAAAACATAAACTGACATAAACTAAAGAAACATCCATCAGTAACCTTCAAGGCAGCTAGATAATAGTAGAAACCCTTGGCCTCTGACCTTCTCCTTCAGCTCAGACAGATTCATTGATTCGCTTTGTCATAAACAACAAAATACATGTAGGCACAAAAGCAGGTTTTGTTTAAATCACAGGACAGATGTGTGATAACAGCAGATGGAGAGGAAAATGGCCTTTTCAAAATAAAGAACTTAATAGGATTTTTTTGGACTGGTAATTAACCACGTAAGGTTGAAGGGATGGAACATTCTGAGAGATTAAATCATAAATAGTCTCACAAAACCTTGCAATTCAACTGCAACAGTATCTTTGAGAAGTTCAGTAAATTCATTTCCCTTGGAAATACATACAGACATACTTTTAGAAGAAAGTGCAAAAATTTACGTTTTAAGCAACTGCATCCAAAAACCTAGTTCCTATAGAATGATATAAAGCATAAAAGTATGAATGTGTAATAGGTGTATATGTGCTATAACAATACAAATGAAAACCACCTTTCTAGTTCTTCTAATTGGATAGTGTATACCCCCATAAAGAGAATCACTTCTTTAGGCTGTGACTTCCTGCTCTGACCTACAGCTTCAATCCAAAATGTATGATTGAGGTATTTCAGCACTGGCACATGCAATGAGAACTCATGAGAAGAAAACTCATTAAATAAAATAAAAAGAACATTACTGTGTAGAGAGAAGAGGAATCAATGAGAATGAAACTATAACACCTGAATAAATGGAACTAGATTTTTGTTCATCTTCATTTCTCAAATATTGAAGCTTTTCTCCATTGAGTCCTAATTTTTATAATAACAAGGGAACGGTAACGTTTGAAGTTTGGACTTCACGTGAACTAAATTTTTTAATCATAAAAAGTGCTAAATGGTTCTCAGCGACACTCAGTGAGGGATTCAGATTTGACACGTTATTCAGGTGTGATTAAAGATTATGTAAAATATTACTCTGTGAGGCAACTTCGTTGTCACACTGGTCTACAATTGCGATATGTAATGCAGTATGGTTATTTTGGCGATGTATGGCTCCATTAAGAGACAATTGCAACTCAAACTGGCTTTACATGTTCCAGGCTTTTCCAAAAGAAGGTAAAAAACCCTTTCAACACCATTAAAGTGGTGTTCTAAGATGATAACACTCCAAAAAAGAAAAAAGTTCTATAGTGTTTTGAAAATTTCTGATGACTGCGGTGTGGCATTTTTAACAGGTTTAGTCTCTGAGAATAATGAGGGTGTGATGATGGTGTTTTCTGTGACTCTCAGAGTCGTGTCTGGGCCTCCGGGATGTAGATCTCGATGCTGTCGGCTCGCTCTGATGCTGAGTTTTGGCGAAATGAAGCTGCGCGTTTGGCCGCCATGAGGCGCCGTCTCGCCTCCTGTCTCTGGCGGTCAGGTAGGTCCAGAGATTTTTCTCTCGTCATACTTTTACGCAGGGTTTTCTTTGGTACAGGTGGTGGGAGCTGAAACACATGAGGATATATGAAATATAATACAAATTTGAATGTGTTTGGGAATCTGTACACAAATGTATAGTATTTTTTATTCAGTTAAAATTTGTCTCAAGTAGTTCATCATATTAAAAGTACTACTCTATTTAATTTGTGTGATAATAAAAATGATAATAAAATATCTATGAAACATAATTTGCATATTAAAAATTAATTCCAGCGAAATTATAAATTACAATTCCCATTCTAGTATCCATTCTAGTATTGAGTATCCATCTCAAATGACCTTAGACGGCTTGGGCAGAGGATCGGTAAACTCCTCCCCCTAGACTGACAGTCTGCTCCCAGTTCCATTTCAAAATGTACCAGCGGTTTTTATACATCCAATCAAATTGCAGTGAAAAAACAAGCCGTGCCCACTTTTTTGGTCATTTTTGTTAAATTTTACATGACCATTCTAACTAATCTAAAACAAAGAAACCTATGTTAGGAATAATGATTCTTTTATGATTCTTCGGTGGTGTTTTTGCAACAATTCTTTGCAAATTAAAGAAACTTCTTGTAAAGGTTTTCTTAAATGTTTCAGGACAAATTTGATGGAGGGTAACAAATTCAGCTCTCACCTTTTTCACAGGACTCTCAATAAGTCTCCAATCATTGGACTTAATCTTCTGCAGTTCATTGAATTTGGAGGTAACATCATCGATAGAGAGCTGCAGCAGGTCCCAGAACCCGGCGAGATCCTGAGAGGTGGGTCGAGGCATGGCGCTGGGGTCCTAAAGTACAACCAAAGATATCAAACTCTATACTCTGTATAGTTTGTCAACCCTTCCTGACTTTTAAAGAGCTGGTTTATAAGAGTCTATATCGTGCAGTATGCCAGGTTGTGGTGGGTTTATAAATGCAAACCAAGCACCCAGCACCAGCCTGCAAGCTTGCCAACTGCACAATACAAATTGGGCGAGTTTGCGCGGTTACCTGATTTACAAAATTCCTTAATGGATTGAGTGCTAAAACAACACAGACAGCACATGCAAAAAACAACATTATCGGCGGTCGCAATTCATTGTCAGTGCATTTCCGTCTGCGTGTTTTATCATTTGTGACCCGCTCCGTCATTTCACTTTGACCCAAAAACACATTATGAGCTTCATGTGGAAAAGATGTTCTACAAGTTGCAGAGATTAAAGGCACGAATGACAAGACTTTTTACTTTGGTGTATATAGTTAAAAAAATAAATTGTCCAAGTGATGCGAAATAATGGAGCCGGTTAGATTTGTTATAATTTCAGAAATCTGTGTGTGGACAAATTACTGTAAACTGTAAGAGAGTTTTTGTCATGGACAGAATGTTTTATTTATGAGAATTAAGGTTGTTTGCCAAAAACATCACTGTACTTTGCTTTCTGCTTTTGAGGTCTTGGCATACTTGGTGCAGATGTTATTGTGTATCATAGCTAATGAATATGACAACAGGACTAAAGGCTGCCAAAAACACCTTAACTAGAATAGACAGCCACAGTGAACGTGTGTAGAAGCTGCCATAGCAACAACAAAAAGAACACACATGCACACATACACTGACATACACTGGCTTGTGTGCACTTTTATGTTACTTACTAGGTTTTGCTGGCAAAGCCAATAAAACTGCTGGAATTTCTGAGACATTAGGAGCTGTGCGCTTCCTACAGCGCTCCTGATCTTCCCCAGGACTAATAAACAACAAGAGGAAAAGTAAATATTTAACTACATACTATTTCAGGACAAAATCATTTTTACACAGTAAAAAATTATTTGAACTTCCTGTAGCTGGTACGGTGCATGGTGCTTTAAACGCCAAGGTCATGGGTTCAGTTTACAGGAAAGACAAAAAACTGCCACTTTGAATAAAACGGTTTGCAAACTGCAGAAATGTGCACTTTTATAATAAAGTAATAAATAATAAAGTGTTTCCCCGCATTGTTTGTCTTGTGTTGCCCCAGAGCAAAAACAATTAATATTGTAAATAAAAAGCCAAGCAGATAGCTTCTCTTTAAAAAGACACCTGAGGCTGTTTATCACAAGTTTTGACAGTCAGAGCAAGCAAGGCCAATCATTTCTCCTCTTAGAGAAAAGCCTGTCAGGGATATTATTTATAATTGAAATCCAGATGGGAAGGTTGTTAGTGATCCTTGCATAGTGAAATTTAACTCTCTTCTATCTTAACAAGCATTTCACATGTGAGTGACAGTCAACAAAGTCATTTTATTAAGGGTAATAAGAACCATCACATTTATGCTTGTGTGTTTCTCATTGCATTTAAGGTAAACATTTTATCAGTACATGTGTTCTCTAACCACCACCTTGTCAATAGCAATATATTGCAACAGCCCTAGTTTGATCTGTAAGAAAACTGTCGTAAAAAGTCAAGTTAGTATCCTGCATGGTGTTCCTATATCTCCACAGCTGCCCGGACAACCTTGCCTCTTCAACTCCGTGTTCGTGTGGGGTGTCCCGCTGGATCTTTGCTTCCGGTTCAGCTATACATTGCTGCAGAGGCCGCCGATCAGCCTCCCCTAGGATCCGTGTCCCATGACTTCTCCGCCATCTCCGTATGACCGTGGTTGACTGGGGAGTAACTTGATTCTCACACTGGTGGACTTTTAACATTTGTATTCAGAATCTCTCCCTCAAGAACATTCGAGAGGCAGGACAACTTTTAGCCGAGCGGATTCTTACGCTTGTGGATAACTCACGTTTGTCTTCGGAATCCCTTCCTCGTGGACATTTGAGAGGCAGGACAACCTTTGGCCGAGTGGATTCTTTCTATTGGGGATTTCATCATTGTATGAACTGAGGTAATATTCTCATGTTAATGAGAAACATAGAATATTAATTTATATTGTTTTCTGTGGTTTGTTTCACATAAATCCTTTAAACGTTTCTACATTAATATCCTGATAATGTAAAAAAGTAGAAATTTAAACATTTAAACATAGCAAAATGAACTCCAAAACTGATGTACACCAGTTTAGAACCACTGCTCTAAAAAATTCTTACATATGCTAGAGCTTTTCTACATCGTCTCCCCATCTCTCTGTCGTTCAGAGCCTCAGCGCGTTGTGCCATGGAAACCTGACAGATGTTGACAGATGTAATTGCTCACACCGCAGCTCTCTCAGTGTGAGCCTCTAATAACCTGCAGCTCAGCCAGCGTTTCACCGTTCGATGTGACACCTTCCATGGATTCGTACCTGACACTTTGAAACCTTATTGAAAACTCCATACCAAACAGATATTATATTTATTATATAAAGATTTAACGCAATCAGATCACCAAACTGCAAGAACTGAACTCACTCTCTTCTGACAGGTCGTTCTCTTCTGCCTCTCCCTCCAGCTCTTTGCACCATCCCTCGATCTTTTTCGTCTCCGTGTGGAGCAGCTGCATGAACCAGCTTCCGTCCCTCCTGCACGACGGCGAGGCTCTTCCCGAATCTGATGGTTGGGGCGGCGTCACCGTAACCGCTACCGTGGCAACGGGTTCCCGCGGCGACGGCTCCAGCCAGGGCTCGGGGCTGCGCTGGGGACTCGAGGGCTCTGTGGGGGTGCGGTAGTCCTCACGGTAACTGAACAGGCCCTGGGTTCGGACGGTCCGTACCGCGCCGTATTGCGTGGGTGTGCTGGGCTCACTGTGACGCTGGAAACCTCCACCGAACTGAAGTCCTTTATCCTCCATGAGAGGAAAACCCTCCAACTCGAGATCTGCTTGGACAGAGGCCGTGACGCTGTTGGAGCGCTTAAACCTCCCCTGACTGTATGACAAAGAAAGATTTTAAAGAACTTGTACTTTGGTGTATTGTACCTGTTTACCTTATGAACCCAGAGATACAAATGGATATTTACCGTCTCTCATCTTCCACTTGAATCCCGACTGAATGATATTCTCGGGAGCCTTTACTTTCACACTCAGAATCAGTTGCCGCTTCCACCTGCGAGAGAAATGATAAAACAGACCTCATGACTAACCACATACATCCAAACATCAGGGCTCATTAGGAACAATGGGTGCTGTTGGAACAAACATCATATTGGTTTACATTTCTACTTTTACGCCATTTTACACGTTGTTAAATCGAATAACAGAATTGTTACATCCATTACGCTCCATATTCCGCACAAGAAGATTTAAATATAGTATATTAAATATAGTAATATAGCATCCATTTGATGGGTATTACTGCTTCTGGTTTGCAAATTTTAATTCACAAAAATCCTACGAAACATGTTGTCTCTCAAAAACATGTGTCCTTTTTTGTCTTATTCGTAACACATGAATTTTTAGGAAAAAGTATGAAAAAATACTTTATCATTTTTTTTGTTCTGTTGAACACAAAAGAACACATTTTAAAGAATGTAGGACAGCAAACAGTTCTGGGGCACTTTTGACTACCATTGCATTTTTCCTTCTATGGTACAGATTTAGAAAGACTAAAAGGGGAGGAGTTTTGGGGTGAAGTATCCCTTGCACAGAAACAGTGCTGTGCAACCTGCACATTCTGACAAATAACACATTTACGATTTACGAACTCTGAAATCATTACTCGGCGGTTAAAGCTCAGTTTGATTTACCATAAACACACTGACACTATTTCTAGGAATTTACAACCAGCCCAACATAATTGTAACACTCCGTCGGTCCCTTAGTTTTTGCTCCAGGATGTCCTTTTCCCACGCTCCCTTACGAGTCTGTGATCACTGACTTTTGCACTTGCACCCAATTACCCGGACACTATATGTATTCTCACTTGCCTATTGTTCCTTGTCTGGTATTAATGTTATGTAATGTTAGTTAATGCGAGTTTATTTAACGCTGGTGAATGTCTAGTTGGAGTACCCTGTTCGTTCTTTGCATATCCTTGTTTGTTCCGTAGATTTTATTTTGATTACTTCGTTTGTTCTCTTGGATGTTTTGGATTACCGGTTTTGTTCCTTATATCACCTTTTATTATAAAACCTTTTACCATTCCTAAGTTCCGTGTGACATCGTCCCTTCATCAGTGTGACATCATTACAATAATAATTTGTGTGATATCCAAACATTAAAAAAAATTATAATCTTCAAACATTTCATTCATCCTGTGATCTGTCTCTACGCCTACAAAAATAAAATCCTTATAATATTTTCAAAGAAAAATACTAGAATAGAAGTTAACAGTAACTGAATAAGAGGGCAAAAAGTCAAGCCAGACGTTAATAAACCATTAGAGGCATTAAAGTGACTCCAGAAACTGCTTGAGAGGTAGCGAGTACTTCTAACAGTGAACCGTAGCTCTCAACAAAACTGCAGTGGTATGCCCTGGTAAAAAGACAATTATAACTTTAAACCTTTAATACGTAAGGTGTATTACAAAAGATTCCGGTCACTTAGAAGTGTCTATTAAATGATCTGAAGAAAGTGTGACTCACAAGTGCTGGAGAAGGACAGGTAAAAGGTGACCTTAAGATCACAGGATAAGATGATTCACATCAAAGCTCTGACAAATCAGCTCTCCCTGACCTGACCGCTGAAAATTTAACGAGTGGATAGGGTGAGAGGAAGTATTCTTGCTGAGTGAATCATACTTTCAAGTATTAGAACTAGGACCATAGGATTAGTTTTCTTCAGACGCAAGCCAGTCCATCAGGATTATGGCTAGCAGATACACTGCAGCACTGTGGACGGAGGCACTCTGGGTAAATATGATGAAAAATGGGACTGTTTGCTGATGTGCAATGTGTGTCGTGACAGGAAAAACTAGACTGCTTTCTTGAAAATCAACGGCGCTTCACCGACGGCTTCAATTTTTGCCATCTATTCCAGCTATTTATTTTGCCATCTGAAATAATATGGAAAAGAAATCCTTTTTTTTTATTTGAGTATCTGGCCAAATAATGGGGAGGATGGTTGAGTGCTTTTGTATTAATAGACTAGTGTGTATTTGTCTAGGTCGGATGTTCCGTTCAGTTCAGGTGCCAAAAAAATGATCAGGCGAGAATTTAACGGAACCAGGAAAGAGTGGATTATCACCAGCAGACTGGCCCCAGAAATGAGCTCCAGTCATGCTGGAAGAGGATAAAGTCTCGGCCTGTTTTTCTTTTCTTTAAGACGATCTATGACGAAAGAAAGTCATAAAAAAAGACAGAAAAAAAAAAACAGAAAAATATGTATAAAATGTCAAGGTGATTAAATGAGGACAGAATTGTTTTTTATCCTTTTAAGTTTGCACAAAGACTTCTCTGTAGGTCTTCCCCCTAACAATACAGAGGTAGGCAAGAAACCGTAAAGCCCCAAATCTATAAATTAACCCTAAAGCAAATTCTAAAATTTTTGCAAAACACTGAGAAATATGTGAAAACTCATGTGTAGTGTATTAGACGGGTCGAGACCGTGGTTCGAGAGCGCAACTGTGCACGGTCTCGAATCACGTAGGAGATCGGGAGCATATAAGAGATCGAGTGACAGGACCGTCGAAGAGAGAGGACCGGGCTCGAACATGTTTGTATTTGTATTTATGTTTTGTTCACAGGCGGTCGGCCGTGAGGGTCCGCCGGCTGTTATTACTTTATAAATGTTAAAATGTTTGCCGGTTCCCGTCTCCTTCCTTCCCTACTTTGAATCTCTCTACATCCAGACACTGTTTCCACCCTTAAGGGTAGACAGTCAACCAACATAAAGTCTCTCACAACATTAAAAAAACAATTTAAAACCCATTTATTCTGTGAATACTTGAAAAAAAAAATCTTTCAACAGGTGGTCTAGCTTTTGTTGAAACCAGTAACTTTGTATTGGCGCCTACTGTATTATTGCTCCTGTATGACAAATCTCTTCTTGCTCCCTAAACTCTTTGCAAGTCGCTTTGGATAAAAGCGTCTGCTAAATGACTAAATGTAAATGTAAATCAATTACATTCTTTTTTACAATGTCTACTGGCTCAGACTTTGTCAAAAGAAATCCTGGCTCACGCTTTGTACATTAATTTAATTAAAAATCATTATTCATCTCGTTCAATATATGACTTTCTTCAGTGGAAGAAGATATTTTGATTCTGTGGTTTGGTGTTCATACAGTTGAAGTTATTGGGGATCAGTGTCTTGGGTTGTTAACGTTCTTCAAAATATCTTCTTTTGTGTTCCGCAGAAGACCGAAGATCATGCAGGTTTGCAATGACATGAGGTGAGTTTTCATCTATGCAGCAAATGCAGCAGATTGGCCAGCATTGTGTATAATATAGCATTTTCAACAGTGTACTTTTAACTAATGCATGACCTCCAGGGGGCAGTGCGAGAAAGCAGAGCAAATACACTAAGGGCTGAGTGAGGCAAACCCAATTAACATTATTAGGACATGATCTCAACACAGATATTTACAAGAAAAGACAGATAACCGCTTGCAGCAGGAAGACAGACAGGAAGAGGAAAGAGAGGAAGGACAGCAAGAGTGTACAAAAGAGAGAGAAAGAGAGATCTAAAGGAAAGGGGGGAGCCCATTCAGTGAAGCCTGAGTTGAATGTTAATTAACGGATTGCGGTAGGATGACTCACAGAAAGCTATTTTTAGCACAACAACACAGACCGGAGGTGTGCGTGTGTATATAATTTTGTATTTGGGCTCTTATAATAACCTACATTCCTTTGGTTAGGCGAGAATAGTTTTCATGTGGAGCATGTGTTTGTGTTTAGCACTACTCTACTCAGCAATGTTTGCCGGTGCACTTGTGAATATTTGTGTTTGCTCTCGACAGGTGAAGTGGTTTAGTCTTGATTGTCGAGTGCCAGATAAACACAGCGACAGTGATTGAGAGAAAAAAAGCCGTCAGGTGCCCAATATAGGAACAAATAAAAGTTGAAGAGGAGAAAGGAGCAAAAGATAAAGGTATGCAGCTACGTTCTCTCTGTATGATTACGGTGACGTTATCCATGTCATCAATGAAGGGCTAATGTTAATTGGTGGTAACGTTAACTCTTACGTTTGTTAGCCTTCTTGCTATATGATGCTTGCTATGCTTATACAACAATAATTCGGTTTTAACTCAACAAACACGAGATCTAATTTCACCGTAAGTTTGTGCTTTGCAACAAAACTGTTTCAAGGAAAGTTATTATTTATTTCCATCATTGGGGTTAATTTTGGGCCCTGTAATTAGCCAACGGAATTAACATATGTGTAGGAAGTTTCAAAGACGAACATTTGCTATAACTCTGTTGCGTGACAAAGAATATAATTTGAGGCAGTAACCAAGGAGCTAATTGTTCCTCCCTTAGATTAGATTAATATAGCGTCTAACGAGTCATGACAGACATTTGCCATGTAAGGGCATGTTTATTTAAATTTGCAATTCTTAAGAGTTATATTTAGTGGTGGGCATAGATTCATTTTTTTAATCTAGATTAAAATGGCTCATTTCAATTCTGCCGAAGTTATTCAGTATGTGTGCTAAAATAATGACTAGAAGTAAGTCTTTGAGAACGGGTTTCTCAAGCCAGGTGGCGCATTAGACCAGGGGCTCATCTCCTGTTTCCAAAATGTATCACAAACTGCTTGAGAAAACTGTTCTACTATGATAATTTGTGATGAAAATTAAATTATGTTCAATAAGATGTACTTGTGTTACTTCCGCATTAGCTAAGGGATGCTTTGCGTTTAGGTGGTACATGAGACTGGAAGAGCTCCTACAGTACATTCACATTTAGTCATTTAGCAGACGCTAAATTACAGCGATTTACAGAGAGTTAGGGAGCAAAAAGCTATATGTCATACAGGAGCCATAATACATTAGGTGCCAATACAAAGTTACTGGTTATAACTTAAGCTAGACCACTTCCTGTTGAGATAATTTTTTTTAAACCAAGTGTATGTAAACCAATTCCATACAGAAAACAAATTCCACATTGAACAAGGTGCAAACAACCTTAGTCTTGTCGAGGTTTCCATTGGGTAGCTTCTTAAAAATAAATTTTCCCTGAAGCAAACCCGGCGGCTTCATAGGTGCATCCATGCTAGCACGTCACGTTTGATCTGGTCATTTCACAGTAACGTTATGTTGTGTTCAGATTCTGATAACTTATAATGTTTTGTGCAGAATTGTGTTTTTAAAATGTTCTGTTGAAGGATTTGTGCAATTGAGAAATATAAGCTTGTCTTACAATTATATTGTTATGGTAAAACATGGCTGTTTGTGCAAAATTTTGTTTTTGTTTTTTTCTCGGATGGGTGGGATAGGTGGGGGGACACCCAGAGGGGAGGAGACGAGAAACAGGGAAATGCACAGAAAATAATTCCCAATGCAACCTACTGTGTAAACGTACAACAGCTTAAAGGACCAGTGTATCGTTTTTTGGAGGATTTATTGACCAAAATACAATATAACATACATAACTCTATTTAGAGGTGAATAAATACCTTACATAATGAAGCATTATGTTTCTCTTATTTTAATATGATTATTTTCCATTTACACAGGGCGCGGCTCCCCTTGCGTGGAATATTGTTGACATGTCGACATGTTGTTTCTACAGTAGATCTAAACATACGAACTGCTCTACAGAATGAGTTTTGTAAATATGCTATCTCTTTCGGGAAAGAATCGAAAACGACATATTAATCCTCTCTCGTCCTCCACATTGCTTCGAAAGGCAGGGGGGAGGGGTGGAGTGAACAATTGGTTGCAATTCACACCCTCACCGCTAGGTGCCACTTAAAATACAAACAGCACCTTTAACCATCAACTAACAGAAAATATGACTCAAGTGTTATTTGTTTGACGGTCAGATAACTGCTCCCCCTTTATTTACACTCAACCTGAAAATTCTTTATAAACTTATAGACGAACATTGATGATAAACCTATTGTTGCACTTTACCTGTATTCCTATCGAGGACCTGGGTGTTTTAAGGTACTCTTCGGCCTTGGAAACCAGCACAGCTTTATCGCAGGTCATTACTGAGCTATGGCTATCTGTGGATGGGTGTCGCTTTCCTGCCATTGCCATGGCAGCCGCTTCCATGGCGATGGTTACAGCCTTGGCACTGTCCAGACTGTCTGTGGAGTTATAAAGGGCTCGACCCAAACTCAGGCTTAACCCTTCAGAACCCCAGAGGCCTATGGGACATATATAAAGCTTCTATGTTATTTTGAGGAGGAAGTAAACACAATACAGAGTTCCCAAAACTCATTAAAAAAACGTTAATGGGAGAGATTAGTTTACCTCTTATTCAATAGCAGTAAGAACAAACACGAGTTAGCAGAATAAAACTGTGCCATATATGAATCAGGTCACTGTTATTCTTGTCATCTCAAAAACGCCTTCTTTCTATGCAAATAAGGCTAATTGTAGCTAATTATATTGCGTCTCGTTTACAAAACACATTGTTAACTGCTTTGCCTAACAATCCTCTATTACTACCCGCGGAAACCAAGTGATAAACATTTATTAATTTAAAAGACGTTTGAGTACATTTTCATGGCACCAGTTTATTTATTGAAGGATGTCCAAATCATGGAGAAAAACGTGACAAAAAAGCATATGTCCATATGAGAAGAGTCGATTCATGTTCCTGCATCACAGTGAGGGAGTGACGCTGCACAATAAGCGTATGCTTCTTTGTCGTTGTCTACTGCATCCTCCAAAACATTTGCATAAATCAGAGTATCAGGTGAAAAAACAACAACAATGCATGCAAATGAAAAGCGCTAGCAGCGAGAACAATTTTATCCAAGCAGATTTCCCCCTTAAAGGGATAGTTCATGCAAAAATACAAAAATCTGTCATCATTTATTCACACTCATGTGGTTTAAAACCTGTATATGACTCATATCAAAATCTTCTTTTGTGTCCTGCATAAAGAAGAAAGTCAAACAGCTTTGAAATTACATGAGGGTGAGCAAATGATGAAAGAATAATCATTTTAAACCTATAACGCTCAGTATTAAAATATGAAAATGATGCACACTGTTCCCTATGTTCTAAATCAAAGTAAAGCAGTCAGAAATGTGGCAGGGACAGACACGAAATCGATTAGTTTTACAGACCCCCTCTGGCCAGCTGTCCCTCGTGGTAGGCATCCTGGGTGGACTCTGTGCTGCTTTGGGCTGTGATGGAGATTAGGGGTTTAGAAGTGGAGCGAGGGGGCACAGGCGGAGGGGTCCTCTTGTAGGTGGGTGTACTGGGTGTGTAGGTGACCGCTGTCATATAGGAAAAAGGGAAATAGTTTAACACACTTTTGTATTGAAAACAAACTGAACTGAATTTTACAAACAAACCCTATTTAGAAAAGGGTGCCATAAACATCCCATTGCCAAAAAAATATATTTACTTGTGAACTCAGAACAGGGAGATGAAAAGATAAAGATGTTGTGAGAAAGAAGGAGTGGGAGACAGAGATTATTGAAGGACAGAGACTGAAAGAGTCAAAGAGCAGAGTGATTCAGCACTGGTACAAAAATAGATGTTATAGCCAAACAAATCATGCAACAGGGACTCATAACTCATGAGAGAGAGAGAGAGAGAGACAGAAAGGAAACTGTGATGCTCTGGTCCAAAACTAGATTTGCATTTCCGGAGAAAAACATTAACACTTGCAAGTCCGTAAAATAACAACTTTAAAGTTTTGGGATTTTTAAGTAAACGTAATGATGCATCACAGTTGTTTTGCTGTTGCCATGGCACACAGCACGCATCTTGTTTTCTGTTGACTGCACAAAAGAAACAAGATTTAGAAACTGTGCAGTGTAAAATGGTTGTATGTGCTGCCTTTCAATCGTTGTATTGAAAAATACTAAAAGAAGTGAAAAAGGGATGGAGGCTGCCACAGCTTGCGCACAAGGAGGTGAAAGAGGTCAGAAAATCAGAACAGGAGGAACTGTCAACACATTTAAATACATGGCAGCCAGAAGAGATGCTCTGCCATTTATACAATTATAAAAAAGATCATTCAAAACTCAACATCAGATAAAACATATGTGAAGTCGATTTCCTTCAAGCATTAACAAGCAGACAAAAGCAAATTTTCTATTAAGTTCTTCTCTCATAGAAATTCACGTCATGTGTCACCTTGTGAGAACAATCCGGTTTCAATGAATATGTTGATTTAAAGCTATGATGAAAATAAATCTGTTTGCTGAGAACATAACACAACTATTGTGTGCCATAGATGATAAAGGGTGCGTTTTTACCTGGTGGCTGTTGGGACGGACGGTCCACGCTGCCTGAAGAAGGAAGACGGAACTGAATTCCTACAAGTAAACACACACAGAAACTTGAAGCCCGACCGCACATCATTCAAAGCTGAATCTTAGATCCGTAACTTTGGGTTTTACTCAAAAAAACCTTTACAGTTAAAAATATAATAAATGAGCAAGTAATATAGAAATACCTGATGAAAAGTGATCATCCTTTCAAATTAATCTAGAAATAATTCTTCCACCGTGTATGAAGAGCAAAGAACCTGTACATACTTATAATATTTGCTTAGAACATTGAATCAGACAGATTCTTCATCATTACAACCTTAACTAAATTACTGACGCCAGGAGCCCTGAAAATGAGAGGGGTATCAATTTTAGAAATACAATTATAAGGGCAAAACTGCATCCAGTTTAGTGTGACTTCTGTTCATGTTCTTGTTCAATGTCACACAGGATTATTTGCAATTACCCCAATGTCTACTGTATCTAATTTTGCATAAACTGGAAATTTCCTCAGCTATAAAATAGCTATAGACCTGTAAAGGTTATGTAATGTTATTATTTCAGTCACATACTTCAGAAAAAGGGTTTGTGTTTGTAGACTATGTGAGACAAGAAATAGACACCACACTCATTATCAGATAGATTTAAAATGTTCACACCTACAGCCGTATAGTGAACACCATGTTACGGTCTTAAAAAACAGTTAACGTTCTCATGTAAAAGTTCTTGTTTTATTAGTTCAAGAAATTATTTAACATTCACTTAGTTACAGATCATCATGAATGCCAACGTAGAAGATGATCTCAGCTGACAAAAGTGAAGATACACAGCGATAAAGAGGCTCAATTTCACATAGTTTTCAGGCTTCAGATATCTGTGGATATCTGAAATATTTTTACAGTCAAAGTGCTTTCATTCCAAAATTTTGCAAAAAAAAAAAACATTATCAGGAGTCACAGTGGCACAACAATATAGAGGCTGGGTGGTTAAATAAAATGCCCACTTTTATGAGCCAGACAAGGCACACGACGAACAAGCAGCCAATGAAATGTGCAATACCAGGAAACCCCGCCCCCCAAAGGAACACTACTTTCACTGTACTGTAATTACTCATAAGGCTCTTTCAGCTATTTCCTTCCCACTGAAATGATTGACAATAACTGACCGATGAGCATCTTAAGGTGTGTGTGTGTTGTTGTTGTGTGTTTGCTACAGTCTTTGTAATGCACTTTAAGCACCTGTGGGTCCATTCTAGACACTTACTGTAAGTAAACCCACTTTTATTACTCAAAAAATAGCTCTCCAGCCCAGCAGAGGGCAACGTGTGGAGAATGCTGTAAAATAAGGCCTGAGAGCTCCATTATGGATGAAGAAGGAAGACCTCAGTCTAAACAATTGCTGCGTCCGAAATCACCTACTTCCATACTATATTGTAGGCGAAAATGAGTATGAGTCATGAATAGTATGTCCGAAACCTCAGTACGCAAAGAACAGTAGGCGAGAAATTACTACCTCTGCCGAGATTCGTGAGTGTGGATCGGAGGGACACTTTTCTATCCTATGATGCCACGCGAGCTGAGCAACGGTCAAAATTCAAAAGTAGATCAAATAAATATAGCTGAAAACATTAAGGCGAACGTCCGTCCAATAAATTAATTTCTCGTGACTAAATTATGTTTTTATTAACGATCACGTATAGGTTGTTGTTAAAACGTCATAGGTCAAAGAGCATACGGGTCACATGACCATAAAACATGGCGGATGCAATAAGTCCGAAATGTATTCATACTTCACCCACTCATACTATATAGAACGTACTGTTAGGTAGGTACTTATTTAAATTCAGTACGTACTGTCACATTAAGCGATTTTGGACGCAGCGTACTACTGAATCCCAATTCACAAACAATACATCTATAGCATTCGAGCGATGATTCATTTAGAATTTATCCTAAATGGCGTACTTTGAACAGTGGATTTCTGAAGTATTCGTGCATTTTTGGGTAATATTTGCCACAACCCCTTGCACTAAACACAGAAAGATTGTGATCGTAATTTGCTACGGTTCCATGATGTCTATTTATGTGATCTTTCTCAATATTAATGCTTTCTTTATACTTAATGTACATACACATTAGTAGTATGCAAATTGAGAATTGGCCAAGGCTTCCATTTGTGACACTGGATACATTATTTGCAGTTTGAGACATGATATTATGTTTAATTCAGGTTTGAGTAGGACAACACACACATTTCTGACTAAAGTGTTTAAAGGCTTAAATATATCTAATGTTTGCAGAGCCATTCTCAAAACTCAATGTAGGCTAATTGTTTGTCAGTTGGCTGACTGGCTTACCAAAAAGTCCACATGGTTAAATATGCCCAATCCAAATAAACTAGAACCAGATACTGTACATAAGCTACAATTGCTTAATAAAATAATACATTCCCCACTAACAAAACAATAAACCCCTTAAATGTCCTCAACTACATCAGCTACTTCAAGAACGCCTCAGTTTAGCCCGTTATGACTCGACCATATAGAATAAACAAACTCTTTCCAGCAATTCTTCTGATTGTCAGATTCAAGGCATTCTGTTGCATTTGTCTATACAAACCAAATCTTTACTGTTAGAAATAGTCAATTTGTTTACGTTAGCACCCTGACAGTCCCTCAGATGTATGATCACACATAATGACTGATAATAATACATACAAACTGCTGATTCATTAATAGCTTCAGTTACCATGCCAAAAAACTTTGATCCTTTGTAGTACCAGACAGCACATGTACATCTGTAATGATATCTGCTAAAGATCTGGAGATCTGGAAAGCATCAGCTGTGTAAAAACATCTGATAAACATCTTAGAAAGAGCAGTTTTACATACATAAACATCTTACAGAGATCTTCTAGATGTCTATATGACATACGACAGCAGACGTCTCAGAGATGTATTGCAGATGAGAAAACAATAGAAAAATGACCAGTAATTGCTGACACCAAATAGATGTATGCCAGATGTATGTGTGCTATATTGTATGTCTCCAGATGAGAGTTACATTTGTTTATAATAATATTTGCAGGAGAAATCACAGGATACAATAGGTTGTACATTTGCAGTAATACAGTGAATCTATGGGGATTATATTGTACGTGGGTATTAAGAATACATGGTCATATGCATCTAATTTATATTAAGGTGTGGATTTGTATGAAATGTAAATTTTGCATTTAAAAGGCAGCCCCTTAGGCCATGTTCAGACTTGACTTCTTTTTTGAAGCTGCTAGCATCGGTTTTACATTATAATCCTATGGAGTACACCGTCTTTTCAAAAAATGTCCCAAGCTCTTTTTTTAAACGCCAGCGCCGGCTTCTTTTTCTGCAGCTCAGGGCGTCTTTTTAAGTTGAAAAAGTTAAACTTTTATGAAAAAACGCTCCAGTTCCTTTTCACAGCTAACCAATGACAAGTGAGAAGCGAGGGAGATGATTGGTCGAGCTGGATCAAGCTCAAAAAAATAAAATGGCGGCCAAAACGCTGGTTGGAGCATAGTTTTGTATAAATGTAAGTTGAAATTTATTTTCAATAACTTTTGATTAGAATTATAGTTTTTAAATATGTGATAAGTTATTGCAAATACGCTCTCTGTTTATAATTCATGTTTCTCTGGGCTGCCTTTTTGCACAGACGCAGTCATGGTGTTGGGCTGCTATTTGTTTTTTGTTTTTAATAAAAAAGTGTTTTTTTCAACTTTTTATTGTCAAAAAAGACGTCAAGTATGTTCATGGCCTTACTGTACAAAACAGCCGGCCAGTCAATTCCATGGGCATCTTTTTCTTCACAGGTCTTACATTTCTTATCCATTTTTGTGGGCTTGTTTAAAGCTGACATCCCATTCCCATATTCGAATGAAATTAATAAATATTATGTTAAGAAAACCCCAACAATAACAAAATTATCATTCAAACTAGGGATGTCACACTATCAGATTTCCACAACATGATCATTATAGCAGGAAGAATTAACAATAGCATTATTGTATTATCGCGATATCTATGGCATTAAAACAATATGCTATTAATCATATGCGTTTATTTTGGGTATGCTTTTGGCTATAAATCACGCTCATAATTTGAATTGAGGCAAAATGAGTGGATAACTACAAGCTACTTTGTTGGAGTGTCAACCAGATACTGGCGATAGATTACGATATTATCATATGTACAGTATTAACATAATAACATTAATGACGTTTATGGTCAATACTAGTTAAATGCCACCTCCCTAATTCAAAACTAATTCAGACTAACAGTTAATCAAACCTATAGGTAATCTTAAGTAATTTTTCAATTTTAATACTTAGTTTATCTCCACATTTTAAAATGCCCCCCTCAAAAAAACTTCAAAACATTTCAAGACTCTCAGTTCTCACCAGATCTAAACAAAAAAGGGGTAAACGCAGCATTCACTTCATGTGTAAGCTGCACAGCACTACATCTTCCTTCACATGTACAGTGTACGACTTTGGCTCTGAAGACTCTGAGAAAACTAGAATAAAGGATTCCATTATTCACATACACCAGAGAAACAACCCTTACATTACATTCAGAGTAAAAGATGATCAAAACCAATAAAATTGATCCAAGCAATATGCAGTGATATAAGGTAGTCTTTGGCCAACATTCAATTCTAACTCCATCTTGCTCCCCTCACAGACCATGACCAAGGTACTCCAAAATCATAAAATTTCTGGATGATCCACGACCAACTCGTATAGACAATTTTTACAGTTATCTCGGTAGAGGTTAAAGTATAGTGGAGAGAGTATCTTTCCAGGAAGTCTTTGTTCTCTGCCAGTAAAGAATCACAGTATTTAATAAAATTTAGTCTTTATAATGCCGGAGTGTCAGAGAGAGTGTCCCTGGTGAAGGCGTATAAGTTCAAGGTCACTCACAATTGTGCAGTGTAAAAAAGGTGCTGAATGTCTGAAGTATACTAATGTGGGGCCATAGCCCCCACTTATTTATCCTTTCCACACTTGCTGCTACTTGCTCTCTCTTACACACTCGCCTGTAAACATCTTGCTACATAACCATAACGGTCTTGTGTTCTATTCTCTATGATTTTCTATTGCACACCCCGTCTACTGTAGCTTCACATACTTTTTGAAGAGCTCAGAGTGACAGTGACATGTAAGACATCTCTGAGTTATTTGAGTACTTCTTGTGGTAAATTTCCATACTGGCACTCCGCGACATGGGTAGCCTACCGCGTGCTCTTCGCTGCCACCGAATCCATAGGAAATCCCTACATGATGGCGAACGAGAAGGGCTTCTTATGGCCACTGTTCCCTTCGGTGACCCATTATCGCTTGTTTCACTTTTAGATACGTCTAAAGCTGCCTGGAGCTCCAACAGGGATAAATTAAACGGGTGGACAGTTGCTGGGTCAATGGTAGCAAGTCCCGGTGGACTTAGCTCTGTTTCCTGTGACGTTGGCACATCAAGGTTAGTGGCTTCTGGATCGAAAGTATCTGACTCAACTGAGCAGAGAATGGCACAGAAGAGAGATTCAGACTCCAGGGAAGCTGAGTCCACAGTGTCTGGCTGGAGGGGAAAATTTACCATTGGGTCAGGAGAATCTGAATATTGGGTATCTTGCTCTTCAGAGAGGGATTCTGGGAAGCTTGTGGCACCACCTTCAGTAGGTTCAGATTCTTCAGCACAGATTGTGAATGTTTCTTGTTTGGACCACAAAACAAAAGCTTGAGTATCTAGTTCATGTGCATAAGGTTCAGGGCTTGCTGGATTTGATATGTCAAACTCATTTCTGGACTCCGGTTCTGGAGTAGCTGGCTGCAGATAAATGGTGTCCAGTAATTCCGGAAGGGGTGGTTCTTGAAATATATACTCACAGGAATATTCGTAGACCGTTTCTGGGGTTGGCGGGTTTGGCAGAGCTAGATCTATTGATCTACTTGGGCTTTGAAAGCCAGAAACATTGAGGTCTAAAGATTCTAGACTTGGCCATTTCAATTCACTAACATTCATTGAATCTGGGGTCAATGGACTCAGGATAACTGATTCCAATTCCAGTGCTGTAAAGTCTTGAAAGTCGATGGGTTCTTCATCTGTATTATTTTGAACCAATGGCTTGATTGATTCTTGAAGCTCCTGGGCTGTTGTGCTGCCAAGCTCCATAGGTGATGGCCCTTGTTGACCTTCAACAGGATACTCTTGCGAAAGCTGATGCAAGGTGGTTTTATCAAGACATTCTGGAGGTGGAGAGCTTACGTTTTCTGGATCCAGTTTAGGCCATTGCAAACTGTCCAGGTTCACCAGTTCTACATTTGTAAAATCTAACAATATTGACTCCACCCCCTTATAAGTAGATGACTTTGTAAAGCAATACGGTTCTACCTCTGGCACTGCTTCTGGGGGATCTGGGGGAGTCAAAGAATCGGAATCTATTTCAGGCCAACAAAGCGAAGCCACATCAACAGGATCTGGAGGTGTAAGGTTAGCAAAAGTAGGATCATCCATTTCTGCTAAACTAAAGTTTGGATCAGTCTGAAAAAATGGTGCAGAGGTTGAGACCTGCAGGACATTTATATCTGAGGGTTCTGAGGGAGTCATGGACAAAACATTAGTGTCTACCGGGGAGGGGCAGTTAACGGCTGCATCAGCTGTATTCTGTCTCACCAGGGTTTTGCTTCCTGCTTGGGTGCTAACAGACACTTGAGATGCAGCTGTCTGGGTTTCCCTCACACAGCTAGGCGACCAGGTGCTGTAATGTTGTGTAAAGGTGGAAAAGTTCCTGTTGAAGGCTCTGAGCTCTGTACAAAGATCCTTCCTAAGCTCGGCTAACTCATTCCGCATGGCTGACACATCTTCCCTCCACTGCAGGCTGATTGCCAGAGCCAGATCTGCTGTTTCTTGGACACTTGACTGAACAGGCCGTGGCCTGATGGGCGCACTTGTTTTGAGCGGGGGTAATGAAGGCGTCGTGGCAGGGGAGATATTGTCGTAAAGGGTGCTGGATTCATCTTGTCTCTCACAGAGGCCCGTATCCCCATGGGCCATGGAGGTTAAATCTGGCCTCTCGCTGGGTAAATTGTCCTCATTAAGCAAACCAGTGCCCTCCAGCAAATCATTTCCCTCTGGAAGAAAAATATAAAAATGCCATTGTATATAATCTGCCCAGTGGTGGGACTAGCTGGGGATTTGTGGGGATTTCCATTTCCATTTAGAATTCCACCAAACATTGTGTATGTGAGCCAAAATAAGTTTCAGGGTTACACTTCCTTTCGTGTGAATTCAGTATAATATTAAACAAGTCAAATGAAAATCATAACAAAATCAAACTGAGGGGATACAGGAATTAATTATTTATGGGTAAAGGATTCGGAGTAGAGCCCATAACATATGCTTATATTGAAGGGCTTTGTAAAATTGTACAAATTGTTTTGAAATTTGCTCGGTATGCAGCAAAACAATCTCTGCTCCCTGTGCTTTAGGTGACAGGAGCTGGTTATTTTGAGTTATCGTGTTCACGCTAACAAACGGATCCCATTTTGACTCACAGCTTTTTTTCACTGATATTACTCTGCCTTCTCACTCCATCCTTTATTTGCATATTCATCTCTCAAAGCACAAAACAGAGAAGTCTGAGGACACCTGCAGGGCATAATAACAACAGTACCTCAAAGAGCATCATCAGATCTGTGCTTTGTGCCTTAACAGAAGGCAAGTGCGAGCGAAGCTTTCAGTCTCTTTGTGTGTGTGTCTCAGCAAAGCAGGTATGAACCCTATTGAACATAATAGGTCCACTCTGACCCATCGCTGACCAGGTCTTCACTGGGGAAATCATTGTCTTTAACCGGTACCTCGGCACACAACAGCCAAATTCAAACAAAAAATGATCTCATTGTCAGTCCCAGATGGAATCAGATTTTTGGGAAAAACATGGTACAATGTAAATAGAGTGCATTCAAATTAATTTAAAACTCTTAAATAAACATAAAATGCAAGGCACAGGTGACACATAAACCTTGCAAATAACAGGTATTTTGTGAAGCTGACTCCATGTGGGCCTGCACTTATGCAATAGTTTTACACATGCAACTTTTGTGATCAGTGACGTAAATATTTTCCAACAAAATTCCTATTTTTAGATTTGCACAAGACACGAGACTTACTAAAATGGAACTTGTAAAATAAGTCTCAACATAAAGTGTTTTCAAAGAGATGTCCTTTGTAATAAAGCCAATATTGCTTGTGACTGAATATGCTGCAAGCGTATTGTAGTGAGAAGGCAGTGTAAACATGCCAGAGCATATTTACAGTAAAACCTCTATCTACAATAAAGATCTTCTGCTGTCCACAACCCTGATTCCTGCCCTTAAATCCCACATGTGTCCCGGGTGTTTGGCTCTGATGCTCTCATTTCACCACTGATCCTTATAAAGTCAAAACTCAAAAACTCAATCACGGCTTCAGCTGAGGACCCTGTGGGAGAGAGAACCCGAAACTGATTTGTGTTTGAAAACAGCTAAACACCCGTTTGAGAGAAAGACAGAGAGAAAGAGAGAGAGAGGCAGAGACTAAAAGATGTGCGAAATTGAGAAACAGAAGGTCCACGGAATGACAATCATCCGACTGGGAAACGTTTTGGGATCGGAATACACACCACCTTACAACTCCATCATTGCTTCACACCCTCTCCCTGTCTGTTAGCCAAGAGTCAACTGAGACAGAAAATAGAGAACCAAATTGAGAAACTTACGAGAAAAACACAGTGGAAGAATAAAGATCATATCCTTATTTGGACAAAATATAAACAAATTGGATGTGTCACTATTCACCATTCTATATTTTGCCACAATATTTGGGGTTGGAATTCAATAGGGTTCATATTCTTATGCTCTGAGGCACACCAGCACTTACCTCTGGGTAATGAGGGCATACACGAAAATACAATCACTCTGCTGTAAGCAGTTTACATGCAAGCATGCCATGCCACATGTAATATGATGCATTCATTCAGAAGTAATCGGCTTTCCTCAGATGTACAGTAATTCTGTTTTATGAATTCTGAGTGTTGTTTGTTTAGTTATTCTATCAGAAGGCTCGGTAACAAGGCTCTCATGTAAATCTTTAGTTTCTTGCAAGCTGTAAAATGATTTAATAACTCAGCTAAACACTCAATTTTAAACTACATTTTCTTATCACATCACAAAAATAGCCATTGTCAGTTTTTAAGTTTACATTCACTTCAGTTATTTAAATCGACATAGGTATGCCCTCAAGCCTTGTGGCTATTAGATTTTAACTAGTCAATAGACCATGTACACAATCCCCTAAATTCTAATTCTGTCTATGTCAGGGGTTTTCAAACTTTACGATGCCAAGGACCCCAAAATAGGATTAACCTTTGTGAGGGAAAAAAT
The DNA here is from genome assembly GCF_015846415.1 of Triplophysa dalaica. NCBI lineage: Eukaryota > Metazoa > Chordata > Actinopteri > Cypriniformes > Nemacheilidae > Triplophysa > Triplophysa dalaica. The sequence goes on along the minus strand of NC_079556.1, from coordinate 7,574,458 downwards.
GTATCAATCTGCAATTTTTCTGTGTAAAGAAACGTTTAAAATGTGTTAGAATAGTAGTAAATAGGATATTATAAAGACAACACATTGTTTCTAAACCTAATTAGTCGGCAACAATTTCACTTACCAAAAAAGAAAATATAGTGAGAAAAACTCACTAGAAAGATTCAAATATAAACAATTCTGTAAACTATTAATAGCAAGAGAAGCAGATAAACACTGTGGACTTTTATCATTTTTCTGGGGGACCCCTTGTAACCTTCTGGAGGCCCCCTGGGGGTCCCCGGACCCCAGTTTGAAAACCGTTGATCTGTGTGACCTAAAACTGCTAAACTGGCATACAGCTTTGATGAAAGACATAATAGCGTCCAGAGATGAATGAACATCCAGCAATTTTTAATGAACCTGTATTTAAATTAAACAGTTCAAATCTGAAATCTGAAACAATGGCACTGATATATTGGAACAGTGCATGCATTTTAATCTGGGACTACACTTAAAGGGATAGTTCAAAGATTGTCGGTTACCAAATACGGTGGTACAAATTGACTTGCATTGTGACAACACCACCATAGAATAGAAGTGAATGGGTACCGCCGCTGTTCCTTCACTTACATTTTTCAAAATATCTACTTTAGTGTTCTGCAGAAGAAAGCAACTCATACAAGTTTAAAATGACAAGAGTGTGAGTAAATGTATTTTGGGGTGAACTATCGCTTTAAGCCTTATCTGTGAAACAGGGGTTCTTTTCAGCTTCAGTGTATATGTGGCCCATCAGATTAAAGGGTACTGCAGGTCAAATCACTTCTACCCAGCGACAGACACAAGCCAAGACAAACAGGTGTGCAAGGTGGCTATATTTCACAAGGCCAGCCAACTTACCTGTGGTGGACCTGATGGTGGAGGTAACTGTGGATGATGTCATGGAGGGAACACACTCGTCGTCCTGCGAGAATCCCGCTTGGATGGCTCTCAGATAACTGTGGCTGCGTGTCCTGAAGCAGCCCGGCAAGTCCAAAGCATCCATGGCCTGAGACTCCACCTCGCTGAATACAGATTCACACACTGATTCAAACTGCCCGTTCACCTCTGTCTCACTCACCTACAAAACCAGAACAACAACACAAAAACATGTCAACTAGGAATGGACAGTAGTGTATATTAAAAATGCTATTAAAATATCTCTGTCTAATGCTGTCATGCCTCTGAGACATGAAGTTCGCAAAGGCTTATGAGAGCAGTTTTAATAGCCAAATTGATTGCAGTATTCAGTATGTCAATATTTGAAATATTACCCAGCCCTAGCCTACCTTGTTTTTAACCACTCTCTATTCCTTCCAACTCTGGCTACTTTCCTCCATTATCTTGCCTTATTTGCTTTTATCCTCTTTCCCTCGTGCAGTTTTATCTTATCTAAACGTGACTGTATGTAAGATAAAAAAATCACAGATTGGTCACAGATAAACCTCTGTGGATCAAACAGCAAAACGTCTGTGCAGCTGGGACATTTCCTTCGAATTCCTCACCCATTTCTCAGCAATACCTTTGGATCATTCAATAAATCTGAGATAAGCACCTCAGTGATGAACCGATAACAGTCTAGTTGAGCTGAACACTGATAGGATGCTATCTCCCCTTCAGATTCCCATTTAGCAATCTCTAAAATCTAAGATTGCTATTGTGTCCCAATGAAGGGAATTATTCTCTAATGACCACAGCCATACAGTGATAAAGCTCAGAAAGAGAGAGAGAGAGAAAAAGAGCGTGCGTGTGTAAAATGGGGGTTCGGGAATGAAAACCATGTTTTAAGACCTCAGGCCAAATCAATACAACCCCCATTACTTCACTTTAACAGAGAGATTTAGATGTTACAGGCTGATAAATTTGACAATTTAAAAACACACAATCACTGTGTTGAGGTAAATGGCAAAGCGGGCTCAACATTTTCAGTGTGAATTGTATTTTTCTCCAGTGTGTCGAGGGGATAAATCCCTGGATTACCTTGAGCTCTGTGCCTCTCACCTGGCTGACCTGGCTGACGCAGCTGGCCTGACTCAGGGTGCTGACCGCTCTCATGTAGCTCTGGTTCCTGGATCGGAACTTAGGCGAGCAGTAGTTGGGAGACGGTTCCAGTGTGATGCTGGGATGGATTTCCCTAGAGGTCTGAAGATGGTAACTTTGACTATGCAGTATGAGATGTACACAGAGCAGATGAAGAAAGGGTGAAAAGAAACAAGTTAATCCATCCATACTATAGTGCTTATTATATGGCAACTTGCCACAAGTAAATTAGTGAAAAATAAATATTGATTTATTGAGTTTCCTATCAGTTTTAAGCAAATACAAGATGAACAACACAAACGTGTAATTTGGTTCCTACTATGTATATATAATATATATATATATATATATATATATATATATAATATACAGTGGCAAGAAAAAGTATGTGAACCTTTTGGAATTTCAATGTTTTCTGAATAAATTTGTCATAAAATGTGATCTGATCTTCATCTTAGTCAAGGGTATTGACAAAAAAATTATTATCTTTCATGTCTTTATTGAAAACACTCGTTCAACATTCACAATGGCAGTGGAAGTAGTAAGTAAACCCTTAGAATTAATAACTGGTTGACCACCCCTTGGCAGCAATAACCTCAACAAGGCGCGTCCTGTAGCTGTGGATCAGACCTGCACATCATGAGGAGGAATTTTAGCCCATTCTTCCTGGCAGAACTGCTTTAGTTCTGTCATACTATTTAGAAGTCTCATGTGTATGGCCCTCTTAAAGTCGATCCATAGCATCTCTATTGGGTTGAGGTCTGGGCTCTGACTTGGCCACTCCAAAAGATGGATTTTGTTTTTCTGAAACAATTCTGTTGTGGACTTCCTCCGGTGTTTTGAGTCTTGTTTTATGACAAATTTATTTAGAAAACCAAGAAATTCCAAAAGGTTCACATACTGTTTTTGCCATTGTAATACAATATAATATATATAATAGTGTTGTTGTCCTTCTGAAACCTCGAAAGTCATATATTTGCAAAACCAGTGACAAACATAAAGGGTGACCAATTTTTTATAGAAAAAATAACAATCGTGAAATATGGAGATACAAGGTTTCAGAGGGACAGTAGCAATAAAATAAAATAAAATAAAAATAGCATATTTATTATGTGTGTTAAACTGCACCTGTCAAAATGATTTTTAGTACCCAGATAAGAGGAATTTCACAACTGACTAATCAAAATCAAGTATTCCAGAGAGCCATGCAATAAAAATATTTAACATTTTGCGCATCATTCAGCCCTCTATGTCCTGATTCATAAATAGAATAGAAGACTAGCATTTGATTGGCCACTGTGCTGAATCATCCAATCAATGCGGGAAAATAAAGCAAAATGCAAATTGGAGGCAACTTAATGTGCCAGTTTTCCTGTTTGCTCAATATCGTCTCAGGCCTGAGATAACCTACAAAAACAGGCTCTCCAAAAGAGAAAGACAGTGTCGAAAAGAGGCGAGGAACCAGAGAAAGAAAAAGTATAAGGACTTCTACGTACAGATTTCAATATATAGCCTGAATCTTAGCAAATATTTTTTATTTTTTATATTGATTGAATACTATATATATAGTATATTTAAAAAGGAATAGTTCATAGGTAAATGAAAATTATTTTATCATTTACACACCCTTGTGTCATTTTAAATCTGTATGACTTTGTTCTGCAGGACACAAAAAAAGATTTTTTGAAGAACGTTGGTAACCGAACAAGACTGGTCTTCATTGACAACCATTATAAATCATTTCTCAAAATATATCTTTTGTGTTTCACATCATAAAAAGTCATATACAGGCTTAATATGACAATAAGGGTGAATGAATAATGACAGAGTTTTTGTTTTGGGGTAAACTATCCCTTTAACTACAGTTGTGTTCAAAATTATTCAACCCCCAATGCTGTAAATGGTTTTAGGGAATTTAGTGTACATTTGTAACAGTATTCAGAATGAAATCCTACAAGGACTTCTTAAAGAACCATATGCAACTAAAATGACATCAATTAGTTTTGTAATACAGTAGTAAATGTTTCTTTTGTGAATTCTTCATTGACATAATTATTCAACCCTTAAAGACTACCACTCTGAAGAACAGAGGTTCAATGAAGTGTTTTCAATCAGGTATTGAAAACACCTGTGGATATCAGGGAGCAGCAATAAAGCCTAATAAGCACCAATTAGGCAGCTTTAAAATGACTGTGATACTCAGCTCCTTCTAGACATTTACTGGTGTGGTTACAAACATGGTGAGGTCAAGAGAATGGTCCAGGAAGACAAGAGAACAGGTGATTACTCTTCACAGGAAGGGCAATGGCTATAAGAAGATTGCAAAGATGTTAAACATACCAAGAGACACCATAGGAAGCATCATTGGCAAATTCAAGGCAAAGGGCACTGTTGAAACGCTACCTGGTCGTGGCAGAAAGAAGATGCTGACTTCGACTGCTGTGCGCTACCTGAAGCGTAGAGTGGAGAAAAGTCCCCGTGTGACTGCTGAGGAACTGAGAAAAGATTTGTCAGATGTGGGTACTGAAGTTTCTGCTCAGACAATACGGCGCACCCTGCGTAATGAAGGCCTCCATGCCAGAACTCCCAGGTGCACCCCCTTGCTGTCCCCAAAGAATAAGAAGAGTTGACTGCAGTATGCCAAAAGTCATGTGGACAAACCACAGAAGTTTTGGGATAGTGTTCTGTGGACTGATGAAACAAAATTAGAACTGTTTGGGCCCATGGATCAACGCTATGTTTGGAGGAGGAAGAACAAGGCCTATGAAGAAAAGAACACCTTGCCTACTGTGAAGCATGGCGGGGGGTCAATCATGCTTTGGGGCTGTTTTGCTTCTGCAGGTACTGGGAAGCTTCAGCGTGTGCAAGGTACCATGAATTCTCTTCAGTACCAGGAGATATTGGATGACAATGTGATGCAGTCCGTCACAAACCGGAGGCTTGGAAGACGTTGGACCTTTCAACAGGACAATGATCCCAAGCATACCTCCAAGTCCACTAGAGCATGGTTGCAGATTAAAGGCTGGAACATTTTGAAGTGGCCATCGCAGTCACCAGACTTAAATCCGATTGAGAACCTCTGGTGGGACTTAAAGCAGTTGCAGTGCGCAAGCCTAAGAATGTGACTGAACTGGAGGCTTTTGCCCATGATGAATGGGCGAAGATACCCGTAGATCGCTGCAAGACACTTGTGTCAAGCTATGCTTCACGTTTAAAAGCTGTTATAACTGTAAAAGGATGTTGTACTAAGTACTAAGATTGAATGTCACTTGGGGGTTGAATAAAACTGATAATGATGTGAGCTCAGAAAAGACATTTGTGGTTAGTGCATTATAAATGTTATGTTATATTTGTCTGACCTACACGTGCCTCTTTGATTTAATTGTAAGCAGGATGACTGAATGATTATAATCAATGTCAAACCGACCAAAACAATCAATTTCAGTGGGGTTTGAATAATTTTGAACACAACTGTATATTTAAAAAGATTTACATTTATGCATACCACAGCAACTTACAGTGCACTTACATTTTGTCAGTACACAATGCATAAAAGTTTTCAAATGTAAAATAAGACCTAAATACCTCCAGCTTTACAGCAATAACATGACATGTGTTTTGAGTTGTCCTAAAAAGTCTAGACTACCCTCAAAGACTTTAAACAGCTTAGTGTGTCTTTGTTTACCTTAAATCTGCAGTTAAATTGGTGAGGTATTTGACCATGTCCCGGCTTGACTTGTCCAAACGGTATGAGCTGTAAAGAAACAGAAGAGGTGAGACACATCTTACAGTAACAGACCGAAACATGGAATTAAATGGAATCTAAGTTAAGGTGAAGTTATTTAAGTTAATTCTCCCTTATACAGCATCCGTTCTCCAAAATCACTTATTTTTCCTCACACAAACTTCACAGCAGCTAGTCCGCTCTGGGAATATAATCACACTCTCCCCAACTCTTAATTCATTTAAATTCTCAACAGACATCTGATGAACTGTGTGCAAACACACTCGTTCTTAAGAAGTTGGATCATGGTGACATTTCTGCCGAGATGAAAGTGATGCGTATTCTAATTTGACAAAGGGGGAAGGAAACACGTTTAGAGCGTTTGCTGATAAAGTCACAGCACGTTTAAGAGGACGAAGGAACAAATCTGACGCCACTGTTGGTGATACTCGAGCTCGGAGCTTTAAGAAAATCAATACGGCCAACGTGTCTCCCTCGGTTTGCACTGCGTGGGTCCTACACCGCTGCGGTGGGACATATTCCTGTAGCTACAGCAGATTCTGAAGCTCCACAGTTAAACTGCACATGGCAGATGTTCAGAATTAGATGTTCATCACATCTCCGCAGGGAGCATCATTAGAGTTGTATCTTGTATTAAGTTGAACCTTTTTAAAACACTGTAGGAAAATGTGTGGGTTTGGTGAATTATTTGTGCCAACACATAGACAAAAGTGATATTTAAATTAACTTCTATAAATGCTCCCATTAGACTGAGCAAAATGCAAGACCGTTACAAACACACCGAGAGCATCCAAAGCATGCTACGAGTGGGCTGCTCTTATTGTTCTGGTTCTGACGCCGTTCCAGAGTGTGGGTGGTCCGCACTGCTTTTTTGCACCGAGCCTCGGCAAACCGACGGTTTTTAATCACAATGATTGGAGATGAGCTGCTTAAAAGGTCAGTTTGTCACATCATTCTGAGGAGCTACTGCTGGCTCCCAGTCTTGTATTCTCTGTGAATTTCAGGTCTCTATTACAGTGAATTGATAAATGAGGCTGTCTTGAAAGATCATCATCACTTTCAAAGCTTATCGTGCTCTGATATGTTGTCACTGCAGACCGGGTCCTGTTGCATGGCCCTGTTAGCTAATTTGCATAATGCCCTCAGCGAACCAGGCGCCATAAAACAATGCAACGGCATGTGCAAATAAACAACACTGTCAGACGTATTAATGCTTACTAAATTCCTCCCCATGTCTTCGCCAAATAAGCCATCGAAAAATGGCCCATTAGAGAGGGCAGTCAGAAATGTTTTAGAATGCATTAAAAGAGCTTTTGAATGAGCAGATTTGAGCAGATTTTTGGCCTCCGACATCATCCCGCACATGTGTTTTGGAGCTCATCAGATGGTCTTTTTGAATCTAAAGCTTGTTTTCTCAAGTCTGCCAAGATTTTGCGTGACAGACGGGTGACCCAACACAGTGATTTCCCTTCTACATTCAACTACTTGATCTGGAGAGATAAAAAGACTAAACGCATCTAAAAACTAACCTTTAGATTTAAAATTCTAAAATTATATTTTGATTGTGTAAAATATGTGACTCTGTTGCACGCTTTTCTTACATAGTGAGTCAATTACTGTCATTCCTTATATGGACTACCTTTCTAAATCTTCCAGCTTGGAAAGAATGCAGCTGCACGGTCATAACTCGTACTCCTACTTTTGAGCATATTACGCCTGTGCTGCTCTATCTACATTTGCTCCCTGTCAAACAGCGTATCAATTTCAAAGTTTGAAGACACTTCACAATCAGGCTTCATCATACTTGTTTGATCTCCTCTGGTTAAAGACTCCTTCTCTACTTTACGATCTGCTTCTGCACTCACTCTTGTCCTTCCATGAACTCGGACAACCTCCGTGGGGTCTCGTGCCTTTGGTTATTCTGCTCCGTACCTTTGGAACTCACTACTGGTGGACATTCGTAATAGTCAAAATCTCATGGTTTTAAAATCCAGACTTTAAATGTATTTATTCAGGCAAGCCTTTTTAATTTCTAGGTGATTGTATGATGCTTTGATATTATTGATGTACGGTCTCCTTAAGTGCCATGAAAGGCGCCCATAAATGAAATGTATAAATAAATGAATACATAAATAAAATAATCTGTGGAGAGAGATAGCGTTCTCAATCAGAATGCAGCTTGCATGGTGTGGGGTAAAAGGTGCGTGACGGGCAACTTTGCTAATTTATTTTGTCTTTAAAAAGCAGTTCCTACCGGTTTTAAAGGTCACTTGCTTTTGTCTGTGCATGTTAAATTGGAAGAGACTCAATATCACAGATGTTTAGATGTTTTCTTTGGTAAAGATTACATTTCGTTGGGATTCAACAACAAAATCTCCAGCACAAATAAATAAACAAGATGAATTTTTTCAAAACTCTTTGCAGCTTTAGCTACTTAAAGGAACGGTTCACCCAAAATCTTTTGTTCTGATGAACACAGAGAAAGATATTAGGAAAATGCTTGTAACCAAACAGTTCTTAGCCACAATTGACTACAAAGTAGGAACATTGCTTTGAAATTTCTTGGTTTTGTTAAACACATAAAAAGATATTTAGAATAATGTAGGAAAGCAAACAGTTTTGGGGCACTTTTGACTACCATTGTCATTTTTCCTACTATGGTAGTCAATGGTGGTTGTTTAGTTACAAGCATTTATCCAAATATCTTTCTCTGTGTTCATCAGAACACTTGAAAAAAGCAACAAAAATATTGCAGCCTATCACTTTTTGGCATTAACTAAACTACCTCAAAATATTACATTCTTAAATTCTAGAATAGTTAAGTTTAATTTATTTTTTATAAACTGAAAACTGTTATATCACTACTTTATTATTTTATATCATGTGTTAAACACAGACCTAAACGTTGATCAAGTAACTGTAAGTAAACAGTTTGTGTTCAATTCATATTCATCCATTTTTATTAGTAGCAGTACTGTGTTGTGCTCTTAGACCTCAGCACTCAACACACAAACCTCAATCGTGATGACAATCATCAAACATCATTGATTAAAAAAGAACTCTTAGGACAAACAGGTGACTCACAGTAACAACAACAACAGCATAAAAGCCTGCAAACACTAATCACATGTTAATCACTAAACACATATTTTATCTGTTTAATATTAACCACAGAATTAAATATGCCACAGTGCTGGGAACTTTCAAACCTGTGTTTAATGCATAATTGTTTGTTTAGATTATACTGATTGGCACATTCTGGGAAAACACTTAGTCACCAAAATACTTTTTATGGTATATGGAAGTGTTTGATATAATTTTTTATCTGTGCAGGTCATTATTTCAAGTTAAATTCATGTGCACTCACAACCATTCATCAAAAACAATGACCTCTCCTTCAAGTCTAGACTCTAAACTCTTCTGTGCGTAATCAAGTCCTACAGTTTCTCATTCTACAAGCTATTTTACTCAGATGTCACAATAAAAAGACCACCACAACTTCAGTTTCATGCCAACTTTAAGTAAATCCTGTCAACAAAATCCTCTAGTTAGCAACATGTTAAGTATAATCTTATTGAGAGTAACAAAACAACTAATGGACCCCTCCTACTAAAACAACCTTTATGCAAGTTACTTAATCACACCATAATAGCGAGATAAAATGTGTTTGTTCTGTACTTTTTGTAACTTTTTTATTGATATGCTGTAGGCCTTCCCTTATTATAACTAATATACTTATAGCATAAAATTGTTAATAACCGGATTCCAGTTTATTAAAAAATATGTTTATATGGTGAGTCACAGCATTCCTGTGGCACTAGGGGTAGAGATTTTAATATTTGTCCATGTAAATTTAAGACTTTGGTTGGGAAAAATATGTTCTTATATACTAGTGCTATAAATGGAATAAATTAGCAGTATCAATAAAGGGAGTAAAAGAATTGTTGAGTTTTAAAAGATTGGAAAAAGATGGTTGTTTGGTGATGGTTGTTAGATGGTAGCTTAGATTTGTTTTGATTGGTAAATGAGTGGTGTTTACTGTACATTTTGTATTTTTGTTTTTTATTGTTCTGTTTTGAAAGTGAGTTGAATATGTAAATGATTTGGAGATTGAAACATTGAGGGCCGCAATGGAAATAAGCCAATGTCTTTATTGTGTTTTTATCCTTGATAGTTTTTTTTAAGTGTATTGGATACTATGTATTTTGTTCAGTTGTTTATAAACTTGTCAATTCAATTTCAATTCAATTCAACTTGTAGTGCGTCATTATTAAAAATGTTTTTTTTCGTTCAAATTTTTTTTCATTCAACATCATTTAAATAAATAAATAATGAAACATTCGGATTTAAGCTTTTAAGTAATTGTTGTTAAAAATGCAAAGTTTTTATGATTTCAGTGTAATAGACACACTTTTACTAAAGTTTAATTTAATATGATTACTAAAAATTTATTGAACTTTTAGAGTCTGAAAAAAATAGACTTTAAGGAGAAAATACAATGTATTTTGATAGGCTAAAAATGTTAGGCCCAGGTACAGAGCAGACAACGCAAACAAATGCTCATCGCGTCACATCTTGCTGCAGCTAAAATTATCCAGTCAGCCAAACCAAAACAACTTAGTACAGGATGGACAAAAGTTAAGCCGAGCACTAATGAAAGCGAAAGATGGGGGTAGGGGTGTGTCTGTCAGCGGCTATGAGAAATCGGACATCCCGCTTTAACTTTCAGCGAGTGGAAAGTAGTTTTTTCTGCGTCTTCTCCTTTCGTTACCTAAAAGCAGCTTAAAGTAACTTAGTTGAAGTAACTTAAGTGAATAAATGAATGATTACAAAACAGCATGTACAAGCACCTGTCATTGTTACTGAATGGACATATGAACATTTGTCTGTAATTAGTATTTTATATCTAACAACAGAAACATTAAATATATAAACGACTTTGGTTTTATTGGGTATTTAAATAAAGTAAGTTCTAAGAACGCTTGCACATTGCGATGACGTCACAAACATTCAAATTGGCACGTTATATCACCTTGCACCATAGTGACGGGTAAAAATAGATTTTTTAAGAGCCTGTCCATCGAAATGACAGGCAATGGAAAAAGTATTGCGCAAGCTCCGGTTGGCGCATCAGCAAATGCAGAAATATCAATGATCATGACGTAAGGAATGTGCTACATGCATAATTAGCAACATTAAGTATTGCATATGAACAGTTTGATTAATAGCCTACATTCTTTAGTCCTTAAAAATGTATTACATAGGCCCTATATGCAAGTTTTTTGGATCATCTTCTGGCCCATTTTTTGTTTGAGACAAGTCGACTACACGGTTACAAAACGTTTGTTGAAACGAACATCCCTAAAGTACAGTCAAATGTTTACTTTTCTAAGAATTGAACAGCGTTTCTTAGCTGAATATGGTGCTGACTAACCTAAACACACACACACACAATAGAACAAATCTGTCTGTGGAATCCCTCCCGCCCTACAATCTTAACACTATATAAATATACTTTTTTTTATTAATAATAAGCAGTGAATACACCGTTCCATGTACCTTCTCAAGGGAAGAGCTCATTTGATGTGCTACGCTCTCTTTCATTAGATGTACTCTGAGAGAGACAGAGTTGGCAAATTTATAACATCATATTTCATCACTTTGCATAATGGTGTACAGGCCCTGTAATGCCGAGCTGAAATAATCCCTACGTCTACGAGAGAACAAAAGCACCAGGTGGTATTGTGTGAGATAGAGGGTGTCGTAACAGAGAAGTAGTTAAACAGGAATATCCCATAATTCAATACTGGCTAAAGATGGAACAATATGTGGAATGAAAGAAACTAGAAAAAAATATTTAAAAGTTTAGTTTTTCTTTTCAGTTTGTGTACCTGAATTTTTTTTGGGGAAAAAATACTCAAAAGGTGTCTTTTTTGTGACTCATTCATTAGTATTCAGAGCCTGACACGACTAGGCTGTAGACCTTTTTCTTTCCCATAGATCAATCTCAAACGCCTGACACAGTTACAGTTTTTGTCTATGATAGACAGTGTCGCTTTATGTTGAAATGAAAACCACAGGCAGGTGTCGGTCTGTATGGAGTCAGCAGGTCATCTCCAAGATAATATTTGTGTTTGTCATTTTAAGTGCTTCGATTTTTAACAAAATTTTACCATCACTACTCAAGATCGATTTCAAGCTGCTTGCTGTTTTCACTTCAGAGAATCTATAATGTACAGTACAATCTGTGATGCGACTGCAGATGTTTAAACTCCAGCTCCTTTACGAATCATTGCATAAATGCATTTGCATTGCCAACAAAATTAATCTCACACATGAAGAGCAAGGGCCTCTGCGAATGCAGATAAATAACTGTTTAATGATTTCATTACGGTTTATGCGTTATGGCTGCGTGTGTTAATAAGTCTGCCGCTATGATCAGATGGGGTTTTAAATGAGGTTCATTGGGTAATAACTCAGCGCCCACCTCTGGTCTGAAAGTTGTCTCTGCAGCACGGATTTGACGAGAGATCCGGGCCGCACGCTTTTCTGCGGGGAATTTTTAGGGCTGCCGTCAGAATCGCCGCTGTCCTGATCACCCATGGCTTTGACGTAACTGCTGCTCCGCATCCTTCTGCATGGGATCTCCTCATCTTTTCCTCCCCATTCATCCTGAGGGACCTGTGCGCACACATACACGCACTCGTTTTATATAATTTTTATACGTTGACATGTTAGCCACATCCAGTGTAGTATACAGTATACTGTTACATGATTGATAGATGAGAGATATGGAGAGAGAAAAACAAAGCCTTTGTTGTAATCCACTCTCTAGTTGTCTATGACGTGAATACACAGTGCATTGTAAACACAATCAGGCACAAGCAAAGACCTTGATCCACAAACATTGATGATTCAATTACCGGTGACACGAGTCCGCGGATCAAAAAACGTAGCTAGAATTTGTCAACAGCATCACCATATAACACACTTTTGTGCATCTACGCTATATTGTAGCGGTACAGTGTCATAATGTGAAATGATAACATCTCGTTTCTTATTAAAGGGAGATTTCACCTCCCCCCCAATTTTTTTCTTATCATTTAAAGGACCTAGTCTTTGGCTGTTTTTGAAGCTTTGATTATGTTTTTTGGGTGTTTAACAATTGATGTTCATGTTTCTAATTTAAAAAAACGCTTTATATTTCAAGTCTATTGTTCATCGATGTCCTACTTCTACCTAAAGTGACTTGATTTCTTCCCGTCTATATAACGTCAATCTTGGCTGAAACCGAATGGCTTCAATCCGGTTATATTAATTAACACTGATAACAGAAATGTTAGTTTTGCTTTTTTATATTGGACAAGAGTTGGATAATAAAACAAGCAGATTGACTAGGAGACTGAAAGCAGGACTTCAAGGGACGTTTCACAGAAGTGTTTTAGAGGTATGCGCACACACACACAATATCAGTGTATTACAGAAAACAGCTTTCACTGCCGATGTTAAAGCTGTTATTTGACCGTTGGTTATCTTAGAATGGTATTGCTGAATTCCTATTACCAGCAGTAGACTGTGATGAAAGTGAAAGTAATTCAAGATAATCAAACACTACTCCAGCGGCTCTTCCTTTTCTCTAAGGAAGGCCTCGCCCCTTTTTGGGCGTATTCCTTTGGGCGGAGGTTATTAAAAGCACTCGGAATAGTGACATCATGTACCCGGGAAGTAGAGGGCTTTAGTCAATTCCAGCCATTCTCTGTAGTCCTTGAAAAGCGAATTCTGTTAAAGACAAAATCCCGCTTGGCAATGAACTTTGAGCTTTATCATTTTGCAGGTATTATTTATGCTCTAACAGCAACATTGCACACTAACTAAAGGTTGACATTGACATGGATTGGTTTTGTGCCCATACAATAGAAGTGAATGGGTACTGCCACTGTTACCAACATTCTTCAAAATATCTTCTTTTATCTTTTGAAGAAAAACGATAGTCATACAAGATTTAAAAGACAAGAGGGTTTTTAAAAATAAGATGCAACCTTATAAATGGCTGGCTCCCTGGGCAGTGCACTTGCTAGTAAACTAAAAAGAAAATTCAGTCACACCCAGTTGTTAGCAAAGGTGGTTCTGTGTAACGGCAATCTTACAACTTTGCAAACCAAAAATCATAAAAAAATCCAAAGAGTCCAAAACTCAGGCGTACCCCAGCATCAGTGCTCTTTTCTATAGGAGAAAAGAGAACAGCTAAAAAAAGCATCTTTATGTTTGTCTGTTTACCATGCAGCCAGCAAGACCAAGGAAAGAAGAGTGTATGCAGTAACGGATGGATATTCATTAAAACAGACTCCTCAGCACAATCCATAACACACAGCAGACACTGGGACACTGTCACAACTGTTATCCATCATCTTTACTGGCTGCCATTTGCTTCCTGGCCCTTTCCCCAAAGAGTGTCAAGGAAACCACTTACCACAGACTATTATTACATGTGGACAGTGACTAATATTACGACTATTGTCATGATCTTGTGTTTTAATGACTCTTTTATGATTGAACAATGCCTCATGAAGAACAGAATGGGCATCTGATAAGTGATTGAGTGATCATGTGACAGGAACAAAGACTGATTGACTTTATGATGCGAGTTTTCCACCAGACTAGCAATTTTGTCACCTAGCAACCAGTCTCATACAAAAATCTTCAGCACACTACTTTAAAACACTACTCTTAAAACACCAGTTTAGAGCAAAACATCTCTGCAGTTGTATTGGCCAAAGGAAGAATTCAATCTAACTTAAAGGGATTGTCCACCAAAAAGTGAATGTTCTGTCATCATTTACTACTGTCCTAGTCCAAGTCATACTCTTGTTATTTCAACCTGTCAACTGTATGACTTAAATTCTTCTGCGGAACACAAAAGAAGAAATTTCTAAGAAAATTGGCAACGAAAAACAGGGGTACACATTACCTTGAGTTGGTTTTGTGTCCAAAGTCCTACAATTATTAACATAAAAGTCAGGTCATGTATTTAATATGTAGCAACTGGACCAGAATGCATGGCATTTATTATAAAATGGCTTAACTGACTTGTTTTTGACAAAACCTTTTGTTTATACGCTAGCCTCTTTTCCAATAAAGGCTACATTCTGTATTAGCCACATTGTGGGTCTTTAGCATTCTGCAAGAGGAATGAATCTGATCCAAGAGTCAATGAAACAGAGTTAATGTCACAGACCCTCCCTCACTCACATGCACGCTCACACACACCTAATCCATACGAGTCCTTAGGTTAATTAAGTCTTGAAGGAGTTTGATATTTTTAGACATTTAATTAACCAAAAACGCCAAAGGACACACACAATCCGTAGAGTAAAACTCATAATAAATCACTAAGATCTGAGACCCCCATCAGTTAAGAGATTGCTAACCCAAATCCAACCATGTTTCTAATTTGCGCAATTTCGTTGTTTTAAATGACGACACGCAGCAGGCGCGTGCAAATTGTGAACGATGCAGTCGTGACGTGCATACGGTGCGGCACAGACATTTTCATAGGTGCGTCGGTGGCACATCGAGATGGAACTACTTTTCAGTTTACTAAGTTTTCAGTGGAGACCATGTCGTATAAATTTGTACGATCTAATGCGTACGTTTGAGTGCGATTTGATTTACCGGCAGTGATGTAAGGTTTAGGGGTGGGGCTTAAGTATTACTTATTTCTAATAATCTTAAATTTTCGTACAATGCACATTGTACGTATTCATAGATATTAGTCACCTCCTAAAATAGTTATGAAATCCAGTGATATCGGGTTGGGAAAACCAAGAAAAACTAATAGCAACTGCTGACACCAACAATTCCTCAAGCACCACACACAACAAACAACATACACTTCAGCCCTGTTTGACCTCTTTAGATGTCTCTCTTCTACTCTTTATTAAGTTGTTGTCAAGACAAACCTGCGTGAAGAGAGTTTTGTTTGGTTCTGGCTGGCTTGGGAACAGCTCTTATTAATTGGTTATTAGATTCAATCCCACTGACCTATTAGAGAATCTATCATAATGCAATTCTCACTATCATGTAACCTTTAGAAGCCAGTGAAAAATACACAGAAGACGTAGGGGTGGAATCTCTGAATTGAAGAGCGTTTAGATACGACAAGTGTGTGCTGTAGTGGTCTGTTCATTAAACACACTTTGATTTTTCGACTCGTGACTCTTTATCATCCTGAGAGTGAATATTCTGATATAACTAAACCTACAAGTGCAGGGGAAAAACCGACTGAAGCTTGTCAACCTTTACTAAAATGTCAATGTCATCTGATGAACTGGCCCAGAAAGAACTTGCAGACATTTATCCATTGAAGGAAATTTTGAGCACCTGCTTTCATTTTTTTATGCATTTCTGTTATTTGAAAAGAAGCAGCTTTGACATTGTGCTTAAAACCTCTTTCTATGTGCAATAAGAAAAAGAGTATCATGAGGGTGGGTAGACGATGAGAAAATTCAGTCATTTATACGTGTGAACAGGTTATCTCTGCCAAAGCATCATACGCAAACACTTTTTCTCCAAACCAAAAACATGCAATTTAATTATCTAAGATGCTTTTTTTTATGCTGCCGTCACTTGGCTTATAAATGTGAGGTGGCACGTGGGCCATACGGGCATGCTTCCACCATCCATCACATCGCTCAGCCTTCTGCTTTCATGATGAAGTGAACTGCTGCTCTCCTCCAAACATGATCAATGATTTATGTAAGACGTGTTGAAACACGGAGGAAACCCCAGCCAAAAGCAGTCATGTAAACTGTTTAGCATTGATTCAATCCAAATCACAGTTTCAGCTTAATCTACTCACGACGTTGACCACCATGATAGACGCGCACCCAAAAATAGACCCTTTATAGCTACAGCTCAGCGGACTCTGCTCCGGATGCCGGACCAGAAGAGCGAGGGGGCGCCCATCCCTTCCAGCAGTGCGTCACAGCAGGCTGCATCGATAACAGCGGCCAAAAATAGCAGCAGCCTGATGGACGGAGAAGCTATTTTTGTTAGGGTCGAGAGAACCTATTAAACGCCTTGACCCAGAGATGCATCACAATCATTGAATGCTGGAGAGTTTTTGTCCCCTTTCCACTGATGTTTAATCCACTTGGACGCATCTGAAATACAAACACACTTAAGATAATTGCTGCGCTGAGAAAGAATGATTAGCGGAGGCCGCTTTCATCCCCATGTGAAACTAAGTCCACAGATGCATTTGAGCTGAATTTAGAAACATAAGTGATGACTGATGCAAACCAATAAGTCAAAAAGGCTAATGAAAAAAGCAAGCGTTTTAATCGGTCTTGTAAGTTCAAGAGCTGTCAGTAAAAGTTTATAACCAACTCACAATATTTCATGTCACCTGGAGCAAACTTCCGTTTTTGGTTTGTTTAAACATCTAGCCAGCGCCTATTAATATAATGAATTTTTATATTTAATTTATGTTAAACATTAATTTATATTTTAATGTATAATAATTATATTAAATAAACGATTTGTTGAATTTTGTAGTATGTTAGTTTTATTAAATAAACAATTTGTTGAATGGGTCCTGAAGTTTGGTCGCATTTAAAGAAAACGTATGGGGAATCGAGTGGTTAAGCTTGGTATTACAGTCTAAATTAAACTATTCGAGAAGCAAGCTTAGCCAAGTAACAGTTCTTCTCAGGTTTCGTTTGCTTGTTATGAGAAATAATATACAGGCACTCTATTATTTGCGCATGTGTACCGGACGTTAAGGGCAGTCCCTGAATGTGTGCATGTGCAGTAACATTTATGTTTGTTTACTGTATGTTGTTGCTTTGAAACCGTCTATAGAATGCGATTCTGGTGGAGGTGTGGGATCTTTGCCTGTATGTGTCTCAATAGCATTTTCGAACAGTAACTAGAAAAAGTCGGAGTGCGCTGGATAGATAAAAAAAGTTGTGTTCTCCTGAGGAGTAACCATAGTAACAGTACAGTAGGGTGCTCAAGTGCTTACCATTAATATCATGGGGTACATAGACAAAACATAAGTACTCTCATTATTCATCACTTTAGAGCACCACAAGATATTCCAGTTGCACTAAAAAACTGAAACCTAAATAGAATAAAAGAAATCATATAAATTTCAAAAGTACGATTTAGGTTCCACATTTTTCAGGCTTCTCAGTCTCTCTCTCTTCTATCTGCATTGACATAAAACATTTATTACTTTTGCAGTAACAATTTCTTTATTTAAAATGTCTTTATTTTATTTTTATTTTTTAAATAAGGAAGAAAAGAGGCCAATACGGGCCCAGAAAAGATTGGAAACTCTTGAAAAGCTTATCAGTGTAAAACCTCAAGAAGCAGGCTTACAAAATCCCCAAAGAACGATTATGCAATTCTAGTCAAAGAGTGGAGACTTTGAAGATGCTAAAATATAACATAGTTTAGTCACAACATAGTTCCCATAGTAACAACCTTTCCTACTCCATAGATTTGACGAGTTTACTATTATTGGAGGAAAACATCTTAATAGTAAGTAAGTGTTTCCAAACATTTGACTGGTAATTCTAGATTGGTAACACTTTACAATAAGGTACTAATAATTAACATAAGCTAACAATGAATATTTATTTTTTTCCCGCTTTTATTTATCCTTTTTAACGTTAGTTCAGGTCAATACAGTTATTCATTAAATGTTGTAGAAGTATTGTTCATTTTTAATACATTTTAGTTAATTCATTAACTAATTGTTAACAAATAGAACCTTACTGTAAAGAGTTTACCACCATATTTTAGTATACACATTATTTAATCTTTATATTTAAAATTGAATATAATACATTTATATTTCAATATAATTTAAATTGATTTATCAAACTTAAAGCATTATCATATTGCATATTGTATAATGCATTAGTAAGCAAGGCATCACATTTTCCTATAATATCGTGCAGCCCTACTTTTTACTATCAGGCTCAAATCTAAAACTGACAGCTAACCACATCAAAGCAACTTCTGGTTAATCCCACATGCATAAATGATTGACACAACGGAACCATTGGATCTGAGATCAGCATTATCCGTGTTTGACACAATCGAGGTCTCCACAAGGCTCCGAAAAGATCTTAATATTGATTTAGGATCTGTTCCTCTCCAAATTCCTCCCTACCCCTGAGGATACACACAGATCCAGATCCATCCATTCATTAATTATCTCAATGGGGCCAACAGCCTCACTGCTCATGCTGTGCTATTGCATAAGTCCAGGACTGCTGAGAGCTGCTGTGTCAGCAGATGTTGAGTGAGGGTGTTTTTGTCATTGTGCACAGTGCATGCTGATCTAACCGCTTGAGTCAGGCATCTGCAACACTAAAACAAAAAAAAACAATCTCAAGTATGAAATGCTGGTGTACTAGTTAAAGTCCTAGTGAAATTAAACATAACAATGCCTATTTTTACGTGAAATATTGCAGCGTTTATTGTGAATAGTTTTTCAATGTGTTTGATTCTTCTTATAATTTGTGTGTCCTCATAATCTTTAAATCTAAAAATTCAAATCTAAAAATGCACATCCTTCCTGTAATGACTATCCATCCTAAATGAAGTATGTAAAATGGCTTGGGCTGAGCATCCGTTAACTCCTCCCCTCCAACTGTCTGCTGCTCGTTCCATTTCAAAATGCAAAAGCTCTTTTTATACATCCAATCAAATCGCAGAGAAAGACTAAAGCCACGGCCACTACTTTGAAAACGATTGCAACATCCAGTTTACGGGACTTTAAAAAGGCCCAATTAGTACCCGAATAAACCAACTCCCTCATCTGTCATCCTACACTGTACATTCAAAGACAGCTGTAAAGGAAAAACAACAGGACCAGGAATTTATTATGAGTTTATCAGGTTATTTCAACGTGACAGGTTCTTTTTCAGTTGTTAAGAACATCAAAAAGACATCAAACAAATACTCTCATTTGATCTAAGCGAAGCTAAAGCAACAGTCAGATTTTAACTTGGGATGAATTAACTCAAACAATATTACAGTGAAGTAGGTCTAGCGTTATTAAAGAGCTGCCTTGGGCACATACTAAAGTATGATAATGATCTCATAAGGACGAGCAATTTCTAAGTTTTCATACAGTAGCTGTACTTTACCATGGTAGGTACAGCACTATGTGATTCATTTAACAAATCCTTTTATTAGGCAATCGTGGCCTAATGGTCAGAGAATCGGACTCGTGTGAATAATAAATTTAATTATATTATTAAAATGTAATAAATTTAATAATAAATGACCAGAAGGTTGCCGGTTCATCAGGGCCGGCGGGTAACGATTGAGGTGCCCTTGAGCAATTGAGGTGCCCTTACCCCTACTTGCTCCCCGGGCGCTTCAGCGATAGCTGCCCACTGCTCCGGTGTACGTGTGTTCACCACTTGCTGTGTGTGTGTGTTCACTACTCACTGGATGGGTTAAAATCAGAGGTCACATTTCTGGTATGGGTCACCATACCTGACAAATGGGTCACTTCTTACTCTTTGAGTAAAAAAACTCTCCAGTGCAGTGTACTTGTTTTGGACAAACACGCTTAAAGCACTCATATGGCATGAATACGTGTTTTTGGTGTGTTATAAGATGCCCATGCATGTGTTAGACACGTTTAATTGCTAAAACTAAAGTGTCTGAACAAAAGATGCATTCTATCTAAAAGCGAATGCGAACCCAGACCTGCTTGAGAGATTAAGACCAATTATAAGTATATTTTAGATTGTAAAAGACTTTGATACGGACTAACACGAGTTGAGTTCTTGTGTGTTTGTGATCTGCAAATGCATGACATGACATTTTATCACCTGTCAGTACAATTGCTTGGGAAAATTATGTTTTGAATATGGTAAGACGCGATACATTTCCCTCACATTCTTGCAGTATTTGACCAATCACTATGCACTGGTAAAATGGCCAATCATAGCACACCTCGCTTTTCAGAGCGATGAGCTTTTTAAAATATCTGCGCATTTCAGAGTGGCGGGGCAAAGAGGAGATACAAACATGCACGGTATGTGAAAAATACAGTTTTTGAGAGTTTTTGAACCTTAAATCGTGTATACATATTACATTACATCTAAAACAAATGATAATATTTGTTTTAGCCGTGTCATTTGACCCCTTTTATTGAAACATCCAAATAGGCTTGAATTTTAATACAAAAATAAATTACAGCTTCCCATTCAGTTGGCGGCACCCTAAATAATGAAACCCGATTAAATGTGATGCATTTGGTAAATCACGAGGTCAATTCTAATCAATATGACTGATTGTTTGCAATAATTCTGTACATAAGCAATGGGAACATACTCGTCTGGTCTGAGTGACAAGGCCAATAAATCTGCTTCTCGATTTAGCACGTGAGACATATAGAACAACACACATATACACCAGCCAGGCCATATTTTCCATCAGTGCAAAACAAACACATTCCTGCCTATAAAACAACCTCTCCAGCAGACAATTACTTTTCACTCTGTTGGGAACCTTTGAATAACAAAGAACAAACACCGGCAACAAGAGGCTGCAGATAACAGAGTAGCCATACAGACACTTGTTTTTAAAACAAGGGTTGTGAATGTTTCACTTTATATTTATGCAGGATAGTAAACCTCAGATCAGGGGCGTATGAAGAGACTGAAAATGGAAGGGGATGCACATTATACACCTTGCATCATGAATATGAATAAGGTGCTATAGATTATCGCTTACAACTGACATCATTCAGCCTGCTGCAAAAGTGACTGGTTGGCAAAGGGTTCACTAGGATTTTAAAGAAATAGTTCACCCAAAAATGATAATGAAAATGTCATCTCAGATGTATATGACTTCAGTTTTTTAATAAAATAGTCATTTTAGACTATTTAGACAGGAAAATATTAAGAGGCCTGTCCAGTTTTCCTTTAATCAGCATTTGTGCATGTATTGTGACCATTCCAATCCAGTGTCTATTCAATTTCAACAAAACAAGCCCCAGGATTGACATAAAATCCCCCAGCCGCAATGTGAAAGACTGAGAGAATGCATGATCATTTTTGGAAAATCTGGTTTATTCCATCATATATTCATTTCTGAGGATTTCCTCAAATTTGTGTAAAAACGTTAGTGTTGTGTTGTTTAAATATGAATAGGAACGTGCATTCATTGCAGTATTCAAGATCTGCACACATTGCATCTTTTTGTTATTTTGACCAGTCTGCCCCATTTCCATTTTCTAAAAATAATTACGAATAAAAATACTTTGGGAGAAAACTTGTCAATAGTTTAAAGAATGAAACAAAATTGATAATTTTACCTTATTACACACCTATTAATAGTAAATTCAGAAAAAGTCAATATAATTTTGGAGACGTCTCTTAATTTTTTCCACTGCTGTATACAGGTCCCAAATTATGGAAACACCAATAATAAATAAATCCACATACATCCTTCATATAAGCAGCCCAAATTACTCCAGTGAGTCTTTTAAAATGAAACTATATGGATATGAAACACATTAGCTAAATTCAAATATGTTTCTGTGAAGACAAAAGCCATTTAATTGTTAATAGAGAATTTTGGGGGGGATTTCGCTGAACTTTTCTTCTAAAGCTGGCATGCCTAAAGTCTTCAAACACAATAATTGGTCTCAAAGATTACGGGGGAGGAACTTCAAAACTAACAGTTTATAATGGTACTTTTCTACAGTTACACAAGCGAGATCATAGTTCACCAGTGGGACTCACCTGTAAATAATGACAAGGCCTCATGGAGGACTTCAGATCTTGAGGCATCGCCGGTTTCTCCAAGTTAAGGGAAGATTTGCGGTAGGCTTCTTTAGCCTGGCTGACCGTCAGCGTCGACCACGAGCTGCGCTTCATAAACTTTCCCTCGGGGGCCATAGAGATGCTCTCGCAAGCCGAGCATTTCACGTCATTGTTGCTCTTAGAGGTCTTGAGTGAAAGGTCACCGAAGTGACTGTGGCCCATGTCCGGATAACAGTGAGTGATGTGATCACCATGGTGACGGCTCATGATGCTGGGAGTCCGGTAGGTGCTGTCGCTGTCGAGGTTGTCGTCGGAACTCCACCAGCCTGCTATCCCTGAGCGTTGCTTGGAGTCCGACTTGCGTTCCTTGCTCTTACTCCTTTTGCTGTGTTTGTGGTTGCCATGGTGATGTCCGTGATGGTGGTGGTGGCCGCTGTCGGAGCGGGAGTCTCCCTTGGTGCCGTTCATCTTGGACGATCCCTCCAGCGAGTGGGATTTAGTGAAAAGCTTCTGGACCGAGTGCACCAGGTGGCGGATGCGTCCGGGACTCTCGTTGCGTTGCTCGCTGCTTGTGGTGGTGGCAGACGTGCGCTGGTACTGCAGTGTGTGAAAACCGTCTCTGTGAATTGGCAGCTGCTTTTCAAACTGGTCCAGCAGGTTTGCAGGTATCCGGTTCATCTTCCCGGACCCGCCGCTGCTGCCGCCGCCTCCGCCACCACCGCCGCCGTGAGAGGCGGAGCCATCATCCCGCGAGCCGTCATGGTGTGAACTGTAGTGCATTCTGGGAAAGGTGCTGCTGGAAACGTGGTCAGATGCCATGGAAACGGGCATTACCATGCATTCCGAGTGGATGGAGCTGCGAGGTGAGCAGCGATGTGGATCGAGAGGGAAGCTCTCAGTCGGACTGAGCAGGTAGGGAGAGCGGGAGTCAGGGCCAACATGCTGGAAGGTGTCGAGGGACTGATCGCAGTCTGGCAGCCCACAGGTGTGTGCTGATGTGAAGGTGAGCTGAGGACGACCACTTGATAAACCTTTCATATTCCTGGGAGGGGAGGGGTAGCTGTCTTCATCGAAGTACGGCGGGGGACACCATGAATCTGGCTGATCTATGAACGAAAACAGAGAGAGAGAGGAGTAAAACATTCTCCAACGGCATTCTGCATTGTTTTAGACCTTTATCCATTCAACTGCAATGCTTCTGCAAACTAAATCTCATGGAAGTGTGGGAAGGACTAATAGGGATGTTTGCAAAAAAGTGGTGGGGGATGAAAACGAGCTGAATGCTGTGTTTTTATGATTTCAAGCGATCTACCGGCAGCAACACAGCTGCCCGGCCATGGAAAACACAACAATTCAGTTCATGAATGAAATGAACTCATGACCGCACAAAAGCACATTGAACAGCCCTTCGACGAATCTTGCCGGCTTCTTCTTCCAGGCTTTATAAGGACAGAGAGTTGCAAGCCTTGCCATTTATCCAATGCAAAGTAAAATAATAGCCTATCATTTTGGAAGCACTGCACCATCCGTCAAAGCCAGCTCTGGACAGAGAGGTAGAGAGAGAGAGCGAGAGAGCACATTGAGGTGCATCAGTGGTTGTCCTTGGGAACACAGCCCAGAGATTAAACATTCAATGTAATCTTTCATCAAAGTCACGTATGGCCAGCCTGTCATTTCACTGAGGTTAAACACTGAGGCGATGTTCTTCTCATACGTTCATTTGGCCTTTCTGACATAACTATTTCATGCTAGCAGATCACATCTGATTTCACACAGGGGATTAATGTGAATTTTCATGTGGTGAAAGAACCTGGGAATTTGTATTCAAAATAGTGTAGACAAATTTTCCAAATGTTTTTTCCAAGAAACAGATGGTTACATAAGTAAAAAAAGTCACAAGCATGGACTGACATTTACTCATAGTGTTCTTTTGTTAAAAGTGAATTCAGTGAATTTATTTGAGGAAAACCTATTTCCTCAAATACCTAAAGCCTATTTCAACGAACCACAAGTAAATAAGCAAGGTAACGTTTAGTTTATTTCATTCATAAGTGTTATGTGCTGGCATCCCTGGGACACAACTTGACAGGCAAACATGGTAATAATACCATGGTAAAGCACACCAAAAGAAAAGCATGGTCATTGTTGAGCTGCGAGAATTAGTTGTAATAAAACCTCTATTATTTTTATTTCAAAGTTACTATTAATCTTTGTAGACAAAATCAAGAGTTAGTTTAAATTTATATCCTGTCCTTACTGATTCACCCTCAAAAATCCATTATGTTATTTTAACAGCGAAGAATTATTGAACAGTTCCAGATTGTCAATTTGTTCAGGCCAGAAACTGTGAAAACAACAACAATAACAAAAAGATTTTGAAAAGGATAGTTATACAAATATTTGTTATTATTTCAAACCTGTGTGACAATTGGCCACTGGCTTTTAGTTGACTTTTCATTTGAATGGACATGAGACCATTTCTCAAAATATCAAAAAGAGTCATAAACAGGTTTTGGAACTACATGATGGTATTTTAATAATGACAAAATCTTCTGTTCTTTTAATCACAACAAACACACAGACCTCCTACATTCATCTGAATAACACCGGCACTCAGCGAACACCATCATGTTTCTTTTAAAACATCACTGACCCAAAGTCAGAAGCCACATATCATGGAAGAATTTTGGAAAGCAACCAGTTGAAAAGCCTCCCGTGTGTTTAATTAGAGCACAAACAAAGCATTGACCCATAAGAAGATCTTTAGCCCAGGTCAGCAGACACCATAATGATGCCAAACATCATCTCGACTGAAGACGACCTGAAGGAGAATGTCAAGTTTGTTTACTTTGAGTGTGCGAAAGAACATTCTAGAGTGATGGTGAATCACAAAGAGGCACTTCATTACAAACAACACAGAGAGAATCAGATTAAAGGAAAAACAAAATCGAATGGTCTTAGTCCAAATTTCTTTTTCAGAGGGTCTGTAAGAACTGCCCAATATGGTTGCGTCTTTTACAATAAAATCATTTTCACTAATTTCTTAAAAAATATTGACTCAAGGCTCTCGCTGGGTTGCCTCATTTTTTTATTGCAAGTTAAAAAGCACTCCAAAAGAATAGGTCACTGACTGGAATTAGAAAATTCACTCATTTACATTCTTCAGTCGAACACAATTAAATATATAACACATACAGTATATTTAATAATAACCTGTCTTTTCCTAGTTTGTAAAGCTATTGAATGGGGCCAAAGCACATCCATCATAAATGTAATCAATACTTATATTCTAGTGTATAATTGTTTTCTGAAGAGAAATAATACAATCATATTTTTAGCTTATTTAGTGACTCATGTAAACAGACATCCCAAGTTCTTTGGTGTTTAGTCACAACACAACACAACAAAACAGACAACCATCATGGGACTAATAAGAACAAATAAAATTCAACGTGTCACCTTATTTAAGATGAATTATACCAATTATTTTAATATACACATGGATAAAAGTGAAAACAATTAGTCTGACTGATTTTTTTCAGGCCGAATCATATTCCTTTAATCGACACATTATCTTAATAGTCAAAACCAATAGCATTTTAAAGGGAGATGTTTCGAAACCACTGTAGCCTATCACTATAACATTTCCATGGCGACGCGGCAGTGCTTGTCATGTGACCGCAGAGCCAGAGCAGCTGTATGCATTGCTTTAACATCGCTTCCAAAACAATACACAAACTGTTAACTATGTCATGAAATATCTGCAATTCCGATTGTCAAATATTTGCATGTGAATGTGTTTTGTTGTTTAAACACTTTTATAATGATCGTTTTAATTAAGCTATAAGCGAGCGCAGCCATGTATGTTTCTTCCGTGGTTTGAGATCTGTCGGATTTATATCACGTGAATTCACCCACTTCTCTTAAAAAACACAAACGTAAATCCCTGGTGAACTGGTAGAAGAATTGAGTGATCTTAACAATTGCTTACGTTGCAGATGCTGTGTCTAAACTAAATAAAACACATCCGTCCAATTACATTCGAGGAGATTGTTATTGCCGCTATATAGACAATCTCTAAATGTATTTTGTGCTTGTAGGCACGTGTATATGTCTGAAGCCTAAATTAAACATTGTGTGCTTGAAAGCACTCCATAGATATGTGACAGGGTTGAGTCTGTCTCTGGCTCAGTGACAGCCAAAGTGCTGAATGTTGTAATCACACCGGTGTGATCGTACACGTCAAATGGTTAACAACGTTATGAAAAGTTATTTCAAACATTAAAGACAGACTGGAACCCTGCAATTGACGGAAATACTATGTAGACTTGCTGCAATGAACGGAAATCCTTCGTAGCGATGGAGAACTTTAATCCATGTATACAGGTAAACTGTTCCTGCTTAAACTATTCCCTTTTGTATTCCATCAAAGAACGGCAACAAGGGTGAGTAAATGATGATGATTCAGGTGCACTCTCTTTAAGTCCCAGAAGTCTCTGCAAACCCGTGAGTTACATTTTTGAGTGATATGCACACAAAAATACTGTCAGAACCAACAGTGCACATGCAGCAGACATAAGTGTTGAGTCTTTGGAAGAGATGTAAGAGTCTTGTGGCAGCATGTTTAGCTATTTCTCCTTCAGTCGAATCCAACACATCTGCACCACAATGTCAACAGCAGAGAAGAAGCACAGATTGCAGAGTGAAATTAAAAGATTAATTTCAAACACTTTGCTTTACAATGAGACCAACCAAAAGAGCTTTTCTAAACCCAGTGGACTGAAGAATATCCTCTTGGGAGGAGAAGAGCCCTGTAGTACTTCACTGCAAAGAATCTCTTAGATGATTACAGCTGCTGACAGCATGTTTTGTATTGCTAATTTCATCTAGCCAGAAAGTCAATTAAGAAAGGCGAAAAATGCCCCTCTGGATTCACAATATACAGTATATGGCTATTTAAATGTCATATGGTATAATATGCAAATGATTATGTATAGAAATAGTATATAAAATGTTAAAATATCTCCACATCAACAACAAACCTAAATCATTTTCTTTTGCTCCTACATTTTTCTTTTATGTAATATCATGCTGGATTGGCATAAACATGGTTTGATGTGCTCAAATAATAAATGTGTTTGACCTGTCAAATATCCATTTTAAACTGCAATGTTTGTTTTATATATTTCACAAGGTAGAATCGAATATCTTTCCAGGCAACCCAGTTTTAGATTCCCTACTAGCATACTGTATATTACAATGTTTGCGTTACAGGTGATGGCATGATGCATACTGTTTTACATTTAGATGAGCTGTACGTATCATGAACTCGTGAGTGACCAATGGCCTGTGAGATGCATCTGCTGAAAGGGAACTTTAAGGTCACACAATTTTTGCCCGACAGGGAGAGGTGACTTTTTTCTGTATCCATTTTACTGCTGCATATTTAAACCAACTATTTATTGGTTACTGCCCAGCGCTTTGAACATAAAATTGCCTTGCGCTTGTATCCTGATGATGCGCTTCCTGTGATGGATAGAGAGGGCCCTTGGTCTCGGTATGAACTCAGATGAGGTCATTAGGAGCCCAGGAGATTTGTAAGAGTGGACCGATGCTCCACAGCCTGAAGCACTTCCTGTCACCTCATCTCATGATGTGAGTCTTCATACCCTGGACGGTCCCTTATGAATGAATACTGCTCGCTGCTGCATCCCGCATACTAACAGTGTGAGTGCACTCAGAAACAGGCACCTTCTCGTATCTCTCGTCCCCTTGTCTTTCTGCAGGGGGCAGCAGGTAGAAGCTTTATTTCTTACTGTGTCACTTCAGGAGTGCTTGTAAAGAGGGATGTTTAATTTCCCACATTAACGGCATGGAAAGCGAGATGTGATAGATATGCCGAACCACATGGCAACGACAAAGAACACGTGTGTTTAAAAAAACTTACGAAAGCAGCAGATATTGCTCTTTTGTCACCCTTTACATGCTTCATTAAGCAAAATGTTCCCATAACGTTCTACTTTGTTCCAGCTTGACAATTAATCCTTCAATTAATCAGCCCCCCACCCTTTCATAGCAGTCCTATTCTTTTCTCTAAACAATCCCTCTTCATTTTATGAACTCGCTTTTACAAAGTGCAGCTTTCCCTCCTGCCCGTGAGAGAGAGATACCCGAGTTCTGATAAGCTGGGCGAGTTCCCGTTAAATGCTTATCGTAAAGGACTAAATTAGCGTCGGGCTGATGAGGGCTGTTATCTGTGTCTGGTTCTGCTCAGCGTGGTAAAACACCCCTAATCCAAGCAGACTAAAGACCAACATTTGGAATATAGACATGGTTTACGGAATGGAAAGACGACATACAACAGCATTTGAAAGGTTATTTAATCAATAATTTTTCGACTTGGGATGTCAATTGAATGTAAAAGCATGAGTTAGGAGGACGGCATTGCATTTCTGTACATCGCTGCAGCAGATTGTGGTATGTGAAGTGTGTTTCATGAATTAAAAAGCGAAGCTTGAAGCTGGTGTGGCCATGTAACTAGAATTTCAAAGGCCCTGTATAGATGCAATACAGAAGAGCATTGCTTCAAGAAATCCTTCAGGAGTTAATCGCTTATGTAACCTTCAAACATGAACTCTCTGGCAAGTCCAATAAAAACTCTTATGGTTGCCACAGTAACAAGTGTTTAAAATGTTTACAATAGTGTCACATAGTTTATTGTGGTTCAATTTCACAATGTCAAAAAGCTACACTTTTGCATGCGCTAAAGACTTAATAGAAATGTAATTTGTGCAGAAATCTGTCACATAAATTGTAAACATTATATTTACATTTATGCATTTGGCAGACGCTTTTATCCAAAGCGACTTACATTGCATTATCCTATACATTTGTTTCTAAGTATGTGCAATCCCCTGGGATCGAATCTATGACCTTGGCGTTGTTAGCGGTATGCTCTTACCACTGAGCTACAGGAAAGCTATAAATTATTGTAAATCTCAAGCCTCATCATACCTGGGTGTTAGTGCATATTGCTGTAAAGAAAGCTGTTTGAAAACTCATCATTTTGTTCCTCAAAGACACCATTTAAACTTCTTCAATTCATATTGTGCTTATATTGTGACTAGACCTCTTCAGGACCATGGTCAGCTCCTCAATGTTCAAATTTTTTTAGTTTAAGAGGTTCTTTGTTTAAGTAAGCAGAACTTTCAAATTTTGATTACTGTTAAGTTAAAGTGCAAGTGCGAATAAAATATAAAATTTCTACTTTTTATGAAATTAAGTAGACAGAACTTAAACAAAAAGTACACCAAAATTGCATTTTTAAGTTAACGAAATTCCATCCATCCATTTTCTACCGCTTATCCGAACTACCTCGGTTCACGGGATTAACGAAATTCTTTCAGTTAATTTATTTTACATATTTCTTAGTCTTAATATGCATAGATCAAACATCTTGACCTATGCAACCCAGAATGAGTAAGAACTGATCTCAGAACTGGCATTAGCACAGTTGCTGCTCACAAGTAACATAACACGTTACAG
Source organism: Triplophysa dalaica (assembly GCF_015846415.1). Taxonomy (NCBI): domain Eukaryota; kingdom Metazoa; phylum Chordata; class Actinopteri; order Cypriniformes; family Nemacheilidae; genus Triplophysa; species Triplophysa dalaica. The sequence goes on along the minus strand of NC_079556.1, from coordinate 7,544,308 downwards.
TTCAAACTTAGCTTCGCAGAAGCTAAGCACATGCACCACTCTTCTAAACAATGGTAACCACAAATCCGAAAAATCTGTCCACTAACACTAACAAGTCTTTAACTTTACTAAAAACATATACAATAATCATGTTTCTTTATTTACTCTCTATTGCAGTCTAACGCAAAGCATGCTGGGAATTGGAAATCCTTCTTGACCCATTGTGTTGAATTAATGTGTTTAAATTAAGTAAATTGAACGAGGAGCAATTTTTTTTTTTAGTTTTAGTCAAAACTTCAAGTCAACCAAAAACAATAATTATACTTTACTCAAAAGTAAGTAGATCTTTTTTATAAAATTCAGTTAATGTTACTTAATCTGTTTGATTATTTTGAACATTTGGGTTTACAGTGTGGAAGTTTGATCACAGATTACAGGGTTTCACCGAAATGGGTTTGTCACAAGCCTTTGCAGATACCAATAATTTACAAAACAGTTAATTTGACAAAAATCATGTTTTTTATTTTGCATTCCAAGTGTTATCAATCAAATTGCAGTTGTGCTGTTTGGATTAAGTTAAAATATGTCTAAAATAGAGCTAACTGACAATATAAAACAAAACAAAAACATCCTAACATCATAAGAAAATGATTTAAAAAATGTGTTTCATATATAAATAATATAATACATAATTTAATGTCAGTTGTAAAACATAAAAATAACAGGTTTAAGATTTTTTTTGCTGGTCTAAAGAAGCTAAATGTTTGGTTAAAGGTACGGTTTACCCTAAATACAAAATGTATTATGTTTTAAACACACTCAAGTCGTTCCAAACTTGCATGACAAAAAAAAAACTTTTAACTAGCTAGCTGTCAACCTCCAAAAAGGATCCAAGAGCACCATACAAATCATCCTAAATGTCAACAACATGCCAATTTTTATTATCTCTAAAAAAAGCACATACGTTATAAGTTTATATAGAAACTACTCAAACTCTTTGAATAAGTAACAGTAGCTGGATTCACAAAAACTATTCTTAAAACAAAATATAAGAATGTTCTTAATATAAATTATATAGTTTATAAGAATATTCCTTTTAAAAAAATTTTTTTAATTTTTTTCATTAAAATAAAATGACACATGCTTTGTAAATCCATCTTCAGATAACAAAATTAAGAACTGTCTAAAGAAGTTAATTTGTGAATACAAAACATTCCTAGCCCTTTTCTTAAATTTGAAATTAAGAAGAAATAAGGCTGTAAAGAAGAATTTTCTTGTTTAGAATGTTTTGTGAATCCGTCCCCAGATTTTTAATTGTTAAGGTTATGGTTGTTAAAGGGGTGCTGCAACCATGTGTCACTCATTCTGACTTCTTTACAATGTTAAACGTGCTTACTTCTCATGCTTAACATAGTCAACTTGTCTAAAAACGAGTTGGGCGTATTACGTTATATTTCTGTGCTCAATGCAGGTACAGGTTTCGGAAAGTTTTTTTCAAACTGATTTGTAACCATTTTCTTAGTCCCTTATTGGACGATTCTCCCGGAAAAGCATGCAGCAGCATGGAGAGTAGGAGACGTAGGCAGACGTCCCTTTCACTTGTGTGCAGCAGAGAGAGAGAGCATATATTTGCGAAGTTCATGTGTTTGTTTGTTCACTGTATTTGGGTGATGAATGTTAAGAAACGCTGGATATAACGCTGGATTTTCAGATCGTTTGAAACTGATACATGGAGCCGTTGCCGTGCTAAAAGATGCCGGAAAGGAACAGCATGCAGTGCGTCAAACTGATGTCATTATTTTGTTGACAATGTGCTTTAGTTCAGTCTACCTCAACCCCCTCCCCGCACGCGTCGTATGATTTCGGAAGTAATCGTACAGCTGTATCTATCTTTTATAAATATGATCAGACTAAATACTCTGCGAAGATACGACGTATACAATACTACTCTATAGGTACTGAAGATTAATATGAGATTGGCAGAAACCCTGTTTGTTAGTGCCGCTTTAACTTGTCAAATAGTTAATCTGAAACCCTGACAATGAACACAAATTTACTACTGCTGCAATACTGACAAGTAAAGAGGTCAAATGTCAAAAATGACAGACCAGCATCTGTGTGTTCCTTGTATATACACATACAGTAAACACCAAGAAACAAGCATATAAATGAGGATACACATACATAAACAACAAATGCTACACACAGGAAAACACATATACACACGGAAAAAAATAAAATGAGTTTGCACCAGCACAAAATGTGAAATCTTGTTCGAGTAAGTGCAATGTCTTTTTTTATATCTTGTTTACTGACACAAAGTTCAAAACAACACAATTGACCTTAACCTCCTCACACTCTAAACCAATCACAACAAAGAGAATTTACACCCTAAACGAATCATAGCCAAAACAAATTAACACTAAACCTTTCAAAGCAAAGAGACTCTCCACTAGACCACAACACATCACAAACTCTGCTCTATTTCATCCGTGTGAGAGAAAAGGACTGTCAGTTCCCTCAATTGAATTTATCTCCGTAATTTCAGACTTTTAGATCTAGCTACCTTGTCATAAAGGCTCCCAGAGGGTACATCAACCGACATGACACAGAACTGATGATTCACCAAATGTTTAGGACGATCTTTTGACACTTTTTTTTAAAGTGAATGCTCAATATACAAAAAAAACAAACATTTATAAGACCAGCATTGCCGTTTGATGTTGTAAAATTCATCCTCTTCATCAAGAACCTGCATGGTGCTGTGTGCTTGTATCTTATTTTGCCTGCAGAGGAAGCTGTCACAACATTAACAGTGTGCCAGACAGAAACAGTGTGACTGTATTTTGTTGGGCCTGAATATAAGAGCAGACTGTAATTCCAACCCAAAATAAGGAGAGGAGTGGAGAAAAAGAGGAAACAGAGAAAATGAAAGGGATAAGAAATGAAGAGTCAAACATCTTCTAGCTGTTTCTTCAAACATAATCTAAAAACTCCTTTCAGGCAACAAATTATGATTTCTTCTTAAATATCTTCTGACTAAATGGGTTATATGTGTTTATGGTTCTCATTCAAATGATCGATAAAACATTTAGTGTGGTTCAATAGATAATTTACATGCTTGAGTAAGCAGGACTCTAGATGCCCCCACACACGATACCCAATACAGGCATTTGTCCGGTTAATTCTGCCATTAGCTTCAAATGAAAGCCAGATTAAAGGAAAGGCCACTGAAACCCATTTAATATGTGTGTCTGTGTGTGTATCACTGTAATAAGGCCATATAGCACATCTGCATCTTTTCTGACAGTGTGCTTATCTGATTCGGGGTGAATGTAAATGTCAGTTGCTGACTTTAGTCATTACGAAACATCTGCTGCCCCCTGCCAGACTGATTAAAGTCCCTTTGATGTCATTTTCACCCTCATTTGCATTTTAACACCTTGGCCAACTGGGAAACTGATGACCTCACTACCCGTCTAATTATCATTGCCCTTCAGAGCTGTTAATGTCCTTCAATAAAATGTTGACTTTAAGTTTGTTGAGTATGAAGACAGTTGTTTTGCTGGTTTGTTAAAAAGTAAAGTTATGACTGCAAGCACTATGCCTAAAATATGTGACTTTCCTACATAATGCATTTTTAATGAATGTAATTTCGGAATAATTTTGACTTCACACTTAACATCAAGAAAAACAATCACAATTTAAGGGTTTATTCACAATGAAACTATATTTATATGAAAACTGAGTTCAAAAGTGTATTTTTTGCTCTAAAGGTACATAAAAGGAATTGTTCACTTTCAACATACATTTTCATGATAATTTACTCACCCCTGTTGTCATCCAAGATGTTTATGTATTTTTTGCTTTAGTCGAAAAGAAGTTACGTTTTTTTATGAAAACACTGCAGGATAATTCTCCATATAGTGGACTTCAATGGACTCCAAACGATTGAAGGTCAAAATTACAGTTGCAGTGCATCTTAAAATGGCCTTAAATGATACCAGACGATGAATAAGGGTCGTATCTAGCGAAACGATCTGTCATTTTCTAAAAATAATAAAATGTATTTGCTTTATAAACACAAATGCTCGCCTTGCTCTATCCTGCAAAGCGTGCTCAGGACTTCACGTAATACGTAATGATGAGGAAAAGGTCACGCTTGACGTAGGCGGAAGTACCGAGTCAGTGTTCACAAGTTGAACTGGTAAATACTTAGTCAATCGCCGTTTACAAAAAAGGGAGTTTAAAGGTAAAACAACAATATTGGACGATTTTGAACTTGATGGCGAAGATGAGATGGATTTCCTCGCCCTGCCCTACCAACATAGTCGTGAGCGCGCTTTGGTATCGTTTAAAGCCTTAAAATACATAAACATCTTGGATGACAACAGGGGTGAGTAAATTATCATGAAAAGGTATGTTGATTTCTTAGCGAACATAAACATAACAACAACAACAACAATTATAAAGTTATTTTAAATATTAATAAGTGTTATTATTACTACTAATTATCGGTATATTAATTATTAATATAAATAATTATATCTATAATTATTATAATAACGACAACAGCAATTGTCATTGTTATTATAATAATAACATATATTTGTATAATATGTTGTATATATTATTATTATTATTTTAAATAGTCATACTAAATAATATTAATACTAATAAATACTAATAAAATATTAAATATAAAAAAAATCATAACTGCTAGGACACAGGACTGGAATTATGGCTGTAGCTCCTGAGAAGCAGTTGAGATTGATTAACGTCAGTGTACTTGAATTAACAGTAAATATATTAAGCATGACTTCTTCCATGGTCAATTAAATGTAATTTAATACCCAATTATGATTGGCCTGTCATATTTTACCCTAAGTGAATCTGAACACTGAGTGATGGAAAGTTAATTGATGCTGGTTTATTTAAAGTGACTGACATACAGAAACCTTCATTATACCTATTGTAAGGACAAAGTTAGTGTTTGACCGATACAGGCACAGTACTGAGAGCTCTTGCCCACACCTCACCTGCTCAGGGCAAGTCTCTAATCAAACCTGGAGCCACACAAATGGAGAGACCTGAATCTGTGAGGCTATGATGGTGCAGACAGAAATCAGATGGGTGCAGGAAGCCGTTAGAAGAGGAGAGTAGTTTCTAAAGAATATTACATTGCTTCATCTTCCACCGGCAAAAGGAGAAAACTGAGCCGCATGTGATTGTATTGGATGTGTTAAAATCGATTGTGTACAGTTTATGGTTTTATCCATTTACAGTGTGTGTCTTTGTGTATGTGGAGATGACTGTATCCTAGTTGGCCGGTAGTCTGCAGTCCAGCTCCCAAAGGGGTCACACACTAGGAGTCTTTGGATTAAACAAAGCACACAACAATAAACACACAAAAACCGTACACACACCAAAAGCCTGCATCTGGTTTTACTGTTGGACATTTTATGTGCTCAGGACACTTAGACTTTGATAATCACCTGGCTGACAGCAAAATGCAGAAAGCATAATGCAGAGGTCAAACACAGGGGGAATTCACACAGAGTTACCCACACCCGTACTTAGCAATATGATAGAATATTAGATTTTATTGTTTTAAAAGGACCAACAAACAAAGTTTTCTTTATTTCTTTAAATTTTATAGCATTTTTACAAATGTGGACATACCCATAAGTGTGGTTTTGCTCGTAGTGAATTAGCTTGGATTATTGACCTTCTTCTGATTGATTGTCCACCTATCAAGTTTTTATAACCATGAAACGCAACTATATCTGTAAAGCCTTGTCCAACCAAAACCATACACTAACTGTAATAAAAATTCACCTTAATGCCTTGTTCATAAATACAAATTAAATGGAAAAGACAAGAACATAGATAAAACAACATATGCTGACCATTTGCTGTATGAAATGCTGGCCATTGATAATGAATCATGTGCATGCATATAACTAGACATAAACATGGATATAGGCATAAACACACATTCAGAGAACTTCTAAATGACAGACAGGTATGTAAAGATCAGCAACCAGGTGTTGTTATGTTGTGAGTAACAATTTCTGCTTAACCTCATTGTATTACAAATGAGAACCCTGTATCTATCCGCTCTAAGTATTGTCGCACTTAGGACATACGAGAAAACACTGAGCTCATCGAGAAAGACACTGCTATAACTTTCTTTTGTTGCAATGAATAAGTTTTACAGAAATTATGTCGGTCACAAGTCTTCTGAACCGATGGGCGCAAAGCGTTTTACCACTAACGTTATGACTTAACACCTATCTTTGGACCATGTCTCAGGTTTAGCAGCGAATAACAGCCGATAACATGCTAAACACATTATTTAAGAAATTTAAGAAAGGCGATTTAAAAACGATGTGTAATACTTACTTCTTCCGGAGATGAAGATTGATCGCGAACAGCTGGTACTGATCCACTCTTGAGAATTTTTTTTTTGGCTAAACCCATGCTATACTGACAGGCCACCGGGTCCCGGAGCTTAGATTTTTCAACCTTTCCGGCAACCAGGAGCTTCCGAGCTAGGGGTCTCTCTGAATCGCAGTCAGCGGCGTTCGAATGCCACCGCAGAGACCTTTCTCTAAGTCTTTCCGGACCGGAGACCGGTGAATGTTGATTTTTCGATCCGAAAAAATGTAATTCTTTGTCTCGCCCCGGACTTTCAATCAATAATAACTCCGACCCCCAAGGTAACAGCGGGACAAACCCGGGCTCGTCGGAAAGGTCTCCTACCGGCTTCCTTTTATGTTCCATTTTACATCCAACAACAGCACACATTTGTTGTTTCTTAGACATTTTTGTCACTGGCTAGTGGCTACATCTGCTCTTGCTTGAAAATGGCTGACAGCGAGTCTCTGGCGGAAGGTGGAACTACGCGTTCATTGGCAGGCGTAAACAATGTGACATCAGAGTGTTAGGGGATCGGCAACAGCCTGTTTTGTGTCACTGTTGTGGTTTAAAGGAGATTTCAAAAAGAGGAATATATGGATTTGTATAATTACAGGGTGTTTCTGCACATACGCTGGCGACTCAATTTCTGGTAGATAAACATTTAAGTGCATTTTATAATAATGATAACGCCCCTTCACATATTACGAAAACGTGAAAATTCAGACTGGCGAGAACACACTATCCTGTACTACATGTTCCTACTGTACATTCCAACAGCTTCATTTAAGTAATTTATAAGAAGCATATCCTGTACGTCTCTCAGGAGGATTTAAGACAGTTTATTCTAGGAAAAGCAGAAGTGAAGCTCGGCTATGAAAGTATAGGAATGTGTGGGTGAGTGCAGAAGACTGTTGGACATCATCGCTCAAATAAACCCGTCCAACAGTTTCCAGACTACTTCCAAAACTCTCCTACACTCGAAGTACCAGGCCAGCACAACCAATAACTCAACGATCTGTCATATTTGGATGCAAGTAAAAATCTTTCTTCCACAAACAATCAATCAAATAGTGGTTCCAGAAACAGTGTCTATATCTTTAAACAACAATGTTTGATCTTTTTATGGTGTTTTTCTTCTGGTGTCTAATCTGTAAATCTGTACTGTTGTGTGGGTATTTACAGTATTTCCCATTTACTAAAAGCAGACACAAGACATGTTATGTTTGTGTGTTTCCCAGAAATCAAACCATGACCTTGGGATTGATTGCACTACGAATTCGGAGCAAGCCAACTTTATATGGGACTTAGCAGTAAACGTGCCCGTCGAGCTAAAGTCCTTGCTGCCAAACAGTTCGTTTGGGTGAGCTGAACTTTTAGTGTGCCCTGTAGCCAGGACCTATTAGAGTAATTGGTTCTCTGTATCTGATTCTGAATATCTAAGAGAAGGCTGCATGATCCCCTTTGGGCTGCAGGGTTGCTGTATACCATTAACAAGCAGTTCAGAGTAACAACACGCATGAGGAACAATAATATCAGGAATCCAACGGCCAATTCCTTGCTTCCTTCAAACATACAGTGAGAACCAAAAGTCTGCAAAAAAACAAAAGACACACAAGTCTCAGATTTGTATACCCCATATACATTCTTACTTTTTTTTAACTGCATCCAACAGACTTTGATAAAAATGACTCAATTTGAGGAAAGATAACTAATAGTCAGAAAGCCCTCATAATAAAAAACCTAAAACTATCCACAAAAATGGTGAAATTGGAAACAAGAATAAAAAACATACAATCAAAGTAACTAACAGGTTTGTTTACCAAAAAGTAGATGATTTCCTCAATTCCTGCACCTCAGTCACCACTTCAATCTTTTTGCTAAATAATGAACGGTGACTGCTAACATTTTATGCGTCATCTTTTGTGTGGTTTGAAAAATACGTACGTACATGTACTACATATTTTGGTCGGTTATACAATTCTATACATTAGTTTGGAACAACATGAGGGGTAATAAATGGTGACCGAATTTTCCTTTTGAGGTGAACAAAGTGCAGTGTGTAATATTTGGGAGGATCTATAGACAGAAATGCAATATAATATACATAACTATGTCTTTAGAGGTGTATAAAGACCTTGATGTCAAACCTTAATGTTTTTTACCGTAAAATAAGCTATTTCTATCTACATACACCACGGGTCCCCATCCATGGAATTCACCATTTTGTTTCTACAGTAGCACCAAATGGACAAACTGCTCTACAGCAAAGAAACAGAACGTGAAGACACCTTAGTTCTGTGTCAACATCGTAGTGCTTCGAATTGGAGGGAGAGGGGTGAAGTGAGCCATTGGTTGCATTTCGCATCCTCTCCTCTAGATGCCGCTAAATCACTTTCACCGAACCTTTAATGCAAAATCAAAAGTCACAAATACCCTCTCGCAATTTTTAAACCGTGTTTTGCACAAACAGACTTTTTAATCTTTCCCGCTGTACCTGACAGGATTAAATCTGCTGTCAACATTTAAACATGTCCCATCAGGCTCACCTCCTGTGTGGCCCACAAAACTCCAGTTGGACGGTGGCCCCAATGGGACATTTTTGATAGTGGCGACACTGCACTGATTGCATTGGGGATCCCAGAACTGTTCCGAGTCCGTCCCTAGACTTCACCCACATAGCCCAAAAAATCACAACGGCAAAACCTTGTTGGTGGAAGGTAAACATTTGGAATAGGGGGTAAATAACTGCTTGTGCGTGTGACATGGGGTCGAATTCAGGAACAGTTCAAAGAAATACAGCTGATGCAGACATTCTGGTCACATGTTATACTCCTTCAGAATCTAGTCATCTACTTTAATCTACTTCTAAATTATACAGTATGTAAATGAAAGTGTGTAACTGAAAGTACAGCATGTACAGTGTATAGTTAAAAATATGGGTGTATTAATTTGGTATCACATCTTTAAAAAGACAATGTTTATGCATGTCCTATAAAACTATAGATATCATATTGTATCTCTCTCTAGACCACATGACCCTCCAAAACAAACCTCAATCCATCCATGCAAGAGTATCACCCATAACCTGTTTGGCTGAGAGATTGATGCCTAGCATGAATCTATAATCTTCATCTCACCATGCGAGACAGATATGTCTCAGCAGGTCCATCACACGGAGTAAAGAGCTGGATAGATTCAATCACAGTAGCAGCGCTGAGGAAAAACAGCTGTCTGGCTAGTATGGCTCAAATCTAGTTAAATACCATTAGACGGCAAAACTGGAAAGGTCACAGATAACATCAGAGAACATCTCGCTTATGAGTCACAGGGAACTGTAACTGACGTATAAGACTTCGAAAAATGCATAAAACAGATTTTCCCACTCTGCACATTTCTTTAAAATGTGTTTGCAATACCTTTGCAACAACATTCTCATTCTCATGATGCGACGGCTGGGGCATTAGGACCCACACAGACCACAGGTTGAACGCCCCCTGCAGGCCTCACTAACACCTCTTCCAGCAGCAACCTAGCTTTCCCAGGAGGTCTCCAATCCAGGTACTGACCAGGCTCAGCCATGCTTAGCTTCAGTGGGCAACCAGTCTTGGGCTACAGGGTGATGCTGATATGAAGTAACAGCTTTCAGCAGGGCATCCCTAACAACACAACTGACAATTCCCTGGTGTGTGAGATTCATGTGGGTGGCCTTCAGCCATCATCAGTTTCCATGGCAATGGAGTTCCAGTGGGCAAAAATCTAAATCAAATCTAAGGGTAATAAAGAGAGCTGGAAGTGAGTGTAAGAAAGGCAAGGTTGACTTTCCATACACATGCCATTAGCATCAACTTCTGTAGGAACTCAAGACATTGTGAGCACACACTAGTAGAAGTATACAGTACTAGCTCAACTGTGAACTCAGGATTTCAGAATATTTCACAAATGTTTGTTGTTATTTTTGTTTGCCATTTTAATCGATGCACTCGAGATTGGTTAAATAAAACCTAAACCTAAATTTTGTTGGTCGATTGTTTAAGTCAGCGGCATCAAAAGTTAGATTAGAACTTATAAAAAGTTGATGTTGGACTACATGCCCAAAATGTTAGTCTTCCTTAAACAACACTAGTATGGAAATGATCATGTAAGACAGTTTCTACCACTCAACTGAGGTGTAAAAGGAGTAATTCACTAAGAAATAAAAATGTCATGATAATTTCCTCACCCACATGTCCGTGTGTGTAAATAGATATTTTGAAGAATTCTGAATCCAACAACACTGCTCCCATTGACTTCCATTGTAGGGACACAAATCCACAGGGGCATTTCTCAAAATATCTCCTTTTGTGTTCCACAGAAAGAAAAGCCATATATAGGATTTGAACAACACACTGTAAGTGTGAATTAATGACGACATAATTTTTGGGTGAATTATCCCTTTAAGATTTTGATTAGGTAACAGAGCTTTGTGCATCAAAGCTTAAGATTTTCAATTTGTGCAAGCCGTATTAAAAACATAAATGAAAAAGTGTTCACAACACAGAGTTAGAAAAGCGTGTGTTGCAAATGACACAAAAAAACTTTTGGAAATGTTACGCTTTGCTTTGGCCCTGATATGCTTTACACCTTTAATAATCTGTGAATTTATCGGCTTCTTCTGTATTTAAACTAGAGGCATGCCAGTTATTTATTTTTTTCTTTCCCTTTTTTTCTGCTGGCTTATGGGAAACATGTAAAATGCATGAAAAAAGTTACATCTATAGCACCACGAAAGGCAGGAATGCAACAGGTCAATGTAAAACCTATACGTTGAGAATTTAACCAAGTGTGTGGATAACCAAGCTCTTAAATAAATTAATAAACGTCAAGGTTTGTAAAAAAAAGCTGTAAAACTAGCCCAAAAGACGTATTCAGATCTCGATTTTAGTCTTTAGTCAGTGGTTTGCAGACAACCTGTCCCATGTCCCCACTAATCAATGTAAATGGATTTTTGAAATAAAAAATCTATGCCGCCCAAATCAGTGCGAGTTGATGTATGTCCCCACAGAGGGACTGTGCATTAGTCTGTAATGTTATTACAGATAGCTTTGGGGCAGGAACAGGCTGAAGGGGACCTGCACGGATATGATGAGAGTAAAAAGTGAAGACAGGATGGACACCAGACCTCTCTCCGCCTCCTCATTACTGTCTGCATGGTGCCTCACAAGAATGCCAGATTTTATTCTTATCATGGAGAACTCTGCATTATGACAAAATACTAATCTCCATTACTTCCCATTATCCCCTAAGGACATTTACAAGTTTATCTTCTTTATAAAAATATATATACGTCATTTATGTCAGTAATGTTCAAATTACACGTAATTGTATTGTAGGCGATTTTAGCTGTTTGTAAACTTCTATAATGCTGCTTTGTAAAAACAAAGCAAATATCAGCAAATCTGCATTTGCAAGATGATTCGTGTCAACATTTGTTCATGTCATATTTTCAATGAGCATCTTTAAAAGCTAGAAAATCTACATCAGGAAGAATTCAGTGTCAGATCTTGTGTGCCAACTTGTTTTCCTGCCAATAAATTCAATAAATGGCCCTGTGGTTCACACGCACAGAGTGTGAACCAGCGCTGGAGAGAGGTCAAGATAAAAAACCCTGTTTACAGTGTAGATGCACGTCTCCCTTGGCAGAGCAGAGGGCATGAATTGTGCCAAACACAACAATAGAGAAAAGCAAAGGGACATTTATTAAAAAAGAAGACAATAAAAAAATCTTCTAATGCTAAATTGAGCTTAAACATATACGCACACATACACAATCTCACAACATCTCTTTAGAGCAAATAATTCTACTTGCCTCTCAATATTCAAAGGCACTCAAGCAGAAGCTCTGTGAAATCTAGTTGGACTCGTATGAATCGATTTTAAACGTGGTGCTCATTGAAGTGCATAAACATTTTTCATGGAGACATTAGCTGATTATTTTCTCGCTGGTTAGATGTCTGATCCTGTAAGCTAAGGATAAAGATTGAGAGAACAGTGACCGAACACAGTGTGGACCAGTAAATAGCTCATTTGAATATTTAATTTAGTGAGCTCATGTCGACAAGATTGAATTAAAAAAAAATGTCATTGCTCTCTGTGTCCAACAAAGACATTCAGTACAGAACACCAGTACAGTTTAACTGCAAATATCATGGAAGCAGGTATAAAGTTATTGATGGTTTCAGTAGTAACAACATAAGCAAACGCTATCTGGCCCAACATAATGTCCGGTAGACCTCCGCAAAGGTTCAATAACCGTTGAGTAGTTTTAATTTAATTCTATAGAATTAGTATACAATAAAACCGACCGGAATTAACTTCGGGCCGGGTACCTGCATCTGATGAAACGGTTTACCAGGCTGCACGATTACGAGTAAAATGATATCCGATATTTTTTCTCCAAATTTTAATCAGTCAATTCAGACGTGCCTTAAAATAAAGAATTTCTAAACTGACAAAATAATTGTAATTATTTTGTCAGTTAAGAACTTTTTTATTGTACAGGTACATCTTAATTTACTTACTGTAAACTTACTGTGACATCATATTTAATAACATGCTATTATCCATGCACTCAGGCCCAAACATGAACCATATATGAATTTATCATATTTTGTGCTTGAAAATGTAATATTACGAAAGTAATGCTTAATTGATTTCATGAGGTAGAAATCGTTATAACAACTAAATTATGAATTGGATTATATTAAATAAAGAATTTGAGGCCTGTATAATGTCATGTCAGTATCACTAACTAAAGGCAGAAGTTTTTAATGAAGTCTGTGCCGTTATCAGCCAAAATGGTTTGACTACATAATGAGGCTGTGCTGGTTTCTATTTGCTGTGTAACTGGATAAACTAAAGTGATTGCCAATACAAAACTTTCAAATGGCTCACAGAAAATGGTTACAGCTTCACTTAACACTACAAGCATATATGTATGAATTATTAAATTAGTTTGAATGTATTAATTACTGTATGCCTTGTAATGCACCTTATAATGCATTGTAATGTCTTATGATTGATTGTAACAACATTATAACGCTTATCAATTAATTGTTACACTATGCATTTTTTATTTGATTGAAATTCTTTACAACATTTCATGTATTACGACACACATTATGAACAATTATAATGCATCATACCCTTTTATAACCCTTTCTAATGCATTATAAATAAAGGCTTTAAGTAAACAATCTTAAACGGGTAATTTTCATGCATTTGGACTTCTTTACAAATGCTTCTCATGCTTAACATTTTCAACTTGTCAAAAAAACGAGTTGGACGTATTACATAGTATTTTTGTGCTCTATACACTCCCCAAAGGTTTGTGTAGGTTTCTGACAGTTTTTTTTCCACATGAAAAACCCCTATGTTACAACTTTTCTTAGTCCCTTAATGGGCAATTCTCCCAGAAAAGCATGCCCACGGCAAGGCAAAATAAATAGCCCGCCTACGCATCAACCCATAGGAAGACCAGCTTAATTTTAAAATTGGCTGCGCTACGTCAAGATTGTATGCGCTATGGGCATGCAGCTGCAGCTCATTACTCTTGCGATAGTGAGAGAAGTTGAGGTGTGTTTGTTTTTTCACTGCATTTCAGTCATGGGTGTAATATAAACGGGTGAGCATAATGCTTGATTTGCAGAATGTTTGAAACTGATAGATGGCGCGGTCCCAGCGTTAAAGATAACGGACATGGAACGCACGTGGAAAGTGAAACTAAGTCAGATGATGTATTGTGTGCTTGTGATTTAATTCCCTCAACGCACACCCCCAGAACTATTTGCTCTTCTGCATTCTTTACAATATCTTTTTTTGTTTAACAGAACAAAGAAATTTACAAAGAAATTCTTCCTACTGGAAATTTAAAAAAATCTTACTTTAGTCAACAGTGGCAAAGAACATGTGGTTACAAGCATTTTTCCAAATATGTTTCTCTTTGCTCATCAAAACAAAAAATATACAGATTGGAACAACTTGAGGGTGAGTAAATGAAGACAAAATTTTAATTTGTGGGTGAACTGTTCCTTTTTTCTTATCCCTATGGCAGATTTTCTTTTGCTAATTTTAAACAGAAACATTCTTTTTTCTTATATGTTCTTTCATTAAACGAAGCTCTTGAGTCCCTTTCCTTGTCAAATAAATACATCTTGATTTGTTATTTTTTTTATATTTGTACTAGAATAAAAGGCAAAAATGCTTAGTAAGAAATATTTTTTTTTTTTGCAGAGAATTTCATACAGACATACTGCAGCTAAATACCAATGCCACACCCCTACCGAGAGATTATACCTGTTCTGTTTTGGTGTTTGATTAAAAAAGTCACATTGGATTTACATCAAATGATGCAGAAATAAATATAGGATTCACACATGTATAGTAACCTGCCACTCCAAAAACATGTCTATGATTATGCAACAAAATATCAAAATCTAAGTCACATACTGTCTGCAAATTCTAAGAATAGCCCCATCAAACTGCAACGACGCACTGGTCTCTTGTCTCACAAAAAGTGTGTTTTCTGTGTTTCCGCAGCTATAGATTTCTTCCAGCTGTTTAACTCCGACCAACGCATGGCCTTTGCCAGCCATCAGCCTCAACTGCCACTCGAATGAACTGCAAATTTTGATGAAAGTCTGCACTTGGATTGAGATTACAGCCTCTGGCCTGATAAACTGACATCATGTTTTCTTTTCCTTTTAAGGGATCCTTCACCTAATAAATGAAAATTCTGTCATCATTTACTCACCTTCGAGTTGATCCAAATCTTTATAAATATCTTTGTTCTGATGAACACAGAGAAAGATATTTGGATTAATGCTTGTAACCAGACAGATTTTGCCCCCCGTTGAATACCATAGTAGGAAAATATACAAGGTAGTCAAAATGCCCCAGAACTGTTTGCTGTGCTAAATTCTTTAAAATGTCTCCTTTTGTGTTCAACAGAACAAAGTAATTTTTCCTTGGGTGAAGTATTCCTTTAAGTAATCCTATCCGTTTTCAGTCTTTCTTGCTGTAAATCGGTTAGATGAGGACACTCAATTCGTCCTGCAGGTCACAGCAAAACCTTTAGCAACGTAAGATAATGAGTCTGGGAGAATATATAGTATTACATATTTACATTACATTCAGAATAATTATGCTGCCAAAATTAAGAAACATTATTATTAATATTTAAAGTAAATTATTAAAGTAGTTTGGTTAAAAATTAAGATTGTCACGTAATTTACTCACCCTCATGTCGCTCAAAACCTTCATGGCTTTCTTTCGAGTGCTGAACACAAAAATATATCATTTAATGAATATCCAGTTGGCTGAATTGAATACAATGGCTGTACATTATGACTCACTTTAATGCTTTATAAAGTATGTGCGGCATACTGATCATTTTCATGACCAAAAAATGTGGTCATGGTAAAAAAAATGATATTAAAAAGTTCACCGCTATTGTATTGAATTTGCCCATCTGGAAATTTATAAAATTATTTTCTTTTGTGCTATGAAGAAGAAAGACATAACAGTTTCTAATGATACAAGAGTGAATACAGTACATGGTTAGAAAATGTTCCTTTTTGAGTGAACTGTTCTTTGAATGGCATTAATATTCATATTGTTAATATCAATGTCAAAAAGTGTCCTAATTTACCAGAATTTGCCCTATATTGAATACAGGTCAGTATATGTTACAGCTATTGCTTAGCCCTACTGTAAGACTACTGGAAGTCGGTTTTCATCATTATATGTCCACAATCTGAAGCTGCTGTGGCCCTTTTGCTGTAAGATTCAATATGCACAATGGGAGTGGTTATAAAAGTAGTTACTCACTTGAATATATGACAGCACACAGGGACATTTTTGGCTTTATTTGATCTGGGCCCGTATTCACAAAACATTTTATCTTACCACTAAGAGCTCTCGTAAACTGCTCTACAAGTTATTAGTGAGAGTTTGTACTTAAAACCTGTTCACAGCGCTGCTGAGAGCAACTTTTACTAAGGAGCTATGAGAAAGGGCGGGGTTGACCTTGTTGCTATGGATGATGTCAGCAAGCTTACCGACTATGACCTCAGTGATTGGCTGATAGAGGATCTCTGTCTGTTATTTATTCATAAAAATATTAAAGAATGCTGTATCATGCTGACATATTTAAATTTAGATCCTTAAAATAAAAAAGGACTCATATTCAAAGAAAATATTTTATTTAAAATACAATTGTTGCCATATTCAAATAAAGATTATAACATTTGTTTACTATTCCTTGAGAATGAAAACAAAGCTTGCCAGACTATAAGCATTTAACCAGTTTGTTCTGGCAGACTTCTTGACATTCTCTGTTTATGCCTAAATACACAAACCATCGATAACACACCTAATGAGCATCCTTTGAATTGTGTTTTCTTGCTGTAGAGCTTAAAATGTTCCTGTATCTGTCGAAAGTTAAAAAAGGATAAAATCACATTCACTTGACTGCACATCATGTCATATCCTCTGAGCTCAAATATAAACAGTCCAAAATGACTTCTACACAAGATACCATAGAAATGATCTGATATAGCTTGCTTAACTCTTGCACATTGTGACCCTGGATCACAAAACCTTAAGTAGTCTTAAGTAGCACACAACATTTAAAAAAGCCAAAAATATCAAAGATCATGTTCCATTTCCTACCCGAAATATATAAAAACATAATTTTTGTGAGTGGATGGCCTTCTACAGCGCCTCTGATGGACTTGATTTTCTCAATGTTTAGATTATTTGCACCCTCAGATTCTAGAGCTATAAACATCTGTATATCTGCCATATATTGCTCTATCCTTAACAACTCATAAATCAATAGAAACCTTAAATATTCAGCTTTGAGATGATTTAAAAATCTAAATTTCAAAAGATTGACCCATAAGACTGGTTTTCTTGCCCAGGGTCACATTTTAGACGGTATAAGAGGGTCTTTAAAGGTTGACTTGCATGCAGAGTACCTGATTTGACAACGTGTGCTGTTCTGTCTTTACTTCCAAGTATGTAACAAGCATGAAGAATACATGGATATACTGTAGATGGCATAGACACTAGGCTATTTAAAATTTGATTATCTAATGGCATATATGTATAGCATAATACAACAACAAATGAATGATGTTTTAATATTTAATATTGTATTAATGCTATTATTAATATATGCATACAATGTACAGTAACTGTCGTCTGTGACTCCAAAGAGAGGGGTATACAAAATGTTCGAAGGGGTACACCATAGTTAAACGTTTCAGAACCACTGCAATAGGCTTTGGAGAACAAAACTGTTTCCGTCTGTTAAAATCTGATTCCATCTGTTGAAGATAATCATCTGTGAAGATAATTGTACCAATCTATCTGACTCATCCTGATTCACAAAAAGTCCTGCAGAGATGTACACTGAAACAACATGCGAAGTACCAAGCATACAATAACACAACATTAGTGCATTGAGAAAAAGAAAGAAAGAAAGAAAGATTCAAGCAGATTAGCTGTATTTCTGCTCAATATGTTTGTGAATCAGTCGTGTTAGCAGAGCAGCATGGACATTGGAGCAAAGCAGAGGGTTGCAGCTTTGTATCTGTGGCAGCACAGCCACCTGTGTTGATGGAAGCAATGAGGAATCACAACACAATGGCCGCAAGCAGCTAAGCATCCTGATGAATTTAAGCATTAAAACAAGACCAGCACATGTGCTTTTGGAGCTCCCTATCGTGCCTTTAAAACACATAAACACACAGTCTGGGTTAAGTGTTAACTACCAGGAACCCACAGAGATATGGAGTTACCAAAAGCTTTGTTGAGGAAATGAAGAATACACTTACCTTCGGTCTCACCACACAACGTGCACTGTGAGTCTACAAAACCAGAAAACAACAAGAGAGAGAGAACTTTAAGGAATTTTAGACATTATAATTGAAAGAATGATTATCTAACAGGAACATCAACCTTTTGGGAAACCTTGTTTTTCAGTTTTCACATTTGTTGTTTTAATTTCCATGTCGAACATTAAAGATGAAATTTCACCATAAATGAATTCATACATCTGTTATTCCCACCTGCGCTGAGATTTAACAGGATTTCCCTACAATCAACCTGAGATGCATTTACAAGTTTTATAAAGTTATTACAAAGATTTTTATTATCTATACATTTCACATTCAGTAAAACAACAAATCTCAATACAAAAATACACAAGCTCGTAAAATTAAGATGTACTGTAAGAAAAAGTTAACACAACAAACCCTGTCATGAATGAATTTAATTGGCCTTTTCCTTTTCATTTCAATGGATATTAAAAATAAGTGCTGTATTATAAAAGACCTTGCGGCGGTACAGCGCCAGTTTAAATTACTGTTGTTCATCTGAATTGATGATTTGACGAGTAGGTCCGTTTGAATATTCATTCAATAGCGCTGTCTATTTAAAATGTCTTATTCCCTTGCCATCAATTAACAAATGCCAGTCATATGTTCATAAGAATTTTGAGAGATTTGTTTCTGGGGGACTCAAGTATTGCCTTACCACCAACTCTGTCAAATATGCAGTGTGATCTGAAATGTCAAATGTTATACCGGTGCAAAAGATTACAGAATAAAGGAAAAAATCACGAGTCAAGGCAGTCATTTAAAACAAAGGTGATTATAAATAATTACTTTCAATATTTTTCCTCCTGCAACAGAACCATTGATGGTCAGATCATTGCAGATGCATGAAGGCAAAGTATTCACAGCAATTATAACGCAGACATGGTCACTTCTAAATGAAACAAGCTGTTCATTAATTATACACTTCATTAGATAACCAGAGAACCTTTGACCAAATTTACAATCTGCAGTCAATCACATATGACCCCTAGCCATCCTTAAAGATCTTAAGACGTGAGAGACATAAGTCTTCCTCTCACAATGAAACCTGCACCCAGTGCAGTGGAAACATACTTTTGAGCTTTTATCCTTTTTCCTTAGTATATTTGCATTTCATTGCCGTTTTTACTCAAACTTGTACTCTAATTTCGGAAGTCTCTCTGAAAGTAGGGCCAGCTCAACCTCTACAAATCTTACCCCAAGGTCTCTCGGACGTAAACTTTCAGAATTGTTTATGTCCTGCTGAGCTCTGTAACTCACCAACTTTCATGTGTCAAAAGAGTTGTGAGTTGTGGCCTCAGACAGTTGTATTGACACCATGTATTTAATGCCTCAGACAGGGTTAGAACATGCATTTACTGTTACGTAACTTTTTTTGGATAAAGACAGAAAAGTCAGTTGTTCTGCAATAAATGCAGAATCAGTGTTTAAAACTGTATCTTTGCTTCACCCTGATTCACATTGATAAGTTATAAATATGTATAAAGTTATGATTTTGTGAGACACGTCGTTTGACATTAACCCACAGAAAGATACTGTAGGTGCATAAATTAGTTTGGAACCTATGTTTAATGGGTTTAATACTTCACCCAAACATGAAAATTCATCATTGCCTCACCCTAAGATTGTTTCAAACCTGTTTAATTTCTTTGTTCTGCTGAACACACAGAAAGAGATTTGGAAGAATGTCAATCCCCCCATTGACTCCCATAGTATTTGTTTTCCCTACAATGGCAGTTAATGGTGGATGTGATCTTGGCCTATATTCATGAAAACTCTTAGCGCAAAGAATTGCTCCTAGTGACAAAATTCTATGAAATGTGGGCATTTCCCCTTAGAATTACAGAAAAGATCCTAGTAAAGAAAAAAGTTATTTATAAAGCATCTTGACCCTTAATAGAGCTCTTAAGGTCAAAAAATTTAGGAGTAGCGAGGAGGACTTTTAAGAGACTTAAGAGTTTCTTTAGCAGCAGAGAAAATGGATGAAACACAAAAAGTGAAAAGAATCTATTGCAATACATGAAAATTTGCATATTGCTTTTAAGGTTTATCCATTTTTCTTTTTTTACTGTTTTTTGTGTATGATTGTTCAATTTTTGATTATCTTGATTTAGTCTTTCTTGTATAGCTGCTTTGATGCACGCAAATTGTAAAAGCGCTATAAAATAAAATGGCATTGAATTAAATGACAGTGAGTTAATTAGACACAACACATTAGATTTTTTTTGACCGATCCTATTAGAGACACGCTAGCATCTCCAAAACAGCACAAAAATGCCATAGCACCAGAAGTAGAAGAAATCACTACATTAACAAATTTTACTTATTGGAGAAATGAGTTACAACCTTCTATAGTGATCAGACAAACAATTACAGCACTTACAGAAATGTATTGTGTCACTGTTCATTTTCAATCAAAGACGCTGACATTTACAGCAAGGTAAATAAAAAAAGAAAGAAAGAATATTTATAAATAATGTGCGCGTGTGCGTGAGTACGGTAAAACTGGAAAACAGACATGTGCAATTTCAAACTAATGACCCTGAAGCAGTATTTTTTTCCTTCTTGAACAACCAACTAATCACAGTCTTTAAAAGAGTGTGTCATACATAGCAACAGGGGTCAGCCCCGCCTCCTCCTTAAGATAAAATTGTTTGTCTTTTCCTTGCTCAGATTTTCTCTCAGATTGGTCCTGAAACTTTTTTAAGCAGAGACTCCTACATAGAAGTTTTTAAGCTAAATTAAGAGCTATCTAAGAGGATTTAGAAGCTTTAAGCATAGAAGCACAGATATTATTCAAATTTTGATTTAAACATGTTTCAATCTGAGGGTGAGTAAATGGTGACAGAACTTTAATTTTTGTGTGAAGTATCCCTTTAATAGAGACTTTAAAATGTGTTAAATAGATTCAGTCATGCTATATATAAGATGTTACTCGTTCATGACCCTAGGAGTTCTCATTTTATGTCAATTGAAGGGATATTCACCCAAAAAACCCCCAAGACATTTCAAACCTGTATGACTTGCTTTCTTCCACACAACACAAAAGATATTTTGAAGGGTGTTGGCAACCAAACAGCGATGGCTAAATTCATTTACATTGCTTTTGAGTCCATACAACAATAGTAAATGGGTGCGGCCACTGTCCGGTTAGCAACTTTCTGAATTTTCATTTTGAGGTGAACTATCCTTCAGTATTACTGTTGCCTTAGATGTTTCCTTAAGAGGCAAAAATACTGAAATAAGACAATTGTTTCAAACCTTAATTTCATAAGAGTTAGATAACAGGGCCCTGATTAAAATACACATATAAGTCGAGGCCGGTGGTTCATGCTCCATCATATGGCGCCGGTGCGTCCCAGGTGACCCGAGTTCGAATCCCGGCTCGTGGTCCAGTCCTCTCCCCGACCCCACCCCGTCTTTCTCATCCACTTCACTTCCTGTCCTCTCTAAATATAACTGTTTGTCCAACAAAGGCCGAATCGCCAAAAAAAATCTTTAAAAAATATACAGATATAAAAAATAAGTAACTTGCCAAATTTGAATACTGTCCCTCAGAAAAACCGGACAGCATGTGACTTTAAGCAGATTTTTAGTTTCTCCCCAAAGAAGTGCAAACTTCCCTCAGCCCAACCTGATCAAGAAAGAAGCGTTTGGTCTCATTCCACAATGAAGCTTTCTATAATTAACACCAGCATTTGCATATTAGCCTCATGTGCTCACACTGTCTGCTTTAGCTGGTGTAGTGTTAACGGCGGGAGTGTCAGGGTGATAATGAGCTTTTTTTGTTCTGGTCTTTTTTCACAGGCACACATAGGCTTTACTTATGCTCTGTGAGTAGACAGGGCAGTAACGGATGATTATTTCATTATGGAAAAGATTCAAAACACTTCCTTTTTGGTGAACTTCTGTTCCCAAACGATGAGATCATTCGACACGAGCTGATGGATCGCCCTAATCTGCGTGCATGAACCACGCTTTCAATAACAGCCCTATTAACACAAGTAAAATAATGTTGTGCACAGCGATAAATAAGTCCTCCGATATTTAATGGAGGTCAATTCAAAGATGATCACAGTGTAGATACAATATATTGACAAGTCCCCTGGCTAGAGTACTATACAGATTCTCATGTTACTCTATTTAGATTGCTATTGATTTCAGTTTCTGCACTCCAAAATAATCCCTCTTCTGCTTGGCTAACTGCTCCTGCAGGAGCTGATAAAGCACTTCTGGACTTTCAGATAGTATCAGACTTTATAAAGAATCTTCAACGGGGATCCACAGCGGTTCTGCAGGGTTTCCGGTAATAGTTGGATTACAAAAATTTTTTTTTGTGAAAAATGGAAATATGCATGAAACAACAAACACAATACAAAGTTAACTTCATTTCAGGTAAATGTTTAAATGTTAAACCCAAAATGCAATATTAAAATGCAATGTAAAATATGTATAATGTCATTATTTTAATTTATTTTATAATTAATGCATTATAGTTATGTAAATACATTAATACAGTAAAGTACTCATGTTAATGTAAACTGTAGGTCAGGTTTGCAATGCAACACAAAAAAATGTATTCATAAAAAAATGTCTCTGACCTGAAAATAAAACCTGAGGACTGTTGATATTACATAACCCCCTGCTTGCAAAAGCTTAGTCTGCAGAAGTGCTCCCTAGAATTTATACGTCATTGTAAAGTTTTAATTTTGAAGTACAGTTCTTCTGCTATAACTGCTGACCCTGTAGCACATATAAAAACACCTCATATTTACCTCAATGTCTGCTCTGAGGCAGAATGCTCTAGATCAGCATAAGGCCTCAATGTAAAGGATCCCAGAGGTGCTATTATCTGCTAGTCAGCAAGATTGAGATAGACTCATTCAAAGCACCTGACAATACAGATCGATTTTAGAGGAGCGGACGTTCAATAATACCCGGCTCAGTATGGGACTATCTTTAGACAGATCGAGACAGCAGTTTTGATGAAGTTATACACTAACTGTTATTACAAGGAACATTTTGTTTAATTACATCACTAGAAAACATGCATCTGTTTTATATCATTTATATCTAACCTCATTTATATCACATGCATATATCATTTTAAAAGAGCATCTTTCATTTGCAAAGTGAGGTTAGTCTATTTCTCAAAGCAGCTTAACATTGAAACCAATATACTAATAAGTGAACTAATAATGACTTACTGTATTCAAAGCTCTATATTTATAAAATGGATCACTTCCTTTTCAATTCTTTTTAAATTTGGTCCCTGCCAAATTCAGTAGTGATAAAGGTGAGATGCAATACAAAAGTCCCATCTCTTACATTAGTTTTGATACGAGTCCTTGACTGTCTTTGCTCTTCTTTTCCAATATCCATTTGCTTAAAAACACGGTGCAATGGGTCCAGAACCAATTCTTTTTTGTCCTCACAAAACTATTGAAGTTTCGAAAAAGATGCGTGTGAGTGTGTGTATGTGTTTGAGAGTGTTGGGAAAGGTGTTAGACTGATGATTATTTTCTTTCTTGTTCTGATATATTTTGCCCGCTCTCTGAGGCACAGAACAGACTTGTCATATATTACCAAAGATCCAGAATCTTAAAATAAACTTGACAAATCACAGGATACAGAAAAGAGCACACAGAACTGTACACAGTGAAGATTGTGCTGCATGTGACTTGTTTTGTGTATTTTAAAGAATAAAAAACAAAACTTCCTGTCACAAATGCCATAATATATTGTACGTGACAATAACATTTTGTTCGTGACGACTGGCATCAGCCTGATTCATCTCTAATGTAACACGATGCCAAATAGGTTGCGACTACTAATGTACACATCAAGTCACTTTCACTGTTGTTCATGTGGTTTAAACAAATACTGTCAAATCAATTTCAATGTTGTTTCTTGTTACTAGAGGATAAAGTCAAATAACATATTATAAACAGTAACACATGTGAGGCTTTGCAAATATCTGTCCATCTTAATTATGTCTCCTCTGAGCACCAGCATCTTGATGTTTTGTCTGTGTGTATGTGTGTGCAAATGGATGAAGTGAAGCTATTGTCCTGAGCAATACTGTGAGGTTTGAGGAGTGATGGAATTCTTCACGGACGAACACCCTCATGTATTATACGAGAATCCTTCACCAAGCGCCTGTTCTGTGGCCTCCACTTTTCACATCTTTAATGACGTTCCCCTCCCCTCTTTTCATCCTGTGTGCTTATAATTCTCAAATTTTTCTTGTACTATCTCTGATTCATCCTTTCATCTTCACCTCTCTGTGCCTCTCTCACTCTGGTTTCATGAATTGGCTCACTGAAGCGTCAAGAGCAGAACTAGACCGTACAGACCTCAGAGACAGGAAAAGAGAGAGAGACAGATGATAGATGAGGCGGAGGAGGGTGAGAGAGTCAGAGTTGACATGAAGAGGTCATTCCAGTTCTTCCTTATAAACTGTGAAGAATCATTGCTGATGGCGATGGCAATATAGCATTTTGACTCGATTTGAACCTCAGTAAAAGACATTGAAAGGTTTCAAGAACATTGATGTTTTTTAAGATGGCTTATTTTGTTGTGGCAAATACTTATCATTACAGCTGAGGAAGTAGACAAGTAGAAGCGGTGGTGAACATGTATTAAGAGATAGATCACCCAAAAAATACAAATATAAAAATTCTGTCATCATTAATTCACCTTCATGTCATTCGAAACCTAGAAAGAAGATATTTTGAGAAATGTGTCAGCAGGTTTTGAGTCCACAATGGAAGACTATTGAGGCTAATACTGTTTGGTTATTATTTTCTATTGTGTTCTTTCTGCAAAAGAAAGAAAGTCATAAAGGTATAGAATGATGTGATGGTAAGTAAAAGATGAAAGAAATTTCGATTTTTGAGGGAACAATCCCTTAAAGGAGCCAGTCTTTTGCACTTTTAGAGGCTATATATTTTTTTTGTTGTCATTGTAAGTTACCTTTAGTATTTAGAGTTCCTTTTTAACTATATGTTTAAAGATGTTTGATGATTGTAACCATGATTAAGGTTCTTGTGCAATGTTAAAGTCTGAAATAAATGACGCAAGTGAGGCCACTACTAAAACAGCTTAAGCAGTTACTAAAGTGGAGTGTGTATATAACAATTATATATAAACGTTATTTTAAACATAATGTTTTGAGTTGAGTCAACTAAGTCATAGTTGAGTGAACTCAGAAATTTGATTGTTGCATATTTATTTTAAGGTGGTTCAACATTTTTTTTTCAATTGACAGTCATGCGACATTACTTACTTAATTGAGTTAGGTGAAATGCTTGGAAAAAAGTTGAGTAAACTCATAAAAGCTGTGCAGCGAGTTGTCTTGAAATTTTAAGTTAAGTCAACTTTAAATTTTTCACAGTGGGGATCTGAAGAGTGCACAAGGAAAGCTGAGCCTCAGACATGGTGCAAATATTGAGTTGTGAGTTGAGTAAGTCTTGCGCCTAAACGGACAAATTCCCACACGAAGTAGGTCAACATGCTCCTCTTGGCGAGTATTTTACCAAACATAGTTGGTTAAGTATTAAGTAAACGGACGAAACAGACGAAAAACAACCCGTGTACAGTATCAGATTACTGGATCTTTTGAATACCTCTTAAAGCGACAGCAGCATATTCCAGCTGTCTTTTAAAAGTCAAGGAGATCCCTCACTGCTTGTGACAATAGCTTCTGTACCTTCAATTATGATTGATCTTTTTTTAATTTGTACATATGCAATGTTATATTATATATATATATATATATATATATATATATTATTATTATTCTAATCCATTTCTATACCTATATACTGTATCTTTTTATATTTTATGCTTATTTGTGCTGTTACTTGTAGCTTGATTATTTGTTCTTATTTTTATTTGTCAGAAGTCCCTTTTCCCTGAACATAGCACATACCGAACTGAACCCATGACCCTAAAACCGTGACACAAAGTGAACCGTGAGTAATTTGAACCGTTACACCCCTAATTGCTAGTGTATACACTTTCTCAGCCTACAATATCGGCACTATTTATTGACATCTAAATGCCCAGTGACATGTAGCCGACTGGCTTGAACACACAATGCTGTCATAACACTCAGAGTGTACTCACATTTAGCCCGGGTGCTCTCAAAAAAGTGAAAGGTCTAACAGGAAATGACATCTGTGCACCACTGGCTCGCGCTCTACCAATTGCATCAGGTTTTCTGTACAGGTGACACAATACTAACAGCGAGTAGAGCAAGCTTCTTTGACACTTCTGCAATCTCAGACAGTGTATAAGACCGGAGTGTGTATGATTTCCTAGTATGGTTTCATTACGGGGAGAGAGAGTGAAGATGTTTGTGTGACTTACTGTCCCCCACAGGTACAATCTGTCTAAAACCAGCTATCAGTCTCTCATTGGCCCTCAGTGTTCTGAGCTCATGTTCTGGTCGAGTCACACAGTCAGAGAGCTGCAGGCGTGTGCGTGCCAGCTTAATGCCTGTTATTTATTTAATACGTTGCTGGTGATTATGAGAGGGACCCTGGAGAAATATGACTGGAATGAGGACGCTGTTCTTTCTCAAAACTGAAGAGTTACAGCAAACCTCCAGGGAAATAAAGACACACAGTTTTTTCAGCATCTTTACTTAGAAACAGAGGTGGTTACACAGCTTTCTAAAATGCTTTGTTCTGATTGGTCAATGATGGCACCATTGTGTCAAACATTTTATGTAATGAACATAAACCTTATATCATATATAGTGGCATAGACTAACGTCCAGTGGGCACATTTCAACAATATTTGCTTTAAATGACCCATGAGGTTAG
Organism: Triplophysa dalaica; assembly: GCF_015846415.1. Taxonomy (NCBI): domain Eukaryota; kingdom Metazoa; phylum Chordata; class Actinopteri; order Cypriniformes; family Nemacheilidae; genus Triplophysa; species Triplophysa dalaica. The sequence goes on along the minus strand of NC_079556.1, from coordinate 7,517,157 downwards.
ATGACATCATGAAATATGAGGTGTATGGTATAAAGTTAAGAGAACTTAAATTAGTTAAGGTATTATTTAAATTAACTACAGAAACTACAAAGTATCAGAATATGGATGCACCGATACAAAAAACTTTCTGAATGTAATTAATTCATATAATGACTATTGATATTGAACCGATATATCGGTGCATCTCTACATTATATACATACACATATTACATTACATTGAAATTTTTGGAGTCAAAAAGAGACTTTGTAACACTGTAGCTAAAATAGTCCACTGAAAAATGCACTTGGCCTACAGATTAACAATAATATATCAATATAACATAATATTCTTCCAATATTTATCTTGTTGATGGCTGATTGATTGGTTTTCTTAGCAGAAACTTTAAATTTATTTACAAGAATGACAAAGTAATTTTAACACAAATCAATATTTCATGAATTTATTTATTTGATGAGCAGCCGTGCAATAAGTGAACATAATTGAAAAACTAAACCCCTTCAGGGTGATACAAGACCTAATCATACTGTCTTGGTTTCTTCACTACATTGACACATCTAAAAACTCTACCAAAGACTGGCGAGAAATGCTTCAAATATGTCTAAAACGACAAAATCAAACGACAATCAACAGATTTTGATCCTCCATCTGTTCACATGATTTGGTCCAACCAGCTCTCCCTTAGAGTTTCTTAATGATGAGTAATTGGCACAGTGCACTCACCTGGCTCTCAGTTAATACACCTGCTGCCCGAGTCTGTCAGAAAGAGACAGAAAGAGCAGATGTGAGCTGGCTGGCTACGACCGACCCAATCCACAACGTCACTTAGGACTGACCCAGTTTCAGTTGTTAACTGCTGCATTAATGCTGGTTGGAAAAACAAAACACATCCAAGGATGACTCTTAAATGATTCATGCATTATTTTAGATTGTTTGCCAAGAGTCCATTCTGCCTCACAAAATTTAAACTGGTCTGAGCATTCACTGGCGATGTATTTGATTTGAAAGAAGAAAATGTGAATCAAACGTATTATATATATATTATCACAGTATTGTTTAGTGATGATGTGTTGCCGAGCAACGACTCCTACGTTCATCAGCACTGTACGAATGACAATTTGAATTGAGATAACTATGATAAATGATGGAATTGTAAAAAGGTTCATGCATTCAGGGTCCTGCACACAAATCAGTATTAAGCCATTTAAATGCCCTTCCATGCCTATACTGGGCAAACAAGAATGATTGTAATAATGAACATTTAAAAAGGGAAAAAAAAACATTTTTCTTTCATAAACTAATATTAGGAAGTTCATATTTAACTCAATGCGAATGCATAGGGATTTCATAAAACTTTGCATTTGTCTTGCTTGCACTTTTTATTGATTTTATTGAAAACTAACGCAACCGTCACTAACCGCGCACTCCTCTAAAATGCTCCGCAGCTTTTAAACAAGCAAACAGCGATATCACAACATCACAAAGTTTCTAGAAAACAGGCCAGAGGCAGATGCAGTCTGCTCTACGCTTTCAATCTCAATTTAACAGCCTTGTGCCCGAAATCAGTCCTCCGTCCCTCTTCAGATTCTATCTGGACAGGAACCTCAGCTTCAGTTTTCATACGGATTCGGCAGTTTGGTCACAGGGCATCAATAAAGAGCTCCGAAGTGCTCTTCCACCTAATAACAGACTCTATGTTAAACAAGGGTAGATCAGCCATCAGACTCTCTCGGTCCTTAGTAACCTAGCAACCAACGCCAACACAGTTCGCTTTTTCAACCAATGTGTAAAGCTTCTGGAAGTCCTTAAGTCATACGTAGGTGAGGGGAACTGTGGCTTATTACCTCAGGTGAAGAAAAAAGACGCGTAACTTGAAAGTGTGTTTGTGTAAGTGCTTCTCTTTCACATGAATGGCTTAAGAAGCAAACAGAATAATCCAACACAAAAAACCTTTGAGATGACCGTTTCTGATCTAGTTGCCATGGTGATGTTCGGAGCCGAGATGTCCCTGAATGTTGTAGCATCTCCTATTGCTTATGCTAATTTAACACTCAAATAACACTCAAACGCTATAAGCTGGTTCCTCAAAAGACACCTCTTAGACCTGAATCTGAATCCCGCATATTCAATCAAAATCTCTTCATCTTCCTAGATTGCTGTTTGCACCGGAGATCTTCATGCCTGAGGGAGCTGGACCAGAGCCAGAGGTTAAACCGTACCTGTGTTAGGCTGCCATCACAAGAAACATTAAAGTGAAGTTCATCTAACAGCCGGCGGCGACTGGATTAGTGCTGCACTTTAGCGCTTCATCACACAACTCAACGGAGATCCAAAGCGGGCCCGCTACAGTGAAGCTGCAATAGATTCAGAGATGGATATGCCAGGACAGAAGTGTTTGCAAGATACCCTTGATATATGTATACAGTATCTAACAGGTATATTGACCAAGGGGGTTCACCCAAAAATGAAAATTCTGTCATCAATTACTCACCAGGCTTCTAGACTGCAACCAAACTGCTCGAAAATGCGATCGTTGTTTATGACGTGTGAGGTAAAATCACAGGGTCACATTAGTGTGAGTGCTTAAAACAAAATTTTGCCCTGCCAAAGGTTTATTTTAACATTCAATGTGATTTATGAGTGGTCATTGAATGACACGCTTGTGATAATTGCAGGAAAGAGCGAGCAGAGAGCTTGTGCACTCCCTCTGTCTCCAAACTTAAGCGTGTGTTTGACTTACATTTACATGTTTGGCAGATGCTTTTAAAGCGACATACATTGCATTGTATTATACATTTGTTTTTCTGACTATGTGCAAGCCCCTGAGTTCAAACCCATGACCTTGGCGTTGCTAGCGCCATGCTCTAACCACTGAGCCACAGGAAAGCTTCATTCTGTGTTGCGCAGACAGAAAAGCATAAAAGCACTACTGGACAGAGCGCTCCATATGCTTTTAAAATGTTCTCACAGAACATTGATGTCATATTCCGATTGTTGAACACATCGGTTTCTGAACTGTCTCCCTCCCTCACACGTTAATCAAAAACAAGGTCAGAAGAAAGAATCCATCTTTCACGTAGCACAGTCGGAGAATCTTTCTACCTGAATTACAGCTGGTAGTTGCATGCTCAAAAACATGTTGTCTTTTCATCCCTGACAAGTGTTCCGCACATGCAGCTGACGTAAAGCACTAATCCTATCCAATTTGAAGGGTTTTCCTTGTTAACTTCTGTCTTTTGTGATGTCCTAACAGCTGTGAAAAAACCTGCTAATGTCCGAATCGCGACATAAATACTCATTTGAACAGATTAATTTTGTTGAAAAAATCACTGAGCTCACGAGACTCAATAAATGAACCCATCAAAACAGTTACTTAAAACACAAGCGTGCTTAGACCATTTAACAAGAATGGTTAGTAAGATTAAGTATTAAAAGTTTATTTATGACAATGTGTAGTAAAGTAGCTTACATATATATTTAGTTCTGAGTTAATTTGAGTTTTGAGCTATCTAATTTAATTTAATATTATGTGGTAAAAGTAAAGAAAGCCAGTTGCAAAATTACATCTTGCATAGAGGGCAATAAAGGAAGATTGTGAAGAGTGACGGGTTATATTTGTGTCAGATCGTATCATAGCCAATATATCACTTGAATATAAAACAAAATAATAATAACTTTATTAAATAACAAATACAAAGTTTCTTTGCATTTATTTTGGATTTATTGGGCTCGCAAGTGTAAAATTCTGAATATGAAGCGGTCTATAGGGGACTATTTTAAAAGAGGATTCATCAACTGAGGTCATTAAGCAAGGACATTATGATTACGACCAAATTTTAAGTTGGTGCGACCAAATTGTAAGATGATGTGAAAGGGGAAAAAACGAGTCTAGAGCCCTGCTCACAGTTGTTCAAAACCTGTGTAAATTTCGCTCTGCTAAACTACTAAGATATTTGGAAGAATGTTTGTAACCCAGTAGTTCTGGGGCACTATTGACTTCCACAGTAGGGAAAAACTACTATGGTAGTCAAAAGTGCCCTATAACTATTCAATTTCCCACATTCTTCAAAATATCTTCTTATGTGTTCAGCAGAACAAAGAATTTTATGAATTTTCATTTTGGGGTGATCTATCCCTTTAAAAAATCATTTAACATGTAGACAAAACGGCAGTGATTTAGGAAATACAGTGTTTAAATTGTTAAAAGTGATATACAATTTATATGTAAATTTGCATGCCACAATTGTTTTGTTGCTATTTAATTTCGTCATTAAGTTTCCTAAAAAGTGCGTAATTGCTTGTACTAAATGATACAGACGTTTTAAAAAGCTTTAGTCACAAAACACTGAGTAAACTTACACTAAAAAAAAACTATTTATTCAATACATCAATTATTTCACATTGCATGCAAATTAAAATTCATATAATTCCTCCTTGTGTTCATTTAGTGACAAATGGTACCTCATCATATTAAACCTTATATCGAACATATTGCATGTACTTAAAATGTCTTTCTCCGTCTTGGAAAAAAAACATCACAATTATATTTTGGATGTACTCAAATGGAGGGTATTAGCACTGATGAGAGAGAAGGCTTTTAACACAGCACACACAGCGCAGTTGTGTGGTATCTCCCACTGTCTGTACAGATGTTTACCGGTATGATATCTTTGATCCCTGTGGATGTAGAACTACTGATGTGCAGTGAGCCATAGATTCCCAGAGTTGATCTACCACCTACAAAAACATACACATGCACGCACAGATCAAAGGCTTGCAAGTTTTTTCTCAAGGGCAAGCGCACAAATGCCTGTATATTGAAGTTGCATTCTGACCATTGAAGCCCTAATACGCATCATTATTTCCTGATAATTCTGACCTCCAATGCCTCTGGTGCAAGTCTGCACATGACAAAAACATTATTTATAGAATGTTGGTAACTGAACCAAGGCGTTACCCATTGACTTGCATTGGTTTTGTCTCCATTCAATAGAAGTGAATCGGTACCACCATTGTTCGGTTACCAACATTCTTCAAAATATCTTGAAGGATATTTGTGTTCTGCCGAAGAAAGAAAGAAAGTGATACAGGTCTGAAATTCAAGACGGTTAATAAACAATGACAGAATTTGCATTTTTGATTGAACTATCCCTTTAAATATGGCATCTACCTAGACAACACAAGACTTCAACTGTCCTGTCCTGTCCTGTAATCTTAGTAGTGGCTTGAGTCCAAAACATTCAAACAGGATCAAGTCTACATTAAAATGGTAATAAACATAAAAGAACTGATCCTAATGTAACTCCCCAAAATGTTTAGATCCCCAGCTGCTATCATATTAGCTAGAAATCTGTAAAAGGAAATGGCGTCCATTAGCCAAGGCCCCGGCAGCGGTTCTGTTAGAACAGACCCAAGACAACATCTGTGTGTGCTCAGACAGATCCAAGAGGCCGTGGAGAGATTAGCAGTCTTTGCTCTCTCATGATTAGCGCTAACAGCTACACAGAAACACACAAGGCAAGCATCTGTCTCTCACAACAACATTCAATTCAACTTCAGTTACATTGGTTATAAAGGTTTTTCTTCATAGCTTACGCTTGCTTGAGCATCAAAAATTTCTGGAAACTCGATTTGACTATGAGCAATGCCCTGTTAAAACGCTGGCAATTCACAGACCAAATTGCTCAGTAGAGCTTTACACTAGAAAAAAGTAAAGGGAGATGAAGGGAAAAGTGGGTTTAATATTAAATACAAAGTGTCAGTTTCTGTTGCAAACAGAGGAATAATCCCTTGATGCTGTTAGCCGCATGATAACACGATTTTAAGCCTCTCTCTGTGGGAGTGAGCTAAAAACAAATGGAGTCAAGTCAACTTTTCAGAGACTGTTTGGTGCAGTTTGATCCCAGTGACCAACATTCATTTTCCATTTCAAAGGATGGAATCGGAGTGTCATTTCAATCTACTTTAAAGAGACAGTGCACAAAAAAAGAAGACGGTAAGAACTCACAAGTGTTTCGGCTCATTACGGTTATGCAGCCTTATGAATTCTGCTGCTTTTCAAGGAACAATTGAATGTCCTTTAATTTAAGGAAGTATTTCTAAAAAAGAGGTAAACCCAGAATTTCCTAAAAATTTGCATTAGACTGAGCATTTGTTTAGTGTGAAGCCCATTAGTCAACAATTCAAAGGCAAATGTGATATTTGTGACAATCTTTTGACATTTCAATACCACCATAGTAAATTTGATAAAATGAAATGTAATCTTGTAGAGTGATTCAGACCAACTAAAGGTTAAAAAAAACCCAGAAACCATCAAATCCACTGATAATAATATTTTTACTACGGTATAGTTGCCATATAAATAATGTCACTTCACAGAGAATGATGTTATCAATATCTGTTTTTACAGCGTATAACACAACAGTTAACAGTACAATACACTCACTGACAAAAAAATAACATTGACATGAAAACTGAACATAAAGACAGAACAGATTCCCTTTTCAACGTATAACAGTCTTGACTGGTTGATTGTACAACATCAATAAGTTTCATAGCAAAAACAACACTAGGTGTACACAAAAAAATCTAAATCTTTGTCAATTATAAATACTGGAATGCAGAAGTGCACATTTTCGTATATGTTCTGTTATCATTTAAGCCGGTTTCTACCGACTGACGCAGCACTTTTTTCAAGCGGCTCAATTAAGACTCGACAGAGGCTCTTCGCTGCACCAAACTCATATCGGCTCAAACTGTTCCTGAGGGAGCTCATGTCATCCTCCCATTGGCCACATGTTATGGGAGGCAATTTCGAGTGAATAAATTATCTTTACCCTTCAGCACTGTGCTGAATTTCATTTAACTCAGACACAGCATTGTTGCTTTTCAAGATACAGGCTCCGCCATAGCTCCGTAAATCCATTATCTGTACAGCTGTCTTTTCCCTTCACTATTTAAAATGAATGCTTTCTTGTCCAATCAAAGTACACGGAACACAAATCTAGAACCAATTTGAGTAGATTACCAAGACAAATCAAGATGGAATCACAAAGGGCAAGTCATACCCAGGAGAGACCAAATAGTACTTTTAGACGAATCAAACTTATACGTATAGTATTAGGTGAGTTCTTTAAATGGTTAATAAGGGAATCTTGAAAATGTAAGTGTGATGTAACAAACCCATTGTGTAAAAAGAGAGCCAGCTGCTGTACAAGCACACAGCAAATCCATCATTTTTTGACAGAAAGCAGGATTAGCAGGCCAGAAATAAAGTCAATTTCAAACCACAAAAACTCCATACTGAACTTGCTTTTATCAGATTAACAAAAAGGCAAGTTTGATCTTAAAGCAAGAACTTCCTTAAATTGTGAATATATTTATCTCTTACAGTTTGCTCACAGCCGACAGCAACAAAATATTTTCCCCTCATTGGAAGGGACACGGTGGAGAAGTGTGTCAGATTATGTCAACATCCCACTGTGCCTGATACCCAGCACTAACTTTCCCCTAGAGACACACTACCATCCAGCAGACAGTACGGCCCACAGCCAGGTCGGGTACACACACATACAGTCCACAAACTCAACCCCGAGTCAGCATCTGAAGAGAGGTCAGAATAAGGTTGAAGAAAAATAAGTGATACTGTATCTCATGACGCTCTCATGACAATTTCCAGGGCAGTTTAATGTGACATCATGGATGTAATGAAGAGTGTTGAAAATGACACATGCGTCAAAGAGTTAATCACTTCCTTACTCCATCCTGTGGATATACACAGCCTAATTGGCCTATGCAAGGTCAAGAGAACACCGTGAGCCACAGAGCCCTTATAAACTTCTCAATTTATCAGGTTTCCGTATAATTTGTGTATGTGGGGACTCTGAAATCCTGCAAGCTGCCTTTCCCTGTGTCCATTAGTATTTGCCCGTCTCATAAACATGGCCATGTGGCTCTTGCTGTGCCGCTGCTGCCCCACTCAGCTAACTACTCAGCCTCTTATTTCCCAGCATGCATCTGGCAGCCGTCACAAACTATCTCTGTGAGGGGGGCTCGGAGTGAGATGTCAGAATGTGAGCCAACTCGCTTGTCCTCTCTACTTTCACAAAGAGATGTATATTTTTGTGTTAAACTCACAAACGTGTCTGCGAGCAAAGTGGTAATTAAGAATGAATTGCGCCCACTGATGTGTAATTCATTTGCACACGTCTTCTGCAATGTTTCAGCGCCCAGCTCAGTAATGAAATTACGCAAATCACAGAACACTGCAAATGATGTTTTATAAACAAAGTTCGGGAGGAGCCGGAGCATATAATCAAACCCGGCTGGTTCGCAATCAGCAATCATGGCTTCCACCCTACCTGCTAAGCGAGCCAGCCCATAAATAAGCAAGACCTCTTACCTGCGACATCTCTTCTGTTTCTAACATGTCTGAGACCCACGAATCCGCTGTTAACGACAGCCCAATCATGCAAGATACTCCGGCCTCTTCGAGCGCTCGGCAGCGTTCCATCCTAAGCCCGGAAGCTACATCCCAACCGGCAGAACAAGAACGAGGCCGCCAGCAAAGCCGACCGACTCGTCAAGCCTCTAAACGCAACCGCTCTTCCGTACAGAGCCAGGTTAGGCCCCCGTCCTCCTCACCGGCGTCATCATACGCCTCGGCGCACTCAGTAATCCCAGCCATCGGGAAGTGGACAGTCGCAGGACTGCGACTCGCACTGTCCAATCGGGATGTGAACCTGAGCAGCCGGCTGAGCAAAGCCGAGCTGTACGACATCTACGTCGCGCTGCAGTCAGAACACCCACCAGCCAGATCTTCCCCGCAACAGGAAGTTGCTAATGAGCCGGTTCAGGCTTTCAGGCCTCCTTCAGCCCGGGCAGGGCCTTCCGCCGCATCAGCAGGGCATGTCAGGGAAACCCCAGCCCGTCGCAGAAGGATTTCGGCCAGTCTGGGCCGCGCGCCGGATGAACAGCACGAGCCGCTGCATACTCCTCTCCCCGCGGCTTCACAGGAAATTCGGCCCGCCCCCACCATCTTCAACTACCAACATCCAACGAGCCTGCCTCAGCATGCGGTTCCAGATCGCTTCCAACCTTTTCCCCTCACATCTGCAAGCTCGTGGCCAGCGGCGCCAATGTCATCCACTAACGTGAGACCGCCTCCGTCAGCGACACAGGCCCCGGCTCAAAATTTCCCTTACCTCCCCCAGAGCTTCGGCCATCCCTCCTTCCCTCAAGCCCCCGCCATGGATGCCGCCGCTATCGAAAGGCCTCCTCCGTCAGCTGCTCCAGCGGCCGCAATTCCCTCCCTCCTCGCTCTGCCTCAGGCCCGCCCTCAATTTTCATTGGCCTCAGCAGCTCCTATGCCGGTGCCCATCAACGCCCCGGTCCTGGAACCGCCCCCAGTGTCCAGCAACATCAGGGCACAGATTCTAGCAGGTGCGGATGTCGATTTATTTCACCTTTTATCTCCACTTTCACCTCCGCCCACGGATCGCCAGATCACATACGGCGATCTAGAATTCACATTTAAAAACACTTCCCACAGTCACTCCCGTACGTTGTCCTTCCCAGAATTTACAGTTGCATTTTCACGATTTTCCGATGTCATATGCACGGTGCTCCCTCACAGGAGACGCGAGCTTAGCGATTATCTTGCCATAGTCGCGGAGCTCGCACTCTCTTATGGGGGGGCCCATTTCTACACCTACCACAAGTTATTTTCGGCGAAATGCGCAATTAGGGTGGCTCAGTGGAACCAGTGCCCTTATTGGGGAGCACTGGACACTGAGCTTCACAATAGGGTGTTTTTGGGTTGCAAAAACATTTCATGCGCGGTGTGCCGATCCATGGCACACAGCACCACCGCCTGCCCCTTGGTCACTCCTTCCATACCCCCACGCCCAGTCTCGCCTCATCCCGTTTCAACCGGTCAAATTCCGCGCCTGCTAGATCTAAATACCTCTGCAGCTTCCAACACCCGTTCGCACGAAGTTTGTATCAGCTTCAATACAGGACGGTGCACCAGGCAGAGGTGTCGGTACTTGCACGTGTGCAACCATTGCGGCGGCGCCCATGCCCGCCTTGTTTGCCCCGTTTACAAAGCTGCAAATAAAAAATCAAAAAATTATTTCTCGACTCCTGTCAATGTTTCACATTTGTCTGCCGAACTATTACACCACCCCGACCCTTCCTTTACAGAATACCTTGTGTCCGGTTTCTCATCAGGTTTCAATCCCGGCATTGCGAGTTCCATTTCCCACAGTCTCGTCTGCCCCAACCTTCAGTCCGCGCTAGCCGAGCCCGAGACCGTAGATCTCCTTGTCAAAAAAGAGATCGACGAAAGGTTTTTGATCGGCCCCTTTTCCGCACCACCGTTCACGGTTTTCCGCGTCAGCCCCATAGGCATAGCCACGCGGAAATTCTCGGGAAAAAAGCGTCTTATATTTGATCTCTCATCCCCTCACGGAGCTCCCTTCCCAAGCATTAATAGTCTCATCCCGCTCGAAGAATTTTCGCTACACTACCACGACATTGAGCAAGCCATCACCCTGATTAAAAAAGCCGGTCGCGGAGCTTGGATGGCTAAAGTAGACATTAAATCCGCGTTCAAAGTAATGCCGATTCACCCAGACTTTTGGCATCTATTCTGCATTTGTTGGCGCGAAAAATATTATTTTTCCGTCCGCCTCACCTTCGGATGCAGAAGCAGCCCAAAAATTTTTGACATGTTATCAGAAGCGATTTGCTGGATCCTATCCAACAATTACGACATCCCTTTCCTCATCCACCTTTTAGACGATTTTCTAATCATCTCGCCTCCCGACTCCGTCCCAGCCGCGCATCTCTCTAAAGTTCTATACGTCTTCGAGAAACTCGGTGTCCCTCTAGCACCAGAAAAATCGGCGGGACCCAGCACTTCAATCGAATTTCTAGGCATCAAGTTAGACTCGCTCAAATTCCAAGCCTCCTTACCCAAGGAAAAAATTGACAGGACCATTCTGATCGCCCAATCATTAATAGATACCCCGCAATGCACAAAACGCGAGCTTCTTTCAATACTCGGTCACCTGAATTTCGCGATGCGCATCATTCCGCAAGGTCGCTCGTTCGTAGCGCATCTCCTCTCACTCGCTTCTTCCGCCCACGCTCTAGAGGATTTAATCCAGATAAACAGCGCATGCAGCGACGAGCTAAGTTTATGGATCAAATTCCTTAAATCATGGAACGGCATATCCTTTTTCTACAACGACATGTTGTCTCTTCCCGTCGACATCCGCCTTTTTACCGATGCAGCCCCATCTGTAGGTTTCGGGGGATTTTACCAAGGACGTTGGTTCGCATCTACCTGGCCGCCCCAACTCGCAACATTACCGCAGCATCTCGCGTCATCAGCCCTCTTCGAGCTATATCCATTGGTAGTAGCAGCTCAGTTATGGGGGAAAGAATGGTCCGCCTCCAGCATAATGGTCCATTGCGATAACGAAGCAACGGTACAGTGCATAAATAAAGGACGTTCCCACTCAACCGCCTTAATGCCCCTTCTCAGAAGCCTGACATGGATTTCGGCACGCGATCAATTCGTTCTAACAGCCAAGCATATCCCCGGCTCCAGAAATCAGATTGCTGACGCACTGTCCCGCTTTTCATTTCAGAAATTCAGGCAGCTAGCGCCGGATGCGGACCTCTATCCAACACCTGTACCTCCATATTCAGAATTGATCTTCATATAAATCACCCTTTAAAAGCCATGCTGGACGTTTCACTCGACGCCATCATTCAAGCTGTCTCCCCAAGGACCATACAGCATTATCTCACAGCCTGGAGAAACTTCAAAGTATTTCACCACACCTATAACCTCCCCTTCCCAGATTTCTCTCTCCTCTCCATCACATCATTTATCTCCTTCCTAAGTACCATTAAAAATCTTCAAGCAAGCTCAATTAAAGGATACTTGAGCGGAATCCAATTTTTCCATAAATTAATGTTCAATGCCCCTTCCCCAGTCATAGCCAGCTCCCAAGCTTCCATGCTTATAAAAGGCATCCAGAGAAACCGACCCGCCCTCCCAGATGCCAGACAACCCATCACTATAGAAATTTTGAGCAAATGTATTACAACCCTTCGCAGAGGATACCACTCCAAACATACAGCTCGCACGCTAGATGCCATGTTCATTCTGGCTTTCTTTGGATTTCTCCGATGTTCGGAAATCTCCACCACAGCAAATTACGATCCCGCAATTCATCCCAACTTTTCAGATCTATCAGTGCTCGATTCGGAAACAATCTCCTTTTTCATCAAGCAAAGCAAGACAGATCAAGCCAGAAGAGGACATTTTATTTACATCTTCAATCTTCAAACTCCACTCCAGCCATACCAAACCCTCGTAGCCTACCTCCGTTTTAGAAGATCTCAAGTCAAATCACCATCCGAACCGCTCTTCGTAGACGATTCAAACCTACCCGTCACACGCTTCTGGTTCCAAAAACACCTGAAGTCAGTTTTGCTCCACTCCGGCATTCCAGCAGACCATTTCTCTAGTCATTCATTCCGCATTGGCGCAGCAACTACAGGATCACAAAAGGGCCTTTCTCAACTTCAGATTCAAGCGCTCGGACGCTGGTCATCTGAAGCATTCAAGACTTACATCAGGTCTGACCGGGCCCTCATCAGAGAAGCCCATCGGACACTCATCACCAGACTCATCTAAGTATCAAATAAGAAATCCCCAGCCACCCTCAGTTCGGCCAGAGCCCTGTTTCCCCCCAACGATCCAACGCAGCAAAAGCGTTTCATCAGAAGCCTCAGGGGCCAATGCTTTCTATACTCTCCCGCAGCAAACTCATGCTCTGCCGCAGCAGACACCAATTCTACAGAAGCCAGTATCGCCGCAGCGACCGTCCCCGCAGGGCCCCGTGCTTCGGCCCCGTGCTCTGCCGCAGCAGTCACAACCATAATCCAATCCCTCCCCATGTCACCTTCCCGAAGCCAGTATCGCCGCAGCGACCGCCCCCGCAGGGGCCCGTGCTTCCTCCCGTGCTCTGCCGCAGCAGTCACAACCACCGTCCAATCCCTCCCAGTCTCCATCCCGAAGCCAGTATCGCCGCAGCGACCACCCCCGCAGGGGCCCGCGCTTCATCCCGTGCTCTGGCGCAGCAGTCGCAACCTTTATCCAATCCCTCCCAGGCACCTTCCCGAAGCCAGTATCGCCGCAGCGACCGCCCCCGCAGGGGCCCGTGCTTCCTCCTCGTCCACTGCCGCAGCAGACACAACCTTAATCCAATTCCTCCCAGCCACCTTCCCAAAGCCAGTATCGCCGCAGCGAACGCCCCCGCAGGGGCCCGTGCTTCTTCCTCACGCTCTGCCGCAGCAGTCACAACCTCTATCCAATTCCTCCCAGCCACCTTCCCGAAGCCAGTATCGCCGCAGCGACCGCCCCCGCAGGGGCCCGTGCTTCTTCCTCATGCTCTGCCGCAGCAGTCACAACCTCTATCCAATTCCTCCCAGCCACCTTCCCGAAGCCAGTATCGCCGCAGCGACTGCCCCCGCAGGGGCCCGTGCTTCTTCCTCATGCTCTGCCGCAGCAGTCACAACCTCTATCCAATTCCTCCCAGCCACCTTCCCGAAGCCAGTATCGCCGCAGCGACCGCCCCCGCAGGGGCCCGTGCTTCTTCCTCATGCTCTGCTTCTTCCTCGTGCTCTGCCGCAGCAGTCACAACCACTATCCAGTCCCTCCAAGTCACCTTCCCGAAGCCAGTATCGCCGCAGCGACCGCCCCCGCAGGGGCCCGTGCTTCCTCCAGTGCTCTGCCGCAGCAGTCAACACCATTATCCAAATCCTCCCACTCACCTTCCTTCCCGAAGCCAGTATCGCCGCAGCGACCGCCCCCGCAGGGGCCCGTGCTTCTTCCTAGTGCTCTGCCGCAGCAGTCACAACCTTCCTCAGCCCTTCCCACCCAAGTTTCCCCCCCACAGGGGGCTCGCCTTGTCTACACACCCTCCCACACAAAATAATCAGTTCCCATTTCCAACCCAGCTATTTCAACTCATCAGGCCAGCTATCATCCACGCCACAGCAGGAACTTGCCCTATCAAGAGTGTCATCCCTTGCACCGCAGTTCCATCCGCTCTCGCCGGAGCTCACATCAACTACCCACTCGCACACCACGCAGCCTCTAGCCTCGCCTTTGGGGGGTATGCGCTGTCCGGCTGCTGTCTAGTTCTACGCCTTTGGGGGGTTTGCTCTGGGTTCGGGCCGTTTCCGAGCTCGGGACACTCACCCTAGCAGGGGGAGTGTTCCGGGTTCAGAAGGAACCGGCGAGCTCGGAGCCCGCTCCCCGGACAGCACGCCAAACACGCATACCTTTTACACTTCTGCTAACCGTTTATTATCTGCATAGGTGAACTCGTGAAATGATGTTTTATAAACAAAGTTCGGGAGGAGCCGGAGCATATAATCAAACCCGGCTGGTTCGCAATCAGCAATCATGGCTTCCACCCTACCTGCTAAGCGAGCCAGCCCATAAATAAGCAAGACCTCTTACCTGCGACATCTCTTCTGTTTCTAACACCCACCCCACCTCCCCAGCTCCTTCCCCCGAACTCCCCTGTTAGCAGAATCCGGGGGGTTTGCTCTGGGTTCGGGCCGTTTCCGAGCTCGGGACACTCACCCTAGCAGGGGGAGTGTTCCGGGTTCAGAAGGAACCGGCGAGCTCGGAGCCCGCTCCCCGGACAGCACGCCAAACACGCATACCTTTTACACTTCTGCTAACCGTTTATTATCTGCATAGGTGAACTCGTGAAACACGTATTATGTGGCAAACTTACATAGAAAGAAAATTGCCCTGAAACAACAAGAATGACGTCATTTAAATATGGCACAAATCTGCAGTAGTTTTGCATGTTTTGGGCTTGCAGTTAGTGAGTGGAAAAAAATGCAGCAAAAAATATGAAAATAAGGTAACGGTTTCACCCCACTGTGTCAAAAACGGTGTATCTAGGTAATAATGATGATGATGATGATTATGATGATGATTAATGATCAGATGATTTACCTCTACAAAGTATCTTTGGATGACGAGATGAGAGAGAGAAAGGAGAGAGTAAAGGAGAGATTGAGAAAGTATCTCTTGAAGTTGTTAGGGTGTGTTCAGTCTTCCAAAAAGTTAAAGCTGAATTAAATAAAGAGCCCTGAGATACATGAAATGCTGAAGAGAAAAGCTTTGAAATGAAATGCTTTGGGGAAAGTATAATTCCCAAAGAACAACCACACTGTCTCCCCATAGGACAAAAAAGTAAATATTTAAAACACATAAAACCAATTAAAAGTGTTTTTTTGTTACTGCATATATGGTATATAAACTCACACACACTGGCAGTCAAAAGTTTTAGAACACTTACCTACCTACCAACTTATTCATGTTTTTCAACATTAAAGAACAAATACTAATACTACGAATAACACTAAACAAGTCCATCATCTTTACCCTCAGCTTCTTTTGGGGTCGGTAACATGTTGGAATATTGCCTTGCGGTCCAGTCTCCGAAGGGAGGGGATCATGCTATGCTTCAGAATGTCACAGTACATGTTGAAGATGTTGCCATTCATGGTTCCCTCACTGAACTGTAGCTCCCCAAACATGCAACCCCAGACCATGACACTCCCACCACCAAGCTTGACTGTTGCCAAGACACTCTTGTCTTGCACTCCTCGCCTGTTTGCCGCCACACACGCTTGAAACCCTCTGAACCAAATAAGTTTATCTTGGTCTCAGCAGACCACAGTTATCCATGTCCTTGATATGCTTGTCTTCAGCAAACTGTTTGCAGGCTATCTTGTGCATCATCTTTAGAAGAGGCTTCCTTCTGGGACAACAGCCAATATGATGCAGTGTGCAGAGTATGGTCTGAGCACTGACAGGCTGACCCCCCACCCCTGCAACCTCTGCAGCAATGCTGGTAGTATTCATACTGTACGACCCACTTCTGAGTGGAACCTGTCCTGTTAAACCGCTGTATGGTCTTGGCCACCATGTTGCAGCTCAGCTTCAGTTTCAGGATCTTGGCAATCTTCTTATAGCCTAGGCCATCTTTATGGAGAGCAACAATTCTTTTTTCTGATCCTCAGAGATTTCTTTTCCATGAGGTGCCAATTTGAACTTCCAGTGACCAGTATGAGAAAGTGTGAGATGACACCAAATTTAACACACCTGTTCCCGATCACACCTGTGCCCTTGTAACACTAAGGAATCACATGACACCAGGGAGGGAAATGGCTAATTGGGCCCAATTGGACATTTTCACATAGGGTTGTACTCACTCTTGTTGCCAGCGGTTTAGACATCAATGGCTATATGTTGAGTTAATTTTAGGGGACAGGAAATTGACACTGTTATACAATCTGTACACTCACTACTTTACATTGTAGCAACGTTAAATTTCTTAAAAATATTTATAAAAATGTGAGGGTGTACTCACTCTTGTTAGATACTGCATGTTTTATGAATAAACGAACGAATGAATGAGGCATTTATTTAGCGCTTTATTGTGTTGCTGTACACCCAAAGCGATTTACAATTATATGAGGAGGGTCTCTCCTCACCCACCACCATTGTGCAGGATCCACTTGGATGCTGCGACGGCAGCCACAGTACACAGCGCCTGTGTGCTCATCACACACCAGCTATTATTGGAGAGGAGACAGATAGAGCCAATTCAGAGAGTGGGGATTATTAGGAGGCCATGATTGACAAGGGGCAGTTCAGGGAATCTGGCCAGGACACCGGGGTTACACCCCTACTCTTTACGAGAAGGTTCATGGGATCTTTAATGACCACACGGAGTCGGGACCTCGGTTTAAGGTCTCATCCGAAGGACGAGTCCAAAGCTTATTTCCAAGAAGTCTACAGGTGACAAACATGATCGCTAGTATCTGTTTCAATAAACTGCAAACCCTGTGTACAGTTACCTAAAATGTACCACATGTTCCAAGAAGGCAAATTACAAAGTCCATAAATCCACTGCAGCTTCATGGACTGCTATTATAAACACAATACATGGATGGAGAATAAACTGTTTTACTAACATAATGCAATTACCAAGTGTTTGTGAATTAAAAACTTGTATGTTCAAACACTACCTGTCAGAAATATAAGCGAGATCTTAATGATCTTTACTGTAGTACAATTATGACTAAATCTGAGTGTTAAACTGTAAGGCAGCAGGCTAACGGACATATAACAGGGATATTAGCAGCTTGTTAGGCTTCGAGATCTTTAAATGTCTACTTGTTTCCGAAGCCTTAACACCAAATGGCCAAACAAGCTCAAGTTTATTTCCAATGTTGACATTTTATATTAAATTACTTCATATTAAAGCTGCAATCTGTAACTTATGACTCTCTATCGCCATCTCTGACATAAAATTACTTTGTTTACTTATCTTAAATAGGCTGAAGTAAAATAACGTCAAACTGATATTTCCAGTGAAACCAAACATAATAACTCAAATTGTAATCCTTATTATGAGTTAACCATTGCAAATTGGGATAAGGTAGGGAGAGATTTTTATGTACTTGCTCAATATCTTTTTTGTAAAGAAACAAATTGTGGGTTGCAGCTTTAATATAAAGTTGAGTGGGGACATCTCAAAGAGCTATTTTTTTTAAGGGCTCTTTATGTCAACAGCCATCTTCATCCCACAAAGCATTTTATTGAACAAAAATATGGTTATGTATGTGCATGCAAGAAAAGTCGTCTATATTTGTTGTCCATTTTGCTGGAAAGACTGCACAATGTGTACTAATGTGAACTACTGTAATAGATCACAAAATGTATGTTATCCATTTGTTGTAATGATTGACAGTGATTCATTTTGGCCTAACAGAAGTCCAAATGACTGTGTTCAATATCACTGAAGATAAAAAATGATGTAAAATAAGCATTCTTACGCTTAATAATTTCAGAAATTCAAACAAGCACTCCATGTGCATCTGACTATTTATAACAGAATGTTAAGTTAAGTGATTTTGTGGAAAAAATTGTATTTTTGAAGGCTAACCCGGACGTAAAAGCAGCGCTGATTCCCTCGACCGAAGCCTATTTAATTTTCCCAAAGACTTTTGAAAGGTTAAAAAATAAGATCTGTGATTAACAAGTGCTCATGATATTTACAAATTTTTTCGATCAAGATAATCTTTACAAATTAACACAATATTTGCAATTTTTGAAGCTTAGATGCAATCGGCAGAAGTAATAAACTAACACAACGCTATAAACAGACTACACTATGGTCACTCGATATCAACGTCACTTCCACCAAGCCTCCGACAACTTTCTCAAACTTTATTTACAATGTGTTCCCTGGTAAGTAATTACTCGGTGAATGAACCCCCAAAAATTATTTCAGAGATGTGTGGCCAAGTTGCATTATTTGTGAGATTTATGTGCGCGATGACGTTTAACATCCCGGCCAAAGGAAGTAGTGGCTTTTAGAAACTTGTATGCAAGCGCTGTTTTAAAGACACAATAAAGGTTTAAAATAAATAACAAGCAGGTGACTGGTGTGTTGTTTGTCATAGATTAAACGTGAAAATATTCATAGGCTTTGACAGCCACAGACCCATTTAAAAAATTGGATTTTCATACAAAAATATGTAATAACCGAAGCACTCAATAACAACTAGTATTCTGTATTAGCCTTGCTTGTGACAAAATTCTAGAGTCCCAATCTTTATACATTCAGCAAAGCTACGTTGTATGAAGCATACAGCATGTTCTTCTCAATGGCCCATCATCATTTACTCCCAGGATGTTGTTTGGTGTATCCTCTCTGTGTGTCAGGGAGCGAGCAAAGAGTGAGGTGGGCGTATGAGAGGCAGTGAATAATCTGATGGTCCTCAGGGTGGGCAGCTATGATGGTCTGAAAAGCAAACCAGGAGAAGCTATCTGGCATAACCATTCCTTTCCTTTATCTAACCATCTACTGCATCCAGCTTGTCCCTTTATCTACTTTTTCCTTCATCCACCCACTCATCCATACGTCACTTCTTTATGTCTAACATAACGTCCATTCATATCTTTTATTCCCGGATGAAAAGAAGAGAGGTCACGTCATGGTCTTGTCAAGCTAATGCTAATGCTACAGGGTGAATGAGAGATGTTCCTGCTTCATTAGTAGCTCTGTAGGACTGAGCGATTATACACAGAAAAACAAGCTCCTGTCTCTGTACACACCCACACATATTTCTCTCTCTCTTCTTCAATGTGTGCAAGGATGTGTGACTTAACCACCCACTCTTACACTCTCTCTGTCACCTTCTCTTCTCTTCATGGAAGAGATAGAGTTTGTCTTTTGCTCTCCCTCTCTTGGTTCACTGCATCTCTCATATTCACATACAGCACATGCTGATACACACACACTCCTCTGCCCCGCTTATACACACACCCACTCGCGGCAGTATGCGGTAAGTCCTTAGAAGTACCATCGCTGCTTGGCACGTATGCAGAAGCGCGCGAGAATCGCAGACTCCGCTGCCTAGCTACGTCTCCATGGCAACAAGAGCAGCGCAGCCCCGTGTAGCACTGTCGAATAACAGAAGAACGTAATCCTCGGCTGAGAGAGAGGAAAAGTGTGAGAAATACAGAGATTTGTTTCTCCGCATCCGTGAGGGGAGCAGAGCTGATTACACAGCTCCTCTCTTAACTGAGGGGTTCTGAGACAGACCCGTCCTAAACATCTCTCCTCTCACTCCATCTCACTTTCTCTACACTCTATGAACACCAAGGCAGCAGTTTCCTTCAGCTTGGTGAGTGTTTTTTAATGGAGGCTCAAAAGGAGCTTTTTTGAACTCTCGTGTGCGTTAGACCTTCGACTCGGGTTTGGGGCAAACTCTCTTCCTACTCTTAACATCTCTTTAGAAGTGCGTTGAAGCTATTTCCTTCAAACTATAATCTAAAGCTCCCTGCTGTGCTTCTATAGTCTTAGACACTTGACCTTTGAGAACACTGGTTGCTTTTTTTTATATTTTTTCTTATAATGAAAAGGTTGGGGACTCGGGGGGGGGGGCAAATTCGGTTTGGACAGAAAGCATCATAAAAGTACCATACATGAAGCCGTATATTAGGTCTGACTATTGTTAACTATTACACATTGAAATTCTTGCTCTATGTATGCATTTATATTTTAGCTGGTAATTTTTTTTTCAAAGGGATAGTTCGCCAAAAAAAAATCTGTCATTCACTGATCCTCATCTCATTCCAAACCTGTTTGAATTTCTTTCTTTTGCAGAAATAAAATATTAATTTACGAACGCTGACAACCAAACAACATTAAACCCCACTGACTTCAATTTACTGAACACAAAACCACAGAGCAATTTCTCAAAATCACTTTTTTGAGAGAATTTTTATTTTTCGGGTGAAATTTAACCCAGTTGTTTTCAAACAGGTTGTCGCGGCCCCCTGGGTGGCCCAAGATGGATCAATAGGGACAGTTTTGTGCCATTTTATGAAATATATCAATTTATCATACATTTGTGCAATCAAAATGATTATGTAAATATAATTAAATATGGTTGAATTCAAATCCTAAGTCTTTATTTGGGGGGCCACAAAGTGATAAACGCTACACAAAGGGGGCCTTACAACTAAAAAGTTTGACAAACACTGCTTTGACCAGTTGAGACAGTGGTCAGCATATTCGCATGTTGTGTAAATAAAAGAAAGTCATATAGAGTGTTCAATGGCCATTGAGAACATTGAAACATCTCTGGTGTCGTATAAAGCGTCTCTCAGTCAAAGAGTTCTGCTAGTTAATGCACGGTCTTGACTACCGCTAACAGCCTTTATGTTCTGACTCAACCGCATGTCATTCGTCACATCTCGGAGATGTTATTTAATGTTATTCTTTTTTAGAGCTGCCTATACACATGCTTTATCTTAAAATTAACCTCACATTTCTGGTTGTTATTATTGTGACACCAACTTTACTTTTGTTAATTATAAAAACTATTTTTACGTATACATGAATACAGTGACATAAGAGATCAGGAGTCCCTGACCCCGCCTACAGTCAAATCTTCCTAACGAGCACGTGCATCAGCCATTCGGAGGCTTTCTGATTAGTCAGATTACATCATGCATAGCTGTGATTGGATGAAGCGTGTGAAACATTACTGAGGGAGATGATGACACATCTAGCCATTAAAGGGATACTTCACTGTGTCATCATTTACTCATCTTCGAGTTGTTCCAGATCTGTATAAATTTATTTGTTCTGATGAACACAGAGAAAGATATTTTTGAAGAATGCTTAAGTTATAACCAGACAGATTTTGCCCCCCATTGACTACCACGGTAGGAAAAAATACAATGTTAGTCAAAAGTGCCCTACTTTCTTCAAAATGTCTTCTTCTGTGTTCAACAGAACAAAACAAGTATTTTTTCCTACTATGGGATTCAATGGGGGAGCATTATTTCAAATATCTTTCTCTGTGTTCTCTGTGATTTGGAACAACCCGAAGTTGAGTAAATGATGACAGAATTTTCCTTTTTTTGGTGAAGTATCCCTTTAATAACGATATGCTTGAAGACATTGAGATATGACAGGGAATAAACACGTGTGTGTGGATCATTTTAAGGACACTATTCCCGCTCATTTTTGAACTTGTGGGACATTTCTTGGTCTCCAAGAGGAAAACAGCTTATAAATCAATTATTTGAAATATTAAAAATGTCAAATGTTTGTGTGGAGGTTACTGTATGGTTAGGGGTAGGGCATACAACAAACAGTGTACAGTATAAAAAATATCATTACTAGGGAATGTCTCCATACTACATTGAAACATTTACATTTATGCATTTGGCAGACGCTTTTATCCAAAGAGACTTGCATTCCATTATCCTTTAAATTTGTATATGTAAATCCCCTGGGATCGAATCCACGACCTTGTGTTGTTAACACAATGCTCTTACAACTGAGCTACAGGAAACCCCAAAAGTTTGTGTGTGTACACAGACTTGGCTATAGTATATGTAAGGGGGGAATTCCGTCAAATTTGTGCACATTTCTAAAAGGACTCTATTTAAAAAGCTTATTCTTTGGAATAAATGATGTTCCCTAAAATCGAATAATGTCAAACAGTTTGTGCATAGGTTTGTTTAGGGGACAGGTAAAATAAACCATTATCTTAGTTTGAAAAAAACGTTTCTCTTTGTTGACTTATATGTAGTCTTCTTGGGAGTTCAAACATTTCTACCTACTATCAAATATATATATACATACATAAATACATATATTTATATTTTCAGATATAATAAACGTGTGTTATGGTGTGACAGCAAAATGAAAAAGAATACAAATGAATACTTAATATAATAAATCTTTTTTATTAATGGTTTCTTTTCAATTGTTTTGCTGTCACACCATAGGACACATGAATGGTCAATTTGTCAACTATCCACTATCATAACCCTCTGAAAATCCACATCCATTTTATTCCAAGTGACATCATGGGTTTCACAAAGTGAAAAGACTTTAAATGGAAATCACAAAAATGTCCCATGTTTCTGCACATGTGAAACTCCTGAGGCTTTTTATCATTAGAAAACTGAGATTTATCTGTAGACACACATCAAACCTCTAGTTACTTTAGAGAACAACATTTCAAATGCTTCCTCCAACAAATCACAGTCTTCCTCTCCAGTTCTCCAATCATTGCACACAAACACACAAGCAAACACACTGCAGTTGAGAGAAATCCAGTAATGAAGCCGTCGATCTGGGTCTGGCACTAGTTCCAATGTTTGCCAACTCACAATGAGGCAAGTTTACATTACACCATGCTCATATCTCTGTTTGAGCAAAAGAACTACAGAAAGAGTTTATACATGTGTATGTGTGGTGTGTGTATGGGGGTGCGTGCGTGGGTGCGCGTGACACCTAAAGAGTGAAGAGAGGAGGGGGAAAGCACCGCAGGAGCAAGTGTTTAGACCCGCAGTGCTTCCTCCTCGATGCTTCCTCTCTCCTTGCTGATATATATGATAGGGCCTTGACAGAAAGTGCAGTAAATCTTCATAAGGTAACAGCCAAGAGCACACACACACACACAGTAACAGACGCACACATTTAAAGTCCCTTTGAATGGGACTACCCTCTGGTTGTTAGTCTAGATCCACTTGATAGATCAAACAGTCATCAGTACAAGATAAAACGAATTTACATTTTTATCAAATACTTCCTTGGCACATGCACTTAAACTCCAAAGCTGTAGTTCACAGTGTCCATTTACCCACACACAGTCTAAGAGCCACTGTGTGAATAAACTCTTCTCACCCACTGCGCGCCAGTCTGTTACGTGACTGTGGAGGATGCCGCTGTTTTTGAACGCATGCAAAAAAACGCTTACATAAAGTCACCAAGCCCACTCCTACAAGAGACTTTAACTGGTCGAATTTCCAGTTCAGAAGCAGAGGAAGTGCAGGTACGCTACAGTGAAAGAGACAGCATGCCCAATCCGATAAGGTAGCTAATCCGTGGGTTTGGATATTGTCAGAATCTGTGGATACAAAAACAAGCCCCTCTTGTCGAAATCAATAAAACAACCAAACACCAAATCCGATTTCTGAAGGACAACTGTCCATTACAAACACAAACAACAAACCTACGCAAAGTCTTGAACCAGTTCAGTATGACGTTCTCCTCGGAGAGTGTCCGAGGCGCTCCGGAGCTCCGTGGTTATGAATGTGAGAGTAGAGAGATGAAGCCCCCACATCTGCCTACCTGTCAGGTGAGGACCGAGTCTGTTCGGTTCTGTTCGAATCGATGACAGATAAACGTTCGATCATGGGTGTGGAGAGTTCTCAATCATTCTGTTTGACTCGCTGCAGTACGGCACTTCTGTCACACGCACATTATCTCTTCCTTTCCCCTCGACCTCTTCTCTTTCAGTCAGACCCTCCAAACATGACTCAAAAAAACGTGCGCAAAGTAAAATGAAAACGGCAGGGAGGATGCAATGCCCTCCACAGAGCTGTAGCAGTTGGCTCAGCGAAGGACCCTCTACTGCAGCACAGCGCAGGAGACACACTCACGCATACACACATACACGCGCTCCACACCACACACACACACGCTCTGACTGATCTACTGAAACACAGCGACAATGAAAACCTGGAGATGGAATCTAGGAATCACAGCAAGGATGGCTCTTTCATTCCATCTTATTTGTCCTTTTCTAATTTCTCGTTTTCTCTCTGTGTTCGTAATAGAGAATCTATCATTTTTTGATCTACTCTTGAGATGCAACCAGTCTCACTCTTTCTACCCGTTTCAAATCTACTAATCCACTCCGAGAAGAAACCACAAGTGTCATCGCTTGCATCCTGTCCAAACATGGGCAAGTTCCTAAACTTGGGTGTTTAGATAACATTTGGGAAGGAGGCGTTCAGAAGGACGCAGAAAGTTAACAGTAGCTGTGCCACTGAAGATGAAGAGGAGAAAGGCATAAGTGAACAGAGAAGATAAAATTCAGACCGGAACTGTTGTCCGAGCGGGGTAGTAATGCGTGACCGGATGCATGAATATGATTTATAAAGAAGGTTTTGCCAATACATTGATTAAGCAATAAATCTCAAACGTATTTCTCGTTATTTACATCAATGCCTCAGATCCTTACATGGATTTTTAAAATGCATTTATGTTAAACAAGAAGCAAGTTTTCTAAATATGCAGAAAACTGTGTTTCTCAGAGCTACTTACATTTATGCATTTGGCAGACACTTTTATCCAAAGCGACGTACATTGCGGTTTCCTATACATTTATTCATAGGTATGTGCAATACCCTGGGATCGAGCACACAACTTTGCGTTGTTAACACAATTCTCTTACCACTGAGCTACAGCATACTTCTTAACATTTTAAGAATACAACGCATTTGTTTAAATCATTCAATCCACAAAGCTCTTGTTTTTTTAGACTAAAGTGTTAGATATCGTCGCTGTTCTTCAGAAACCTTGAATGTCTAAATTCACTGTTGTTCAGGAAATTGAAAAACACTGTGCTTTTCAAATGATTCAATACTGTGTTGTCAAAGTTTTTCAAGCACTTTTGAATTATTTCTAACTGGTTAAATATTTGCAAAACCCAGTGACATCAAAAGGTGAGTAATAATAGTGATTTTTGGCCAAAATAAAAATGCTGAATTATGGAGATACAAGGTTTTAGAAGGACAGCAGCCATTCTGATTCAAACACAAACATACTCTTTCGAGGGTTCCATTTCGAGATTAAAAGTGACAAACAGTGAAAGTGATTGACAATTTGACAATTTGACAATCCAAACACGTGTTCAGGCCATGAGAGCAGCATGTGCTGTTCACATTAAATTGTACAGCAGTACATATTTACACTAGCTGCACTCTCTGCAGGCTCGACTTAATACACCCATCCAAACTCATCTTCTGACTATAAATGATATCAGGGCGGAACAGCAGTGGATTATATCGAGATCATTTCTGAGATCAGCAGATCAACCTGTATGATCTGTTGATCACCAATTCATCATCAAAATCAAAATGTGCTCAAATATTTTGGGGGAGGAAAATTGACGGTTAGGAAACCAAGAGTCAGGAAATAAACAATGCTCAATGTTGGTGGACAAATATGCAAAATTGTCACTACAACATTTTTTTTTTAAATATCAAAGTAGTTTAAACAATACATACTGTACAGTATACACTCAAAAAAAAACTATCTAGGCACTTTCTGTTCTCAAAGTTTGCACAGGTGTGTGGACGCCCAGAAAATTGCTCTATACTTTCTTGTACTTGGTTTGATATTTATTTTGTAATAAAATTAAAAGATTTAAGTGTAACCAAATGTCTCTAAATCAGACGATTCTTCACAATACAATCATATCGATTCTCTTATTCTCTTATTAATCGTAAATGATTCACTTCCAGAATAAAAGTTGTGTTTACATAATATACAGTATGTCTACAGTATGTACTGTGCATATTCATTTTATATTCATAAACACATACACACACATATATTTTAGAAAAATATAAACATTCATAAACATTTATATATTATAAATAATTATATACAGCCCTGGTTCAAATCAAAATATTTCAAAACACCTACAGTACACAAGCATACGTGCACAGATTTCAATTCTTAAGTGTGCCTGATATAAACACTCAGTGAAACACAGATCTTGTTGTCTCATATTGTCGGCTCTCTCAACTCTTGCCGACTGCTTCTGTCAGCGGGTGACCGATAACAGCCCTACCAGCGCAACTCCCTGCTCAGTTAATGGCTCTACCAACTCCCTTCACAGCCTCTGAGAACCACCAACAGGTTGAAATTCCCCTGCAGCAACCACTGAGCCATTGTCCTGTACAAAAACTGAATGATTTAGGAAGAATTATTTTTTGTCCTCCTTCAGCAATTAAACAAAATCACGGAGCTAATGGAGACCACAGCACAGTGAGATTCTCTTTCCTCCTCCTTTCACAAGCATGAATACTGTAGAGAAGAGATGTTTTTTGAAAAAGACAGTGATGGATGAGCATCAACATACACATGCTAAAATTACATCTCTAAACCACACAAACATCCAGGAGGAGGCAACTTGAATAATCAGACACTCTCCCACTGCAAGTAGAAGTCACTAGATGATTTGTGATGAAAGATTCTACCATTGATGGAGTAAAAACATGCTGCATCAATGCCCCGTTGGCTCAGTCATCGGATGTAAAAATAGGACACAGGACTGATTTAATAGTTCTGTGTATATCAGCACCAGCAGCATCAGTCTGCGTCGGTGGAAAACTTGAAAGAGGAATTTCAAGGGATTTAAAGCCGTCCAGCTGTGACAAGCAGTTCTTGATTACAACTGAGAAGCTTCTGTCACAGTCTTAATTTTACTGACTAAAAGTTATTCTCAACTGTTATTCAGTATATATAACAATAAATAACAGATGAATGCCACAGGTATCCTTAAAGTTTAGAATAATGAAGAAGCACAAAATAAAACAATATTAATAATCCTGTTTTCGGCTCAACTGTTTTTATTTAAGAGGTCTATAAAGACCTTACATAATGAGCCATTTCTATCTACATACACTGCGGGAATTTGCCATGTTGTTTCGACAGCATCCCTAAACGGACAAACTGCTCTACAGAGCGTGTTTCGTAAATACTGTACGTTATCTCCTTCGGCAAAGAAAGTGTAAACGTGCCAACAAGTTTGTACTGTGTCGGTTGCCGTCAAAAAGTCATTATTTTTAATGAGTTTACCATTCTGAATTATGGAAAAATATAAATAAAGTTTTTCAAAACAATTTAACGTTAGTATATGTATAACATTTTATAAAATATGAAAGGCAAATATGAGCTTAGTGCCCTAAAACTCCTGCTACCATCCGTGTTCACTTATGTAGGATTCACTGTTCTTGCTGATATGAAGATCAAATGCTGATAGAAGAAACCGTACACACAAAACGACATGTTATCTCATAAACCTAAAGACAAAAAACACAGTTGCCTTGCTACCAATAATATTTAATTTAGCTAAATAGTAATAGTAATAGTCTGTACATTTTGGAGCCTAAAACACGGGTAATGGACCAAAATACCTGATACAGCCCATTCCTTTCTCATACAAAAAGTAGAAATGAAGCTGTTGGGTATTTGCTCACCACTTATGCTTTTACCATTACTGTCGATTCTCCTAACGAAAACCTCATGGTCCTGTGTGCACCCTAGAAACACAAGTAATGATCATTTACTGTGCATTCACACTCCCATGCAGACTGGCATCTTACAAAGTCTTTCGGTAAGGAAGCATAATGGTGACAATTCTAACAAAGGGAACAGAATACGATGAACAATAGCAAACTGAGACCTCGGGTAAAATGACAAAGGGGAAAAAATTACTCCACAGGAACAAGCTAACACAAAACACATTCGCTTCCAACTACAGGAGTTCTTCAGTTTGACATGTTATAATTTCAAGGAGTATTACCCTAAAGTATAAGATTTAATGCTTTCGTTTTATGCTATCTATAAACACACGGCAGTGTGTAGACCTGTTTAATGTCCTGAACTGACAACATCTGCCTTCACTGAAAATCACATCTTAGCTGCATGAACCTAAGACTATGAAGTGCCATTACTAAATAACCATTGATAACCCTACA
The DNA here is from genome assembly GCF_015846415.1 of Triplophysa dalaica. NCBI lineage: Eukaryota > Metazoa > Chordata > Actinopteri > Cypriniformes > Nemacheilidae > Triplophysa > Triplophysa dalaica. The sequence goes on along the minus strand of NC_079556.1, from coordinate 7,488,950 downwards.
GTACATTTAGGCAGGATCGGTCTTCTTACTTTGTAAACACTTTCCTATTTAAATGGCATAGTGGGTTCTCTGCTTGAATTACGCTTTCCATTAATTTAACAAATGTGCGTCGTTCTGTCTTAAGCGCCAGCACCGGATCGCAGTCGGCGAACCCGGCACAGAAAAAAGACTCAAATCGCTCAAAGCAGGCAGTGATGTATATCTGTGATGCATGACATCAGGGGCAAGTTTACCACAGTGTTTACATTAAGCATTTGCAGGGGATATATTGGGGGTGGGGGGATGCAAGCAAAAAAGGATAAAAAACAATTCGTATACAGTTGATGATCTTATTAAACCATTACATCAACAAGCCATCTGGGCATATCTGCTGTACTGTACAGTCAACTAGCTGCAAAATAAACCCCCCACAGAGTGATCACGTCCGAGATTATGCAATCACCCTGTCGGTAGTCTATTTGGCTACTTACCAAATTCAAAAATGAAATTAAAATATTGATTGGAGTTTAAATAATATGCTTAAATACTGACTAAGATGTCATCATGTTTTCGCTTCTTTTCGGAATGAGATAACTTATTTACGAAACACGCTCAGTAGAGCAGTTGGTTAAGGGCTAATGTAGGAACAACATTCCGAATAACATGTACTGTATGTAGATAGAAATATTTCATTCTAAGGTAATACAAATATAACCCTTCATTATGTAAGGTCTTTATACACCTCTGAAGACATATACAGTAGAAGTGCATATTAAATCGCACGTTATATTAACATTCAAAAACTTTTGACTGGTCCTCCTTCTCCACATTTGTAAACACTGACTCGGTACTTCCGCCTACGTCAAGCGTGACCTTTTCAACCTAATTACGTATATGTGAAGTCATGAACACACATTGCAAAACAGTGCAAGTGCAGTTTTTTCGACTTAAGAAACTAATACATAAGCATCTTGGATGACATGGGGGTGAATAAATTCTCATGAAAATTTATTTTGAAAATTAACTAATCCTTTAAGTTTTTCTGTAGGAATGTTGTGTCATATTCCACCTAAAGCATTTAAGCATTTGGCAGACGCTATTATCCAAAGTGACTTAAATTGCTTTATCCTATACATTTTACATAGGTATTTGCAATCCCCTGGGATCGAACCCACAACCTTGCTCTTACCACTGAGCTACAGGAAATCACTAAGATCGCCACCAGTGTTGTTGATTTAAATCCAGTTAAATAAAACACATTTTCCCACCTGCACTTGTAATGAAAATAAACCAGACGAATTCTCCTGAATTCTTGAACGCACTTTCAGATTTCGTCATTTATTTGCTACATATCACTCACACTCTCTCTCTCTCTCTCTCTCTCTCTCTCTCTCTCGCGCTCTGTCGAAAGTCACCTTAATGAAAGATAAATTGAAATCCTTTGGGAATTTTCTTCATGGTTAACAAAGCAAGAAATGAGTGAATGCAATTACTTTTGAGCACAATTTGATTACAGGGAAATAAACAGATATTGAATACCAACATACACCTGTCAGGTGGCAACTCCTTGAGCGATTCACTTCTATAGGACATCCAAAAACACACTGGACACACAAATACATCCACCTTGAGGACATAAAACTCCAGCAGTAATATTTCAATACGCAAGGCAGCCAGGCACATACAGAGGTTAGATAAGTTAAATAATGAAATTAGCAAATAGAGCAGAAACAGACTTGACATACAGCAGAGGACTTATAAAGAATAAAATTAGGTTTATTTTTGTCCTCTAAAAAGGCGTTTATTAAACCAACGCAAGGAATGTCTTTTGTTGAAATTCCCATTAAGTCAATGGTTTCAGACATTGGCTTTACACTCACAAAGAGAGCCGAAGATTAATGAACATCAGAAGAATAGCTCCTCTGACTTCATTAGAGAGTCTGTGATGCAGCAAACGCCATCGTTTCATGATATTTCCCCTCACATCTGGCGCCATGACAACCTGATGGATTATAGTTAGTGAGTTTATCCTGACAGGGGACATTAAAACAAGAGTTTATTTGTTTATTCGGTGCCACAGTATCTGTGCTGAATCGATCTACGTGTGTTTTACTGTGTGGGAGCAACTGATCTCATGTTATTGCATTTCGCTGCAGGGCTTTTCATTAAAACCTGTTTACTTTTTCTAGAAGCAGCACTGAATACAAGCCCAGAAACATCATAGTACATGGGGCAGCCTTTGGAACGTAGAGTGATGTAGTTTACAGACTATTAAAATAGTGAGGTCTATTTAAATCAACAAATCGATAAAGTGAGTAAAAAAATACATTTTTCCATATTGCATAAGCATATAGAAATGTCGGAGGATAGAAAACCTTCTTTGAAATCTTTATCAAACTATTCAAAAAGGCAAACTAGTTCTCTAGAGAGTCTCATGTGTCTGTCTAGATTACAATTGTCCTCAGTTTATATTCTTCTAAAATATTCTACACTATTCAATAGTACACCGTATCATTTGGTGAAGGCCTTTAGTTGAAAAGGGTTCATACTCGATTGACCTATTGTTTGCTTCAGCAAACACTGTAAAGTTCACACAGAATATTGACCTTCTTCACTGCTTTGGGAAGAGGGTACTGGACATTGTTAGAATGTACACATGGACACATTCTCTTGCTCACATTTACTCAAGATTTTCTGTGTTTCTCTGGAATTTGTATTTATACAACAAGCTTTTAAGATAGCGATTAATTATATTTGAGCTGTCGGGTAAGATTTCACGGAAAATGTCAATTTGATGTCATTTGAATTCAACCCACAAAAAGATATACAATATAACCTGCAATTTTGTTTCAAACAGAGATGATGATATGACGATTTTTTTTATTTAATATGGACTTTAAATTCTTGGGATGAACTAAAATGACAAAGGTATTAATTTGAAAGCTTTTTTAAAGAACACTAATAATCTGTCATTGCAAAAGATATGCAGTACAAGCCCGCCCAACACTCATGTCATTAGTTGAGCCATTGTTGCTATGTCAACCTGGTTGGGATGCAAGAATGATGCTGTGATAGTGCTTAACCTCACAGTATTTTTAATTTTGTGGGCAATCTGTTTGGATAGCTGAATGAAAACTTCTGAAAAAAATGTCAAGCAAGAGAATCTTCCATTGACATTTTCCCTTGGACTCATTCACACAAGCCTGCCATAAAAAATGCAACCCAAATCCTCTTTTCATACCTCACACTGCTACACACTGCTACTTTCAGCCCCACCTTCAACCCTGACATCTCTTACCCAATTGTGTAAAAAACATTATAAAGCTGTCAGTTGTTGTCCTTGATTCTGATTGGCTGAGCTTAGTTCTAAGCCGATATAATATACCCCGATTTATAACGGCTGACTGCACCACATTGCCTTAATATCACTTAATTTACTTTATTTTATCAAACCTTACTACGCATTTGAAATAACCTTATTATAAAAACAATAAGCCACGCAAAGTAGTAGGTTTCAGTGCATTTTATAAAAGTTCAGATTTTTAGCTGACGCCCTTAGATGTTATAAAATGCACTGTAACCCACTTATTGCTCTACTAGAGGCATGTACAGTATGTTTGCAACATTTTGATGTGCACCATGAAAACATATACACAAATCATGCACCTTATAAAATAAAAAATGTAAAGTAATGTTATACGCTGGAGAATCACACCAGGCAAGGGGTTACCATCAGAAAAAAAACTGAAAGAAATACAAACCATTACGAACAACATTAAACCAGTCTCACTGAATCATTTCATAAAAAGATAACTGATGCTATTCCAGAAATTATTCATTTGTGGAACACAAAAGAATATTAGAGACTGACAGCCTCAGACCCCATTTACTTTCAATGTATTAGACAAAAAAGCACCGGCAACATTCTTTTAACGTCTCCCCATGTTCCACATAAGAGAGTCTTACAGGGATATGAATGTAAATAAATTATGAAAGACTCTTTATTATATGGTAAACTCTCTCTATAAGAGCTTAAAAATGTTGGAGTGGAAATTGAAGTTTGAGGTCAGTGCTACAGAAAAATAACTGGCTGTGTTTAGAGGTGGGCGAGTCAATTGTCGCCTCTTTTTTTCCGGCTGTTTGCAGGACACCGGGTTAATGTGGATGGAATTTGGTAAGACAACACTGTGTGAATCATTCTCTCAGTGAGAGCAACACAGAACAATACAAAAATATATCCGAATTGGGAAGTTAAAATCTAAAAGATTTTAAATGTATACTTTATCAAAGAAAACAGTTCACATTTTTGTTTATTATCTAAATATCAGAAAGAGGTACATTTCTGACTAATTTTCGTACTTGCAAATATGCCCTTTTCACAGAGAAGGAGAATCCATTTTCCGTCTGATCTTGCGACAATTTTTAGAGTCCTGAAGCAAATAATGTCCTGAGCCGGGGAAAACACTCATTTTTTTGATCCCTATTAAAAAATGAAACATTCCAATTAGCTTATTAGCTGTTATGTTCACAGATATACAGTGAGTGGATGGTGTGTGCATTGTCACAATTTCACATGTAACTGGTAAAACAAGCATATAGCACCATCTAATGGTACTAATGGTCCACACACGGGACAACGTTAAGGGATATTTTGCCTGTGAGGATCCAGCTAATTTCAGTTAATTACTCTAAGGAGCTCATTTGTGGTTGTTGAATCAATAACACCACATGTCAGGAGTACTTGTCCAAGTGGGGAATGTTTAACAAACTAGCAGTCTGAGAGAATTTGATTTCATTTAAAAGAAAGGAATATCTTCAGAATTCTAAAACAAGTAGCTAAATCATAATGCAACTGAACATTTTATCCGTACAGTACAGATGGAAGCAACATCTACGAGCAAAACCCTGCCAAACACACATGTGCATCTTTGTTGCTGGTAAATTTGGTCCCAGCTGAAGCAGGTGTGAATAAAATCACACTATTCCAACTCCTAATGAGTTTGGGGTCTGTGGCCGGCAGTGAGTGAAGTGGAATCTATTGCTCTCCAACCCATACACCTTCTAATAACTCTCATCTGTCTTCATGACTGTCCACACTATACACTCAGAAGAAGCAGGGGGAAAGAGAAAAAAGAGGAGACAGGGGGCGGTGGCATTTTCAGAAATCATTTTCAACAAAAATGGAACAATATTTTTTAATTATAGTGGTCAGAGACGACGAAAGGCACAAACACAGTCGTGACATCAAACACAGTTGTGACATTTTTAATAATACAGACATACAATGGGATCCAAAAGTCGGAAATCATTTTGTGTGCTTTTATTGCATGCTTCTCTGCAGTTACTTGTATGTTATATTTTATATTTAAAGCATATTACCATGATAATTTAGTAAAATGAAATCAAGACTTTAGTGTGTTTATTTTGCTATAAAAACAACTCGAGCTGGCGTAGTTTCTGTAAAACCTGACAATTAATTTTATCATTACATGATGTGACAATGTTCCAAATAAATTTTTGTAAAAAAAATCTTTTATCTAAATGTTTAAATTAGATTTGAAATTCCAAATTTTCAATGGTGAGCTGGGTGATATATCAGGCAATTCTTATGCTCAGTTTCCTCAATGAATTATGGTTAAATGCCGCAACATTTGAAAGCCAGAGGGTGCTCTGGCACAGAACCTTCGAATATGGGACAGAATAAGAACGATTAACACACACACACTGCGTCCGAAATCCCCTACTTCCATACTATATAGTAGGTGAAAATGAGTATGAATGAGTCATAAATAGTGTGTCCGAAACTTCAGTATGCAAAAAAGCTGAGCAAATGTCAAGTGTAAAAAATAAATCAAATAAATAAAGCGGAAAACTTTAAGGCGGACACCTGCTTTTAATGTTAGTGCAAATAAATTAATTTCACGTGACTAAATTATGTTTTTATCAACACTCCTGTTTAGGTTGTTGTTCAAACTTAATAGGTCAAAGAGCATACTGGTCACATGACTATCAAACATGGCAGACGCAGTCCCTGCGTTCCAATTAGCAAACAGTTCGTCCAAATAGTATTTGTAAATCTAGATATTTCTAAAAAAGATCAGTAAATATCACAATACAATGGTAAATTAAAAAATGAAATGATAGCCGCAAACCTGTGTATTACACTTTAAACACATTTGGGTATATTGAAACAGGACAGGTTATTTTACATTTAAGATACACTATAACAAACAAAATTAGCTGTAAATAGAGGCTGCAATCCTACGAACCGCTGCCTTTTATGTGAAGGTGATGTTAAATTCGACGACACACCCTCATCCGCCATGATAATTAAGCAATGAATGAACAATATGCTTCCTGTTGTAACATTCACCCGTTGTAAAAAGTAAAGTTCAATTCAATTAAATTCAAGTTTATCTATATAGCGCTTTTCATAATGTGTATTGTTTCAAAGCAGCTTTACAGGGGCAAACAGGAAAAACAGATAAGTTAGAACACAGCACAGTGCATGGTGTTTATACAACGAGTAAGATCATTCTAATAATAATATCTAATTTATAAATAAATAAATGAATGAATGCAGTGACTAGTGGATAGTAGTAGCAATAACATTCACGTTAATGAATGTTCAGTACTTGCGGAAAAATGAAAGAAAAAACGATTCACATCTTTTGAGAATCGATATAGAATTTTAAAAATGCAATTTTTCAAATGCACGTTATAAACGACCCAATCTCCAAGTGATTTTAGATCCAGTAGTAAGTCCTACTGACCAAAGTACCATAGTTCCCAGAAGAGCAGCGCATAAAACAGAATCAATATCCAAACTGATTTAAACATAGTCGCGATATATCGCCCAGCCCTTGGTTCCACTGACTGTAACATTTACTAAATTCATTACTGTGGTTAGCAAGTGCTATAAACAGATGTCATGGTAAAGTGTTCATCTAACCAACATCTTCACTATGTCATTGATCCCATACTCTCTCAAAACTGCAGAAGTCAACAATATTGAAGATTAATCACATACAGGTAAACACACATTAGTTTCCTCTCCATGGTGATCGGCACTCAGAGGTCAGCATTGCTGATGAGCTCTGTAATGGGGTCCTGAGCTCTCACATTGTGTGCTATGAGGTCAGAACTCTGACTCAGCCAGTTCAACCACACATCAGCATCAATGTCAGGCCCTCCATCATCTAATTTCCTGCCTGTCTGTGATTTGATTTCTGCCTTTTGTGTAAAAGCAACACCCTGTCCCACCCTCTTCTCTGCATACCTCCTGCCCGCAAACTGTATATTATGCATAAATAAAATACTATGTTACAGCACGTTACAGGGAAAGGATGGAGGGAACGGGGATGGATGGATGGAGGGGATAGACGGACAGACAGAGGGGACGGATGGCCAAAATGAATACATGGTGCTTTCCATGCTTATTCTCTACCTTGCTTCCATGCATATACAAACATATCACTTTGTTTTGTTACATTTCAACTCCCCCAAAAACGTTCTTATTATTTAAATGGTAGCATTCTGCACCCTATAGGCCAGGGGTATTCAATTAAAGGGGTCAAATGGCAAGAATGTGTGTTTTTCTGTGTCTTTGGTGTGTTATAAATTGGCCATGCATGAATTAGACATGTAAAATAACAAAATATGGATTCTATCTAAAAGCGAATGCTCACCCAGACCTGCTCGAAACGCCTCGTGTAACCACACCCCCACAAATCTATATCAGTTCATGGTATAGTTTGATTAAGACTGCCCAAATGTATACTTAAGAAAGGTGGGCATATCTGTCAGTACAATTGCTTTGGAACCTGATGTTACAAATATGGTAATAGGCATTACATTTCCGTCACACGCTTGCAGTATTCGACCAATCACTACACACTGGTTAACTGGCCAATCATAGTACACCCCTCAGAGCAATGAGCTTTGTAAAAAATCTGGGGGCAAAGCGGAGATTCAAACATGAATGGAATGTGGAAAATACAGTGTTTGTGAACCTTAAATCGTGTATACACATTGCATTACAGCTAAAACAAACAATAATATTCGTTTTATGAGTGCCTTATGACCCCTTTAGAGTTCCAAGAGGTCCTGTTTTTATATATTTTTACAGACGATGGGCCGGACCTTTTTTTTTTTTTTATCAATTTAGCCCAGTTGGATATACTGTATAAAAGACATGATCTTTTATTACGCCATTTATTATAAATTTTGATATCCATAGTACTGTATGTATGTATTGTAGGCTCTGTGGCTGTAGGGGAATGCCCTCTTAATATAAGTCTGATAATAATATTTGTAAATAAAAAAAACTACTGACAACATACAAACAGCAAATGTAATGTAAAAATTGTAATGCTCTCATCATAAACAGAAAAAAAAGTTACTTACTAAATTATCGGTCACAACTAATTTTAAGGTCCAATTCTCTGTATTATTAAACCATTAACTATGTGTTTTGCCTCATATAACAATTCATTTGTTGCTTATTATTAGTTAGTAATGTAGTTGTTAGGTTTAGGTATTAGGTAGGATTAGGCAAGTAGAATATGGTCATGTTGAATATGTGCTTTATAAGAACTAATAAATTGCCAATATGCCAAAAATAGGCATCTAATAAGCAACTAATTAATAGTGAGAATTGCTCCCTATACCAATGTGTTACCAGAACTTAATTAGAATGGTATCCATTACAAAATGTGACCCTGCTTGTGAAAACCCAGCAAGTCTTTTAACTGTTTTCTACATAAAATCATCCTACAGAATATTTTCTGTGAAAATAAAACATTTTCAATATTGACTGAATTTTAAAGATGAAATCTTTGTTAAATTAATGCTTGAAATGAATCTAAAGGTTTTCACAGGGACACAAATATTTACATGCTGATCAATAATGCTAATGCTAAATGTAGGTAAACGTTATGGTTCATAAAATATCACAAATATGGTTGAAAGGTTGGAGACATATAGCAAACAGTGAACAGACTGACATACACAAATACTTTGAGTTGCTGCATTTTGTGTGTCCATTTACCTG